>NW_028227257.1:160131848-161384348 GCF_978045245.1 Mus caroli | reverse complement strand
ATGTCACCACCCAACCCCCACTCCTCACTTCTCTGTGGTGGACAATTCAATTGACTCCTTTTGTAGCGAGTTTATTGCTCAGAACCCCTAGGGTCTGGATTTGCTTGTGGAAGAAACACACCCCACAGTGCTGCTCCGGACCCTGCGCCTCTTGTCTGGTCTCCCTTTCTTGAGGTTGGAGAGGGCACGGAGAGGCAGACTCTTGGACGTGTATCTACTCCCTGCGCTGCGTCTGGAACTCTTAGGTAATGAGACTAGGCCACTACCATCTCCGCACATCCTTCGCAAACTTGCAAGAATCCTTGAGTCTGATGATGGCATGGGAACCCCAAACCTAGTCCAGACTAGAGCAGCGGTTGTGCGCCCCAGGTATGAATAAGAGAAATGTCTCCAATCGGTCTCTAAGTGCCGCCTCCCTTGGATTGCTTGGGCTGGGCTGCGGGCTGGAGGCTGGTTGGGTGGAACACGGTGATATTCCAGCCCAGGGGAGGAAACGCAGCTCTATTCTACGCAGCGCAGCACTGAGGACCAGACGGGACCCTACAGGAGGCGGGCTTGGTGGGCTGTAGGGTAGCCCTGGGAGCTGAACACTGGGCAGGTACCAAAGAACGTAGGAGCGGGAGGAGTTGCACTTCATTCTGCTGCACTGGCTGGGAACCGAGGACAGCGTCCCTGCGGCTGCCAGTCCTGCGGGTCCCCTCCCTGCCCGCGCCCCGCGCTCTGATTGGCTGGCGCGCGGGGTCCCTGGCACGCGCCTGTGGATGTAGTTATAAGAATCCTCGCGTGCCGGCCCTCAGCTCCAGCAAGCGGGTACCATCCCTCTCCAGTGCCAGCCAGAGCCAGCGACCGCGCGCACTCCAGGGAGGCCCCGGTGCGGGGACCCGCGGCCACCTTTGCCTTCCCCAACCCCAACCCCACGAGGGAGGGGCTGAGGGACCTACCCGAACTGCCACGGATCACTCACAAAGCGTCAACCCGAGCAGCCCATTCGTCCTTCGGGGCCTCGGCGGCCGAGGGCATGGACGCCGTTCTCCTGGAGCACTTCCCCGGGGGCCTGGACACCTTCCCATCCGCTTACTTTGATGAGGAAGATTTCTTCACCGACCAGTCCTCTCGGGACCCGCTGGAGGACAGCGACGAGCTGCTGGGGGACGAGCAGGCAGAAGTAGAGTTCCTCAGCCACCAGCTACACGAATACTGCTACCGCGACGGGGCGTGCCTGCTGCTGCAACCCGCGCCCTCGGCTGCCCCGCACGCGCTTGCCCCGCCGCCTTTGGGGGATCCTGGCGAGCCCGAGGACAACGTCAGCTATTGCTGCGATGCAGGGGCTCCTCTCGCTGCCTTCCCCTACTCGCCTGGCTCACCGCCTTCGTGCCTCGCCTACCCTTGCGCCGCGGTGCTGTCCCCCGGTGCGCGGCTTGGTGGTTTGAACGGGGCTGCAGCAGCGGCGGCAGCAAGGCGGCGGCGACGCGTGCGCTCCGAGGCCGAGCTGCAGCAGCTGCGACAAGCCGCTAACGTGCGAGAGCGGCGCCGCATGCAGTCCATCAACGATGCCTTCGAGGGGCTGCGTTCGCACATCCCCACGCTGCCCTACGAAAAGCGCCTCTCCAAAGTAGACACGCTGCGCTTGGCCATAGGCTACATAAACTTCCTCAGCGAGCTGGTGCAAGCCGACCTGCCGCTGCGCGGGAGTGGCACAGGTGGTTGCGGGGGTCCAGGTGGCAGCCGGCACCTCGGAGAGGACAGCCCGGGTAGCCAGGCCCAGAAGGTTATCATCTGCCATCGAGGCACCCGTAAGTGCTTCTGTATCTCAGCTTCTCAGCTGAGGGAATGGGGACAGTAATAGACTCTTGGAAAGCCTGGCACAGGGACTGACTGATGAGGATGCACCGTAGACCATAGGAACCAGGAGTGTGACCTTTCTGTTTTCTGATATTTGACCAAGGACAAGCGTCCTCCCAGACACACACCTCCTTGGGTTCCAGGGTCAGGACGCTGAGAGTTTGAGGGGTGGAATAGAGGGGTGTCTCAATTGTCTCAGAGGGGACCCTAAAGGACCATGGGTAAGTTTTGGGAATATGGTTGAATATTCACAATGTTTTCTCCTTTTCTCTTCCAGGTTCACCCTCCCCCAGTGACCCGGATTACGGTCTCCCTCCTCTTGCAGGGCACTCTCTTTCCTGGACTGATGAAAAACAGCTCAAAGAACAAAATATCATCCGTACAGCTAAAGTGTGGACCCCAGAGGACCCCAGAAAACTCAACAGTAAATCTTTCGACAACATAGAGAACGAACCACCCTTTGAGTTTGTGTCCTGAGAAAGCTCACATCGGGTCGGGCCGCGTCTTTGTGCATATTGTATGTGTAAATAAATACCTATAATGTAAATGTAATTTAAAGACCCCATTTTTCTAATGGCAATCAACTGTTTGTTATTTATCTATTTATTATTCTGTTGAGTTAATGAAATAGATTGTCTTTTTAAAATATATAATTTATATAATTTATCGTGATATTCTATAATATGATTTCCTGAAGCACCTTTCGCAGAACAACTCTGTCCAGGAAACTCCGTGCTTATTTAATATCAGAATTGGTTTATTTCTGAGTGTTGTTAATAAACGTTATTTACATGTGTTTCTATAAGCTGTTGGTTTTGTAGACCATAGGAGTAACTGTTTCTTTCGAAAGAATTAACTTGCTTAAAAGTGGCAAGATCACAGACTCAAATCTAAACCATCTAAGAGTAAACTACATTTTATTTAGATTTGGTCTGAAGGGGAGCAGGTGTGAGTGGGAGGATGCGCCCCAGCTTCCCGATGGCCCCTAGTCTGTCTCCCTGGCTCTAGACAACAACCTGCTGGTATTTGTTTCCTAATCAAATACTCCAAGGAACAACTAGGCCATGGGTTATTTATTATTCCCATTTTCTAGAGAGGGAAAGCTGAGGCTTAGGGACAATGTTTGATGTGCCCCAAGTGACTGCCACAGTGCCTAATCTTAGTGTGTGAAATTGAAGGCTCTGTGTTGGAAGGGACAGAGGTTAGATCCCTGTCTAGGCGAGGGAAGGGGCTTTTCTGCTTGCACTGGCTTGGGAGAAAGAACTGCTTTAGTCCAGAGCTGTGAGTCCAGAGCTCTTCTGCATTTAAGCATCAAGCGTTTGAAAGTAGATTCTCTCTTGAAAAGGGCTGGGTTCGTCGACTTCGCTGAAGTCAGAAGACCGTGCATAACTTTGAGGAGTTTTAGGAGGAGCTCTACCTAGTTATTTCTAAAACTCGCTTTAGTAAATAGACCCCCTCTGCCCACAACAGCAGGGATGCCAGCCTGAGGCGTAGGAGCAGGGTCGCCCTCTAGCGAACTGAAACAGAAGCGCTAGACCCTCAGCCTGAAAGCTTAAGGAGCCAGGGCTGGGCTTGTCCCTCCCCCCTGTCATGGTGGACTCCAAGGCCCTCCGGACGCCCTTGCTCTCCAGCCAGTGGTATCTGGGCTCACGGTGGCGAGTGGAAGGGAGGAGCGTGGGGTTGGGGCAGGAGACGCTCACTTTGGCGTGGAACCTCTGACTCTGAGCCGAGGTCAAGGTGAACTGCTTCTCAGAACAGTCCAAGCCTGGGGAGTCAAGGTACCGTCCGCCATAGTCCCACTGTCCCTCCTACCCCCACCCCCTCTCCACCCCGGCCTGGCCGGAGGACAACGTACAGACAGCATGCTAATCGCTTTAACCTAGTTTCAGACCCACCGAGGGGTTCCCCCGCGCGCGCGCTGCGGGTGCCATGGACTTCATCCAAGGGTAATTAAAGCAAGGCTAGGAGCTGGACCGACCCCGCAGAGCGGCCTGGCCAGACACGCTGAGATTCTGGGTCGCGACGCTCCCAGGAGGCCTTGAGCCCTGGATCCTCTCACTTCTCCAGCTTTCTCCTCTTCTCCTGCCTCCTCTCCCTCTAAAAGTTGGTTTTACACTGGGGATGTTTGAGAAGGAGAAGAAAAATAATTCGATTTTGTCTTGTATTATGGCCTCATTAAACACGAAAGTTGCTTTTGTACAAATGCTACCATCAGGCATGTAATCTCATTACACTCATTAGAAAGTCAAATGTTAGACAGACTTCAACTTCATTATAAGTTATGGAAGTGTATCGTTTTTTTTTTCCCCCTCCTGTGTAGACCTGCTTTTCGATTGGATGAGGCAGTGTGGCACTTCGCAGTTCAAACACTACAATCATTGTGGTGTGGCACCTTTTATTTCGAATGCCACGTTTTTTGTGTGTGATTCAATGCATCAACACATCCTTTAGTGCTGTGCAGATCAAGCGGAAGAGCCCAGCTAAGCGTTCAAAGCACCAAGGTCTCTATCTTGTCACTCTTGTGTCCTGACTTGGCAAGTCCCTTTAAGCACAATCTTCAAAGAGACTGACAGTTTCTTTTTATTTACTCATAATCTATTCATTGCAGTGTAGCAATTCTTTTTCTTAAAAAAAAAAAATACAGCAGAAAAGCAGAACAAACGTATCATTTCAGAGCCTCCTTTGGCATCAGCGAGGCCAGGCCTTAACTGTGCTGGACACAGGGGAGCCAGGCTGGAGAGGCTCTGGCCTGCAGCATCTCTGGCCCATAGATACAGCCTGGCACTGGGAAGACCTTGAGGGGACAACTTGAGTGATGGGTATGCAGCAGTCCTAAGTCAATATGCCCCGCCCCCATCACCACCCCAAATTACAAGAAATGTTATGAAAATAATTGAGGTAGCCAGATTGCTAGGGGGGCAATGGAGGAGCTTTGTGAATCTTTGCTTTTGTGACCCAGTAGCCCTTGTGCTGAACCCTGGCCAGCCACCACTACTAGAAAGACTTTAAAGTTCACTCTGGTGGCCCTCATCATTTAGCATAATAAAGAAGCTGTGAACCCAGCCGGGGGTGTATTTTATGATGTTTACTGCAGAGCTGACTAAATCATTACTCAGTGATCCAGATTCCACTGCTGGTCATGGGCATGTGGGGGGGAGTATTGCAGAAGATGTAATTCTTTATTAAAAGTGGTGTTGCCATGGTATACCTTTCTCTTCGCAACTCTCTACCCTCTCCAGACCAAACCAAGTCTTCAACTCCAGACTACTCTGTTTTTCCATCTCAGATTACCGAACTGCCCTGTCTTCCAGTTTGAATACCAAGGACAATATTCAGTAAAAAGATTCTTTGCCCTGTCCTTCTTAGTCCTTTACACTTCCAGTGGATATCCATCATGGTTTCTTCATGATGCTAAAGGATAGATGTCATGCCACTTCCAAAATAAAAATAAAAATAAAAATAGAAATGTGACTTCTTATTGTCAGAGCCCAGAAGCACAGCCTTCATGCCCTTCCCGTGTTTTTTTTTTTTTTTTTTTTTACTCTCTTGTTAGAACTTCCAGTTTTGAAATGAACTTGGATTGTGGAGACTTTTGAAGTTCAGAAGGCCTAAAGAGGTCAAAAGAGGGCAGGGGGCCACTTCTGCAGCCTGGGCTAAGCAGCCTCTGGAATAGAGCCCCCTGGTGGATCCTTTTTCTGTCCATGGGGATAGCACTCTGGCTTAACTAAAGTCTCCTGGAAAGACCTGGAAGGAGCTGAGTTCTGTGGGTCTCACACAGCTGAGAGAGTAGGTGGGAAAGAGTGAGTGTCCCACTTCAGGCTGGGATCAGAGGGCATAAAGAACCTTGTTGGAGCTCCTGTGAAACCGGCTGCCAGCCATTCCCAGGACTGCTCATCTGCCAGTACCAGGATTAACGCTCCTCCATGGAGAGGGTGTGAAGCCTTTTAAATCCACAAACTCATCCTATTTCCATTAATGGGCCTTTGCAGTAGCACCGAGTACCAGCTGCAAGGTTGAACAGACACCAGTTGAGTACTCCCTGGCGAATCTCTCTGAGAAGAGCCCTTTCCCCTCCCTCTCTCACTTCCCCTCCCCTCCCACTGCCTTTCCAAAGCCTTCTGCAGCCTGTGGGAATGGTCCTAAATAATTCCACAACCAATTGCATTTTTGAGATCTGGAACCACTGGTAGGAAAAGATTCCCACGACAGGATGTGAGGTCTGGCCAACAGGTGTTCGGATTTGGCCCAGTGAGATGGAGAAACCCAGGGAGGGAGAGAGACAGGCCTGCCAGAAAGCAGACTGCTCAGGGCCTCCCGGCTTTACAGGCCGTGGAAGCCGCAGACAATCGAAATGATATCTTTATTGCTAGGTTCATGTCCTGGGCTATAACATATCAATCCCTGTCTTGGTTCTCTGGGATGCACCTGGTATTTCAAACTTGTTCTTTTTGTGCTTCTGGGTCCTGGACTGCAGCTGCCTAAAACAAGCAAAGAGAGAGGCCCTTACAATGTCTCCAAGACGTGTTGGCATGGCCCGCCTGTCTTTAATGTACCATTAACCATTGTCTTTACACAATATGGAGACTGTAAAGCATGACATGTGTTATAATAAAACACATTTTCAATGATACACTTGGACTTGGGGCTGGGGTGTAGCAAACAAACAGGCCCAAATCCTGTTTTGTCTCCCTTGCTAAGCCCACTGGCAATTAAACTTAAGACCAGTGTTTCCCCCGCTCCTCATCAGCCAATTAAGTTTTATGTCTCCTAATTTTTCACACAGAAAAAAAGTCTCAGTGCTGGTCCCTAAAGACATTGATTTTCTTGCTATCACCTGGCGCTCAGATCTTAGTCCCATTTATCAAGAAGGGAACGTCAGGCGTTACATAAAGTGACTCTGTTACCATAAGGCTCTCACCATCCTGGCCCATTGTCTTCCCTTGTTAATAACTCATTACCAGGATTTAACAAATCAACCATTACATATGTTTTGTGTCTCCATATTTTGATCCGTACGATTAAGCAGATGTTACGATTGAAAATTGAAAAGTCCAAGGCTACTCCAGTCTGAAAGAAAGAGGGCAGCCTCAAACAACGAGCTAACAATGAGATTCAGAAGATCTTCAGAAAAACATTTACCACCAATAAACAGACTCCAACCTGCTCCATTTCAACCATTGTGTGCTTTGGGAGAATAATTAAGTTTAATAGGAATAGGTCTGGAGGGTTTTCAATGCCAAGACCACAGGTGCGGGGTGGCATGATGAATGATTTGCCTGATTTTTGCCAAGCTCAAGGGCTCTTCTCTTGGACTTTCAAGCAGATAGAAAATATTGTCATTTCTTTTAATTCACAGCATTACTTTCAAACCGAACAAAGGCCAGAGCCGGGGGGAGGCGGGGGAACGGCCCGGCTGTAATGAAGCGCTTCGGAGGCGGAGGTGCAGCCCAAGAGGCTGAGGCGGCGACGGAGCGCGCTGCTGCGTTTGTGCGCAAGTGACACTCCTGTGCCACACACAAAAGGCCTTCTTCTCCCCACCTTCTGCTGCTTTTCAGCCCTCGGGCCCCTGCCAAACCGGCTCATAGGACGCCCGGGGGCTCCTGGCCCCCTATCCAGGGCAACTTAGCCTTTGGGACATCCATCGCTGCCAAGGCAAACCTCGCCAAACTTTCCCCAAACTCGGACGGCTGGGGAGGGACCCTGGCTGGAGGCGCGCATGCGCCCCGTCTGCTGCTGCCAGTTCCCAGGGTTCCGGAGAACCGGGGTGGAGTCGGAGGTGTAGCCCTAGAGGCCTGCCTAACCCCTACTATACCAAAAGTCGGGGTTCGGGTGCGGTCTGTCCGCCCAGGAGGCAGGAAGCAGCTGCCCGGCACCAGCTCTCCACCATTTTTCTACCTTTGCGCATGGAAATCTCCAAAAAGGGATCCAAGAAGCGGCGAGTTGAACTGGGGGTCATCGGCCTGGAAGAAGCCGGGAATCGGAGCCCAAGACTTCTTCTAAGGAGGCCCCAGGTCCCTGCGCCCCACTGACCTGGCAGGGAGCCTCGGGCATTCCTGCTGCTTGAGGTTGGGTGGCCAGGAACGCAGGTTGTTGGCGGGCTGGTTTTGCCTGGTGGCCTGAGCGCCCGCATTAGCGGCCACAGTAGTCGGGGCACAACCTTCTTGCTGGTCCCACTTTCGGGCTCTTTGGAGCCTACTGTTGCTTCCCAGAGAGGTTTGGCCTCTGAATGATCTTCTCAAATTAATGTCTGCAGGTTTCCTGGTGTGTCCACATCTGTTCCAAACAACCTGTTGCGCTGGCATTGCGTTGGAAAGGCACTGGCACTTTACTTGAGGGAAGCAGGCTATGTTGCTTGTCCGGGCTTCCAGGACAGGGTTTAAGGTTCTCTCTTAATGAGAGGCACCCCTCTCCTTCTCCAGTGATACCTTGCGTGCTTCATTCACCCTATCCTTGTCCCAACAACTCAAGGCACCTGGGCACCCTTGCACATTGCCTCCTCTAGGGTCTCCTCGTGTAATTCTTTGTATGTTAGGTAGCAAGATTAGACAAAGATCCGGATTAGAGGGATACCACAACTAATTCACCCCTTCACTCCCCCCAGCTCACTTCCCTCAACCCTCTGCAACCAGATAGAAAACTTTGGTGTATAAGCTCTGAGAAAAGAAAGCTAGCTCTTTATGAGCTCCTGTCCTAGAAAGACCGACGCTTGGGGGAATTCTCTCTCCTAAAGATTTTTAAAAATGGTGTCTATTTTGCAGCTTCCCTCCAGCCACTGCGCAGGCTTCCATTTCATGGTCATCTCACCAAGAGCTAGTCATCTACAGCTGGAATATGAGAAAAAGCTTTTGAAAACTGACTAGGTTGATAAATTTACCTAGGAGAGGTTTCTAGGAGTTTATTATGAAATCCAGTTGAACGAGCTTTGACATTAAAACAAACAAACAAACAAACTGGGCATGCTTGCACTGGATGAATTCAGAAGAAATTCATGACCCACTAACTGATCTGAAACAAGAATAGAAAATTTTAAAATGAGCCACTTCCAAGTGAAGGGCGCTTGGCTGCAACCTTACAAAGACCACAAGTGTATACGATTAAATATTAGGGCTCAGCAATGAGCATTTGTGGCAATAGCAAATGTGTGACTCCTAGCAGCAATTACTTGGAAGTTTTTCCGTACTTTTGAGAACATACTTGACGCCTCATTTCTTTGATGACTGCTCAATAGACACCCTGACACAGTAGCGGAGCTGCCCCTGCCCCAGCGCCCCTCTAGCTCACAGGGCTTTCATCCAGGGCTTGAATTGTGTTGTCAAAGTTTAGTAGACAGAGGAGGGGGCATGAGAACGGGAGGGTGTCTTGAAAAGTTCTGGAAATCGGTATATTTTGCAGGTGTAGAATGTGCCTAATAGCCATGGCTAGTGCGTGCTCCCCGATGGTGAAGGTCTGACAAGGACAGCTGGCTAGTTTTCAGTGTGAAAACACCCCCTCGGTGGACCAAACACAACGACACTGACCTTTCTGCAGGGGAACCAGAGATGTGCCTTTGACTGAATTAGCCACAAAGACGTCTTGCTATGACTTTTGTTCACCACGAAAGCAAAGAAATATTGCATCTAATATGAAAAATACTGTTCCCAGCTTTTCTGTGCCCCTTAAGAAGTAGTACAGTGCTGAATTACTGGCCCCGTTCTCCAGAAATGGCTGGACACAAGGCGGGGTGGAGGGGTGGGATGTGAGAATGGGACAAGGAGGAGGAGTTGGTAAGTTAAATTGCCTGCTGCTGTTTCCAAGTTCTCTCTGTGCAGCAGCAAATTTATCAATCTTTTCACCTGACAATACTTTGAAATATATCATTGTCATCCCAAGTTCTTTGATAGATTAACTGTAGGAACACAGCCTTTTCCAAGGTCAAGTTGAAGACTCTTGTTTGCTGTTTAACTAAGTTGTTTAAAAACTCAGAACAATGCCTGCCTGTTAAATTTTCACTTGTTCTCATGGGATATTGGAAAGCAAAGTTTCCTGTTGACTGAGTGTGTAGACACTTCATCTTTTTGAGTTAAATTCAGCAAACGGGATTAGCAGTGAGATCAACCCCTTGCAGATACAGAGGAAATTAAAGCTCTCTCTTATCCTTTCAATCTGTGTACTAATGTTTATGTGTGTCAGGGGCTGGTTACAGCCATACATATCATGGTCAGCTTTCTAATTTTATCCCAGTAGGAAGGTACAAATGTGCTCTTCTAAAGCAGGAAGGCACAGAAATTGTGGCCACTCCTGTGGGGTTTTGTTGATTGTTTAACAGAGCATAACCTGTTGCCTTAAAGCTTCTATAAAAATAAAGTCAATTCAAAACCACCATGTTTGTGGACATCCTTATTTCTGTTTTTAATCCCACAATTGGCTTCACAATTTCCTCTATATCTGCAATGATTGATTTTTTTTTATTCAACTAACTTTTATTTACCTTGCAATAATGTTCTGGACCAATGTGATAAATTACAGATATGCAAATTTCTTTGAATGGTGTTGTAAGTGTGTCTAGCTGGAGCTGAATGACTCCTTGCAAGTCAGTCTGTGCCCGCTCAGGACCCCAGGGAGCTGATCAAAGCACCCATTCTCTTTCATCCCCAGTATTCTCCTCCAAACTATTTCGATACAATATGTTTCCATGATGCACTTAATGTGCTAGGGACATAGAACTCATTACAACCTAGCTAGTTCTGCCGACCTCTTTGTTCCCCTGCAGAAAGTCAAAGAAAAAAAGGAAAAAACCCTGCCAGTTGCCAGCTTTCTGAAATGCTAAAGCATGCGTCATTTTTCACCAGGTCTGGTCTTGATATCCTCAAAAGACAAACTATGAAACCGGCCTCAGCCCTTTCTGGCATTAATTACACTGCCGTCCAGCCGATCTGTTTTTCCTATTATATGCATTTCTCAGCAGGGATTTTTTTTTTTTTTGCAAGACTAATGCAGCTGCAAGTGAAACTATGAATGCATTTTTATCACTATGGAAAAAAATGAGTGAAAAGACTTCGAAGCATACAGCAAAAACTTTTGAAAGCATTCTGGTGGGTAACAGATTTAGGGCAGGCTGGGGGTTGGGGGGGGTGCAAGGTCTCTAAATCCAAACTTGACTGAGAGTCTCTGAAGTTTCCAATGCGCTCAGTGTCTGTTGGTGACACATATTGTGCCATTTGAAATTTCCCTTTGCTACCCAGATAAATCTTAAAGGTTAAAGAGTCCCAGCAAAATTTTGGAATGGAAAGTCTTATTACATTCAACCAGGAGGCTCTTCCATGGAATTCTGGTCCAGGATAATGACACAAAGAATATAAATTTTATGTGATTCCCTTCGTTTCTTGGAGGGTTGATTGGTCGGTGGAAATGGCTGGCAGCCAGTTCTGGGAAAGATTCCAGACCTGACTCCGATTAACCCTCTCTGGTGAAACCCTGCTGGAAACCAACTCACCAGCAATTGCCATTAATCTACTTACTAATTAAGCCAATTCATTTCTAAAGGAGAAAAATTCCTTTCTTTAGCCAAACTGATGGGAGGAAATTTGAAAGAAGCGCCAAACTGTGTAACTGTAATTCAGCCAAGGACTGCTAAAACAAGGTGTTGATATATAGCAGCAGATTTAAAACAAGTTTCTAGGGCAACACTCCTTTGGAGGCGGTGGCATATAGTGCATAGTAGATGAAGCTCGAATAATGCTTCCCGGCGCCATGCCATCCCGTGTACTAGCCTTCAAAGTAACAGGTCTCTCTCCAATTAAATCTTGTGCCTTTTATGCACAAATAAATCGCCTCTCCAGCTTTCTTTTGGACCAGTCTATGCCAGCTTTATGTGACAGCTACTTCAAATATATCGCTTGCCACTTAGTTAATAGCCTTAGAATTTTGTTACCCAGATCCTAGGATCAGGTACAGAGGCAGGGAGCCTTGATGTTCACAATCAAGAAAGGACAAAGTTGAACATTAAGTGTGGGAGAAAAGCAGTCTGACTCATCTGGCATGCATGGTTCATGTTCAAGGGCTTAGACCATGAGGCAGGCGGAAGCAAGTTGACTTAGCCTAAGAGGCTAAATATTGGGGGTTGGATAATGAGTTGAACAAATTTAGGGTCTCAATTTTTATTTTACGGTTATTGAACCTCATTCTTTCTCACCTCTAGGCACTGGGGTCAGCCTCTGGATCCCAGTCAGGATATGGCAAGGTCCCACGGGCTCACCCTGGAGGGTTTCTGAATGGCTTAAGAAAGTACAAGTGTGCAAAGGCACTCGTGCACACGCACACGTCCAACGAATCTACAGGCTGATTGGCCAGTTTAGAAACGTCTTGCAGATATTATCACTTGCCAGGGTCGGGCAAATCTTAGGCCAGCCAGGATGAGAAACACCTGAGTCTGGTCCTGGGGAGATCAGATTATGTGGATCTGCACTGCTCCTGGGAGTGAGCTGGGGCTTGAAGGCCTTCTTCAAACTCTTTCTGAGATGTAAATGACCTCACTAGAAACAAAGATAAACAGATGAGATCTTCCTTTTTGCACCAACTGCCCTCTACCCTTCCCCTCCCCGACCCCCCCCCCCCCGCCCCCGCACTTCACAACATTTAAAAATGACTCTTGCCAAGCTGGGGGCTTTTTTAAATCACCAGGAAAATAGGTGGTGGGGAGGTAGATCTGGAGGTCAGATCATCCTGGGGCTTCAAACTAGATGGTGCCAGCCAAATTTTCCATTGTGACAGCTTTTCTGCAGCCCCAGGTTGTAGAGATGGCCTTCAGTATCTGTGATCAAAGCCAGTTCTGCTGCAAAGAACTAGGAGCCACTAAGAGAATAGAGGGAGGGAGACATTTCTTCTATGGAGCTGAAGATTCAGCCCTGAAAGTTATCTAATGTAATTTAACATTAGTGTTCCAATTCCTCTGAGTGAGAAGGAAAGTTAGGAATGGGGAGGAAGGAAAAGACAAGAAGGGCCACTGAGACAGAGAAACTCGAAGATACTGCTCCCTCCCCCAGGGTGCACTCAGCTCTGTAGGGAGGGATGTTTATCTGGTGTGTAAATTGAGAACCAAGAGCTGGGGGTCTGAGGCGGGGAAAGCCAGGACAGGAGAGGTGACGTTTCAGCTTTGAAGGGGAACAAAGGCCTGGAACTAAACTCTGGAGAAAGCCAGGAGCATGGAGAAGCTAACAAAGACTTTGAGCCTGTGACCACTGGTAGGTGTCAATGTGGACACTTACAGAGCGGGCATTAGAAGAGGGGAACACAGAGCCAGGCTGTCAAGCCAAGGCTTAACAGGAACAATGATAAAAACGTGACAACCTCCAGTTTCAATAGTGGTGAGACTCAAAGTGGAGTGCTCCAGAGTCTGTGTGGGTGAAGTCTTGGGAACCGGGGCCTTCCCCTCCTCCCCACTAGGGAACTAGCAAGGACCAGAGCTGGAAGGGCCTTTTACGAGATAACATCTGTCTCAAAGATTTCTTCAAAGTAATTTCACACTGTAAGATGCAAAGATGCAACCCTAGATCTGTGAGGAGAATATATTTGGAACCAGGTTTGCATCCAGAAGCCTCAGGTGGCTGCAAGATGTTCATGAACTTGAACAACCTACCTATCTTTTCCTTAGCATATTCTTCCACATACATTATCATTTGTCCAACTACCTATAGGAGAGGATGAATCTACATGTCTACATCCATGGGTACCAGAGTTTTGAAAGTATCCACCTGACAAGGAAGACTTAACATGTTGATAGAATAGTGGGAATGTGGCGGAGCTCAATAAGCCAGAGATTCCAACCTCTCCATTAGAAATGAGCAGTCTAGGCATTTACCAACAATTGAATCTCTTTTACTTTCTGGGACTGATAATTAGGGATTTTGTAACATGATCATTCGCAAAGATTATCACCCAGGGATTAGTCAATGGGCACAGTAAGAAGTCATGTTTACCCTAAGAACTCCAACACAGACACATTCCCCCCTATAAATTCTAGTAGTAAGACAAAATGCAATTTTTAAAAAAACATAATATTTCAAAATTCTGATTGTCTTTAATCAATGCAGGTCTCTCAAATAATTTTAAAAAGGGGATGTAAAGATCCCTAAAAGACTAATGACATTTCACAGGTAATGCAATTTAGAAAGAGACACTTCCATGTTTTCTTTTCCAACAATGTGCATTTTTGTAAACTGCTATAAATTGCAATTCAAAAGCAGTGATCTCACCACCCCCAATCATTTTTTATACTGATCAAATGAGTGCAGACACTCCCATTTGGGAGGGGCGACATGACATTTCACTTGGCAGTTCTAAACAGGTCACAGACCTTTCACAGACCCTAAGGCAGTGGGAGGGAGCTCTTTACTAAACCGTGTAACCAAATCAAACCAATGGTTACCCCTTTTCAAAACCATTGGAATGGTTTGCACAATGCTATTCACATAGCAGGGCAGAAACTGAAAGGATGGTCATCCAATGGAGATTTCTTTCCTTTTGTTTAAACCTGCACAGCTCGAAAAGTAATACTTGAAGGCAGACAATTACATTTGCCATGATCAAAAAAAAAAATCATATATGGTCCACATGTATTTTTGTTGGCACTGCATAGCATAGCTGTAACTGTCCATTTGTATGCATATATATGCACATGTATGTCTATGTATGTCTATTTATTGGAAATGTTTCTTTGTTTGAAATCATAGGCACAAAGACACAACATGGCTGCCCTGGAGATGACCTATTGCTTTCAAGTTGCTTGAACACATCAGAATTTCTATTGTTAAGGTTGATTAATTGAAACTGATAAGTTACCATGGATAAAGATGGTTTCTCTGTTTAATGTGGTGGGCCTGATTTGTAAATACCTCATTCATGTAGCTTTGCAGGGCAGCATATGGGCAAGAGTCATTCAGTATCACAAACATACACAGTTTATTATGCTTGTATGGGCACGACCAAAAGGCCTTTCTGTTTTAATGACAAAATTTCAATGAGAAATTCTATTTAAAGAGTCACCAGGAACATGAAATGCGATTTTGTAATTTATTCTCAGAGTTTTTGTGGGTGATTTAAAAGATATATTTAAATACAACATACACAGACACACAGACACACACACACACAATGTCTTAGCATTAGTCATTGGAGATAAAGCATTACTTGCCTTAAATGTGAGAAAACACATAAGTGTAGAAAATGTTAGCATCTTATGGTACCTAACCTACACAGGGTTGTTAAAGTTACCGAGGACGTGCCCCCAGTGAGAGTTCTTGCTGCCTAGTTACCAGTAGGAAGGAGAATGGTTTGGTGAATGATAAGTCCATTCAGGAAACCTGTTTTTCTTACTGAAAAAAAAAAAAAAAAAAAAAAAAACCAGAAGGCATTTAAAAAATCATCCAGGGAGTGTAAGCTCCTTGTACTTGAAAACAATGTCTCTTTCATTATATAAAAATATGATTACTTACCAGTAAAGGTAAGGTTGCTCTTATTTTTGAACTATTGTAGATAAACTTTTTTTTGTCTTTTCATTTAGGTTGCTATTCAATAACCAGAAAAGAGTAATAGCTGAAATTATGAAAGCCATGCTAATGAACTAAAGAGCTGATTATACCAGACCATCAAAGGGACAGTTACCATATTTAGCCTTTAACGTCTCATCAAATAAATTCTTTGGTCATTCATGTCCAAGCAGTTCAAGTTCACCCAACATCCCTCATTTACATGAGATGGGTCTTCACAGTTCAGTTCAGAGAGTAATAAACCACATTTGTCACAGTTGACCACCACTAGTATGTGTTTTATAAAGGGCTGGATGTCCACTGCAAAGCTAACGGGCACACCATCACTTGTAAAATCCCCTCCTGTGTTTTGAAGTGATAATCTGTATCTAATTTTTAAAGAAAAATTTACTTTTCTTTCAGTTTTTGGAGGCCGGTTTCTTTGCTGGATCTGAATAGAGATCATGGGTGAGGCAGTGCTGAACAGCTCTAGTGTGTGTATAACAAAAACCCACCTCTTTGTAGAACATAACAAATTATGCAGTGTTCACAGATGCACTTCACATTGTACCTTTTGTGAGAAAATGAAGCCCCACTCTGTTCCCTCCCCCCTCCCCAGGAGAAGCTGTGAATTGTTCTCATAACAGGGGACAAGACATTCTCTTAATATAGAAACTCTCTATGCATTCATTTGGATTTTTGGTCTATGTGATTTCACAAGTATGGATTCCAAGTCACAAGCAACTATTTCTATAAAGAAATGGACAGCTTGGGGGCCTCAGGATTATACTGTAAACAGTTCCCACCTGATACCTACCTTTCACTATTAAATATTAAGTGGAAATGCCATCATTACATAATTATATGCTTGAACTATGTATGAGTGACCACATGTGATGTTTCTTTTTGATTAAGATGCTAAAATATATTGTTAAAACTTTTGACTATTTTCTTTCACCTCCCATTCCCACTGTATTTCAATTCTGGGTTGCTGTTATGAGGAAAAAGCTATTGCTAGGCAATCCTGGGTAACCAGGGCAGTTGCTAGGCAATCCTGGGTAACCAGAAAGCAACTTATGTGGGAATGATGCAGAACGCAGCGATCACTACCCTACTTCCTGGAACCTTTGCAAATCTGACTTCTACTGAATGTTCTAGTCTTGTTGACTGTCTTAGAATATGAATTCCAAGCCTTGGAAAATTCTCTGTATCTTCAGTGCCTAGCTAGCCTCCGGTTTGATTACAATAGATGTTCCTAAAGTCTGTGGGATGAATGGATGAATGAGTGAACGAATGGCAAGGAGAAAGTGAAAGCCAGAAGACAATGCGTCCCATAGAATCTACAGCATTTGTGGCTTTCTCCCACACTGGCCCTGGTTCTGACCACATAATTTTATTTGACTGATAAGAGAGCAAAGGGTGGAGCCAATAGAAATTTGAACAAATCATGTACATGAGATTTGCTCTTGAGAACTTCAAGTCCATTTTGAAGAAGCCTGGAGTAGCCTAGTTGAAGATGGGAGACAAGAACCTGATTGCCTGTGTCAGGCTGCTCATGGTCAGCAGAATACTAAAGAGCCCAGCAACCATGAAGAAGACTAGCCACTGAGGTTAAGACATCTACAAAAGCCCAGAAGCCTAGCATTGCCTGAACCAGCAGTTCACTAGGACCCAGCTGGAGAGCTCACAGTCTTCCAAGAACTTTGTAGAATGGCCAGGTAAGCTCTGCTTACAACATTCAATGCCTTTCTAGTTCAATGTCTTAAGTCATTCTCATTCCTCCTAAAAACAAATACAGGCAAGGTCTTCATAGTAATAACTTTACTTCTGTGCTTACGGTGGTTTCTGTGTTCGTCACTTTTCTGTTGTGATAAAAGTCTGACTAGGACACCCCAAAGAAGAGTTTGCTTTGTCTCAGGAGTGCAGAGAATCTGAGTCCATCACAGTGGGAAAGGATTAGTGGCTGGAGCAGGAAGCATTGTTATGCACACACAGGGAGGTGGGGGAGGGGGCGAAGCCTCAAATGCCCACCCCTGAGATATGTTTTCTCCAGTAGGACTTCACCTTCCAAAGGTTCTAAAACCTCCCCAAACTGCCACCAAATGTGGTATCAAGTACCCAAATACTTGAGCCTGTGACACTTGTCATTCAAATCACCACATTTCCCAAGCTGGTTGACATACATTCTTTCTTAGTTCTCTAGGCTATACACCTAAATTCCAAGCATCTGAAGTCAGAAAGCCATGCTTCCTTTGAGACTGGTGCATGCCTCTCCATAGCTCCTGGTGATGGCCATCAATCTTGGCATTTATCCACTAGCAAGTGAATCATTTCAGCCTCTCTCTCTTGATTTCTTTTCTCTTCTTCTCCCTGTCCCCTCCTTTCTCCCCATCTCTACTATCTCTTTCCTCCTCTCTCTTCTTTTACTCCTTCCCCCCACCCCCCAACTCCAATTTGTCACCATTCAGTGCTTTCCCTGGGAGTGTTGAGAGTTTTGGGGTTTTTTGTTTGTTTGTTTGTTTGTTTTTTGTTTTTTTGGTGTTTTTCTCTAATATTGACACCAGATGCATTGAGTTGGTATAACCAGAGCGTTTAGGATAAAAGCCTGAGTCTGGAAGTTCCAACAAGCTATGGTCTATCAGTTGTCTCTTATAAACCAATTAAAGAGACAAACAATTGGGAAAAGCCGAGGAAAGAGATTTACTTAATGTGGTCACATGGGAAGAACAGGTAAAGGGGTTCATTGACCCCAGGTTCATCTTCAGGGTAAGGACATGAGCTTTATGCTTAAATAGAAAGTCTTGTGCCAAGGGGTCAGAAGAACACGTGATTAAGCTGTCTTGATAAAAGTGTTGCCTCTCTGAATGTTGTCTTGGTTCTGGTACTTTTGCGATATCCAAAGAGGTCGTTCTTGCTTGAATAGCTAAGGTAGTGGTCCTGGGATGATTACATCTGCTCCAAGATGCAGCCTCAGCCTCACGGAAAATGGTCCTCTCTCTCCGGGGAGTCCGTGTTGTTTCTAGAATCCGAGGTGACTGAAGAAGAAAAGTTAAGGGCAGTGACTTAACTCTGTGCCTTCGGCTAAAGTGAAACAGACAGACACAAAATAAAGGAAGATATATATCGTGCTTTCAATCTGCCTTTAGTTACCTATGGGACCAAAAGACAGTCAGTGACTTGGACAAAGGTGAAATGAACCCATTTCACTGATAACCCCCTAATAACTTCATCTTGATTTGTTTATATCTTCAAAGATCCTATCATAGCAAAGAAGATACAATTCACAAGAAACAGATTTGGAGTTTCATTGGTTTTGTTTTGCTTTGTATTCGTAGAAGGGTAGGCTGGGCATAATAACTACACACATGCTTTTTTTGAAAGAGCAACCATGTTTCAGACAGAACAGGTATAAACATTTTTAAAAGATGCAACAGACTTAATGTGAGTTAGTGTGTGTGTGCATGTGTGTCTGTTTGTGTGTTTGTGTATGTGTGTGTGCTTATCTGTGTTTGTGCATGTATATAGATGTGTCTGTCTTATATTTGTGTGTGTTTGTCTGCGTTTCCATGTCCATGTCTGCATATGTGTTTGTGTGTATATGCATGTCTCTCTGTGTGTATTGTGTATGTGTGTCTGTATATTTGCGTGTCTCAGTGTGTGTCTGCATGGGTGTTTCTGTGTGCATGTGTGTCTGTGTCTGGCTGTGTTTGCATGTGTGTCTTCATGTTTGTCTCTGTGTATATATGTCTGTTTCTCTGAGAGTATTGTGTGTGTAAGTGTGTGTGTTTGTGCTTGTATGTCTCTCTGTCTGTATGTGTCTTGTCTCTTTGTATGACGTGTCTACCTGTCTGTGTGTCTGTCTTTGATTGTGTATGTGTATGCATGTGTGTCTCTGTGTGTCTGTATGCTTATGTGTATAACTCTGTGTGTGTCTGGGCATGTGTGTGTGTGTGTATGCTGAGTATTGAACCTGAGAAATAAATATATGTAAGGCGAATGATCTTATACTAGGCTGTGTTTCTAGCTTGGAAGTACTTTTTTTTATTACATAATTTTCCTCAATTACATTTCCAATGCTATCCCAAAGGTCCCCCATTACCTCCCCCCCACTCCCCTACCCACCCATTCCCACTTTTTGGCCCTGGCGTTCCCCTGTACTGGGGCATATAAAGTTTGCATGTCCAGTGGGCCTCTCTTTCCAGTGATGGCTTACTAGGCCATCTTTTGATACATATGCAGGAAGTACTCTTTTAAAAAGTACTTTTAAAAACAGTACTTGAGGAATAATTTTGATGCAGAAGATAAATAATAATTATGACTAGTGATGTTTTTAGGCTAGATTGTATACATTAAGTTTAAATCAAATGAAGTTTCCTTTGTCTAGAATTTGAAAAAACTGAGTTGAATATATAGAATTATTTTGGGGGTGAAGGAAGAAGTGCAATGTTGTAGTGAATTCATTATTTAATATTTCACATGGACATGATAGTAAAATTTAAAAATAAAATTAAAAAGAGATACTGCATAAAATAAGTTTAACTTTTTTGTAGTAAAAAGGCATGTTAAGTAATTAGTCTGCTGTGGTCTGCATCCTGTCTCCTCTAAAGATGTTGAAGTCCAACCTCTTGTGTCAGTAAATTTCTTTTATTATACACAGTACCTGAGGAAATCAGCCTGTGAAGAAGAAAGGCTTGTTTTGAATATGGTTTCAGAGTTTCACTCCACCATCACTTGACCCTACTCTTTCAAGCTGTATCATGATAGAGAATGTCTCCTAGAGCAAAGCTTTTTGCCTTCTATTCAGAAGTAGATTAAAAATGCTGGAGGCCAGCATTCCACAACTCCTTCTAAGTACATGTCCCTGCTAAACTACAACCTCTTGTTAAATTTAGTTTCAGTTCTTAGTTTGGCAACTCCTCAATAGCACTACAGGCTGAAGTAAAGGGCTTGACCACATGGGCTTTGGGAGACTTCCCAAATCTAAATTATAGCACTCCAATACTCCTATGTGGTCTTACTGAGATAGAGTAGTGCAGACCAGCAAGTTAAAATGGGTTATTATGGAGAGAGAGGATGGATAGAGAGAAGATGGAAGGGAGAGGGAAAGAGAGAAATCAACATTTATATCTACAATCCAAATTTCTAAAATAAACACTGGTTTAGAATGCCAAAAAAGAAAACAATGAGGAAGTTGTCAAAACATAAATTCACTGCAGAGAAATTCACAGTAATAAAAGTCTGAAAGTGACTTAATATGTGTATTTATATTCAATGAAATAATTGATAATGTCCATTAAAAAGAAAAACATTATGTCTAAAATACACAAACGCATACCAAAAAACCAAAACCCAAACCGAAACCGAAACCAAAACCAAAAAACTAAGAAAGAGTAGCTACACCAACAATCAATTAAAAATCAAGTATCTTGGAAAGTAAAGTGAGGGACTAAGCAGGGTTTAAATCAGCACAGCTGAAGAGAGAATTGGAGAACTGGAAAACAGTACAGAAGGAAGCACACATAGCCTATATCATGTGTAGCACACGACTACATCCATAATACAGAAGCTTGAAAGTCACGTGGATTCGTAAAGTGCAGAATAGAGTTGGGAGGTGTTTCAAGAAAAAAGAATTTAGGGAATGTTGCATGTTGAAGAAGCAATATTTGAAAAGCTAACAGCTGAGAATTTTCTAGAAGTAAATAAATATATAAATTATCTCAACTATTTTCTCCATATTGACAGCAACTACTATAGAGCTGAGTAGACTGTAGTGGTAATAAGTATCAAGAATAAAAAGTAAACCATAAAAAAGTGAAGAAACCCCACAAATTTGACAAATTGCTACCTCACTTCCCAGAACCCTGCACAGTGGCTCAAGGGTGTTGACTTAATGGCAAAGTATGGAAGTAAAAGCAGCTGCCTGTGATAGTTAATATTGATGGCTAACATGGCCAGATCTAGAATTGCATAGGTGAGAAGCCTCTGAGCACACCTGAGATAGATTATGGTGACTGGGTTGTGGCATGAAGGCCAACCTTCCCCATGGTGACACCATTGCACTGGCTGGGGTCCTGGGCTGAGTGAGGTGGACAAGAACTGAACTCTGCTCCCACTCTTCTTCAGCTCCCTCCGAGCTCTGCTTCCATGTCTTCCCTGCTACGATAAACTGTGTACCCTCATTTACATGGGATACTTACAGAGTTCTTCACAAAGGAGTTATGTGCCAACGTATAAGGATCAAAGTCACCCGCACATACTCATAAACGCATGAACATACAACAACATATACACATAAAAAATAAACATACATGTTTGCACCGTGTCTGTTTTTCAAAAACTTTGAAAGCCTCAAAGTGACAAATTTGGACATCTCTGATTTAAAGACAATGAAGCCAGATGTCATTAGTTAAAGACAAAGTGATTCTGAGAAAATGCTTAGAAAAAGCCATATGCTAAAGAGGAAATGAAGATACCATAAAATACTTAGGTCCAAGTATTGAGTGTTGTTTGTCAAAACGTATGGAATATAGCTGAAATATGTTTTAGAGCTACAAATACGGTTATTAAAATGTGGTAAAAAATGCAATGAAAAATATACCAAGACAGGCATGGTATCTTGGCTCTATTATTATGTGGGAAATCTTAGCCAGGATAGTAAAAGAGAAATAGTCTGTCTATGGATGAGACAAGCCTTTCAAACTATGATTATTGGCTACACAAAAATGGCATTTTCAGACACACTATTATAATGATTATAGTACTTTCTTGAACACAAAATCAAAATGCAGCAGGTATGGTGGCATATTCCTTTTATCCCAGCACTTGGGAGGCAGATGTAGGTGAAGCTTTGGGAGTTCAAGGCCAGTTTGATCTGTCTACACGGCAAGTTCTATAACAGTCAGGGCTTCACAGTGAGAGACCCTATCTCAGAAAAAAAAATATCAAAAAGCAAAGTAACAGCAATACATATTTAGTATACGTAATAAGAAACTATTTGTCTTAGTCAGGGTGTCTATTCCTGCACAAACATCATAACCAAGAAGCAAGTTGTAAATAATTTTAAAAGTCCCACAGTCTTGTATATTAAAGTTCAATCCCTTTAAAATGTCCAGTATCTTTTAAAATTCAAAGCCTCTTAACTGTGGGCTCCACTAAAATACTTTCTTCAGCATTGAGTCCTCCGGGGTGTAGATATAATTTTGATTGATTTGAAAACCTCTCTATCATCTGTAATTATGTTGTATAATCTTTTAGGATGATCTTGCACATCTTTTGTAATTTTTTGAGAACTTTTGGATATGTAATTAATGTATTCTTTATTGATATGTTGAATAGTGTACTAAGACAAATTGGTACCAGAAGTGGGGTATTCCTGTGACAACCTGACCATGTTTTGGGGGAGGACTGTGGAAGGACTTTGGAACTTTGAACTAGAAGATCTATCCAGTGTTAAGAACTCTGTGGGATGTTGTGTAGGAGCTTGGAAGATAATGTTGAGAACAGTGCAGATGATGGAGGCCTGGCTTGTGAAATTTCAGAGGGAAGATTAAAGACTCTTTTCAGGGCTGTTGCTATTTTGATTGTGAAGATTCTGAGGTTCTGGTTAGTTGGGACTGAAGAATCAGCTGTGATTAACGAGATACCAGAACTACTAAAGCAAAATCTTTGCATTACTGGGACTATTGATGCTGGTTAGCTGTAGCTAAGAAATTAGCAGTGATTCAGAAGAGACCAGTATCATTGAGATGACATCTTCTGGGAAGTGTTTTCTGAGAGCACAGAATCTGTGTTTCAGAGATAGCCAAGGTTGTACCTTGTACTGTGGCTGGACTTAGTAATGTGCAAGAGTTACCCAGGTGGTACTGGTTTTGAAGGCATGAAAGAGTCACACAGAGCAGCTGAGGCTCGATACTGTGAGGGGCCACGGAAGGCCATTGGTGAAGGTGCAGCCTCAGTTGCAATTGATGGCCCAGGACTGAAGGGGTCATGCAAAGGAGTTGAGGCTTGGCACCATGAAAAGAGCCTACGAGAGGCTATTGTTGAAGCCAAGTTACAGTGGAAGACAGTAGCGTTTTAGAGATGCCAGATGAGATGACCACCAAGAACAGCAGCAGCAGTGGAGTACAGGCAGCTGAAGCCTAGAAGACAATGTGTGTGCTACAAAGGGCATGGCTGGAGAAGTGACCCAAGCCCTTGGAGGAGCCCAGAAGATTGTGAGTTGGATCCCAGACATTGGATGGTTGGAGATTGATTTTTGCTTTTGATTGTGACTGTGCTCTGATATTTTCCCCTCCCAATGCTATAAAAATATGAATTCTTCCTAGGTTAGTCTTTAATACCAAGAGAATGTATGTATATATGTATGTATGTATGTATGTATGTATTCATTTATTTATTTATTGTTTGTTTGAGACAAGGTTTCTTTGTGTATCCCCGGCTGTCCTGGAGCTTGCTCTGTAGACCTGACTGACCTCAAACTTTTCTGAGATTCACCTGCCTCTGCCTCCTGAGTACTGGGCTTAAAGGTGTGTGCCACCACCACCCGGCTCAAGAATATTTCTTTGCTTTTCTGTTTTCTTTTTAAAGAATTATTTATTTTATGTATATGAGGACACTGTAGCCGTCTTCAGACACACCAGAAGAGGGCATCAGATCCCATTACAGATGATTGTGAGCCACCTTGTGGTTGCTGGGAATTGAACTCAGGACCTCTGGAAGAACAGTCAGTGCTCTTAAACACTGAGCCATCTCTCCAGCTCCCTCAAGAATATTTCTTAATGGAGCCTGAAATGTCTGAGCCTAAACTTCACAATGTAAGGAACTAAGAATGGCTTAGGCAAATTTGCTGACAATGATGGAAAGACTTATTTTACATGGTGTCAAGCCTTATTTTAAAAATAAAAGCTGTTTAAACTATAGTATCAGAGAAGAAAAATAAGACCCGATGCATAGAATGGATAGCCCAGCCCAGAAGCTACTCTATAGAATCCTCCCCCCAAAATTAGCCTCTAGAGTCCTACCATGTAATTCCATAACAATTAGTCCTAGTACTTTAAAAAGCTGAAATATGAAAATCACGTTGATAATATTTTTAGGCACTGTATGTGATAACTTTAGTAGAGTTCAGACAATAGGCTTTTTATTTTTTATTTTTTTAGGAAAAAACCTAAGAAAACAAGATTCTGATTTTACTTATTCAATGCAGTGAGTCTTTTACATACCACACTGTGGAAAATATTGAGTGTTTACAGCAGCTGGAGCATGGGCTCCAGTAGACTGCAAATCTTCTAAATTTCCACCAAAGGAGAAGGAGTTTGTTGTATAGGTTGGTATAGTCACCATCCCAAATTCTTGGGGCAGCATTGTTTTGTATTTATTTAATGGTTCTTTTGAATATATCATATACATCTCATGTACATAATGAACTATCTTGGGGATAGAACTCAAGTCTAAACACAATATTGGTTTGTGTTTCCAGCTGGTGGTGTGTGCTTGATTAGTATTCTCAAGGTCCTGAATTTGACCCCAGCATTACAAAAGAATAAAAGAAATGAATTTATGTCTCATGCCTACCATATAGAGACAGCCTGAAGATTTCATGCAACATGTTAATTTTGTATATTTTACCAAATTTCATAGCACACACATTTCTTTTCTTTTTTCTTTTTCTTTTGAGACAGGTTTCCTCTGTGTAGCCCTGGCTGTCCTGGAAATCACTCTGTAGACCAGGCTGTCCTCGAACTCAGAAATCTGCCTGCCTCTGCCTCCCTAGTGCTGGAACTAAAGGCATGTGCCACCACTGCCTGGCTAGCACACACATTTCTACTTGTGGTGTCATGGATTTGCTTTCAAAGTATTTCTAAATGAGATTTTGAAAGAAATCTGGGTCAATAACTTGTATGTTTGTAGAATAAACTCTACAACAGATAAAATGAGCCCAAGGCATACACCAAAATACTATAATTAAATTTGGAAAGGTCACCTTTTAAAGAAAAAGTTAAAGGCGTCCCACTGTTGTTTAAAGAATTTAAGCAAATACAGTAAGTTTAATAGAAGCAGACTAAATTCCCCCTTTCTAAAACATCATTTAAAAAAGATTAGTTTTGTATGTATGGGTGTTTTGTGTGCATGTGTATCTGTGTACCTGTGTGCGCTGTGCCCATGGAGACTAGCAGAAGTTGGAGACTCTAGAATTGGAGTTAGCAGCCTTGTGGATTCTAGGAGCAGAACACACAGATTCTCCGCTTGGGTTTTCAAAACATGGCTGATCCTCCTGTTCAGTTGCCTTTTTCTTTTGCACGGTCATGGGACTTGAACTAAGGACCTAACAAATGGGAGACAAGCTCTTTACCTTGTAGGTGTCTCCCCCCCCCCCTTGTCATATGTTCAGTACCTTCTCTAATCTACAGACAACTCTTCAGAAAGCCTTTGGATTTTGTCATAGCTTCTTTAATACAGCTGGTTCCTAGACTCTTTCCTACTGAAATACAGAATTTATAGCGTTTGCAAGGATCAACTAAAAGACTACTGATGGCCCAGCTATCAGTTTCTTGTCTACTGCTCTAAAGCTTATGTCACAAGCAGGAACAATCTCTCTGAATAAAAGTATGGAAATAGGAAAAAGTCTCCAGGAAAGAGATCAGCTCAAGAGGCAGGTGACATGTAATTTAATACTAAACCATCTCAATCATAGAGAACTGGTGACAGCAAAGGACCAAAAATTGATGACAATGACATTAACGTTTACAGCCTCTTCATACTCCATACCTAGACAGTCAGGTTAGCCCTGGCATTTAAATATAACTCATGGGTAATACCATCTAAATTTTGTTGTCTGAGGAAGGTTTCAGTTGGTACACCTTCCTGGCTTGGGACCCACTGGGAAGCCAAAGCTGGACCTCAAACTCATAGTGATTCCTCTGTCTCGCTGCCTGTGCTGGGACTATAGGTGTGTGTTCATGTCTAGTCCCTATAGACATGTTAGTGTTTATAGCTACTAGTTAGACACGAAAAGGTACCCTGTATCAGCTTTACATGTAATTATATTTTAAAATACACATTTCAGTGTAAATCTGATCTTTAAAATTCTAATAATTATAATTATAGTTGGTAGTCTAGAAATGATATATAAGCTAACCCTAATTTGTTGGATTTTAATTTTACAGATGCCTAAAGTTACTTATAAACTTTTAATTAACATTTAGTCTTTCCAAGTGATAGCCAAAAGACATTGAAGAAAATACTTTCACGCCCAAATTTTTAAAGGGTGAAAAAGATTCTAAACATTTTTTATCAAATATATCATGGTCCTTCTACTATTCTCCAAAAGTTTTCAAGTGACCTATTGGGCATTTTTCTCCTAGAAATCCCAGAAAAATCAGCCACACAATGTAATCTGGGCTTCAGTTTGGGTTTCCCCTGGGTGCAGATACTGATGTTTGAGCCTTCTCTTCTTGACAAGGAGCTTAAACAGCCAGTGTTACTTTGAGGTTTTATCTGTGGGATTCGTGTCTTTTGGGCTCATTAAGAAGATTTCCAGAGATTACAAAGTCAATAACACCTAATTACTGGGTTGTGAGAAAGGCCTGCTTGAGTACATAGATCAGAGGCAGTGTGGAGCTCACAATGGGAGGCTCACATCCCACATCTCTTCACAGGCAAGTAGCAAACAAATTAATAATCTTAGTTGTGCTCTGCTGGGATAATTACTACCATGTAAGAAACTGCTCTGAGATCTTCCAGATAGTGTTGTGCCTTGTTTTCATTCCCTTCAATTGGCTGGGTTTTTTGTTTTGTTTTGTTTTTTGTTTTTGTTTTTTTTTCCCTCTTAAAACTGGCTATTGGAGGAATGAAAACCTATGGTTCTCTTTAGAACTGTCAGAACTTTGTAACGAAAAAGTCCCTTGCAGCCTGCTCAGGCAGGCCATCTCTGGTATAACATTGTTTTGATTATATGATATTTTTTAAATTCACTTTTCTCAAGGCATAGTATGTATTAGCACTAGATTTCAGTTCATCATGACTAATGGAAAACTAGTTATTAAAGAAACGGAGGTGAAGTTGTTTTAATTTATGCACCTGCTGCTCAACGTCTAGTTGCTTTCACATGGTCAATTAAAATATAGATCTGCCAGATTTCAGTTTAGCATTACATTAGAAATAGCTTGTGAAGTTAAGCAAGTGGAAGAATTAGCTCTGAAAGTCTTCCATAGATTATCTTATTTAATCCTTTTAACAAGTGTGCAGTAGGGTTGCCACCTCTTAGACAGCAGAGGAAAGCTGGAGAAAGCTGCCTAGGGATTAAGGAGTAAACTGAGATTGGAGGCAAAAACTGACAGCCTCCGAACTGCTTACCCTTCCTGGTGCATTACAAGGATGCCATGTCCTATTGACACAAAACTATGCTGGTTTCTACATGCTTTGGGGATCAGACAAAGCAGTTCAGAGGTGCCTGGCACAAAATTTTGGGGCACTCAGTTGAATCCTCAATTTCCCACTGTTGATATAACCATATGTAGCTTATAGCTTATAGTTCATAACAAGGTTTGATACAGCTCTTGTTGTACTCACACAAGCTACCTGCTAAGTGGAGGGAATCAATAGGGAAACCCATAACTCATGAGGTGCTAGTGAGAATCAGAGTTAGATCTTAAAAAGAGCTTGAAAAGAATGTCAGCTCTTCCTACCACATATCGGCTGCATATACTTCCAAGGAGTTTTATGTGAGGTGAACGTGCAGCCTAGGAACTGATACCTTTGATGCAGCATAGAACCCTGTTACAGAGAGAGTTATTGTCTTCATGTCCACTGGGGCATTTTAAATATGAATATTGATACGGATATTTTGAACAACAAAATGAAATGCAAACCAGGGACTTCAGAGTCCAATTTAAAAAGGGTCTGAAGGCATGAGTGGCTAAGAGCCCCTGCTCAGCAAGCACAAAGACCTGAGTGCAAATCCCAAGCACCAGGTAAAGACAATAGGCATGACTGCATATGCCTGTAACCTCAGCACTAGTGGTAGAGATAGGTGGATCCTGAGAACTTACTGACCAGAGCCAAAAAGACATGCCTCCAGTTCAGTCAGAAATCTGTCTGGACATCCATGGTGTACATACCACACAGTCATGTGTATGTGAACATACACACACATACACATGCACAGCATATACATGGTCCCACTTATGAAATGTATACCAGATATGTTATTGTGCACACCTTCATAGTATTTAAAGTGATAAAATTTTGCTTATAACTCAGATGCAAGTTAACTATATAGCTAACTCTTCATTAGTATGTATTTATACATTAGTACTTAAAATACTATTAAAATATTATTTCCTAGGAGCCACAAATGTTAATAAAACCCACAGCTTGGAATGGCCTGCTTGGTGGTGACAATGGTGTCCTCTGATGGATGCTATCCACCCCCAAGCTACCACCTCTGAAAACTGCACTCAGCTAAGAGATTCATCCACTTCCCAAATTACTAAATTATTTATTCAGCTTTCTACCTTATGTTAAACGTGTTTGTTTTTACTCAAAAAATAATGTAAAATTGATTTTTAATAAATTTCGGGTCATTTGGAGCTAATTAACCTGATACTGCGTTCTTCGTGCTATTAATACTTTAAGCAGACCTTTGAGAAATAACTTTTTTGCCTCTGGAAAGTTAATTAGAAATTATGTAGGTGTGTGTGTGTAAAGCCCAACACCTAGAGAAGCAAAGCAAAGTTCTTTACTGAGCTATTTCACCAGCCCTGGGAAGTCAACTGTGGATGCAAACTTTTCTCAACTGGATTGTTTGGTAATGTCCTGCTGTGATTATAATTTTCTAATTCAAGTTTTAGGTCAGCAACAAACTCTAAATTTACCAATCCACATTTTTTTTTGTGGTAAGCCACAAGTATATTTAGATGTTTTAGAAACGACTTACAATATAAGTTGGGATTTCCAATCTAGCAGATCTAAGTCATTATTTAAATACTGACATCTTTAAACATTGCTGTTTCCTAAGCTAGGAAGTCTAGTGTGAGCATGGCTGTAATCTAGTCAGCCTGGGGACATGTCCATCACTGTGTTTGCTCACAGATTCCGTTGTCCCTAGGAAGACAACCATTGACCAGAAATCAACAGTGCATGAAACCACAGGAAACATTCCCACTGCACAGATACCCAGGACAGAGATTCTTCACACTGCCTGCAGAGACTCGCATGTAAGCTCTTCTCATACAGATCCCCCTTGCAGAGTTTCATTAACTAATCTACTTTTAAATGTTTCCAGATGTTCCAAATGAATCACTCATTCAGGAGTTCAGGCAAGATCACTGCTTATAATAATAACTAACAATATTATATTTTATTAATTCTATTTGCTTACTATGCTTTACAAATTTATAAGCTTTAAATAATAAATTACCTCCCCTGAACCCTGAATATTGAACCTGAAGTCTCATATACTCTAATCAAACACTTTACAACTGACATCCACCCACAACCCACAAGTTTCTTTGGGTATCTGTCCTCACCCCTAGCACTCTTACTTAGATTTATTTTGGCTTCCAAGTTCAGAGGAAAGTTTTACAGATGCGTATAGACAAAATAAATCGTAGTGTAAAAGTATATCCAATTTGAAGCTCTTTAAGGACTGATCAAAGAGAAATGTGCAAGAAACAGTTTTCTCTTTCTGACAATTATTAAATTGGATAAATTGGATAAACAGACAGTTAGCTAGTACTTCAGAATTTTTTTTTCATTTTTCTTGCAGTCTAGTAAAAAAGAAATGACATTTTAACTGAGATAGCTTCTGAGTTTGAAACATGGCAAAGTATGCTTTCAATTAGCAGCAGTCAGAACACAGAAAGGCACAAAATGTATAAATTTACTGAAAAATCGCCATTTCATCATGATCCAAAAACCTCCAGCTAAACAAGAAAAACAAAATGGAGGGAGGATTTTTTTGTGAGGGTTGAGGCTAGCCTGGACTGCACACTGAGGCTCAGAAGAGAACGAAGAGGAGGAGAAATGAAGGTTGATCTCTCTTGTACACTCAGGCTATGCGCAAACCTTTTTCTAACAAGACAGGGTCTTCTTGCCTTGCTTTCCTTTGGCGCTGTGAGGGATGCCAGGGCCTCAGATATGCATGGACTATGGGAAACACCTCTACTCCTACTCCCCAGAATCTTACCTCCTGGAAACACCTGATCACTGCGTGTGTTCTCATTGCTGGGGTCCACCTGTACGTTAAACAAAATGTTTCATTACTGAGCTGTGATAATATCAATGGATTAATATTTAATAGGGAAAAACAATTACATACCATTGGTGGATGAGGGACATTTGGAGGAGAGGATGGCTCTGCCATGTTCACAGTGGAGTGCACATACAAGGGCTTAACTTTCTGGAAGACACAAGCATCAGATACTGTGGTTCAAGGGAAAATCACAGTCAAAGCAAAGTGATGTGGACACTGTTAGTCAGGCTCCTCTAGAGAAGCAGACTGATACAGTGAGCCTATGTATATAAAAACGGGATTTATTAGAGAGGTTTACAGATTATAGTCTGACTATGCTGAAATGGCTTTCTCCCTATGGAAAGTTCAAGAATCTAGTAGCTATTCAGTCCATGAGGATGGCTGTATTAGCAATTTGTTGTTGTTGTTGTTGATTTTTTTTTTATATGCTGGGATCCTGAAGAAGTCAGTTCTAATGCTAGCAAAGGCATGAACTGTCCAGTGAGATCGAGGACAATCAGGCAAAGAGCAAGGGCTTCTTTCTCCCATGTCCTTTATGCAGGCTGCCAACAGAAGATGTAGCCCAGATTTAAGGTGACTCTTCCCACCTCAAAAGGTTCAGATTTAGGGTGTGTCTCCTCACTCTGGTGATTCAATCATGATTATCTCACAGAGGAACCCAGGCTGGGTTTCAGTTTAGTCCAGATGTAATCAAGTTGACAACACATTCATGTAGCCATCACCTCTAACTCCTCAAGTAGAACATGATAACCCTGCTGCTAACTTATGTATTCAAATATGGATGGAGAGATACTTTCTTTTAAACCAATGGTGGTATACACCTAGAATCCCAGCTACTCAAGTGGCTAAGGCAGGAGAATTGTTTAAACTCAGACATTTGAGACTAGCCTGGACAATATAGAGATGCCCCAACTCAAATCAACAACATCAGTATTATCACAAACAAGAACAAGAAGCAAAGGTTCACTATTGAGGCTTTTGTAAAGACAATTCAAGAAAACTAGTCTCCTTTATGTCTTTTCTGACTCTCTTTTGATTATACCTTCAACTTGGGATTTTCTACAAGTTGGTCCATGGGCATAGTTTTGTGCTTATAGCTTATAGTGGAGAGAAACACTATAAGAAACCCTCTTAAATTATTTCTGAACTGATCATAGACATATAGACATATTTTCCTTGTTATTATTTCCTAAACAATGCAATATGGCAAACATCTATATAATATTAACTATGTAAATTATTCAATGAATAGTATATTGCATTAGGTAGTTCAAGTAATCTAGAGAGAGACTTAAAGTCTATGGGAGGATTGTAAAACATCTCATACAAACACTATATATATATATATATATATATATATGAAGTGTAGGTCTTAAGCATCCAAGGATCTTGGTACCTGTGTGGTTCTGGAACAAGTGCCCTTAAGATATGGAAGGGCATCAAACAGAAACATGCCAGAAGTCACAAGGTTACTTCAAATCCCAAATAGCTGCTGGAAGCTTCATCTAGTTTCACTAGATGGTGGTTTCATGGAGCAAGCCTGGATTCTCTTGTTCTCTCTGCTTCCTGGCTCAGGATGTGAACACTTGTTCTGATAGACTCTCCTGCCATTGTTGTTTGTCATGAAATGACACAGCCAAGGGGGAGCTCTTACTGCCAGCTTACACAGCATTATTTGGACTTTGAAGCTCTGTGAGCTAAGTGAATTCCTTTATTTTGTCATAGTGATGAAAATTTGCTAAGTGCAGTTTCTAATCCAAAATGAATGACTTGGTGCTCACTCTTCTTCCTTTTGGAGGTGACTGGAGACTTGAAGCATGAGCTTTGATACTCCTCAACATAATATCTGTGGTCAAAGATGAACAAATGGGCAGACACCACTACCCACAATAAGTAGCCTATTCTCTGGGATTTGCACTGGCTTCTATCATAGCTCATCCACCATACTCCATTATAACAGCATATTTCCACATCTGCTCATACTAACTGAGCTCTTTGGAGCCCTGCACTTTGCTCTACAAACAACCCCCCCCCCCCAGTAGCTAGTTGGGTGACTGTTATGTGTTAGTTCCAGAGCCTATGATGTGACAGCAGTTCAGTAAAGGATATATATCTTTCATAGACATAAACACATATATTCAAAGTCCATCTAAGTAGTCTGTGTACTTACAATATAATTGAAGGAGGTGTCACCAGTCATTGCACACTGCCGGTAAAGTGCTTGTCTAGTGAACATCTCATTCTTTAGGACATGAAAGCTATAACAGAAGAAGTGATATAATAAAGTGTTTTGCCATCATAGGATAAGAACAACACATGCTGTGTTGGTTGGAACCACATAATTTAAACTTATTTCTTCATTAAAAAACTACATATCCTAGCTCTGGAAAGGTATAGAAATATAACACTATTAACTATCCCTCCAAGTCCAGACTATAGATTCTCATTGAAATCATGAGGGTATTTTTGAGAAATCTCTGTTTTTAGATCTGGGAGAATGTGAGATATATTATTCTACTAGAAATCAAGGGGTCATCAAAGATTAGGTCAAAACAGTACATTCTTCATCTCCAGGTGGCTCTCACTGACTTGAGACTGGAGAACTTAAGCATCTGAAATAGTAAGAACCGCAATTTGTTACTTAGGAAATAATTAGCTCATTTCCATTGTTGACAGTGCTGAAATGAGGGGATTCATTGTTAGAGACACAAGGTCTAGAGTGTGGCTGGACATGCTCTTTCTAGTGATTGTAAATGGACAGGAATATCACAGCAAAATCTGGAAGTATCTCAGTGGTAGACCATTTGTCTAGCATGGGCAAGATTCTGGATCCCATCCCCAGTATCACAGAAAAATCAAAACAAAAGTCAACACATCAGCTAATGACTCTTTAATCCCCTCCCATACCCTCCCCCTTTGAATGTGAGTGTTGATAAGCGTGATTGACAGCTATGTTAATACAATGCCCACCCTACTTTGCATGTGGGAGCAAACAGGCTCATCCACAGCTCATAAAGAACCTCACTGATCCTGAATTTAGATCATGAGAATGGAGACTTTGAGATCATGAGTCTTAAAAGGGGTTTATACTTGAGCTGACACTGTAATGGGTAAGGTAAAGGAAGAAAGAGTTCAAGTATCTTAGGATAGAATTTTACATGTACTAGAGGCATAGATATTTGAGGTCAAAAGAGTGGCCATGGTAGACTGAAATTGCCACTAAAATGCCTACTCTTTCCCCATTCCCTCTTTGTAATGTGTGTAGTATGCATGTGTGTATAGGTGTGTTATACTTACCCATCACACACCTGATAGCTGCTGATCACTCATTCCATTTTCCCATTTATTTCAACTGCTCTATAATTTCTTGGTTTTCCCTCTCCATGTGCTTTGTGTGTGTAGATATACATATGCTACAGAGCACTTGTGGAGGTCAGATGACACCTGTGGGAATCATTTCTCTTCTTGTACCACCTGGATTCTCCCCGAACTGCCCTAAGTTCAAGACCTGCTTGGGCTATAGAGTGAGACCTTGTATTATACAGAAAAGAATCTAAAATACCTATTTCACTGAGCATAAAATAGTCACCAGCAGACATGTGAAGCAGAACAGGGACACAGAGGAGACATTTTCCCCTGAGGAGGGGATTTGAGCTCCCTATCTGGTATTGCTTTGGGTATCACACGAGATCTCAGTTGCTTGCTAGTCCTAACGATCTCAGCATCTGGTGTAGGATTTTTACAAATATGGGTAGAATGTGCTTATGACACGCAGGGCAAATATAGTATGTTTTCACCCCACAGAGTGAATGCAGTGTGTTGTCATACAGGAGTCAAACTTGGCTACACTGACCTACATCAGCTCATCGCTAACCTTCGTTATTATATCTCTTGCAAAGAAACTTCCGATATGTGATAAATAAGAAATCATGAGGGAAATTTAGTGGGAACAAGTGAACAGGAAATACATTTTTAATGCTCACATGGTAGGATATGGTGGGAAAGGAGCTTTAATCTCCATGGCATTTATACTCAATACAAACATTAGTACAACTATTCAGGATTTTAGTTTCTTACCTCTCCTACTCCCCCTCACTTGATTCTACCTCCCTTCCTCCTGTCTTTTCCTTCCATCCTTGTCATGTTTCTTAGACAGTGTTCCATTTACCTTTCCTAGGTTGTCTATGAACTTACTATGTAGGCAAGGTTAGCTTCATATGCCTAGCAATCCTCCTGCTCCAGCGCTCTAAGTGCTGAGATTACAAGTGTGTGCTACAGTGTCTGGATCAGAATTTCTGCTCTCACCATCAAAAGAAGAAAGAGAGAAGGAGGGGGAGGAGGGGGAGGAGGAGGAAGAAGAAAAAAGAAAGGTAAACAATTCAGGGGGAAGAAATTAAGTGATGTGTGAGTAAAGGTGAGCGAGGGACAGGACTTGTCGGTAAAGGATCCAGTACACTAAGCACTTGTGAAGATGATCCAGACCAATTTTCATTATTAGGTGCAAACTGCTGCTGAGAAAGATGCCTGGATGTGCCAGATTACATTGAGGATAGAAACAAAGAACTAGAGAATGAAAGTTTTGAATTATTTTTTCATTTATATGACTCTGAAAACTTCTCTATTCTAGACCAATTATGTTGTGTTTCATGTTAAAAGTACATGAGGCCCTTTAGCAGTTATTAATATATAAAGAGAGACAGAGGAGTCCTCATTGTCTAAAAGGATGAGTGGCTAGATTTCTACAAGTCCAGTTTATATATATTCCCACACTGTACCTGTTCTTGAGGATAAGAAATTTCTTCTCCCAGTTTTTGTTGGCCTGATCAGCATCTTTTTTAAACCTGGAATACATTTTCGGGTGGTTAAAAAGTGCCTCTGTTGCCAATGGATAGCCCTGAATCATTAAGCCTGGTACCTTTCCAGTCTCTTTCCCTCATCCTCCAATGCAGTTTTTAAAATCTCTATTTGATTCTCCAAAACTTTTTTTTCTTCTTCCTTTTAATAATAACAATGATAAAAAAAAAAACACAGCACAAGGTTAAGGACACAAATGTCATCACTCCTCCCTTCTCAACGAGAAAAGGCTATTTCTGCTAAATAGTAAACAAACCCTGATTACCACCAACAGTGAAAGAAAATGTTGAGATTCTTTTGAGAGAACAATGAGAGACCCTTGAAAGTCTGTGAAAGTCAGAAGTCTTCCTAACCCCACACTTCTACTTCCTGAAAGTGATAGGCTTTGTTACTTCTTAGGACTGGCTGGAATCTATAAGGGACCATGAGGTTAATAACCGAGTTTTTAGAGGTCATTTTCATACCTTAACCGCATGATATTTCAGAAATAATTCTTCAGGCACCATATTAGGTAGTAGAAATGTAACCTGTGGAGAGAAGGAACCACAGTGGAGACAAAACGTCATATTTACGATTAATGCATCAAGATAGTTTTTCTGTCTTTTTTTTTTTTTTTGGAAATAGAGACTCAAAATTTGCCATCTATAGTCCAGAGGTCCTCACAGTCTCAATGAATCCCTAAAATTCAGTGTGCATAGTGCACATACACATTTGGAGATGACAGCTACAGCAGTGAGTTAACTTTTACCATTATATATCTAAATCCTTTGAAAAGACTTACTCTATGTGCATGAGTATTTTGCTTGTATGTACACCACCTGTGTGCCTGAGACTCACAGAAGTCAGAAGGCATCAGATTTCTGGGAACTGGAGCTTTGCACGGTTGCTATAGCCACCATATAGATGCTGGGAATTGAACCAAGGTCCTCTGAAAGAGCAATGAGTGCTCTTAACCACTGAGTCCCCATGCGCCTTTACACTTTTCAAGAAGTGATGTGTCTGGATGACACAAGCTCAGTCACTTACCTGTGTCAGTTTGCTCGAACTTACATGCACAAAGGTGTAATGTATGTAGGTGGTACAAGGGGAGTGTTCAGAGAAATCACAGCATCAGATTACATTTAGCTCTGGATTTTGATGGTCAATCTGTTTTAAAATTATTTTTATTATTTTATTTAGCCTATTTGTGTGTGTGTGTGTGTGTGTGTGTGTGTGTGTGTGTAACATGGAACACAGTTTTGATCACAGAACAATTTTGGGGTTGGTTCTCTCCTGCCATGTGAGTTCTAAACTCATCAGGCTTGGCAGAAAGCCCCTTTACCGAGGTCATGGGTTAATCTTAATTCTCATCTTGACCAGATTTAGAAGTGCTTATGAGATAATTACTGTATTTGTTTGGTGGGAGTGGGTGCTAGGAGGGAGAGAGAGGGGATTCTTGCCCTGTCACTTTCTACCTTATAAAGGTCTTTCACTGAACTTGCAAATCACTGACTGGTCAGATTGGCTGGCCATCAAGCCCCAAGGATTCTTCTGTCTCCACCTCCCAGTGCTGCAATAAACAGGTGCACACTGCTATGCCCAGTGGTGCCGAGAATCCAAACTCAGGTTCTTTTGTGTGCACATCAAAATACTACACAGTGAACAATCTCCCCAGCCCTGCATATGGGGTTAGTGAGGTACAGTGCTAAGCATATCTGATAGAGAATTTTCAACTCTAAGATTCAGCTTCCACATATGTGGCACTATTCTATGGACAGGGTGCAGGGGGAAGCCATGGAACAAAAGGTGAAAATGGGGAAGCTAGCTAGTGGAGGCAATTCTCAGTCTGCATCTCGTCAGCCATGATGTGAGTGGCTTTGCTCCCATTCTACCCTCTCTGATATGATGGACAAGAATATCTGAAGCCATGGGCAAACCACATTTTTCTTTTCTTACGTTGTTTTCTTGATTGATAGTTATGAAAAGTATGACAACTACGTTGATTAACACAATGAAAACTGATGTAGTAAGTAGAGTGTGATGAGATTCAGCAGCAGACCTAGTTCAGGACTGAGGATGTAGCTTGGTTGGTAGAGTGCAGATCCAGTATGCATACATCTCTGAGTTCTATCCCCAGCACGCATAAACCTGGTGTGATGGAGAGGCAGGCAAGCACAGTGGGCAGTTTACTAACTGGGGACTCCACTTAGTTTGGTCTATGTGCATAACCCTCTTCTAACAAAGCACTCGGCATTCTGAGACTTTTATCTTTGAGTGCTATGGGTGCAGCTCATTCTCATGCATCTAGCCACCTGTTAACTGAGGACCCCAATCTGTGTAGAGGTGTACACCAACCCCCACTGAACAATGCCATAAGTTTCTCCTTTCCTTAACAAGCATCAAACTTACACAGATTCTATTCACTGGCACTTTCTTTGTGTCTGGTTACAGAGTAGGAAGCCTCACTGTCTTAAGCTAGTGTTTGGATGTGTGCCTAATAGGGCAAACTATAATATCAAAGTGGCCTTTTAGGAAGGATCCACTGTCTACCATCTTATACCTATGCGTGATTGAGCATCATATGATTCAATTAGATGCATTCTAGAAAGGGACACCCATGGCAGAGAAAACATTTTTGTAACTTAATCTGTCAGTCAAAACAGAGAAGCATCTGAATTGCACTTTTTAACAAGCAAACTTCTTTTAAACTCAATAGAAGGAATTCCCAAGTAATGCTTGAGGCTGTTGAAACCTTCATTTGAGTGGCCTTGCTGTCTAGTATATTCCTTTCTAGTCTCTACTCCTGCTTTGACGTGAATGAAGCTTCCTTGTTACGTTAAGATCTATGTAAGCTTTTATCTCAATTCTTTGAATAAGAAGTCAAGAACATAGAAACACCTGGTCCAAACCCTGATGAGCAAAGCAGCAATACCAGCACTCAGGTATGGAGGAGAAGGGTTAGAAGTTCAAGGTTCCTGGAAGTGAGTTTGAGGCCAGCCTGATTTTATATATATATATATTATATATATATATATATATATATAATATATATATATATATATATATATATATAGAGAGAGAGAGAGAGAGAGAGAGAGAGACTCTGTCTCACAAAGACAAAAATAATGATTAGTCAAAATTAGAGGTTCACCATGCCTGAAGGTATCCTTTTATCCCTGACTTTTAACGCAGATCTTTTGTCACTATTGGAAACACTGGGGGGAGGAATTAAGAAAATGGAAAACAAAACAAAACAAAAAAAAAAGGTCTTCCAAATGACAGGAGACAGACACATTTAAGGGCCACTCCACTCACTTGTCCCCAGCAGGGACGGTCCACTGGAATGGTCTCTCTGCAAAGCATGTGGTAACAAGGTGAACTCAGTTGTAGAACTTTAAGGTCACTGGACAAAAGCTCCAAGCATCTCAATGTTTTTACCACAATGCGAAAGAAATATAAACCAAGTTTTAAAAAGTCCATTTCAGATAATTAAGGAAAGCAAAATAAAAAATAAAATGCCATATCAAAACACATTGATGTCTTATTTTACAGTATCCAAGTTCATGTCAGGGATTAAAGATTTATTTTAACATTCTGTGTTTAAGATTTATGGTGAAATTCAGTAGCAGTTTTTCAGGCTCTATTTTTCCCAAAGGATGATCAACTATGGACCTAGATATAAGTCTGTGTTACAACATATATTCTGAAATGTAAATAATTATTCAGTCTTCCCCAAAGATAGCGCAATCGTGACAATGGCGACACCATTTCTTTTCATTGAAAACAAAACAAAGAAAGCAAAGCACTCATATTGACTAGAATATTTGTTCCTTGTCCCAAGTCAAATTTTCCACCTTGCCACAGCACATTCTGTTTTGCCAGCTGCTGACATTCCTCTTTCTCTGGAATACACATGCTGGTCTTTATGTGGTTATTGCATTGGCGGGTGCAAACACTGGACTGCCAAGCAATGATGGAAATGAAACTGGATGGTCTACCTTTCTGAGAGGGAAAATATAAAATACATGACTCTATTTGTACTATCAAAGGGTAATTATGAATCATTTCCACAAGGATATTTCTTTTTTGAGTTTATAACTCAAATTTCAAAACTGAAAATCCTCATTTCAGGGGCTGGCGAGATGGCTCAGCAGTGAAAAGCAGTGGCTGTGCTCGCTGTGACCCCAGGTTCCATGTGCAGCATCTACATAGTGGCTCACGGCCATCTGTAACCCTAGTTCCAGGGAAGCCAGTGTTCTCTTTGACCTTTGTGGGTACCAGGCATAAATAAATTTTACTTATATTAGATATAACTCATGCTTTTAAAATTTCTTAACACTTATATGAAACAACTTCTTAAATTTGGAGTCAATAGCCAAGGTTTGTAATCAAAGAAGCATCATCATGCTTATTAACTGCCATAAAATTTACTACAGCCTTTGTAATATCCACATATAGCTGTTTTCTTTTTCTTTAATTCCTGTTGGTGTGAAGGTTTGGATACTCTTTCTGAGCTTAGTGAAAGGGATTTCTCCCTCATCATTTTCCTTAAATGCATCATGGTCAAAATCATCTTGTAACTCAGTGTGATGGTTACTTTCAATTATCAACTTGATGAGACAGAATTAGTAAGAAAACAAGCTTCTGCGCATGCTTGTGAGGGACGAGGCAGCCTCTGGGCAGGTCTGTGAAGGGTCATCCTGGTTAGGTCAATAGAGATAAGTGAGTCCCAGCATGACTTACCTTTGGGTGTTAGACTGCATAAAGAGGAGGCTAGCTAAGCAAGAGTGTTCGCTGTTCTCTGCTTCCTGACAGTGCATGGCAATCCACTGGCTGCCACAAGCTCCTGATGTTCATCCCTACAAGGGATGGATGTCAGGAGCTCCTCCCTCGCAGCTACAAGGTGCTGTCAGGAAGCTTCGAGCCAGGATATACCCTTCTCACCCCAAACTGCTTTTGTCAGGGCATTTTACCATGGTGACAGGAAAGGAAATTAAGACACTAAGGAAGAAATGATTTTTTTCTATCTAAATGCTTATGAAATGATCAATCGACCTTTATATGAACATAATTGTTATCTTACTAGCAAACAGCTATCTTTGAACACCACAAATACACCAGGGGTATCCATGGAAGGCGAAGGAAGAAGAGTTAGAGGTACATGGAAAAGTTTAGTATTCGTGGGCAGAACATACAAGGGTTTCAGAGCAGTTCAGATGGTCTGAGAGACTCGTGCGTGCACCCTGTATAAGTTTTGTTAATGACGGGCTTTATCAGTAATAGATATCAAATAATAAATTTAGGAGATTGTATAAGAATATATATATGTATATATATATATGTATATATATATATATATGTAAATTAAGAGGTGGCCTGAGGGTTGGACAACACATGCCCAAATGCACAGCATCTCTGCTGAAAAGCAAATATAAAAAGGAAATTTGGGGGGCTTGGGGGTGCTGGGCATGAGGCCTTGCAGTGCTAGGCAAGTGTTCTACCACTGAATTACATTGCACATAAAGGAAATCTATGCATTCTATAGCTATAGCAAAGCTCACTACATTGCATTTCAGGAAAGTCTTTGAGGACACACAAAAAGAAAACCAAATTTATAGTAGTAGGCTTCTTATCAGAAGGTTGAAGACAATGGGGTCATATCTTTAGACATTAGAAAAAGAAAAAAGCCTGTCAACCTGGCCTTCCAGATTCAGAAAAGAAGGCAAAATGGAGATATCTTTTTATAGGAACATAAGCTGAGAATTCATCATCATCAGACTAAAAGAGAGAATATGATCATGGAGAGAAACTTAGATCTATACAAGGAAATAAAAGCTCAAAAGATGATGGAAATTTTGGCTTCAAATGGAAATATGACTAAGACCAGTTACATAAAATTTTGTAGGAAAAAAGTTATTAAAATATAAGGGCCAGAGAGGTGCTCAGCACTTAAGGGTGCTTTCCAGCAAAGTTCACAGTCTGGGATTGGTCCCCAGAACCCACAGGGCACAAGGAGAGAATGGACTCCTCTGGGTTGTCCTCTGATGGTCACACATGCACTCCCCAGACACATGAAAATAAATGTTAAAAAAGGAAATGGAAACACCTTTTTTTTCTTTTTTATCTTTTGTGGTCTATCATGTTAAGATTGCCAAGAATTGGGCCTTAGATGGGAAACTGCAAATGAACAGCCGTGGCATAATATATATGGCTACATACACATATATGTATACACATACATATCTAAACATGTATGGCTCCAATTCATCCAATGACTGGAAAGATATGTACATATACATGGACAAATGATTCCTACATGAGATTAGTACAGAGGTGTCTGCAAGCACTGGTAAAAATTTTTTTTAAATCCTTATTTTACATTCCCCATCTCTCTCTCTCTCCCCCCTCTCTCTCTCTCTCTCTCTCTCTCTCTCTCTCTCTCTCTCTCTGTGTGTGTGTGTGAGTGTCTGTGTGTATATGTAGGTTCTCTAGGAGTTGATCCAGCTGATGTAGTTTCTAGTAACTTACCTTGAGTCCTCTGCAGGAACAGCAAGCACTTTTAACTCCTAAATTATCTCTCTAGCCCTCATTTTAAAAAGATTTATTAAAAGATAGAATAACATTCTCCTTTTTTTGCTAAGCATAGTGAAACACACTCAGGGGACGGAAGTGGGAGAATTTCTAGCCTCCACAACAGCAAACCAGCCTCTGGTACCCATTCCAGCTGCACAGACAGAGCTAATAAGGACTTTGGATTTGCCTAGTGTACTGGCTGGTTTTATGTGTCAACTTGACACAGGCTGGAGTTATCACAGAGAAAGGAGCTTCAGTTTGGGAAGTGCCTCCATGAGATCCAGCTGTGGGGCATTTTCTCAATTAGTGATCAAGGGGGAAGGGCCCCTTGTGGGTGGAGCCATTCCTGGACTTGGACTTGGACTGGTCTTGGTTGTATAAGAGAGCAGGCTGAGCAAGCCAGGGGAAGCAAGCCAGTAAAGAACATCCCTCCATGGCCTCTGCATCAGCTCCTGCTTCCTGACCTGCTTGAGTTCCAGTTCTGACTTCCTTGGTGATGAACAGCAGTATGGAAGTGTAAGCTGAATAAACCCTTCACTCCCCAACTTGCTTCTTGGTCATGATGTTTGTGCAGGAATAGAAACCCTGACTAAGACACCTAGCATTAGTGGGCTATCACTGGCCACTGAAGTTGTTTGGCAATGAAAGTTGGAAGTAAAATATAACAATTATGGAATAAACAATGTTCCTTTCATAACTTATCCTTCCTTGCTTCTTTAAAAAAAGTTTTGTTTAGAGATTATCTATCTTATCGTTAAGTATACGCTGGCCTCAAAGCTTGTGATCCTCTTGCCTCAGCCCCTCCTAAAGTGCTGGGATTAGAGTGTGCATTTGTCTGCCTGATAAGCTCAGATTCACTAATGAATGAACACATTACATTAAGGAGAAAGCCAAAGGCATATGAAATGGAGCAAAGCTTAAATTTCCAAAGAGAAAAAATAATGATGTCTCTTAACTCTCTAGACCAATTCTTGGATTTTAAGGAAGAAGTTGAGGTCTGGAGCTCTTGGGTGAAAGAGGTCACAGCTGAAGAAAGGACAGGTTGGTGGAGCTAGTAGATCCAAGCAGGGAGCCAATACAGCCCACATGCAGTGGCCACCCCTGGCGTGGTCCTTTCAAGTGTGGATCCTGACGCCTCTCTGGGACAGTAGGCAATGCCAAGCAACAGCCTTAGGCCCAGCAACAGTGGCAGTGTGGATGAGCAGTGGTGTGGGAAAGACCTGTGCCAGTGCTGCCAGTGCTTGGGATCTCTACAGAGGCTCTGGTGTCAGGTCATTGGTGAGAAAACTGGGGCGGGGCTGAAGCCCAGGCAAACTAAACAAAGCCCTTCCTACAGAGTGAGGGTGAAATATCTCCTATGTAGAACCAAGACACTAAGGGTGACATTTCACATGTGGTTAGGACCTAGCACCTGCCACCATGGCTGGCCAAGAGTACTTTGGGGAGGGTAAGGAAATCGCTCAATTTATATATTTCCCACCTTTGGCAAAATGGCAAATCTCCAGTTTTCAGCATAATTAAACTAACATGCTGTGTAACAAAGTTTTACATTTTTTTTTCTCCTCAACAAAACAAGTGAGATAAAGATATAATGTCCGGGCAGGAACGATGGTTCGGCAGGTGTGAGCACTTGGCACTGAGTGTCCCTGCAACGTGAGTCCTTAGGACCCACAGGGTAGAAGGAAAGAACGAACTCTCACAGATAAGTAAATGTAAATGCTATTAAACAGCATAAAGGCCTTCATGTGACTTTTCATTTGCTCAGGAAATATTAAATGCTAACTTCTCTAACAATTTTTAGTTCTAATGAAAGTATGTGTGTGATTTGCCATCAAACTACCCAACATAAGATTCTATGGAAGATAAAAACTACCTTTAGGTAGAGTTTTATTTAATTAATTAACTGGTTAATTAGTTTATGAGACAGACTCACTATGTGGCCCAGGCTGACTTCAAACTCACAGATCTCCTGTTTGTCTCCAGTGTAACAGAGTGTCAGCTTTCTAAACTCAGTTTAAGTTTATATAGGATTCTTAGGTTGGGTCTCTGGGAGCAGAAACTAAAGACACAGTTCTTGTAGGGGCATTTGATTTTAAAGCAAGGCAAGTGTTGTAGTGTGTGATTGATCTGTACTTGTTTCCACAGGGGAAAGTGATTAATCTCACAGAAATGAAGATGCAACTTTAAGGCCAGGAAGATGACTCACTGGGTAAAAGTGTCTCCTGGCCCAGCCTGACAGCCCGAGTTCAATACCCAGAACCAGATATGGAGGCACACACCTGGGACCTCAGCACTTGCTGCAAAAACAAGAGGAGATTAAGACAAGAGAATCTCCTGGAAGCTCACAAGCTAGTTGGCCTGGGGTATGTAGCATACACACACACACACACACACACACACACACACACAGCACATGTATGCACAAGTTCATGCCATAATAAAACCAGTATAAGTGGAATTCTTTTGCATCAACATAATCATCTAAATACAATAAATACCTTTGACAGCCTCCAAAGACCACACATGTCACACACAGGAACTTCTCTATGTGGCTCAGTTACCAGGGGAAACTAATGAAATACTGAAACAATAACAGGTTCATTGCTTTTTTTCCCTTGTACAATTTATTTTCAAGCTTATGTGTCATTTAGCCAAACAAAAGGGTTGAATGGTGGTGATAATAATTTAGTATCATATAATCATTTAAAAATTACTAGCTTGCAGAATTATAGTCATAACTGTAAACTATTACAAAAATATTTTACTAGTCATTATTAAGTGTTAAGTATTAAACAGTGTTTGTTCCTTTGCTTTTTGGCCTACATGAATTGCTTTGCATTGTGAGAATGGGAACAAGATGGACCTCACCCTTTGTCCTATTTCCCACAAGACGGGCCCTGTGCAGACCTAAACACATGCCATATGGCTTGTCATCGTAGACAAGGCTACCCCAAAGGAGGCTCTCAAAGTCCTCCAGAGAAGTATTTACTGGGTGTGACCTTAATTAACTAATTACTTGGGGTTGCCTGAGGGGGAGGGAATGCCAAAAATCCTATTTAACCTTGATACATGAAACCTGAGTATTTGAACTGTTTTGCAGCTATCAAAAAATAAACTTTACATAATTATCCTGTACAAATATGAATCGCATGTTGTGAAACTGTTTATGAGCTGAAATCTGAAGGCAATGTGTGTGCCGTGTTTTTCAGACTGGCTAAACACTGCCTTTATCACTGTTTGTCTCCCCCAAGGCAGCATGTGCTCTGTTCCCACCAAATGACACAGATTTCAAAAATAAGTATGATTAATTAGGAAGTGAAATGGCTGATGTAAAAGTTCCTGCAGTGAGCTTTCCACGTGGTCATTTGCCTGTAGTGGGTATTATAAAGTCTTTTAGAGGTCATTTCAAGAGGTCTAGAGACCCCCTGAGTTAAACATTTAAAAGTGGTCCTAAGCTGTGTGGCACTGACAAAGCTAATATGAAAACGGAAGATGGCTTTGGGACTAGAACTACTAACATAGGTGACAGCAACAATTGTGGACCGGGAAATACATTTAAAATTGAATCAGTTAAGATGTAAGGACCAGCTTAGGTCCTGGAGCCCTCCTCTTGTCCAGTTAGTACTTACTGCTAAAGAGAGTAACCAACTGATAGAATGTTCTCTGAAGCTCTGGAAACCTCTAGATCATTCTGATTCAAAGAGGGTATAATACTAGGAGAAAGGCTGGCTGAAATTATGCTTCTTGGAGACCCTACGTCAGCTTTTCTTTCTCTTTTTGTGTCTTTTCAGTGGAAGACAGCAGTGAGTATGTGTGTTGTGGGGGGGGGGGTCTGTGTCTCTCTTGATGTTGAAAGCTCAGCTCAGCTTGTATCTATATTGAGGGCTCAGGAGCTTCTGACCCAGATTTCTAAGATTCAGTTCCAGCCTTGGGGTCATGAAGGTGACAGGGAGGGCTGCTCCTGCATCTTCCCCTTGCAGCTGGGACCTCAGCTGGGAGCTCAGCTGCTCTGCCTGGCTGTTGATGCTTCTCTTCTGTCCTCTACAGTCAGCATCTAGCATCTTAACCGCAGACATCCTTGACAGGTACCCACTGCATTGGCCACTGGAACATTCACCTAGAACAAGGTACCCAGCACCAGCTCACTAAGCCTAAGGCTTAAACTAGGGCACCATGAATTCAGCTAAGGCCTGGACACACCCATAAATAAAGTAACAAAGTGCTCAAGTTTATTCTGTGAAAAGCATTCCGGAATCCATTTAAAGATGGTTTTCAAACCTACTTTTCAGGAATGAACACTCACAAAGTGAGTGTTACAAGTCAGTGACCTTGTAAGACCACAAGCTCATCTCTCCTTGCCAGGTAAAAACTTCACCAGAAACAGACAGGGAGGCATAATGGGATTCTGAGCTACCCTCCAAACCCTAACACCGCCTTTCTTCACTGTCAAATAGAGCAATGTCTCTTAGATCTGTACTCTTAAAAATCTGTGTCTATGATGTCAGCCTTCACGGTGAAAAACTTGTCTTTTGTGAGTGTTGAAAATAAAACCAACCTATGGAGCCAGACATGATGGGTGACTACACTACCACTGAGCTACATTTCTAGACATTTATAATAATCCTTTTGTTTTGGAAAAGCTAGGTGGTACAACTATGGGTCTTGGGCAAGGAGCTCTTAATCCTCTGCTATGCTCACCCAGGGTGGCTGATTGGTCTCCCTGTTCCTTTTGCAGGTTGTTCTGAACATTCACACCAGTGTTTTGATTTTTGTCTGTGATGTGGTATGTGTGTGTGTGTGAGAGAGAGAGAGACAGAGACAGAGAGATAGACAGAGAGACAGACAGAGACAGAAAGGAGGCAGGAGGGAGGGGAGGGGAGGGGAGGGGGTGAGAGAGACAGGCAGGCAGGAAGGCAGACAGACAGACAGACAGATATGAGGCCTGCCAGAGGAGGGCCTCATGTGTCTTATTCTACTGTGCCCCATTCTCTTGAAACAGGATCTCTTGCTGAGCCAGACACTTCTTTGGCTAGGCTGGCTGGCTGGCCAGTCTCACCTGGGAATGGTGAGAGGCAAGGCATGAGCAGCCATACTTGGCATTCTACATGAGTGGTGGGGACTCCAGCTCAGATCCTCATGTTTTGTCCAGCTTGTACTGCCCTTGGAGCCACTGAGCGATCTTCCCATCCCCTTGATCAGTTTTTGTTTGGTGAGAACATAAAAGAAAGCATTTCTCAATATCAGGATTATAAAACAGTCACTTCTAGAACTGAGTCACTGGTCAGTCATGGCAAAGCCTCTTCCTCAGAGGCTTACACAGTGTTCCACGTGACTCTGCTTTCCAGTAGAAACACTTTTCCTTCCTTCCTTCCTTCCTTCCTTCCTTCCTTCCTTCCTTCCTTCCTTCTTTCCCTCCCTATTTTTGTATCTTGGTTTTCTTTTGTTTTTGAGACAGGGCTTGCAGTGTAGTCCTTGCTGTCCCCAGGCTCACTATTGTAGCCCAGGCTGGCCTTTGCCTCATAGTAATCTGCCTGCCTCTGCCTCTCTCTCTCTCTCTCTCTCTCTCTCTGCCCCCCCCTCTCTCTGCCTCTCTCTCTCTCTGCCTCTCTCTCTCTGCCCCTCTCTCCACCCCTGCCTCCTGACTCTGCCTCCTGCCTTTACCACACCAGCTGGGAATGACTTCTCTCACTTCTTGATTCTTCCTTCCAGGTGGACAGACTTTCCCTGATAAATTCTGGATCTCTCTCCTCCTCCTCCTCCTCCTCCTCCTCCTCCTCATCCTCCTCCTCCCTCTCCCTCCTCCCTCCTCCTCCTCCTCCTCCTTCTCCCTCCCCTCCCCCTCTCCCCCTCCCCCTCTCCCCCTCCCCCTCTCCCCCTCCCCCTCTCCCCGTCCCCCTCTCCCTTCCTCTCTCCCCCTCCCCCTCTCCCTACCTCTCCCTACCTCCCCCCTCCCTCCCCCTCTCCCTTCCCCTCTCCCCCTCTCTCCTGTCCCCTTTGTGTAGCAAAATGCACACAACTGTATAATTCTGCTCTGTCTTTCCATGTCCTATAGTTAGGCAGATTCTGCTACCTATAGGAAGAAGAACATGGAACCTTGCAGAACATGACTCAGGGACACAGAAGATCTAAAGGCCTAGTATACATTGGCCCAGTGAGTTACCAGTTGGATCTAAAATCTTGTTTAGTTAAACAATTTATGGTGCCCACAAACTATATGCACCAAGATCTATCATTATCCCCACAGCTAAGGACAAAGAAAGTCCTCCCCAGGGTCATTTGAAAGAGTAGTCTTGGGGAATACAGTGCTGAGTAATAAGCTATACCTTTGCTACTTGTTGCTCTTGTTAAATACCCTTACAAAAGAAACTTAGGGGAGAAAGGATTTATTTTGACTCTTAGTTCCAGGGTACTACCCATCATGGCGAAGTCAAAGCAGAAAGAAGTTGTATCATCTAGTCATACTCTATGCACAACCAGGAAACAGAGGGACAGTAATACTTGTACTTAGCTAGCTTTCTCCTTTGCATGCAGTTTACAACCTAAGCCCATGGGGATGGTGCCGTCCTAACTCTCACAAGCCACCAAGCAGCAGAACTTCAGAGAACTGTTTCTTAACATGGTTAAGGAGAGCAACAGCTTATAACTTATGCATGTCTGTTCCCAATAGTGTTGTTTAATCTAGCTGAGAAGTGTGAACCCTTGTGGAAACAAAAGTACCAGCTTCTTTCATTTCCTTCAGCGAGACATCAGCAAGGGGTTATTGCAATTCGCCCTAGTAAGCACTTAAGAATGTAGGTCTCAGATTTTACTAATCCAACAGAGATTTACAAAGTCTTATGAACTAACCTATACAATGCAGTTTACTGTGGGTAACAGTATCATTTTGTGAAAGCGAGGGACTTACCAAGATACCCTGGTCAGTTTCCAGAGCATGCACTCTTAAGTGAGTGTTGGGTGTGTTTGACAATGGGCTAGAAAGTGGGAGACATGGGGCCTGAAAAATGCTGACAAGACAACAACCCTGTACACATGAAGTACTTGAAGTGCAGTAGACAGTGATGTTGTGCATGGTTCTTACATGCTTCTCTGAAGGCTTTGCAAGGAGCTGTGTGAAAATTTCAGCAGTGGCAGGAACAGTGACTGTTGTCTCAGTGACTGTAGCTTCAGGAACAATTGCAGTATTAACATATTTCTTCGAGGACAACTTCCTTTTCATCTTTGGAGATACACTGAGGGACGCTGCAGGAGGCCGCAGAAAATGTACCCCCTCTCTGGTTTGATGTGTTGTATAGATAGAAGCTTCTCTTCCTTTGCCAAATGTTCCTCTCTGCCCCAAAAGAGCCAACAGTTATTCTCATTTTACCTTAGCGTTCCATCCCTTACCTGTCCTTCCCTAAGCAGGAATCCCAGAATGGGCAGTTTCACTCTCACTGGATGCTAATCTGCCTTTGTTACTAGTTGCACAGCCCTCCTGTGCCTGCGTTGAGTGGTAACTGGAACTGGGTGTCCCTCTATTCCACTGTTCTAGGAAAGTACATTGAAACAGATACATTCCTTGGCAGCAGCTGTTGGGACAGTCTTTGTAAAGCCGGGGAGGTGACAGTCTGAGGTTTGTATAAAGGTGGGAAGGAGGGGGAAGCAGAAAGGGGAAAGTGTGAGGCAGGAACTTGGAGCCTAGGGTTTACAGGAGCCTGTCTGAAAACATGGCTTGGGGGTTATACTGTTTATTTCTTTCCTCCCTCCCTGTTTCCCTCACCTTCTATCTCCCACCTACCAATCTTGTTTCACTTTCAAGCATCTTGTTTTCTTTGTGCGTGCGTGCGTGTGTGTGTGTGTGTGTGTGTGTGTGTGTGTGTGTGTGTAGGCATGGATGCTGGTGCCCTCAGAGCTCAGAAGAAGATATTGGATCCTTTGGAGCTGGGGTTTGAGGTGGTTATGTGCTAGGAACAAGGCTCTTCTGCAAGAGCATTACCTACTCTTGATATCAAGCACTTTTATTTAAACTCATATATGAGAAAGCAATGGCATGTTCTTGAACCCAGAGAGATAACAATAGCAACAGAGATAGATAGATAGATAGATAGATAGATAGATAGATAGATAGATAGATAGATGACAGATGAGAGATGGATGATAGATAGATAGATAGATAGATAGATAGATAGATAGATAGATAGATAGATAGATAGATAGACTCCATACAACCTTGCCTCCATAATGGCTGCTTATACTGGCAAACTTTCTTTTAACTTCAATGTCTTCTTTCTGTCTGTTGATCTGTAAAAAATCAAGAGCCATATTGTCATTTATCATTTGCAAAGATTAAAAAGAAGAAATTGTTACAAAACATCTGAAATATATCATATGATAAATATAACTAGAAAACAAACTTGTACCCAGAATAAAGTTCCTTAACATAAGTGAACAGAAATGCAAGTGTGATTATTTCAGTTGTTAGTATCTATTTATCCCTTTCACATAATATATTATATAGATACATGTGATGTTTGCTTTTTAAGTATATTTTGATATATTATTATATTCTTATAATCCTCATTATAAATTTAAGAAATACAATTTAATAGCCAATTCTCAACAATATAAAGAATGAAATTTTGCTTTACACGTTAATACTGATTTCCAGTCATAAAAATAATTCTAGCAAAATATTATATTTTATTAATGCTTGCTTCAATAATAGACTTGTTTAATATAAAGTTATAAGTTATGCCAATGATTATAATCATCGCTAAACTTATTCAAAGTTAAAAGGTGCTGGGAAATACATGTAGTCATTCATCTCATAAGTGTCTGAAGCATTGATCAGAACTGAATAGAAACGTGTCTAATAACACCTTGCTATCTGAGAGGACAGTTACTGATGTCCAGGAGGGCCTATATTAAGTAGTATCAGTGGGTTTGAAGTAAAACCTAGTATTATAGTTAAACTCTATTACAATAATTTAACATTTTTTCTCCATAATATTCGATATGACCATTGTCAAATTCAATCGAGTTTTCACAATAATTTAAAAGTTCCTTAGCATTCAAATACCCAACTGCCTCTCCCTGCTACTCTTCATAGTTGAGTGCATTTGAAAAAAAAACTCATGGAGAAGCTAGAGAAAGTACCCAAGGAGCTAAAGGGATCTGCAACCCTATTGTTGGAACAACATGATGTACTAACCAGAACCCCGGAGCTCTCTCTTGTCTCTAGCTGCATATGTATCGAAAGATGGCCTAGTCGGCCATCACTGGAAAGAGAGGCCCATTGGACTTGCAAACTTTATATGCCCCAATATAGGGGAATGCCAGGGCCAAAAGAATGGGAATGGGTGGGTAGGGAAGTGGGGGGCGCTATGGGGGACTTTTGGGATAGCATTGGAAATGTAATTGAGGAAAATATGTAATAAAAATATTAAAACTTAAAAAAAAAAGAAAAAAAAACTCGACAGCCATTCATATAAAGAAAACAGTTCTCAAGAAACTAGTAATAAAAGAAGGTCCTAAATTTGACAAATGCTTGCCATAAGGAAACATAGACAACATGAATTGATGAATTAACGATCTATTCTTCCATACTCCTAGGAATGAGGCATCGTTGCTTTTGAACATCATATTGACAGATGAAGTAGAAGGATTTTTTCTACAAATGGTACTGTAATAAATGGATAACTACTTGGAAAAAACATGAAATTTACACCTATCTCACAGAATATACAAGATATTTAATGCTAATAATATTCAACAAAAGCTAAAACCATCAGAGTTTAGAAAACATAAGAACTATCTCCCTGTATGTAAAAGCTTTTAAATATGCCCAAACAGAATAGAAATCCACAAACCAGGCTTTACAAAGTTTAGTCATAAAGTACATTTTTGGTTCCTGGTACCCACATTGGTGGCTCACAACTGCCTGTAACTGCAGCTCCAGCAAATTTCAATGCCCTCCTCTGCCCTCCTTGGGTACTTGTACTTATGTGCACCCCACTCCCTACAAATAATTAAAAATTAAAAATAAATCTTTTTTAATGAACAGAAAAAGTACAGCTGGGTAGAAAATATCTAGAAATATGTTAGAAAGGTTACTACTTGGGAAACAGTTTGTGGGTTTTGTTAAGAACTACCAAATTTTGTCTGGTTTGGCAGCATTTCCTCACCAATAGTCAACTCAGTGCATTAAAGTGGACCATTATTTTGAAATAATTGGAGAGCCATATGCATCTGTAATAAATTGGAGATCTTCTGATGTTTACCCAATTTCCCCAAAGGAAACACCTTGCAAAGTATAGATAGTATAATTTCTCTACCAGAAATTTGAAGTAAACTCTAAGTGGACTTTGACTATTTTGTGGGTTCTTCTCTCTTCCACCCTCCTCCGCCTTTTCTACCCTTCCAACACTAGATAGGGGGAGAAAGGATTGGGAACAGAGGGGGTGACATTATTGTTAGACTACTTCCTGCTGATTGGGGCATTGCAAGTTTCTTGGGACAAGTTTGGTTTCCCCATTGGGATGTCTAGTTTCTTTTTCTTTCTTCTTTGTGCATGACTACTTACTGAACTGTGACCAACAGCAAACAATCAACAACCCTTATATCAGGGCCCTAGCAGTTATATACCTTCTGAAAAGACCCCAGAATTCCAAATGTCACACAACCACAAAAACTATCTGCAGTTGGCAAAAGCAGCCCCTGTTAGAACCTGAGGCAAATCATAGTCAGCTGTGGTGAACAATCTGAAGCAGCCCCACATCCCACACCTGGGATAAAAACAAAAACATTCTTCTTATAACATTTCTGTGTTTGTTCAAAGAAACCAAAACTCCAAAATGGTCACTACAATGAACACAGTAGAGATAGGCATCATTGTGTCTTGTCTGACTGTCAAACTGGGCAAGGCCAAATGCTAGGGACTCCTGCTTCTCACACCATGTTTCCTAATTATCTCCCAGGCATGAATCCACACTAGTCAAGTGACCCACAACCCCCAGACCTTATTCAGTGTGTGTGTGTGTGTGTGTGTGTGTCTGTTTGTGTGATGTGCAGTTAGTTCTATGAAATTTTATTCCACCCATAGGTTTTCAAATTTTCCACTACAGTCACAGGACAAAAGAATTCCATGACCACAATGACCTTGAGTTACCTTTTTATAGTCACACTAAGCTACCCTTTTTCTCTCAGCCCTAACCCTGGCAAGGACTATTGCGGTTTGCACACAATTTCTAAATTATATCTTTTCAAAATGTTATTTTAAAAAAATGGAATAGTGCAAATGATATGTGTATTCTCCTGGTGGCCTAGCCTTTCCATCTCACAGGGTTCTTTTGAGCTTATTCCAAGTTGTTGCCTATGTCACAAGTTTATGTTTGTTTATCGTGAAATTGAACTATATGGTTATAGAAATTGCATAGTACAGTCACTCAGCTGTTGAAGTATAGATGGATCAATGTTTTTGTGCATGGATGTAAGTGTTCATTTTCTCTATGGAAAAATTCATGATGTTTGATTGCTGGATGGTATGGTATGTTTACCAAACTTTCCCTTATGTTAGGGATTCTTCTTGCTAACTCATCTATAGATATTGCTATTTTCCTTTCTTTTAAAACAAAGAAATTTGTGGCTTTAGTATACTCCTTCCTCCTGGTTAATGTGATTGGGCATCTTTTTATATTTTTTCAGGGGAACATCTGTTTATGTCTTTTGACTATTTTCTTTTATTTGTTTTCCTTTTTTAAAATTTTAATTAGGTATTTTCCTCATTTACATTTCCAATGCTACCCCAAAAGTCTCCCATACCCTCCATCCCCACTCCCCTACCCCCCACTCCCACTTCTTGGCCCTGGCATTCGCCTGTACTAAGACATATAAAGTTTGCAAGACCAATGGGCCTCTCTTTCCACTGATGGCCGACTAGGCCATCTTCTGATACATCTGCAGCTAGAGACATGAGCTCTGGGGAGTACTAGTTAGTTTATATTCTTGTTCTACCTATAGGGTTGCAGACTCCTTTAGCTCCTTGGGTACTTTCTCTAGCTCCATTGGGGGCGCTGTGATCCATCCAAGAGCTGACTGTAAGCATACACTTCTGTGTTTGCTAGGCCCCGGCATAGCCTCACAAGAGACAGCTATATCAGGGTCCTTTCAGCAAAATCTTGCTAGTGTGTGCAATGGTGTCAGCGTTTGGAGGCTGATTATGGGATGGATCCCCAGGTGCGGCAGTCTCTAGATGGTCCATCCTTTTGTCTCAGTTCCAAACTTTGTCTCTGTAACTCCTTCCATGGGTGTTTTGTTCCCAATTCTAAGAAGGGGCAAAGTGTCCACACTTTCATCTTCATTCTTCTTGAGTTTCATGTGTTTTGCAAATTGTATCTTGTATCTCGGGTATTCTAAGTTTCTGGGTTAATATCCACTTATCAGTGAGTACATATCATGTGAGTTATTTTGTGATTGGGTTACCTGACTCAGGATGATGCCCTCCAGGTCCATCCATTTGCCTAAGAATTTCATAAATTCATTCGTTTTAATAGCTGAGTAGTACTCCATTATGTAAATGTCCCACATTTTCTGTATCCATTCCTCTGTTGAGGGGCATCTGGGTTCTTTCCAGCTTCTGGCTATTACAAATAAGGCTGCTATGAACATAGTTGAGCATGTGTCCTTCTTACCAGTGGAACATATTCTGGATATATGCCCAGGAGAGATATTGCAGGATCCTCTGGTAGTACTATGTCCAATTTTCTGAGGAACCGCCAGACTGATTTGCAGAGTGATTATACAAGCTTGCAATTCTATCAACAATGGAGGAGTGTTCCTCTTTCTCCATATCCTCACCAGCATCTGCTGTCACCTGAATTTTTGATCTTAACTATTCTGGATGGTGTGAGGTGTAATCTAAGGGTTGTTTTGATTTGCATTTCCCTGATGATTAAGGATGCTGAACATTTTTATCAGGTGCTTCTCAGCCATTCAGTATTCCTCAGGTAAGAATTCTTTGTTTAGCTCTGAGCCCCATTTTTTAATGGGGTTATTTGACTTTCTGGAGTCCACCTTCTTGAGTTCTTTATATATATTGGATATTAGTCTACAATCTGATTTAGGATAGGAAAAGATCCTTTTCCAATCTGTTGGTGGCCTTTTTATCTTATTGATGGTGTCTTTTGCCTTGCAGAAGCTTTGCAATTTTATGAGGTCCCATTTGTCAATTCTCGATCTTACAGCACAAGCCATTGCTGTTCTATTCAGGAATTTTTCCCCTGTGCCCATATCTTCGAGGCTTTTCCCCACTTTCTCCTCTATAAGTTTCACTGTCTCTGATTTTATGTGAAGTTCCTTGGTCCACTTAGATTTGACCTTAGTACAAGGAGATAGGAATGGATCAATTCGCATTCTTCTACATGATAACTGCCAGTTGTGCCAGCACCATTTGTTGAAAATGCTGTCTTTTTTCTGCTGGATGGATTTAGCTCCCTTGTCAAAGATCAAGTGACCATAGGTGTGTGGGTTCATTTCTGGGTCTTCAATTCTAATCCATTAGTCTACTTGTCTGTCGCTATACCAGTACCATGCAGTTTTTATCACAATTGCTCTGTAGTACAGCTTTAGGTCCCGTATGGTGATTCCACCAGAGGTTCTTTTATCCTTAAGAAGAGTTTTTGCTATCCTAGTTTTTTTGTTATTCCAGATGAATTTACAGATTGCCCCTTCTAATTCGTTGAAGAATTGAGTTGGAATTTTGATGGGGATTGCATTGAATCTCTAGATTGCTTTTGGGAAGATAGCCATTTTTATTATATTGATCCTGCCCATCCATGAGCATGGGAGATCTTTCCATCTTCTGAGATCTTCTTTAATTTCTCTCTTCAGAGACTTGAAGTTCTTATTATACAGATCTTTCACTTCCGTAGTTAGAGTCATGCCAAGGTATTTTATATGATTTGTGACTATTGAGAAGGGTGTTGTTTCCCTAATTTCTCTCTCAGCCTGTTTATCCTTTGTGTAGAGAAAGGCCATTGACTTGTTTGAGTTATTTTTATATCCAGCTACTTCACTGAAGCTGTTTATCAGGTTTAGGAGTTCTCTGGTGGAATTTTTAGGGTCACTTATAAATACTATCATATCATCTGCAAAAGGTGATATTTTGATTTCTTTTTTTTTTTTTTTTGAGGGAGGAAAGAGTTTATTTCGAGTTATACCTCCTGATCACAGTCCATCAATGAAGAGAGCAAGGTGGAATTCAAGCAGGGCAGAAACCCGGAGGCAGGAACTCAAGCCAGACCATGGAGGAACCTCTGCTTGCTGGATTGGTCGAAAGCTCAGGTTCAACTATTTCTTTTTTTTTTTTAATTTTTAATATTTTTTATTACATATTTTCCTCAGTTACATTTCCAATGCTATCCCAAAATTCCCCCATAGCACCCCCCACTTCCCTACCCACCCATTCCCATTCTTTTGGCCCTGGCATTCCCCTATATTGGGGCATATAAAGTTTGCAAGTCCAATGGGCCTCTCTTTCCAGTGATGGCCGACTAGGCCATCTTTCGATACATATGCAGCTAGAGACAAGAGCTCTGGGGTACTGGTTAGTTCATCATGTTGTTCCAACTATAGGGTTGCAGATCCCTTTAGCTCCTTGGGTACTTTCTCTAGCTTCTCCATTGGGAGCCCTGTGATACATCCAATAGCTGACTGTGAGCATCCACTCCTGTGTTTGCTAGGCCCCTGCATAGTCTCACAAGAGACAGCTATATTTGGGTCCTTTCAGCAAAATCTTGCTAGTGTATGCAATGGTGTCCGCGTTTAGAAGCTGATTATGGGATGGATCCCTAGATACGGCAGTCTCTAGATGGTCCATCCTTTCATCACAGCTACGAACTTTGTCTCTGTAACTCCTTCCCTGGGTGTTTTGTTCCCAATTCTAAGAAGGGGCACAGTGTCCACATTTTGGTCTTCATTCTTCTTGAGTTTCATGTGTTTAGCAAATTGTATCTTATATCCTGGGTATCCTAAGTTTTGGGCTAATATCCACTTATCAGTGAATACATATTGTGTGAGTTCCTTTGTGATTGTGTTACCTCACTCAAGATGATGCCCTCCAGGTCCATCCATTTGTCTAGGAATTTCATAAATTCATTCTTTATAATAGCTGAGTAGTACTCCATTGTGTAAATGTACCATAATTTCTGTATCCATTCCTCTGTTGAGGGACATCTGGGTTCTTTCCAGCTTCTGGCTATTATAAATAGGGCTGCTATGAACATAGTGGAGCATGTGTCCTTTTTACCGGTTGGGACATCTTCTGGATATATACCCAGGAGAGGTATTGCTGGATCCTCCGGTAGTACTATGTCCAATTTTCTGAGGAACCGCCAGACTGATTTCCAGAGTGGTTGTACAAGCTTGCAATCCCACCAACAATGGAGGAGTGTTCCTCTTTCTCCACATCCTCGCCAGCATCTGCTGTCACCTGAATTTTTAATCTTAGCCATTCTGACTGGTGTGAGGTGGAATCTCAGGGTTGTTTTGATTTGCATTTCCCTGATGATTAAGGATGTTGAACATTTTTTTCAGGTGCTTCTCTGCCGTTCGGTATTCTTCAGGTGAGAATTCTTTGTTCAGTTCTGAGCCCCATTTTTTAATGGGCTTATTTGACTTTCTGGAGTCCACCTTCTTGAGTTCTTTATATATATTGGATATTAGTCCCTTATCTGATATAGGATAGGTAAAGATCCTTTCCCAATCTGTTGATGGTTTTTTTGTCTTTTTTTTAAATTTTTAATATTTTTATTACATATTTTCCTCAGTTACATTTCCAATGCTATCCCAAAAGTCCCCCATAGCACCCCCCCCCGCACTTCCCTACCCACCCATTCCCATTCTTTTGACCCTGGCATTCCCCTATATTGGGGCATATAAAGTTTGTAAGTCCAATGGGCCTCTCTTTCCAGTGATGGCCGACTAGGCCATCTTTCGATACATATGCAGCTAGAGACAAGAGCTCCGGGGTTCTGGTTAGTACATCATGTTGTTCCAACAATAGGGTAGCAGATCCCTTTAGCTCCTTGGGTACTTTCTCTCGCTTCTCAATTGGGAGCCCTGTGATACATCCAATACCTGACTGTGAACATCCACTCCTGTGTTTGCTAGGCCCCGGCATCGTCTCACAAGAGACAGCTATATTTGGGTCCTTTCAGCAAAATCTTGCTAGTGTATGCAATGGTGTCAGCGTTTAGAAGCTGCTTATGGGATGGATCCCTGGATACGTCAGTCTCTAAATGGTCCATCCTTTCATCACAGCTACGAACTTTGTCTCTGTAACTCCTTCCCTGGGTGTTTTGTTCCCAATTCTAAGAAGGGGCACAGTGTCCACACTTTGGTCTTCATTCCTCTTGAGTTTCATGTGTTTAGCAAATTGTATCTTATATCTTGGGTATCCTAAGTTTGGGGCTAATATCCACTTATCAGTGAATACATATTGTGTGAGTTCTTTTGTGATTGTGTTACTTCACTCAGGATGATGCCCTCCAGGTCCATCCATTTGCCTAAGAATTTCATAAATTCATTCTTTTTAATAGCTGAGTAGTACTCCATTGTGTAAATGTACCATAATTTCTGTATCCATTCCTCTGTTGAGGGACATCTGGGTTCTTTCCAGCTTCTGGCTATTATAAATAGGGCTGCTATGAACATAGTGGAGCATGTGTCCTTTTTACCGGTTGGGACATCTTCTGATATATGCCCAGGAGAGGTATTGCTGGATCCTCCGGTAGTACTATGTCCAATTTTCTGAGGAACCGCCAGACTGATTTCCAGAGTGGTTGTACAAGCTTGCAATCCCACCAACAATGGAGGAGTGTTCCTCTTTCTCCACATCCTCGCCAGCATCTGCTGTCACCTGAATTTTTAATCTTAGCCATTCTGACTGGTGTGAGGTGGAATCTCAGGGTTGTTTTGATTTGCATTTCCCTGATGATTAAGGATGTTGAACATTTTTTCAGGTGCTTCTCTGCCATTCGGTATTCCTCAGGTGAGAATTCTTTGTTCAGCTCTGAGCCCCATTTTTAATGGGGTTATTTGACTTTCTGGAGTCCACCTTCTTGAGTTCTTTATATATATTGGATATTAGTCCCTTATCTGATTTAGGATAGGTGAAGATCCTTTCCCAATCTGTTGGTGTTTTTTTTGTCTTATTGATGGTGTCTTTAGCCTTGCAGAAGCTTTGCAGTTTCATGAGGTCCCACTTGTCAATTCTCGATCTTACAGCACAAGCCATTACTGTTCTATTCAGGAATTTTTCCCCTGTGCCCATATCTTCAAGGCTTTTCCCCACTTTCTCCTCTATAAGTTTCAGTGTCTCTGGTTTTATGTGAAGTTCCTTGATCCACTTAGACTTGACCTTAGTACAAGGAGATAGGAATGGATCGATTCACATTCTTCTACATGTTAACAACCAGTTGTGCCAGCACCATTTGTTGAAAATGCTGTCTTTCTTCCACTGGATGTTTTTAGCTCCCTTGTCGAAGATCAAGTGACCGTAGATGTGTCGGTTCATTTCTGGGTCTTCAATTCTATTCCATTGGTCTATTTGTCTGTCACTATACCAGTACCATGCAGTTTTTATCACAATTGCTCTGTAGTAAAGCTGTAGGTCCGGCATGGTGATTCCACCAGAGGTTCTTTTATCCTTGAGAAGAGTTTTTGCTATCCTAGGTTTTTTGTTATTCCAGATGAATTTGCAGATTGCACTTTCTCATTCGTTGAAGAATTGAGTTGGAATTTTGATGGGGATTGCATTGAATCTGTAGATTGCTTTTGGCAAGATAGCCATTTTTACAATGTTGATCCTGCCAATCCATGAGCATGGGAGATCTTTCCATTTTCTGAGATCTTCTATAATTTCTTTCTTCAGAGACTTGAAGTTTTTATTATACAGATCTTTCACTTCCTTAGTTAGAGACACGCCAAGATATTTTATATTATTTGTGACTATTGAGAAGGGTGTTGTTTCCCTAATTTCTTTCTCAGCCTGTTTATTCTTTGTGTAGAGAAAGGCCATTGATTTGTTTGAGTTAATTTTATATCCAGCTACTTCACCAAAGCTGTTTATCAGGCTTAGGGGTTCTCTGGTGGAATTTTTAGGGTCACTTATATATACTATCATATCATCTGCAAAAAGTGATATTTTGACTTCATCTTTTCCAATTTGTATCCCTTTGATCTCCTTTTGTTGTCGAATTGCTCTGGCTAGGACTTCAAGTACAATGTTGAATAGGTATGGAGAAAGTGGACAGCCTTGTCTAGTCCCTGATTTTAGAGGGATTGCTTCAAGCTTCTCACCATTTACTTTGATGTTGGCTACTGGTTTGCTGTAGATTGCTTTTATCATGTTTAGGTATGGGCCTTGAATTCCTGATCTTTCCAAGACTTTTATCATGAATGGGTGTTGGATCTTGTCAAATGCTTTTTCCGCATCTAACGAGATGACCATGTGGTTTTTGTCTTTGAGTTTGTTTATATACTGGATTACGTTGATGGATTTCCGTATATTGAACCATCCCTGCATCCCTGGGATGAAACCTACTTGGTCAGGATGGATGATTGTTTTGATGTGTTGTTGGATTCGGTTAGTAAGAACTTTATTGAGGATTTTTGCATCAATATTCATAAGGGATATTGGTCTGAAGTTTTCTATCTTTGTTGGGTCTTTTTGTGGTTTAGGTATCAGAGTAATTGTGGCTTCATAGAATGAGTTGGATAGAGTACCTTCTGTTTCTATTTTGTGGAATAGTTTGTGAAGAACTGGGATTAGATCTTCTTTGAAGGTCTGATAGAACTCTGCACTAAACCCATCTGGTCCTGGGCTTTTTTTAGTTGGGGACTATTAATGACTGCTTCTATTTCTTTGGGGGATATAGGGCTGTTTAGATCATTAACCTGATCTTGATTCAACTTTGGTACCTGCTATCTGTCTAGGAACTTCTCCATTTCATCCAGGTTCTCCAGTTTTGTTGAGTATAGCCTTTGGTAGAAGGATCTGATGGTATTTTGGATGTCTTCAGGATCTGTTGTTATGTCTCCTTTTTCATTTCTGATTTTGTTAATTAGGATGCTTTCCCTGTGCCCTCTAGTGAGTCTGGCTAAGGGTTTATCTATCTTGTTGATTTTCTCAAAGAACCAGCTCCTTGATTGGTTGATTCTTTGAATAGTTTTTCTTGTTTCCACTTGGTTGATTTCGCCCCTGAGTTTGATTATTTCCTGCCGTCTACTCCTCTTGGGTGAATTTGCTTCCTTTTGTTCTAGTGCTTTTAGGTGTGTTGTCAAGCTGCTAATGTGTGCTCTCTCTAGTTTCCTTTTGGAGGCACTCAGAGGTATGGGTTTTCCTCTTAGAAATGCTTTCATTGTGTCCCATAAGTTTGGGTATGTTGTGGCTTCATTTTCATTGAACTCTAAAAAGTCCTTAATTTCTTTCTTTATTCCTTCCTTGACCAAGGTATCATTGAGAAGAGTGTTGTTCAGTTTCCACGTGAATGTTGGCTTTCTATTATTTATTTTGTTATTGAAGATCAGCCTTAGTCCATGGTGATCTGATAGGATGCATGGGACAATTTCAATATTATTGTATCTGTTGAGGCCTGTTTTGTGACCAATTATGTGGTCAATTTTGGAGAAGGTACCATGAGGTGCTGAGAAGAAGGTATATTCTTTTGTTTTAGGATAGAATGTTCTGTAGATATCTGCCAGATCCATTTGATTCATAATTTCTGTTAGTTTCACTGTGTCCCTGTTTAGTTTCTGTTTCCATGATCTGTCCATTGGTGAAAGTGATGTGTTGAAGTCTCCCACTATTATTGTATGAGGTGCAATGTGTGCTTTGAGATTTACTAAAGTTTCTTTAATGAATGTGGCTGCCTTTGTATTTGGAGCATAGATATTCAGGATTGATAGTTCCTCTTGGAGGATTTTACCTTTGATGTGTATGAAGTGCCCCTCCCTGTCTTTTTTGATGACTTTGGGTTGGAAGTCAATCTTATCAGATATTAGAATGGCTACTCCAGCTTGTTTCTTCATACCATTTGCTTGGAAAATTGTTTTCCAGCCTTTCATTCTGAGGTAGTGTCTATCTTTTTCTCTGAGATGAGTTTCCTGTAAGCAGCAAAATGTTGGGTCTTGTTTGTGTAGCCATTTGTTAGTCTATGTCTTTTTATCGGGGAGTTGAGTCCATTGATATTAAGAGATATTAAGGAAAAGTAATTGTTGTTTCCTGTTATTTTTGTTGTTAAAGTTGGCATTCTGTTCTTGTGCCTGTCTTCTTTTAGGTTTGTTGAGGGATTACCTTCTTGTTGTTTCTAGGGCGTGGTTCCTGTCCTTGTATTGGTTTTTTTCTGTTATTATCCTTTGAAGGGCTGGATTCGTGGAGAGATAATGTGTGAATTTGGTTTTGTCGTGGAATACTTTCGTTTCTCCATCTATGTTAATTGAGAGTTTGGCTGGGTATAGTAGCCTGGGCTGGAGTTTGTGTTTTTTAGTGTCTGTATAACATCCGTCCAGGATCTTCTGGCTTTCATAGTCTCTGGTGAGAAATCTGGTGTAATTCTTATAGGCTTGCCTTTATATGTTACTTGGCCTTTTTCTCTTACTGCTTTTAGTATTCTGTCTTTATTTAGAGCATTTGTTGTTCTGATTATTATGTGTCGGGAGGTATTTTTTTTCTGGTCCAGTCTATTTGGAGTTCTGTAGGCTTCTTGTATGTTCATGGGCTTCTCTTTCTTTAGATTTGGGAAGTTTTCTTCTATAATTTTGTTGAAGATGTTTGCTGGTCCTTTGAGTTGAAAATCTTCATTCTCATCCACTCCTATTATCCGTAGGTTTGGTCTTCTCATTGTGTCCTGTATTTCTTGGATGTTTTGAGTTAGGATCTTTTTGCATTTTACATTTTCCTTGATTGTTGTGCCGATGTTCTCTATGGAATCTTCTGCATCTGAGATTCTCTCTTCCATCTCTTGTATTCTGTTGCTGATGCTGGTATCTATGGTTCCAGATTCTTTCCTAGGGTTTCTATCTCCAGTGTTGCCTCATTTGGGGTTTTCTTTATTGTGTCTACTTCCCTTTTTAGGTCTAGTATGGTTTTGTTCATTTCCATCATCTGTTTGGATGTGTTTTCCTGTTTTTCTTTAAGGGCTTCTACCTGTTTGATTGTGTTATCCTGTTTTTCTTTAAGGATTTGTAACTCTTTAGCAGTGTTCTCCTGCAATTCTTTAAGGGATTTTTGTGCTTCCTCTTTAATGTCTTCTACCTGTTTACCAGTGTTCCTTTGTATTTCTTTAAGTGTGTTATTAAAGTCCTTCTTGATGTCCTCTACCATCATCATGAGATATGCTTTTAGATCTGTGTCTAGCTTTTCTGGTGTGTTGGGGTGCCCTGGACTGGGCAAAGTGGGAGTGCTGGGTTCTGATGATGGTGAGTGGTCTTGGTTTCTGTTAGTAAGATTATTACGGTTACCTTTGACCATCTGGTAATCTCTGGGGTTAGTTGTTATCGTTGTCACTGTTTAAAGATTGGAGCAGACTCTGTGTTCCACTCACCCGAAGTCTCAAAATCCTGTGGCAGGTGTCGTGGGTAGCTGGCGGGTGTCAGCTGTCCCTGCCCTCTAGCTGCCCCGGTGCTGGTCCGGCCGGAAGAGGCCTGTGGCCCTACGCAGGCCGGTTTTCTGCTTCCCTAACTAATGCAGTCTCAGGTCCCGCGCGAAATTGGATTGGAGCAGAAGCTGTGTTCCACTCACCAGAAGTCTTAAGATCCTGTGGCAGGTGTTGTGGGTAGCTGGCAAGTGTCAGCCGACCCTGCGCTCTAGCTACCCAGGTGCTTTTCTGACCAGAAGAGGCTTGTGGCCCTACTCAGGCCGGATTTCTGCCTTCCCAATCAAAGCAGTCTCAGGTCCTGCGTGATTGGACTGGAGCAGAAGCTGTGTTCCACTCACCAGCAGTCTCAAAATCCTGTGGCGGGGGTCGTGGGTAGCTAGCGGGTGTCAGCCGACCCTGCGCTCTAGCTACCCCGGTGCTGGTCCGGCCGGAAGAGCGATATTTTGATTTCTTCCTTTCCAATTTGTACCCCCTTGATCTCCTTTTGTTGTCAAATTGCTCTGGCTAGGACTTCAAGTACAATGTTGAATAGGTAGGGAGAAAGTGGACAGCCTTGTCTAGTATCTGATGTTAGTGGGATTGCTTCCAGCTTCTCACCATTTACTTTGATGTTGGCTACTTGTTTGTTGTAGATTGCTTTTATCATATTTAGGTATGGGCCTTGAATTCCTGATCTTTCCAAGACTTTTATCATGAATGGGTGTTGGATTTTGTCAAATCCTTTCTCCCCATCTAACGAGATGATTATGTGAATTTTGTCTTTGAGTTTCTTTATATAATGGATTATATTGATGAATTTCCGTATATTAAACCATCCCTGCATCCCTGCAATGAAAACTACTTGGTCAGGATGGATGATTGTTTTGATGTGTTCTTGGATTCAGTTAGTGAGAATTTTATTGAGTATTTTTGCATCGATATTCATAAGGGAAATTGGCCTGAAGTTCTCTATCTTTGTTGGGTCTTTCTGTGGTTTAGTTATCAGAGTAATTGTGGCTTCATAGAAGGAATTGGGTAGGGTACCTTCTGCTTCTTTTTTGTGGAATAGTTTGTGAATAACTGGAATTAGATCTTCTTTGATGGTCTGATAAAACTCTGCACTAAACCCATGTGGTCCTGGGCTTTTTTGGTTGGGAGACTATTAATGACTGCTTCTATTCCTTTAGGGGATATAGGACAGTTTAGATCATTAACCTGATCCTGATTTAACTTTGGTACCTGGCATCTGTCTATAAATTTGTTCATTTCATCCAGGTTTTCCAGTTTTGTTGAGTATAGCCTTTTGTAGAAGGATCTGATGGTGTTTTGGATTTCTTCAGGATCTGTTGTTATGCCTCCCTTTCCATTTCTGATTTTGTTAATTTGGATGCTGTCCCTGTGCCCTCTAGTGAGTCTGGCTAAAGGTTTATCTATCTTGTTGATTTTCTCAAAGAACCAGCTCCTTGTTCGGTTGATTCTTTGAATAGTTCTTGTTTCCACTTGGTTGATTTCGCCCCTGATTTTGATTATTTCCTGCCGTTTACTCCTCTTGGGTGAATTTTCTTCCTTTTTTTCTAGAGCTTTTAGGTGTGTTGTCAAGCTGCTAGTGTGTGCTTTCTCTAGTTTATTTTTGGAGGCACTCAGAGCTATGAGTTTCCCTCTTAGAAATGCTTTCATAGTGTCCTATAAGTTTGGGCATGTTGTGGCTTCATTTTCATTAAACTCTAAAAAATCTTTAATTTCTTTCTTTATTCCTTCCTTAACCAAGGTATCATTGAGAAGAGTGTTGTTCATTTTCCACGTGAATGTTGGCTTTCTATTATTTATATTGTTATTGAAGATGAGCCGTAGTCCATGGTGATCTGATAGGATGCATGGGACAGTTTTAATATTTTTGTATCTGTTGAGGCCTGTTTTGTGACCAATTATATGGTCAATTTTGGAGAAGGTACCATGAGGTGCTGAGAAGAAGGTATATCCTTTTGTTTTAGGATAAAATGTTCTGTAGATATCTGTTAAGTCCATTTGTTAGTTTCACTGTGCCCCTGTTTAGTTTCTGTTTCCACGATCTGTCCATTGATGAAAGTGGTGTGTTGAAGTCTCCCACTATTATTATGTGAGGTGCAATGTGTGCTTTGAGCTTTACTAAAGTGTCTTTAATGAATGTGGCTGCCCTTGCATTTGGAACATAGATATTCAGGATTGAGAGTTCCTCTTGGAGGATTTTACCTTTGATGAGTATGAAGTCTCCCTCCTTGTCTTTTTTGATTGCTTTGGGTTGGAAGTTGATTTTATTTGATATTAGAATGACTACTCCAGCTTGTTTCTTCAGACCATTTGCTTGTAAAATTGTTTTCCAGCCTTTCACTCTGAGGTGATGTCTGTCTTTTTCCCTGAGATGGGTTTCCTGTAAGGAGCAAAATGTTGGGTCCTGTGTGTGAAACAAGTCTGTTAGTCTATTTCTTTTTATTGGGCAATTGAGTCAATTGATATTAAGAGATATTAAGGAAAAGTAATTGTTGCTTCCTATTATTTTTGTTGTTCAAGTTGACATTCTGTTCTTGTGGCTGTCTTCTTTTATTTTTGTTGAAGGATATTTTCTTGCCTTTTATAGGACGTGGTTTCCGTCCTTGTATTGGTTTTTTTCTGTTATTACCCTTTGAAGGGCTGGATTCGTGGAAAGATAATGTGTGAATTTGGTTTTGTCGTGGAATACTTTGGTTTCTCCATCTATGGTAATTGAAAGTTTGGCTAGATATAGTAGCCTGGGCTGGCATTTATGTTCTCTTAGTGTCTGTATAACATCTGTCCAGGATCTTCTGGCTTTTATAGTCTCTGGTGAAAAGTCTGGTGTAATTCTGATAGGCCTGCCTTTACATGTTACTTGACCTTTTTCCCTTACTGCTTTTAGTATTCTATCTTTATTTAGTGCATTTGTTGTTCTGATTATTATGTGTCGGGAGGAATTTCTTTTCTTTTCCAGTCTATTTGGAGTTCTGTAGGCTTCTTGTATGTTCATAGGCATCTCTTTCTTTAGGTTTGGGAAGTTTTCTTCTATAATTTTGTTGAAGATATTTGCTGGCCCTTTAAGTTGAAAATCTTCATTCTCATCTACTCCTATTATCCGTAGGTTTGGTCTTCTCATTGTGTCCTGGATTTCCTGGATGTTTTGAGTTAGGATCATTTTGCATTTTGCATTTTGATTGTTGTGCCAATGTTCTCTATGGAATCTTCTGCACCTGAGATTCTCTCTTCCATCTGTTGTATTCTGTTGCTGATGCTCGCATCCATGGTTCCAGATTTCTTTCCTAGGGTTTCTATCTCCAGCGTTGCCTCACTTTGGGTTTTCTTTATTGTGTCTACTTCCCTTTTTAGGTCTAGTATGGTTTTGTTCATTTCCATCACCCGTTTGAATGTGTTTTCCTGTTTTTCTTTATGGACTTCTACCTCTTTGGTTGTGTTTTCCTGTTTTTCTTTAAGGACTTGTAACTCTTTAGCAGTGTTCTCCTGTATTTCTTTAAGTGAGTTATTAAAGTCTTTCTTGATGTCCTCTACCTTCATCATGAAATATACTTTTAAATCTAGCTTTTTTGGGTGTGTTGGGGTGCCCAGAACTTGCTGAGGTGGGAGTGCTGGGTTCTGAGGATGGTGGGTGGTCTTGGTTTCTGTTAGTAAGATTCTTAACTTTGCCTTTCGCCATCTGGTAATCTCTGGAGTTAGTTATTATAGCTGTCTCTGGTTAGAGCTTGTTCCTCTTGTGATTCTGTTAGCCTTTATCAGCAGACCTGGAAGACTAGCTTTCTCCTGACTTTCAGTGGTTAGAGCACTCTCTGCAGGCAAGCTCTCCTCTTGCAGGGAAGGTGGACAGATATCTGGCGTTTGGACCTGCCTCCTGGCAGAAGATGAAGGCTCGAAACAGGGCTTGTCCCAGAATCTGTGTAGCTTCTGTAGTCCACACTCTCACCTGTGCCGCCTAGTCTCGCTGGAATCTGGCAACCCAAGATGGCTCCCCCAGATGCTGTGGTAAAGCCCTCCAGGGTGGGGCGGACACCTCTCCTCTGGCAAGGAAGGTGCCCGGATATCTGGAAGCTGAAACATGGTCTGCCCCAGAAGCTCTGTGTCTTCTGCCTGTCCCAGAAGCTGTTAGCTTCTGTAGTCCACACTCTCCCCTGCACAGACTAGTCTCAGCGGGATTCAGGAACCAAGATGGCTCCCCCAGATGCTGTGGCCAACTATTTTCTAATTGGATTGTTTTACTGTTGAGGTTTGAAAAGCCTTTGTATATATTAGATACTACACCTTGAATAGATAATATGTTTAGTTTATCTTTTCATCTGCTTCATGCGTTCTTTCATGGAGCAAAGCTTCAAATTGCACTGACCTGGACTTGAACATTTGTGTTCCTGGAAAGTTGTATTTTGATGCAAGAGAGAGAGAGAGAGAGGAGAGAGAATTATATACATAATATATTATATGTATGAAGAGATTTATTAGAAATGCTTATAGGCTAAGGTCTAGCTAGTCCGGCAATGGCTGTCTACTAATGGAAGAGCCAAGAACCCAGTAGTTGTTCAGTTCACCAGACTGGATGTCTCAGCTGGTCTTCAGAAGAAGTAGGGTCTAAGAACACTGAAGGAATGGACTTGCTAGCAACAGGGAGATGGCTTCCACCTTCCATATTTTTTATATAGACTGCCACTAGAAGGTATGGCCCAGAATAAAGGTATATCTTTTCACCTCAAAAAGTCCATATTGAAAGTGAATCCTCCCACTTCTAATGATTTAATTAAGAAAAAAATTCCCTCTCAGCTGTACACAGCCAGTTAAGTTTTAGTTAATTTCAGATGTAGTTAAATTGATGAACAAGAATAGCCATCACAACTTTTGTCAAACTTGAACTATCTTAAACACTGCTAATAAACTTTACTGAGCAACAACTCACAATTCTTTTTATATGCAACAGATTTCCATTCAGTGGTATCGGTTAGCATCTCTGTCTAGATTTGTCATCATGGGGAAATTTCATGAGCTCATTGGGAAGTAATACTTTCTTTTCTAGAACACACTGAAAAGCTATACGTTTGATAGAAATTTCTCATGAAAACATCTAAACCTGGGGTTTCTTTTCTGAGGAATTGCTTCCAGTTTTGTTTGTGCTGGCTTATTTTGTTGTTGATGTTGGTTTCCCTTTTCTTTTGTTTTTTTTTTTTTCAAACAGTGTTTTGCCATGTAACCTTGGCTGGGCTATTTGGCCTGAAACTTTCTGTGTAGACTAGAGTAGACCCAAGTTCACAGAATACTTCCTGCCCTGGACTTCCAATTACTTCATCTCTTAACACTGAGAAATCAAGGAACATAAAATTGTTTGTCATTGGTTTTTTAATGTCTTTGAAAAACCTTTTAGTCCTTTAAGAATTTTCTACAGTGTTTTTACAATGATTGTAGTCACTCTCCTCTTCTCTAAGTGCGCAGCCTGGGGTCCTTGGTTTTTCTTCACCCATCAAGTCCATTTGCATTGCCTGTATTTTCTTAAATGTGTGACCTTCCACTGGAGTATGGTACACTCACCCAGGGCCAAATTCTTAAAGATAACTGCCTCTTCCCTCCTAGCAGCTCAGCTCCTCACCTATGGATAGGACTTCCTGTATGCACACCCTTTCCTTGCAAAGATTTGGTCTGGCTTGAGGTTGTATGGGATTTGTGTATACTGTCTCAATTACTATGATTCATATGTGCAGTGGCCCTGCTGTTACCCATGCTTGAGGAAACTGATCTGTATAGTCATCGACTGCCTCCATTTCTTATGCTCTTTCTGTTCCTCTTTTGCGATGACTCCTGAGCCATGGGAGGACATGATGTGAGCCAGATGTCCTGTTTTCTTGAAGGTTGCATTTCTTGTCTTGGTATGGCATTTCATCTACCATTTTGGAGTTTTGCCCATTTCTTTATACAATTGATAATCTTTGTAGAGCGTTATCCATTGTGTTGATTTCTTTCAGGAACTCATCTCTTTGTTCATTAACTTCTGTTATTTTTCTATTTTCAGATTTAATGATCTCTGCTATGATCTTTGTTATTTGTTTCTTTATATTAATTATATATCTAAAAATACTACTTATTTGCGAAGTTGGGAGTCTGTGGGACTTCCCTATGGTGATGGCAGTACTGTTCATCAGTGGAGTTAACTTTGAAAACTTTTTAGCAAATCAAGAATTAACATTAAATTACAATGGATATACCATATAAATGGCATGGTGCCAGGTCACGTGCACAGACAGCTCAGGACCTTCAATGTGGAACCCTTCAGAATGTTTCTTTTCTAGAGGAAGAACAGCATCAATTGTTGTGGGAATCTTTCTGGAAGAAGCACTCCAACAAGCCAGTGAATTGAAGGCAGGACAGACCCCGAAAGGCCTTAGTCTCAGATCCAGTTTTTGTTCCCATTTTATACTCTAAAACCACAAGGTGAGGAGGGCAAGCAAGCAGGATTTTACAGAAGAGTATGTGGTGGCCACCAGGTTGTTAAGGGCAATGACCCATTGTTTCAGGTATTTCTCTATGTCATTCTGTTCCATGTAGCAAATGAAGTCATGCTTGGCAAATAGGCTGCACCACCACTGCTTTAAGTCACTAGATAAAACAAGAAGTCAGTATTTAACAACTGGTCTTTTCTGCCTTATCTAGTGGAGAGCAATTCTCAGGGTGCTGTAACAACACGGGTGAGTCTTTCTCACAAAATGAGGCAATGTTTGCAAAATGCAAAAGAAATGCTTTTTAATGATTGGATATAAGATATTAATAAAATAGCTGATGTGATCAGATATAAGGAGAAAATGGTATGGTTATCTGAATAGATGTATGGTTACATGAATAGATGTATGCAAAGTATTTGAGAAGAAGAACATCTGATCTTCTGCTTCAGTTCACACACCCATTCTCAGGGGTAAAGACAACTCTTCAGCCAGGAGTAAACCCTAGAGCATGTATCATTCTTGATGATGAAATACAGACTCTTTAACATCAATGCCAGTCAAAATTCATCTGCTATCACTCTCAGCCTTAGTTACATGGAGATTTTGGCCAATGTGTTTATCTAAGCATAAGGATCAGCATTGCAAAACTGAATGTTCCACTAGGAGCTGTCTGATGAGGGATGTCTCTCAGGGGAGCACTGGGGGCTGAAGTAGGAGAGATAGAAACAAAGCAATCAGTATGGACAAATGCCTGGAAGATCTGCAAGGGTCTCACTCAGGACCTGCTTAACATTTTACCAAGGAGTCATCAGATTGAGAAAATAAAAGCAGATTCTAGGCTATGGGTGTATCATCCACACAATAATGTGTGAAGTCCTGAGCATCCTTAAAGAGAGAGATGGGCTCTGCACATTTATATTTAACAGTAGTTATGGGTAGAATGTAAAGTTTTCTCTGTGCACTTGTGTGTTTCAACCCTTGGTTCCCAGCTGTTGGTTTTGTTTAAAGAGGCTGTAGGAACTTTGGGACAGTGATTCTCAGCCTTCCTAACACTGCAACCCTTTACTACAAGTGCCTCATGACGTGGTGACCTTTTACTATAAATTATTTCATTGCTACTTTCTGTCATTTCACAACTGTTATGAATCACAGTGTAAATACCTAATGTACAGGATATCTGATCTGTAATGCTCATGGGGGTTTCAGCCCACAGGCTGAGAACCACTGCTTTGGGATATATATATATATATATATATATATGAAGTAGAAAAGACAGGAGGATAGTGTTGGATGTTCTATCACTTTCTTCTTTATCCCTTTGAGACAGATCTTTTACTGGACCTAGAACGTACTGATTTTTAAGTGGATTGGCAGCTAGCAAGCCTTACAATACTTGTGGCTCTATCTCTGGCTCCCTGGATCATGCATGGAAACCCCTGGAACTCAGGTGCTCATGCTTGCACAGTGGATCTTTTGCCACCTCTCTAGCCCTAGTATTTGGAACTTTCTGCTTGAGCCTAATATTAATGGCACAGTCCATGTTAATATAGCTGGGCATAGTGGTATACTGTGATCCTTGTACTTGGGGGGCTGAAACAGGAGAATCATAAGTTTTAGGCCAGACTGAATGAGATAGCAGGATCCTGCCTCAAAAAACATAATAAGAAAAAAATGAAAAGAAGAGAAAGAAGAGAAAGACATGTACTAATGTATAAGTTTAACAGTGCTTTGTCAAGGAAAAGTTATTACTGGATAAATGAATTGGAAAGAAAGAAAATAAAAAATATAAAAGAGAAACGATTCTTTATGGCTCTATCCATCTATCTTAGAAAAGCTTTCCACTTCAGGTTTATTCTCAGTACTTCACAGAGTACTTGCAATGTTAGTGATATGGACACCAACAGTTTTTCAGATACAACTTCCTGGCAAATATTGTTTCCAGACAAAATAACCAAATAAAACACAATTTCAGGAGATGATGTTGTCACACTCCACCCCAATTATGAAGCTAGCGGTGGTTAAATCAGGAACATAACCCACCCAGAGAGCGTCCTCTGTGCCCATACACCCACCTGGGAGAATGCCAAGCTAGCAGTGGTTAAAATCAGGAACATGACCCGCCCAGAGATCGTCCTCTGTGCCCCCACACCCACCTCAGGGAATGCCCCCATAAACTGCAGACACCAAAGTGAGTTACAAAACTCACTTTGGAAAAGGGAACTATTTTTCTAATTTTGGCCTTAAGATTGTTTTGAAATGACTTAAAAAATCTGGTGAGTATAGTGACAGAGGCAGGAAGAAGGGCTGCAGTTGACAGGCTCCACACATCTGAAGACCCTCTGTTGGGGAAAGGGGAAAATGCCAGGAGCAGGGCTGTTATATAAATAAGGGTCTTTCCTCAAGATTGGTAGTGTTTGATCCAGGTGTATCCCTGGAGAAGACTGGCTTGTTTACAATGTCTTCTGTAAAATAGAGTTGACAATCTCCAATGATTCATTTACTAAAACAATATCAGAGGGGTTCATGTGTTTTTTCTAAAAGCTCGTCTACTCTGTCATTCAGATAACCAATTTTCAGAATGTGTTCAACATTGGCTACACCATTGGCCATCCCTAAGTCTCCTTGGGAGTCCCTGAGCAGAATGATGTTTCTGTGGTCTTTCAGCTGGCTGAAGTAGTCTAACCCTAACCCTAACCCTAACCCTAACCCTAACCCTAACCCTAACCCTAACCCTAACCCTAACCCTACCCCTAACTGTAACAATAACCCTAACCCTAACCCTCCCAAGCCTCATCTAGGGATACAATTTCTCCATATGTAATTGTGGGGATATGAAGTTTCCCCCAAAAGACTTGTGTGTTAAAGGCGGAGTCTGTAGAAAATAAGTCCAATCACAGAGAAGCAATTGGGTCATGAGATCTCTGGCCTCATCAATGGGTTGCTATAGCCAGGGATTCATAAGTGCCAGCATTGTTAGGAAGTAGCTGAAGCCTCAGGTTTTAGTTAGAGAAAATATGAGGCATGCCCCTATGGACTATATCCTGTCCCTCTGTTGGCCTCTTCCTTCCACCATGAGTTCTGCTCCACTTTCTCTCCCTGCAAATGTTGTACTACATCACAGGCTTAGAAACAATGGAAGTAGAGGGTCACAGAAGGGGACCTCAGAAACCATGAGCCAATATAGCTCTTTCTTACTTTGATTTCTCTATCATTTGTCTTGTGACAATTCTAACATACCATACATGATTGCTCATGTATGCTTATTGTGTGTTGTATGTTGCTGTTGTTGTTGTCATTCTTAAATGTGCATTTGCTTTTTACATGAGACTCTTAATAGGCCAGAAACTATTTTGGGAAACAGTAACAGAAAACCAGAAGTCTTTCAGTAAGAAATGAGATGTGTATAAAATAATGGCCAGTTCTACTTTCTTCCTCTCCTTTTCAGTATACCCCTACACTCCGGTTTTTGGACAAACACAGGAGAGCATGAAACAGCACTGCCAACGATCCCGAAAGCTGTCTCCCTCTAATGCAGCTTCAATGCCTGGGGGAGATGGATGGAAACTAGTCCACCATGACAACCTTGGTCCCAAGGACAGATTTAAACTCATGCTCATACTGAGAACTCAAACCCCCAAACTGTAAGCACATTAAAATTCTAGCACTATGCTGGGGTTTTTTGTTGTTTGTTTTTGTTTCAGGCTTTTTTGTTTGTTTGTTTTGTTTTGTTTTTATTTTGTTTTGTTTTTGAGGCAGATCCTTGCTGCTTGGCAACAAGCTTCAGGCCCAATAAAATAAAATGGGATTGGTCACCACCACCACCCTTCCCCCTGTGAGGAATGCAATAGCATTCATCTATTGAACTCTTAGGTGTTTTTGTTTTTGTTTTTTTTTTTAATAAAGAGAAAAAGGAAGGAAGGAAGGAAGGAAGGAAGGAAGGAAGGAAGGAAGGAAGGAAGGAAGGAAGGAAGGAAGGAAGGCAGACCAGAGCTTGGAGTCTACTCCCAGTATAGGCACAAATTCCCTGCTAGAGAGTTCTTTCAATTGCTACTGACAAACTAACAATGTCACATTTACTTCACGCCCAATAAAAAACACTTCCCTTCCCCATAATACTATGTGTGTATTTAGCTGTTTTTCAAAGCAGAGGCTGGACTTTGCTAGAAGGGCAGAGGAGGATAGACTGTGAGAATCCCATCAAGTACACCCAAAGGAGGGAAGGCTTTTTATATGCAGGTATTTAAAAGTAAAGGACCCCAAATAACACATTTGCTAACACATGGTGTTTATGAACAGTGGGTCTGAAATTTCCCCCCTTGCCTGCATTCCCTAGTTGGTTTCATAGAAGGCTTCATTGTAATCCAGGACCATTGTTTTGCATTAATTTCTATGACAAGGAACCCAAAACACAGGGTGCTCCAGGGTAACAAAACAGAATTAGGGAGACAGTCACAACTTGGCACAAGTCTGACAAGCTGTGGAAAAGCGAACGTTTCAGTGTGTGAAGTGGCATGGATTTCCTGGGAGCGACCATTCTCCTGCACACAGTATCATATTCTTTCCAAGCACATTTCAGACCCAAGTCAAGCTGTGTTTTATTTTTTACTATAATAAACACAGTTTACTGTAACAAAGACATACTAGTGGTGGTCAGCTGACAGGCAGCGCTGCCCCACGAGCTGGTGGTGAAGGCCTGGGAGTGGGGAGTCAACTGATAAAAGACCAGCCGTCTGGAAAGTTCTCTTAAAAGAACATAAAAAGGCAGTGTTTTCCTGAGACTAACACGGAATGCCAAAATATCTAGCTGTGCTCCTTCCTTGTTGCTGTTTACCGCAATTTGTAACTAAAAATAGCAAAGCCTTCCAAGACTGGGGCTTTCAAATTCTGATTGGTTTTTAGATTTCCGGAATAAATGAAAATGTTTTATACATCCATCTTCAGTGGTGACACTGTTTCTTACCGCAGAGTTTACCCCCTGCTTATCAAAGCAATATTCCAACTTTTCCTACAAACACCTATTTAAAAGTCTCTGTAATTTTACATACACGTTGGGTCTCAAGGAAGGAGAAGTAAGCTGCTCACAGCAATGTGAGCTTCACGTGCGAAGCACCTAAAACACTCAGGTTAGATTAAAGCCAAGTTAAATTGAAATCAGGTTCCTTAGGGAAACTAGAAATCATCTTACCATGTCTTGAATGGCTACTTTTTCACAATCCAGCTCATACCTTAGTCTCTCTCTACTATCCATTAACTGTAATAGAGAAAAATAGGACATTTTGACTAAAGTGAAGGACACAACACCTAAGCTGTTTTCCTTAGCAGAATGTAGTAAAAACACATTTTAATGTGGGAGAAAAATGGATCACAATGTGATCAAAGGGCAAATTAATTTCCTATAGATTATTATGTTCTGATAATCATATACAAACACACTAACATACAAAACAATGTCAATGTTCATTAATTAGTAGTGCTTAATTATTACATTACTAATATAGTTCATAATAATAGTGAGTCATTAATAATGCTAATATGTTACTTACAACTTTTCTCAACACATTGGTCTCCAGTGTGACAACATGATGCGACAGGGTGAGTGAGTCAGCCCCGTAACAGCTTTGCTTAGCTTTCTGTATGACACATTTGCTTGCTTCAGATTTTGATGATATTTCTATTTGCACATCAAGCCATTCATCTTGACTGAACACTCTTCTTAAAAATCACTTTTTACCTTTGCCTTTACAAAGCTTTTTTTTTTGTAGTTGAAACTACAAAAATTGCTGTTTATGTTGGTAAAATTAAAACCTTAATTTAGACCTTTGTTCAACTCAATCAATTGTATTTACTAATCTGATAAACATCTCTAGAGTCACCATTCAAGACTTTGTATTGTTTACTGTTTATCCAAGTTACCTATTGACTTCTCACCCTGCCTCTTTCCTCTTTCTTCTTCCTATTCATCTTGACGAAGCGCAAGTCTGAACCTAGCACAGAGTCCGGGTTTCTCCAGGAATTCAGAAAGCATCCGACCCTTTGGTATAAGTGACCCTGTCCAGTGTGCCTGACTACCTCTTCCTCTTATGCACTCCCCAGCTGCTGAAAACATACACCTCGCCCTTTAAGAAGCTGCTTCTTGCTGTTCTTAGGATTCCTTTCTGTTCCCTCAGTCTCAGCTCTATCTGGCTTCCAGCTCAATGCCTTTCTTTTGTCTGGCTTTAACCCTCCTACCACCCAAGCTGAGCAGCTGAGCTTGCCTCCTTCAGTTGCTCAGCTTGCTGGGTACCACATTTCTACTGTGCTCTCAGCCTCCTGATCTGCCATATACTAGAATAAGATCTCAAGAAGAGATTGTGAGGTGGCAGTAGATGGAAAACAGGCTTATAAACTCTCTTGTTAAATTAAATACGAATTTTGAATTACAACATGAAAGCTACTGAATTCCACTCTGTGGGGTGCTTATCCCGGACTGGATCTCATCTTCAGCTTGTTCTTTTATTACACCTACTGCTTAAGGAAGGAGCTCTTGTCTCAGTTGAAACTATGGAGTTTGTCTTTTCCATTCTTTGTTTTTCTGCCTGCCTCCTCCCCAGGCTCCGGTCATCCTCTTTGTGCTCTACCACGGGTTCTCATCTTGTCATCTCAACATGTCCCTATGACACGAGCCAGCCATGCCACATTTCCAGAATTCCTACAACACACCTCACACTGCACACTTACACTCGGCTACTGCCTTCTGTGCCCTCCTGCTCTCTGGAGAATAACAGCTCAGGCAGCCCTCTCAAGAGGGCTGTGTGAGAAAAGGAATGGGACTGTTTGCAAAGGGGTTCTAGAACCTACAAGTTGAAACCAGGCTTCTCTTCTCCATGTATCACCGTGCTCTTTGGTCTTGGTCTGTTCCTTCCCAGCAGCCACCCCCACCCCTGCAAGAGTTTGTGTGTGTGTGTGTGTATGTGTACATACAAACATTTATATTTTTTTCTAGCAAAAGCACAGTGTGTGACACTCAAAAACACCCAATAAACAACACCATTGAACTAATTTACTGAAAGGTATTGGGAACAAAGCAAACAAGGTCTATTCTTTCTTGTTCAACAAGGTCTGACCTGCTTTCCAGTTGACAAACCACCTTCACAAACATTATTATCTCTATATACATAGTAAGCCTGGGAGAAAGAGAAAGGTGTGGGAGTGGCAAGAACTAGTCCACAGGGACACAAAGTCAGAAATAAAGCAGGAATGAGGGGAGTCTAGGTTCTTTCCTCTCAGTGAGTCTACGCTTTGTGTCTCTACAGACCTCCCGTGGCTGTAAGGAAAAGCAAAGGAGAAACACAGGACTTGTAGAGGAAGACCGAGATGAAGGAGATCTGCTGTATTATATAGAGCAGATTAGTTACCGATTGGCTGACCCTTTCATAGGGACCACATAGCAGACATTTTGCATATCAGATATTTTCGTTAGGATTCATAGCCGTAGCAAAATTACATAATTTTGTGGCTAGGGGTCACTGCCACATGAGAAACGATATTAAAGGGCCACAGCATTAGGAAGGTTGAGAGCCATTGTACTATAATCATCTAGAATAGAGCTGGCAAACAGAAATGCATTGTGAGTCATACACATAAATTCAATTTTATAGAAGCCTCGCTAAAAAGTAAAACATGTTACAATTATATTTTACCTATCTGTATATGTACCCCAAATATTAATATCAACACCTAATGGATATTAAAATTATGAGATAAAAATCTTAGATTTTACATCGAATTTTTAAAGAAAAACACTGTGTATATCTTTTTGAATTCAGGACAAATTTGAGAGTTAAATTTTTATCTATGTAGATTTTAGAAAATTTCCAAATGAGAAGGCAGATTCATTATATAAATTATTGAAAACAGGAAGATTTTTTTTCCTATTCATTGAAACAAGCATTGTTTTTTTTTTTCCCATCTAAAACTGCTCAAAATGAATCCTTTCAAATGTTGCAAATGTCCAGGGGCTCAATGTGGCCAGAAGGCAGTCCTGAGCAGTAGAGATCTAGAACCTGAGGCAGCCTGTGGCTGAGGGATTTCAGCTGACACAAGGCATGTTTAGTACCCTTAAGGTCTTCCAGGGGACATTTCTGGCTTTAACTTCAGATTATATTCCACACCGACTAGACTGTAACTCATTGTCACTAGAGGTCATGAAGATGAGTGGCCTGAGGAACTTTTTAAATGAGCAGTGTGCTTCCCTGGTAGCAAAGTGAGGCCGGAATCTGGGTATTATCCCGAGAATCTCCAGTCTGACTGTCTGCAGAGGTTAGTGATACTCTGTAACAGCAGGGTTTACAGTGCAGCTGTAGGAAACTGGGTGAAGCCCAAGAAGATGAAATCATTCATGGAGACCTGCTCAGCAGATGAAAACATGCCCTGACTCTAACCTATCTGTGTTAACTACAGCTCTTGAAACTAATTTTATCTAAACTCCAAGAATATCGGTCAGTGCAAAGTCAGATCAGATCAGAATCTGACCCTAACTTGGGGCCATGTGGCCACCATGCTTTTGAAGTGTGGCTTATGTAATTGAAGAACATATATCTATATCTATGTCTATGACTATGTCTATATCTATATACACATATATTTCTTTTTTAATTATTTTTAATATATAATATATATGTATATATATATTATATATAGTTGTGTTGCTTGCATCTGTGTCTATACACCAAGTGCATACAGTGTACTTCAAGGCTATTTGGTCCACTGCAAATGGAGTTACAGCTGGTTGGGAACAGAACCCAGACCTCTAGAAGAGTGGCCAATGCTCTTAACCAATGAGCTATCTCTCCAAGAACCATGGTTTTAATTTTGCCTAATTGAACCTAAACTTTGTACCTTTAGTGGAGTAATTTGGAGATGTGTATCTGCCTTTCATCTGTAGTTCTATGAACTACAAATGCATCTTCAATCTATGCACCACTACAGGTATATATTTCAGGGTGTGAGAGGTATGGCCCTCAGCACAGGTGAGATAGGCTGCTGTCTGCATGGGGCCTCACAGTGCAGTGGAGAAATATTGCTAAGAAGACTTCAAGCAGGGTTATCTCACCAGTGTGGGCTGAGGAAAGAGTGCATCAGATGCACCAGGGAATCTTGTTTTTCATGACATTGAAACTTTTCTTGCCTTAAATGAAGATCGATCTAACAGAATAAGCCAATTCATTCTTGTAAAGAAAAAAAAAAAAAAGAGCATCTTTCAACATCTGGCCTGAAGATAAGATGTGACTGTGTTCTCATTCTTAGTTATAGATGCTTACAAGCAAAGTTAGGAAGCTCTCAAACTTCTGTAACTTGTCAGTTCATTACAGTCAACAAGATAGATGCTAATACATCCCCAAATAGGTGATTACCAATATACCAATGGGTTTTTCCGTCAGAGCCCTTACTTATTACTATACACTTTATGCCAGATAGCAAGGAAATATATTGTTAAAAGAGCATAATGGAGAAATGCATAAGCCAACTTTCTCTCCATCTGAAGACACCTTGGCATGGTGTCAGTTAGCCAATGGTACTGATATTTCAATTTAAAAAGAGTCATTTATCAATATAAAAGATCTTAGTACCTTTTGAATAGTTCGCTGATCCTGGTCTGAAATCTCTTTCAGATACATAACTTCATCCTCTGTAAACAAAAGGAGAGAGGCCAACCATGAAATTACATGCGTAGGCCCCTGTATTCCAACTGCCTGCTTTGAGGCAGGCTTTAGAGGGACCGGCAGGCCTGGTGTTCACAAGTCTTAGCAGGATTGTGACCTTCACAAATGCCCTTGACATTCACAGCTTTCTTCCTGCTGTTAGGATGTCTGCTCAGATATGGAGTAAGAAATAAGTTCAAGATACAAGTGTGGCTGAGGGCTAAATGCTTTTCATCAACACTAGCAGTGGACATTTTTTTTTTTTCTGTTAGTTACAGCCAATACAAACTGCTTTATTTTAGCAGGTGGCACTTTGTGACTTGCTAAGAAAGACCACTACCTGAAAAGTACTGTCCCACCACATCAGGAGAGAAATGGATTCACAGTGCTGTGCCATCCTCCTGTACTAAAGGGACACTACAATGGGTCTCATTTCACCAAAGTTCATACCCATGTTTTAATCTTTGCTATGCTCTCAGAGTGAGCATTACCAGAATGTCGTAGAAAGAGGGAAAAATACCTCCCACAAATACAATGCCAATAGTTAAATCTAAAGGCACTTTAAAAGCAGTGTACTTCTGGAGATAAAAATCCATATTTTTTTACTGATGTTTATGGTCTGAACAAAATGAAACCTAAAGTCACAAAAGGAAAATTTGCATTTAAAATTCATATCAAAAATGGAATCTAAATATTGAGTCCCAGCATTTTGCTCTGAAGGGCTAAGCCTGCCTCTCCACAGCATATCCTGACATGCCCTCTTATGTAGGTTAATAGTTTAGACCATTGCACATGTGTCTGTTTACAGAACTCCTAAGGGAAGTAGGGCAAACTGAGTAGCACTCTTTTCTTTTCTTTTCTTTTCTTTCTTTTCTTTTCACAAGACAAGGCTCAGTAGCACAAATATAGATAAATCCTATGTTCCAAGCAAAGAAAGCTATCTTAAAAGAAAGACTGATAGCTATCAAACTGATTTCTAAACATATAATGTTATAATGAAATACATATATTACGAAAAATGGTTGACAACATTACCTAATATTGCGTTTTCTCTTAAGGCTGTCCGTGATTCTTCCTCAAGGTCTGCGATAATTTGTATTAACCTTTCATTCTCTGCCCTGCAGTCTATAAGTTCCTTTTCTGAGATTGTTTTTGGAGAGATGGACTCCTTGGCAAAAGAGTCCTGAAAAAAACAGGGAATTCCATATTTCTAAGCAGGGAGCCAAGGATTTAAATACGCAACTCTAGGACAATGCAGATACAGAGGCACGATCATATAATTTTCTGAATTCTATTACACACATAATATGAATAGGAAAAAGGAAGGGGGATAAATAGAACTGGCTGGAAGAAAGGCCACAGTACATTCTGTATAAAGACCCCAGCACATGGGGACATTTTATTGACAGGAATAATGCATATCATACTGTTCTTGTGCCCTCCTCATTCAGGTCAATTCATTATGGAGGCTGTGTCCGGGGAGGCAGCTGGGGCCCCTCCACCCACACTTCTGAGTGTCTGGAGCGCTGTCCCCTGTAACTAGGCAGGCTGGGGGGACCATGGATGGGCAGCGCCAGGGGGTGGCAAAGTATAGGACTAAGGAGGGGGGCTTGTTGCCTTTGTGGCATTTCTCGGTGTCAGTGCCGCCAGTGTGGTGAGGAGCCCATCACATGTCAAGGGGTGATGTGTGCAGGCTGGGAGCCGCATGGAGTCCATCAGGCTCACGGATATGCACACAGTTGGTTTTCTGCTGGGTGGGGGAGCCACCCAGAGGCAATTCATATTCTGAACATTAACGTGGCTTTGCATGCCTGTCACAGGGGCTGTGCAGGCGGTTAACGCTATTGAAGACTTCAGCTTAAATCTCTATGCAAAGTGATTACCTTGTAAGAAGGTTTCAGGATAACTTACAACAAAAGACTTTAAAGTTATAGTTTTAGTAAAGCAAACTCATTTACATTTTTATTATGTGTGTCTTTTGTTTAAATCTTGCCATGTCTATTATGATGGAGGCTTTTTCCTGTGCAATAGAAGTTTATTTGGGAAGGCTACTCTCTCTTTCTTCTTCCTCTTGTCTGTTTCAAAGCTATTGAAAACATCTGAATATACTTTCCTATGGTTGTCTACGTTTTATGGACACACTTAAAAAATTAAGATGTCATGGATCAGGGAGACTGATGCAGAATTTTATACCTCATCATGGATCATGCAATTTCAAAATAACAGTCACATTATTATGCTAAAATAGGAAAACAATTCTACATGTTTTGTTTTGAAATTACCATGGACTTTAAAAATACGTTTGAACTTAAAGGTGACCTTAGCTGAATTATGAGTTGTTTCTTTATAGTAATTCCATGATCTCAAGTAAATAAGAATAACTAGACACTCAAAAACAATGCCATCTTCCCAGTATGCTGACTTCCTTCGGGATCTCTCCTCTGACTTAACTTTAGAGAAACCAGAGGTAAATTGTTAAAATATTTCTCTCCGTGATGATAATGATTCAGAAGAAAAACAAGTGTTGAAGTATCTTGTAATACATTAATAATACCCTCTAAAATTAACTCCTTATTAATGGAATTATAATCATATACATTGGATTTCATAGCATTTGACATATGCTGTTGGGTTTTGAACTAAGTTTGGGTACAAATCTTTGAGCTTTTAAAACTTTATTCTATTTAAATTATTCCAGCATAATTAATTTCTAATTTTATTTACTTACTGTTATTGAGACAGATTATCACTATATATCCCAGGCTGGCTATCTTGTTTATGTACTTATTTGTGTGTATGGTGTTTTGTGTGCATGCAGGTTTGTGTACCACATGTATGTCTGGTGATCTTGGAAGTCAGAAGACGTAGGCTCCCCCAGAACTGAAATTGCAGACAGTTGTAAGCTGCCATGTGGTTGCTGGGAATTGAACCCAGGTCCTCTGTAAGAGCATCCAGCACTCATAACCATTGAGGCATCCCTCAGGCCCATGGTATTAAACTCTTTATCCCCCTAACTAGGCAACTATAAAACTTGGACTCTAATATGCATAATTAAAGGAACACTAAGCGTTCTAACAAGCAGTTAAGAAACAGCATGGGTTTCTCTAAAATAAAGGGAGACCCTTAATATTGATGTGTCTCACTTAATTAAAATTGAAACTTTTTCAGAGTGTGTTTATGGTCCAACAGGATTTCTTAAAATATAAACAAAACAGGCTGATTCGAATCTGCTTGAGCCTCTGTTTTCCACCTGGCGGATCATGGCCATCCACAGAGGATTACATGTGTGCCTGTTATCATTCATAACCTAAGAACTGCGGGAAGAAAAATCAGATGACAAAGTGGTAGCAGCTTCCAGCAGACATGTTTTCTAAGCCTCTGGGTGGGAAAACACATTAAAATGAGGCGCTTTGCCTCCAAACATTCATCTACAGCCTCAGTTCTCCAGACCTTAGCCTTCAACTCTGTCCCCACCATCTGGCAACTGCAGGAACTGCAAATAATTAACTATTCAGACTCCCAGGGCAATGAGGACACTTATTAGCAAAGGGGACAAAGCCTTCCTCCTGGCTGCGGCTTTCCTCCCTCACACTCAAGTGGCAAGTTTTGTGGCGATGTTCCTTCTGCCATCTGCCCTACATTGCTAGCTCTGTCTTGCTTACACCATGAATCTCCTTAACAATAAACTGTGTTCATAAAATGAGGTTTAGAATGTAGAGACCACTAAAAGAAAGTTAGCTGGGTACTAAAAATAGTACAAGTCAGGACAGTGTGATTTACAAATCATTCTGGAATTTTAAATCCCAAAAGTTAACTTCCTACTTTCAGTTCTCCATAATTTTATGAAAATGAGCCTTTTAATAGGTGGGATACGCAAATTCTCTTGGGAATAAGGGTTACGATATGTCTGATTCCAGCTCTCAGAACTCTGAATCTGGAAAGAAGTGCCTCCCAAAGCAGGACAAGGCAGAGCTCTCCGTGTGCTCTTGACCAAGTGCCTAGGCATCACTGAACAACTTGCTGGAGACATGTCACCTCAGGTTCCAGCCCAGACCTCCTATGTGAGTCTGTATATGAACAATCTTTGCAGGTGATGCATATGAACCAGGGTCTGAGAAGTTCCTTGCCCAGATCTCTCCATGTGCCTTCTTGGCAGTTCTCTTTTGTGATGTTAGCATCTCAATTCTGCAGACTACATGGATGGCACTTGGACATCTCAATTTGTAGATGGTGGGGGATGAAGGGGGTGAGGAGGCAGGATTCTGATGCGTGCCCTTGACAGCCACATAGAAGAGCAGGTGCTTCCCCATTGAGTGACAACCAGGAAAGTGGCACCCTAGGACAGCGCAGTCCTGCAGAGTAGCCCTTCTTGAATGATAGCTCTGTCTTAGTGTTGTTAGCAGCAAGCAGATCTGTTCATCACTGGAGGGTGGGTAGATGGTGGTTGCACAGCCTGGCCATAATTGGGGTTAGAAGGAAAAATGAAAAACCAATCCAATAAAGAAACCCAGATGAAATTAAAGTCAATATGTGGTATGCACAGGCAGGTAAGTGTGTGTGTGCACACAAGCACACATATATACACACATGCATTGTATATACAGACACACACATATTCTAATGGGGTAGCTTTTTTTTTTTTTTTTTTACAATTCTCACAGAGAGTATTCAACAGACAGCATGGCAAACCAGAACCCACAAAAGTCTGCAGCTAAGTCACATTGATTTCTCACAGAATAAAAACTGGAATGAAGTTGCTGCCAGGTAAACTGGCATTAAGAATATCATCTGGAGCACAAGCTTCTGTCATTTGGAGAGACTCACTCTTTGCCTGCCACTGGCCACACAAGTGACTTGGACTACTTTTTGAGTGAACTTTTCTTTTTCTAGCCAATCTCATCAGGTATCCCTCAGAACCAAGCCAGGAGGGATAGTTTGACCATTTATTGACATAAATAAGGTACTAATGAGATTTGTTTATCAGAAGAATTATTCAGTTTTATGTTGACTAAGCAAAGCCAGCTTATTTTCGAATGTTTTCAAAGTGTTCCTCTTGATATCACTAGTAACGTGTGTGTGTGTGTGTGTGTGTGTGTGTGTGTGTGTGTGTGTTGAGGGTGGGGCATGAGTGAAATGGCATGTGTGTGCAGGACAAACAACTTTGTGGCATCTGTTCTCTCACCTCTAAGGTTTTTTTTTTAGGGATGGAACTCACAGTGCTTGTGTTACAAGCACTTTTATCTGCTGAGCCGTTTCTGGTCCTCCCCTCGACACCTTAACTACCTCTCTATGGTTCTGGCATTTGAATCCATTTGCAGGTTAGCATTGTGTGATGTCTCAGGGGAATTTTTAGCCACTAGAGGGGGCAGCTCTCTACACTGAAACTTCAGATGGAAAGCTACAGCAGGTAAGTTAGTTTGTTCCTAGAGAATTTAGTAAACTGTTTTCCACAGATTGGTTGATAGGGAACGATGCTGAGCCACTGAGAGACGAGAAAGAAAAGTGTTTCTGGTGAGTTCTTGCAGAAAGAACTTCAACCTCTCCTTTCTGTGGTCTTGCACTTCCCAGTTGTCCCCGCTGGCTCTGGGTCTCAGCAGAAGGTAGTGCCTGGCTAGGGAGACCCATCAGTAGGGAATCTGACATATTTTTCCCTTCTCCTCATTGATTTAAAAGTCATTTTGAGAAGCTGGAAAGAACCCAGATGCCCCTCAACAGAGGAATGGATACAGAAAATGTGGTACATTTACACAATGGAGTACTACTCAGCTATTAAAAAGAATGAATTTATGAAATTCATAGCCAAATGGATGGTCCTGGAGGGCATCATCCTGAGTGAGGTAACACAATCACAAAGAAACTCACACAATATCTACTCACTGATAAGTGGATATTAGCCCAAAACTTAGGATACCCAAGATATAAGATACAGTTTGCTAAACACATGAAACTCAAGAAGAATGAAGACTGAAGTGTGGACACTTTGCCCCTCCTTAGAATTGGGAACAGAACACCCATGGAAGGAGTTACAGAGACAAAATTTGGAGCTGTGACGAAAGGATGGACCATCTATAGACTGCCATATCCAGAGATCCATCCCATGATCAGCATCCAAATGCTGACACCATTACATTCACTAGCAAGATTTTGCTGAAAGGACCCAGATATAGCTGTCTTTTGTGAGACTATGCCAGGGCCTGGCAAACACAGAAGTAGATGCTCACAGTCAGCTAATGAATGGATCACAGGGCCCCCAATGGAGGAGCTGGAGAAAGTACCCAAGGAGCCGAAGGGATCCGCAACCCTATGGGTGGAACAACATTGTGAACTAACCAGTACCCCGGAGCTCTTGACTCTAGCTGCATATGTATCAAAAGATGGCCTAGTAGGCCATCACTGGAAAGAGAGGCCCATTGGACATGCAAACTTTATATGCCCCAGTACAGGGGAACGCCAGGGCCAAAAAAATGGGAATGGGTGGGTAGGGAAGTAGGGGGGAGGGTATGGGGGACTTTTGGGATAGCATTGGAAATGTAATTGAGGAAAAGATGTAATAAAAAAATATATTAAAAAAGTCATTCTGTCAGCTGCAATGGGTGTAAGGACAGTTCCACACCATCAAGGGCAATGTCCTGATGACTTTCCTTGCCTTTTAGGGACATCCCCTATGTAAAGGCAGACCTTGACTTACGCCACCGAAGAGATTTTCAAAATGAACTCATTTGCAGCAGTCTTGGAGCTCATTCAGAGAAAAAGTTTACCATGCATTTAAGCACGGGAGATCTAACAGAAAGAACAACTTAAGGAAAGAGTAAGAGACATTGGTGTGGCTATGAGCTGCTGTGACATTGTCATATGTGTAATTGTCATATGTGATTGTGGCACATTTGATTTTGTGGGTTCTTTCTCTTCAAATGGTTGCTAAGGAAAGGGCATAAGACCACAAGGTAGTTCTTGAAACATATTGAACAGGATTACAATTGATAAGAAGTGAGAATTTCTTCAGTGTAAACCAGTTTTGTTTGTTAGACTCTTAGAGAAGAGTGCACCTGAGAGTGCATATACTCCCAGGCCTGTGTGTCTGTGTGTCTGTGTGTATGTCTGTGTGTATGTCTCTGTGTGTGTGTGTGTCTGTGTGTCTGTACGTGTGTGTTTGTATGTATGTGTCTGTGTGTGTCTGTGTCTTCCTGTGCTCATGCGCACATGCATGTGTGTGTACATTGGTGTTTTTGGAGACCAGAAGGCATTGAATCTCCTGCTGCTGGAGTTACATCTGGTTTGCGAGTAACCCAACATGGTGATAGGCACAGAATGCAGGCTCCCCGGAAGAACAGCCATCGCTCTTAAACCTTGAGCTATCCCTTCAGCCCCTGAGAGAGTCTCTTTAAGACAAAAATCTTATCCACTGTCTTTATAAGAAGTATTACTAAATTGCATAAGAATTCTGGGTTCTCAGCTGGCTTCTGCCTGATTCCAGACTCCCAGGTCTTTTCACTTCCCCATAACTTCCCATCTTTTCTGTACCACCTCAGTTCTGTTCCACCCCAGTTGGCTTTTTGGAAGCCTCTGACCTGTGGAGATTTGCTTTCTTCCCCTTCAGCTATCCTGACTGCGAAGGGGATGGAAGTCTTAGAAATTACAATAAAACGCATATTGTTATTCTCTAGAATGGAAAGGGTTTTTTTTTTTTTTTGTACTGGCTGGAGGGTTATTTCATTTCTATTATAAGATAAAATTTGAAGACAATTATAGTGCTCCTCTTTATAATTACTAGGGACTTTCTGGAATGTGCCATGGAGTGATAACATCCTGGGCTGGCTTACCCTGTGGAGAGATTGCCAAGAGACCCTGAATCACCTTTGTTCCTTTCTTTCCTTCCGAGTCGGTGTGTTTACATGTGTGCATATGTTTACATGTTAACCGGTATGTGTGGGTTCCTGTACCTGTGCACAGGGGCTGTGGAAGCCAAAGCCAGAAGGTGATTTTTTTTTTTTTTTTGAGATAGAATCTTTCCCTGAACCTGAAAGTCACAGATTTGTCCAGTGATGGCCAGTGAGCCCGGGGGATTCTCTCATCTCAGCCCCTCCCGACACGCTGTGACCACAGGGACACACCACCATGCCTAGCTTTCATATGAGTGCTGGGACTGAATGCAGGTCCTCGTTGCTACATTTTACATCTTCTCCTCAGCTCAGTTCTTACTAGTTTTTAACCAGGGTTATTGCTCTCCGTGATCCTACTGAGATGGATTAACATCAGTTGTAATTAATTTTTTTATGAAATGAATGAAACTTACAACTTTTTTAAATCCAAAATCTTCGTATAGTTCTAATTCATTCTTTAAATTCTTAATAACTTCTTCTTTCTCTTTCAGTTTTCTCCTCAAAACATTCAATTTGACATCGTCTGCATCTTGCAGGGCAGCTTTCTCATCTTCTATTTCGAAGTATTTCTGGAGAGAAGAGAGAAACATCACAAATCTGACAAGAAACTTGTTGAGAGCAGACCATGAAGGGCCTTGAACCCATGATTTCCAGAGAAACCAGGAATGCTAAGCACACACGATTGTCTTTCCATCTAGAAAGTTAAGAATTGGTAATGATTAACTGTCTGGTGATCTGTGATATCTGTTGGGCCAGGCCATATCAAGCTCCTATAACCAGAACCAGAGGTGGCTAATAACCCACATGACCTCTATGGCATCTGTAAAACTGAAACCAGGCCAGACTCTTAGGCCCTTAAGCTAATACAGGTAGCGTAGCTCTAGAACTCATTGTCTTAGAAGAAAGAACATGCACCCTGAGTTGAGTTTCAATGTAAATATGCTTCCTTGTGCACCGGGGATTGTATTACACCAGAAAACTCTTTTTTCCCCCAAATTGTACTGGGCTTAAATACACTGGAAATAAACGTCCTGTTGTTGGACTCCCTGAAGTCTGATTCAGGTCGAGAAAGTCAATGTGCACTGGGTTTTCATTCTTACCTCTTCACTTCTCCAAATGACACTTTCAAGGACCCCCTGGGAATATGTTCAATTTTATTCTTTTCCTTGTAAAACTATTTTGTTTTTTTTTTTTTGTAATTTGCCCAAATTTCTTGGCAAATCATTCTAAATTAAAATACACAATAAAGCAATATAGTACCATGTTATCTGGTAAAATGCAAAGAGTGGCATGCTGTTCAAATTTTATCTGCCATACAACTAATGGTGAAGAAGAGGAAGATGACTAAATAGGAGGTTTCCCACCGAATACAGGATTCCTCCAGGCATTCCTCCCACAGCCACAAGAATTTGGTAGCCATTTACCAACAAAAGGGCCTACCCAGCTAGAAGGTACATAACTCTTGTTGACCTCAGAAATGATGGTTTTGGGAGGATAAGTCTGTACCCAGTGCTAGGCTCTACCATAACAGTTATGATGACAGTCATAAATGGACTCTCTACACTGTGGACTTATCAATAAACATCTGGTCTTGGTCCCACCACAGATACCAGCTGCTAATGAATTCAAGAGGAGACATGCCCGCCTGTAGTCTCTGGTGTAGTCAGGTCCACAGGCCTACTATGGTAGCAGACTCTGAAGTGGCCTTGAAACTCATCTAATGTAGATCTCAGCTATGACTTCAGAGCAGTCTCACCTTCCCAGGAATTTAGCAGGAATCGCACTAGTCGATTCCCTTCAGTCAAGCCATTGTTCTCAGTCATGTAGAAAGCTCCGAGATTCCCTGGAACAACCCTGGCTGTCCTCCAGCAGTGACAATCCCCCAAGGGACCTGCAGGAATGTTTGTGTCTCCATGCCTTCAGGGGAGGGTTTACTGATTCATGTCTCATTGTAGATGGTGTGTAGCACTGCCTTCTTACCCCAGCCCCAGTGTAACAGTAGCCATGTACATCCAGACACCCATTAGGAGACACTCACACAGGCCTCCTAAACAGGCTTGTTCAATTTCCTACTTCAGGGAAGCCCTGAAACCCAGCTTCAGCCCCACAAAAGACAGGATCCAGGGCAGCTCTGAATCCTCAGGAGTCTAGAAGGACACAGACTTGCCTGTAGTATTCAATCAAAAATACTAAAAGTAACTATAGCTATAATAAGTAGTCAATGGATCAATGATAGTATAAAATATTAAACAGGAAAATATCAATGTGTGCAGAGTTGTATGGCATTTAAATTAGGTTATATCCTTCTCTCCCTTCCTCCTTCCTTCCATTTCTTCCTCCTTCTCCTAGCTTCTGCTTTTTTCTTTCTTTTCTTGTGTGTGTATGTGTTGTTGTTGATGTTGCTGTTGTTGTTGATGATGTTGTTGTTGCGACAGGCTTTTAAACTATAGCCTGGGCTGAATGGAGCTCACAAGGACTGACCACAAAGTCATAACAATTCTCCTGTTGCAGAATCCCAAATGCTGGGATTACAGGCATGTGTCACCATGGTTTGCCACAAATGGAGTTTTCATTTTTATATAGCTAGGCTCGGCATTTCTCAATTTTGCCTTCCTTTTATACATCAATTTCATGTTTAAATGATTTCTCCCCTTCTATTTCAGTTTTCATGGTTAAAAGCAATCTTAAGTATATTTTTTTAATTTATTCTTCTCTCATATATTACATCCTGAATGCAGTTTCCTCTCTCTCCCTCCCTCCCTCCCTCCCTCCCTCCACCCTCCCTCCTTCCCCTCCCACTCTATCTCTCTTCAAACCCCACCCACTCTTCCTCCATTTCTCTTCAGAAAAAAGCATCCCTCCCATGGATATCAATCAAACTTGGCATGTCAAATTGCAGTAAGGTTAGGCACCACAAGGTGGTCTATTTAGACCACTACAGTACACTATGATAAAGAGAAACAAAACAAAGCATGCTATTACAAAGGATCTGAAAAAAAAATGTGATAAGACAACAAGAAAGCAAGAAGGGAATAAAAGGAATACAAACCAGAATAATCAATAAAATGGCAATAGTAAGCTCTTGCCCTCCAGCAATTACTTTAAGGTGTAAATGAATTAAAGTATTTCACCAAAGGTAAGTCAGTAACCGAATCACAGAGAAACAAGATCCAAGCTTGTTTTAAGGATACTCAGGAGTCGAAGGTTTAAAGGTAACACAAGATTTTCCCTGCAATTTGTAGACCAAAGAGAATGAGGACAAATACACTAATTTCAGATAAAACAAACTTGGATTCAGTTGTTCTCACGAGAGAGAGAGAGGTCACTACATAATAATAAAAGAATCAATTTATATAAAGAATGTAACAGTTGTAAACTTATAAACACTCAGCGCTGAAAAATATAAAATAGATATTACCAATTTAAGACAGAAATAGCAATAAGAAAAGTGTGTGGGGCTTTGGTAGCCCATTAATTTTTTTTGTCAGTCCTTGGCATTGAACTTAGGACTTCACACATCCTAGGCAAGCATCCACTCCTGAACCACACCCTCGGCCAAATGTTCCACTTTCAATAACAGGAGAAACATACAAGTTCAGTAAGAAAACTATAGACCCGAATGCGTCAGAAATAGAGAAGAGGCTCCATGTGGGAGGTTCCCAAGGAGGTGACGAATAACCTGAAGTGTGCAGATGATGGCAAACCGCTTGATAGTGTTAAAGAATGAAGTTTTGGTCAGGCGTGGTGGTGCACGCCTTTAATCCCAGCACTTGGGAGGCAGAGACAGGCAGATTTCTGAGTTCGAGGCCAGCCTGGTCTACAAAGTGAGTTCCAGGACAGCCAAGAATACACAGAGAAACCCTGTTCAAAAAAAAAAAAAAAAAAAACCCAAAAAACCACAAAAACAAAAAACCCAAAAAGAATGAAGTTTTGGAATGACAGAAGCAGGGAGGGGTAGTGGCCTTCTATCTCATGCCCGGGGCTCAGACAGTCCTACATGTATGAAACACTGCATTAGTGACCCTATAGAATAAGAAGGGATTAGTGACCCTATAGAATAAGAAGGCAAAAGAAACACAAAGCAAATCTATCAGAAAGCAGGGAGCTCAGCCCCACTGAGCCTCCTTGGGAAATGGAGGAACTCCCTTCCCCTTGACAAGACAAGGAAACACCTAGAAGTAGAGCTAATAGGTTAAAGATGTAGGGAAATGTTCTAAAGTAAATTGTGCTGGCTTCACAGCAACCTCAACTTGTGCACTTTCAATGGGTACATTTTATGCTATGCAAACTGCATTTCAATAGGGTTGTTACATGATTTCAATACAATATACCTATGCTTTCAATATACATGAATAATAAGTTGAAAAATTTGCCAGAAGAGATCACATCTTCTAAAGAAATAAGCCATAACACTCAGGGAACAAACTTGGCTGTATAAACTATCTACAACTTCTATAAATAAAATAATAAAACTTTTTTGAAATATAGAAGACAGAACAGAATCAATAACCCAAGATTGGGTTTTTGTATGTAAACTATAATGGTAAAACCTCCACAATTCATGAATACATTTCTGAACCATGAAACTTCAATAAAAGTGAAAAACAGGAAGTTTGTTGATGATGGAATAACCACTCCCAAATTATTTTATTTTATCAGAAAGGATGAAAAAGCTATAAAAATCATAAAGAAGGAATAGAAGAAAAAAAATAAAACAAACTTGCTAGATCACTTGCCTAGCTGTAAGGTCTTGGATTCCATCCCAGCATGCACACACACACACACACACACACACACACACTCAAAGGCACATGCACACATACAGTATTAGTTTAAAAAGCACTATAATTCCAAAGGGTAAATAGACTGTTTCATTTGTTAGTTTAAGAAGAACTGTCTGGCCTAGAACTAGCTGTGTATACCTGTCTGGATTCAAATTCATAGAGATTGCAAACCTCTGCCTCTCAAGTCTGAGATCAAAGGCTATGCCACCACACCAGACTAGTTCTTGTTGTTCAAATATAGTTTTCTATAGGGCCACAAAATATCTAGACTTAAAGGGAGTCTAAAGCTATCAATGAAGGACAGATCACAAGTCATGGGAAAAGGAAAATATCCAGTAAATGGCATTCTAACATGATGCTTATTAGTTTGAAAGCTGGCGATGGCATTCTGTTATCCCTCTGTTCTGCAGGTTGTATAAATACCTAAGTTCTTGTATTAAATTCCCATGTGAAAAACTGAGAGTGGTTTCATTTTTTACCAGAACTTCAGCAAAATAATACCTTTCTGAAAGAAAAATATAAGTATGATATGAATGTTTAAAGTTTTCTTTTTGCCAATAAAACAACATAATATCTCACACAAATTAAAAGTTAAGTTTAGAACCATGAGCTGGGAGAAGTAACTACACCCTTAACTGGTCTCTAGGGGGCAGCAAAGAGTTGGTTACTCTTGTAGATGGTTAAAATTTCAAGGCTCACCTGTTTCCATATGACTAAGCCTGAGCAAAGTAGGTGGCCAGGAATAACAAGGCTTGTGAGGTCATGAGTCAAATCAAAGCTAACAAGCCCAAGAGAAGATTCAAATAAAGACTTTAACTTAACCTAATATAAACAAATGTTTTCATCTGATAAAGCACCTAACCACAACTAATGTGGTTTACTTAAACATGGTGAACTAGCACATGTTTATGAAAAGTTGGTAACAGGCAGAATTTACTACTTCCTTTTTCCATTCCCAGAAATAGAAATTGTACTTATGAAGAGTAATGGTCATTATTCTGTCGTACTTTTGAACATTTGATGTATGTTAGAAGACATGAATGATGATTAATACCTGTTCTAATAAGCCATAAATGTTTGAATTACTCTTACTGTAAACAAAAATTCCAGAGAATTCTTGTGTGTGTGCAGGGGGTTGGGGGGTGGGTGCACACTGGTATGTATTGCACATTGGGGGGTGTGTGTGTGTAAAATGGTGTGTATGTATGTGGGTGCACACTAGTGTTTGTGGGAGGATGCACACTGTTATGGGTGTGTGGGGAGGTGCACTGATGTGTGTGCTTAAGTGCTCGCTGGTGTGAGTGTGGGTTGCACACTGGTGTGTGTGAGTGAGAGTGCACACTGGTGTGTGTGGGGAGATGCACACTGGTGTTTGTGAGGGGATGCACACTATTATGTGTGTGGGGGGAGGTGCGCTGATGTGTGTTTTTAAGTGCATGCTAATGTGTATGTGTGTGGGTGCACACTGGTGTGTGTGTGTGTGTGTGTGGATTGCACATTGGTATGTGTAGGTGGGTGCACATTGGTGTGGGGTAGGAGTGGTGCACACCAGTGTTTATGTCAGGGGTGGGGGGAGAGTGCACACAGGTCCCATGCAGATGTCAAAGAAGAGTGTTCTGGGTTCTACTCTGTCACTCTCTGCTTTCTCAGTTTGAGAGAGTCTCTTACTGAACCTGGTCACCCAGGAGCCTCAGCAGTCTTCCTTTCTCTACTTTCAACTACAGAAGGGCTCACAGCTACTCTGAACTTCTTACAGAAGTGCTGGGATCTCCACTTAGGTTCTCAGACATGTACATTATCCCCATTACACTATCTTTCAGGTCCTGGAGGAGAATTCTATGGCATCGGGTTCCAGCTCCCTACCGGCCATAGAGAAAAGACAAGGAGTCTTTGTAAGAGTGTCCTATTAAAGGTGGGACAACTCAGGGGCATGGGTGGCCTTTCACTGTAGAAAATACCCACCTTGAACTCTTTACCCACCGCACACTGCCAGTACCTGCATGGAAACTGGCTATAAGAATAAAAATGGCAAGGAAAGAAAAAACAAAAACAAAACAAATGCCTTCTGAGTCACTTTCTTCTGACGCTCACACACCTGGCTAGTCTAACACACATTCCAGCTGAGGATTCCATTCATTCAGCACAGACCCACAGAGTCTCACAGAAGCAAATGCAAACATTCTCTGAAGAAACCTCCCTCAATCCCAGGGTTCAAAGGACTCTCAGAAAAGCAGAAATTCATAGTTAAAAATTATAAAGTTCAAAAGCATGTACCATCTAGTTCTTGTGAGAGCCAATACTTGCCAGACCCTCAAACATGGAAGATTTGTAAATTATGAAGGACAAACTATAAGTGTATGTAAATGTACTAATGCATAATAAAAAGGTGATCTGAGAGCTGGAGACAACTCTTTTAAGAGCTGAGCAAGCACGAGGACCTGAGGTCAGATCTGTAGCACCCATGTAAAAGCCTGGCCCAGTGTATGTATCTCTGACTCCACCATGTGGGCACAGACAGATTTCTAGGGCATGCTGGTCAGCCAACAGAGCTGAAAAAAATGTCAAATTTTAGGTTCCCTGAGTGATTAAGCAGAAGATGATGAAAGTAGAACTCTTCACATCCTTCTCTGGCTTTTGCATAAACGCTCATGTGCACACATAAAACAGACATGGATCTCTGATCATGTCCCATCCTCTTCACATGCTATTAGATGTGGGGAACAATTTTGCTCAACTAATTTTACCTAACCAGCACTCCTCCTTCTGGGTTGGCCTCTCCTTAACATTATGTCCTGGGTTGGGTGTGGTTCTAGACTGGCTTGAGGAAGGGACTAATACCAAATAAGATAGATTTCTTTTGCTTGCCAACAAAAAATATTCTAATATATGCTTGCATAACTGTCTGCCCAGACTCCCATTAGATTTCTTGCCCACCAACTCTGAGTTATTTTTGTCAAATAAGACATTGGACAAAGGGAGACAGGTGCAACCTTCAGAGGGAGACATCATGAAAGGTTTTGTTCACTAAGTCCCGTAATTTTATACCCAGCACAGGTATTACCTACTCAGGGATGTCTTCACAAAGTTACCAGCAGAAATAGCTGTTCATTTGTGATAGTCCCATAAATCCTACTATATATGTTTATCTCTGCACACTTATATTTTGTGATTTATTTATGGTCTCCCTCTCTGCTTACTCCTACCTCATCTTCCTTCACAATGTCAGTATCTGGCGTATCATACCAGAGAGTATTCATTTGAAGATACTGTATGCCAAGATTTGATTTACTTAAAGATACATTTCCTGTGCAATTTCTTCCTTGCTTTGCTTTAGATGTATTAAAATAATTAAGATTATTTACACTATTTATTGTGTGAAAGTTATTTGATTTTTGACTCCCAGAATGGGAATTTCATATGATTCAACATAACAAATATGAATAGTGGTTATGGAGGTTATGAAAGCATTTCATCTTGTACTCAGTCAGCAGGCAGAAGGCTGTGAGCCCACATGCTAAGATAGGTTCACGATAGACAGAGAAACACAGCATCACTAAGACAGGAGGACTATGAGTATGTGCAGCGACCTACTTTACACTTAGATTTTACCCACCATGGTCTGGATACTATTCTAAATGCCTTGTAAAGTTCAATCTGTGTTACTCTTGGAGCATGTTGGTCTAGCTGGTATAGGCCATCATTAGTCTCATTTTACAGCAGAGAGAACAGAAGCAAACTGATTAAGTACTTTACCTAAAGTCACATAGCAATTAAGTGGTAAAGCCAGGATTTGAACCCAGGCAGTTTACTTCCATAGTACTTTCTCTAAAACATTCAGTTTGTTGACTCTTAACTAATCCATGCAAGTAGAAAACAATCAGAAAAGTAATCTATCTGACAAATACAATCAGAAAATTGCATGTTACTGTGAATATAAAGATCCTGGTTTATTTCTACTTACCAGTTAATGGCATAACACACTTTCTAACAGATAGTGACATAAAAGACTGCTACTTACAATAAGGATTGACATTCTGGCTTAGGGAATAATGGCATCAGTGGCAGAGTTGTCTTTATCTCTGTTCCATAGGTTCATAACCTCACAAGAAAGGATTCTAACTCATGGTAGCTTGTGGGAAAACTCTGCTAATTAAAGTTGAAGTCTACCATGACCTGATAGCTCATCTGATCTTGGCACAAAATGGAGGATTCCCTTTACTAGGAGGGCTTTGGGCTTCCCCTTCTCTGACCTTGTCTGAGGATCCATGATTGGGGAACATGATTGGGTCTGGGTTAGTAAGAATGACTCAGCCATTGAGCTGCTAAGGATGTGTTAAAATAGAAGGCTGCGCATGCACACGCGTGTGAATGTGTGTCTTTCATCTGTGAATTCAAACCAATTGGGTGAGTGTAGAGAAGGCACAAGCACCTATGGAGACGTTAGAGCAGATTGATTTAATATTGCATCAGCAGCTCATCTGCTGATGCTATTGACCAGACCTGAATTCTGGTGTCTGCATCATTGCTACAAAGAAAGCTAGGGTAGAAATAATGTTTTCAGATTCTATAAAAGTGCAAATGCTTCCGCGAGTTTAAAGAAGAGGAGAGGATGTGCAGCTGGTAAGAATGATTGAAAAGCAAGCAACACCAACAGCCACAGATATCCACTCATGATTACTGACTGATGGTTAATGATAAGTCATGCACAGAGCTACAAGGAGAGAATGGCCACACCAGTGAAAGAGCCATCATCCTTATCTTCTCTCACAGAATATGTAGTTACACAGTTAAATACAGATGTGCCAAATGCTATGCAAACAAACATGATCAGTGAGCCAGTCATCCATTAGTATAATAATTATTAGTATAAATAATTATTCACTGAAGTATATTGAAATGCAAGATGAGATTGTAGATGTAAATAAAACAGTGAGGCATAAGGCACTTACTAAGTCTAAAAGTCATCTTTGAAAGTGTGTATTTTTCCACTCCATGCAGGAATGAAGCACCATAGTGGGCACACAGTCGTATCCTTCATCCGGAAGGTTACTTTATCAAGGGCCACAGGCCAGTCACTAGTATTCATGACTCATCTTTTGAACACTTGTCTTATGAACATCTGACCTTCTTGTCTTTAGTTGCTTCTTCACCAAGGAACTTTGGATGATTTGGGTCCTTGCTCAGGTGCTCAGGAAATGAGATGCAAGTTTCCAGTTTCTAGAAAGTTTTGTCTGTCATTGTGTGGTGGTATTTTTGGTACATTTAACGTGAGCATGAACAGCCTAAGCCAGAAGTCTCTGAGATGACTTGAGATTTTTGAAAACATACCTTCAAAGCTAAAAAGTACAGACTGAGAAATCAAGGTGAGCTCCACTCCTGGCACATGCAGGAGCCAAAGTCTGCCTTGTCCTTGGCAACATCTGACACTCACCTTGTACATTCCTTTGATAATAGCTATGGCATCACATAGCTGCTGTTGAAAGCTTTTTCTCATGATATCTTCTCCCTACAAAACAAAAATAAATGCAATAAGCACCATTGCACTTCAGAATACAGCCCACACTTCCCAGGGAAGAAGGCATAGCAACGATTCATCTTCCAACGCATCCACCTCTTGAGAATTTCCATTTATCGTAGTTTCTTCTATATGGCAGCTATTGTAACAAATGTAATTTTTATCCATTCTTAACCAAGAGCAATGCAAAGATGCTCTGCATAAGATATAGATAATCTGACAGAGTCTCATTATACACATCAACTGAAGTCCTAAAACTGCCACGGAGTAAGAGCCACTTGTATTCATGTGTTGTTATAATCCCTTTTATCATTTTTGTTTTTAATTTTAACCTTTTTAGATGTGTTTGGTGTCTTTCTTGCATGCACATCTGTGTCTCATTGTACCACTTGTGTGTCTGGTGCCTAGGGAGACTGGAAGAGGGTGTCAGAGCCCATTGAATTGGAGTTCCAGGTGGTTGTGAGCTGCCATGAGTGTGCTGGGACTCAAAACCCAGTCTCATGAAAGAGTAGCCAGTGCTCTTAACCACTGAACCCTCTTTCCAGCCAATAGTCCTTGTAGTTTTGAATAGGATAGGCTCATAAAAAGAAGGTTATCTTCTTGATCTATAAAAATCAAATAAATTTGATTATATCTGTGTAGGGTAAAAATGAAACACTTTTTTAAAAAAAATCCTTTATTCTCATAACCATTATTCTGATTCTAGCATAGTGTGTAAACAACAAATAAGTGTTAGAGTCAGAAAGGATTGAACTTACATACTGTACCCCCACCCATGGTTTGAGCTGATATGCAAGATTAACCTTGACAAGTTTAGTTTCTAAAATTTGTATCTCAGGGATAACAGGAATTCCATTTGGGGATTTGGATAGATTTGTAGGTTATATAAGTGTATTCAAAATGTTAAGCAAAGTATTTACTATGAAGTGGTCACTAAAACATGAATCTTTTTTTATAGCACTAAAATAATACCAGTCGCACGCACACACACACACACACACACACACACACACACACACATGACATAATAATACATAAAATTACAAGTCTCATTGTGTAGATCAGTCTGACCAGGGGCCCTAGAAAAAGTCGGTAGCTGGAAAGAAATTATTAAAATCAAGGCAGAAATTAATGACCTAGTAACAAACAAGTAACAAAACCAATACAAAGAATTAATGAAACAGAGTTGGTTCTTTGAAAATGAAATCGTGGTTGACAAACTTTTGGCCAAATTACCCAAAGAAAGCATGCAAGATGGCTCCCAAAGTAAAAGAACTCTACTAACCCTGAAGACCTGTGTTTGAGCCCGTGAATCTGAATCATGAACAGAGAGGATATCTGACCTCCACATGGGCACCCCCTACATATGAGCCAAAACAAGGAAGGAGAAGACCCAGTTTATTTTGGTAAATATGACCAAAATTAAACCAATTTAAACAGATCTCCTTAATATAATCAAAATATTTTAAATGGCAAAAACGCACAGCATTTTCAGTGAAGTCAGGAACAAGACCAGGGTACTTACTTTCTCCACTAATATTTAATTAGCACTGGAAGTCTAGCTATAATAAGACAAGAGAAGCAAATAAAAGGAATATAAGAGCTGGAGGTACAGCTCAGGGGTTAAGATCACTTGTTGCTCAATCATGAGGACCAGAGTTCAGATCCCAGCACACATGCTGGGTAGGTCACAAACCCCTCTAACCCCAACTCTAAGGGATGTGACATTTGCTTTCTGTAAGTACCCATACTCACATGGGCACATCCGTTCCCACAGACTTATGCTTTGTGCATATTTTTTAAAGTATATAAATATAAAATAAAAAAGCTGAACTATCCTTATTTGAAACGATATGGTTCTATATCTAAATATTTTACTGGCAAATTCCTAGGATCATCATACAAAAATGAGCAGCCTTCCTATGTAGCAATAACAAAAATACTGAGGACAAATGAAAGGAGCAGTTCCAGTCTCCAAAGTTTTAAACAAACAAAGATAACAATGAAAAAAAGAAAAAAAGAAAACAAAACAAGAAACAAGAGCCCAACCTTGGAATAAACCTAACCTAGGAAGTGAAAGATCTCCACAACAAAAACTTTAAAGCACCGAGGAGTGAAATTGAGGAAGACAGTAGAAGATGGAGATACTCCCATGTTCCTGGATCAGAAGTATCGGTACTGTAGAAATGGCTGCCCTAACTAAAGCAAACCCAGCCACTGCAATCTCAAAGTTCCAGCACTGTCCTTCAGAGTCATAACAATGAAAACTACTTTAAAATTCATATGCAAGCACAAAAAAGCCAGGATAGCCAGAACCATCCTGAGTAAAAAGAATACAATAGAGCTATCACCAGTCCCGATTTCATTTTATTCTACAGTGGCACAGTGATACAAACAGCACGGTACTGGACAAACACATATTTATGTATCAATAGATGATTTAATTAGGGTTTTATTGCTGTTAACAGACACCACGACCAAGGCAACTCTTATAAGGACAACATTTAATTGGGCTGGCTTACAGGTTCAGAAGTTCAGTCTGTTATCAAGGTGGAAGCAGGGCAGCATCCAGGCAGGCATGGTTCAGGAAGAGCTGACAGTTCTATATCTTCATCTGAAAACTGTTAGTGGAAGACTGATTTCCAGGCAGCTAGGATGAGGGTCTTACAGCCCACACCCACAGTGACACACCTATTCCAAGAGGGCCACACCCACTCCAAGAGGTCCACACCTTCTAATAGTGCCACTCTGTGGACCTGGCATATACAAACCATCACAATTGACTAGGATAGAAAACTGCTATATAACTTTCTGTGACTACAGCTACCTTTTTTCTTGTTTTATTTTTTGGTGCTTTTGTTTAGTTTTATGAGGACACTAGAAATACACATTGGAAAAAGGATAGTACCTTTAATAAATGATTCTGGGAACACTGGGTATCAACATGTAGAAGAATGAAACTGGACACTTTGCTGTCTCCAACTCTACACAAAAATCAACTCCAAATGAACCAAGAACCTTAAGACAAGCGCTGACATGCTCCAACTGCTAAGGAAAGAGGCGAGTGCATAGAAAAAGACAAGCATAGAAAGAAGTTCACTCAGAAATATGACCAACAACTGACAAATAAAATCTCATAAAATTAAGAGTTTCTGTAGGGCAAAGAAAACTGTCAAATGAGTAGAGAGGCAGTCTACAAAGTGGAAGAAAATCTTTGTTGGTTGGTTATCCAACAGAGGATTAGCATCTAGAATTTGCAAAACAAGAACAACAAAAACAAAAACAAAAAACAAAACAATCTTCAAGAAACTAAACATCAAAGTAGCAACCTAATTAAAAAAAAAAAAAGGTCTGTGGAACTGAACAGAAAGTTTTCAAAGTAACAAAAGTCATAAATGGCTAATAAACATTTTAAAAAGTCTTCAACATTATTATCCATTAAGGGCAATGCAAATCAAACCACTCTGAGATCACTCGAGTCAGAATAATGGCTATCATCAAAAGACAACAAAAGATGTTGAGGGTGTGGGGCGAGGAGAACATTTACCTACTCATGATGAAAGTGTAATTTGGTATAGCAACTCTGTAAGGCAGTGGAGGTGTCTCACAAAGCTAAAAACAGAGCTACCACATGACTGAGCTAACCACTCCGGGGCATATGCCCAAAGGACTCCATAATCTCCCACAGTGATTCTTGCTCATCTTCACTTATCATTGCTCTACTAACAATGCTTAGGAAACAGAATCGGCCTAAGTGTTTATCAGTTGATTAATGATAATGAAATATGCTGCATATACACGATGGAATTTTATTCAATAGCAAAGAAATGTGAAGTTTAAAGGAAAGTGGATGGAACTAGAGAATATACTAAGTAAACTCAGCCGGGCCCCCAGAGATAAATAACATGTTCTTATCTGCGGACATTAGCTTGGCTTGGTTTTAATTTTTTTTTTTTTTTTGTAGTGTCTGTGGTGGTCAGGGAGCTAGAGAACTCCCATGTTAAGGAGGAGGGAAAGAAGACAAATTGAGAGAACGCAGAACATATGTGACATAAACGTCGGACAGATTCACCAGCATGACAGCCCAAATGTGAGCAGACAAGGTTGATACCAATGGACATACAAAACTGGATGGAGGAAAAGGATCAGTCTGAAAGCCTATGTACCAGTACCAGTAGACAATTATTAAGTGAAAATGACAGGTATGGGACACCTTCCTCTGACCTACTCATCAATTGGGATACAGAGGACTCTCCAACAACACAGTCTGGTGCCACTGATGGCTCCGACTCGCCCATTGTAACTAGATGATAAGATCTCGCTCCTGAAAACACAGAACATCTTTGCATCCTCTATGTATTTAGTGCATAGAGAAATCACCCTGGAGCAGACTTGGAAACCTCTTCCCTGCTGGGTAACTTTCAAAATGCAGGCTACTTGGGGAGCAAAGTCATCAATGGTCTCACCCAGTGGTAAACCCTGCAGGTATAACACTGACCTGCCAGGCAAGATGTAACCACAGTTGTAATCACAGCATGACTGCTATGGGGGGGGGGGGAAATCAATTGTTTTCTGATTGGATTTGAAGCATGTTTCAAGGGACAGAATGCATGACAGCTACCATAAACCAATGGCTGTGGCTGGAAAGATGGCTCAATGTTTAAAGAGTACTGGCTGCTTTTCTAGAGGACTGGGGTTGGATTCCCAAAACCCACAAAAATGTTCATGGGAATAGAATTCCAGTTCCAACACCCTCTTCTACATAGGCACCAGACACCACACACAGGGAGCAGATATACACACAGGAAAACACCCATACACAAAATAATAAAATAATTTTATTATGGCTCAAGTCATAGGGTCCAGGAGTGGGTAACCTACTACTATGACTTTTTAAAACAGGCATGGTGTTAAACTGTCTTTCTAAAAAGCCCCAATAGCTTAATGAATAAGACCTTCTCAACATTTATTTTTATATCCATAAGTTAGTGATGCTCTGAACCTTGGAGATTTCTGTTTGCAGTGGCAGCCATCAGTGCAGAGACACACAAGTAGTCAAATTGCTGAGAATACATAAATGTTCAGTCCTAAATAAGATACCTGTGTTATCCCTCCAAATTTCAGAAAGCATGAAGAGGGAGCTGAAAGAGTGTATACTCCAGAGAATATGGAGAGGTGCTGTGAGATGCTGTGTTCTCCATGTGACAAGGCCACCATAGCCATGAGTTTGCAGCAGCTAACATCCACCTAAACAAGACCTGCATAAGATTTCACAGGTCAACATTCCAATATGGGTAGGGAGGATCTCATGGAGTTCCGCCCTAGCTGAACAGCTTTTAGTACTGTGGGTGGGTGGGGGGAGGAGGCCATTTTCCTTTGGCTCTATGGCCACTGATAGCTGCATATATTCATGGAGTACTGCCCTAATTAGACTGATCAGATCCATCATAATAATAAGAAGACATGAAAGTATGGTGCGCATATGTTGGGGGAAGTTGGAATAGATATGGTTAAAATACATTCTATATATGCATGAAATTATTGAAGAATAAACAAAAGTATTATATTCTTTAAAACTTCAAAAGCAAGCATCTGGCACAGACTCTAAAGTTCTGCTGCCTGCCTGGTAATTGTGAGCAAATTAACCTGTTTATCTGTAGTAATTAAACCCATTATACAAGGTAAATTGGAAGACTATTGAGGTCATCTGTGAGGTCTTCACCAAAGTTCCTAGAGACACATGGTACATAGCAACAGCCTCACTGGTGGGTTACCATGTTTGCACTCATATCAAAGGCAAAATCAACCCAAGTACCAAAGAGAGGATGAGAGAGCACCCACCTGCTGGTAATGCCTCTTCACCTCTAACATTTTGTCACAGAGCATACCAACAATTTTCCAAGACTCCTCTTTAAGTCGTTCCTCGAACTTCAGTTGAACCAAATCTTTGAGGAACCCAAAATCCACGTGAAGTGATGTAATAATCTACCAAATAAAAAATCATTAGTGTAGAGAGTGGGACCCTGGGTGCCAGTTTTCCAGCACATTCCTTGGTTCCAGCCATTTGACCTGGTCCCCAGCTTTTCTTTGAAGATTATCTCTCAGGTATGGTATATTGGAGAAGTCTATTCATTCTCTCTCATTGTGTCTAGGTTTTCAAAGTGATGTCTAATTTGAAAACTAAGATATGCCAGTGGAGTGTTAGGGTTTGAGTGTGGCCTGTTCCTTCCAAAACTTATGTGAGAGTCTAATCTCAATCATAAGACTTTAAGACAGTGAAACCTCAATGTGACTATGTATTTACAGGTGGGAATATAGGGATATGGTTGGGATTAGATAAAATCCTGGGGCAGAAGAGAGGGAGGTGGGAAGGAGGAACCAGAAGAGGAGGCAAGGGCAGGCAAGCCAGTGCTTATGAACTGTCTCAAAGGTTCCCGAAGCTTCACATGCCACTGCCATCTCAGTCCTCCTGACTAAAACTTAGTATGGGTACACCCAGCTATCAAGAAAGAAATTGATAAAGATATTGCTGGAAAATAGGCCTTTCTAAAAGCAGATGATAAAGTGACAAGTGTGTAGCTAGGGAACATCTTCAAAAGCTCTTAGCAGAGAGAACTGGTGCAGTCTCTCTCAGCAGGGCTGTTTGGTCATGCCCTCCAAGGTGACTAATGTATGTATGCTCTGACTCACAAATTCCCTTTTAAGAATTTACACTGCAGATTTCCTGGCGCTTGAGAGTGTGCAGGATTATTCATCACAGGAGATTAGAAACTGTCCGTCACTGCAGGGATAGAGAAATATATGTTGTACATCTTGTGACATAGTTGTGACATAAACAAGGTACAGAATATGAGATCCAGGACAAGCTGGACAAACACCCCCACACTATGCTCACCTTGCACGTGCTGGAGAAACACTCTCATATTATGCTCCCTTCCCAGTTTTTCTTTGTTTTCCCTTTTGTTTTTTTTTGTTTTTTGTTTTTGGTTTTTTTTGGTTTTTCGAGACAGGGTTTCTCTGTATAGCCCTGGCTGTCCTGGAACTCACTCTGTAGACCAGGCTGGCCTCGAACTCAGAAATCCGCCTGCCTCTGCCTCCCGAGTGCTGGGATTAAAGGCGTGCGCCACCACACCCGGCTTCCCTTTTGTTTTTAATTTAACTTTTGATATAGTATTTCACAAAGTTGCCCAGGCTGGCCTCAAACAAGTGACTCCCCTGTTTCCTGATTAGCTGGGATCCCAGGAATGTATTACACTATTCAACTATGTGGAAGATCTTTATATGTAGATATAGCATGATCTCCAAATAGATAAAAAATAAAATTAAGGCAACTAAGACTATTTATAATAGTATGCCAATTCCTGTGGTGGTTTTAATAACTCAATATCTTATACTATGAAATGCTCTACTCTTTTTCAGTCTCTAAAGATTTAGGAGGAATGATATGATTTGATAAAGCTATACCAGTAGAAAGTTATTTAGTGTCTCACTGACTACAGTTATTTATATGTAAAATTCTCTCCACTTTTCTTAGTGTATCTTAAGCAGAAAATATTCACAGCTGTCAAAAGAATAGAAATCCCACATATGTAAGCAGACTCACATATACAAGTAAGACACAAACATGACAAATATAGATTATGGCTTCCATCAGTTAAAAAGTACAACTGAAATGGTGGCTCATTGGTTTAGAGCACTTATTGTTCCCACAGAGTCTGGGTTCAGTTCCTGGCACCCACAGAGTGGCACACAACCATCAGTATCTCCAGTTCTAGGGGATTTGACCTCAGGCATACAGGTAGTCCACAGACATACATCAGGCAAAACATGTACACGGAATTAAAATAAATCTTTAAAATTTAAAAGGAATACAACTGTCACCCTACTCATTTTCCCAAAGACCTTCATCTTTTGAAACTGTCAATTATTTCAGTATTGTAACTAAGATATGTATGAGCATACACGTCTAGGGTGTTGTTCATTGACAGTGCTTCATAACCTCCACGAAGCACTGAGCTTGATCTCAGGGCTAGATTACAGCAACCCCTCCCTCACAAAAACTGACCCCCCCAAAGGCAAATAATACATAAACTCATCTTAGATGTCACACAAGACTTACACGCATTAACTTTTCTGTGGATTGAGTCAAATCTTTCAATGGAAAAACTTCACTGCAGTCTGTCTGAGTAGCATGGTCTGAAGTAAAGAAGCCAACCTTTAAATCATCTGAAATAGCCAGCCTGAAAAGAGAAGAGAGGTGTTAAATTTCCTTAGAAGAAGGCAAGCAATCGTATTTGGAGGTACATTTGTTATATTCACATTACTCTAAGAGGTCATGAAGTAAGGACTTCTGGGCTATCTGGTCATGCATGAGCTGGGGACTCAGCCTTGTTATCAGGCTTCCTGCACTGCGAGGCTCTCCTCTCTGTGCACCCCCCCCCCACTCACTTTTCTGGCATATGATGACCTTACATCTATTCTCTTAATATCTTATCCTGTTATTGATAAAGATGATTATAATTTATTTATGGCATAAGATAGAGATTCTCCTGGAATGATCTAAGAACCTTTGGGGTTCCAGAACACTCCATAGGAGAATCCACGAGAGGAAAATTATTCATAATATAAGGAATTTGTCATTCTCCCTATAATTTTCTCATAGTAGTTCACTGACTTGTGCCAGTTACTCCAAGCTGTGTGCCTGATAGAATACAGAAGCAGCTCAGATGAATCATTTGCCTGCCTTAAAGCCAGGCATAAAAAAGATTTGCCAAATTGAAAACACTGACACTTTTCACCTTTAAGTTTGAGTTCTGAAAAATATGGTTACATTTTCTTTGAAGTTTGTTATTTATATTAACACATGGTTTTTATCACTATGCTAAATGAGTTATTATAAATATTTCTTTCTAATTTGACTATGACAACTATCAATAGATACAATGAATGTAAACCAAAGTTCTTTGGGGTTATCAATAGTTTGAAGAAATTCTAGCAGGCTCTAAAGCCAGAAGGCTTGAGCCCTGCTTTAGAGAATTCCATCCTATGACTATCAAACTCTACTCCTGAAATGTTGGCAGAAGCCAAGCGTCAGCCTCTGCACATCCTTTCCATGGCTCAATAACAGTAAGCATCGTAAATGGTCAATAAGGAAGCTCACTCTCTGGACATACTTATCAGCTTGATCAAACTGATCACCACCCTTTGTTTCCAAAATATCAGCTGGGGCTGTGTGGAGGGAGGGAGGGAGGGAGGGAGGGAGGGAGGGAGGGAGGGAGGGAGGGAGAAAGGAAGGAAGGAAGGAAGGAAGGAAGGAAGGAAGGAAGGAAGGAAGGAAGGAAGGAAGGAAGGAAGGAAGGAAGGATGCAAGCAAGTGAGCCAAGAAAACCCAATAGAAACGGGGACTCTGATGCAAAGTGTAGACATTTCTCTTACTCGTCCTCCGAGGAGCAGCAGAGGAGACACTGGTTTAGTGGCAGAGCAGTAGATGCCCCCAAACTTGCTAGTTCTGAAACCTTCCATATCCCTGCTCTTCCTGTATTATCACATCATATGTATCTCTTGTTGGCAGTTTTCTGTCAACCACAGTGAACACATCCTATTTAACACTGCAACCACGTAACCTCAGGGGAATTATTTAACTTTTTCTTGCCTCAATTTCCTCTTGTATTACTACTTTTTAAATGCTATGTGTGTGTGTGTGTTGCCTTTACTTATGTCTGTGTACCATGTGAGTGCTTAGTGCTGTAAGAGGCTGGAAGACAGTGTCAGATCCCCTGGAGCTGCCATTGCAGTTGTGAGCCTTCATGTGGTGCTGGCAACCAAATGCAGTCCTCTTAACTGCTGAGCCATCACTTCTCCAGCATGCCCAGTTTCTTCTTATGGATAACCAGAGGGTCACTGATAGCCCCGAGTGTATTAACCAGAGGGTCACTGATAGCCCTGAGTGATCACTTTGGTGTGGTACTTGATGTACATACAGTAAGCCCTCAAGGAACTTTGTCACTATTGGTGCTGAAGGGAGTTACTATACTACTGCCACAGTCAGGTTTTCTCCCTTCCCTTCTCTTCCCTTCCCTCCCTTCCTCTCCTTTCCACCTCCCCTCCCCACCCCTCCCTTTTTTCCCTTCTGTTTTAGGGTTTTATTGATGTGAAGAGATACCATGACCAAGGCAACTCTTATAAAGGACAACATTTAACTGGGGCTAGCTTACAGGTTCAGAGGTTCAGTCCATTATCATCAAGGAGGGAACATGGCAGTATCCAAGCAGGCATGGTGCAGGAGAAGCTGAGAGTTCTACATCTAGTTCCAAAGGCAGTCAGAAGACTGTCTCCCACATGGCTAGGAGCAGAGTCTTGGAGATCTCTCCAACAAGACCACACCTTCTAATAGTGCTACTTCCTGAACTAAGCATATTCAAACACCCACACCTTCCCCTCCTTCCTCTCCTCCCTTCCTCCCTCCTTCTCCTCTTCTTCCCTTCCCCTTTCCCCCTTTCCCCTTTTCCTTCTCTTATCTCTTTCTTTATCTCTTTCTTTCTCCCCCCCTTTCTTCCTCCCTCCTTCCCTCCCTCTCTCCCTCCCTCCCTCCCTCCCTCCCTCCCTCCCTCCCTCCCTCCCTCCCTCCCTCCCTTCCTTCTTTCCTTCAGAAAGGGTCTCTCTACTGTGTAGTTCTGAATGTCTTAGAATTCACTGTGTAGACAACAGTGGCCTCTAATTCACAAAGATTTACTTGCCTCTGCCCCGACACGTACCAGGATTAAAGGCACGCACCACTAAATGCGGCTGATAGGTCTTCAAATATAATTTGTTCATTTTATTTGAAGCAAACTATAAAAGCTCTGTAGTGTTCAACTATGAAAAGCTAATCTGAAACTTAAAATTTAATACTCAAAGTAATGACTTTCAATTAATCCCACTAAATTCTCAGTTATGCTTCCAGGCACATCAATAGTAGGATGACAAATTTTGTCTTTAGCATTATCTAGACAGAAATGTAGCAAAATTTCTGATTTTTTTCCCAGATGAAAGTGTGTTTTGGATTTAGTTTAATTCAGTTTAGGAGCTTGTGTGTTTTTCTCCTGACATAATATTCTGGAACTCTCCACAGGGCCTTAGCATCACTGAATTTCCTTTAGGAGAAGCCAAGACAGAGAAGTCTTTCTCCAGGCCCCTTCCAGGTTATGTTTCCACAGTAGCCTTAAAGGATAGGTAACATCTCACTACCAAGAAACAACCTGTTCCTTATATAAAAACAGCAGCTGGGCTGCAGAGATGCTTGGTAGATAAAAATACTTTATGGCCTTGCAGAGGGAGTGTCCTGACCTGGTCCTAGAACCCACACAACTACTAATAACCAATCAGGAGCTTCAGTTCCAGGGGAGTTGGCTCCATCAGCTGACCTCCTTAAGCGTCGGGCTCATATGCAGTGTACCTAAATACATGCAGGTAAAACACTCCTACATGTAATAAAAGTAATAAATCAATCTTTAAAACACATAGTGGCTTCTAAGCCCTGACATGTTCTCCTTGAGTGTAGCTCACTGTGTGTGTAGATGCATGTGATGGGTCTTTCATGTTACCTCTTTGGGAACTGGGAGTGAGATAGGAAGCTCAGTACAAACAAAAATGGGGTTCTGGGTTCTGCCTTTGGATGCAGTTACTTGTTTCTGCCCTTGGCATTTATGTTGCCATCATGGAGGAAGACCTGTCCATGACTGAGTATCATGAGGTCTCAAACACGCCTGGACAAGCACTTGACCCAGAAAGACCAATGGGTGCGGTGACGCATACCTGTAATTGGCAGCACTGGATGCTGAAGTATGTGGACTGCTCATTTGAGACCAGCCAGGATTGAATATTCTCATTAAGACCAATTTACCCTGATCAATTGAAAGGATTACCAATGTTTAAGGCTCTGGCCCCTATGAAATATATAGCCAACTCTGAAAATAATTCGTGAAAAAGACTCTCAAATTATAATGACTATGTAAAATTAAGTAGAATATTGTACGTTAGACAATCACAATTAAACATATTTTTAAATGCTTTACAAAAAAACGTTAGGAGGAAAGCAACTTTTAGCAATGATAACAGAATTTCAGAAAAGCGTTTTTACTTCAAAGATGAGAGCTATTGATAATAAATTGTTTTTCAGAGAAAATGAATTTTAAAAATTTAAAGGTTTTCTCATGATATATTTGAGACTATTTTAAGACATAAAACAAGAAGTCAGTACATTTTTAAATGTGTACTCACAAATATAGATAACCATATAAAGTCTTCCTAACACTACCATAAATCTCTAAACATTTCTTCACTTTAATAATTTCAAAAGATATTTATTTACATATTTATATATTCAGATGTATATATACATGCCAGGATCCACATGTCAAGGCCAGAGGGCAACATGTAGGAGTTGGTTTTCTCCTTCTACCATGTAGGTCCTGGGGATTGAAATCAGGTCATCGGGCTTGGCGATAAATGTCTTAACTTCCTAAGCCATCTCTACTGCCCTGAACATGTCATGTATGTTTGTTTGTATGTATATGTATATAGATGTTAGTGTTTGGTTTTTCTTGAGACAGGGTTTCTCTGTGTAGCCCTGGCTGTCCTGGAACTCACTCTGTAGACCAGGCTGGCCTTGAATTCAGAGATCCACCTGGTCTGCCTCCTGAGTGCTGGGATTAAAGGAGTGCACCACCACTGCCCAGGTTCTAAACTATTATTTTTTTTTAATCAGGAGACATTTTCATTGTCTCCTGAGGTAGCTTTCTAAAGTCTACACAGTGTACATCCCTTCCTATAATGGACTTTGTTTGACGGATTCTCATCAAACAAGAATTAAATTCAGTCTTCTTCTTCTAACCTCTAAAATCTGGATCCAAATGAATGATCTGAGTTTCCTGAATTTAATACATAGTATGTGAGGCCAGCGGCTTGCCTTGGCACTGAGAATAATCCCAGTGGACAAGGAAAGATCCTTGCTTGTGGCATTTACATTCTAATAGACCAGGTACCCAAGTGAACAGAACTTCAATGTATATTCTGAAGGAGCAGTAAGCCTTGTCCCTCAGAGACTCTATCTACTCTTCTCATCTGGAATTGAAGATTCTTCTTGCCAACAACACTCTCAGTCTGGCCTTCTGTCTGCCCATACTTTTACCTACTAAAGTCATTGCTCCTCAGTTCCCTTTTCCATGTAGTTTTCCTTCCAGGCTCTCTTAACTTCTCATAGTGGAGGAGTCAATGAGATAGTGAGGTAGCCAATAACATGGAGTGGGCCCAGTAGCTAAGGATGAAGATCTGATGGGGGGTAGAACAAGAGGAGGCAGGAGAGACCCAGGATGACTACAGGATTGTTAATGCTGAATGAACAAGGAAGTGAATTTAAGATGATAGATGTGAAGTTTTCAGTCTCTGAGAAAATATTCATAAGTGTATAAAAGGCATAGGCTAGAGTGGGCTCTGAGACAGTGCAATCAAATTAGAAAAATGGGTATAAGCTCATGGTTTTATAGGAATATATGTGCATAAATACAAATGTACTTAGGTTTACAAACAATTACAGGTAAATGTATGTGGCTATGTGTGTAAACATGTATCATCTATGTACGTATACATTTGGGGACCTACAAGAGTATCCACCAGTAGTAATGAGCATCTTATAGGTCCAGACACTACTGTATAAATGGCAACCTCCCCTAAAAGGAACCATGCCCCCTTAGAAAGAGACTGACTTGAGAGTGTTATTAAAGTATAACATCATGCACACACGTAAGTGTAAAATGAACCCTAGCACTTTAACAAGTATTCCATGCACAGTGGTGAGAGTTATCTGAGGGTTATGAGAAAATGAAGAATCTGGATGGAAAAAGTCCCGCGGGCTGCAGGGAAGACAAGATAAGCGTCAAAAACAAAAGATGTAAGTACTACATTATAATGTATTGAACAAATGTAGCCCACTGACGGTGTCAAATTATAAGCAACGGAGTAGAAATGATCTGTACTGATGTGAATGAATAAAAATTGAATACAGCATAATAGGAGACCCTATTATGAAACCAGAATGAGTATTTGGCAACCATCGCAAGGGTGAGCAAATGAGATTGAAGTCATGGTGATGACTAAGGCCACACAGTGAAAATTCATTTAGGTAAAGAAAATCTTAAGACCATCAGCAAGACAAAACTCAGCACAACAGGAAGAATGGCACATTTAAGTTAGAGAGCCTTGGAAGACACTAACTAAGCAGGGTCAGAGTTATTTGTGTGTGTTTTTGGTTTGTTTGTTTTTCAAGACAGTGTTTCTCCTGGTACTCACTTTGTAGACCACACTAGCTTTGAACTCACAGGGGTCTGCCTGCCTTTGCCTCCCAAATGTTGGGATTAAAGGCATGCCCCACTATGACCAGCTCAAGGTCAGTGTTATTAATGAGGCCTAACTGAACATCTTTGCCAACTTTGAATCCCTGAAATGAGAACAGCTCTTCTTTGTGGCATTTCTGCTGTAAACACATGACCAGAGTCTGATCGTGTAACAACATATGAGCCGGAGTTAAAGCAATTCGAATGCTGTAAGGAATGTGAGATCCATAGGAACTCTTCTTGACTGAATGTATCCTATGCCCTCATTCAACACTATGACGAGCTGTCTGGAGAAGAAGAACTGAAGCCTTGTTAACAGGTGGGTCTGCAACCCATCTAGAGTCTCACAACCCATCCAGAAGTGACCGTGAGTGAGAGCTCAGAAGGAAGGCTCTCGCAGTCAGCATTTGAAGTGGCTATTTGTCCGTCTGCTTCTTTCTGGGTGAAGGGACTAGTGTAGATCTCTAGATTAAAAGCTAGCTGGATGGCCTGGAAGCTGACAGGAATGAGCTTGATGGCAAAAGCATGGAGGGAAGAGTTATATGAATAAACTTTTAAGAATAGGAACAGACTATAAATGCCTCTGTCAGATATGGTGACTCCATTGAGAGCCATGAAATCTGGCTGTTTTGTGATCCTTAGACCATTAAACCAAAGGCATAAGAAAGGGATTGCAATCTTATTATCAAGAGATACGTTGGTGGTTGCCATCAAACAGAGTCATGACTGACTCTCACTGTGCAACCCGTGGGTTCAGCAAAGTGCCCTTTAGAGTTCCCATGCCCAATTGAAAAACATAGCAGCCAAAATGACAAAAAGATCTCCTGGCTCGGTAAGGAGCTTTGGCCTAACTGTGCCTTTTGGTGTTCCTTAGGCACTGGGCAAGCTGTCCCTGCAGACCAGAGCTGCTTGCAACCTCTGCCAAGTCTCTTCGCAGTAGTTGTCTGAAAGTTTTAATGACTTTCAAGTCCTCTCCAAAGAGGTCTTAATCTCAGTCTCTAGGGTTTGGGGCAATTCTGAATTCTTGGATTCCTCCTTGCTGACTCTTCCTAATTCCTGAAGACCACAGTTGCTTTCTGGATGTATTGTGGTTCCACTGCCTAATTAGCGTCTTTTTTTTTTTTAAAGTGCTATATTTTACTTGATAATAATCTGCCTTAATATTTAATAAGGGACAGGAAATAGTGGCTCTTCAAATTCATGATAAAATGCATGCCTACTGTCTAAACATAGGTGCTACATTAATATAACAGATAGAACCCACCATCTTATGTACCCTGTTTCTCTGTAGTCTGCTCACTGTGTATTTAACCGCCCTCGGAGGCTCATTTTTCCAGTCTAGAGCTGTAATCCCGGACCCTCCCCCAGTGCTCAATGGCTTCTTTTCACTATTCAACTTCATTTTCCCCTTAAACTTGAACATTTATGTTCTTTTAATCCTTCCTAGTTTAGGCAAAAACACTTAGGTTGAGTAGTCGGTTTGTAGAATGTGGTTGTTTTTTATTATCAATACAGTTTTTCAGTCTATGGTTTAGAAACTTAGTAGAATGTGTTTGGTTATTCCTGATGTTGCTGTAATAAGACAATACAATATTTAACTTTATAGGTAAACCCTCTGGAGTGTTTGTTTATAGAGTAACTCACCCCACAGGCTTTGTGAGGATGCATGCTTGAATCTGCACTTTTTCTTCTCCTGGTAACTCTCCAACATCCTGTCTCAAAGATGTGTAAACTCAGGTGCAACAAAAGTAAGTAACTCATCTAAAATTGTAAGCCAGGGGTGCAGACAGATCCTTCCTCTGCATCTTTGGTTTAAACAGAACTGGGATTGTAAGCTCCCCTGTGGCCAGTCTTAACTTATTGTATGATTGATTTAGAAGATCTGGCTTACCCAGAATCTAAATAAAATATGAAGGCTCAGTCTTCAGTCTCTCTTCAAATTGGAAGTAGCTCTAATTTTAGATGTTAAATCCATTGCCTAGAACAGAAGCCCACATCACAAGAGCTTAGCAAAGTGGTTCCTATACAGTCCCTATTTATAGTTCAAGCGATTCTCCCAAATAATAGTTTCCTTGTTATGCATAAAGCATGGTCTTTGGATATAATGGTTATGTTTAATAAATTAGACACAAAATTAATATGCTAACATACAAAATAGACACATATAGATTTATTAATAGACTGCAGCAACACATCCCACTGAGCCCTAGAATAGTTTGTCCTAATGAATGTTCATTAATGAATTAGTCAATGAAGATGACGTCAGAGGTGCTAAATTTTCACTGTGGTGAATGGCTCAATGTTATTTAAAGAAAATATTCCCTTTTTTTCTGTTTCAAAGTGATTGTATATATACAATTGTGCATCTATATATTTTTTTCCTGGTTGATCTCAACAAATCTCATAATTTATTTAACATCTTTGTACAAAATATTTCCTTTGTGCAAAACATGAAGGACCTCTCTTGCAATCTTCAGATCCTACGACTAAACTGCTTAAATAGATGTTTACCAGTCACTGTTGGCATTCTGCACCTCAAGACGAGCTTATCATGACTCTCAGTCCCGTTCCTCACATCCTCTCCCAATAAAGTTAATGGCTCCATTTTTCCAGCTACTGGGCTCAGAAACTGTTGACCCTGTCCAATGCTCTGCAGGTCACCAGTGAACTCCATCACTCCCTTTCCTATTGACTGGCTAGAATCTGACCACATCTTCAGCACCTCCAAGCTGCCTCCTGTTCCCCCATGTCCACATTCCTCCTTCTGTTCCTCTTCCTTTTGAGTGCTATCTGCCTGTGTATGGCCTGGGCACTTGCCTGCAAGCCTGTGCGCTGTGAAAGCCAGAAGTTGATGATCATCTTCCTCTACTGTGAGCCACCTTATTTTTTAGAATAGGACCACTTGCTGAGTTCAGGTTTCAAGCTGTATCAGCTACCTTAGCTGGTATCAAGTACCTGGCATCCATCTCTCCCCTCCCTCTGTGCTGTGCTGGGGTCACAGATGCCCTTCACTGTGCTTTGCTTTGTACATGGCTAGGGATACAAACTCAGGACCTCACAGCGAGCATTTTACTCAGTCCTTATGGCCGTCCTCCTTGATAGATATTATATAAAGTCTCCTAACCGGTTTCCTGACTTATGCCTCTTCCCTGTTATAGTCTATTATTAAAACAGCAGAACTATCCATAGTCAGAGAATATCAGGACACTGGGTCATCCCCCTCTGGCTTCCCATCTCCTTTGAAATGAAAACTTGAGCCTTTATGTTGATCTAAGACCCAGAAATGTGGCCATCAGTCTCTCCTCTGCCTCATATCCAGGAACCCACCCTGCTTGCTCTGTTAGAGCCACAACGGTCTGGTCTCCTTGCTTTGCCTAAACCCAGAATCCCTACTTTCACTACCTGTTCTCTCAGCAGAGAACATTTTGGCTCCAGATGTATGCGCCTGGCTCCTGCTGTTTCCTCTTAATGTCATCTCAGAGAAGCCTTTCCTGAGAGCTATGGTGACTTGGGGGTGTGTACACATGCACACCAGTTTCCTCTGCTACCTTTGCTTCTGTTTCTTCTGTCACTTGTAAATGCTGTCTGACTCATTATGTGGTTACTGACTTAACTAGAATGTATCACTTCACCAAGGCTGACCTGAGTTTATGTGAACTACCTGGCCTAACCCAGCTAGACCAGATCCCTGGGTGTCAGCCAGTATCTAGCTTCTCCCATTCATATCAGAACTCCAACCTAGTTCTCTAAGCCTTTGAGTGGAAAAAAAAATGTTATGGACATTAGTGGTTCCTTAGTTCAATCAACGTGTGTTAGTAGCACTTGGCAGAGATCAGTTTGCCCCATGAGTCTGGCTGGAATGTTCTGTTGGGTACTTATTCCACTGCAGAATGTCAAGGAATCCAGGAGAGAAAGGGGCTCTTAGGAACAGATTAGACACAGCATTCCACTGTTGTCTGCCAAGAGCTGCCTGTGTTATGTGCTTTTGACAGTTTTATCAAAGGTCTGTTGGGTACCCTGACTTGGTTTGGCCAGCAAACCTATTAATGAATAGTTGGGGTAGAGAAGTGTAGTTCAGCAGGACTGGGTACTGGTTCAGGCACACCATTGGGCTGGTCTAGCTATAGTCAGTCCCTTCCCCTGCTCCCTGTCCTGTCCCTGCTCCCTGTTCTCTCTCTCGTCCTCAGTGTGGGATTTGCCTGGAATCAATAGCCTGGCTCCCTGAGGTCTCTACTTATGGAATTGCATCATGTGGCAGTTAATCTAAGGCTACGTGCTTACTACTTTGAAAGAGTGTTTTAAGAAAAAAAAAATTCCCCATAAATGTTGACTCTACATTATCCAAATAAAAATAGGGCTGAAGCCAAATGATCGAGAGAGAGAGAGAGAGAGAGAGAGAGAGAGAGAGAGAGAGAGAGAGAGAGAGAAAACCTAAGGACCATGAAATAATGATTCCATTGATTGCCTGGCAAAGGCATATGGCTTGTTGTCTTTATATATTTGGGAGTGCTCCAGTTCTAGGAAAATCCATGTCAATGTCCTATTTTCCAAAAGTGATGGCCTCTGGAGGTGAGATCAAGGGAGATGAATAGGTAGTGAAGTGGGAGCCTCATAAATGGGGCTGTTTCCTTAAAAAGAGCCCAGGTGGAGGATAGAGAGTGAAGAAGTCAGGAGATGGCTCTCCTGCTGATCCCACTAGGGGAGGATGCAGTAAGAACGGGTTGCTTACAAGAAAGGACCATCAGACATCAAATCAGTGCCCAATTCTTGGACTCCAAGCCTCCAGAATCGCAAAAGAAATCTGTGTTTAAATGGGGAGTCTATGGGATCTTCTTAAAGCAACCTCATACCATTTCTGTATGGCTCTTTTCTAGACTGTACCTCGGTGAAATATTTAACAGGCCCTGTGGTCTATGGAGTAGGCACAATTAGCTACTGTTCTGTTTCCCAGATGAGCTAATAAGAGGCATAGGACCCGGTGAGAAGCTAGACGAAATTAGAACCCAGACCTGAGTCTGAGCTTGTGGTTTACTTAAGAAATCAAAGGCCAGGAGGCTGTGGAGAACAGGTGGCCAGCTCTGAAGCGCGTGCACGTAGCGGGCAGGTCACCTGGAATGGAATTTGAATTGCTCAATAGCCCCCTCGAGGGTCTGGAGAATCTTCCTGCATCCACGTGTCTTCGTCCATTCCTCAGTCTCAGTCTCAGCCTCCGCCATGCTCCCAACTGCTCGCTTGGAGTTCAGAGAATCTGAGTCCCAAAGCCAGAGTCCGTTGCCATGGCGACTCCCAGAGAAACCAGAGACGGGGGTGGGGGTGGGGTTGGAGGGGTGAGGCTCAGGGGCGGGGCGGAGAGCGGGCGGGGGTGGAGTGGGTGAAGTGTAGGGCGGGCTCCGGAAGTGCTCCTCTGTCTCGCCAGGCCACCTGCCCCACCAGACATAAGCCTTGCGACAAAGAGCCTTCTCGGACGCCCACAAGCCAACCCGTTCCTAAATGTCTCTAAGCAAAGCTGCACCCTGTAAATAACTCTGCTGCGGCCCACTACGCCTCCGGACCCTTTCTGCTTCCTTCTCCTCCAAGGCTCTGAGCTCAACCTCCTTTCTGGTTGGACTCTGCATTTGGGAAACTGAAGTTTCCTACGTCAAAGCTCCTCCCACGTGCCTGTCAGATCTGCAGCTTGCTTGGCTCTCTCTTTTGCTTGGCCTCCTACCAAGTGTCATTCACTCTCTGCGGAGATGGAAACTAGTGACCCCATCCAATAGCTATCTCACGATATAAAGAGGCCTGGGCTTGTCAGCAATACCACAGGAGAGCAGATGGCCTGATAAAATACTGACACCTGCCACTTGAACACACACACACACACAGGAGTGTTGCTGAGTGAAGATTTTAAGATTCAGAGATTAAACAGGCCTACATCCTTATTTAATACAAAGGACAGAATGTAAGCCATGACATTTTACACAATATCATGTAGTGTGGAATTCAATTCACTATCTACTTTTATTAAGAGAAGCTATTTTAAGCGGTAAAACTATCATTTATTCTTAACTGTGTGCCACTTATTGACAAAGGACCTAAGCTTGGTGTATCATTGCTTTTAGAACTAAGTATTTTTTCATCTTCATTTCACTATATTGTCTGTAAGAATATATTTATATTTATGTATATATATATATAAATGTGTGTGTATGATGCATATGATATATGTGTACATGTATAGTGTATGTGTATATGTATACTTTCTCTCTCTCTCTCTCTCTCTCTCTCTATATATATATATATATATATATATATATATATATATATATATTCCAAATTAGCTGGATATTAGGAGTAGGAAACAGAAAGAAATTCACTGTAGCTATCACTGTCTTTAAAAATTTAAGGCTATTATGTGCCTGCATACAGTGCCCTAGGAGATGAGAAGAAGGAAATGGAGCTGGAATTTCACATGGTTCTTACCTGACTAGTGGCGACTAGGAACCATACTCCCTAGCCTTCTGTAAGAGCAACAAGTGCTCTTAACAGCTGAGCCATCTCTCCAACTCCATCACTCTCTTATGTTTACAGACAGCGATGAGTAGTGTGTGGTGGCCCAGGCTCATGATCCCAACATTAGGGACAGAGGCAGAAGGCAAGAAGATGCAGACTTTAAGGTCATATTAGACCATATCATAGTCCCTATCTTGAAAACAACAACAACAACAACAACAACAAAACAAAAACAAAACAAGGAAAAATTGAGTTGTGATAAGCCCTTGGCTATTTGGCTCATTTATAATTATAAATGATATTTTGAAACTGACGTAAGATCTCAAAGTTGAAGGCTATTACTGGTCAGGGCTATGTGGCATTTGTTGATCAGGCTGCATAATTACACCATCCCCCAGAAACAAGAAGCAAACACACATTTTTATTGGAGCCTTGCAACAGCCTATCCAGGAGATGCCAGTTTCAGCATCTAGGGCATTAAGGAATGAGGACCACAGTTTGAAACTAACAGTGTGACATTTCTTTTCTTGTCAGCCACCTGCATTTTATCTCTGAGTGTTCTAGCTCAAATCACTGTTCATTTCAGACCAACATCCCACCTACCCCAAGGAGTCCTGGCACTGTCAGAGTCTTTGTCAGATTGAAGCCAGTCTTCTTTCATCAGATGTGGAAATCATTGGTGGCTTTTAGTGGAGAAGGCTCATGGACTCAAAGATAGACATTAAAAATGTATTAATTCACTTTTGAATATTGGTCTCATATATTTATAATTCTCAAGATTCTGTTTTTATTTTTTTTTATCATTATAAGCAAACCCTGAACAACAAACCTTGCTCTTACACTTTTGGTTGTAAGCCTAGCCTTTAACGGCTGAGCCATCTCTCCAGCCCAATAAATCTTTCTTAACAGGCATAAACTACAACGTGGGAAGAGCTCAAAGCCCTTGTCATACACAGACTCCAGCCAGCCTATGAAAAGAGTGCCTTCCTTTTCCCAAACCACCCCTGAGCAATGTAACTGCAGCATCCAAAGTTTTCAGCTTTCTAAAAGTTGAACAGCTCAAAAGCGAGAACGACCCTTCCCTTTCTCAGTCCACAGGATGGATGGCACAACTTATGCACATGAGTATATAAATACACCATGGCTTCCAATGAAAATGTCACCTGCCAATTAGCAAGAATGATTGCACCTCAGATTAAGTAGCAGGGGGGTTTGATTAAGAGCCAAATGGTGGCTCTGAACGTTGTAATTTATATAACCCAGTTGGACATTTTCAGTTCTGTAACTCTAGTAAAAGCCAAGAGGTTTCAGCTTAGGTTTGTAATTTAAATTCTTTTGAGAGAGTCATGCTATAGGAAGTGCTTATTTTTTCTTTATCACTAGCCATAATATATGATTATGTGGTGCGGGTGCTGTTATGTAAACTTGTTTTATGTAATGCTCTGTCCCTAACCAAAGGTCTGAAATAAAAGGTTGGGAAAGGAAGCAGTGAGACTTGAGCCAGAACAGTTTTATGCCACTAAATCCTTTAGAGGTAAAGCTAAAGAGACTAGATCACGTCTTAAGCTGGCTTGCAGCAAGTTGCCATCTCCACTGTGAATATCCACTAGTGAGTGTTTGGCACCTGGTTGAAATGAAGGGGACAATGCTAGGCAAAGCAGAGAGTCTGGACAGATGTGATCCGTGTTAAACTTGGGATGTTGGCTGTCAAATGTCCTTGATCACTAGAAACACTGTTTGCTCTGCTTGGAGGTAACTTTAAATCTTGTGATTTAAAGACTTGAGAAAGGAACAGGAGCCAAGAGAGAGAAGAAAGGTAAAGCTTTCAGAAGGAAGCTCCCTTGATAGGCATGTGAACTCAGTGCCAAGGGTAATTCAGACTGGGCCTTCTATCCTGGCTATGGCCTCAGAACACTTTCATATGCTGCCATTGCAGTACAGAGGGAGGTGCTTGGCACAAGTTGATATCTGAATGGAGAATAATACAGGGACAGTTATCATATTTAATGGCCGGGAAGACTTAATCCTATGTAAGATACATCTTTATTTTACTAGATGTTAAGAAACAAATAACAGCTACAATAATACTTTAATGTAGACTAGCAACATAAGAACATTAAAGACCCTGACTGGGGACTCTATTTCATCATGATCCAGAGGGGTCTCCTCTCCTAAGAAGTGGGGCACCCCCATAACCTAAATAACTCACCCCATGGGACCATCAGATTGCTTGTTCTTTCCCACTGTCATAGGCTGTGAGCCAATGAACAGTTAACATTCTCTGTATATATACATGATAAAGACTTAATCTAGGCAGAAAACATAACTTTGCACATAGTGAGTCCTGAAGACTCCATATCTGTGACTTAACTCTCTGTGGTTTAAGTTAACCATTACCTCCAAAGATAATTCCAGATCTTACATGGAATACAAAGCAGGATATTTTGAGATACTATACTCATAGAACTTGTATTATAGTATACTGTTCTAACTACCCTGATTTAGCCAGGTGTGGTCACATGCCTTTAATGCCAGCACTAGGGAGGCAGAGATAGGTGCATTTCTGAGTTCAAGGCAAGCCTGGCCTACAGGGAGAGTTCTAAGATAGACAGGGCTACACAGAGAAACCCTGTCTCAAAGAAAAAAAGAGAGAGAGAGAGAGAGAGAGAGAGAGAGAGAGAGAGAGAGAGAGAGAGAGAGAGAGAGAGAGAGAGAGGAAGGAAGGAAGGAAGGAAGGAAGGAAGGAAGGAAGGAAGGAAGGAAGGAAGGAAAGATCCTTCTGTTTTATTAATAGTTATTACTGTGTTTAATTTATAAATTATCATATATATCAAGGAAATACACTTTCTTCGTTAGCCTGTCCTAAACAGCCTGTCCCTACATCAGGTCTAGAGAATCACGAGGTCCCCACTAGGTGTATTAAATCAGATTTTATCTGGCAGACAGCTAGGCTCTCCCATTAACACTCTCTGCTTGCAATATAGTCTCTCTCTCTCTCTCTCTCTCTCTCTCTCTCTCTCTCTCTGAGATAAGGTCTCAGAATATACCTCTGTCTGTCTGTGTAGACCAGGGTGACCTCAGACTCACAGAGATTCCTTCCTCTGCCTCTGGAGTGCTGGGATTAATGGTGTGGGCCATCATGGCCCACTAGAAAGGAATGTTTCAAGTTCTACTGTCACACAATGCTAAGTCACACTATGCTAAACAATGTAAGAAATGTCAATGCTTTCCTATTGTTGGGTTGTTGTTAATGTTGTGATTTCTTCTGAAGTGCTAGGGACTGAGCTCAGGGCCTCATGCACTAGCCAACTCGGTCAAGGGTTGAGCTTCGTGGTGCCCAGTCAGAAGTGGTTTTACTGATTTAGTACCCCATTGATAACCAATAAATATTAAAACTAGACTCACATTGCGCATTTTGAGACACACAGATTAGATAATATAGTTCAGCATCTCCTGCCTATGCACAAACAGTTGTAAGAATCCAACATGGCCTGTAACTAAAGCCCTGAGGGATGGGACTTGAAATTTGTTTCTTGAACGGTCCTCTGCCAGCCTTTGCTTCTCATCTGTTGATTATTGGAGAACTGAGCATCTTGCATCTAGAATGTCACAACATTCATTTCAAATGAGTCAGTTGTGTTAGATGGTAGAAGGCTCCTGGGACAGCCTTCATACATTGTAGGTGGCCGCACACCTAAAAGATGACGCCGACCTCCGGTACACCGGCGCCGTAAACAACGCCATTGCGCAGGCGCTAGCCCAAATCTGGCGCCAACCCCTCCCAAGTGGGTGCATACGAATCAAAGTGCCGACCAATCCCAGGAGGACACATAGCTCTCCCCAGTGCTGGGGTGTATATAAGCAGTCCTCCCGGGGTTTCCGGAGTTCCCCGTAGCATGGAGGTGTTCCTAAAATAAAAAAAAGGCTGTTGAGAAGAATCCGACCGTGTTGCGTTTTTTCTTGCTGGACGAGGTGAGCGCAACAATACTTTTCTTGGGTTCTCTGTAATCAGAAACATTTTTGTTTAGTTCATTGAGATTTTATTAGCACATATTCATTGTAGAATGCAATGGTTTTCATAATGATGTTTCTGTTCAAGCATACCTGTGTGCACTGTGGCCACATTCACTCCTTGTTGCCTTCTCCTGTTCCACTTGCTAGACTCCCTCTTTCCCTGAGCAGTCTCCCTTCTGCTCTCAAGGTATGTACAAGTATGCACACAGGTGTCCGTACATGTGCACATGCACACTCTGAGATCCATACATGAGAGGACAGTAATTAGTTTTCTTTTCGAGTTTTGTGTAGCTGTTTCCTCGAGATTGAGACATTCCCTCCTAGAAGGAGAAAGAGGCTCAGGGCTCACAAGGCATATCTTCCTAGAGCAGGGAAGGAGCTTACAAGACCCAGGAAACTGGCAACATTTACAAGACTCAAAGCTGATCGGCCCCATAGATTCCACTCAGTTTCCTTCAAATAACCTAATTTCACTGATTTTAATTTTCAAATAACCTAATTTTTTTCCCTCATAGTTCTCTGAGACTTGTGTTTATTGTTGCCTAAGATCAAAGTTACAATACAGAGTAGTAACTTGTAAATGGAGGATTACTTCCAAATTATTATTACTAATCAGGCTTGAGAGAGTAACAGGAGAATTCATGCCAAGATCTTATAACCACTCTCTCTGTGTATGTGTGTGTGTGTGTGTGTGTGTTTATCCTATAGGTCCTTTGCATATACAGTATGGCTTTCAGTACAGTGTTTTTATGAGATTGTTGAGCCCCACTTCTCTTTTCTTTCTGTTTTCTTCAATTCTGATGAGTTAGTTTTTGCTTTACCTTATTATATTTTACTCTTATTTCATAGAATCCTGTTTGTTTTCCAGTGAGAGACAGAAAGAAGGTGAATCCAGATGACAGGGGAGGTGGGGAGAAACTGAGAGAAGTAGAGGGAGGGGAAACCATAAGCAGTATGTATTATGTGAGAAAAAAGTTTTTTTCAATGAAAGGAAAAAAAAAATAAAAAGGGAAAGAAAAGAAGGAAGGAAATTCCTTCATGGGAAACTTCTAAGAAATCTTGCCTAAAAAGCTGATGTAGAGTCAAGAAGAAGGCTGGATATAGGTGGGACAGGTAGGAAGGGACGACCTAGAGAAATGCAGTGTTCTTTGTTAGAGCACTATTGGAAATGGACCTCCCTCCTGGCAAATGAGTAAAGAGATAAGAAATTGAGAACAATGTCCTCACTACACACACACATACACATACACACACACACACACACACACACACACACAGAGAGAGAGAGAGAGAGAGAGAGAGAGAGAGAGAGAGAGTTCATGCTGAGAACTTTAAAAAAAAACAGGGAAATACTAAGATTCAGACTCAAACTGCTAGATTACTGGTGTCTTCAGGAGAGGTCTTTGTTTTCTCTATGTAAATGGAGAGGTCGTGCATTTTTACTGTATTACACAGTACAAAATGTTTAAAACTGTTTCAGTGATGTGGCTTACCATTTTACATAAGATCATCAAAGAGAAATTCCCATAGGTAACTCAAACTTTTCATGAACCTATTTGTTAGTAACTTGTAAGTAGAAGATTACATTCCTAATATTCTTTTCTCCAAATTACTGATCAGTCTTTCGACTATAACAGGAAAACTTATGCCAAGAACTTTCACCACTCACAAAGTACCCAGGTAACAGAGGCACATGAGTCTTTGGGACTCTTTGTTAGCCTATTACCTGGGGAGAACATGTGAACTATGTCTGAACCATTGCCAAGCCAAGAGAGCATTCTCTCCTTCAGCTCCTTTCCCCTTGAATAATTCATTGTCACAGACCCTTCTGCCTGCAACAAGCCCCAACTACAGCTTCTTAAAGGGTCTTAATGAATGTTCATTGTGCTCCTCCTATCTCTACATCAACACTGCTTCCTTTTTCACTATGTCTTAAGTGTTTTTTGGTACTAATTCTTCAGACTCCAATACAGTCTGTGATTTTAGATTTTTGTTTTCATTGTCGTCCCAGATAGTTTGGCTGAAGGGAGGTTAGTATGCTCAAGTCTGTGGGCTTGACCTCTGATGTAATCTGATCCCACCCCCAAGGGTGCTTATATAATAATGATCTAACTGCTGGATTATTGGGAGTGGGGTGGAAAAGTATAGTGACACTCTACTCCATTGAGCTGCCTTCCTGATAAAGGGCCATTAGTCCTTAACTGATCATTAACACAGCGATCAGGCTCTCCCTTACAAAAAGAAGATAGGAGCTAATGCAAATAAATATGAAAAACATGCACCACCTTGTGAAAACAAGACACAGAATTGCTTGTACCCTCTTAGTAAAACCATATAGAGCACCTGCAGTTACAATGGGCAAAGACTTTTTTTTTTTAAAGCACAGAGTATGGAGGCTGAAGAGATGGTTCAACAGTTAAGAGCACTGACTGTTCTTCTAGAGGTCCTGAGTTCAATTCCCAGCAACCACATGGCTCACAACCATCTGTAATTGGATACAGTGTACCCTGCTGGTGTGTCTGAAGACAGTGTACTCACATATATAAAATAAATAAAAATCTAAAAAAAAAAAAAAAAAGAAAAAAAGAAAAAAAGAAAAAAAGAAAAAAGGAAGCACCGAGTATTTTTTTAAAAAAGATACTGCAGAGGTGGAATTAAAAATGGGTTTATTTTTAATTTAGGGGAGCAGGACACAGTATCAGTCAGATACTGGAGGGGGGAAGCAGAAAGAAGGATGCAAAGAATGAGTGGAAACCTAGTTAACATTTGGCAGAAAGCTTGTTCAGAACAAGATGAAAAATGTTTTCAGAGGACAGGAGATACCAGATTCCTCACTCATGTTCATGTTGATCAGATGCTAAAATTTCTGTACTTTGGCAGAAACTAGAGATTTATCCTTGGTGAGGTTTAGAGAGAGGTCTGAACTAGAGTACTCCAAGCATGGTGGAGACAAAAGGACAATCCCTATCATGGCTAATGAGATCTCCAATATGATTCCTTGCTGGACTCTGAAGAACACTGGAAGACCTAAGAATATGAGCTGTGATGACTAGTTTTATGCTGACACAAGCTAGAATCATCACTGTAGAGGGAGAAAATGTCTGCATAAAATGGGCAAGCCTCTAAGGCGTTTTTTTAAAAACTAGTGATTGATTTGGGACAGCCCAGCCCACTGTGGGTGGGGCCATCCTGGGCTAGTGGTCTTGGGTTCTATAAAAGAAAGTAGGCTGAGCAAGCCATGGGGAACAAGCCAGTAAGTAGCACTCCTTCATGGCCTCTAGAGCTTCAGCTCCTGCCTCCAGGTTTCTGTCCTGCTTGAATTCCATGTCCTGACTTCCTTCAGTGACTGACTATGATGTGGAAGTGCAAGCCAAATAAAACCTTTCCTCTCCAACTAATTTTATGTCATGGTGTGTTATCACAGCAATAGTAACCCTAACTAAGACACAGGCTGGGAATTTTTCCCAATAAAACACTCCACAGATTCAGAAGGCTTCCATATCCCTCTTCTGTCTTCTAGCACAAGAACATACACTGTAAAATATAAACCAATTTCTAAGAATCAACAAAATACTTAGGGAAAGTTAATCAGAAAAGAGAAACAAACCAACACGAAGATTAAAAAAACAAAAACAAAAACAAGTTGAAAGCAAAAAGACAATTCACAAATGAAAACTTGTAAAAGATCCATCACTAGATTCCTGATACTCTGAGTGGGAAAACCATGCCTTGGCCGATGCCATGGGAACTGGAACTGAGAGCTGGTATCTGCTACTTCAGCCCACCAGCCGGAGGCACAGGGTGAAGTCTGAGATCCCTATGTTCATTAATTTACCAACATTTATGGACAGCTGCTCAATGCCTGCCCCTATGGTGTTCACAGGGGACCCAGCAGTGACAAGACAGACAGAGAGCTCATTGTCTAGACCATCACTCACTCTGAATTCCCACAGCACAGTGCACCCCACCCCACCCCCACTTTCCTGACTGCTACAATTCTACTCTGCACCTTGGAAATTCACATTGTATGTTTCATACAGGAGCTCTGATAAGTCATGAATTAAAAAAAAAAAACCTGAGTATATGTACTTTTCAGTGCTGCCTTTTGAGAAACAAAGAATTGTCCTTTGCCTGACATGATGCTCATTAGCATCCATAGAATGGAGCTGGGCCAATGGTAGAACACTGTAAAGCACCAGGGAGTAAACCCCCAAGTGCCCTCTGATGGTTATCTCAGGCTAGTTCTAGCCCTCTGTAACAGCCAGTCCTTTACTACCTCTCTGTTGGAACTAACATCTTATAACTAATAGTTAAATAAAAACAAACAAACAGACAGACAAAACAAAAAAGACCCAAAAACCAAAACGTTTTAGAATCTACTGGCCTAGCAGACAATGAGCTCCCACCAAACAGACAGCTAGAATGTCACCATATAACATCTTAGCCCTATAGAAAAACCTCGCCAATCTCTAGGTACCTGCCTCTATGATGTGCCCACCAATGAATTTTATTAAACTTGCATTGATTTACGACTTTCTTTGTTCTATAAAACTATAAAACGGAGCCGGGCGTGGTGGTGCACGCCTTTAATCCCAGCACTCGGGAGGCAGAGGCAGGTGGATTTCTGAGTTCGAGGCCAGCCTGGTCTACAAAGTGAGTTCCAGGATAGCCAGGGCTGCACAGAGAAACCCTGTCTCGAAAAACAAAACAAAACTATAAAACGTTATGAAATTGCTTCCAGGTTGGAACATAACATCTAGGGTAACCTAAATCTGTATGCATGGGCCATCAATACTCAAAATTGCTTCAGGATGCCGGGCGTGGTGGCATAAGCCTTTAATCCCAGCACTTGGGAGGCAGAGGCAGGCGGATTTCTGAGTTCGAGGCCAGCCTGGTCTACAGAGTGAGTTCTAGGACAGCCAGGGCTATATAGAGAAACCCTGTCTCGAAAAACCAAAAAAAAAAAAAAAAAAAAAAAAAAAAAAAAAAAAACCCAAAACAAAACAAAATTGTTTCAGGATAAACTATCTTTTACATCCTTTAGGATGAAAGCCTAGGTCTTTGCATCAACACAGGAGAAACCTAACAGCCAACTAAAATGATAGAGCTTGCAGGGAGAACAGATGCAGTGCCCAGAACAACCCATCACAAAGCTTAAGTGGTATAAGGGGTGGATCTCCAGTGTATCCACCATCAAGGGAGTGTTTGAACAAGTGCCACAGTTAATACTTTCAAATAAAGACTATGTTTTGGATATACGTCTTTTAAAGTCCCCTTTGCTTCTGTTACCACTTAGAATTCAGGTCTGGCCCTGGCATTCTAAGTTCTATGTATTTGTCAAGCTGTCTCATTGCTCCAAGAATATAGTATATAAAAATACATCTCAAGTTGTAGTGTGCAGTGTTAAGTTTGAGTTCCTGGTATCATGAATGTAAATTACATGGATGACTAGCATACAGTCTTCTGTATAGGCAGTCCTCAGTCCCCTGTCTGGCAAGTGAAGATCTTGCTTCATTCTCTGTAGTTTCTGCTTTATAGCCTGGCTGCACTCCAGAGCTAGTCATCTCTTAAGTCTTCTATGACCTGAGACCTGCAATTGTCGTCCCTACTTTAACCTCTCTCCTCCAGGCTCCATTTACTCACCTCTCTGGACCCTAACTCCCTCCCCCCAGTCACTCCCATTTTGTTTTCTTTCAGTACTGAGGTTCGTACTGAGGCTCTGAGGATGCCAGGTTAAAGCTCCTCTTCTAAGCCATGTCCCCAGTCCCTTCCTCCAGTAATTCCAAGAATTCTTACTCCAACACCCTACATATCACTTCGAAATGAACTTGTCTTGATCTCCATGAGTCTTTCTAGTGTCCAGTCCAGTGCCCTTAAGCTTGTGTTTCATGTCCTCCAGAATAAAGCCTTCGTATTTCCTTGTGCAGAATACAGCACATTTGAGCTGCTAAGCCGAGATAGGACTGCCACCGAGGTCAATCCTTGGCTGGCTAGCTCTGAAACCTGGATTAGGGGTGGGGGTTCCCATCATTTCTGAACTGGTAAGAGTTTTTCAGTGTGTTTAAACTGTGCAAACAGTATGTTTTATATCAGATATCTTTAGTTCCTGTGGTTTAGAATTTGTACACTGTTAGGGAAAACATGTCGATGGTAAAATCCTTCTGTAAAACCCTTGGGTATTGACTCTGCTCTACTAAACCGTCCTATGCTGTTATCTTTTGCTGCAGGAGAAATTAAACAACACATCATGTAATTTCCAAGAAGCACAAAAGCTTGCCCAGTTTCATCCAGATGTCTCTCCATGCATCTTCTCTTTGCTGATTTTCTTCTGCCCCTTTTTGTTCATAGTCACAATGGAACTGCCTGAGTAGTCTTATGGGTTCATCCAGTAAACCGTCCATTGATTCTAGAGATGGCCCTACGTGTTCCTGCTGTACTTTTCATGGCTTTGGGTTTGTTTTTTGTTTGTTTGTTTTTGTTTTGATTTTTTCCCCCTCCATGGACTCTAGTTTATCCAGTTCACTCCAAACACTCCTTGGGCATGTCTGGTCCCGTAGACTTACTCAGCCTCTCTGCCTGAACTACCTCCAGCTCTGCCAGGCTTAAAGGCTCTTTTTTTTTTTTTTTCAAAAGCTGGGCCAAGCCCTCTGTCCACCAATTTGCAAAGAATGGGACAGCTCGGGAGAATGCTTCTTTTTCTGAACATCAGTTGGCATTTTGAATTCAGTCTTGATCATTATAAATTAAAATGTACATATTTATGATCTGCCTTCTTAATTCACGCATTAATCCCCCCCCCAAGTGGGGAAAATGATGCTTTGTCTATTTTTTCCAGGCAAAGTCTCCTATTCATTTTAATTTTTCTGGGGATATTTAAAAGCTGTAACTGGCCTCACATGCTGTCCAAACTGTTCTGGGTTTATTGATTCAAGTGTCCCATTCTCTTAGATGTCCATAAATGTTAGCTGGAAGGTTTTTCCCACCCCACAACATTTGACCCTAGAACCGCCAGGAAAATAACCTTCCCACTATCTCGACTTCTGTCTTATCCTTTCTTCCTCTGTTACTACTTAACTTTACTTACTGAGAATTTGGTCATTGGCTTGACTGTTCATAGTGTATATAGCTAGCTGACTTCTAATTTACTCTTCACTTCCACACAGGGAGGATACAGCTATGAGAGTCACAGCATGGGGATTGTTGGTTTCCCCATAGACCTTGGTCAGCAATCTCAGAGTTTGTACCTGCCAGGAGCTGTCATGTCAGACCAGACAGAGTGGTTCAGTTCCTTGGTAGTTGTTAACAATTTTAACTGGCTAAGAGTCCCTACTCAAATGACACCGACAGTGTCTCAATTAATTAGTTTATTACAATAGACAGAAAAGCAGAATAAGCAAAACTAACAAAGTATAAATTTAAAAATAAGTAAAATAATTTGGTGGTATCATATCTGTAATCTTGGGAGACTGGGGCAAGAAAATCATGAGTTCAAAGCCAGCCTGAGCTGCATAGCAAGCTTCTGTCTCAAAGCAAACACCTCCTACCTCTGCACATACAGGTATAGTGCAAGTTAGTATTTAGGATACAGCCCATTGCTAGAAGGTTTGCCAAGCCAACCATATGCTAGATCCTGAGTTCAATCCCCAATAGTGCAAAAATAAAAAGAAGCATCTAAGTGCAGAACACCAGTAATGAGCCAAATTCTTTGCATCTCTGTGGAAGAAGTTTTTAAGAGTGAGATGTGTCTTAAATGGCAGTCTGAGAGCCCTGGTGTTTATAGTCTTAAGGAGGTGTGTTATCTTAACTTTCAGATATCAATCTTTGTTAGAAAAAAAAGTTCCAGCACCAACTCTACTTGTGTACCAGTTCATGTTTCTTAAGGTGACTCTCAGACAGCCCTTGGCTCTCTTAAAGCGTAGGTTATATGGAACTTAAAATGGAATTAGTGCTATCAAAGCATAGTTACATTAATCATAGTTAAAATGCCAATATACTTAGATCTACAAAAGTCTTAACATAGCAAAACATACACCCCAACAGGAAACAGGTGACTCACATCATAGGGGCTAAAGGAGGCCCAATGATGGGAAGACCTAGGAAGGTGTGGTTCTGCTGACGGAAATCCAACAAGAGTCCATCCCTTCACCCATGGGAACCTCGAAGGCATGCCAGAGCCCAGCCATGACTAGGGCAGGTAAGGAGCCTGCCTGCCCACTTTCGCTCTCCTGCCGGTGCCTCAGGTTTACCAAACCAGGCAGAACTAGAGAAGGGAATCTGATTGAAAGTGCATCCAACTTGGCTCTCGACACCAGATCTGGGTGGAGGACAACTGAGATTTAATCTGGAGACCAGAGACTAGCCAAGCCCTCAGGACCAATCCAGATACATGGCCTAACTTACCTGCAGAGCTCTTTCAAGCCTCCTTCCCTCCACACCTCTGGTGTCCCTCCCTAGTCTTTCCTCTCATTATTTGAGCCTCATTTTACTTCACAAACCAACACAGAGTCCTTTAAACTCCCACCACCAAACCCACTAGCTCGGTGGGATTAGCATTAAGTTCATCTATGTGGAAATAGCCATCCAAACAAGGATATCCCAAACACAAAGGGTTGACTGTGCTTTTTGTGTAGAAGTTGGAAATCCTGAATAGTGGGTGGCTCCACTCCACCAAACCCCAGCTTCCATGTGGTCACCTTATTGCTCAAATTGTTGTTTCAGCCCTGGCCTGCATACCAGCCAGAGGCAAAGAAGAAAGGGAGAATGTGCCAAAAGGCAGAGAAATTAGCTTTCAGGGAGCTTTCAGAAGACAGGACTTCCATTGGATTTCCTTAGCAGAGCTTGGACTAAATGGCATCTACCTATTAAACAGTAGCTGTAGTTAATTCTGATTGGCTATGTAAGTACTTTAAAGGAAGGGGTCCTTTATTATTATAGAAATGAAGCCAATCTGATGGGGACATAGATAACACTCCTTTGCATGCCCACCTATGTGTGTACCCAACTATTTGCCTCTTTGATTTATCTTGCTTTTAAAAATGTTTCAATCTCTTTCCTTTGTAAAACAAACACATTTGAATATATTATTTTCAGTTACCTTCTCATCTGACATTTTAGAGCCTTTTCTGGCCGGTCTCTTTCTTTGGAAACCCAGCAACACCTTGGCTTCTGTTTTAGGTTCATTTTAAAATGTTTCCCAAAACTGTCCATTTGTTAAAGACCTGGTCAGCAGCCTATGCACTTGGAAGACAGAGGCAGGCGGATCTCTGATTTTGAAGTTAGTCCCCAGCCTGGTCTACAAAGGGAATTCCAGGATGACACAGAGAATCTCTAACTCAGAAGAGAACAAAACATATTCAGCAACACATGTGCAAGCATGCTGGGTGGTGGTAGTGCTATGAAAAAAGAATAAAGCAGGAGGGCCTGAGAGGTGGCTCAGGGGTTAAGAGCACTGGCTGCTCTTCCAGAGGACCCAAGTTCGATTCTCAGTACCTACACAGGGGTAACTCCAGTTCCAGGGGGTCCGATGCCCTCTTCTGGCAGGAAGGTACATGGTGCACAAACATACATGCAAGCAGAATATCCATACATGTAAAATAAAATAAAATAATAATGACAAAATTTTAAATAAAGCAAGAAAGAGAAATGCAGGATAAAGATGAGTTGCTGTTTCTGTCCTGGTAGCAAAATACTTGAGAAAATCAACTTAAAGGAGAGAAGATTTTTTTGCTCCCATTTTTAGTCTGTGGTCTCTCTATCTCTCTCTCTCTCTCTCTCTCTCTCTCTCTCTCTCTCTCTCTCTCTCTCTCTCTCTGTTTTTTGTTTTGTTTTTCATACAAGGTATCTCTGTACTAGTAGCCCTGGCTATCCTGGACTCATTTTGTTGACCAGGCTGGCTTTGAACTCACAGAGATCCACCTGCCTCTGCCTCCCTAGTGCCGGGATTAAAGGAATGCTCCACCACACCCAGCTAGTCATTACAGGCTTACAGTGAGGCAGGGTGCCACAGCAGAGAACCTGTGGTAGAGTAAAGCTTTTCATCACATGGCAGGAGGAAGCAAAGAGCAAGAGAATGATTTTATTAAAGAGCCCCCCTACAAACCTTTCAAGCTACAAATCCAGCAGTGAGTTTATCCCATGATGATGTCTGAGCACTTTTGATCCAATCACTTCTCACTCTTTTTAAGGATTTATTTATTTATTTTATGTATATGAGTACACTGTTGCTGTCTTCAAACACATCAGAAGAGGGCATCTGATCCCATTACAGATGACTGTGAGTCTCCACGTGGCTGTTGGAAATTGAACTCAGGACCTCTGGGAGAACAGTGTTTTTAACTGCTGAGCCATCTCTCCAACCGCTACTTCTTGGAAACAAGATGCAAACCTGTTTTAGCCAGTATGGCCATGGAAGTCTTTTCTAGAACAATGATTTCCTACAGCTGAGAGTGAAGTCTAGTACAAGATAAACAGGAGATTTGAAAAACAGTCTCCCATTCACTTAATCCTCCATTAAAAAGACAAGAATAGATGGTGAGGAAGGTGAAGGAGGTCAATTTATGGGTAACTGGGGTCCCTTGATCCCACAGTGTCAATTGTGCTGGAAGCTGCCTTTCTGTCTCAGGCTGGCTGGCTGCAGTGGTCCCCACATACAGACCTGATAAAGCTTCCAAACTCTCTAAGGTGAATGTCACTCAGTAAAATTTGAGACAATGACAAGAATGCCCTTCTGCTTCATCCATAAACGAGTGAATTGTAAATACTTCCATGCCTCCCGAATGGGCTGTCCCTAGCTAGTCACACACTCTGCAGGGAACATGAGCTTGTGTGGGGTCTGGGTCAGATCCGCCAAGTGACACTCTGTCTAACAGGTTCACATAATTTCCTAGGATTTCCTACAGATCCCAGGTAAGTAGCTAAGAAAACCTCCAACCATCTGGCTCAATGCTGTCTACAAGGAAAGTCCTGAGAACATGATACCTAGCCCATGTTACTAAATCTTTGTGAGAAATGGGCCGCAAAAGACCCATGGAATAGTTTTTGTGAGAATGATCAGGCATTTTGATTCTGTAAGTGAAAGAGTTCTCTTTTTAAGAACAACAAAATCAAGAATGTGTTGAGTGGCCCTCCTGTCCCCAGGCTTTGCAAATGCAGGTAAAACTCAGCCTTAACGAGCTGGCTGGCTTCAGTGCAATCACTTCTCTCCACACCCAGCCTGCCTTTGCTTTCTCTTCTTCTCTCTTTATAATTCATTCAGTGTTCATACACAAACCTGACAAGCTGCATTCAGGACAGCTGTTAACTGATACACCTTGAGGTTTCTGAAAACAAAACAGCCTGAACAGTTTGTGTGAGCCAAAGGAGGGAGGAAGCGGAGTTTGGCCAGTACTCTGTGCTTCATTCAGAAACCTACTTGGAGAGATTTCCTGACAGGGAAGGTCAATTTGGCCTTTGCCCAATCTACCCAAAGACCGTTAAAATAGAAAATCTATTTTTAAAAAAATGGATGCAGGGTTGGAAGTTTATTAAACTAATGTTTAATTAACAATGACGTGGTGGAGAAGCTAGAGAAAGTACCCAAGGAGCTAAAGGGATCTGCAACCCTATTGTTGGAACAACAGGATGTACTAACCAGAACCCCGGAGCTCTTGTCTCTAGCTGCATATGTATCGAAAGATGGCCTAGTCAGCCATCAATGGAAAGAGAGGCCCATTGGACTCGCAAACTTTATATGCCCCAATATAGGGGAATGCCAGGGCCAAAAGAATGGGAATGGGTGGGTAGGGAAGTGGGGGGCGCTATGGGGGACTTTTGGGATAGCATTGGAAACGTAATTGAGGAAAATATGTAATAAAAATATTAAAAAAATAAAAAATAAAAAAAAAATGACGTGGTGACTTCTTCAAACTACTTCCTTCTAGGAGATCATCTGCATCTCTGCTCTCCTTATGCCAAGCTGATGCAAATCACAACCCTCTTTACGTTTGTATGTGGCTCTAGAAACTCTTGGCATTGGTAAAGTTTAGTTCTTGAACTCTGTGGTTTGGTTTAAACAGAAAGATCAAAATGTATTCTTCTACAGGCTGGCTTTGGCACTTGGATTATTTAAGATTATTTGAGTGAAAGGACATTGAACTTCAATAAGTAGCTATATTGGCTCATGAACCTGAGGAGTGTCCAGAGATAAGATGGAAGGCTCTTCCAGTAAGTGGCTCAAAGCAGCAGTTGCAACTCTAGCTCCTTGTATCCTCTTGGCTCATTTTCAGGCCCCAGTCACCATCAATGTCCAGAAGGAAGAAGGGAGTTACTTCCAAATGTGTTTTCAAAAGACTGCAAAGGAGGGGAAATATCCTCTTACCTAACAAAGGCCACAGTTCTGAGTCTTGGAGTCTTCAATTTTCAAAGCTTCCCATGCTTCATAAATCTTCGTTAAATAAATCTGTTCAGTGCTCCATTTTTAAAAAGAAAAGAAGCTGGACTAGCAGTGGTGGTGGCTGGCACACACCCTTAACCCCAGCACTTGGCAGGCAGAGGCAGGCAGAGGCAGGCAGAGGCAGGCAGAGGCAGGCAGAGGCAGGCAGAGGCAGGCAGAGGCAGGCAGAGGCAGGCAGAGGCAGGCAGAGGCAGGCAGAGGCAGGCAGATCTCTGAGTTTGAAGCCAGCCTGGTCTATATACATAGTGAGTCCAGAACAGCCAGGGCTACACAGAGAAACACTGCCTCAAAATTAATACATTATTAAATTAATTAAAAAGAAAATGTTTGTTTTATATTTTAATTATGTATACACATCTGCATCTGAGTATAGGTGTCTCAGAAGACCAGAAGAGGGCATCAGATCCCCTGGACCTGGCTTATGGCCTCTGAATGTTTAGTGCAAGGTGCTACCCCTGATCTCTCTCCAGCCCTGTGAAGAGATTCTTTTCTTTTATCCATCTGTCATTTGGGATGGAGGGTGCAGCTATGACCTTTGAAAAGGGTAAGGGCGTGGTATTACTTTCTCTTCTCTATATTCTTTGATATCTCTCAAGGAATTGACTCCTTCATTCTTTCTTATTAAACCCTAGATATACTACACTAACTAGAAGAATCCAGAAAACAAAACCCCACATTTTATGATTCCATTTGCATGAACTATTCAGAATAGGCAAATACATAAAAGGAGGAGGGAGGGGGAGGAAGTGAATAATGGTTTCCTGGGGGCTAGAAGAAGGCAAGGTTAAATAGAAGGCTTCTTTTGAGAATGGTAAGGATGTGCTGGAATTTGACAGGGGTGATGGTAACACTTTGCGCATATGCTAAAATTACTAGAGCATTGTCATAGTTTGCCTTCTGTTGCTGTGACAATCACCATGACCTAAAGTAACTTGGGGAGAGATTTCATCTTATACTTCCCGGTCATACTTTGTCACTGAGGGAAGTCATGGAAGGACTGAGGCAAGAACCATGAAAAAAATCTGCTCATTGGTTTGCTCTCTGGCTTGCCCCATGACTTGTGTTCAGTTAGCTTTGTTTATATAGCCCAGACCTACCTGCCTAGGGACAACACCACCCACAGTGAGCTGTGTCCTCCTATAGCAAGTAGCAATCAATACAACGACCCCTATACAGACATGCCCATGGGTCAATCTGATCTGGGCAATTCCTCAAGTGAGCCTCCGTCTTCGCAGGTGACTCTAATTCATGCAGGTTGACAGTTGAAACTAACTGCAGAAGATGTACACTTTAAAGGCGTGAAAAGTACTGGCCATGGACCTACTTTTATTTGAGTCTCCAAGAACTGAGAGTAAAGGTACTGGCGCCCAATCTGATGAGCTGAGCTGAGTTCCTGTAACCCACATCCTGGAAGGGGAGATCCAAGCTGTTCTCAGAGTGTAACACAGGTAAAATAAATAGGACAATGTAAAATCAAAACAAAACAAATCATCTACAAGAAAACTTTGAATATAAGGCTACCATGAGACTCATCTCAGCCACCCTTGGGTAAATACATGAAGAACTCCCAACTCAATACACTGAAGACACTTCCTCTGTTTATAGTTGCCAGAGAATGTAACCAGCCTAGATGTCCACCCAAGGGTAATAAAGAAATGTAACACAGAATGGGGTTTTCAGTATCCAACAGAAACCCTGATATTTGCAGCACAATCACTGCAACTGGAAATGACTATGTTAAGCAAAATAGGTCATACTCAGAAACACAAACACCACATGCTACTTTTCAGATGCAGAATTTACATTTTATAGGTTTGTGTTTCTATGTGTTCTTGTAGGTCCTGAAACTACAAAGGACTGCATGAATGGGAGAAAAAGATCATAAGGAAGATGGGCAATAAAGAAGTTAATTGAAGACAAGCAATTAGGAAAGCAGAAGAGGGACTGAGAGAGGAGAGGGAACCAGCTGCAGGAGAGGAAAGGGCATGAGAAAGTGTGGGGGTGTGTTGAAGAACAGTGCAGAGATACATATATGTGAAGATGCTCTAATGAATCCTACTACTTGTATGTTAACCTAAGATAAATGCTGCAGGAATTATTGAAAAATGAACCCACCAGCTCTCCGCGTGGCCAGACCACGTTCCGTGCTCCTGCCACCTCCATTAACTCTCTCCATGTAGTCCCTGCTGTACCCGAACTCTGTGTACCCAGCTCTCATTCATTTGTCCTTGGCCCTGCTGCTTCTTCCTCAGCCATAAACCCATGTAATCAGAGATCCCACATTCCAGTAACTAAATGGAACTGCCAACTTTGAGGTTGCATGTCACAATACTCAGTAACCTGGTAAAATCAAGACTCTTAAAGCTTAATTAACAAGTCAGATTTATGTATCAATAATATTACAGTTTACAAGATGCCAATACAATAATTTCAGAGCCAATTGATAATAATAAAAGCTTTATCCCAATATTTCTAACCTTGTGAAATCATAGCTACTTGTGGCTGGTAAATGCCACATGGGTTCACATCCAAAGCCATTTTCCTTCTCCTCCTACCCTCTGATGCTCCCTGTCTCTGCAAATCTTAGCTCCGCCTCCCATTTCCCTGTCCAATCACAGGCCTCCTCTGCACTAATGTAATTGGGCAGGGAAAATCCTGTGACAGGTAAATGATAAAAAAAATAGAATAAAATAGAATAGAATAGAATAAAATAAAATAAAATAAAATAAAATATGCAGCATGGACAGAAATCTTCAGAATACCTCTGCTCACATGACCACGGCCTAAACTGAGACACATAGAGCAAGATTGGCAGTTTGTGGGAGCCGCAGTGACTATCTCTAGACCTGAGATTAACCACCTTATGACAGCTACACAGAAAGGGGAAGACAAAGAATCCTAATTACTAGTCTCCCATTCTTTTTCTCCCAACATCCATATCTCAGGCATGTCATTATTCCACTCTGGCCCAATTAGAGGTTACTACAGTTACTTATTTTTTTGCTACTAAATCAAAGGCTCCTTGCTAATGGCCAGTATAATTTTACCATATAGGGTAATCAATAAATGCTTATAAAGTATATGACTAAGGTGAAACTCAAACAGAGCCTGTTCTGGCAGATGGTCAACATTCCCACTATCAGCAACTTATTGTTTGTATGAAGTCATGACTTCTGCTGCAACCTCCCCAACAGAAATAAGACTGAGTCAGTCAGGGCTTTGTGAGTTTGTTTTCTTAGCTCCTCCAGACCCAAGAATAAGAGCTGGCCTGTGCTTCCCAGAGATAGACACAGAAGAGGAATTCGGTCTTTTCTTTGGGGCTGTTACCATACACAAGTCTGTTTACTGCTTAAAAGCCAGTGCTCATGACTGGAGACATGATGAGAAGCAAGTTGAGTTTATTGGAGGGCTGGCAACCTGAAAAGTTGGGGAGGGAGATTTTCCACTCAAAAGACCATTTTAGGTAACTCAGGCATGAGGAAGCACTTTTATAGGGAAAGAGGGGAAATGGACAGGAAGTGGGTGCTGATGGAGGTGGTAACTTTATCTTACAGAGTGTGTGTGTCCTCTTTGATGTTTCCCTCTCCTCTGACCATAACATATTGACCTTGAGTTCCAGGCTTTAATTCCTGTGATTTTTTTAATCAAACATCACAGTAACTGATAAGCTTTATATAGAGGCATAGACTTATAAAACAAGGAGAGGCCTTATACATTCTGGCATTATCTCAAGACCACCTTAGATTCTGTTAGGTAAACCTAAAGAAAAATTATTTAGTAGCTAACATCTTAATCATTTAGACTTTCTTTTAGAATTTAGAGTGCTTAGGAGATGGGAGGTTTTGGGTATATACTTCAGTGGCAAAGCACTTCCAGACAAGAATGAACAAATGCCCTGGCTCAGAGAAAGAGTCAAAAGGGATCTCAAAATGATGGTCATTGTTTAGGGCCAGGGTGCATGACAAACTCATGGTATGTTCTTCTGGGAAACCTTTCCAAAACAGAAAATTCTCATTATTTAGGAAATAACACTGCTCTGTCTATTACCTCAAAAGCACACCACACATATCGTAGCCCCCACAAACCACTCATGTGAATACAACTAGTTCTCAGAGGTGACCCTACTCTTTGACAGGGGCAAGAGGTATTTGACCTCTGAATGGGAAAATACAGGGGACTATGATCTTACCAATAGAGCTAATCACTGGGGTATGTAAATATGGACAATGACTGGAGATAATTACCTATTCTTTGAATTCCTACATGCTCAGGGAACTTTTGATAAGATCTTTAAAGCTCCTGCATGTTTGAAAGCTTCTAGTAGAATTTCTTCACAGAATAGCTTTTTTTTTTTTTTCCTTTTTAAAGAGCCGGCTTAATGGGGATCACAGAAAGTAATGCACAGGTGTTTTTAAACTAACTGATCTGGAAAAGCGAGTGCACAGTGAAGTCTAGAGCTGCTGCATATAGAAGCTCTTTAAATAGAGCACTAACAAATCAATAATGAGAACAGATTTCAAGATCATATTGGGGTCAGGCAAGGTATACAGGAGTTAAATTAAGGGGGAAATGTCAAAATAATACAACCAAAATAAGTCAACCCAACATATGTGTAGGGGTGGCCCAGATTCTAAGGCCCTGTTCCCCAATTGGTTCTTGATCTATCAGTAAAAAAGCCATGGGCCAATTGTTGAGCAGAAGGAATAGATAGGACTTCTGGGTCCCTGCAGGCAAGAGACAGAAGCAAGGAGAAGAGCAAGAGAGAGAGCTCACTATGCTTCTGAGGGAGAAAAGGTGACCAGCAGTGTGAGATCTTAGATGGAGTTGCCATAGGCTACTTCTACATGCAGGCAGTTGAGGATGTTTAGCTGGGACTAGATGTAACTGAGCAATGAAAGTTGAGGGCAGGTGGAGAGGTACGGAGCTAAGAGTTTTGAAAAGGGTGTACTTCTCCAGGCTAGAGATAAGTAATGCCCAGCAATTGTGCCACAAAGGCAAGTTGAAATTGAACAACTGTGTGTGTCTGTGTTTTTTATCCATGGATTCAAGGGAATCTGGGTGGGGGCTGGTAGCTTGGTCTGTTCCATGAGCATAGGCAGTGTAGAAAAAGCTACACGCAAAGCATATGCCTATTGTTAGGCCTCAAGTGCAGCACAAGTCTCACCCACACTTCTTGCCATGCCTTCTACCCCTTCCTTCCCAGGGTTGGGTTTTCTTCTACCCCATCCCCCCAGCCTTCCCCCACCAGCCTGATCCCTATAGAATTAACCATTTTGGCTTTGCCTGGTCTCTTGGTCTTTTGGCCCAGTCAAGCACTCTTGACTGACAGTTTCTCTCTTGCTTTCCTTCACCGTCTCTCCTCTTCTGGTCTAGTTTAATCTGCCCACCATGTTCAGTATGGACATACGGAATGGACGCACACATAAGAGTCAGTCTGGACTCTTCCCTCGGCTTGCTTTGTCCTTTCTATTTACAATAAAAACCATCTCCATACTTTAGGAGTAGTCATGTCATGCTTTTATTTATTTATTTTTTCATTTACCTATGAGCTATCAAATGTAAAAGGAAGACTAACCATTATCATGGTCACTCAGTTCACCTGACACCTGAGGTGACAAAGGTCCAATGATGTTCTTCACAGAGCAAGGAAAATCAGTTCTAAAATTATTCTGGAAGCACAAATGGCCTTGAATAGCCAAAAAGTCTGTGATGACTTGAATATGTTTGACCCAGGGAGTGGGACTATTAGGGAGTGGGACTATTAGGAGGTGTGTTCTCATTAGAGTGGGTGTGGCCTTGGTGTAGAAAGTGTGTCCTACACATTTCTGTGTATGGGATTTAAGGCTCTCATCCTAGCTGCCTGGAAGCCAATCTTCTAGCAGCCTTCAGATGAAGATGTAGACCTCTCAGCTCCTCCTGCTTCATGCTGGAATGTTTACTGGCTTGATTTTTTTAAAAGATTTATTTTACATGTATGAATGCTCTATCTGCATGTACACCTGCATTCTAGAAGAGGCTATCAAATCACATTCTAGATGGTTGTAAGCCATTGTATGTTGCTGGGAATTGAATTCAGGACCTCTGGAAGAGTACCCAGTGAACTGAGGCATCTTAACCATTGAGCTATCTCTCTGGGCCAAGCATATTCAAAACATCACAGAGCCATAGGCAAGAAGAATAGTTTTGGAGGTACTATAACAAATTATATTACAGAGTTACAAAGCCAGCAGTCCACAAAGAGTGGGCTAGACCAGAGGACCCAGAAATATTCCACACTGTTATAATCACCTAATTTTAGACAAAGATTCAAATACTGGATAACCACAGGGAGACAATGAAACTAGATCCCTCTTCCTTGCTTTGAGCAACATAAATGAATTAAAGATTTTTATGTAAGACCTGACACTCTGAAGCTGCTAATAGAAAACAAAGGCAAAATGCTGCAGGATGTAGGTATTGGATCCTAACAGTGGGCTGTCTCTGACTCTTTTGCCTATTTTTGAGACCGTTTTCCTCCCACTGGGCTGCCTTGTCTAGTCTTGATGTGATGGTATGTGCCTGGTCTTATTGTAGCTTGTTATGCTGTGTTAGGCTGATATCCCTCTAAGACCTGCTCATTTCTGAAGGGAGGTAGAGGGGGATGCACCGGGGGGGGGGGGGACTGCAGTCAGGATGTAATATATGAAAGAAGAATTTTGAAATGGGGGGGGAAAAGATATGAGTATTGGTAAGACGTTCTGAAAATGGTCCCAGTAGTTCAGGAAATAATTCCAGGAGCTGACAAATGGGATTGAGTGAAAATGGTCCCAGTAGTTCAGGAAATAGTTCCGGGAGCTGACAAAAGGGATTGAGTGAAATTAAAGTTTCTGAATAAGAAAGAAAACCAGTCCACAGTTTTGGACACAAAGTTTATATCAACTATACATATCACAAGGGAGTAATAGCTAGGGAATATTGCAAAAACTAAACACATAGCAATCAATTCACACACTCAGTGGGCAAATGAACCAAACACAGCTCTCAAAAGAAAAATGCAAATGGCTAACAAACATATGAAAAATATGTTCCTTCATTTGGCTGGTTCAATGAGCAAACTGAGGGTCCTGGGTAAGCAAGCACTGCACTGCTGAGCCATAGCCCTGGATCCTATTCAGTTTCTTCATGTGCTTTTCTTCTTGCTGTTTGAAAACAGACACCTTTCATTTGGTGCTGGTCCTAACAAGTGGCTGGCCCTTCTGCCATTTTTGCTTCTTCCCAAACATTGGCTTTATTCTTACTTTCCTGAGAACATTTTATTTCTTCTCAAATAAACCGGAGCTCGCTCATACTTGACACACTTAGCAGACAGAGACCAACATTCTCAAGCTGGTTTCTACAACAATCCCAAGAGTAAGAATCTTGTTGGCTCCATTTCTGACAGGTGATCCAGGACAAACTCACAATGCACAAACATGGCTTCAGCATCAGATGGTGGTGCTAGGAGGCCTGGTAGACCTTATATGAACAAAGTTTTGCCAGCTGTCCTAACCCCTCAAGGCTTGTTTGTTTTAGCCCTTCAAAATAATTCAGAATGGTTGGGGTAGGAAGGGTCGAGTTCCCTGAAAGACCATGTCAATGAAAGAAATATTCTGGGATGCTAGAGAAAAGTGTGTCCCTCTCTTCGGTCCACCAGCTAGCTCACTTAAGCAGAAATCACCACCACCACCACCATCATCATCATCATCATGAATAATAACAACAGCTCTGAGAGCTAGTGGAATGAGTGTGAAGTCATGAATCATATTAGGAACTGATACAGAACGCCATAGCATCTACTCTGGTTTTGAGTGTGGAAATGATTTTTTTGAAATGGAATTCTCTGCATAGGTCTGAAAGGTCCCAGCAAGAAGACTGAAGAAACACTGATTCAGTAATTATGAGAAGCCATTCTGAAATGGGTGCCTGAAACCTTTGAGCTCAAAATGTTGGCTGGCCCATGGCTTCCTGAAATCACTGCAATTGGTGGGTGTTATTAAATCCTAATAAAAAGTGTAAAACAGGTTCTGCTGCTCCAGGGAGCCTTACTGGATTGTCCCAGTTTCTTATGAGGATTTGAGGTCACTCACTAGGGACTCAGAACTACAAATCCACTTGGGGTTGGGGATGAGGATAGCAGGGGAGATTGAAGAAGCTCTTTAGCCGTTTGCATCTTCTTTTAAGAACCATCCTTGACCTTCCTAGTGGGCTAGGACAGGTATGTGGAAAGCATCAGAATCAGGATGCTGTGGTTGCAGTTCCTCTGCAGGCTGTTCTGAGAAATGCAGCATAGACTTTGATGAAGTGACCCATCTTAGAAACATAGGCAAAAGTATTTCTGGCAAAGACACCTGAGCCCACTAAGATGACAGGTCCAGTTATGCTGGCCATTTCCTTCCTTAAAATATATATGTATTATATATATATTGAGGAAGTTCTACAATAGCAGGTTTCCACGTGGGTGTTCCAAACATCTTTAGTGTTAGGTATCCCTCGTGTACTCTCTCCTCAACTCCACCCTCTCAACTCCCACCCCATTTAACCCTTCGTATTCTACTATTCCCCTTCCCCTCTTCATACCACTTGTATTCTATTCCCTTTCCCCACCTCCCTTGAAACTGCCCTCTCAACATGACTCAGTACTAGTCTCCTGCTTTCTATGGGTACTCAAATCTAACACACTTATGTAAACCTTCGAAGTTGACATCCATATATGAGAAAGAACGTGAGGAGTTTGCTGGGTCTGATTACCTCCGTCAGAATGGCTGTTTCCAACTCTCCCACTTGCCTGTGAATTTCATTCTTCTTTGTCACTGGATGATATTCCATTGTGAATCTGTACCAGTCCTTCATTATCCCTTCATCATCTGGTGAGCATCTAGGCTATTTCCATTTTCTGACCATTGTGAACACAAGAGCAATGCACATGGATGAACACGTATATTATTGATGATACTGCAGTAGGATGTAGAGCACTTTGGATTAACACCCAAGAGTGGTATAACTGGATCACACTCTACATCTGTTTTTACCTAGAGGAAGCTGTATAGTGACTATTTCCATAGTGCCTGAACCAGTCTGTCCTTTCTCCAGCACTGAACAAGTATTTCCCTTTCTCCACATTCACACCAGCATTTAAAAAAGAAAGAGAAAGTAGTGGTCATTTTGGCTGAAGTATAAGGAAATCCCAAAGTCATTTTAATTTGCATGTCCATGACCACATCTGCCCAATTTTGGAAGCCTCGGAAGTTCAGGAGCTAATGGCTGCCACAGACCTCTGAAGGTCAAAGGTGAGAGGAGCAAGAAAGGGAGGGTCAAAGGGCATAGAAGGATGGAAAGGTGCCAAAGGACTGCTTCCATTTGGAAGTGAAGCAATTATCTGCTCTAGCTTTTCCCAGTTGCTTAGAAATGTATTTTGTTTAGAATTTGATTTTTCATTACTCCTTCATAACTTTCTCTACCTAGTCAATTAATAATCCTATAGACATCTGTAGAGGCATTTCTATCTACAATATAACATATAAGAACATAATATTAAGTAAATCATTAATCGGTGTGATGTTTAACTCTAGCAGTACGACTAAGAGATTATGAATTCGAGACTTGCTAAGGCCACATGGTGAGAAAACAGATTGTCCCTGATTTCAGTAAACACATGATCTGAATGGAGATTGACCTTGCAACAAAAACTGCACAATTCCTTAGCAACAAGAGAACAAAGAACAGTGGAAGTAGAGATGGACGGGGAGTGAAAGTCACATTTGGGAGAGTGTGTGTACCATGATTCATTCTGAGTTGTCCTTAATCCATTAAAAGTCAGATGGCCCGTGGGGAAAAGCGTTTCAGTCTCTTACTACAACTGTCCAATAACACAGCGCTTGGAAAACTCATGCTCACAGAAGAGAACCTTCCAGAATGTATTTCTATATTAGACTTTTACACCTTGGTCTGCTCTATCTCACATTACAACTGAGATAGAAAGTCGGCTTCAAATGCATCCATGGTACAGGCTTTGTGCTTCTTCTCCCCAGAAGCAAACACGTCATAATGACAGGCCTCTCTTCTGCTATTACTCAGAGAACCTTTGAACTCTCCTTTGCAAAACACCCCCGTGGCACATTGTCTTTCACTGCAGGAATGCATTGCATGTCTCCAGAAAGATTTAAAGGTCCCATCTCTCCCCAGATTGGTCAGTTCTTATATGACAGAGCAAAGCAAAAGAATTGGAACACTGATTCAATAATGAGTTTTTCCAAGAAATCTTGGAATGTGGATCTTATAATGAGAAAAAAAGCAATGCATTGAATTTGGTTTGAAATTAGCAAGCCACACAGAGCTGCTGCAATGGCCCAGCCTATTCTATTCACAGGCTCTCAAGACCCAACAAGTCATCTGGTGACTCAGGCAATTCCTAAGCAGAGACAGAATGCTCTGTTCAGCCTGTGTTTCTGAAGCATTTACTTGGGTGGAGCCTTTTCAATCATCGAAGCAAAACAAGCTTGTAGCATTCCAGAAGGATTCTCTAATCTAAATATGAAATATTCAAGTTGCAACCTGTGGGCAAATCACCGATGAGCATGATGGGATTGTGATATGACAATTTAAAAAAGAAATAATACTGACAAAATGGAATAGAACTTTATTAATTATTTACACTTGATAAAAATCAGAGTATCAAAATATTTTAGAATTATGGCATTTTGTACTAATGGGCAAGCTGCTTAAATAAACTCTATGCATTGTTAAAAATAATTAAGTGAATGATAGCCTAGGGCTTATGATCTGTTACTTTATAGGATGGGAACCCAAGATATTCTGAAAATTAATTAATTAATTAACCATGTGAATTACTTATTGTGTGTGCATGTGTGTGTGTGTCTGTGTGTGTCTGTGTGTGTGTGTGAAGGGGCAGTCTGATCAGAGGACAACTTATGGTTTTAGGATTGAAGAGTCACAGCCTGTACCCCATGAAGTCAGATTCAGCCACTCCTCCTTAATAAAGGAGTCAAACTAACAGTGAAAACCAGAAAAAAAGGAAGTATGTTCAATGTGCCATACTGGGAAGAGGGAACATGAGATCTAGTGACTCCCTTAAGTCTGTCTTTGGGAGTTATAACATGAGGGTAGAGTTTAAACTAGAAAGGAAGAGACATGTCTAATAAACAGCATTGTCTCAGCTGCAAGTCTGTCCTACAAGGTTACTTCTCTGTTACAAGTGGTCTCTTCTCTGGATGCCCCTAGGACTTAGGCCACTTCTTTCCCAGCTGAAGATTCAGGGGGAAACCTAAAGTCCTTTCTATTGATAGGCAGGTAGTTAAAGAGGCACACGCTTCTCTTTTGAATGTGTTCAGTTCTCCTTTCACAGACCATGTCAGTCTCCAGTGTTGAACTCAGGATTTGACCACAGACAACTTAACCCACTGACCCATCTCAGCAACACACATGGCATTTTTAATTAGGTTCCCATTTTTATTCACTTTTCATGGATAGATACACTCATACTGGCAATCACAGATGGGATTTCTGAAAATTTTAGGGTTAAAAAAAAACTATGAATGTTGACAATGACTGTCCATTTGAAATCTGAAATGCTTAAGATCAGAAATGTTCTAAATGTTAAGTTTTGTAGTTTGGAGAGATTTGCATAGACAGAGCTCCTTTAGAGATGAGACTCAAGTCTAAACATGAACTGCATCTTTGTTTCATCTCCATCTCGGGCACATAACCTGCAGGTAGCTTTGTACGAAATTTTCTGCTAGTGGGTGTTTTGACTGTGAGCCACCCCTAGTGTGGAATTTCCCATCTGTGGTGTCCTGTTCCTCAGAAAGTGTCAGGTTTGGGGAGCTTTTCAGGTTCCAGGTTTTGGGTCTTAAGAATGTTCACCTTTCACTTAATCCTTCGTGCTCAATTTCTGTGGTGATTAATCTCCTGGATTTGGAAACCCGCATATTAAAGTGAATTCTTGAACAGCATTGCTTGCACTGAGAAGGAAAAGGGGCTGACAGAAAATAATCCCCATCAAAGGAAGCTGTTCTTATAAATTCAAGCGCTGCACGGATTCTTAGTGGCTGATTGCTTGAAGTCCCTGAGTGGCCGTTCTTATCTTGAAAATGTAAACAACTACAGAAAGGTTAAAGAATAGCAAATGAACACCCAATTGTTTTTCATTCACAATCAAAGCTGGTTAATATTTTGTTATATTTACTTAATCTGCCTATGCACATATTTAGAGAGACACACACACACACTTATATGTTGCAGGAAATATGAAAAAATGTCTTGCAGGTTTCCTTTCCGTGCTACCGCTGACAATTCTCCACTCCAGGTGATGTCCCGTCAGGCTACTCTCTGCCCACCAGTTCTCTGTCAGGGCCGGAGCTCCCATGTTCCCTTCATTGCCATGCCAGCCCCACCCAATGACCGTCCACCCCTCTGTCAGCCACCACAAGACCCAGCAACCAGCTAGAAACTAAACTCTAGAAGCTTATAATTAATCAAACAGATTTATGTATCAAAAAATTTCTCAATTCACAAGATTCCAGTATAATAATTTCAGAACCAATTGAAAATGATAAAAGCTTCCCACTTAGATTAGACAAAATATTTCAATTATTCTAACCTTTATGCTACCATAACTACCTATGGCTATTTAAAGCCACGCTGGTTCAGGTTTTTCCTGTCTGTCTGCCTCTGTCTTGGCGGTGTCTTCTCTTTTCTACTCTGTTTCTCCCACTCTTAGATCCACCTCCCTTGTCCCTGTCCAATCACAGGCCTCTTGCACTAATATTTTAATATAATTGGACAGGGAAAATCCTACCATATAAACAGGACAAAAATAATACAAACATTTATGAGCTAGGCATGGTGATGCATATCTAAAATCGGTAAAGGTAGTTGGAGGCTAGCGTAGTTTACCTAGCAAGTTCCAGGTCAGCCACACACATACATATTTCTCTGTTAGTGACTTTTTCCAAGAGTCTTGGACAATTGTCTCATATTCTGGATTTTTACATTAATTTTAGGTTCATAGAATTTGGCAAATATATTTGTATTGGTGTTACATTAATATTGAAAACAAAGTAGTGGATTTTCTTTGATATTTTTAGCATTTCTGGTATTGTAGTATGTAGACAGTTGGAGATAAAATATCAGAATAATGAACAGAATGTTACTGCTACATTTGTCCCTTTACAATATAAGGATAGAGGATTCAGCCTTTTAAATACCATGCAAATGAGCAGGGGTCATAGTTCCTTTTATAACAGTAAACACTTTGGGGCATGTTTATACAGCTTATCATCTGTATCCTAGCAAGTCTCCAAAGTCATTGAGAAGCCACATTGTTAAAATAAATACCAAGTGGACAACAGTACAAACAAAGGAACATGCTAGTCACAAGGTTGTAATTTTAACTAAATTCTCTTCCTTATTAAAATTGTTATAAGCTTTTGAGTTACAGGCCTTCATAATTGTCTGTCTGTTAGGGTTGCTATAACAAAATACTCTTGACTGGGTAGCTTATAAACAACAGAAGTTTATTGTCACACTAGCACAGGCTGAGAAGTCCTGCGCCTTTATTCATGTCTGGAGTGGAGGACCAGTTTCTTGGTTCATAGAAGTTATCTTCTTGCTGAGTTTTCATGTGATAAAAGAGGCAACAAAAGACTTTTATTTAAAAAAATAAAAAGAGCCGGGCGGTGGTGGCGCAGGCCTTTAATCCCAGCACTTGGGAGGCAGAGGCAGGCAGATTTCAGAGTTCGAGGCCAGCCTGGTCTACAAAGTGAGTTCCAGGACAGCCAGGGCTATACAGAGAAACTCTGTCTCGAAAAACCAAAAATAAATAAATAAATAAATAAATAAATAAAATAAAATAAAAAGATTGCGCTCCGGGCGTGGTGGTGCATGCCTTTAATCCCAACACTCGGGAGGCAGAGGCAGGTGGATTTCTGAGTTCGAGGCCAGCCTGGCCTACCGAGTGAGTTCCAGGACAGCCAGGGCTACACAGAGAAACCCTGTCTTGAAAAACAAACAAACAAACAAACAAACAAACAAATAAAAAATAAAATAAAAAGATTGCAATAAAGGAAAAAATGTGGTTTTTTTCTCCCCTATCATACTCAATATGGAATATTTCTATAACCAGAAATGTGTGTTTTTCCTGCAACCAACTGTGTCCTAGAATTCAGCTGAATGTTGACATTACTTGGTAATATTGTCAGAACCACAGGCTGAGGGCTGAGCCCCACAGATCTTGCCCATTTTAGATTGCAACCACAACCATTTAGGCTTCTGTCTTAATGGACAAAGGAAAGCCTCTACATTGTTCTCAGACTCCCTTCTCAGGTTTGGTTAATTTGCTATACTGGCTCTCAGGATTCAGGAAATGCTTTGCTTATGTTCCCTAGTTTATTTAAAGGCCAAAGAGAAATAGTCCATTGAAGCGATGCCCCAGGGATCCTATATCCTCCCTAGGTACACCATCCTCCCAGCCTCTCCATGTGTTCAGCAACCTGGGAGCTCTTCAAATATCAATCTATGTCTTTATAACAACTATTTATTGGCCTCCAATCTCTAGGCTTTAACCCTTAGCCCTTATTCAACTCAGCCTTTCCAGGGACCAGCCCCTTTCCTGAGACTATTGAAGTGTAACCCCTTAAGTCATCATTCTGGATCAGCTGAGGTATTTGCCAAAGGGGCTCACTATGATGTTATCACTGCATAATTTGTTACTTTTCTCATTGCTGTAAGAAAATACCTGTGGAGCCTGATATAGCTGTCTCCTGAGGGCCTCTGCCAGTGCCTGGCAAACACAGAAGTGGATGCTCACAATCATCCATTGGACAGAGCACAAGGTCCCCAGTGAAGGAGCTAGAGAAAGTACCCAAGGAGCTGAAGGGGTCTGAAGGCCCATAGGAGGAACATCAATATGAACTAACTAGTACCCCCAGAGCTCCTTGGAACTAAACCACCAATCAAAGAAAACGCATGGTGGAAATTGTGGCTCTAGTTGCATATGTAGCAGAAGATGCCCTAGTCAGTCATCAATGGGAGGAGAGGCCCTAGGTCCTGTGAAGGTTCTATGCCCTTCTATGTATAGGGGAATGCCAGGACTGGGAAAGGGAGTGGGTGGGATGGGGAGCAGGGGGAGGAGGGAAGAGATAGGGGATAACATTTGAAATGTAAATAAAGAAAATATCTAATAATTAAAAAAAAGAAAGAAACCACTACAAGAAGATAATAAGAAAGGTGCAAGGTATAAAAAAAGTTTAAATGTGTTAATGTGTTCATGTTTCACTGTAGTCAGTGCTGGTTGTATAGATCTCTTAATCTGGAAATAAGCAGTGTAACTCAATTTTTAAAAGTTAGAATGCAAACTACTAGGATTAAAAAAACTGGAACTGCAAAGTGAATGCTTCATGTGTAGAAAATAAAACTGGCTGTAAAAAGGTGAAAAAAAAAGAAAAAAATCCCCATCAGAAAAAACATAAGGGAGGAGGTTTTTATTTTGGGTGGGGGTTAATCCATGGAGGCAGGCGCTCCAGGGAGCTCATGGTAGCTGGCCCCTGATCTTGAGGCTCTTGGGACCTCAGTGTACCTGGAGTCAGAGAAGGGATCCTGTCAAAGGTTCATGTCTTTTGGCCATTTTCTGTCAGCTAGGTTCCATGGCCTAACCTCGGCTCATCCTTCCTAAAACAGTGCCACCAGCTAGGGACAAGGTTTCAAAACACAAGCCTGCTCCAGATTTAAACCCTAATACCCAGCAACACCTTAGGGATTTGAAAATGCTAGAATGGGAACCAGCAAGAAATACCAAATACACTTCATAGCACAGTCACTGACTTTATTCACGAGGCTCTGTTCTCATGACCTAATCATCTGGCATGATTCTTTAATACTCACTGTGGGGTTTAGCATTCTGTCATATGAATTTGGAGGCGGGAAACATAAGCATTCAGTTATAATTAAACCTGTATAGTCAGCCCAACCTCCAATGACTTCTCTTAAGTTTTATAATGCCAACCCCGTGTGTGTGTGTGTGTGTGTGTGTGTGTGTGTGTGCCCACACACACATGTATGTAAGTCCTATGTAGATGCTACTACTGTCTTTCCCTGATACCTCTCCATCTTTAGTTTTTGAGACAGGCTCTCTTACCAGCCCTGAAGCTCATCAATTCAGCTTGGCTACTCTAGCCTGCATTTCAGGAATCCGACTGTATCCACTCCTTCCTTACCTTCCCAAAGCTGGGGTTCTAGACAAGTGCCTGATGTCTGGCTTTTTACCTTGGTTCTAGGGGATCTAAGTTCTTGTTCTTGCATTCACTAAGTTTTATAGGGTTACCAGTGAAGCTGAGCCACAACTGGAGAAATTGTATTCTATAGTAACTGTTCGGTCTAAACATCAATAGCAATGGGCTCCCACCTACACCATTGTTATCCTCTTCAGCCATATTACTGAACTGCCACCAATACCGTCTGCTGCCACTGTTTGACTGATGTTAAACTTTAATTTGAGCCTGGGAATCCACCTTTGCAGGGTAAGATCAATCATTGATTTATATAAGTGGAGATGGCTGTGAAACTAAAGATATTTCAAGAGGACTATTGATTATACTCTCTTTGAATCTGTAGGCCAAAGCTGTCTCCTATCTGGAAATTGAAAATCTTTTTCTTTTTCTCTTCTTTCCTCTCTCTCTAGCCTCCCTGCTTTCTTTCTCCTCTCTCTCTCTCTCTCTCTCTCTCTCTCTCTCTCTCTCTCTCTGTTTCTTATTCTGTCTCTCTCTATCTCTAATCTATATCTCTAAATCTAATCTGTATCTATATATCTATAGCCATATCTCTATATAATATATATCTATATCATCTATATATTTACAAATATATACATAGATTCCCTTGAGTGTCTCAGGGAACAAAGCAGAGGTTCTGAGAGAAGCTGAAACTAGTCTCAAGATTGGGAAGGATCTGTATGTGAGGTGGGAGAAGGAGGAAACTGCACTTGACCATTGCAAGATATATGGAATTATGGAAATATCACACTGATGCCTAGGATACTAGATAGATAGATAGATAGATAGATAGATAGATAGATAGATGCATAGATAGATAGATTTACTTATCTTGTAAGATATACAGTACTTACCTTTCTGCATGTGGCTTTACTTTAGAAAGCATTCTCCAGCAAATACTGAATATTACTCCATTGCATACCCAGCCTTTATGTGGGGTGTTTATGTGTGATGCATAGATGGAAGTTTGTAAATGTATGTGCATGGAAAGGCTTGAGGAGGACTTTGGAAGTCTCTCTCTGCTGTCTCTCTCTGCTTTATTTTCACGAGACAGGGTCTCTCTCTCTCTCTCTCTCTCTCTCTCTCTCTCTCTCTGTGTGTGTGTGTGTGTGTGTGTGTGTGTATTCTTTTCTTTATCCATTCTGTCTGTTTCTGGGCACCTAAGCTGCTTCTGTTCCTACCGTGAATGAGCATGGGTGAAGAGGAATCTTTTTCGTAAGCTGCTTTGAGTTTCTATGGATATGTATTCACACATATGCCAGATCTATTTTTAAAATCTACACCACTTTTTTTTCTTCTTTGCAAAGGACTTTTGTGTGTTATGTATGCTCCTACAGAAAGGAGCTGGAACTTCCACGGAAACTTCTGGAAGGCCCTTAGCTGATTGGCACTTCAGCAACTGTGAAGAGGTTTGGAGTATTGCACATCTGAAGCCTACTTGTCTCTGCCCTCTTCCTATCCACATTGCCCTCTACTGTACCCTACCTGATATCACCATGGACATTGGGTAAATCTTTTGGAGTGTACAACGAAACTCTAGTTTCTAACCAACCAAAAGCTAAGGATGCCATCTGACACCTATCTCCTTTTATCTGTCTTCCTAATGTTTCCACTAATAGAGTTGAAAAGTGTTCTTGATTTATGTCTTTCTTTGTTCTGTTGCTATAAATGCTTCATGAAACAGTTTCCACACTGGAATGTGGAATTCTGGGTAACCTCCATCTGCTTTCTCAGGAAGTATTCACTCACACTTGGCTCCAGAATAAACTATCCCCTTTGAGATGAGCGTTGTGTTTTTGCGTGGATAGTTCTTTGGGGTAAATCGCCCCATGGTGACCGAATTTGATGTTTAACTTAAATCCTTTCTGCACAGAAGCAAAGTCAGTAGCAGCCCTGTAGCTGTAAACCTGAGTCTTTTGAGCTCAAGTTCTAGAAGGCAGGAGGATTTACAAAACCTCTTGACATTTTCCTCATGGGGCTGGTTTCTCAAACCTTTAATTGTACTTTTAGCTTCCCTTTAAACTCTCTCCAAGCTTTCTGTCTTCTTTTAAATGTGAAGCCCAGAATTAAATATAGTATGGGAGAGAATATGGCTGGTACTAAGTTTAGGGGACAATTGCTCCACACTTCTTTCTTTATGTGCTCTAAGCTCGATTGATAGTTTTTACAATAGTGTTTACAAAGTCCTAGTCAAGTTTCTTGCTCATGGTCAGTCCATGTCAGTGGAACAAAAGGCCTCCCAGAGCTCTCTGATCTGAGCATCATGCAAAGCTGAGAAGCCCTTCAAAATGTCAGAAAAGGATCCAGGAAGTGAAGGATGATTCACAAGTGAGATGCCTGGCATTCATGTCCTAAGACCTAGTTACTGCAAAATTACAGCTCCAAATAGCTTATCCTGCCTACTCCAGAATTAGCCAAGCACTTCTCAGCACCAATACTGTCTGGCTGAAGCTACTACAGCACCTCATGGCTAAAAACACCAAGAAGTGTCTCTCTGGCTTTGTTTCCCAGGAAGCAGGTATCTCCTTTTAGGTAATGTTTCAGAAGTAATCTGCAAACAACACTTGAAGTGCCTTTAAAACACAAAGTGGAACCTTGAAAAAAGGAAATATAGTTTATTTTATAGGATTAACATATTCTTAAAACCTCATCTACAAATCATACAAATTCATGATTGCTGATCAATCCTTATTTTCTTCGCATCATTCAAAATGAAACCCCAGAGTTGTTTTCTAGGAAGAAGTACAGAACTCAATAAGAAAGTAAACTCACTTATTAATTTATCAGCTTCCAAGCTAAGAGAGCTGAAGGGAAATGATATTTCTTATTTAAAACATTAACATTTGTATAAGCTAAGTGCTAAAGGAACCGATATGTTAGTTATTTTTACTTTTAAAAAACAAGTTTGGAATTCAAAGGAAAATGACCACTACTTTGAATTTAAGACAAACTGCGGGTAGGGCTGTAGCCTGGCAGGTATGTACAGGGCTCCAGGTGAAATCCTCACCCCACCCCTGCAATAGTGACAGAATGCAGAAAACCTTGAGTTGAAGGCAAACTGAAGCTGTTATAAATACCTTCCCTTGACGTAGCCTGTAATATGTGCTTGGGATATTCGCACAGTACATTCTCAAGTGTTAGGGAAACATTTGCCCTTTACTAATGCATAAAAACACATACTAGACAAGAAATCAAATTAGCCGGGTGTGGTGGCACACGCCTTTAATCCCAGCACTTGGGAGGCAGAGGCAGGTGAATTTCTGAGTTCGAGGCCAGCCTGGTCTACAGAGTGAGTTACAGGACAGCCAGAGCTATACAGAGAAACCCTGTCTCAGAAAAAAAAAAAAAAAGAAAAAAAGAAATCAAATTAATCAACAAAAAGCACAAATCACACAAACACACACACACACACACGACTTCTTTGGGATTTCTATAAGTCAGATTTTCAGTGTACACTTCCACCAAAGGAAAAAAAAATTGATGTGTTTTAGGACTATCCGGGTCATATTCTCAGATTTCTTCTTAGATTCCACCCAAAGAAGCTGATGTTTCTTTTCATATCAAGTCTCTACCGAATCCAACCTCCTAGTCAACTTCCTCTAACACTGTCTTCCCACCCTCGTCTCTAAGTAGTCTCCTCTTCTATGGATAAAAATATCTGTAATGTAAAGTTGGGGGATGAAAGGAACTCGAGCTGGGAGAGGAAAAAGATTTCTGAAAAACTCAAGGGAGTTTTCTTAGGGAAAGCTAAGCCTCACACAATCAAGGCTAGACAGAGAATGTAGGAGAGGAGAAGGGGAGGGAAAGACAACTAGGAGAGTAGAGCTGGGCCCTGAGGGGAGAGAGAGCCTTTAATTGGGCAGGTGTGACTACAAGTCTTTAGACCCAAGAAGTGTTATAAAATGGAAAAGAAATAGATGGTGGTGATGGTAAAACTTCAACCTGAGTGATTTAGATTCACCTCTGAGACATACCCCTGGACCTGTTTGTGGGACAATTCCTAGACAGGCCTTTACTGAGTGAGAGCCTTATCCTGAGCGTGAGGACACTCCCTGAATTCAGTTCCAGGCTGAATAGAAAGGAAAGTGGGTGGATCGAGTGCCAGCATTGGGTGTGTGTCTCTTTCTTCCTGCTGGTGGATGCAACTAGACCACTCGCCTCATACTCCCAGTGCTGTGAGCTCCCTGCCAGCAAGTTAAATATTTTTTTCCCCTTAAGATGGTTTCTTCAGGTATTTTGGTACAGAGGCTAGAAAAGCAATGGACATAATGATTAAAGAGTTATTACTGGGATTTAAGCATTAAGAAATACCACTTCATGTTTGAGAACTTAGGTGCCTAAAATAATGGAGTTCACTTTAAAAAGTAACATTGGCTGTCTGAAGGATCTCTCTTTGAATTTGTTTCTGGAATCGTAAGCAGAACCTGCTGCTGGTAGGCCCAACAGGAGGGGTCCTTTACCCAGGAGGACCTAGCTCTGATGTTCCTCCAGCTGTAACATGATATGAGGGGACCCAAGAATGTGCCCACAGAACATCTTATACCTCCCTCTTCTGAAACATGATCCCAATTTCCCCAGACTTCCTGGAGCAAAGAGTCACAAGTTGATTTACAGAGATCCTTCTAGCTTTTTCTTTGGGTTTGCCTAAGGGGTGGGGTCTTGGTTGGTGAAGCATGACATAGAGTTCTCCTTAACATGAAGGCTAGCAAGAGATCCCTTAAGGCATGGGAAGATGAGGGCAACTGGGCCTGTACAGTCACCCTGTGGGCTGTAATGACAAGGAGCAGGAGAACTAGAAAACAAAACCTAGCCATCCAGAGCATCATAAAGATACATACATCTTGGTAGAAACATCAGCATCTTTTATGTGATACCTTGTTCATATTTACATATTTAGTCACTTATGCCTGGAGCCCATAGGTGATGGAAAACCTCAGTTGTTGAGAACCATGCGCCTTCAGGATTCACATAACTGTACTCAGAACACAGGCATAAAAACTAGTGCTACAGCTGTGCTTTGGACTTCTTGACCCAAATTCATCCCCAGTCATATGGCGATTTTTACTTGGGGATGTGGGGTAGATTGAATACCCTTGGCCCCAAGATTGGCACTATTAGGAGGTATAGCCTTGTTAGAGTAGGTGTGTCCTTGTTGGGGGAAGTGTGTCACTGTGGAAGTGGGCTTTGAGTCCCTCCTCCTAGCTGCCTGGAAGACAGTCTTCGCCTGGCTGCCTTTGGATCAAGATGTTGAACTCCCAGCTCCTACTCTAGCACTATGTCTGACTGAATGCTGCCACGCTTCCTGCCATGATGATAATGGACTGAACCTCTGTAACTGTAAGCAAGTCCCAATAAAATGTCTTCATAAGAGTTGCCTTGGTCATGGTGTCTTGTTCACAGCAATGTAAACCCTAACTAAGTAAGTAAGACAAGAGGAAATTAGGACAAGAAGCATTGGTGAGGGGAAGGGCTCCTGGGAAATTTGTGCTTTAAGAAGAAGGAGGAAGAGGAAGAGAAAGGAGAGAGAGGAGGAAGAGAAGGAAGAAGAAACACACCTTCACTCTTAGCACTCAGGTGGCTAATGCAGGAAAATCATGAATTCAAGGACAGTCTGGCCTACAAAGAAAGGTCTCATCTAGAAATAAAAAATAATAATAATAAAAAAGAAAGACAACAAAATAAAGAAGAAACAAGGAGGAAAGAGGAAAAAAAAAGACTCAAAGAGGATGTGTGCTTTGTGTCCTATATAATCCTCTGTGCTACCTCGGGCTCTGCAGAGCCCCCATCTGTAAGAAGGACCATATGCAGACTACGACACAGCAGGAGGGATCTTACCTAATGCACCTTTAACTTTACACTTCCCAGCATCTAAAACTTTTTTTTTAAAGGAAAGAAGTTATATTTATCAATTATCCAGTCCTTGGTACTCAATCTAAGAAGCAGAATAGACTCAATATAACACAACGCTTTCAGACATGCTTCTCTTGCATAGGGATGCATTCGGGGATGCCATAACTGGAATCAAAGAGCAGGACTGGGTTCAGGAACACCTTCATTTCCTTTATCTGCTTGAACCCTTCTGTCATAGTTAGTATTTCATTGCTGTGAACAGACACTATGACCAAGGCAGCTCTTACAAAGGCCAGCATTTAGTTGGGACTGGCTTGCAGGTTCAGAGGTTCACTCCATTATCATCAAGGCAAAGCATGGCAGCATCTAGGCAGGCATGGTGCAGGAGGAGCTGAGAGTTCTGCATCTTGTTCCAAAGGCAAACAGGAGATGAGTGTTCCTATGTGACTAGGAGGAGGGTCTCAAAGCCTACCCCCATGGTGACACATGTTCTCCAACAAGGCCATACCTACTCCAAATAAGGCCCTACCTCCTAATAGTGCTAATCCCTGAGCCAAGTATATTCTAAGCACCATACCAGACAAACCTCACCAGGTTTCCTTGGGATGCTAGCTGCTGCAGGGTTTATGGAGATAAGTCACCTGGTATGTTTGTTGTTGTACATGAGCGGGCAGATGGTGTGGAAACCCCATAACTTCTGACTCTTACCTGTGTTCACATTGCTATTCACCCTGTACACCAAATGTTGCAAGGTAACTGAGCTGACAGAGTGTGCAGTCATTTGCAGAACTTGCTATGTAAGAGTCCAACTGACCTGGGTTGTTTTCCTTTATCTCCTCCCAGACTGGTGCCTGAACACTAAATGCCCTTACTTACTGGACCACAAAGACCATTATGATCTCAGAATAACAAAAGAAGAAAAGAATGCAAAGGTGCCTGTCACACAGACAGTTGATAATTTAAAACTTTCTGCTCCAGGCTTATATTGAATTTTATTTGCTCTTAGACAATTTCTCTCACTCACCAGGATTTTGAATGTTGACAGAGTCTGCCAAGATTGAAAGTCAAATTTGTAATTATTTGGTACATTTAAGACTATTGCTTCTTTAAAATGCTTTTGTGTGTGTGTGTGTGTATGTAGGTGTGTGTGTTAAGGGAAAAACAAGTTGTTTTTGCTTTTCTACTCATACACTTAAAGCAACCAAGAAAGCTTTTGTGATCCTGTGTGTGGGAGTCTCATCACCAAGTGAGTGTTGTGTAATTCACTTCTGACATTATCTACCCAGAAACAGAGCCCGCGGGTTGAAGGCTTCACCCCCACAGTGCTCTGTCCTCTGCAGATGCCAATTGACATCTATCTGAGTCACGAAGGCCCCTGACAAGTTGACTATAATCCATGGGTCTCTCAGGTTTGACTAATTTGCTAGAATGGCTCTTGGAGCTGAAAGAAACACATTTTGAACTAGTTACTTTTGTGTAGCTGGAACCAAAATACCAGAACCAAAATACAGAAACAGCTTCGGAGAAGGAAGCTTTATCTTGCCTGTGATTTCAGAGGATTCGGTTCATGAACACTGGCCTTATGAACACCACTGCAGTGGCAGCTTGTACAGGAGGTTGCTGTTTGCCTCATGCTGGAGAGAAAGCAGAGAGGACAAGGAACTAGGGACCATGTACAACTTCAAAAATGTGCTAACACTCACCTACCTCATCTAAGTAGGCCCTACCTCCTGTGGTTTTCATCATCTCCCTAAAACCAGTTGAGAACCAAGCGCTCAACACATGAGCTGTCAGGGAAATTCCATATTCAAATTATAACACATTTATTATAAAACATATTACAAAACTTGCAAAAAATACAGATAAGTATCCATGGCCAGAGACAGGTAGAACTTGGCCTGCAGGCTGGCAACTCCGTGATCTTCTCTGGGCCCACCACTCTGCTAGCTTTTCACATGTTCAAATGGAAGCTCCTTGAATCTTACTGTCCAAGCATTTTTAGGGAGGTCAGTCTCTAGTGCTTCAGCTCTCTTTCCTCAAGATTGCTGTATGGTGCTCAAGTGGCTCTTTAATGTCATGGTTGCTTGGCCTTTCTGGAGATTTAGCCTCATTCTAATGCTTATTCTAGGCCCCACCTACCCCAAAACACTCAGGAGCACCAATTGCAATGTGATCCAAAGACTTTGGATTAGTCAGCATTCTCTAGAGAAACAGAACCAATAGGATAAACACACACACACACACACACACACACACACATATTTGTTAAATCAATTTACATTAAAATAGTAACAATGGTTGTCTCACACCAAGAAGCTGAGAACCCTGTAATTCTTTAGGCCCTGAGGCTAGGTGTCTCAGTAGTTCCAAACTGACACAGAAAACATGGAAGTTTCCTGGAGATGAAAGCCTGGAAATGCTGGTTATAGTATCAGCAAAGGAATCAGCAGCAGCAGCAATGCCAGGATAAACAAACATGGCACCAAGGCTAAGTAGGCAGAGAGAAAGCCCAGTGATTTTCCTTCTGCCATGCACTCTTTTATCTGAGCTGCTACCAGAAGATGCACTTGGGCTCCCACTTGGGGTCTTGCCATATCGATGAAAGCAATCAGGATGGTTTCTCTGGGTGACGTTCCTGCTCAGGGAATTCCAATTTGTTTTAGCAAATTGTTTCAAGAACCAGCCATTACAGCAATCAATGCTTTCCGAGCATGCTTGTCACTCAGGGAGTTTCAAGATAGTTCAGAGTTCCGTGTTGGGAACTGAGGCAAAGACGGATCCTGTTTCAAACTGTATCACAGTTGGTGTATGTGTGTGCTTGATTTTGTTTTCATTGGTGGGGAGGCTGCTTTCATTCCACTTATACTGTGGGCAGATTTTATCTTTTTGACTTGAGTCTTCATATGTAAGATGCTAACAATTACACTAAACCAAACCACCACACGCGGTGGCACGTAGAAGTCTAATGGTACAAGCAGTCACATTTGAGGTTAGAAAACAATGTGATAAAAGAACTGATATAAAAACGTCACATGCTCACTGAAGTTTCTGGAACTTGCTTGCAGCTGTGCTCATCTCTTCTTCACAGAGCACTTTTTGAAGGGCACTAAGTTGACAGACACATAGACACCTGCTGTCTGCCTCTTCCCAGGCAGCGGACAGATGTATGGAGTCCAAGCAATGTGAGCACACACTGACATCAGAGTTGGACTTGGATTGGTACAGTTGGGATAGATAAAGTGCTTGTGACACTTACTCTGCCTTTTCCCCTTCTTCATCCAAGGGATTATTTAATACTCTGTTTGCACATTTAGCACATACTTGACTCTAATAATAACCCCGGACCTGAATCATCTTCCTCTCTGGCTATTACACAGAGTCCTCAGCTGCTTCCATGACTTGTGTGCCTGGCTTTTGGTGGTATCTGGAAACCTCAGAAAATGTGCAGAGTGACCAAGGATGTTAATTTTAGCTATCCATGACGTGAGCAACCTTCTATTTGTCTAAATTGATCTGCCTTAAAAATCTGTGGTGTGATGATGAAGGAAATGTCACTATATACAAATGTGGTTTAAATGTTCTCCTGTAAGAGATACACTCTGTCTGAGAGTGTAGCACCAGACTAGAGTCTGTGTTTAATAAGGATGTATGACCTTGGTTCAGTTCTGATCAATAATAACAATAACAGCAATAATGTGTATCAATACTTGCTACATCCACTCCAGTAGTGACAAGCGCGATAGGCCCCGAAAACCTGGGCGCTGTCCCAAGGTGAAAAATTCATGGAAACTTAGTCTCCTGGAATCGTGGCATCCTGTATAAAGAATGCTCCAATGTCCTTGCTTTAGTTGGTAAACGGATCTGTGTGCTTTCCCTTAATATTGCTTTATTACAAGTGCTCCTCTGGGCAGTGGTGGTGCACACCTTTAATCTCAGAACTTGGGAGGCAGAGGCAGGCAGATTTCTGAGTTTGAGGCCAGCCTGGTCTACAGAGTGAGTTCCAGGACAGCCAGGGCTATACAGAGAAACCCTGTCTGGAAAAAAACAATAACAAACAAACAAACAAACAAACAAACAAAAAAACAAGTGCTCCTAAGAATTGATATTTTGACATATAGCTAAGTTAGATTCTAGGCAGTCCTTGATCCGACCTTGAGCATGGATAGCTAAGTCACTGCCCTACACAGAAATTTACCATTATCTAGGAAGAAGGAAGTTTGTGACCTAAAGAGGAACCAGAGTAGATACTTAGAACTATAGATGACTGAGTTACACCCATACACAAGTATTTACAATGGCCTAGGGGGAAGGTGGACTATACAATAGACTAGAATAGGATCTATGGCAAGGGCATGAAGTCCTTGCCCCTGGCTTCTAAGATTAAGTGGACCTTAGGTGGAGCTGTTTTTGATTCCAGTTGTTAACATTGAATTTTATCCCAGTTGGTTCCTGCCAGTTCTTCCCTGTTTGCATTCCTCTGTTTTGTGTAAGAATCCAGTAACCTCTTTGTACCTGGCCTGTGTGTCACCCAACTTCCCTATTTTCTTCTGAATAAAAAGTTTGTTGCAAGTTTGTACAACCACTCTGGAAATCAGTCTGGCAGTTCCTCCGAATATTGGACATAGTACTACCAGAGGATCCCACAATACCTCTCCTGGGCATATATCCAGAAGATGTTCCAACTGATAATAAGGACACATGTTCCACTATGTTCATAGCAGTCTTATTTATAGTAGCCAGAAGCTGGAAAGAACCCAGATGTACCTCAACAGAGGAATGGATACAGAAAATATGGTACATTTACACAATGAAGTACTACTCAGCTATTAAAAAGAATGAATTTATGAAATTCCTAGGCAAATGGATGGACCTGGAGGGTATCATCCTGAGTGAGGTAACCCAATCACAAAAGATCTCACATGATATGTACTCACTGAGAAGTGGATATTAGCCCAGAAACTTAGAATACTGTCTTAGACAGGGTTTCTATTCCTGCACAAACATCATGACCAAGAAGCAAGTTGGGGAGGAAAGGGTTTATTCAGCTTACACTTCCAAATTGATGTTCATCACCAAGGAAGTCAGGACTGGAACTCAAGCAGGTCAGGAAGCAGGAGCTGATGCAGAAGCCATGGAGGGATGTTCCTTACTGGCTGGCTTCCCCTGGCTTGCTCAGCCTGCTCTCTTATAGAACCAAGATTACCATCCCAGAGATGGTCCCACCCACAAGGGGCCTTTCCCCCTTGATCACTAATTGAGAAAATGCCTTACAGTTGGATATCATGGAGGCATTTCCTCAACTGAAGCTCCTTTCTCTGTGATAACTCCAGCTGTGTCAAGTTGACACAAAACTAGCCAGTACAAATACCCAAGATACAAGTTGCAAAACATGAAACTCAAGAAGAACAAAGACCAAAGTGTGGTCACTTTACCCTTTCTTAGAATTGGGTACAAAACATCTATGGAAGGAGTTACAGAGACAAAGTTTGGAGCTGAGACAAAGGATGGACCATCTAGAGACTGCCGCACCTGGGGATCCATCCCATAATCAGCCTCCAAATGCAGACACCATTGCATATGCCAGCAAGATTTTGCTGAAAGGACCCTGATATAGTTGTCTCTTGTGAGGCTATGCAGGTGCCTGCCAAACACAGAAGTGGATGCTCACAGTCAGCTATTGGATGGAACACAGGGCCCCCAGTGGAGGAGCTAAAGTACCCAAGGAGCTAAAGGCGTCTGCAACCCTATAGGTGAAACAACAATATGAATTAACCAGTACCCCCAGAGCTCGTGTCTCTAGCTGCATATGTAGCAGAAGATGGCCCATCATTGGGAAGAGAGACCCCTTGATCTTGCAAACTTTATATGCCCCAGTACAGGGGAACACCAGGGCCAAGAGGTGGGAGTGGGTGGGTAGGGGAGTGGAGGGGGAGGGTATGGGGGACTTTTGGGATAGCATTTGAAATGTAAATGAAGAAAATACCTAATTAAAAAAAAAAAGAAAAATAAAGATGTGAAAAAAAATAGTTTGATGCTCGATTTGACAAATTACATTCAGATCCACACTCCCTAGTGTCGAATCTGTCTGTCAATTCCTGCCAACTCCTTGCCCACCTGTGACTAGATACCCGTTCCACACAGACAAGGGACCACGAGGGTCTGCGGCAAATACTGATATCAATGATCAGTGGGGGTTTGGGGTTCCCCAGAGAAGGTCAGAGAAGGAGAAGCCCTGCTGGTAAAGGGAGTCCCCCATTTTGTGATGAGCTCAGAAGGCTATCCAGACAATTGTAGACTTTTGACATTAATAAGCAGAGCCCAACAATTATTGACATGAATATATGTACAAATAATAATATTCTTAAAGGACTTCTGGGAAGTAGTGATGTTTTCAGTTTCTTTGTTTGAGGTTAGTTATATAAACATATTGATTCTGTGAATGTTCTTTGAACTGAAATTTTATGTGTCCATTTTAGTGTATTGAGCATTCAAAATGGTTTTAAATATTTATTATTTCAACTTGATTTTGTTTTGTTCCTCTGTGATGCTGGAGATGAAGAGCCACATGCTAGGTATTTACTCTACCACTGAGGTATTCGTTAATTATAATAATATTAATGGTGCTTTAAAAGAAGAAAGGTACAATAATATGCCATCTATACATATAAAGGCATGTTTAAGCTGCATTGAACATAGAATAGTGTTCAGAAATTTTATAGAGAAGAAAACCAACAGACATGATTATTTAATGAGACTCTCTATTTTATAAGTATCAACTTTCTTCCACAACAAAAACCTTTTTTCTTACTACATAATTATAGCGATGCATTCATTACATTGGGCTTTAAAATAACTTCTCTCTTTGATCTTATTTCTGTTGAAAGATATATCTGTACTTCCCCCCTTTATTGGGGGTAAGTGTGGAGAAAATGGAACCTCCTCATTCACTACAAACGGGAGTAAAGCTCAGGACAGACTCTTCACGGGTCACCCTGGGAGTAGCTATAAAAACATATAATGTTCCTATGAATTTGTTGAAGCAACTGTGCTTTAAGAATCATGCCAGAAATGCCCTGAGAACTCCAAGGCACTTTTCTTCTTCAGTCATCTGGTTAATCTTGATCGCCAGCTTCCCTGTATGAAGCACTGCTTGTTCATTTAGTGAAGCACACCTGGTGTGTCTGGGAAAATATTTCAGAGGATTAACTAAGCGGTAAATCTGTCTGGAACGTATGCAGTGCTATCCACAGTTCGGGACCCGAGTGGACTGAAGGAGGCACGAAGGAGAGAGCAGCGCACACTCTGCTTCCCTGCCCCTGCCAGGTTAAGCCTCTCCAGCAACACCCTTCGGCCGAGCATGTGGGCCAACCATGTGCCAGGCCTCTGAAAATGAGCAAACTCTTCCTTCTTAACTTCCACTCGGTATATTTTTACCATGATGACAATGACGTAACCGTTAACGTTCATACAACTAATTTGCTGAGGGCTCAGCACCTGGACCAGGGTGGAGCAGGGAACAGGACAAGTCCAGTCACGGCTCACAACAGAGTTCCTGAGCAAATGAGAAACCATCCAACTCATGGCTTTGTTTGCCCATGACGTGTAAAATGATGGAGAAGGGAGCTGGGCTCTGTGGTGCATACTTTTAACTCCAGCACTCAGAGGCAGGCAGATCTCTATTAGTTCAAGGATAGCCTGGTCTTCGTAGCGAGTACCAGGACACCCAGGGCTACATGAAGGGATTCTGTCTCAAAGCAAAACACAAAAGACAAATGAGGCCAATGATGCATTATTTAACTAAATATTGCCTCGTTTCCAGTGATGAAACACAGGGGACTATGGGAATTTAGACCTGAACCAGTTTGGAGATGAGAAACAGGAAACTGTAAAACAGCATGGAAGTTCATGATCAGAGATAAGTTTAAAACAGCAAATCTGCAAACAGAACCATCGAAGGTTGTAACCAACAATTTGAGGGCAGAGAAGCATGTTTCAGACTGATATAAAATGATAGATGGCAGGGTTTTTACATGACCCCCTTTTTTGGGAGGGTGTGTTTCAAGACAGGGTTTCTCTGTAGGTTGTCTTAGAACTCACTCTGTAAATCAAGCTGGCCTCAAACTCACAGAGATCTGCTTGTCTCTGTCTCCCAACTGCTGAGATTAAAAGTGTGCACTACCACTGTACTGATCACATTTTTTTAAAATGAAAATAATTACATCATGTACTTAAACATACATAGAATACACAAAATATGATTTAATTTGAGTGCATGTGTGTGTTTGGCAATTCACCATAACCTAATTCTGACTTGCTCCTGGCTTCTTCTTGAGCATCTGTGTGGACATTTTCCAGCATTCCTTTCAGCCATGGCAAGTGACTAAGTCCTCAAAATTAATGCTTGGAGCAGTGGGCAGGTCTAGACTCACAGACAGTAGGCATGCTTCCTTTCTGCTCTTTCTCTTTATCTCCAATGGAACCCAGACTTCATGATGACCTACCTCTACCCATGCAGACCATAATAATTTCTTGGGCATATTGGGAGTCAGACTGGTGACATAGAAGGAAGGAACCTGGATCCTCTTTTTTTTTTGTCCATTTTTATTTTTTTTTTCAATTTTTTATTAGATATTTTCTTCATTTACATTTCAAATGCTATACCCAAAGCCCCCTATACCCTCCCCCTGCCCTGCTCCCCTACCCATTTCCACTTCTTGGCCCTGGCGTTCCCCTATACTGGGGCAGATAAAGTTTGCACGACCAATGGGCCTCTCTTTCCAATGATGGTCGACTAGGCCATCTTCTGATACATATGCAGCTAGAGACACGAGCTCCGGGGTGCTGGTTAGTTCATCATGTTGTTCCACCTATAGGGTTGCAGAGCCCTTCAGCTCCTTGGGTGCTTTCTCTAGCTCCTCCATTGGGGCCCTGTGGAGCATGGATCCTTAAATGACCATAAGAAGTACAAGTCTTCTTACTACCTAGCCTTACTACCTTGACTTTAAAAACAGACACTATTTTCTTTAGCAGTTTTAGTTTTAGAGAAAATTTCAGGGATCTTGTGAATGTCCAGGCCTCTTCTTGTTTCTCCTCTTACTATATCTTGAAATTATATGGTACATTTGCTATAATTATGAACCAATATGGGTACAAAAATGTTATGATTAAAGTCTAGTTTTATACTGCGGTTCTAAGTTACATATAAGTAGAGTCACATATGTGTTTATTTCTTAGTTACATACTGCCTGTCAATTAGTGATACCACCACCACCACTAACCTCTACTAACTCTGTGGGTTTTGCAAATTATGATGCGCAGTCATTATCACAGAGTCAGAGCATAATAGTCAGGTCGTTTTCTGTATGTTCCCCACTTGCCCACCATTCTTTCTCCCCTGCATCCCTGTCAGACACACAATCATTCCTTAGGCTCACTATAGTTTCTCTTTTGCAGCACGCCAGAGAATCTTATTTGTACAGTGTCTAAATTTTCCCACCTTAGATTTTATTTATTTATTTTTCTACTGCTGTGATAAAACACCTTGTCCATAGTAACTTATAGAAGGGAGGGTTTGTTGGGGGTTTAAGGCTCTGGAGAGATAGGAGTCTGACATTATGGCATGGAACATAGCAACAGGCAGCAGGCATGGCACTGAAGCAGCAGCGGAGAGGTCCAGTCTGGGCTCCCTGGGATTTCCCTTGACACCTTAAGGCTACCCTAGTGGCACACCTTTTCCACGAGGCCAACCTTTCAGAAACTGGAGACTTAAAAAATGCTCAAGAGAAGTAGGTAGGACATCGGATTCAAACCACTGCAGAGAAAGAAGAACCCACAGAGTAGCAAAAGACAGCTCTAGAGATATGTTAATGTTTGCACATTGGGGGATAGTACATATTTCTTTAACAAGCTCAGCACCTGTAACCTATAATTGCTTACAACTAAAAGGTAACTCAATAAATTCCAAATGTCACACAATTATCTGTAGCTGGCAAAATCACACCTCTGCTAGAGTACAAGGCAAATCATAGTCAGCTGCTGCAGTCAGTCTGAAGCAGCCCCATAGCCCCACACCTAGGATCAAAACAAAAACCCATTTCCATAATACTTCTGTGTTTTTCAAAGAAACTAAACTTCAAAATCACCAGTACAAATGTCAGATTCTCTTACTTTATTATGAAGAGGCTTTATTGGTCTGATTACTTTTAACTCTACAAGGCTGGCTAGTCATGTGTTGCATTAAACAGTTCCCCTAAGGAGAATATCTGTTAAGGCTGAAATTGATATTTGTTCATATTTATTGATTACTTTCCATGGGCCAAGCACCATACTGAATAAGTCTTATTATATTGTCTCATACATCATAGATACTTTTCGATTGTTGTGATAAGACACTATGACCAAGGCAACTTGTAGAAGAAATTGTTTCTTTGGAGCCTATAGTTTCAGAGGTTTAGAGAGGTTTAGACCATCATGGTAGGGGAAGGGAGTAGTAGATAGGTAGGCAGGCAGGCAGGCAGGCAGGCAGGCAAGGTGCTAGAACACTAGCTGACTGTTTACATTTTGAGATGCAACCACACACAGCAAACTGGGAATAGAATGGGCTCTTGAAGCTTCAAAGCCTTCCCTAGTGATACACCTTCTCCAACAGGGTCATGCATAGTTCTCCCCAAATAGTTCCACAAACTGAGAGCCAAATATTAAAATATGTGGCCTCATGGAGTCTTCTCATTCAGACCACCACACTCATATAATTAATATAGCATATGAGGTAGATACTAAGTTAAGTTCATGTCAATTGCTCCAACAATGCCCTATGAGCTGGTTACTATTATAAGATCCATTTCTCAAATGAGGAACCCTTCCAAGGACACATAGTATGTGTGTGGGCAGAGCCAGTCTTTATTTAAGCCTGGGTTTGTTTTCATTCCAAGCGTGAACTCTTAATCACACTGCTCTGTCTAGGAGGAAGTATCAGAGGGTCCTCTTGAACACAGGCTTATGAAGAAAAAGCCTCAACACCAGAAACAGAAGGCTTCAAGGGCTTCTCTAAATACAATTCATTATTATCCAGATAGGGAAATTGAGTACCATAGTCTTTGGTGTCATGCTTCATAGCAGAGTCAAACCAGAAATAAATTGTGTTTCATAGTCTGTTCTTTGCCTCATGGGTCTCTGTATTTGAATGGTGGCATTGTATGCTTTGCCTGCCAGCTACAGAATGTCTGTCAGTCACGCATTGTTGGTGAAAGAAAGAAAGAAAGCTTACTTCAGAAACATAGATGATCTCTGTATCCTGTCTTTCTCTCACATAAGTTTGAATTTATGAATCTCTGGAAAATACTCCCATGAAGTGATAGCTGAAATATACCCATCGTTTTAGGCATTCTGCAATAAGTTGCTAAATGTATAATCTTGACACAAACTGCTTGATGAAAAGCAAGTGGTTTCCATGACATCCAAGACAGCATCTACAGCATGCAAACACCTTCCTAATATAGTTTTTTTTTTCCTAGTAAAAATAGAAAGCTAAAAGATCAGTGCATTTAGGTTGGAGGGGGGCTTGAGAAATGAAGACATTTCACTTTCTTCAAAACCACTATTTTAATTCTTGCCGATGTACTTGCAGTCATCCACAGTATTCACACCATGACATTTGCCTGTTTATTTGAGGCCTGTGTTGCTGAAAGCTATTAATAGATAATGATTAGAACTACTTTGTAGTCATTTTCATGGGGTTGAAGCTCACTCTGTCACCAAGCATGTATTTCCTTCTTGTGAGAATCAGAGACTGGCTGAATAAAAAGAATCTAAATCACCCAGACCTTGTTCTTCAGTAACAACAACAACATACACAAAGACACACACACACACACACACACACACACACACACACACTCACACACACAATGTTTTCTGCATGGAACAGCAAGGTACCTACCCAGTTGTATTTCTATGTGTCTTTTAGTGGCTATTCCAAGATTCCAAGGATAAACTCCTGGGAGAGATAAGAACACTATCTAATTACTCCTAAAGAAAATAGATTTCTCTCCCACCACTTTCCATTATGGTACCTTATCTGTTTCCTCTGGGAGTCAGCATAGGAAAGAGGAGACACTGACATGCAGAATCTGTCTTGGCATTTACAGTTGCTAGATGTAAACAATATTACTGAATGTCAAACAAGGCTCTTATGAGACCATGACAAAACAAATCAAACCAAACCTACTTCATAAATGTAAGGCTAGACAAGAACAAGGCTAATGTGTGGCCCACTCAAAATTTCACCTCTACACTTAACTGTGCAGCTTTTGCTTCTTCAACACTGGCAAAAGTACCTCCGTGTTTAGCATTGTTCATAACTGAGTCGACACTCCAACCTACCAGTAGAGAGAATCTGTTATACACATCACCTATCAATTTAAAAAGAGCCTATGGCCAATGAGTTGGTGCAGGAAATAGGAGGTGGGGCATCTGGCAGAGAGAGAGAGAGAGGATTCTGGTAAATCGTTAGGGGCTTGGAGACTCTCCCAGGAACATAGAGGAGGTCAGAATCATGGGAGCTAAGCAGAGATAACCAGCCATTTGGAGGAACTCAGGTTAGAATAAAGAGGAGGTTCTCCCTGGACCCATGAAACCGAGGAGAGGTAACTACCCATGTGGAAGATATAAAATAGTTTGAATGGGTTAAATAAGTTATGGTCTAGTTAGGTAACGAGCCAAAGCTTGTGTCCTAGGCATTTAAGCAGGAGCTGGGAGGAAAAACTTGAATTAATTTTTTTACTCTCACCCACCAGCACACCAGCATTTTTCCACCCTCTCTTTCTGACACACCACAGGACTCATCATATGTTTAATCTTCAACAAAATGGCCAAAATCAACCTTTTCAACTACAGGAGGGCTCCTGGTAGGCTTTGGATGGAGGGAATTGGCTCTTGTTTTAAGTTGCTTCCTATTGTTGTGATTAAAAACCAGGACTAAAACCAACTTGGGAGGAAAGGGTGTGTTTCAGTGTTCAGCTTACAGTCCATCCTGAAAGGAAGTCAGGGCCAGAACGGAAGCAGAGGTGGTGCGGTATGCTGCTTACTGGCTTGCCTTCCAGCCTCATGTTCACCTACTTTTCTTATACCTTTTAGGACCACCTGCCTGTGCTGGGGGATAGCAGCACGCCCACAGTGAGCTGGGCCCTTCCCAACAGTAATCATTGATCAAGAAAATGCCCCCAGGCAGTCTGGTGGAACTGTTTTCTCAAATGAGGTTCTTTCTTTCAAAAAGACGCTACTTTGTGTCAGGTTAACAACAACAAAGCAAATGAACAATCAAAACTAACCAGTACATTGTCTTCATCACTTGTATTAGTTTTCAGGATTCAATGTTTGCTTTTTTTTCGGTTATCTTCTCCAAGAAGGCAAATATTTTAGAGTGCAGAGACCACGTCTATCCTGTTCTGTGTGACAGTCTCTTATTCTTTATTAAGTATGGTGGGCGTCTAATACTTGCTAACTAAAAGACTGGACACCTGATGAAAATCGTATATATCCTCTTGCCCTCTCCTCCCTCTTGCACAGCTAGAAAGCCCACATTTAGGTTATAATTTAAGTTTATGCCTTTTGAAATTGAGAATACACACTGGAACATACACTTAAAAATACCTTTTGAACTCTAATTTTGTTTTAGCATTTTTGTTTTGTTGTAGTACTAACAATGTTGGGCCCAAAAGCTTGAGTTTCTCAGTAACTACTATAAAGGTGTTTCTTAGACAAATGGATGGATCTGGAGGATATCATCCTAAGTGAGGTAAGCCAATCAGAAAAGAACACACGTTATACACTCACTGATAAGTGGATATTAGCCCAGAAGCTCAGAATCCTTCTTAGAAGGGGGAACAAAATAGCCATGGAAGGAGTTACAGAGACAAAGTTTGGAGGAGAGACTGAAGGAATGACCATCCAGAGACTGCCCCACTTAGGGATCCATCCCATAAACAACCACCAAACCCAGACACTATGGCAAATGCCAACAAGAGCTTTCAGACAGGAGCCTGATATAGCTGTCTCCTGAGAAGCTCTGCCAGTGCCTGACTAATACAGAAGTGGATGCTCACGGCCATCCACAGGACAGAGCACAGGGTCCCCAATGAAGGAGCTAGAGAAAGTGCCTAAGGAGTTGAAGGGGTCTGAAGCCCTATAGGAGGAACAACAATATGAACTAACCAGTACTCCCAGAACTCCTTGGAACTAAACCACAAATCAAAGAAAACACATGGTGGAAATTGTGGCTCTAGCTGTATATGCAGCAGAAGATTCCCTAGTCAGTCACCAATGGGAGGAGAGGCCCTAGGTCCTATGAAGGTTCTTTGCCCCAGTATAGGGGAATGCAAGGACTGGGAATGGGAGTGGGTGGGTTGGGGAGCAGAGGGAGAGGGGAAGGGATAGGGGATTTTCTGAGGGCACACTAGGAAAGGGGATAACATTTGAAATGTAAATAAAGAAAATATCTAATAACAAAAAAAAGACATTTATGCCCCTGGGAGGGTGGGGGTGGGAATACTGGAATACCTTTTGAACTCTAATTTTGTTTTAGCATTTTTTGTAGTAGTACTAACAATGTTGGGCCTAAAAGCTTGAATTTCCCAGTAACTACTGTAAAGGTGTTTGCATAATTCCCCTTTCTATATTCCATTTTTTAAAAATAAATCTTCTTGTCTTGATCTCTAATTCCAAAAGTGCAAGTGTGTGTGAGTGCCATGAGGAAATTATGTAAGTATAAGCAAATATGAAAAGAAATAAGCCTAAAACTTAGACCCAAAGCTAATTCATCCCCTTCTAAATTGACATTATGCAGCTATCTGGTATGAGTGTTAGGATTCAATATTTCAGAGATTCAAAAGAAAACACACAAAAAAATATTATTAGGTGGTTAAGAAAGGAGTTTTGAAGGTATGTGTTGAGAGAACCATAGTCTAGGGGTTGTCTTGCCAACTAGCCAGTCACCTTTGCCTGACTCTAAAGTCCCAGTTTACCTTAAGAATGTGTCTGAGTGGGTAACCTGTAGAAAGTAGGATTCAGGTTTACAGTTAAGTTAGTTAAGGAGGGTGGAGTGAAGGTGAGCCATGTTATACAATATGTATTTAGATGGTATGTATTTTTTTCTTCTAACTCAAGATTTGTATTACCTTTCTCCACTCATGTCTTCTTTTCCACAGTTTGTGGACCTCCCCTTAATGTCTCCTGGCCTAGAGAGCAGTCTAGCTGTCTATAATACAGCATCTGTCTCTTGAGCTTAGCATGATTATCCTGTCTCCATTGTGGAGTATAGGTTGTCTTAGCCAGGTAGCCATGGCAACTAGTTGATCAGGCTAACAGCTAGGTAAATAGTAACAGTAAATCCTCCTTAGCAGAAAAAGGTGGAGAAGAGTCCCAGGACTTTCATCAAAATTCTAGAAAGTTCTACCTGCCCTTCATCCATCAGGGTACAAATGATCCTGGGAGATGCCAGAGTAGAAAAACCAGTGCAAGGTTAGCTGAAAAGGAGACACTGATATGTAGCTTCCATATGGCTATCAACCATGATGGGCTGGGACTCTCTAGCTATTAGGGGTCGCTCATGCTCTTGTAAGCAATACCTTATCTATGCTCTATAAGTAAGCCCAGAAGGCTCAAGGGTTCACATCTGGGGAATCATCCTTTGGTGGAATCATCATTGGTGCCTGTCTGAAGTGAATAAACATTTGCTTTATCGTTCCAGGAAATGTTTGCACCACACTAATTAAAAAATAATCAACAAGATCTGGCATGTAATTACTCATCAGAATAGATGCATTAGGAGAGAAAGTCTTGTGACTACACAGGACCATGGCTGATGGAGCCTTGAAGAGGGAGAACATTGAAAGAGACAAATGCATTACATCACAGGCAGCATGATAGGCCTTGAAGGGAGAGGGAGTCCTCCCCCTCATACCCAAAGGACAAAATGAGACTCTTACACATTCTCTGCGAGCTGCACAAGCTTCATATCACACAATCTAGTCCAGCCTGGCCTCCTTGCTAAGGGACACAGAGGCAGGTATTAAATAGAATCATAAAATTATGTTGCAGCCTAGCACAATACAACCATAACACCATGTGCTTTATCACTCACTGTCCTAGCCAGTAAGAGAGGATGTCTACATAGTCTACAGCATGCTTGTTTCAATTGTATAACTACTACTATTTTCTCCTTCTCCTCCTTCTCCTCCTTCTCCTCCTTCTCTTCCTTCTCCTCCTTCTCCCTTCTTCCTTCTTCTCCTTCTCTTTCTCCTTTCTCGTCCTCCTCCTCCTCCTTCTTCCTGCTCTTCCTCCTCTTCTCCTTCATTTTTAAATATCCTGAAAAATCAATTGTGGTCTAGAAAAATGGCTCAGCCAGTAAAGGGCTTGTCCTACAAGCACAAGGACCTAAATTTGATCCTGAAGCCTATGTTTAAATAAAAGAATTTAGACTGAGTTGTGTGTGTTTATAATCCTGGTTCTGGGGAGATAGAGCCAGGAGGATCTGGGCAGTCAATGGCTGGTCATCCCAACCTACCCAGCGAGCTCCAGGCTAATAACAGGCCATGTGTCACAAATAGTGGTAGATGGCTCCTGAAGATCAACACCCAAGGGTGTTCTATGGCCTCCACATGCACCTAAACACATGAACACACATGAATAAATGACTGAAATATAGTCATATTTATCAGGTAAAAAGAATTGCTAAATACTAAAAGTTTAGAAATATAAAAATTGGATGTATTATTGTCATAGGTTGTTGTTGTTGTTGGGGGGAAGCTCACTCCGTAGCCTAAACTAGACTAGAACTCACTATGTTCCTTAGCTTGGCTTCAGATTTGTAGCAATCCTTCTGCCTCAGCCTTCTTTGAGGCCCAGCCTGGCTAGTTCTATGGTTTTGGGATAATTAATAAAAAAAATATTAGTAGAAACCAGCAAATAAGGTACAAGTTGGGAGCTAGAGAATAGCTTAGCAATTAAGAGTACTGGTAGCTTTTCCGGAGGACCCAGGTTTGATGGCCGAGCAACCATCTCTAACTCTACTCCCAGGGTTTCCAACATCATCTTCTGTTCTCCAAGGGCACTGCATGTACATAGTGCACAGGCATACATGCCTGCAACACTAACATACACAAAAATAAAAAGAATGCAAGAGATTTTCAGAGACTCTAGCATGATTCACAGCTGTTACTGGTTACTAAAATTTAGGTAACTCTCTACATAGATATGCTGTTATGTGGCAGGTAACTTGGATTGTTAATGCTGTAGTGACTCTGGTGACTGTCTACTCCATCTAAGAAACTCCAGGAATCTCAATGATCTCATTGGCAGCCAAGCAGAGGCTCTGGTGGCAGTGACTCCATTGAATAACTGTTTGCCTCCTGCCACATGCTGTGCATGTTATGAACACAGTACTAAGAAAGATGAATGAGACAGCACTTTATAAGACAGCTCCTAGAAGTTACCAACCAGTGGGATGAAGTACACTGTTAGGTCATGGGCTAATAAAAACCAAGAAATGGATATTTAGCTAGCTGGAGTAAACTTACTTAGCTATGAATTTATCTTTTAAAACACAATGGGGGCAGGTGCTGTTGAGGTGACTCAGCAGGTGGAAGTGCTTGTTGCACTGGCGTGATGACCTAAGTTCAGTTCTTGGAACTCACATAAAAGTAGAAGAGGAGGCCTTCCAGTCACCAGCAGCACTGGGTCACCTTGGGCCCGAACTCAGTGGACAGTCTCACAGTCCCCAGAGGACTCTCCACCCCCCAGATGCCCAAGCATGCCCAGGATCTTTCCACAAATCCAACCCTTCATAGGATAATAAAGGGAAAACTCTAACACAAGGAGGGAAACTATGCTCTAGAAAAAACAAGAAAGTAATCTTTCAACAAACCTAAAAGAAGATAGCCACATGAACAGAATTCCAGCTCTAACAACAAAAATAACAGGAAGCAACAATGACTTTTCCTTAATATCTCTTAATATCAATGGACTCAATTCCCCAATAAAAGGACATAGGCTAACAGACTGGTTATGTAAACAGGACCCAACATTTTGCTGCATACAGAAAACCCACCTCAGTGACAAAGACAACCACTACCTCAGAGTAAAAGGCTGGAAAACAATTTTCCAAGCAAATGGTCCCAAGAAACAAGCTGGAGTAGACATTCTAATAGCAAATAAAATTGACTTTCAACCTAAAGTTATCAAAAAAGATAAGGAGGGACACTTGATACTCATCAAAGGTAAAATTTACCAAGATGAATTCTCAATTCTGAATATCTATGCTCCAAATGCAAGGACAGTCACATTCATTAAAGAAACTTTAGTAAAGCTCAAAGCACACATTGTACCTCACACAGTAATAGTAGGAGACTTTAACACCCCACTCTCATCAATGAACAGATCCCAAAAACAGAAACTAAATAGAGACACAATGAAACTAACAGAAGTTATGAAACAAGTGGATTTAACAGATATCTATAGAACATTTTATCCTAGACCAATGGGTGGATACTTCATTCCTCCTTAGAATAGGGAACAAAATACCCATGAAAGGAGTTGCAGAGACAAAGTTTGGAGCTAAGACAAAAGGATGGACTATCCAGAGACTACCCCACCTGGTGATCTATCCCATAATCAGCCACCAAACCCAGACACTATTGCATATGCCAGAAAGATTTTGCGCAAGGGACCCTGTTATAGCTGTCTCATATGAAGCTATGCCAGTGCCTGGCAAACACAGAAGTGGATTCTCATAGTCATCTATAAGATGGAACACAGGGCCCCCAATGAAGAAGCTAGAGAAAGTACCCAAGGAGCTGAAGGGGTCTGCAATCCTATAGGTGGAACAACAATATGAACTAACCAGTACCTCCCAGAGCTTGTATCTCTAGCTGCATATGTAGCAGAAGATGGCCTAGTTGGCCATCTCTGGGAAAAGAGGACCCTCGGTATTGCAAACTTTATATGCCCCAGTACAGGGGAATGCCAGGGCCAAGAATTGGGAGTGGGTGGGTAGGGGAGCAGGGAGGAGGGAGGGTATAGGAAACTTTCAGGATAGCATTTGAAATGTATATAAAGAAAATACCTAATAAAAATTTTAAAAGTAAAATAAAAAAAAAAGAACATTTTATCCTAAAAGGATACTTTCTCTGCACCTCATGGTACCTTCTCCAAAATTGACCACATAATCGGTCACAAACTAGGCCTCAACAGATACAAGAGGATTGAAATAATACCAAGCATCCTATCAGATCACCACAGAATAAGGCTGATCTTCAATAACAACATAAATAATAGAAAGCCCACATTCATGTAGAAGCTGAACAACACTCTATTCAATGATAACTTGGACAAGGAAGAAATAGAAAAAGAAATTAAAGACTTTTTAAGAGTTTAATGAAAATGAAGCCACAAAATATCCAAACTTATGGTACACAATGAAAGCAATCCTAATAGGAAAACTCGTAGCTCTGAGTGCCTCCAAAAAGAATTTGGAGAGAGCACCCATGAGCAGCTTGATACCACCCCTAAAAGCTTGAGAACAAAAGGAAACAAAATCCAAGAGGAGTAGATGGCAGGAAATATTCAAACTCAGGGCTGAAATAAACCAAGTGGAAACAAAAAGAACTATATGAAGAATCAAACAAACCAGGGACTGGTTCTTTGAGAAAATCATCAAGATAGATAAACACTTAGCCACACTCACTAGAGGGCACAAGGACAGTATCTTAATTAACAAAATCAGAAATGAAAAGGGAGACATAACAAGAGATCCTGAGGAAATCCTGAAAAGTCATCAGATCCTGATACAAAAGCCTGTGCTCAGCACAACTGGAAAACCTGGATGAAATGGACAATTTTCTAGACAGATACCAGGTACCAATGTTAAATCAGGATCAGATTAACGATCTAAAGAGTCCCATATCCCCTAAAGAAATAGAAGCAGTCATTAATAGTCTCCCAACCAAAAAAAGCCCAGGACCAGATGGGTTTAGTGTAGAGTTCTATCAGACCTTCAAAGAAGACCCAATTCCAATTCTCCTAAAGCTATTCCAAAAAATAGAAACAGAAGGTACTCGACCCAATTCGTTCTATGAAGCCACAATTATTCTGATACCTAAACCACAAAAAACCAACGAAGAAAGGGAACTTCAGACCAAGTTCCCTCATGTATAAAATTCTTGCAAACCAAATGTAAGAACACATCAAAACTGTCATCCATTATGATCAAGTAGGCTTTATCCCAGGTATGTAGGGCTGGTTAAATATACTGAAATCCATCAATGTAATCCACTATATAAACAAACTCAAAGGAAAAAAAAACACATGATCATGTCATTAGATACTGAGAAAGCATTTGAAAAATCCAACACCCATTCATGATAAAAGTCTTGGAAAAAATCAGAAATTCAGAACCCATACCTAAACATAAGAAAAGCAATATAAAACAATCCAGTAGCCAACATCAAACTTAATGGAGAGACACTTGAAGCAATCCCACTAAAATTAGGAACTAGACAAGGCTGCCCACTTTCTCCCTACTTATTCAATATAGTACTTGAAGTCCTAGCCAGAACAATTTCACAACCAAAGGAGAACAAAGGAATACAAGTTGGAAAGGAAGAAGTCAAAATATCATTATTTGCATATGATTTGATAGTATATGTAAGTGACCCCAAAAATTCCAACAGAGAACTCTTAAACCTGATAAACAACTTCAGTAAAGTAGCTGGATATAAAATTAACTCACACACACAAAAAATTAACTCACAAATCAGTGGCCTTTCTCTACACAAAGGTTAAACAGGCTGAGAAATAAATTAGAATAACAACACCTTTCACAATAGTCACAAATTATGTAAAATACCTTGATGTGATTCTAACCAAGAAGTGAAAGATCTGTATGATAAGAACTTCAAGTCTCTGAAGAAAGAAATTGAAGACCATCTCAGAAGATGGAAAGATCTCCCATGCTCATTGATTGGCAGTATTAATATAGTAAAAAATGTCTATCTTACCAAAAGCAAACTACAGATTCAATGCAATCCCTACAAAATTCCAACTCAATTCTTCACAGAGGTAGAAAGAGCAATTTGCAAATTCATCTGGAATAACAAAAAACCTAGGATAGCAAAAACTATTCTCAAAATAAAAGAACCTCTGGTGGAATCACCATGCCTGACCTCAAGCTGTACTACAGAGCAATTGTGATAAAAACTGCATGGTACTAGTACAGTGACAGAGAGGTAGATTAATGGAATAGAACTGAAGACCCAGAAATGAACCCACACACCTCTGGTCACTTGATCTTTGACAAAGGAGCTAAAAATCATCCAGTGGAAAAAAGACAGCATTTTCAACAGATGGTGCTGGCTCAACAGGTGGTTAGCATGTAGAAGAATGCGAATTGATCCATTCTTATCTCCTTGTACAAAACTCAAGTCTAAGAAGATCAAGGAACTCCATATAAACTAGAGACACTGAAACTTATAGAGGAGGAAGTGGGGAAGAGCCTTGAACATATAGGCACAGGGAAATATTCCTGAACAGAAGAGCAATGGCTTGTGCTGTAAGATCAAGAATCAACAAATGGAACCTCATAAAATTGCAAAGCTTCTGTAAGGCAAAGTACACTGTCAATAAGACAAAATGACAACCAACAGATTAGGAAAAGATTTTTATCAATCCTAAATCTGATAAGGGGCTAATATCCAATATATATAAAGAATTCAAGAAGTTGGATTCCAGGAAATCAAATAACCCTATTAAAAAATGGAGGACAGAGCTAAACAAGGAATTCTCAACTGAGGAATACCAAATGGCTGTGAAGTATATAAAACAATGTTCAACATCCTTAATCATTATGGAAATGCAAATCAAAACAGCCCTAAGATTCCACCTCACACCAGTCAGAATGGCTAAGATTAAAACCTCTGGTGACAGCAGATGCTGGCAAGGATGTGGAGAAAGAGGAACACTCCTCCATTGCTGGTGGGATTGCAAGCTGGTACAACCACTCTGGAAATCAGTCTGGTGGTTCCTCAGAAAATTGGGCATAGTTCTACGGAAGATCCAGCAATACCACTCCTGGGCATGTAGAAGAATTCAAAATGATGCAGTCTTATCTCCTTGATACTAGAAGATACTCCAACTTGTAACAAGGACACATGCTCAACTATGTTCATGGCAGCCTTATTTATAATAGCCCGAAGCTGGAAAAAATCCCGAAGTCCCTCAACAGAGGAATGGATACAGAAAATGTGGTACATTTACACAATGGAGTACTACTCCACTATTAAAAAAAAAATGAATTCCTAAAATTCTTTTACAAATGGATGGATCTCGAGGATATCATCCTAAGTGAGGTATAACCCAATCACAAAAGAACACACATGATATGCACTCACTGATAAATGCATATTAGTCCAAAAGCTCAGTATACTGAAGACACAATTTGCAAAACACATGCAACTCAAGTAGAAGGAAGAACAAAGTGTGGATACTTCGATCCTTCTTAAAAGGGGGAAAATACCCATGGAAGGAGATACAGAGACAAAGTGTAAAGCAGAGCCTGAAGCTATGACCTCCCAGAGACTACCCCACCTGGAGTTCTATCCCATAAACCACCACCAAACCCAGACACGATTGTGGATGCCAACAAGAGCTTTCTGACAGGAGCCTGATATAGCTGTCTCCTGAAAGGCTCTTCCAGTGCCTGGCAAATAAAGAAGTGGATGCTCACAGCCATTCATTGGACGGAGCACAGGATCCCCAGTGAAGGAGCTAGAGAAAGTGCCCAAGGAGCTGAAAGTTTTGCAGTCCCCTAGGAGGAACAACAATATGAACTAACCAGTATCTCTAGAGCTCCCTGGGACTAAGCCACCAACCAAAGAAAACACATGGTGGGAGTCATGGCTCTAGCTGCATATGTAGCAGAGGATGGCCTAGTCGGTCAATGTGAGGAAAGGCCCTTGGTCCTGTGAAGATTCTATGCCCCAGTATAGGGAAATGCCAGGACCAGGAAGTGAGAGTGGGTGCATTGGTAAATAGGGAGAGGGGGATGGGATAGGGGGTTTTCAGAGGAGATACTAGGAAAGGGGATAACATTTAAAATGTAAATAAAGAAAATATCTAAACAAACAAAAAATCCAAAAGATAAGCAAAACCAAACAAAACAATATTTGTTATGAGGTGATAGCAGCCAACCAGCTTGCTAAGCGGTAGCTTAAGAAAATATGGGATTTTTCTGCATGCTTAAAAAGCATACTTGTTCATTCAATTAAGCCAGTTTATTTTGGTTTATTATTGAATAAAAAGAAAGCCAACAGTGAGTACCTTTTTCCTTAGAGGATTTGTCACAAATAGCTTTAATGTGGACAAAAAATGTTTGTTTCCTGAGTTCATTTTTCCCCTTGGTATCAGATAATGTCAGATAGACTGTATTGAAATAGGAAGACCATTAACTTGTCTTCATTCTCATGGTCACAAGTAATCAATAAATGCTTGCAGTTGCCAAGCAGAGAGAATTCAATGTCCCAAAGTCTGGGATGAACAGACCACAGTTTTAGCAATGTGAGTTGGCTTCTCATTTACACTGAGTCAGCAGTGATGTCCCCAGCTCTTCCCAAAGGGAAGGTCCGACCGAATCAATGACACATGTGGCCTGTTAGTCTCTGACCTCACTGGAACAGCTTGAGACAGAGCACAACCTCTCTCTCTCTCTCTGCAAATAGAGAAATGGGAATTTAAAAACAGTTACAAACCCGAGCCACACAGGAAAAGAGAAGTTGCTGTTTCTACTCACTGTTTTGAGTTCTGTTTTCTAACCTTAGGGCTGGAGGAGTGAGAAGCTTAAAATGGGGGGAGAGATGGCATTCCAATGAAGAGGGAGGGAGGGAGGAAGGGAGGGGGAAGAGGGAGGGAGGGAGGGAGGGAGAGAGAGAGAGAGAGAGAGAGAGAGAGAGAGAGAGAGAGAGAGAGAGAGAGAGAGAGAGAGAGAGAGAGAAGATATATTTTTTTGGAGTGGATTTTAATGCGTGGTAAATCCTTACTTTACAGTTCATCACAGTGAGGAGGCTAGGGCACCTTAGGAAATGCTAATATAAGAAAAACCTGACTATACCAAAAGGATTGATCCAGATCCTAATCATGCTGAAAGCTGCCTCAGTTGGATTCTAATGCTGGAGTCATACACCCTAAGGCCCAGATGAAGCAACAGGCCCCCCCAAAAAAAAAAAAAAGTTTTTTATTTGTTTTTTGTTTTTTGTTTTTTTTTTTTTGAGATAGGGTTTCTCTGTGTGTCCCTGGCTGTTCTTGAAGTCAATCTGTAGAACAGGCTGGCCTCTTAAAATGAGATCCTCCTGCCTCTGCCTGCCAAATCCTGGGATTAAAGGCATGCACCATCACCATGCAGCTGCAGCGTGTAAATTTAAGTATCTGGTTTTTTCGCTTTTTTTTTTTTTAATGAGAAAATGAGGAAGGGCCATGTTTACTCACTACATGCAATGTACAGCTATATGCAACGGATGTTAATTTGATTTAAGAGCTTTAACCAGTTAAAAGAAATGGGACACACTCTGAGAAAGGAGGCAAGAATAAAAGACATTTGCGGAAGAGGGAGAAGAAAACAACGAGTCATGAAGACAGACACTGGTAGAGAAGACAGACACACTCGGAGGAGAAAGGAATCGTGAAACAGTAACCAAGACTTGGGGAAAGTGACTGTCATCATAGTTACCAAATTATAGGCTGATCCTTTACCACAGACTCTATTAAACAGCGGTTAGGGGTGTAGCTCCCATACCACCAAGTTTCCCAGTTCAACTGGCACAGCCAACATTTTCTAATGTATTTACAGTTACAGAACTACTGCCACAATCTTAGTTTAGAACATGATTACCATTGAGATACCTATCCCTTAGTAATCTCTCCCCACTTCCACATTCTCCCTCCAGACTTAGCCACTTAACCACTAAATTGACATTGTCTCTATTTGCCGGTTCTGAGCATAGGGTAAGTAGGATCCTGCAAATGTTATCTGTGACTTCGGTCATTTAGCAATTTTCTGGGATTCATCTACATAGCACATCATTGACTCATGTCCCATTGGGAGGCATGCTCATATTCTACTACATATCTGTTACAGTGGCTGATGAATTTTGAGTTGCTACAAACGATGCCTGCATATACACTGGTGTCTGAATTTTTGTGTACAAATATTCTTTCATATCTTCTGTGTTTATACCTAGGAGATTTTCTGAGTCACGTGACTCCACAGTTGCCACTTTAAACAGCTGCCCAGTTCTCTTCCACGGGAGCTGCATTACCCTAACAGGTCTAGCTTCTAAGTTTTTTACACACTAATCAGCAATTGTTGCTGCCTTTGTAATTTTACTGAGATATAAATTAAACACAATATATGGAAGTATACTTACTCCCACAGTGGTCTTTATTCAAAGCAGTCAACACAATGTTCACTGATCCTCATAATCACAGAAGAAACCCGTACTCCTTAGCTGTTCCTCTGATAGCCCCCAATTTTTCCCTCCCATAGCGACGACGGCAACTAAGGTACCTTGATTCTATCTTTCTGTTTCTCTTTTGTTTTTCATTTCGTTTGGTTTGGTGACAGATTTCAGTGGCTAAATGCTGGATGTCATTGGGGGTTTGATTGTGTTTTCCTGAAGAAAAGTGAAGGCTCTTTCTCCCTGATTACTCCCGAAGGCCATGTTTCCCTTCTAGAAAAGTGTATCAAATTCTTTAGCCACTTTTCAAGCCTGGGTTGTCTTCTTGGTGGGCTGAGAGGGTTCTCCACACCTTTCTGGACAAGTTTCTTAGCAATTGCTCGGATTGACAAAATTGTCTCCCACTCTGTGCTTTCTTCCCACTTGGTCAATTCACTCTTTCGATCACTTGATTACTCTGTATTTCTCCCTTTGAAAACTGCCAAATAGGGGCTGGGAATGGCCTAGTGATTAATGAGGGGTGGGGATAGCTCATTAATTGATAAGGGGCTGGAGGATGTCTCAGTGATAAGGGATGTGTCTTGTTCTTGCAGAGGACTTGAATTAGGGTCCCAGAATTTACACTAGGTAGCTCTCAACTGCCTGTAACTCCAGCTCTGACCTCTGTGGGTACCTGTGCTCATGAGTACACGTACCAGCCACCCCCACATATATACATAATTAAAAATAAGCCTTAAAAATTAAAAAGAAGTGTCAAATAGTTTCCTTCTGTTTTGAGCACTGGAGATTAGAAGTATGAGAGGTAAATCTGGTGTATAAAAGTTCACTCAAGGAGTATTCTAAATTTAACATGATAGAATTACTTAGCTACTTATAGGTCTATATTTTAAAGATGCTGAGACTTGCTCCTTTTAGTTGTGAATACATGTGTGAGTATTTGTCCACCTTTGAAAGACAGGATGGATGGAAGGTTAGCTACACTTTTTTAAGTCCAAAAAGGAGCTGGAGAGATGGCTCAGAGGTTAAGAGCACAGGCTATTCTTTAAAAACCCAGGTTTCATTCCTAACATCTATCTGTCAACTCACAACTGCCTGTAACTTCACTTCTAAGAGATCCTATAACCTCTTTGGTCCTCCTCAGGCACCAGGTATGCACATGATATGCAATCCCCACCACACACACAGACACACACTCACTCCCACACACACAACACACTTGCACAATACACAATTTTTCAAAAAGAATTTACTCTCTAAAATACGCAAATGCTAATTACAGTTACTATATTGTGGTTGTTTAAACAAAGGTTAAATTAACCACAGATCATCCTTTTTAAACATTATAACCCATCCATTTAGCAGTCTTGTATTTCAAGCACATTTGTTGAAGATGTTCTTTGTGGAGAAAGATATCAAGTTTATAAATGTCTACATGTCTTTAACCTGCTACTATGAATGAGCCAGGAGTGATGGCCCAGGCCTTTAATCCCAGCATTCCAGAGACAAAGGCAGGTGGATCTCCATGAGTTCAATGCCAGGAAGACTAAACAATGAGTTCTAGGACAGCCATAGATATGAATGATAATAACATAATATGTATAATCATTTCTTTGAATATGCCTTCTTTCCCCCATTTTAGAGGTCACAAAGTGAAGGCATACATGTTAGCTTAAGATAAAAGAGGCATTAATTTATTAACACATAGTGGTGAAGTATAAATTTATGTTTCTGTTTTGATTTCAGTATTATTACATACAACATGAGTTGCTTCAAAATGAAAGCACTGATTGATTTCAAGAGAAAGCATAAGTTCCTCTTCCTATACTGACTTGACACACATATCACTGACAGAAAACCTAAGAAGAAACTCACAAGGGAAAGCTTTTGATTGCTCTCCTTTGGTACTAATTCTTTTTGAGCGATTCTGACCAAATCTCAGGCAGAAACAACTCAGAGAGAAAAGTTGACTTTGGGTCAGAGTGAGTTCAGTCCATTACAACAGAGGAAGGTATGAACAACAGAGATTCTCTGTAGGAAGTGTATGACCTAGACCTGTACAATGGTGCCAACTAGGACACCAGGACCACAGGAGTGAACCAGAAGCAGATTTAACTTTCAGAGGCTTTACCTTAATCTCCTATTTCTGTCAGTCAGGTCTCATCTAAAAGCTCTACAGCTTTCAGATAGTGATATAAGACAAACATTGTCAGAATATTCCCAATACGAACCACAATGCCTACCTGTACACAGCTATTATCTAGAAAATGGGTGGGTGGTGAGTTGGATTAGAACTATGTGATCAAACCCAAGTTGCTGTGCATAAGAGGCAGCTAACCAAGATGTGAATGGAAGAAGCACCCTGGGGGAGAGGGCTGGACATAAGCTGGATCCTATCCTCAAAGGACACCGTAAACTGGGTGAAGAAAAACCATCACCGTGTCTTAGTTCCTTTCCTGTTGCTGTGAAAAAAGAGGCTGACAACTGAAGGAAGGAAGAAGGCAGGGGTTATCTCTGTTTACAGCTGGAGGTACAGTCACCAAGGGAGAACAATCGAGGGAGCTTGAAGGAGCTCCTGGCATTGCATCCACAATCAGGAAGTAGAGAGTGGTGAAGGCCTGTGCTCAGCTCATATTCTTCTTCTGTTGTTAAGTTCCCAACCCCATAAGGTAGCACCACTCACTTTTAGAACGGGTCTCCCCACTCCAGTTAATCTAATCAAGCTCGGAGGCTTGTCTTCTTAGTGATTCTAGACTCTGCCAAGTTCCTAAGTTTATAATATAAACCATTATCGTTTGAGAAGGGCTGAGAAAGTAGCTTAGTGGTACAGCACTTGCCTATCCTGTTCAAGGTCTTAGGTCCAACCCTTAGCATCCAGAAAGAAAGAAAATAAATAAAGGAATGAATGAATGAATGAATGAATGAATGCAATATGAGCTGTGCTGGCTAGTTTTGAATCAACTTGACTCAGCTAGAGTTATCTGAGGAGAGGGAATCACAACTGAGAAAATGCTTCTGAAAGTTTGGCTTATAGGCAAGCCTGTGGGGTGCTGTCTTGATTAATGATTGATATGGGAAGGCCCATCCTTATTGCCACCCTTATAGGCAGGTGGTCTTTGGTCTATAAGAAAACAGATTGAGCAAGCCATGAGCAGCAGGCCAGTAAAAAACACTCCGCCATGGCCTCTGCATCAGCTTCCACCTCTAAGTTCCTGCCTTGAGTTCCTGTCCTGACTTCTCTGGATGATGAGCTATATAAGTCTATCACATTTCCTTGATCAATGACTGTTGTGGGAGGGCCCATCCCACTATGGGTGATACTATACCTGGGCATGTGGTCCTAAGTTATATGGCTTCCATTGAAGAAGCTATAACAAGCAAGCCAGCCAGCTGATTCCTCCTCTGCTCCAATCTAGGTTCCTACCTGAATTCCTGCACTGACTTCCCACATTGATCGAGAGTGACCTGAGAGTTGTAAAATGAAATAAACTCCTTCCTCTCAGGTTGGTTTTAGTCACTTTCTCCCAAGTTGTTTCCTCTTAGCAACAGAAAGCCTGAGACAGGAGCCTTGTGGGATCTCAAGCAGGAAGACAAGAAAGATTTATTCTTTAGAGATACAGCAATACTGTTAGTAACATTTACACTAATAATGGTGGCTGACATTTATTCTGCTGATTACATGCTGAAAAAAAAACGCAAATGTTTTACATCATGTGGTTTTTGTTTCTCAAGTAACATTGGTGTAGCTCACCATAAAAGGCATATACATTATATTAGAGTTGTCAAAAGCAGAAGAGAAAAAAAGTGAGGTTGCTTGAAGAGGGTTTGCTCTATAACTACAAGCACGAGTGGGACTTCATGTGGAGACAGACTGCTACTTTCCTTCCAAGAGTGTGGCTTATACAGGAACAGTAGTTAGGCTGCAGAAAGTAGGTTTGAATTATATTATGATTTAATCAATTTCTCTATAGCATGGGTCTGTTACCTTAAAAAGTATGTTTGAGTTTATGTCTGTATATGTGTGTGTGTCTGTGTGTTTTTGTGTCTATGTGTATATCTGTGTTTCTTTGTGTGTCTGAGTAAGTGCATGTGTTCATGTATGTATGCATGTGTGTGTATCTGTGTTTGTGTGTTATCGCAATGCGAATTTGGTAGGGAAGACCTTGGACACCATTAAAAATACAGGCCTTGAATCATAGGGTGTACAGATAGTTTTGTGAAGATGTAAAACTATCAAGAGAATAACATTTAAAAAATTATTATTATTAGTAGTAGTAGTAGTGATGTTGGCATCTTTATACTGACAGGTTGTTTTTGAAGATATTATTAACTATGGAAGTTGACTAGATATAGGAATTTTTATGAATTGCTTTACAAGACAAAACCTGGTTACCAGAGACTTTTGGTTTGGTTTGGTTTGGTTTGGCTTTTGAGAGAAAGTTTCTCTGTATAGCCCTGGCTGTCCTGAAACTAGTTCTGTAGGCCAGACTAGCCTAAAACTCAAAGACATCTACCTATCTCTGCCTCTCGAGTGTTGGCATTAAAGGTGTGTGCCACCATGCCTGGCTTTCCAGAGACATAGTGGTAGGAAGTCAGTCAAGCCGAAAGGAATTGGGTCACGGAGATGTGGGTTCTAACTTGGTTTTGGAGGATGCTAAATTCCTGAGATGCCTAGCAAAGGATCACAGAGACAAGAACAGTGGGATGGTGTTGGAGGCCACTGGATGTTGGCTAGTTTCCAAGAATATAGAAGGAGTTAGTATTTTATTATGAATTAGTGTGGCTGCACCCTTATGTGTTGGATGAGTAACAGTTGTGCACTCTTGTTGTTAGAACAAAAAGAGCTCTGCGAAGACAGTATGATGGAGATACACAAGATTACAGGGAAAAATACGTCTGTAGAAGAGTTTACTTAAAAACAATCAGCAAATTTAACATCTCCCAAACAAACAGGTTCCATAGAAAATGACTCAGAGACTCAGAAGAGTGAAAACAGACCTCACTTCTAAAGAGCTGATTATTTATCATAATGGAATCAGATGAGCTCAACAGTAGAAGGACCTTTGTTTTCATTTTGACAAATCAAGACATACAATTGTCAGCGATGAATATTTTCAGATGTTTATTGAACCCTTAGCATACATCAGTGCTTTGAAGTGGGTAGTAGATGAACATCCTCTTCTGGCTGGGACATCATGCTTGTCTAAGGGTGAGGCAGCAAGTTAGGAAGTGAATGTCAGCAAGTGAAGATCTATCAGGTCTGCCTCTGCTGCTGTATGGTATCTGACAAGTTAATGGATCTGTTAGAATATTGATTTAACTACTACTAGTAGTGAACAAAATAACAGTGGCTTACACCAAATATATTATTTTTCTTTTACTTAAACATCGGCCGTTTGGGGGCAGCAAGCCAGCTCAGGGGTAACAGCATTTGCTGTTTGTGGTGGTTTATAGATTTGGTTCCCCATAGATTCATATGTTTGAATACTTGGCCATAGTGGGTGGCACTATTTGAAGGTGTGGCCTAATTGGAGGAGATGTGGCCTTGTTGGTGGAAGTATGTCACTATGTACATGGATTTGAGGATTCCTATGCTTAGGCTCCACCCAGAGGAAGATTCTCTTTGCTGTCTTTGATGTAGAAGACATCAAGATGTAGTGCTCCTCTAGCACCATGTCTGCCTGTACTATGTTTTCCACTCTGATAATAATGGAATAAACCTCTGAAACTGTAAGCCAGCCTCCCCAAAATGTTTTCCTTTATACAAGTTGCTGTGGTCATGGTGGCTCTTCACAGCAATAAAATACTAACTAAGACATTGTTCCAACCTGTTTATTTCAGTTCCATTCCTGGAACCAACTCTAACCTCAAAGTTACACTCACCCCCCACACACATATACATACAATTGTATAACACTTGCCTCAAATTGAAACATAATCTGTAGGAGGGAGGTGAAGGCTCATGAGACTGGGGAGGTAAACAGACATCATGTCAAAGTGAAAAAGTAAAAACTAAAAAGTAAAAACTTGGAAGAGTCTGGAATCCCCCCCCACCCAACTTGGTGAACAGGAAACAACTGTTGAGGGATGAGACTGACCAACAGCACTGTCAAGAGGAGATTCTTGCCTCTGTTGAGTGACCATCAAGTTGTGCATAGAGGTCCACGAGTGGAGCTTTCATGAACTGTCACCTGCTCATAAAACAATGTGAGTTGTAACGGTGGGCTTCTCCATGATGCAGCTGCTTTTGAATCATCCCTGCTTCTGTGACCCCTAGCCCAGACTTCTGTTAGTAACTCCAGTGAAGCTCACTGGATCACCAAACTGGACTTGGTGCAGTTGTTACATTGGTAGACCATGGGTTCCTTTTCTAGGGTGTGAATGATGTATTGTCTGTGACAATTTGGGAGTTTTGGTTTCTTAAAAAAAAAAAAAAAAACAACAACACAGAAATATTATAAGAATGTGGTATTGTTTTAATCCCAGGTATAAGATATGGGGCTGCTTCAAACTGTCTACAGCAGCAGCTGACTATGATTTGCCTCATGCTCTAGCAGAGGCATGGGTTTGTGGATTGCAGATAGTTTCTGTGGTTTTGGGACACTTGAAATTCTGGGAACTTTTCAGAAGGTATATACATTCGAAGACCTGTAACTTTTTTTTTTTTTAATTTTTTTCAACAGCTACATTTAATGATGATTATTAAATGCTTTAACCTTCCGTTTAGTCCACCACCCACCACAGGTAGTAGAAAAGAAAGGTTACAGAGAAGTGGACCTGTTTAGGAAGGGTTCTTTGAAGGAACTCTTATCTGTGTTGTCTGGAAATCAGCAGTTCATTCACAGGCCAATGGCAACAGCTCAATCCACTCACAAACACTTCACCAATACACCAGCAGTCCAGTTCAGTAGAATTTGGATAGCAAACAGGAATCAGCAGAGGTGGTACTTCCTAGCAGAGACAGCCAGGCCTCAGTCTTGGCACAAGTCAGCAGGAGGGACCAGGGCCAACAGGAAAAGTTCTCAGCTGTGCCTCTCTTAGCTAAGTGAAGATCAGAAAGGATACAACCAACAAGAGTTGCACAGCTAGGTCTACAAATAAGCCAAGCTAGTTCCCATCACTCACTCTGCTGAGTCCTTTCTATGCCCTTCAAGCATCATGTGTCCTCCACGGGTCTTGCCTCAGCAAGTGCATCTGTCTCAGCTGACATCACTCTGCCAATCAGCCTGAGCCCTTGGAAGTGGCAAGAAACTGCAGTACAGCAGCAGAAGCTTTTTGGAGCCACTTCTCTCTGTGAAGGCCCAACAAATGGAGCTCAACTACACAGCGTAAGGTGGACCAATACATGTGTGTCATTAACAAAGAATCCTTCATCACATGTCCTTTCATATGCTTACTTTAACAGAACATCTTGTATCCTGTGTCTGCTTCAGTGAAATGTTTCTTCACAAGTCTGTCTTAGCCTTTCTCTTGTGTCTGCTTCAATTAAACATTCCTTCACATGTTTACCTTAGCAAATACCATCCAACACAACTCACTTTCCAAAGAACCCTCAAGTTTCCACTTCAAGGACCCTGCGAGGTGAGGTTGATGGTTGTTGGTCATTCAGGTGGGTTGGTTGCTATTTGTCAGTAGATATTAGATTTGTGGATAGATTATCTCTTTCTCTCCCCTCTATCCTTCTTTCCCTCCTGTCTCATGATAGGAGGTGAAACAGGGAGTGGGGGATAAACAGAAGTGGGAAAAAAAGAACTCACAAAGTAGCAAAGATTGGCTACAGTTTCCCTAGGAAAAGTTTACCACAAATAAACTGCTGTATGTCCCCCTCATCTGGACACATAAACACACACAGTAATAATAACAAGTAATGTTTTAGAGTAGGAAGTCTAAGCTGGTAGGCAACTTTATGTGGTCATTATGGACTTGAGTTTTTCTCTTCTGTAAAATGTCTTAGCTGCATTGGTAAACTCAAAGTCACATATCTATCTATCTATACCTTTGTCTCTTATTACCTAAAGTGTAAGTTTCCTTTATAATCCCCTTTAGATTTTAATATCTAGCTTCCTGGTTGAGTTCATTTCCCCCTTGAATCTCATCTCATGATGTTCACTTCAGTCTCCTTTCATACTAAATCAGAGATGACTTGTTGACCCAACACATTATTGTGAGGTGCTGCTGTCTGACATCAGTACTAGGTCATAAAAGGCAAGAAAGATTTTCATTGCTCTTTTTAGACTCTTGGCTTGTGGGATGAATGCATCACATGTCATAAAATACATTCAAATAGCCTGAGTGTGGTTATGTGTACACACAGGCATGTGAAAACTAGTGATCAGCATTGGTTGTCTTCCACTCTTTACCTTATTTGTGAGACAGGAGTTCTTACGAAACCCAGAGCTCATCTGTCTGGTTAGTCTGGCTGGCTAGTGAGCTCCCCCACCGTGTCATGAACACATTCAAATAGCCTTTCTCTGTGTGATTGTGTGCACACAAGTACATATGGAAGCCAGAAGTCAATGTTGGGTGTCTCCCAAACTGCCTTATATTGTGTGACAGGAGTTCTTACTGAACCAAGGGCTCACCCATTTGGCTAGTCTGGCTGACCAGTGAGCTCCTGGGACCCCAAATCTCTACACACTAATCACAAGAAGTATAGATGTGTGCATCTTTTTATTTAGGAGCTACGGATCTGAACTCAGATCCTCTTGCTCACACAACAAACATTTTACTGACTGAGCCATCTTTCTAGCCCCTCAACTGGCCTTTTACAAAAACAGCCACCAATATTTGTCACTCCTTAGAATGAACCACTATAGAGTTATACTCCTCAAGTACTGGCTTTGTGTGATTGCAGACCTTTCTGACATTGATGCCAACCTCATGAACCACTCAGCTCTAGTTTCCTGAATATTAGATGACCACAGACTACTATAAGTAATATGTATTGTTTTAAGCCATTGAGTTTCTGGGCAGTATATTACAAGCTATAGATGACTAATATGCTATTGATCTTTGGTGGGTGTTTTCATGAACCTACTAGCTATTTCCTTTCTAAATTTTCTCTCACTCAGTCTGTAGAACATTTTCTCAGGTGGATCATTACTAGTCTTCAGTTAAGATATACTAGGGAAACAGAAGGTGTTTAATTTAGTTCAGTCTGGCAGTTCAAGTGATGAGGCATGTAGTGTATGGTCTTTCAGTCAATTGGACATAACACTGGAACCATTGAGAAGTGATTTCTCTACAAGTGGATGTAGATGCAAGCTTACCTGTGTGGTTATCCCCTTCAATTTGCTCCACTCCATTTTGTGGATGACAAACAGAAGATTTCTTTGCAGACTGCAAGACTTTAATACCCCTGGTCCATGCCCTGCCTTGTTAGGAGCAGCATCTACCTGTGTCCTGCTGAGAGATGTACCAATTATGTTATTTTCATGGCTTCTTTCCAGGGGCTCTCAAATCCCAGGTACTCAAGAGTGTAGTATCTGAATATTATATATGTCATGGCAGAAAAATAAGGTTTAGGAAGCAAGTTCAGAAGAAACGACTGGAACAGTACACAGTTGTAATTTGTCCTATACCCTCCCACATTCTTTATGCACAGATAGTTATGGCCAATGTGTGTGGGTAGGACTGCCCTATTATTACTCAACCGGACTGTGGGATCCAGCCATAGCACTAAGTGTAGGTCACAAAGTTAAATGATCATACATCTGCCTGTTATTTATTAAGGCAGCCTCATGATCACCTTGGTATGATAATTTTACACACAGATTCCAATCCTGTGACAGAGCTGCCTATACTGGACCTTTTCTAAATATTCTTTGTTCTCTCTCTCTCTCTCTCTCTCTCTCTCTCTCTCTCTCTCCCCCTCCCTCTCTCTCCCTCTCTCCTTTCTTCCAAACTTAACCTCTAGTCACAAGAAATCATTTCTTCTTTTGACATTTCTTCTAGATATATCCTTCTGGGATTCTAATGAACTTGTAATCTTGAGATAATACTTTAAGAGTAAAAATATTAAAGCCACTGAAGGTAAGTTAACTTCAACCCTAAAAATGCCTGTATCAAGCTCCAATCAGCTCACACTTAAGATGACCTCCACACTAAGTAACTCGTGCTTTATCCGATCAATCACATACAAGTGGGTCTGTGTTCTGAGGTGCCCCAGTGGTGCACCTTTATTACTTTGTTTCTGTGTGTATCTACTCTCCAACAGCCAGCCCTTCTCCTTTCCCCATATATCCATATTTAATGTCCAGAATAGAATATAGTTTCAAACAGAACTTCTAGCCTTTAGCACAGATTATTCTTTTATCTCCTTGACAAAATGTTAATAATAGAACACATGATATAGTGCTTGTTGGAGCTTTTAGTTGCTAAAAATGTTCATTGTAAGTAGCTTTAAATGTATTAGATGGCCTTAGAACATTTAGAGAATTTTCAGGGATAGTCTAAATCAAGCTTGAAGAACCCTGAACCTCTTACTGTGGCAAGGAGTGCTTCTAGAAGAAGGCCCTGCTCCTGCTATTGTGCATGGGTACCTCAAAGTTGCAGGCCTATGTCCAGGGTTTCTGTTCAGCTATCTATCCCTATTATTTTCCTACTTACATCTGGGGCAGATGAACACATTTCATGGCTGGAACCTAACTTGAATCCTGGCCATCATCTTGTTGGCAGCCTCATGAATAGAAGCCAGGCTTCTATCTGGAGGAAATAGGGCTTGTCATGTGAGGAAGGAATGTTTTAAAGGACACTGAAGTGTGGATGAGATGGCTCTGTAGGAAAAGCATTTCTATCACCAGCAGATTTCAGATGTCCAGGACACACATAAATGTTGGATGGGGATGGCAGCCTGTTTCTAATCCCATTGTTCTACAAAGAAGATGGGATCCCCCCCTCCCCCAGGCTAGACTAGTTGAATTAGAGAGTTCCGGTTTCAGTTGCAAGGCCCTACCTTAAGGTGGAAAATGATTGAGGAAGTGCTCTGACATCAATTAAGGGTATTTAGAGGTACGTAGCACAAGGATACAGGCAACCATCACTGAAGCATGCACCCAAACACAGGCATGCACACAGGTCTCACACACACACACACACACACACACACACACACACACACACACACACACTCCAAGGGTCCTGGGTGATGACAAGCAGTCTGCATCTCTTGAAATTAAGCACTGTTCTGTCACTTGATCTTTGATAAATTTTTTTTTGTTTTTTATTCCAAATTCTCTGTTCTCTATTAATGTTTTCCCCAAGATACCTGCTTATCACAGGAGTTCTCTTATTTCTTTTTTCTTTTAGGAATAGTCCTGTAGACAGAAGGGAACTATGTTGAAGCCTTCAGTGCTTTTCTTTGCATGGCTGCACCCTGGATGAGCCCAGCTCAGGGGTTCTCTCTGACTTCACTGTAAAGATTGAAATGTTCTAAGAAATTAGATATGGGCAATAGCTAGGGTATTACACAATTCCATTTATACTGTAAGCTTTTATAGATTATTTCTGCTTCATGTTCTACTGCATAAAATCATATAATCTTAAAGTTAAAAGAAATCAAGGAGATCATTAAGTTATAATATAGGTGGCATAGTTAGGGGCAGGGAAGTGTAATCATGTTCTCAAAGTTAATTAGTTTTGAGACTGAGAGGAGACTCCCAAGGAACTCATTATAGCTCGTAGTAGCAAGTTACAACACTCATACACTAAACATCTACACCATCTACATTCATGGAGATGATAGAAAAATGGGAGAACAATGTTAACTATTTCTTTTTCACATCCTTTATTAGTGATCATATATCCTGTTTTGTATAGGGAACTCTCAGTTTATACCAAATCTGAAACAATTATTAGGAGGAATGTTGCAATATACTCTAAGAATTTACTCAGGCTGGGGAGGTGGCTCAATGGATAAAGCACCTACTTTGCAAGTTTGAGGATGGAGCTCAGATCCTTAGAACCCACTGAGAAGCCAGGCAGGCCAGGCAGCTGCAGGCAGTCCCAGCACTGAGGAGGCAGAGGACTCCTGCACAGCCTGACTACTTAGAGTAAGGGGGCTTGACAAGCCCATACCCTCATTACAACTTTCCTCTCCTGCCTGGGGTCAAGGCTAGACCAAGTTCCATTTTCCACCCACAGGAACTTTCTTGAGTAAAAACTTCTCAGAGTGTACTGACTAATAGTCACCTGACCCTCTGGAAAGTCCCAGGTAGAGTTCAAGTAAGTGTCATGCTTGCTAGCCAATAGATTTAAAGGTCAATATGCCTAGTCAATATGTCTGAACTGTAACCTTGCTGATGTAACCTGTTCCCCTAAAAAGTATAAAAACTACTTTTAATAGCCATTTGGGGGTCACCTTCTAGTCACTCACCTTGAGGGACTATTTGAAGGTTGACTCCAACAGGCTGGAAAATAAGCCCCTTGCTTTTGCATTGATCTGCATCTAAGTGTCTCACTTGGGGGTGTCTCAAAGTAAGTACCATTGACTGGGGGTTGGGGTCTTACAGAGGAGACTTAAATTTGTAACTATAGTAGCCATAGAAGAGATTTAGCATGAGAAACACTTTAAGTCTATAGTTAAAATGCAACCAAAGGAAACTTAAAAGTTGAATTTGATCGTATAGTGGAATGTTTTATTAGAGTTAGTATAAGAACTCTATTGATAAAAATTAGGATTTTAAACTCTTGAAGTCTCAATATATAACAGTGGCATAACAAGGGGAGGAAATCTGGAAACTGAGTTAGTCATTGGAAACTGAGCTTAGATAAGGAAGTAGCTGAAGATTACATCTGTGAAAGGTTACATCTAAACTTGTGTATCGTTTATCTTGAAGCCTGTGAGTAAGACTGTCTGTCTTTCATAACAGATCTGGCTGCAAGGTAGTAATTTGTAAGTTCCCAGTCATAGTGCCAAGAAAAGGAATCTGAAAACATTGTTTGGTTTCAGACCTTGGGGACTGAGGTGCATATTTTGTGTAGAAAAGCAGATTGGGTGTCCAGGCTCTCCCAGCATCCCTCAGTCCCTACCTGGCATACCCTTCCCCCAACCCTGAACTTTCCAGCCAGGGGTTGGAAACTTGCCACAGTGCAACTTCCCAATAAACCTGCATTAATATAATCTAATCTGGCTTGAATTGGCTCATTTCACCAGCAGAGAAATACTTATCAGATATAATCAGCACTTACAAACAGAAGTAGCCAAACAGAAAGTAGAGCTAAGCTTGCCTCCAGAAGGTAGTGTAACTAAATTCAATGACTAATTGATTTTGTGTGCACCCAGGGGTGTGCATGTGTGTGTGTGTGAGTTAGAGGATCCAATATCATTTCTAAGGGAGTAAGGCAAGCCAAGCTGAGCTGCTATATGTACTTTGGCACTAACACCATGCATTTATGCAAGAAAGTTATAGTTTTTCTAAGAGGTTCAAGAATAGTTGATTTATTGAAATGCTAGTGAAGATATTATAGTTGTCTTAGTCAGGGTTTCTATTCCTGCACAAACATCATGACCAAGAAGCAAGTTGGGGAGGAAAGGGTTTATTCAGCTTATACTTCCATGCTGCTGTTCATCACCAAAGGAAGTCAGGACTGGAACTTAAGCAGGTCAGAAAGCAGGAGCTAATGCAGAGGCCATGAAGGGATGTTACTTACTGGCCTGCTTGAGTTCCAGTCCTGACTTCTCTTGGTGATGAACAGCAATTTGGAAATGCAAGCTGAATAAACCCTTTCCTCCCCAATTTGCTTCTTGGTCATGATGTTTGTGCAGGAATAGAAACCTTGACTAAGACAAATTGGTACCAGCATAGTGGGATTTTCCTGTGACAACTTGACCATGTTTTGAGGAAGACTGTGGAAGGACTTTGGAACTTTAGGCTTGAAGATCCATTCAATGTTAAGAGTTTTGTGGGATGTTCTGTAGGAGCTTGGAAGATAATGTTGAGAACAATGCAGAAGATGGAGGCCTGGCTTGTGAAATTCCAGAGAGAAGATTAAAGACTCTTATCAGGGCCATTGCTATTTTGGTTGTGATGATTCTGTGGTTCTGGTTAGCTGGGGCTGAAGAATCAGCTGTGATTAACAAGATACGAGAACTACTAAAGCAAAAGATGTGCATTACTGGGACTTTGATGCTGGTTAGCTGAGCTAAGAAATTAGCAGTGATTAAGAAGAGACCAGCATCATTGAGGTGAAATCTTCTGGGAAGTGCTTTCTGAGAGCACAGAAACTATGTTCCAGAGATAGCCAAGGTTGTACCTTGTGCTACATCAGGAATCGGTAATGTGTAAGAGTCACTCAGGTGGTACTGGTTTTGAAGGCATAAAGGGGGTCAAGAAGAACAACTGAGGCTCGACACTGTGAGAGGTGGCAGAAGGTCATTGGTGAAGGTGCAGCCTTAGTTGTAATTGATGGCCCAGGACTGAAGGGGTCATGCAAAGGAGTTGAGGCTTGGCACTGGGAAGAGAGCCTATGAGAGGCTGTTGGTGAAGTCTAATTACAGCAGAAGACAGCAGTGTTTTTGAAGATGCCAATACTTTCAGATGACCACCAAGAACAACAGCAGCAGTGGAGTATGGACAGCTGAAGCCTAGAAAACAAGGTGTGTGCTACAAAGGGCAGAGCTGGAGAAGGTACCAAGCCCTTGGAGGAGCCCAGAAGATTGTGAGTTGGATCTCAGACATTGGGTAATTGGAGTTTGATTTTTGCTTTTGATTGTGACTGTGTCCTGATATTTTCCCCTCTTGATGGAAGAAAGTATTTTAGTGGAGTCCACAGTTAAAAGACTTTTAATTGTAAAAAACATCTTGAATTTTAAGAGAGTGGATATTTTAAAGGGATTGAAATTTTAAGAATTTGCAAAGACTGTGGGACTTTTAAAGTTATTTAGATCTTGGGGATGAATAAGAACATAAGGGTTGAGGCTTACTAGTGATGTGTTTGTCAAGTTGACAAGGGGTCAATTGTGGCTGGTTTTGTGTGTCAACTTGACACAGCTGGAGTTATCACAGAGAAAGGAGCTTCAGTTGGGGAAGTGCCTCCATGAGATCCAGCTGTGGGGCATTTTCTCAATTAGTGATCAAGTGGGGAGGGCCCATTGTGGGTGGTGCCATCCCTGGGCTGACAGTCTATAAGAGTCTATAAGTTCTATAAGAGAGCAGGCTGAGCAAGCCAGGGGAAGCAAGCCAGTAAGGAACATCCCTCCAAGTCCTCTGCATCAGCTCCTGCTTCCTGACCTGCTTGAGTTCCAGTCCTGACTTCTTTTGGTAATGAACAGCAATTTGGAAATGTAAGCTGAATAAACCCTTTCCTCCCCAATTTACTTCTTGGTCATGATGTTTGTGCAGGAATAGAAACCCTAAGATAATAGTTTAATTATAACATGTAAGTAAATGATAGTCATATATAGTATGTTCTCATCATTGCCAAAAAAGATGTGTATAATATGTATACCCTGCATGGGTGTCAGGCTTTCTTAACCTTGGTTCTTATGGTTTGAAAATAAAATGTCTGCTATAGGCCCATGTGCTTGAACACTCAGTTCCTTGGCAGGTGGTGATATTTCAAAAGATCATGTCACCCAGCCTTGGCTCATAATGTTAGGAGACCCACTGTGATGGTTCCCTTTCAGACAGGATTAGGCATAAACCACACCCAAACATCTGTTTTCATAGAAGGATACTTCATTAAGCAGGGAAGAAAAATTAAAGTGGATGTTTTCTGACTCAGGCAGAAAAACATCAGCAAATGATCTTGCAGGTATAACTTTTAAGAAAAGAGGGAGGTCTGCTTTAGAATGGGCTAGGACGCCATGGTGTATTTTGGTTGAGAAAGTTACTTAGGTGAACCAAAGGAGGCTTTTGATTGCTGAACTTCAATACTTTGATAGCTGGACCTTGGTAGTCAGCCTCAGGAGGAGGAACTGGCCAAATAAAGGATAGATCTTGGTGGCCAGCTTTCGGAATGTAATCTAAGTGGTTTTGTTTGTTTGTCTGTTTGTTTAGTACAACTGTGGGAATAAGGGGAAGGGCAAGGGCTTCCAGAGCCATGCTTACAGTGGTCAAGCTGGCAGGGTCCCTTCATCTACAACCCCAGCTGGGGTTTGATTAATTTGCTACAGTGTTACACAGAACTCAGGGCAACACTCCTGTAAGGTGTTCAGTTTATTTCAAGAATAGTATTGGGCAGTCATGAGAGGCAGGGGGGGAGTGGGGATTGGGATCCATAGTCCAAGGCCTCTTGTGGAAACCTTCATATCCTACCACAGCTGGCCAGTGGCAGCTCAGGTGCTCAGTAAAGCTTCAGATCCTTACCCAGAGTCCATGTGTGCCTCTGACAACCTTCTTTGTGGAGAGTCCCACCGTAAGCTCATTAATAGGTCCCACCCTCAGTCATTCCAGGAATCAAAACTCAGAGCAATTGGAAGGCCTTGCACCCTGAATGCCTTGCACCCTTGGAACACCCTGACCACTATCAACTTTCAAAAATTTTGAAATGTTTGGCTCAGAGCCAACTATTATAATCAGAGATGCACCCATTACCCACAGGACTCAGAATAGAAGGGGATTCAGGACTGTGGATGAGGACCAAAAATTCACATTCTTATCCATATCCATAGAAATCAAGGTATATCATTTAAATTATTAGATGATATGAGTTTTTGTTTTTATTCTTTCCAAGAGATTAATCAACTACTAATTAACGCCTGACTTGTGAGTTTACAAATGATGAAGGAAAGGCCTTCTAAGGCTTACTTATTACATACCATTCATCTTGTGCCTCCAAGAAGAGTGGAGTCAGGAAAAAATATAATTACATGTATGTTGTAAGGACTTACTTCTAAAAGGCAAGTTTGACTGGTATACAGACATCAGATTGACAAGCCTCATGATTTTCTGAAACCTTTATAAACAACGATGGGAGTCCTTACATAAAGTTCAGATTTGTGTACCAAGATGCTCTCTGCCCCAGTGTGACTAATGTAGAAATCTAGACATTTAAATGTTATTAAAATACATTATTTACAGGTTGAGGGATATTAGGGAATAGATATGATCAAAATATCCTGTATACATGTATGACTCAAATAATTTTAAAGGAACAAAATGACAATTTGCCTGCACAGAGAGAACATATTGCCACACCATTACTTTGGACATTTTTTTACAGTTGCTAAAAAGATAAGAGTTGTGTGTTCTGATATGAAACATATTCAGCAAAGAAAATAAAAGATTATTTCAGAGAAAATGTGCAGTGTGATCCTAAGATGAAAAACAGAAATATTCTACAGCACAATGTGCATATGATATTTACATATATGTGAGAATCATACCAGTTACCATGGGAGATCAAGGATATGGGTGATAGAGATGGTGTTATGTAAGGCAGTGTTCTTTTCTGGGAAGCAAGCTTGTAAAGCCTGAGCCTCATGCATTCTGAGCATGAACTCTAACACCCCACCCTCTGCATTTCCCTTTTACTTATTTGCATTACTATTTTAAAGTTTTAAAAGCAATTTTGAAATAACAGAACGGCAGTTCTCTCCCCCCACTTTCATTGAGGCTTAAAAGAACAGCGTTATAATAGGTAAGTGTTTGCAGCATGGGCCTCTAGGCTACTAAGGGTGTGTTTCTCAGTCTGTCCTTCTACCCCCACAAAAGGAATGTGGACCAGGCTGGGGAGTGAAAAAATATTCTCAAGGTCACTTATTTATAGATATTTTAAGGCCAGGTAAGGATTCTAAAGAATAGACAGTTTTTATTAACATCATCACACAGACAACCGAGTTGTGCTAAAAATCACCCTTGGCAACTGTTGGTCATGTTTTCAATTGTTTTTCATGTGTGTGTGTGTGTGTGTGTGTGTGTGTGTATATGTGTGTGTATACTTGTGCACATGTGTGTGCATGTGCAGTCAAGTGTGCATGCAGGGCTGCACAAGCTCTTTCTCACTCACATACTGTTTTCTGTTTTTTTCTATTAAGCTCTTTATAACCAAGGCTATGGTGTTTTTCCTTCTAAAGCTATCAGGCCTACTTATTGCAGGAGACCTGATTACCATATTGGTAAAGTTGGTCAGAGGCAGGAAGGCAGGAGGGCACTGATCAAAATGCTTCCTTTCAAACATAAAGCAACAGAATGCAGGGAATGACTGTTGGGGCTCCTCCTCTTCAGGCTGTAATGACTCAAAGCTGGGCATGGGGACAAAAATGCAAACCATGTCATTTAAGCCTCCCTGTGACTAACAGTCCTGACTTCTCTCAGTTCTCAGTTGAATTTGCCATATGACAAATGCCACCTATGAGCAGGGTTTCAAACTTGCTAGTCAGTAGATAGCAACTCCAAGTATTTACCAGAGGCTGGTCATTTTATCAAGCCCAAGCATACAATGTCAATCCTTTCTGTATATTTTGTTCTATTTTTTTTTCTTACAAATCCCCAAACTAATAACAGATAGGAGGAGTAAATCTCAGCACTGTGGTAACAGTTTGTGGTGCTAATATTGACAGCTTGATTGGATTGAGCATCTTCTAGGAGATTTGTAACACTTACCTCTAGGTGTGTCTGGGTTCACTGCTTCTCCAGTGGATTAACTAAGGGGAAACACTGCTCTGTATGTGAGAAGCACCATCCCACTGGTTGGGGGACCTCAGATGGAATTTTTTTAAAGGCCCTCTCCAGCTTCCTAGATGCTATGATGCCAGCTGCTCTGCACCACAACCTCTGTGCCAGGATAGACCATAACCTCTGAAACCATGAATTCAAACCAAATTCTCCTCCTTTGCATTGTTTGCCAACTTTGGTCACTGTACTGAAAAAGTCAACATGGTACAGCTGTCCATGGTTCGTGTTTATTTTTTCAAAACTGACATTTCACAATTGTGTATTTCAGTAGGATTTTGAATGTTCTCAATGGTGGGAAATAATAATAAATGTTTAAAGAAATGTATGTGACAGTTACCCTGCTACAATCACAACGTTTGGTGCACGTATATTGTAACATCCCTATTGTTGCCATTCCATAACTCAGGACAGTCTGGTGGAGGATCAGAAGTTCAAGTCAAGCATGAGCTATGTGGTAAGAGCCTATCTCAAAGGGAAAAGAAGAAACTCAGAACGAAAAAAACCATCAATTATTTGACTTGTTAGAATTACTTGACTTAAGTTTCCTAAAGTCATGGGATATTTAAAGGATAGGACTTTTATCTTTAGCACAGAATTAAAGCTATTCAAGTAATTGAAAAAAAAATCCATTTCAAAGGAACCGGAAGGTTAAAATAGTTGAGTATCTTTCACTTCTGGAAATGTCAGTGCCAGTGACATGTCAGCCATGGTAGATGGACCAGAGAAAAATGATTATGGTATCTGAATAATATGAGGTCTTTTATTTATTGGGTTACATTGTTAGTTCAGCAAGAATGTGTTCTAAGGATGAGCATATGTTCACACATATTGTTTGCCAGGAGGCTTACCTTGGCTTACATTCCGTTTTGGGTTGATGGCATTCAGCCCTTTGTCCTGACTGCTTTGTACTTTTTGTTTTCAGTGGTGACTTCTATGGACCCTAAGGAGACCATGAACTGTTCAAGGCAGCTGAAGAGAAGCCATAAGAGAAACTCACTTTGCTGAGTTGAAGAAAAGTTTGGGCCAGGTGTCACTATTAATATTGCATACCAGTTGCTGTGTACAAGGTATAGTGACAGAAATGGGTCCTTTCATGATCATGGAGCAGATGAATGTGCGGAGATGCTGAGCAGTAAGCACAATGCCAGTTTCCACCTGAGCATAAATGGCCCATCACCAGAAATTCAGGTCTCCCCAAATGATCTGGTTGACTATAATGCAAAGAGGGCCAGGGATACGTTCAACTTAAAAAAAAATTTTTTTTTCATAAAGGGACTTTTATTATAGTAAGGGAAAAAAATGCACAAGTCACTCCCCTGTAACTTACACCCTGTAATTTACATCAGATTGGTTCATTCTGTATCTAGTTAAAGGTGTTTTATGAATGAACTTTAAGTGCTCCTCCCCTTCAAGAATGAAGGATTTTGGCTTTGACACAGAATACTAAAAAATGTATAAGGAAAAGCAAAATTATAAATTCAAGTGCTATTTCAATATTTCAGCTTCTTAAATATCCATTCCACCTGATCAGAAACAATTTAGTTTCCAGAAGCTTCAAGTTCATTATAGTATTATTTTGTGAAGGTGAAGGTGGGCTTGAAGCAGGGGTCTTGCTTCGTAGCCCAGCCTGGCGTCTGCCTTCCAAATGCTAGAATTACAGACACATGTTACTATATTCTACTGCTTTTATTGTTTTAACCAATGCATTTAAGCAGTCACACAGAGTACCATGAATATACCAGAAGTTCATAAAAGTCTGTCTACAATTTATACAGTAATGTCTGCATGTTGTTTTCCTGAGCTATTTATAGAAAACATGAACTTATCTCTTCCTCTCAAGCACCTGGCACAATCCCTGCCTCATAACACATACTTCACACACCATAAAATTTACCCCTTTAAAATGTATAACACAATGGTTTTTAACATATATGTTTAAATTAATTTTTTAATTATTGTATGTGTATGAGTGTTTTGCCTGCATATGAAGGTCAAAAGAGAACTTTAGATGTTGAGGTTTTGTCTTTTACTGTCTGTTGTAATGCTAAGTGTGGGCCCCCAAGACTTGGAGTCTGCATAGAGCCTCTGGAGTTCTGCCCGCAAGTTAATTGATTGGTTTATAAAGATGTCGACAGCCAATAGCTAAGCATAAGACACATAAGTGGGGGTGAGGTTTCCAGGGCTTGAGTTAGAGAGGACTCAAGGGAGAAGAGAGAGGGAGGAGAGAGAGGCTGCCATGGAAGAAGAATGTACAGGTGGGAGAAGGAGAGCTGCCATGGGCAAAGGGCCAAGAGAACGTGTGCCCCAGAGGGCTGCCCAATTCAGTTAACCCCAGGTGGAACATAGTAAATAGTAAGTGATAACTTGAGGTTATTGAAAATGGATTCTAACAGCATGGAGGGTAGGCAGCTGACCAGCTATTTTGCTGACTAAAGCTATTTAAAAAATAAGGCTCTGTGTGTATAACTATTATTTGGGGACATAATATAGTCTAAGGAAGGGAAGAAGCCCTGGACCAGGATTTCTTAATATTTTTTTACTACATTAGATTCCATGGGACTGAAATTAAAGAGGGTTGTGAGTAGCTATGTGGGTACTGGGAACTGAACCCAAGGATTCAGTTAGAGCAACAACAAGTGCTTTTGACCCGAGCCCTCTCTCTAGCCCCTAACAGATTGAGTCAGCACCATAATCAAAACATTTCCATCGCCCCCAAAGAAACATATTAGTAATTAGCCTGTATCACTGTCTTACCTAGCTTTTGACCACGACTATTTCCTTCCCTCCCTCTCTCCACCATTTCTTTATTTCCAGAGCAAAGGTGCTGATTTATGGATTCACAGAATGATTTTATATAAGTGATACTATGTAATAAGTAGTATTTTGCATGTGATTTAGTTCACATAATGTGGGTTAATCTCATTGCCAGCTTGACTACATTCAATGTCACAGGTAGACACACCTCCAGTTGTGTCTGTGAAGACATTTCCAGAGAGGTTTAACTGAGGAAGAGAGAACTGTCAGTGGTGAGGTGACAGAGACACTGTCACTGGAGCAGTATTCTCTGAGTTTGTTGGGGCTGTGACTCAGAGCAAACCAGGATTCGTGCATTTGATGTAGGCCAGAGTTTCAGGATTAGACAGTCTATGAAGCAGGGCTGGACTATCACCTGAATACACTGTTGAGACAGTTGTGGGGCAGGGAGCTTTGAGATAGAGGTGCTCAGGTCAGACACACCCAAGAGCATGGGTGCAGACTTCTCAAAGAAGCAATGCAGCAGAAAGTAAGACATACTCAGGAATAGGGACTAGCACCTCACGAAGGGAGAGTATTGATTGTCTCAGTGGTAGCCATATATAGTCAACCTTTCTGAATGCTATCCTTACACCTCAAAGAGCAGCTAAGAAACTTCCTTCTTCTTTTCTCTCTTTTGACAAGTGCTGTGGTTACAGGGATGCCTTGGATGAAAATATAATGTGATAAATCAGAAGCCACTATGGTTCCATGGAGGTGGAGAAGGATTGGGGCTTAGTATCTAGCTTTTGCCCGTAATTGGGGTTTCTGGAAAACTACAGCTTAAGAGGGGGAAAGACCTTAAGCACTTGTTAATCCTGGAATTCTTGCTGCTTTGCTGGTGAGAGACTTCAATTGGATTCGGGGTGGGAGTGGGGTGGGGTGGGGGAGGGGGCTCCTTTGCCTTTTCCTGTCCCTATAAAGTTTTCCTATCTTTCTATCTTGGCCTACCCTGAGTATGGCTGGGACCATCCCATGAGCTGGGGTCTTAGACTGAATAAAGAATAGAAATGGAGCAAGCTAGATGAGCATCAGACATTAACCTGTTCTGACTCCACCTTGCAGATGCAATGTTTCCAGCCTCCTCGTATTTCCCTGCCTTCTCTGCCATGATGGACTGGATTGTATGCTTTCAAATCCAAAGCACAACCAATTCTTCTTTCCTGAGTAAGAAATGAGAGAAGCAATGAACACGGTGCGTTTCCAAGGTTCCTTCATGGAGCACATGTCAGTCAGTATTTTCTCCAGTTATGACTGATTTAGTATCCCATTATGTGCATATGTCACACTTTGCTTATCTGCTCTTTGCTTGATGGTTAGGTAGTTTCTATTTTACGGTTATTATGAATAATGTTACTGTGAACATGGATAAACAAGTTGTAATACCAATACATATGTTTTCATTTTTTCTGGGAACAGAATGTCTGGATTTTATGGGCAACTGTGTAATTGCTGTAGTTTGAGTATGTCCCCCTAGGATTCATGTGCTGGGAGGATGGATATCAGAGTGATGATGTCCAGAGGGGTGGGGCCAGTAGAGAGGTCATTACTGCCACCCTCATCTTAATCTGCCTTCCTCTGTTGCCATGGAATGTCTTCCTTGAGCATGCACACATGCCATTGTGATGCCATCTGTCCTATAAAAGCAGTTACAGTCACATGCACAGATACTGGTACTGTGCCTTTGATCCTCTGCAACTGTAGCTCAAATAAACCACTTTTCTTTTGGAGAGGAGCTGTGCAGTAAACTACTGGGGGTATTAAATAGATTAGGGCTCCCTAAGTTCCCCCCTTCTTTTGTGAGGGGAGAAGAGTGTTGGTGATTAGCCTCCTTGGTGTGGGGGGCTGAATTGGGACAGGGACTCTGCAGCAGCCAAGGACCTGTCTTCCTTTCATGCTCTTGCTGGGATTGGTGGCTCATGGCTTCTTACCCCTTGGTGGCCATGAGGTCTACCACCCTGTTGCTGTAGTCATATTCATTGTCATACCAGGAAATGAGCGTTATAAAGTTGTCACTGAGTGTAATGCCAGCTCCAGCATCAAAGGTGGGTGTACAGTATGGTTGTACTGAGGCTCCGGTGTGCACTCCTGAACACCAGTGAAGCCAGGCATCTGCTGCAGTGTTTATTGGCCATATGGTTATCTTCTTTGGGAAAATACATTGCAATTAGTTTCTCAAAACTAGGTTTCAAAAACTATTCTTGTCCTATGTAACTTCTATACACACTATATTCTGGATACAATTCCCCTATCAGATATATGACTTGTAAGTACATTCTCTGTTCTTTAGGTTGGTCTTTCACTTTATGACCTCCCAGACCTCCCCAGGTGCTTCAAGTTTCCATGAGGCCCACTATACCTACACACCTTTCTCTTGTAGATCAGCTTTTAGTATTAAACCTAAGAAACGGTTACTTAACTCTCAGCCATAAGAAATTATTCCAAACATTTCTTCTAAGGGTTTTTATGGTCTTAGCTCTTGTCTTTGGAATTTTAGTTTTGTTCATGCTATGATATAGGAAGTCTAACTTATTTTGTTGCATGTAGATATCTAGTTCTCTACTGAATTGTCTCAACATATTGTTAAAAGTCAGTTGAGGGGCTGGAGAGAGAGCTAAGTGGTTAGGACTCCAGTTTGGTTACCAGTACCAAGGTTCGGTGGGTCACTATCATGTGTAACTCCAGCCCCAGGGCATCTCACCCTCCTCTTATTTTCACGGGCATTCACAAACATGTGGCATATCCATACACATAAACTAAATGTTTACAACAAAAGTCAGTTGACCTTAAATGTATGAAATTTAAGACTATTTTTCACTATGAATTCTCTTCCATCGATCCATGTTTGTCTTCAAGGAAGTAGCATGCAGTGTTGCAGGATATTTATCACACTGTGAAACTGAAGTGATTGTGTTTTTTACTGAAAAACGCTGTTTCTAGTTGTGTTGTGGCTCAGCCCTCAGCATACACCTTTAATCCCTCTGGCTGGAATACACCGTTAGTACATAGGTTTAATCCCAAACAATGAAGGTAAAATTAGTTTGTAGAAGAAGCACCCATGTCTGAAAGTGATGTCTGAGTGGCAGACAAATCGATGAATCAGAGAAAGATTTGATAGAATAGGATATGCCCAACTCTCACAAGAAGAAAGAGGAAAAGGAAGCTACCTGAGGGAGCAGTGTAGAGAGAGGGAGGGGGCAGTTTTACCGGGACAGTTACAGAGAGACAGGTTGCAGATAGGGAACAAGCTAGACACAGGTGGAGACGGAGTGAGCCAAAGAATGAGGAGCTAGAAAATTAGAAGATATTGCCAAAGTTAGTATGAGGCCAAGCAGAACAATTCAGTCAAAGCCAGATTGAATCAGTCAGCTTGGAGAAGAGTTTGAGCCAGAACAGCTGAATTGAACCAGCCAGGCAGAATTCAGAAAGGACTAGGGGTAAGTTTATTCAGTAGTAAGTCTCAGGGGCTGAAAACATTCTAGGCCTACATAAGATTGTAGAAAGGCTAGAAGCTTCCAGAACTAAGCCCAGATTAGTTGATGAAGGCATTAAGCCTCTGAGACCACAATTAAAAGTCACTTTTACAATGAAAACCTTGCATGACTGTAGGCTTGTGGTGAATTTTGGAATTTATTAGTTTGGGTCCACCATCTCTTTCCACAGTAGGCTTTTAAAGAAATTATATAATAAAATCAGTTATTTTATAAAAAAGAACTGATAAATAGGAAATAGATGGAAGTTTGATGTGTTTTGAAGTCTCATTTTAGCAGGGAAGGTAAGAAACGCTGAGCTGGTGGCTCTCAGTGTATGTATTGTAGGACAAAAGTGTTAGGATTGTATTTTATGCATATCCCTCTGGTGGATAGGTTTTTGCTGCCTGGAAAGCATGAAAGACTGTTGGAGTCTTCTGTAACTGGCAGCATAGTTGGGACTCAATAAATGCTTCTCAATATACACCTCATCCAATGTATATGCAGACACACTGAGTGTACTGGCTGGTTTTGTGTGTCAACTTGACACAGGCTGGAGTTATCACAGAGAAAGGAGCTTCAGTTGGAGAAGTGCCTACATGAGATCCAGCTGTGGGGCATTTTCTCAATTGGTGATCAAGGGGGAGGGCCCCTATGGGCGGTACCATCTCTGGGCTGGTAGTCTTGGGTTCTATAAGAAAGCAAGCCAGTAAGTAACATCCCTCCATGGCCTCTGCATCAGCTCCTGCTTCCTGACCTGCTTGAGTTCCAGTCCTAACTTCCTTGGTGATGAACAGCAGTATGGAAGTATAAGCTGAATAAACCCTTTCCTCCCCAATTTACTGCTTGGTCATGATGTTTGTGCAGGAATAGAAACCCTGACTAAGACACTAGGTTTCTTCTTGTTACCCCTTGGTTGATAATTGCTAATATCTTGCTTTCTAGTATACTAAACAATGTGCACTAGTCTGGAATCCTGTGTTTTTGAAACTTGTGCCTCTTTTCTGCACACCACCATGATATTCTAGACAGATAAATTTCTAGAATGGAATCATTGATCCTTCTGTTCCCATGGAGACCTGCCTAATGCTTTATGGATAATATTGATCCTCACAGTGAATATATAGTTTTGCAGTTTGCTCATGCAAGCTAAAAAGGAAAGCAATGCCCTTATGTCAAAGCTTAGATCTTTCCGTCTTTGTGCCTATTTGTAACTTGGTCCAGTGGATGCATCACCGTCACCTGCCTTCTGTGTCTGGGGCACACTTTGCTTTGCTCTCTTGTGTTTATCTTCCCCTGTTGCCGTGGACTACATGACGATTTGGATTTCTATATTCTCCTCCTCTCCCTCAGGCCCTTGGTCTGCTGGCTAGCCCTGTTAGCCACACATTTACCAAGTAACTTGTATTTGAAGATGATCTTATTGTCAGTATTATTTTCTTGTTTCACAACTTCAGTTACTGAAAGTCTGAGGGCAGAGTTTAGAGCAACATGCTTAAAGGCAGAACAATGGGTCTGCAATAAGTCAGGGGCGAGATCCAGCCTTCCTTATGGAGGCAATCATTCAGTTTCTCCTCAATGAACCCACCTAGCAGGCTGGAACATTTGAACATCTGACAGTCCCCAGGATCCGGTGAGTCCTCCAAAGCCCTGGGTAACGCCAAGAGACCTAGATAGCAATTCTGACTTCACTGCCATCTGAGAAAGTTTGAGAATTCATTTTCCACCTAGTCCTTCATTCAGTAAGTTTCCTCAGTTCCACTGCATAGCTAGTACTGTGCTAGGGAATAACAGGAAAGCAGAACAAGATGGCATTTCACTCAGGCATTAGGCATCCATAACTTCAGAGCACACCTTCCCAACACCTACAAAGGGAAGTACCTCTTTCCGACCTAAATTACCAGGCAAAAGGTGGATATTTTGTTAAAGAACATTAAGACAAAGCTACTTTCTCCTGGTCAAAAGAATAGAATCTGAGCATTCTGTGCCCAGCCCAGGATGGAGGCACTATAGATTTAAGCTATGTAATGGAGAACGAGGAGGAATAATAATTCATTTAATAAGATAATATACATTCCCTTCCCAGAAGACCTTGCCCACCTTGTGGCCACTGCTCTTCTCTGGAAAAGAGCCCTGTGGTCTGGCCTTCCTTCTCTTCTGAGCTCTCATTCAGGAAAGGGTAATTTCCTCTTTTGCATTGTTTGCTTGAAGATACCAGGCAGACTTTTATGAACATTCTGTGCAGTTTTTACTTTTCTCTAAAGCTACTATTACTAGAATTATGGGTTACAAACTGTGTTCTAACTCAAGTTCGGCCATCCTTCTTCAGTAAGGCAGCTAGCTAAAAGTGCCAAATTAATGAAGGAAAAGAAAGTCACAAGAAAAGGAAAAGGAGATTTATTCAATGTGGCCACATCGGAAAGTGGGACACAGAGACCTTACTAATCCACAAATTCTGCCTTGGAGTTGGGTTTCCTGAGGCTGAGGTTCAAATGCAAAACAAAAGCTCTGCCTAACTAAACACTGGCAAATGTGGTCCCCAATCCATTCCTTTCTCAGCTCCAAATCTCTCCTGAAAGGTCATCTCCAGAAGATAAGTTTCTTCTCTGAATGCCCCCAGGGATTCAGCCATTTTTTCCTCCCAGCAGGAGATGGATCCCTAGGAGGAATTCTAAAGTGTGTGCAGGCGTATGTGTCTATGGGTGTACGGTGTCGGGAGGTGCCCATTTTTTCCCCAATGGGGTAAATAACAGGGTTAGTATATCTGTTTAGTATACACCCATTACAGTCTTGATAGGCGGGTTACACCATCCCTTACCTGAGCAACCGCTGGCTAAACTCCATTGCTGAACCTGCTGGCCTGCCTTTTCCAGTCCTAACTTAAAAGGGCATAGCTTTTTTTTTTTTTTTCCTCCCTTCCCTTCTCTGGCCACCTGCCAAGATTAGCAGATTGCCTACCCTCTCAAACTCTAGTAAAATTGCCCCCAAGCTTCCTTTTGAACATTTTAATTTATTTGATTAAGGAGACTAAGAACCCCCAATGAAAGACCCTAGTAACAAGCATAAATTACGTTCCAAGCAGAATGGTGGCACGTACGTAGTACAACCTGCAGGCTCTTTTTCCACACCAAGAAGTAGCCTCCAATTCAATCTGTATATCTGAAAACTAAATTTAAATTTGGATTGAAACTCAGAATAAGGCAAAAGGTACTGTTACTGCAAGTAGGTAGCAATTTGATAACACTCTGGCTTTCCTTTGCAGAGGAAGCACAGTTCAATCTGTTATTTCATTTTGCTGTGCTGTTCCAGAATCCACGTTGGGTGCCTCTTTCCTCAAAGTTTAGCAGTCGCGATCTACTTTCAAAAGGCTTTAAGGCGGCATGGCAAGTCATTTGGTATTCCGAGGAAGGCTGTTGGAAAGCCTTCCTTTCGCCCTTGCATTTCCTAGGTGACTTAAGTTAGCGGTGCAGGAACGTCAATTTTTGCTTAGCGGGGCAGCAAGACCGTGTAGACCAGACCCAAACACGTTAACCTGAGGAAACGACTCAAGAAGTTGCTGAATGCCATTGGCCCTGCAGGTAGAGCTCAGTCCCTAGTCCGGAAGTGTTTTAGAAACACGTTATTCCAACCTATTTGTTTGCCCCAGCAACGCTGGCCCCGCCACAGCGTCACGCAGCAGGACCGCCGCATAGCCCACAGATCTGCTTCCCAGGTACCAGGCAGCCAGCAACCGTAGTCAGGTTGGGAGCGCACTCAATGCGCATGTCCGTCGCCCAGCCCCCGCCTCGCCCTCCCCGGCCACGCCCATGAGGCCGCCGCTGGGGGGCGGGGCCGCCCCGCTTGAATGGGGCGCGCATTCCTGTGGGACCACGTGACGCGGCCGCGCGGCCTGAGGTAAACAAGCGCGGCCCCGCCTCCTACCATCCGCGCGCTGCACTCCTGCTTGCGGGCGGGCGGCGCTCGTCTGAGCGGGCAGCTCCTCCAACCGTCCCCAGCGGCCGGCGCGGGGCACAGCTGCGCCAGCGTCCTACGCCCGAGTCCCGGGCCGAGCGCGCGCCCTCCGGTGCCCTCGGACCGCCCGCGCGCTGTGGCGCAGCACGAATTGGGTCGCGGCCCGGGCGCTATTCGCGGCTCCTGACGCGGCGGCCCGCGGCGCTGAGCTCAGCGCTATTCTCGGGCTCCGGGGCACTGCGCCCGAGGGTGTGTCTCCAAGCCGGGCTCGCAGCTATAAGGGGCCGCGGGCGGCCGCGGCCATGCAGCTCTACAGCAGCGTGTGCACCCATTACCCTGCGGGCACGCCGGGCCCCACGGCCGCCGCCCCGCCTGCCACCGCCGCCGCCGCCTTCAAGGTCTCCTTGCAGTCCGCCAGCCCCGCCGCCGCCGCCGCCGCCCCGGAGCCGGATACCGGAGAGCGCCCACCCGCCGCGGCCACCGAACCACGCGAAGCCGCTGCAGCCGCTGCCATGCCCGCCTTCTCTGCCTGCTTCGAGCGGTCCGGGTCCGCCGCCGCCGCCCCGCCCGGCGCGTGCAGCAAGCCGCCGCTGCCGCCGCACTTCACGTCCACGGCGCACATCGCCGTGCGGGCCCTGGGCGCCGAGCGCCTCCTGCTGCCGCCACCCTCAGCCCCCTCGCCGCCGCGTCGCGGTTCTTCCGCCTGGCTGCTGGAAGAGCTGCTCCGGCCCGACGAGCCCGCGGCCCCGAACGCCGTCCGCGACGCTCCCGACAGGAACTTCCGACTGAGCGAGCACCGCCAGGCCCTGGCAGCCTCCCAGCACCGGGCCCCTGCACCGGCCCCCGTCGGCCCGGAGCCCGGCGCCGGCCCCGGCCCGTGGGGTGAAGAGCGCCGGGCGGAGCGCAGTTCCCGAGGTTGGGACCGGGCGAGCGGTCGCAGCGACGCCTCCGGGGCTGACGCGCTCCGACGGCAAGATCCCGAAGCCGAGGCTCACCCGGTTCCGGCACCCGCTCGGAGCAGCGGCGAGCCGGCCCAGAACGGCGAAGGCGAAGCCGTCGGCACGCCCCGGGCGGATGCCAGGGACGAGAAGCTAGCCCTGTACCTGGCCGAGGTGGAGAGGCAGGACAAGTACCTGAGGCAGAGAAACAAGTACCGATTCCACATCATCCCCGACGGCAACTGCCTCTACCGAGCTGTCAGCAAGACTGTGTACGGGGACCAGAGCCTGCACCGGGAGCTGAGGGAGCAGACGGTGCACTACATCGCGGACCACCTGGACCACTTCAGCCCACTCATTGAGGGCGACGTGGGGGAGTTTATTATCGCTGCTGCCCAAGATGGGGCGTGGGCCGGATATCCCGAATTGCTGGCCATGGGGCAGATGCTGAATGTGAATATACACTTAACTACTGGAGGGAGGCTGGAGAGCCCCACCGTGTCTACTATGATCCACTATCTGGGCCCAGAGGATTCTCTAAGGCCCAGTATTTGGCTCAGTTGGCTCAGCAATGGACACTATGATGCTGTTTTTGACCACTCCTATCCTAACCCAGAGTATGACAATTGGTGCAAGCAAACCCAAATACAGAAAAAACGCGATGAAGAACTTGCCAAGTCCATGGCCATATCCCTGTCCAAAATGTATATTGAACAAAATGCATGCTCTTGAAAAGTCTGAGGACCTGACAAGTTGGGGGAAATGGCGCGTGTCAGTTGTGTTGGGAGAACCACACGAACTCTAATTAGGGTAATGGCACTTTTCAATTTCCTAGTAGACTGACTTTAGGTGTAATGCCTTAATCAGTTTTTGAATGTCCTCTCAGAGCCGCAGGTTGCTGGGCACCTGAATGATGTTTCCTGATAGCTTTGGGTGAGCCTACTGCTATTTATAATTTGCTGTATAAAGTGAGCGCTACTTAATTTGCAAGCTGATGTCTCACGGTATGAATTTGTTCATTCCTGGTAGTCTATTTTCTATAAAAATGTATTTTTGCACATTTTTAAAAATGGGTGTACTTTCATCTATTGCCTTGTTCCAATTTCGAGAAATGGCTTTTAAGCAGAATCCAGAGAAGTGCTTTCTATGAAGTTTATTTGTTTGTGATTTAGTAATTAGTTTATTGTTGAAATATTTCACAATTCGTAATTATTTCAAATGGATATTGACACATTATGTTACCAGATGATTAGCCCATTCCATTTTGATGAAACAAACCAATTTTTTGGGGGGAGAGAAGATGTTATTTTTTTAAGAAATGGTCCACTTTGAAGAAGTTAAGGAAGGGATAGCTATGGGACGATTTTTTTTTTTTTTCTAAATGACCAGGCCTTACTTGAAGTCTGCTATTTGCTGACGGCAGAATGATAATTCTGTACTCTAATGTTTATAGAGTAGATTGTCTAGTGTTCTCGATTGTGTTTGTTTTATTCATCAATTTAGGAAAGGCATTTATGAATTTTTGTGAGAAGTTCAGCCTCTTGCATTATACAGCTTCTTGGTTTCAACCACTGTTTTAAGCAGGAAGCTTTTGTCTTAATATTCTGTCGTTTTAAAGTTCTTCCAAAAGGTAAAATAGAATTCACTTTGTATTATGTAAAAATGTAAGCCACTTGTATGGTTTGCTGGGTCAAACAGTGTTTCCACCACACCTCCCCCCCTCAAAAAAATCCATGTTGCCACATTAACTACTTTTAGTGTATTTATTAGGTAATGCAGTTTGTACTTTTTTATTTTGTAACATTTTGTGATTTTTTTTGTACAATAATTATTTGTACAATGTAGCAGTTCTCAGCTGATGGAATGAATGAATAAAATGTATACTTTTACATCTCTCTGGGTAGAGTGGTTTTTAAGTAACCAAATCTCTTAAGAACTTTTTTAAATGTACACATTTTTTTTCAAGTGTAAATATGTCCCAGAATCCTGAGAGGTTTGCCAAATTCTCACATGAATGGGAAGTCTAGTCATATTAAAGGGTAAGTCTCAATGAAATATAATTTAAAGGTTTTCACCTAAACCTTTAGGCTTAGAAATTGCTCTTATTGGCTAAAGAAATTGCTCTTATTATTTCTAATTATAATCAGATTTTATCTGTGCCTATTGACTAATGAACAAGGAAGTATAATTTGACAGCCCAAGTCTAATTAAATGTTATACTTTGTGACCCACTCTTTTGATGTAGACTTTTTTGTATTAAAGAGTTGCCAAAGTGGTGTCCAGATTTACCTAATCTGGTTGTCATGGCAATGAGAATCTACTTTAAAATGTGCTAACCAGATTTAGTTCTAAAATGCATTTTATGTTATATATGTGCCCCCTTCAGAAATCACAATTCCCACTAGGTGGGGCATTTGGAAAGAGATTAAATCATGAGGGCTCTGGCCTCTTAAGCCTCATGAAGGGGCTGGAAGATTTAGCTTTAGGCCTTTTTTGGACCTCCGCAGTTCATGGATGCCTGGAATCTGTAAGTAACTGACCTTTATCAAACATGGCAGTTTCTTGGACTTCACAGCCTCTAAAAGGGAATAAATTTCTTTTATACTTAACCCAGTTTCAAGTGTTTTTTTCTAGCAACACAAATAGATTAAAAGACCACACCTATCTGTGTATATAATGTTGGGTGTGAGGTATCTTGCAGAATATAGCTAATTTGGATTTATTTTCAGTAGATTGCTTAGATACCACAGTTGCAGACACTGGAATCTGTTAACTACATGCTTGGAAGGATTACATTGGTTATCAAGGAAAGAAAATATCAGAAATTTAAATGTTAATTGTGGGTCTCTAGAGGTTTCGGTAACGTTTTGTCTCCCCTGGTTACATAATGTGGTCAGGAACAAATGCTATCTGAATTATGCGACTAGCCACTGCTTTATTTATTTTGTGAACTTTGGAGATGGTGAGAACCTAGACCAGAAAGTGGAGTGGATAATGTTCCTTAAAGTATCCTTCACCTTTTACTGACCTGAATAGGTTACTTGTGTTTTCAAATCAGAATTCCTGGCCATAGGTTTCCACTTACTTTAGCAAGCAGATTATTAAGCATTTATTCCTTCAGCTACTTTTTGCAGAGCAGCCAAGACCCAGAACCTCATAAAGGAGACAGCGGATGCTGTGAATTACATCAAGTTTCCTTTGAATTTATTTCTCTCTAAATCATGGTAAGGGTAAGATCTAAAATACACCCAGCAATTGTTTTCAGGTAAATTAGCGAGAAAATCATACTATATTAACTTGAATATTTTATTGAAGTGGCTTATAGATTAAAAGCTACGCTAAAGATTAGGTGTGATGATAAATCTGTAAATTCTGCTTGGGAAGCTGAAGCAGCAGAAGGCCAGTCTGAGCTAAACAGGAAGTCCTAGGTCAGTCTGGGATCTATAGCCAGACCCTACCTCAGAAGAACCAAAGAAACCAAAAGCCCTATGATAAAATTATCATTTTTTTAAGATTTACTTATTTATTATATGAGTACACTGTAGCTGTCTTCAGACACATCAGAAAGGGCATCAGTTCTCATTACAGATGGTTGTGAGCCACCCTGTGGTTGCTGAGATTTGAACTCAGGACCTCTGGAAGAACAGTCAGTGCTTTTAACTGCTGAACCATCTCTCCAGCCTGATAAAATAATTATTAATGTGCATTTGACTACTGCCTGAAATCGGAGACAGCAGGGAATTTAGCATTTTCAGAGAAGCATAGTATCTGAATCTTTTGTTCATTTTCTGCTCAGATGTTTTCTCAGGGATAAAATTTACCTGTTTTAGTGTATTTAATGAGATTGGTTGTTAAATCACTGCAGATAACACGTGCCTGGGGAGCTTTCATTACACACACACACACACACACACACACACACACACACACAGAGCTTTCCTCTGAAACCACTTTTATAAGATGAATGCCTGAGGATCCCATGACCATCAAGATTGGTTTGCCCTGGGGTATGTAACCAGCCCTATGATGAAAGGTTTTCTTTGTAGTTTTGTCCACGAATAAAAACAAAAATAGGATCTTGAGGTAATGTGAAATGTATATTTTTCTCTTAATTCACCACAATACTAAGGGAGAGCTGGCAAGGCATCTGAGAAGGAAAGTGTTCGTTCTTATGCACAGTTTTCTATGTAGGTGCTATAGTTGGGAACCTCCCCCAGAAAGTGTGGTAGGAACACAGTCCCCAGCCATAAGTGTCATTTTGAGAGGTGAGATCTTTGAGAGCTAACTGGGTTAGTGAATTTATTGGGATATTGAGGGTCTGACTTTGTTATTAAAGCGGCTGTCTGCCATCTTGCTCTGCTTTGCAGCTAATTCCATTAGCCATGTTTTGATATAGCAAGAAGGGCCTCTTTGGAAACAGTCACCATGCTGCACTTGGACTCTCCAGACTTCAGAACTGTGAGATAAGGCCTGGCTGTTGTGCTCAGTTTTAGCAACAGAATTCTGCTGCAGACAAACATATCTGATACGTTCAGAAGTGTGTGTGTAGCATGGACTGATTTAACAGTCATCACATGGAGGTGTATCTAGACTGTGCCAAAGCCAGAATATATGTATCTCATGTATTTATTCCCATGTTTTTAAGTGTAGTGGGTGTAGCCTATTTATGTCCACTGTTGACTTCCAGGTTTTAAAGAGGAGGTACTTAGCATCTGAATGAGGGAATAAGTTGGGAGGAATTAGGAGCTTTGAAAAATATGTAGTGGGTGGATATGATATGGAAAAATGACTAAAAATTCTGGGTATAATCATTGATAAAATTATCTGGGCATTTTAAATTAAAATAGTCAGTGACAGAAAAAATTATATTTGGGATTATAACCAGGGTGTCTTGTATGCTAAGCACACACTCTACCACTGAGCTTCATTTCTAGCTCCAAAGTATTAGAATTCTGTAATGAACAGACTTAGCAATAATTGAATTTATCTTTGTGTCACCTTCCAAGCATCTTAAGAAATTGAACCAAGAGAACTATACAGAACTTTGGTCAGTCTGAGTTGATTGATGCAGAAGGTGCCGACTGGTCTAAGAGTCTCGTTCTGGCTTGCTTTGGATGAGGATACCCTGACCAAGTCCAGAATATAGCAGTTTCTAGCTCTCTCTTTCCTCTCTATAGCCTGGCCTGAAATGTTGGATGCATTTCAAGCATTCTTTCAGGATGGCGTATTCAGTAGCACTGACAGCATGCTTGTGCCAGTTGATCAATGGGACCAGGGTAAGTAGCATGAATCAGATCAAAACTGTCAGTGTATTTCCTCTGCTGTAAACTGGGTCAATGTCAATTGTTCTGCAAGGGAAAGATCAGAGAGAGAATTCACTTGTTATCAGATCAATCTTTGTAAAATAAAATCCAAGTTCTCACAATTGAAATTTCTAAATAAATGGTCAGTTTGTATATAAAAATGTAAGGCAAAGAAATGAATTGCTTTAGATGGAATTCCTTAAGGATCTGTGTGCCTTTAGAGAAGAAGTTAACTTGGTTTAATCTTCCTGCATTGCACACCCCCCACCCCCCAGGAGGTGCGGGGTTCTGCTGGACTGGGTCTTTTGCTGTGAAACTCAGTGGGTGGCTGAGAAGTGTCTGTGCTACACGGGGTCTCAGCTTCCTGGAACCTCCCTCCACCAGCTTCCCTCTTATGTCCTTGACAAACATTCTGGTTTCTCACAATTGTCACTCTCTGCTCCTAACTCCCCATTGTGATGTCTTATATTGGTTAGAGACATTTGACTTCATTAGAATTAACTGGGTTTTACTTTTTCTAATCTGGAACAGGGGGCTGCCCTGTGAGTCACATGCTTAAGCTTTAGTTTTGCCGCCCCCCCCCTCCCTTTACCTAATCTTTGATAGCTGTTGATGGTATTGTGGGTTTGGCCATTGAATAGGTCTCTGAATGCATGCATGCAGTGCCTAATTTAAATGTCAAATGCTGGCTGTACTAATCCTCAAAATTAGCCCAATTTGTCACAAAATGCCTACTGCTTTGTTTCCTTCCTTGCAGAGACCAGCATTCATAAACATATCTGCCATCACCTCCTTTCTGGATATACATTTCTGTGTTTAGCTCACCACTCCCCTAAGCTTTGAAGTAGTGCACATTTCAGCCTTCACAGAAGACTCCACGTCATACTGTGTACAAATACTTCGGGTACAGACCTGACTGCTCCCTGAGAATGTCTTTGATAATAGCTTTTGAGTGAGTGTGAATTATGTCTATTCTGGAAACCTCCATGTCCCTAGCCCTCAAGTCCATGAGAGGCATATTGAGATGTCGAACAGTTGAGTAGGCACTCACATTCACATATTGACAATTAAAATATAAACAATGGTGATTTGAAGAGAGGATGACTTGATCACAAGGGGGTATGTGCATTTAATATTTTAAAGCAATTGAAGTAGAAAATACACTCTTGCCTGTGGGCGTGTACATACACACACGTACACACACACACACACACACGCACACACAGCTCTTTATGGAGCTTTTTATTCTTTGGGTGAGAATTTTTTAACTGTAATTTTGAACTCAGGATGCCAGTAGGTTGGCAATGTATACAGAGACAGCTCCTGATTTGTACTTGAAGCACTGTTCTAAGTTCAAACTGATATTCTGAATTTGAAGTCCCAATCTAAGGAGTTTGAGGGAGAGAATATGATGGTTGTATTTCTTAGCTTATTTAGGTACTATTTAAGGGCAGCTGCTTGTGAACCGAGTTCTGGCCCATGTTTCATGTGACACGTGCAGCCAATCTGTAAAATCAACTCCAACGAGGCTTTCGGTTCTAATGACAAACAGGAAGCATTCACACTGTGGTTGCACTGTGTAGTGAAATGTGAGCAAGCCTGGTGATGTCAGAGGGTTGGAAGCAGGAGGAAATGCCACAGCTGAGGGGACAAACACCCAGAATGCCCTTCCCTGCCTTAGCCAGACTGCTGCAAGAGCTCACTAGATCTAAAGGGAATACTCTTTTAATGACAGTTTTTACTGTAAGCCACGTTCATTGTCTCAGTAAACTACAGTGTACCTGAAGCAGAAGCCTCAGCGGCAGTTCACCTGAACTAAGCCAACGAAGAGAGAGATTTCAGCTACAGGATGAACTTTCTAAAAAAGAAACTAATTCTCGGTTTTTGTTTGTTTGTTTGTTTTTGTTTTTAAATTTGTCCATTTTACCTGGAAGAAGCTGGAGTTCTCCAAAGGACAGCAGTTTGCTAAGAGCTGACTTCATTGATTTATAAGGCAGCTGGATTCTCTAAGAATAGATGGTTTATATTAGCTAGCCCAGGCTACTGTAACAAAACAATACAGATTTCTCTGTTTCCTAATGGAAGTAAAGAGAGTGTGTGGATTGGTGTGGCATACCGCTCCCTAGACATGTCATGAGGCCCATGATGTCACCACTAGCACATCTCCGTCTAGCTGCTGAGGGAGAAAAAAGCTTCATGAGCCAGGATGGCACCGGTGACCTCTGTCCCCCTCCTCACTGGGAAGCCACCATATATAGTACAACATGCCTGGGAGTGTGGCAAGTCAGAACACTGTACAAAAAGGTGAATACGTTATGGTAGACAGTAGCAGTCTTTCCAAATCTGTTCTTTAGAAATGACTTAGAGTTTACATTTTTTTTAATTAGGTATTTTCCTCGTTTACATTTTCAATGCTATCCCAAAAGTCCCCCATACCCACCAGCCCCCTACCCACCCACTCCCCCTTTTTGGCCCTGGGGTTCCCCTGTACTGGGGCATATAAAGTTTGCAAGTCCAATGGGCCTCTCTTTCCAGTGATGGCCGACTAGGCCATCTTTTGATGCATATGCAGCTAGAGACAAGAGCTCCGGGGTACTGGTTAGTTCATATTGGTGTTCCACCTATAGGGTTGCAGTTCCCTTTAGCTCCTTGGGTAATTTCTCTAGCTCCTCCATTGGGGGCCGTGTGGTCCATCCAATAGCTGACTGTGATCATCCACTTCTGTGTTTGCTAGGCCCCGGCATAGTCTCACAAGAGACAGCTATATCTGGGTCCTTTCAGCAAAATCTTGCTAGTGTATGCAATGGATGGAGAAAGATATAGAGTACAGAAATATTTTGGAAGTAAATAAAACTGTGTCATTTATATGAGAGTAGAATTATGGTGGCTCTATTTAGGATATTATGAACCCCTCAACAATGTAATTGTCACATATCAAGTGTACTCACGCAAGGCGGTCAACATTTTTGAGCTAGTGTTCTATTTCCTTCTATTCTAAATTGTTCTTTGGTATATCTGAAATGTCTTGAAAAAAAAATCTATGCCCAATGTAAGCCCCGCATTTCTTTAGAAAGAACAATATAGAAATATTTTTCCCCTCTTTGGGCTCTTTACAGATTTTGTTCAGTCTTATTTCTGGCATTATTTTTCTCTCTGATTCTATTTGCTAATTTTTTTGTATGATTTTTCCTTTAGAATAATTGTATGTGGTTTGATTTGTTTATAATAAGTTTTTGTTTATTTGCTAATATTTGTGAACATACTAACCTTTTTCCTTAGTAACTTTACTAACTTACCAAAATTGAATATGTAAAACAAGATTAAACCTTGCTCTAGTCTACTTCTCCAGAAAGGAAGGCAGAGGGAGCGGCACTGCAGAGTGGGCAAGAGGCTGGATAAAAGTCTTAGGATTTAACCATGAGAGTAATCCTCCAGAATGAAACTTACTAAGAATCATCATGAACTTGCACATGCAAAGGGAATAATAACACACCTCATCAGTGAAGTCTAGGGAGGAGGAGGGGCCTCCCATGGAGCAGAAATCATCAAAAGTAGTCGATGAGAAGGAAGTGATAACTGTCCTGAATATAACTGCTCGCCAGCATGGTACTGTCACAGAGAAGGGTGGCACTCTACACGAACTCTAGAGAATAGAGACAAGTAACCACATTGTTTAGTATGCCTTTCTTAAAAAAAAATACTTTTGAGAATTTCAAATATCTATACAATTGAAGTGGAAACTTAAGGATTCTTTGAAAACTCAGTTGTGTTGGATGGGGTTTTGCTGGGACAAACACATGAAGGAATGTTTTCCAGAAGTGGACACAGGTGAAAGGCTAAGGCAGACTCATGAAGGAATGTTTTGCTGAAGCAGACACAGGTGAAAGGATGTTCTGCTAAAGCAAGCACATTAAAGGATACACGATGAAGGATTCTTTGCTAATGACACACATGCCTTACTGAGCTCCATTTGTTGGGACTCAATAGAGAGAAATGCACCAAAAAAAAAAAAAAAATTCTGGTAGTCTGCTGCAGTTTCTTGGACTCAGGCTGATTGGCAGAGTGATGTCAGACAGACACACGTTCTAAGACCCATGGAAAACACATGATGTTTGGAGGTAGTTTAAAAAGTACTTGATGGACAGTGATGGAGGCTGAGCTTGGCTTGCTTACATAGCTAAACGCCTGTTGGTCTGAGTCTTTGCTGATCATTGCTTCCCAGAGAGAGAGGCACAGCTGGGAACTTTTCCTGGCATTCCTATTGGTCCTTTCTGCGGACTTGTGCCTGACTATTCTGGCTGTTCTTGCTAGGTCATGCCACAGCTGCTGCTAACCCAACTCTACCAAACTGGACTTCTGTTATTTATGTGAATTGTTTGTGAGTGGGTTGAGCTGACACTGCTGATCTGTGAACTGACCTGCCAATTTCCAGACAACACAGATGGGAGGTCTTCCAAAGACCCTTTCTAAACAGGTCCCCTTCCACAATATCCTTCCTTTCTCACTGTCTCTGATGGGTGGTGGGTTAAAAGGGAGGTTAAAGCATTTAAGAACCATCATTGTAAATAGGTTTTGAAAAAAAATTAAAGTTACATACAATGAAATGTGTTCATACCCGGGCCCATTTCTTTCCTCCAACTCCATTTGCTTCCCAAGATCCCTCCCCCAACTTCCAACTTCCTGTCTTTTTTATCTTTTAAACTATTAATTCTAGCCAGTGCTGCCCATATGTGCATGGGTGTGGGGCCAACCACTGGAGCATTGCCAATAGCACCTCAGTAAATGAGGGTACTTAGAGATCATCTGCCCCATCTCTATCAGCATTTTGTGTGCTGTTTATCTATTTATTTTGTTTGGATCTTAAATATTTCATAACTTACAGTGTGTTGGGAAGTTCTTGGGTAGTGGGGTGTTATGTCATATGAGCACTTTGGAACCCTGCCCTCTTCCTACTTTACTTCTCAGCTTCCTGATGTGAGCTCTTCTGCTCCCCTAAACTCTTCCACAGTGTCTTAGTTTGAGTCTTATTGCTGTGAACAGACATCATGACCAAGACTATTCTTATAAAGGACAACTTTTAACTGAGGCTGGCATAATAGTTTCAGAGTTCAGTCCATTGTCATCATAGTGCAAAGCAAGGCAACATTTGAGCAGACTAGAGCTGGAGATGCCAAGAGTTCTACATCTTGATCCATGATCTGAAGGCAGCAGAAGGGGACTGTCATCTGCCCTGGGTAGAGCCTGAGCACAGGAGGAGACCTCAAAGCACACCCCCCACAGTGACACACTTCATCCCAGGCCATACCTCTTAGTAGTGGCACTTTCCATGGGCCAAACATATTCAAATCACCACACACAGATAATGTTCCACCTCCCCTTAAGGCCCCGAACAATGGAGTGAATCAGCCAGAGACAGAAACCTCAGAAACTGAGCCAAAACAAATCATCCTCCCTTTAAGTTGACTTCCTCAGCTTCTTTATTACAATGACTGAAGACTGACTCTGATGATAGGTCAGAAGGCATCAGGGTCAACCCCACTGATGTGCTGAGTAACTTAGGAAACAGACAAAATACTTTTTGGATATAAGAAGCAAAGAGTCAGCAAATACTGACTTCTCGAAGATAAGCATTGTGTGCAGTGTGGTGTAAACACCTGGACTGTACATCAATAGTCATCTACTTAATAATTAAGAGGCTATAATCCCATTTTGCTCACAAGTTTGCTTACTAGCGGCTTCTTTGGAGCAGAGTCTGCTGGTGAGTGGGAGTTTGGATTGTGACTGAAGAACTTACTGCATGCATGGCCTTGGGTAAATTGGTTAACCTCTTTTACCTTGCTTCATCACTTGTGAGATGGAAATAGATCGATGTATCTATTTCAGAAGCTGTGGTGGTATTGGATTATAAATAACATCATGTATGTATGTATCTTTTGCACAGAGTATAGAATTGGAATTCAGTGGATTTTATATCTACTTCTAAAATACTGTAGAATTATAACAATGAACTAACATATGCACTTTTAGGTAGTAAATAATTATTCTCTGTGTCAATCTAGATTGGTTTGAGCTATGCAATAAACTGACAGACAGATTAATAGAAAAGGCAATTATACATTTATTCATGCAAGTCCCGCAACACATGAACTGTAAGAAGGAACAACTGATTAAAGCTCAAATCCTGCTGTGCACTGTAGGGAAAGGAGAAAAGACTTAGGGCTCCTTGGGTGTGGTAGACACTCAGCCTAGGGAAGGGAGGAGGACATGCATGGTAGATCAAGGCTGGCTGAGAACACTAAGAAACCACTTCACTGGGTGTGGTGCCAACCTCCAGGGTCCTTTCCTAGGATCCAAGTTAGTCCTCTGTGGTTGGTGCAGTTCTTTAGGGATGGGACTTCTGAGGCTGAGTATCTTCCATCTTTAGACACATGAAGGGAGTTCAGGGATGCATGTGGAACATTCTCATTCCCATGTGCTTGCTCTCTGCTCAAAGCATGTTTTAAGCTGCTCTTGCAGTGTGAGGTCCTTCATACCAAGCAAACTGAAATCAGGCATCTAGCAGAAAATTTAGACGTTAAAAGGTGAGGCCCCAGCTTTGCCTCCATGTGTCTTTGAGCATGCTGATTGCCAGGTTTACATACTGACCTGAGGCAGGTTCTTTTTATTGGTCTGGGCCAAAAGAAGAGACACTCAGTTGAGATCCCCCAGTAAAAGCTACAAGTTTTGAGATACTCCACCACTACATGCAGGCTCTGTATCCCACTCTGACAACCAGCACTGTGTCATGAGGCAGTTACAACATCTTGGAAACAAAACTGCAAAGCAACCAAAAAGGAAAGGGCAAGTGGAAGGAAAAGAAAGGCAACAGAAAAGAACATAGTAAACGAGAACAAAACCCCAAAGAGGAGATAAGACACAAATCAGCCCACACGTGACATCTGCAGTGGGGTCTTGGACCCTGGGGAGTAGAATGCTATTTTTAAAACCTATTCTTGAAGTTAAAAATAGCATCGCTGAAGTCAAATATTCAGTAGAAATTTGGATGATAAAATGGAAGAAATTGCTCAAAGTAGAACAAGGAGGCAGGGCATAGAAAATGTGATGAAAAAAGAAAGCAAAAAGATTAATCTAGTATGTCTAGTATCTAACTGTCAGTGCTCCTGAAATAGAACACGACACTGCTTGGCTGGAAAGATTAGGGAAAAGACTTCCTAGAACTCTGTGACAGTTTCCAGATTGCAAAGGCCCTCAGCATCCACAAGGCCACCCTGGACAGCCGTTCAAGTTGGATCTGTGGACTCAGACGGGAATAGGACCCATGAAGTGATTGATGCCTTGTGGGAATTTGGCTAGATTTTTTTTTCCTGTATGTGAACACATGTGCGTATGCCTGTGGAAGCTAACAGGGAATGCTGAGGTGTCTCATTTGTCTCATTCGATCACTCCCCACCTTACTCTCTTCAGACAGGGTCTGTCATAGAGCTTTCAGCTTGCTGTTTGTTTTTAGTTATGTTGGTTGGCTAGAAAGCCCATTTCATTTTTCTGTCTTTATACTTCCCATTCCCTGGTATAAAAGTTCTAAGCACTTCAAGGCCAGCCCGGTCTACAGAGTGAGTTCCAGGACAGCTAGAGCTATACAGAGAAACCCTGTCTCAACCCCCCCCCCCCCCCCCCCCGCCAAAAAAAAATTCTAGGCACGAGTAGCCATACCCTGCTTTCCCATGGATGCCCCAGGTTGTATAAATGAGTGCTTTACTCATGGAGCCATTTCTCCAGCCCCTTTATTAGGAATTTCAAAAAGAATATTATCAAAGCCTACAGAGAGGAAAGATAGGTTATACTCACGGTCTTGGGACAAAGCATGACAAAGCATGACTCGCTATTTTTTGCATTTTGAACATTCCTGGCTGGATACTATTGAGAGATGATGGAAACCTTAAGAGATAGGATCTAGTTAGGAGTTTTTCTCGTCGTGTGTGTGTGTGTTACCCTTGGAATTATGATCCTGCTCATTTCCTTTTTCTATTTCATTCCCAATCATAAGAGCTGGCGTACCACAAACAAGTTCAAAAGCAACAAGGTCAACTGACTGTGAACTGAAACCTCTAAGCCTGTCCCCTAAAATACAGCTCTCCTCTTTCTACGTTGATTATCTCGGGTGCTTTGCTACAGTAATACTGAGCTGACTAATACAAGATGGAAAGAATGAAAAGATGGCAGACTACTGTCTTGCAAATTCTGAGGAAACAATGGTTCCAGCTGTTAATTATGTGTTCAGTGATCTCACTTAGAATTCCCTACATCTCAGGCCGGGCGTGGTGGCGCACGCCTTTAAACCCAGCACTCGGGAGGCAGAGGCAGGCGGATTTCTGAGTTCGAGGCCAGCCTGGTCTACAAAGTGAGTGCCAGGACAGCCTGGGCTACACAGAGAAACCCTGTCTCGAAAAAACAAAAAAAAAAAAAACAAAAAACAAAGAATTCCCTACATCTCAAACCCTGGGACAAATGACTGGGGTGCCTATTTAACATAGCAGAGTAGATCTGGCTGCCAGACTCTCGCATTAACCCTCAATCCCTACCTATTACAGGGCATGGCTGATATACCCTGCCCTTCTCCCCCTACCAACTCTCCAGCCCTGGGATTGGGGTGTTCTCCTCCCAAAGCCAGAGGGTCTTCCTTAGATAGTCTAGCCCCCCCCCCCTTTTTTTAACTGTTTGCCATCTTGCGTCTTGGCTGCTGCACCTGGTTCCCTCTCTCCTCTCTCCTGTACCCTCTTCCCTCCCTCACGTGGCCAAGGGTCACGTCCACTCTGGCCTTTCCCAGATGACTCTGCCTCTTTTATCTACAATGAACTTTCTCCATCAAACCTAGGAGCAGTCAGGTTCTTTATATTTATTTATTTTTCATTCACTATTCTGAATCAGAAACAGCAGACTCTGTAGTTAAAGCAGGCACCGACAATAAAGTTAGTGACTTTAAATTGCTCAGATTATTTATAGCCTGTTCTGGTGAGAAAGGACTTGAATGTTTACAGCACATTCTCAGGGTCTCTACCCAGAGACCCTTTCGGGGATGCACTGGTACCTGGCACAGTGATCCTGTGTCCTTGGCAGCTGTGGTGAAGCTGTGGTGTAGTCTCTCGTTCACCCAGAGACATTCAGCAAATAACTACTTTCTCATATATACGTCTGATGTTTTGCAGAGGTATGTGTCATTGGAGCAACTTAGGTGACAAATTTCACCCTATCCCCAGCCGCAGAATAAATATCTTCTCAGTTCTTCCTTGGAGGAATGACACCCAACCTGTGGGACATTGATTTAAAGATACTCACTACAGCAGTCAAATTATTAACTGCGGCGAGTGTAGTAACTATTTGAAGGAAGAGACCTATATATAACCTTCCAGGTTGCATAAATCCATTCTCTGAGTTCATGCAATGATGAAATCCCCCAAGGATATGTGGAGACTACAAGTGATACATGATTGTATACATACACGGAGAAAGCAAGAAGGTTAAATTCTTAATTTTCAGTTTTAGAAGCATGGTCAGCTAAGGTGGCTCAGGAGGCAAAGGTGCTTGCTATCAAGCCTGAAGACCTGAGTTCAATGCCTGGGACCTACATGGTCAAAGGAGAGAATCAATGCCTGCAAGTGGTCCTCTGAGTCCCACATGCACTCCTGGAACCCACACACATCCATCCATCCACACATAGACACACATCAACAAATATATAAACATTTTTTAATGTCTAAAACTAAAACCCAAATATTTTAATATTTCTATAAAATAACATTTACATGTTATTATCAAACTACATTTATATTTATAATAACATTAAACATAAACTCACATAACTATAACATAACAAAAGGTATGCACATCAGTTAGAATGTGTAATAAAATACCAGAGCAAAGGGTACAGGAGTGGGCTTACGCTTGGGGAATGAGAGGGCTGTAGTGGGAATTGCTGTTTTTCATTTTAAAGGCAAGGATGTGAAGAAAGAGGAACACTCCTCCATTGTTGGTGGGATTGCAAGCTGGTACAACTACTCTGGAAATCAGTTTGGTGGTTCCTCAGAAAATTGGACATAGTACTACCTGAGGACCCAGCTATACCACTCCTGGGCATATACCCAGAAGATGCTCCAACATGTAATAAGGACACATGCTCCACTATGTTCATAGCAGCCAGAAGCTGGAAAGAATGCAGATGTCCCTCAACAGAGGAATGCATACAGAAAATGTGGTACATTTACACAATGGAGTACTATTCAGTTATTAAAAACAATGAATTTATGAAATTCATAGGCAAATGGATGGATCTGGAGGATATCATTCTGAGTGAGGTAACCCAATCACAAAAGAGCACACATGATATGCACTCACTGATATCCCAGAAGCCCAGGAGCCCAGGAGATTAGAATACCCAAGATACAATTCACAAACCACATGAAACTCAAGATGAAGGAAGACCAAAGTGTGGATACTTTGATCCATCTTAGAAGGGGGGAACAAAACACCCACGGAAGGAGTTACAGAGACAAAGTGTGGAGTAGAGACTGAAGGAAAGACCACCCAGAGACTGACTCACCTGGGGATCCATCCCATATACAATCACCAAACCCAGACACTGTTGTAGATGTCAACAAGTGCTTGCTGACAGGAGCCTGATATAGTTCTCTCCTGAGAGGCTCTGCCAGTGCCTGACTAATACAGAAGTTGATGCTCATAGTCATCAATTGGACTGAACATAGGGTCCCCAATGAAGGCACTAGAAAAAGGACCTAAAGAGCTAAAAGGGTTTGCAGCCCCATAAGAGGAACAACAATATGAACTAGCCAGGACCCCCAGAGCTCCCAGGGACTAAACCACCAACCAAAGAGCACACATGTTGGGACTTATGGCTCCAGCTGCATATGCAACAGAGGATGGCCGAGTAGGACATCAATGGGAGGAGAGGCTCTTTGTCCTATGAAGGCTCTATGCCCCAGTGTTGGGGAATGTCAGGGCCAGGAGGCAGGAGTGGGTGGGTTAGTGAGCAGGGGGAACAGGGAGGGGATAAGAGGGAGGGTGTTTTTCGGAGGGGAAACCAGGAAAGGGGATAACATTTGAAATCTAAATAAAATATCCAATAAAAGAAAAAAAGAGACATTAATTCATGTACCAGTGTGAACTACTTTAAATGAGATAACTGAGACATTGTGTGTGGTAGGAGGTCAGTCTTGACCTGTCTACAGTTAATTATGGTGAGATTCAAGCTTCTGATGTGCAGATCATAAAGTAGGCTCGGATATGGAGGTACTTAAATCATAAGTGGAGATAGAGAAAAAGATCTAGAATAGCTTGCTCATTCCCTGCAAAATTATGTTTTTGTTTTTTTGTTTGTTTTCTAGTGATAGCAACTCATTAAGTACCTGAGAGCTGGTGATTGAGAAACTGACCCTCGTGAAGCTTTTCCCTGTAGAACGAGGCTATGTTATAGACAGGCCTTAACAGGAAGAGGGATGCAAATTAGGAATGATAACGATGACCACATACTAAAGAACTCAGTTTTAGAATAAGGGAGTGACCTTTCTTGGTGCATACTTGGCTTAAGATATAGATTTGCTTTTTTGAATTAAAAATACCAATAAACACAAGTATCTTCTTTTGTTGCTCAAGTATATTACTTTTCTCAAAGCTCTGACAGAGTTTTTGAAAGAAGCAACTTAAAGAAGCATTTATTTTGCCTGGAAGCTTTAGAGAAGTTGCATAGGGGTGGAAAAGGCACAAATCAGGGGGTGGGGGGGAGCTTACAGCTGAGGAGGAGACCAGGGCCATGGAAAGATAAGATGGGGATGTGGGGTTTACAGCTGGGGTGGGAACCAGAGCCAGGCTTTATTTAACCTATAAGGCTAACCAGTCAGCCAGCCACTTCCCTCCTTTAGACCCCACTTCCAAAAGAGTGCCTCCAGCTGGGGACCAAGAGTTCCCAGGGGCCTGTGGGGGGCATTGCTCATCCACTGTGTGACTTTTGTGCTGAGACCTGAAGAGCCTTGGACTCAGCACTGGGCTGCCATGTTCCTTCTACTAGGAATCAACCAGGATCTCCTGAACTTTGGTTTCTTCATCATTTACATTGGTCTAAAACAGCAATTCTCAACCAGTGTGTCATGACCTCTTTGGTAAACATCCAGTTTCAAAAATATTTACATTACAATTCATAATAGTAGGGATGCCGCCACCTCCTCCCACACAGCAACCCTCTCCTCTGGCTCAGCCACATAGGTTGATTCCACCAAAGCAATGGTTATGGAGATGCCTAGTCCCCTGCTGGTTGGGAGGGAATTTGTGTGATAGTACTATACCCTGCTGAACCAGGCCCTGGACATGCTGCACAGATTTTATTGAAAGAACTCTTCCTACACCCATAGGGGCTTAGATTTCAATGGGAAGCCAGCAGGTGCCATCTACGGGCAGAAGGAAATCCATAGGAAAGTGATGTCACAAAACATCACCAACTGCCACACCAAGATCCACCATATGGATGCTCAAGCAATTCTGAATGACCGGGTGGTGGTCCAAGTGATGGGGCTACTGTCCAACAACAACCAGGCTCTGCGGAGGTTCATGCAGACCTTTGTCCTTGCTCCTGAGGGCTCTGTTGCCAACAAATTCTATGTTCACAATGACAACTTCAAATAACAAGATGAGCTCTTAAGTGGCTTTGTCACAGATTCTCAAGAGGAATCCGAGGAAGACGTAGAGGAACCCAAAGAAAGACAGCAGACACCAGAAGTGATGCCTGATGATTCCTGAACTTTCTATGATCAGACTGTCAGCAATGACTTGGAGGAACATTTAGAGGACCCTGCTGTGGAACTGGAACCAGAGACAGAGACAGAGCTGGAGCCAGAACTTGTGCCCGACCAACACTGAAGAGGACAAGCCTGAGGCTGCATTGGAAGAAGCTGCTCCTGAGGATGCGCAGAACAGCGCTTCCCGGACCCTGGCAGACGTGGTCCCAGCACAGGAGGACTTGAGGGCATTTTCTTGGGCATCTGTGACTAGTAAGAACTACCTCCCAGTGGGGCTGTTCCAGTGACAGGGACACTGCCTCATGTGGTCAAAGTGCCAGTGTTACAGCCCCATCCAGAATCTAAGCCTGACTTTCAGATCCCACCACAAAGGCCTCAGAGAGTTCGAGATCAATGGATCAATATCCCTCCTCAGAGAGGACCCTGATCAATTTGTGAGGCTGGTAAACCAGGAGATGTGGAACTTTGAAGGATGGTGAGGCACCCTGACAGCTCATGAGGTTGACATGTGGAACTGAAGGATTTTTTTCCAAAAATATGGGAACGTGATGGAGCTGCACATCAACAGTGGAGGGAAGTTACCCAATTGCGTTTTTGTTGTTTGATGATTCTGAACCTGTTCGGAAGGTCCTTAATAATAGGCCCATCATGTTCCGAAGCGCTGTGTGCATGAATGTGGAAGAGAAGAAGACTTGAGCTCCTACAGAAGGTGACCGCAGGGATAACCGCCTTCGGGCCCTAGAGCCCCCCATGGTGTGCCGAGTGGTGGGATGAGAGGCCCCATGTGGAGGCATGATGCAGAAATCAGACTTTGGCATGGGCAGGGGGGATTATAACCCCAAGTCAGTGAATTGCTTGGCTCAGATCTACACACAGCACACAGCCCTGGCTCCTGCAGAATGGCTAACTCCTTCAACCAGCCTTTGGTGTCTCAGAGTAGTCTACTCTAAACTGCTTTTGTACAGTTTTCATTTCGTGTGTGTTCATGGTGTGTGCTTCCCCAACCTCTTTTCCTCCCTTGACCTTGTAGTCGTTCATTCCCAGTTTTCTAGAATGATAATTTAGGAGGAGTAGATATGTAAAGAATAAGAGGAAAGTCTGACCTTCCTGCTCATGGTGCATACAGACTGGAGACTCCCCTCCATTCCCCAGAGCGTGTCTCAATATCACTGACAATGGATGTTTCATTTGTTGGGAGACACAGGATTTGATAAACATTTTGGAAGCCGGAAAAATCAAGTCATGACTCCTTTCTGGTGTGGAAAAATTGCCTGCTAGTGTGGCTAACTGAATAAAAGGTGTTTACAGGAAAAAAGTGGCAAAATTACTGTTACATGGTGTAGCACCAAAAATAATTTGATGGTTGGCAGTCACCACAACACAAGGACCTGCATCAAAGGGTGGTAGCATTAGGAAGGCTGAGGACCCCGGGTCTAAAGGGTTTCTCAGTTCTGTCATGCTTTTCCTGCTTTCTGCCACTCTCTCATGCCATCAAGGGGAAGCCTTACCCCTGATGCTGACAGCTCCCTGCACCTGGGTAGTCATTCAGCCCAGGCAAGATTAGTACATTTGGAGTCAGGGGTGCTAACATCTAAATTTAAAAGATCATATGTGTAATTTATTCCACAGAGTCCCAGAGGAGCAGAAAATGTAGCTAGTTCTCAGAGTGATAAAATAAATATGCCAAGGAGCTGAGATGGAGGAGGAAGAGAAAGTCCCGAGAGAGTTTTGCTTCTTGGCAGTGGCCGCTTTCTAGGCCCAGCTGTATGCAGTATATATTCTTACGCAGTCTACATTCTTGCCCGAATTGGTTGGTCCTGCCCGAGGTTTAGACTTTGGTTCTTGCTTGACGGTGATCCTGGCCATACATAGCCTCATCTGATTCCACTGAAGTCCAATGACGGCCCTTCTGCAGTAAGACTGCATCATGTCACCCATCCATCCCTCAGGAGAGCGCTCTGGAGGCTCTACACTGGCTCCTTCTGCCACAGGTGAGCTCCAGCTAGGCCTAAGATTCAAGAGTGACCTTGTGGATCCAAACTCCGTAGTGAACTGCGGTAACTAGCAAGTTCTGGAGAGATAATTTTCCTTAGCTCTCTGTAGCTGGTCTTCTGATACTTTGTGGGTTCCTTTTTTCTTTTTCCTCCCTTCATGCCCATAACTATAGATAGGAGAGAAAAAAGATAGAGGGGAAAGGGGGTGACATTACTTTTAGGTTAATTCCTGCTTATTAGGGGCATCAAGTTCCTTGGAGCAAGTTTGATCTTCTCCACCAGCCTATCTAATTTCTTCTTTGTCCAACTTCTTAACTTCTTAACAAACTGATCAGCAGCAACCAACAACCAACCAACCAACAGCCCACCCACCTCTCAGGGCTCTATCATTAATATACCTTCTAAAAAGTCCCCAGAATTCCAAATGTCACACAGTTGCAGAAAATACCTGTGTGTGAGGCAAAATCATGCCTCTGCACAAGGCAAATCATATCAGCTGCGGTGGACACTCTGAAGCAGCCCTGTACTCCACATCTGGGATTAAAATAGAAACATATTCTTATAATATTTCTGTTTATTTTTAATTTTTGTTGTTGTTTGTTTGTTTTTGTTTTTCAAGACAGGGTTTCTCTGTATAGCCCTGGCTGTCCTGGAACTCACTCTGTAGACCAGGCTGGCCTCGAACTCAGGAATCGGCCTGCCTCTGACTCCCGAGTGCTGGGATTAAAGGCGTGTGCCACCACGCCCGGCTCATTTCTGTGTTTTTAAAAAGAGACTAAAATTCCAAAATTGTCACTACAGCTCTCTAGATCCATCTATCCAGAATCTAGAAGCAAGCTAAAATGTATTGCTACTTGAAAGGGGGTTTTTGTCAAGTGAAACACAACTTGCAAAAGTACATATTTTCTCCTTTCAGGCTGGGGTGGTTTTCTTTTGGTTTGAAATACAGTTCTCTCTCCATGTTGGCAGGTTTCACATCTAACTATTCAACTAGCTAAAAATGTTAAAGTCAGCCAACCAAACAAAAACCTGTGGAGAATAGAAAGAGAGCGCAGTGGTTAGGAGTACTCATTGCTCTCTCAGAGACTCAGGGATTCTTAGCACCCACCTAGTGGGTCACAAACATCCCTGCATCCCTAACCCCTAGTTCCAGGGGAACTAATTCTTTCTCCTGCACTCTGTTGACACCATGCATGCATTTGGTATACATAAATATATACACACAAAGTATTCATACACAAAATAAATTGTAAAAGTGAAATTGCATTACTAGACTATGAAGATCCATTTCCTTGTCATAATTCTCTAAACCAGTCAGGCTACAACTGGTTACATAAAATTTATATTACATTGGATGTTATAAGTAATCTAGAAATGCTTTTATATATATATATATACATATATATATATATATATATATATATATAAAACCCAAGGACCTGACCATTAATTTTTTTATTTAACTTTTTATTTAATTTTTGTTTGTATAGGTTCATGTGGGAGTGAAATTATACATTTATGTGAAGGTCAATGTTTGTTACACAAGTGCTGTGTGTAACAAACATTTGAAATCAGTTCTTCCTGCTGGAACAGCAAGCACTTTCCCCACTGAGCCATCTTTCCCACCCCATTTGTGAATTTTGTTAGTCTCTGAGTCTGGAAACCAATCTCCCATGGAAATTAAGGGATGACTATACCTCTTATTAAAAAGTTCTTTACCCGCGATTTGTGCTAAAGACACTTTAAAGTGTAAGCTTTGTTTGAAAAATGAATTATGCTAATTAAAATGAATAATTAACATTAAAATAGTGGTTGAGTAAAAACAATTGGAGTCAGAACATAATTGGGTTACCCAATGTTTACTCTTGGTTTCTTTAATTCCCTAAATTAGATGAATGGAACAAAGAAACTGTCAATCTTTTTTGGGTATCCAATTCAATCTTCTGTATTTTTTGCTATATTAACATTGACATAAATAACTGCATTTCCTTTTGATATACTCTTTGTACCATTGGTTCTTGTGTATTTCCTGGGCTGATTAAAGCTTGTGACGCCTGTGCGCTTCTCAGTGGATATATCAAAACCCATTAATGTCATTCTGCCCTCTTAGTCTGCATGTGTTTGCTGATTCTGCACACTTGAGTCATTCAGGTTTATTTCAAGAGATTTTATTTTGAAGATAAGACATTAAATGACATTTTCTTATTACACTAAAATAGCTAAAGCATTTTAAGCCTCTGGGGTTCCTTTCAGGCTAAATTAAGAATGTCTAGAAAAATGACTTTTTCCTTTTTGCTATTGAGAACGAATTGAATATGAACTTTCAGGATAAAATGGATTAATTTCAAAAATGCAGTGTGGCCATTCCTTGTTCTGGGTTGCAAAACATGCCCATGGGTCAATTCAGTAGGAATCCAGTCTGAGTCTTGAAGCATGACTTTCCTGCACTCAAAGGCCTAGCTGTTATAAATAAATATTGGTTAAGAAGGGGGTAGTTAAGGGAATCATAATCTTGAAAAACAGTCTTTTTTTTTCAAAGTAATTATATATTTTTACCTGGACTCATTTACTTTTCTAACCATATGTTGAACTAACAATCTAGGCTGCTTTTCATTGGATCTGCTCAGGTAGAATTGTGGGTTTCATCTGTGGTCTACATTTGCTTCATGATCATTTATCCAAGGGTGACAGTGTAAGGATTCTTGGGATGAAGCCAGCACAGTAATACACCTGTCCATCTCCAACCCAAAGCCCACTAACGGCTTACTGTTGTCAACTGTTCCTAGGTCAGGCAGTATTGACACTCCCCTTGCTGGTGTTCTCAGTAGCTGCTGTCAGTTCGCTGGGTGTTGTTAGTAAATCTAAGCTATAATAAACTTAGTAAAATAATAATGATTGGTGAAAATTCTTGGAAAAATTCCTTATGTATAAAATTTAAGGAATTCTTGATTCATAGAGCAATCAGCCAATCAAATCATTATTACTAAAACAGCCACATCGCATCCTTAGTACAGTACTGTTTGGCTGATACAGATAATTCAATTTGATTTTTGCCCTATTAACTATCAGGCAACCAAAAAGTGAAAATGATCACAAATTGCCTCTGAGGTGTAGTGGGGATGAAGTTTAGCGTTCCATTATTGAAAAGCAGAGCTAATGACTGACAATAGGTGTGTTTACCAACGATACTTACCAATTAGTTGTCATCCAGATGGCTCCCTGGAATTCATGTTATATACTCTAGTTCAGTAGTTTTGTGAAGTTTCCATAAGTTATAAAATTGAAGTAAAATGTTTATTTCATTTTATTTTAAATGAGGTACATATGGTTGTGCCTGAGTGGGAGGGGTTCTGCATGTAAATGCAATGCTCATATCGACCAGCAGGGGGCATTGGACTCACCTGGATCTGTGGTTACACACAGTCTGAAGTTGCCCTATATAAGCGCTGGGAACTGACCTCACATCTTCTTCAAAAATAGTCTGTGTTCCTAACCACTGAGTCATCTCTCCAGTCTCAGAAAAACGTTACTGGTTCATTCCAAAAGTATTTATGCAATGAGGAGTTAGATGGGGTCAGAGATGTTGGCGGGGACCCAAGCAGACTTCATATGACATCGGGAACCATTATAAGTAAAATTAGAAAGCAGTTTAAATATTTTCAAGTAGAGAGTAAAGAAGTAGAGGATTTGGTTTACTGTTGGTTATCTGTGGGCTAGAGATGTGGTCCAGTAGCCGAGCACTTGTCTAGCATGTTCCATACACTGGATTCCTTGCTAAACGTAGAAACACAAAAAGAAAGAATGCTGTATTGCATAGAGAAGAAGCTGCAAAAACATGAGCATTAAGAGAAAGGATGTGAAATAGGAAAGAGTCTTAGGCAATGGGTAAAGGGGGTAGAGCTGGGTTGACTATGTTTATGAGCCTGTAGTTCATCTAGCAAGCACATGCTCTCTTCACCTGAGAGGCAATCCAGGAACAAATATCAAACCAGAGGACATATACTATACTATATATATATATATATATATATATATATATATATATACCATAGTCCTGGAAAAGACCTATAGCTTAATGCTGCTTCATTACACTACAGTTAAGTCAACAAATAGAAGATCACTACTGGATATTACAGTCCGCAGACTATATGGACCCACCAACTATTAAGCAACGGTGTTCTGACTTAATTTCTATACTGCGAAGTGAGCAACTTTCAGTAGGTGACAGAGGGAAAGTCTTCACTGTACTGAAGCATTAAAGTGCTTCACCATTCAGAAGGCCATTCCCTCATCCTTGAGTGGGCTTGGTATGCCAAGTGGAGATACACCGTGCCAGAGGTCACCCAGGGTGTGAGTGAGCCAAAGTTGTGGCTGCCCAGGCAACAGTTCTCTATTTAAGTGATAACAGGGGATGTTCGTTCCTGGTGGAAGTCCTAGGGCAGTACATTTAGTTGGTGTGCTTTTTATTTATTGCATTCATAGGTAGTTTGTTGAGGTTGGCTTGGCTAGGTAGAGAAATCAACAACTGTTTTGGTAATATTTCCACCCAGTGCTCTCTGTGACTCCAAGATGAAGAAGCACTACATGTCTGCTTTCCATGTCCCTGTGGAAATCACACATACATACTTGAATCAATGAATGAAGAAAATGCTGGAACACTGAGTACTACAAGGAAGAATGTAGACTTTGAAGTCATAACTAATAATAAGTTATTTTTAAAAAGACACTTACTAGTGTGTTTGTGTGTGTGTGTGTGTGTGTGTGTGTGTGTGTGTAGTTGATTCTCTCCTACCTCTATGTGAGATCCAGGGGTTGAGCTCAGGTCTCTAAGCTTGGTAGAAAGCATTGTTACCGAAGCCTTGGTTGGGGTTCTGTGGAGGCCCGTCAGGGAAAGCAGGTTCCCTGGCCTGGATGGAGACCTATTAGCTACCCAAAACATGGACTTCGTCCGAAAGGGCCAATCACCTGGCTAAGGAGACCAGCCTGCAGGAAAGAGGGCTTACCTTAGCCGGAGCTACAGAGGTGGGAGGAATAATTATCCCTTTAATTGGATCATGTACTTTTTCTTCCCTGGAGTCTCTGTGCCAGGAGCAGTCGCAGAGCTAAGCCCTGAGCCTGTGGCTCTGCCCACTTTTCTGAATCACACATTTCTTTTCTTTTTTTTTTTCTCCTAAGCATGCTTTTCCACTTTTTTTTTGAGGGGGGGGGTTCTCCTCTTCTTCTCCAGCTTCCCTCCCCACCAGGTAGCTGCCACCCTTTTTTTCCCTCATCTCCATCTTTCTCCAGGAAGCTGCTGAGACTTACAGCTTCCCGCCCGGGAGATTTTCTTTTAAAGTTTCACCAAATGTCTTTAAGCTTCCCTTTGTGTCCACACCTAAATTCTTTTTACAAATGAGACTAGTAACCTCCAAAGGGGACCCCAAAGCCCCCAGTATCATGTGGTAACTGGGGTGGATTTCCCAATTTTTTTTAAAACATTGCATTTATCTGCTGAGACACAGGATTAGAAAAAAAAAAAAACCGAACTTTAAAAATACCACTCTTTTAGTTTTATCTGCTGGGAAAAAAGAAAAGTGTTAGTACCCTGAGTTTGTTAGGATCAAGAACAATCACCGACAGTAGGTACTTAATGAGAGTTTTAAGTTTCTAGAGAGGGACTCTGAATTACAGAGCAAAGCAAAGCTTCCCTATGTTGAAGGAGTCAGGATACTGCTGATGAGAAGACAGAGAACTCAAACATCATTTGTTCTGATTGTCCCTGGGGTAAAGATGAATGGGACACAGCTTGGAAGAGTCTGCTTTTGTGTTATTGAATAAACACAGATGTGGAAAGTATTAGGATGTACAAACTGTAAAGTCCGGACGAGTGTAAGAGGAATCAACAGAACGGGACAAGATGAGTGTGGGCTTTTAGTAAACTGGAAACTATGAGTCTCCAAAGACCGATGAGGATGAGGATAAGAATGTGGGAGGAGGGCGTGACAGGAAACTGGAAATATCCATTACCTTTTTCTTAGCAGCTGAAATGCTCAGGCCTCTCCCGCCAGCACCCTGGCTTGCAGAGCCAGCACAAACAGATGATCGGTCTGTTTTCTTTTTTCTGGTTCAGTTTCTGCAGGACTCCAATTCTCAGTGTAATTCAAAAGATCTTTGCTCTCAATAACAGGTTCTGCGGCCAACTTCTGTCTCAAATCTCCAAAATCAAGGTAGCATCTTACAGCGCCAAGCGCACGGACAAAGAGCGGAAGGATTGAATCCTTACCAGTGCCTGGAGGCGCGGGTCCTCTGTTTTATGCATTGAAGTCTGTGGGGCCCTTTGCAAACCCGTGCTTAATCTCAAGGTGAGAGGGAGTTTAAAATCTAAATCAAGACTAGAGATATGGAAATGAGGTTACCCTGAGACTCAAACTGTAAAATCCACCCTTAATTGGCTAAAGAGGGGTGGCTCCCTTGTGAACTGAAGATGAGGGTTGTTCAGAGAAAATAATGATATCCACATGAAAGCGCTTTAACACTACACAGAACAGGTGTGTGCTCAGTAAACATTGACCTCAAGCCACCTAACCTTATTTGCCTAGTGATAAAAGTCGCCTGGGAGGACTTATTAAATTTAGATTCCCAGGCTCCTCCATGAAGAGTGGATTTTGATTGGCTTAAACAGAGTTTAAGGAGCCCCAGGATTCTTTAGGATTCTGAGTTTAGAAAACACCGCCTGAGATGCTACTCTGGACTCTGGGGCGCTTCAGATTCACATGGGTGACATCAGCAGCGAAGATTCTGCGTGAGAGCCTGAGCTCGCGTGATGTGAGTTGCAGGTCTTAGCGTGTTTTTCAAAACAAGGACCCTAGCCAGGATTTACTGATATCTTGTAAACTATACCCCAACTTTTGTTCCTTTTTTTTTTTTTTTTTTTGGCTGTTAGAAAGAGAGGAAAGGGAAGCCATTGAGCCTAGTAAAATTCAAATTCCCAGTCTTGTTCTGTTAAGACTTTTTACTCAGTACATTTCAGGCAGAACCTGGTCACTGTTTCCTAGAAACTGCTGTTATCCAGGTTTGGCATCGTTAGACTTCATGTAGATGTCTTTATTTTCTCCCAACAGCTGCTTTGCACCGTATCATCTTGTCTTCAGTCTACAGGGCAATCAAAACTCTCAAAACAGTCTATCAAGGATGGATTTTTATTATTTGAATCGTGGTTGGTATTAGCCACGTCGGGAAAGAATGTGTTACTCCGGAAAGAAGATTGCTTTCTGAAGAAACACAGGAGGGAAACATAAAGTGAGACCCAAAGCTAGAGAAAGGTCCAGGGTTCCTGCCTACTCTACAACCCAGCCTGAGGACCCAGATCTCAGCTGCCAGAACAAACCAGCCCAGAAAGGGAACCTATCCACACCAAGAGTCACAGCCCCACTTCCTTTCCTTTCCTTTCCTTTCCTTTCCTTTCCTTTCCTTTCCTTTCCTTTCCTTTCCTTTCCTTTCCTTTCCTTTCCTTTCCTTTCCTTTCCTTTCCTCTTCTCCCTCCCTCCTTGCTTTCTTTCTTGCTTTCTTTTTTTCTTTCTTTCTAAGGGTTTCCTCTCTCTACAGCAGGGTGTTCTGGAGGCTTCAAGCTCTGTCCCCAGGAGCCTCTGCCTCAGCAGCAGTTCTTAACATTCATCATCATCTCTGTCACCTTGGTTTTTTATTTTCACATCTCCCTCTGCTCCAAATTCTTCCCACTGTGCCTCTGCCCTTTCCTGGGTCCTCCACACTCCTGTGATCAATGCATCCCTTTTAGCTTCAGACTATCCTATACTATTTTCTTTTCTTGACCCACCTGAGGCAATTTCTAGGTACTGTTTCTTCCCCTACCCCCCCCCCCCCCCATCCCCTACCCCCCATCACCACTCCACCAGACACAAGGTACTGTTATACTGTTAGGCTGACTGCTGCTGAGATGACTCAGAAGGTAAAAGTCCTTGCTTGAAGATCTGAGTTTGATTCCCTGGGACCCACATGGAAGGAGAAAATCAAATTCCTAGGTGTCCTCTGGCCTCTACATGTATGTGCAACACTGCAGATGTATATCCACACAGATGTACACGCACCCACAATAAGTGAATAAAAATTTAGCATTTTCCCCCAGGACTCTATGGGGCTGGAGAGATAGCTCAGTGATTAAAAGAACTTACTGTTCTTTCAAAGGACCTGGGTTCAGCTTCCAGCACACACACATGGTGGTTCACAGCACATATATTCCAGTTCCTAATATCCAGTTAATTAATATTAAGATCTTAATATTAATTAATATTAATATCTTAATATTAATTAAGAACTCTAGTTCTTAATTAGTGGTACCAGACATACACATGGTATACACATATGTGAAGGAAAACACAAATACAGAAACTATACATCTATTAAAATGAGAACAAGAAACAGGAGACTATCCTTTGTGGCTGTTCTCAAGTCTTTTCAAGATTTCAAGTCTAGTCTCTGCTCGCTAACTCTTCCCTAAAGGCTAGGTATGCATTGAGGGTTTGATCCATAAGTAATAGTAATGTTGGGATGGAGTGGGTGAGGCCTGGTGGAAGGAAGGTCACTTGGGATAGATAGTCCCTTAGAGGGTCTATTTAACCCTAGCCCCTCTCTTTTGCTATGATTGCTTCTGAGCCTCATTGCTTCAGAGCCAGCCCCTGCCATGATGGTTGGTCTTAGGCCTGGAGCAGCTGGGCCAACTGACCATAGACAAAAACCTCTGAAACAACAATGAAGAATACATATTTCCTCTTTTATTCCTGACTATTGGATTCAGGTTTTTGCTTTGATCTTGTAACTGTGCCTGGTTCTTCCCCATTGGAATAAGAAAACATATTATTTACTTTGGATTCTACAGAAGCCCACAGTTTAAGAGATTTTTGGATATTTTAAAGAGATATTAAACTTTGATTTTAAGTGTCCGCATTTTTAGAGACTGTGTGACTTTTAAAAGTTGGACCATGTTTCATGTTGTGATGTTAATATTAACATAAGCTCTTGGGCATAAACAGGTAAGGAAAGGTTGTGCTTGTAGAGTTCTGTGCTTGTGTGTTAAGTTGCAAGGGATCAGTTGTGCTGGATTGTCTTCATCAACTTGACACAACCCAGAGTCACCTGGTAAGAGTTTAGTTGAGGAATTGCCTCATCAGATTGGCCTGTCTGTGGGCATGTCTGTGACGAGTCATTTCCTTAATTGATGATTGATTGAATCCATTTACTTTAGGGGTTGCCACTCTTAGGCAGGTGGTATAGCCTTTAGGTGGCAGGCCTAATGGAAGGAAGTTAGGTCACTGGAGATATTCTCCTGAAGGGACTATCGAGAGCTGGCACCTTGCTGTGGCTCTCTCTGGTACTTTGTGGGCACCATGAGGAAACAGTTCTCCATTGCCACATGTCACTGCCTTGATGCCCTATATCAAAACAGGCCAAAAGCAACAGGACCAAGCCACCATGAAACAAAATCTTTGAAACTGTGACTCAAAATAAACCTTCCCTCCTGAGGAGTTGATTACCTCAGGAATTTGTTTAAGGATTGGAAACATGGTGGGCACAATAGCCAACCTTTTTTTCCTCTCCAAAATATTTTAAGGAAAAAAGTCAAGAAAGCTCTCTGAGTATGAGCTGGAGAGACAGCTCCACCATTAAAGGTGAGGCTCCCAACCAAAAATAGGAGATCTCTGAGTATATTTTGAATTATCTTTTATAAATTGTACCTTTTATTTTTGACTAGAGAATTGTACATCTTGACGGGTATTTTCTAATTTGTTCATGTCTGTTCAGTGGTATTTTTTGAAGAAATTGCTTTTCAAATACAGTAAATATTTTGGTGAATTAAGTTTGCATATGCATGTATCTGTGGTGTGCATTTATGTTTATGTGCATGGGTGACCATGTGCACATGCATGTGGAGGCCAGGCCCATGGGATACCTTCCTTGATCACATTGATGAGTAGTTTACATTTGTGACAAAAGGATTTCTAATATTTTTAAAATATGGAAGAATTCTTTTCATTGGATGGTACTGTTTAGGAGGCAGTAGGAGACTCAGTTGCCAAGCTGAACTTAAATGGCAACCTGTTTTGTGTAGGTGTGTGTGTGTGTGTGTGTGTGTGTGTTGGGTGGGTGTTCTAACAGCAACACTTATGCAAAGGAGCAGGTGAGGAAAGTTACTTGGATTAAGTTATTTGGGAACTCCTGGATCTTTGGGATGGGGGCGGTGACAGGGGTTTTGTTTTAGACCCCTTAAGTTCTCTATAGGCCACACAGCTCCCTGGAAGAGATCACCTGCACTGCTTAAATGGCTCCTCTTCCCCATCCATGTTCCTGCTCCTCTTTCCCGCTTTCTCAGTCTTCTGCATTTCTATCATTTTCATTTACACTATGCCAAAGGCTCACAGTTAAAGCCCCAGCATTCGGTCCTCAAATGCATCTGTGGGTGGTGCCATGCTGTGGTCTCCAGCAAGCCCTGGTTGTTTTGCTTTATCTCCCTTCCCCTTACACTAAAGCTGATGAGAGCAATCCAAGCAAGGAAGATAAAGGCATGTTCCACTGTTGAGGGCTGGTGGTGTTCATATGTTTGCCAAGTAAGCTGACATGGAGGTCATTGCTCTATGACCTTAGCAGAGTTGGAACAAAACCAGAATTGCTTCTCTGTGGTTAGCAGTGAGCTCCGCTTCAGCACGGCACGCTGAAGCACTGATGAAAGGCCTTTTTTACTGACCCTTGTTTTCCACACCAAGCCGTGTGGAACATTAGTATCTAGGTATCTCTCGCTAATTTTCATTTTAAAATGAGAGCTTTTTGTAAAAAAGAATCTCTAAACTACGACAGACTTTAACTCATCAGGGCACTAGAATGTGTACTGGGGTTTCCTACATCACAAGCAGAATATTGAGTGGGTGTCTACTTCAGAGACTATGCTGCTAACCACATTACTTGAATCAGAGAATTCAGGTGTGTCATCCAGCTGTCGCTGCCTCCCCACTGCAGACCTGTTCACTGTGCAGATTTTTCTCTAATAAATGCACTAACTGGTAATGTAGCATTTTTAACTGGCAATGTGGCATTTCGATTGGAGAGAAAATTCTTAATAGCATTTTTGCAAATAGCATACCTGCTCATGATTGTTGTTGCAGTGTCTGGAAAGCCCTGTGGTGAGTTGTTTGATTGTGATCACCACCCTTGAGATGATGAGGGAGCCTTGGCAAGTGAATCGGCCAAGGCTCCCTCCTGAAGCCTGTGTAGTGGCAGGAAGAGACAGACTCCTGAGAGCTGCCCTCAGCCACACACAAACTGTGGCACATGGGTGTGCACACAGATTACTAAACATTAGTGAACAAATACATGTTAGTAAATAAACACAACACAATAGTGAGCACTGTTAATTTCATTTCCCACCTGAGAGCAAGGAGAAAAATAAGTTTGTAATTTTACTATAATTTCAGATCTATATGGTAAAACTGGGCAAGTGTCAAGACAGTAGGATTTATTCTAAATTTAAGAAGTGGCTTGTGGAGGAATGTATGTAATTTTCTTTGCCCCTAGAGTCTGTGCAGGTGTGGCTCCTGTGTCACGTGTACATCAGCAGGTGGCAAAGAGGAGAGAGGCTGTGTCTCTGCTCAGTGTTCGGACCTGTAAATATCTGAATAACTGGTAGCTCAATACTCCCTGAAAAAAAGCAAACCTGAGATGACCACCAGTCCAGCACCATACAGACAGGGCAGGAGAGACTATTCCCAAGGTCACCTCTGCCTGGTGCCATAGTGCATGAGAGGGCACAGTACCCATGAGACCTCTCCTGAGATGGCCCAGACACCCAGAGGCTCCGAGAACCACTAAGAAGAGCAAACAAGTGGTGGGGAAATGGAAGGGAAACAGAAACTGAAGGATGTGGGTACACTGAAGAGAGGCAGAACTTCAGACTGGAGGGTAGTGAGCAGCATAGCCAGTGATGCCACTTGAGGCCATGGTGGAGTCCAGGCCTGTGATGCCACCAGGGCCATCTCTGGGGCCGTGGTCCTGGAGCAGCAGGGGTCTGTTACCACCAATGGCCAGGTGGATATCTCTGGTCTGGGCTGATGTCTGAAGGCTGTGCAGAACTGGTCCCACCCCTCACCTGGCATCTTGGGAGAGATGGCCTTGGGAAAATGAGAGCAAGAGAGCAGATACCACTCCAGCTAGCTGCAGTTGGAAGATTCATCCCCACACATTTCAGGAGGTGTAAGTGATCTGGCCCTGAGGGTACGAGCAATTTGTCTCCTGTGTGGTGGCATGGACAAGGGAGAGATACCCGACCCTCCTCTCCCCAGCCCCTCACTGTCTGTGGCAGGTGGGAAAATTTCCCCTGAGGTCATGAATGCAGGAGAGCTGTGCCTGCTCCTCTCCAGCTACAGAACTCACCAGAGTGAGCCCTCACCTGGGCAGCATAGTAGGGATGACCCTGGACATGGGGTTGCAGATGAGCTGGCTTTGAGGGTGTGAGTTTAGGAGAGCTGACCCTGCCTCTTGTCTGCTGTGCAGTAGCTTAGATGAGAGACAGATGCCCTCTTCCCTTTCCTCATCCCTTGCCACCTATGGCAGGCAGGAGAGATAGCCCCAGGTTCATGAGAGTGGGAGAACTCAGTAGCTGCAACACTTATGAAAGTGGTCCCTGCATCTTGCCTAAGAAGCAGGGTAGAGCTGACGGGGCACTGGGGGTTTGCTGGTGAGCCAATCTCAAGGATATGAGAGGGAAGATCCAGCAGACTGACCAGCCTAGATCCAGGGCTTTAAGTTGGCCTACTCCAATACATACCCCATTGGTAGCTAGAGTGCATGAAGGGGCCAGTCCTATGGGTCCAAAAGTACAGGAGCTCCATGACACAGGCCAACAACAGAATATTCAAAAGGAGTTCCAGTGAGGTTCCAGGATTGATAGAGTAGCAGAAGCCAGAGGTCTCCTACCAGACCAACGAATCAATGCAATGAATATTTGCAAACAAAGGAGTGTGGAAAAAGGGGTGTACTATGGGACACACTGTGACACTACAGGTTTTTCTCTGTTGGGGAGGAGGTTGCCAGGGTAGAGGGCAGGTATGAGGGGAGGGGAAGATGAATGGGATTGAAATGCATGATGTAAATTAGCAAAGAACCAATAAAAACGTTTAGAAACATTTAGTTTTCATTCCCATGCATTATTCCATATTAACCCTGCTCACTGTGGCATTTCAGCACATACAACATATAACAACCAAACCCACCCTCCTCTTATCTACCCCCTGGCCCCAGCCTCCAGTGATTTCTGCTTTGTATTCTGGCCAGCGTCACTTTCTCGTCCTGTGAGAGAACAGGATGATTGTCCTTCTAGGTATTCTTATTTCCGTTGACGTCACACTCTGTCCATCTTGCTGCAGATGGCAGGATTTTACTCTTTATTATTAAATTTCCATTATGAACACATTCTGTGTGTGCATCCACTCTTTTATGGGCATTGATTCCTCATCTTAGCCACTGTGGGTAATGCTGTAATCACATGGGCTTGCCAGTGGCTCTTTGACTTCTGACTTTCCTTCCATTGACTCTATATCCAGGAATGGCATGGTCAGATCCTATCACTTTCCTAGCTTGAGTTTTGTGAGGAAACTCCATATAATAATAAAGACCACACCCCTTGGAAGAGAAACCCAGTTTTACACAATGTTAAGAATTCATAATTTATAGGCACAGTCTGACCGAAAAACAGTAGTAAAAAAGATTCTGAAATACTAGCTAACATCAGACATTGTTTTGAATTACAATCTTGAAATTTTGAGGAAATTAGCACTGAGTATGCCATTTAATGATAATATTCTAGCTAATCATTTGTTGTGACTTCTACATTTGCACACATCTCTCCAATACTTATTCAGGTATTAATCCAGCATGATCTTGCTTTTAGTTAAAGGCACTTAGTTGTTCCAAGGGCTCAGTGGAAACCGTCCCTGCAGTTAAATATACTTGTTCATTTGTATTTGGTTCTCGAATAATAGTGCAAAAACTTGCGTGCTTGCCAGTCACTGGTGTTTGTGTGTTTACTTCTGCTCTTAAATTTTCAGGGTTGCAAGAAAGCATTAAGACGGATTGTCTCAGAATGCTTTCTACCATTGTGATCAATATCTTGACTAAAAACAACCTGAGGAAGAGAGTGTTTATTTCATCTTGAAGATGACCGTCCATCACCAGGGAAGGAACTCAAGGCAGGAACCTGAAGCAGAGACTGCCTTCCCCTAGCTTGTCTGCTCAGCCAGCTACTTTAATACACTCCAGCATCACCTACTCAGCATTGGCCACATGGGCTGAGTCCTCCCATTTTAATCATTAAACTGAAATAATGCCTACAGACTTCCCTACAGGCTAATCTGATGGAGGCATTTTCTTTTCTTTTTTTAAAAGATTTATTTATTATTATACATAAGTACACTGTAGCTGTCTTCAAACACACCAGAAGAGGGTGTCAGATCTCATTATGGGTGGTTGTGAACCACCATGTGGTTGCTGGGATTTGAACTCATGACCTTCGGAAGAGCAGTCAGTGAGCTGAGCCATCTCACCAGCCTGGAGGCATTTTCTTAATTGAAGTTCCTTTTTTTTTTCCAGATGACCTTAGCTTGTGTTAAGTTGAGAAAAAATTAACCAGCACTTATCAAGCAGAGTTAGAACCCAAGAAGCTTATACTGTAAGGATAGGGATTAAGTATGTTCATAACGTCCCCTTTGTGAATAGTGGGATTTGTATGAAGTAGAGATGACTCTGTAAGTTCAGAAGCCCATGCTAACATCCACTGTTGTGTTAGGCAACAAGTGGATCTCATGAGTATGTTTATTTTAATGCACATCTTTTGAAAGGCAAATATTAACGTCCCCAGCTCCAGCTCATGTGGTGAGAGCTCAGTGGCAACTAAAGGAAGAGCAGGAGCTGTGTATGTGAGACACTGTTAGTTGGATATGGGAAAAGATGATGCAGAAGCTGCAGTGTGGTGTTGGTCCAGTGTCTGCTTATCTGAAACCAAGGCAATGTACTCAGTGATGTGTTCTGGAGAGGTCATGGCCTCAGAGTGCAAAGTCTGATTCATGCTCTCTCTCTCTCTGTCTCTCTCTCTGTCTGTCTCTGTCTCTGTCTCTGTCTCTGTCTCTGTCTCTGTCTCTGTCTCTGTCTCTGTCTCTGTCTCTCTCTCTCTCTCTCTGTTAAGATGGTGTATCCCAGGTCTGGTCCACCACAAGGCTAAGGCCACTCATGGAAGTGGATGCGGGAAGTTTGACTTCATGCACCCCACACTGCTGCCAGGTGGGTGTCAGGCTGTGAGAAGCCGCAGGACACCGCTCCAGGGGTGGGAAAAGTGCAGTCTGAGGTCCCCGAGGAACTGTTGGAGTTTGGCTCTTGGCTCCCGGGGCTGCACGGAGGCCAGGGACAGCAGGTTCTCACTTTTGGGCACCGCACATGCTACTGAATGCCCAGAGTGGGCACCCACGGGCTGACGCTGGCCTGGGACACAAAGGGAAAAGGGCAGGAGGAGAACTCTGGCTGGGTCCTGCAGGGAGGAGTGTCTCTGTCTCTGGTTTGCTCAGGCGCTTGCCTTGGTGGAGACCCTGGCTGAGAGCGCAGAGAGGCCCTCCATGGGAGATTAGATGCTCGGCTCTTTTAGAGGAAGACCTGCTCCACTGCTCCAGTATGGTGGATCCCGATGAGAAGAGGCAGTTCATGGTTTCAAGGCATTTATTGTAGAAAGGCAGAGAGAGTGAAAGAGTAGAGAAGTAGAGGCTGGCCATGGCCATGTGGAGAGAGGGGAGAAGGGAATTCGGAGATAGGGGGAGCAAAAGGGCAAGAGAGAAGCAACTGGGAAGCAGCAGTAAGAGAGGGAGGAGGGGACAATCAGACCCTTTTATAGTGGGCCAGGTCTATCTGGCTGTTGCCAGGTAACTGTGGGGAGAAGCATACCTGGCTGTTGCCAGGTAACTGTGGGGGTGAAATACCAGGAGCTTGGCGTGTTGCCCCACGTGACTGATGACCACAGAATTATGGAGCTGGGGCCTCGTGTCAGGAGCCTAATCTCTGGGAGCATGGCAAACAGGTCCCTTACAGGAACACCTGCTGGGTCTCCAGGGTTTAAAACTAGCTCGACTAGAAAGCAGGCTGCGTTTCACAGTTCCACATGTGTTCACATGGGTTTGTGCATATGTGTGTGCATATCTGCATACACAAGTGTGCCCTGTATAACGAGGCCAGAGATCAATGTCAGGTGTCTTCCTTCCTTCCTTCCTTCCTTCCTTCCTTCCTTCCTTCCTTCCTTCCTTCCTTCCTTCCTTCCTTCCTTCCTTCCTTCTTCCTTCCTCTCCACCCTAATTTCCAAGACAGGAGCTCTCACTGAAACTAGAGCTCACTGATTTTGCTTGACCAGCCTGGCCAATGAGCCCAAGCATTGAGATTACAGATATGCATTGCTAAGCCCTGCTTTTTATGTAGGTGACAGAAGTGAACTCAGGTCTCCATGCTTGCTTGGTAAGAACTTTCCCAGCTGAGCCATCTTCTGGCTCCTCTGATTGTGTCTTTCAAATATTGTGTGTATGAGTGTTTTGCCTGTATGAATGTCTGTGAACCACATGTGTGCCTAGTGACTGAAGAAACCAGAAGGAGGTGTCAGGTCCCCTGGAACTGCAGTTACATACATACAGATGGTTGTGAGCTGCCATGTGGATGCTGGGAATTGAACCTGAGTCCTCTGAAAGAGTAGCCAGTGTTCTTAACTACTGAGCCATCTCTTCAGCTATTGTGTCCTTTTTTTTATGTGACTTCATTTCTTCCATTCTTTTCAGCCTGCGGTCAGTTTTGTATTAGGAGCCGCTTGCTAGCAACTGAACATTAGTTCAGGCTGTGTAAACCAACTATGAAATTCTCTTTCTTAGAGAGAATCATGTGCTAGTGAGCCATCAAGTTTTTGTTTCATGTTGTTTAAAAATTTTCATTCCATTTAGTAACAGACTAAGAAATATATTTTTATAGTTATCTGGTCTGTTAAAAGTTAATTATTAGAATTTCATGGTGGTGGTGTACACTTTTAATCCCAGCACCCAGGAGTCAGGCAGGCGATCTCTGTGAGTTTGAGGTCGGCTTGGTTTATATAGTGAGTTCCAGGTTAGCAAAGGATATATAGTAAAACCCTTACTATGGGTCTTATAGTAATTTTAAGATCCATAAAGAAGTAATTTTATAAAATTAAATATGATTAGAAGACTTTCCAGTTAAACAATTAATACATTAGGGTACGGAGTATATCCTCTATGACACATGTCATGGTGGGGATTTGAACTATGGACTTGGGGTGATAGTGACTTCATTTTCTCTCTCTCTCTCTTTTATTTTTCCTTTCCCTTCCATTGCTCCCTAGCCAGCATGTTTTTATCCTTCTAGACATGCTCTTGATATTTGTTCAAGTTGATTTTCATCCTACTGTGAAGCCCAAGTTGGCCTTGAACTCAAGATTCTTGTTTCTCAGCCTGCTGAGTAGTTGGAATTATAGATATGCCCTACCAGACCAGGCTATATCACAAGATAGCAAAGGTACCATTCTGGTGAAGGATTTAGATTGTGGGAGAGTGTGGGGCAGACACAGGGTAGTCTATGTAGTTCCTTTTTTGCTTTGCTTAAACCTCAAAACTGCAATACTGAAATAGACATAGAATGAAGAGCAGCCTAAGGCTTTCTGTCTAGATGACTTGTGAGACTCAGAAGTTGACTAGGAAGCCAGCATCTCCTCAGTGGGTAAGCAGGGGACAGGGGAGCATTGGTCCTTCCTGCTGCATAGAGGAGAGGTTGCTTAGGAACAACACATCCTCCTGTTTTGTGAGAAGAGCCAGCCAATGAGAACACGGCACAGAAAAGAACACAAGAATGTTATGGAAATGTAAAGCACAGCACTCATTGTCCTGCAGAGGTGGCACTGTAGACAGTCCACTGGTCCCACAGCACTCATAGCCCTGCAGAGGTGGCACTGTAGACAGTCCACTGGTCCCACAGCATTCATTGCCCTGCAGAGGTGGCACTGTAGACAGTCCACTGGTCCCACAGCACTCATTGTCCTGCAGAGGTGGCACTGTAGACAGTCCACTGGTCCCACAGCACTCATAGCCCTGCAGAGGTGGCACTGTAGACAGTCCACTGGTCCCACAGGCATGGATTTAAACAACCAAGAATGAAAACTGTTTTAAAATACAAAGTTTGTACTAACATACCAGACTTTTCTTTCTTTTCAGTATTCCTTAAATAACACAACGAATTACATAGATTTCTATGGCATTAGGTGCCATAAGTTATCTCTAGATGCTTTACAAAGTATGGAAAGAGGTTGTTGGCTGAGGGTCATAGTGAAATCAGTTAAGTTTCTGTATGCATACATTTTTGTTTGTTTGCTTGTTTTTGTTTTGCTTTGTTTTGTTTTAGCACAACTGGAGTCAATCCCACTAAAGAGTACAGAAAAACTGGTATGTGTTTGTTTAATTGGGAACTAAAGGGTTGAATATTTTGTGGCCATTTGTTATACATCTGGTGAAATGATGTTTCTTTAGTTTTCTTTTAAAAAATACATTTTTAGTGTTTGAGAATTTTGAACATGCATATATAATATAATATAATATAATATAATATAATATAATATAATATTTTTATCATGCTCACCTTCCCCAGTTACTCCCTTCAATGTAAGAGTACAGGCTTTTCTATTCCTGTCCTTGCTCTCAAATAACAACATGGAAACCTGGTATTTTTATTAATGAGCTTCTTGCGCTATAGCTGGGCAGGGTTCTGAGCTGTTCTAGCATGACTCTGCTGGCCTGGTTTAATTCCCAGCCACTTCCCAGCCACGAGATATTACCTGCCATCTTAATCTCGATCTGGCCACCCCACTCCACCCATTCTCTCATGGTTTTCTCATGATCACCTGCTCACAGCAAGTTCTTGCGGCCAATTCTCTCTCTCTCTCTCTCTCTGGTCCCACCAGAGACCCTCTCACTGGGATCAGAAGTCCTGCCTTGTTCTCTATTGGCTGATCAGCTCTTTATTAAGCAATCAGGGGTGATGAAAACAATTTTTAGACGGCATTGAGATAGAATGATTGACAGTGCCAGCGTCCAGACTGCAGCCACATCTCTGGACACAGTACTCAGCATCTGAATGAACAGTGCACAAAACCATCTCCCAATATTTCCCCTTTCAGTCCAATAGAGGATCTTTCTCTTATGTTCATAAACTATATACAACGAGAAAAATTATGAAAACTATCAGGCAAAAATTACATTCATAATGTCTAGGCCATTTGTATTTGGCAATGTTGGAGAAAGTAGTCTACTAAGTATTTTGAGTTCAAAGTTCTGTATTTAAATCACTTTCTATCATAATGTACATTTATCAACCTATAAATATCCCCCTAGACTTTAAAACATTTTAAATGCTAAAGATGGAAGCTTAATTGTGAGATTGTAACTATCTCATCTTCAGCCCCATCAGAGACCTGAGAAGGACAATAGAACCTGAATAAACAGGAAGTGCAGAGCAAGCAGCTCCCTTGCTGTAGAAATGACTGAGGTTGTGGGATACTGAACAGTCATCCAGAGTTTCTTTGCGTTATTGGAGCATCATCTTTGACCTTCTGCTCCAAGATAGGACAAACTTTCCCTGAAGCAGGAATTATAAAGGACTTGCCCACCTTGTCCTTGCAAAGTTCAGCAGTCAACTTCTTCTGTATCCTGCTTGTCCACTGTTTGGGCAGCATTCTGTTGACACCTGCATTTTCTTGCCTAATGGCTACCTTGCCACATTTGAAGGTGGTTCTTTGATGCTCATCATCTTCTTTGAAGTAGAATAGGACCAGGACAGCCAATAGTAAATAGCCCAGATGCACAGTGTTTATTCAGTAACTGAAAGTTGGTAGCAGAAAAAGCTGGGTGAAGATGGCAGATGATTGGTGTTTCTTTAGCATCAAGCATATTCACTCAAACTTTAAAATTCACTGCATGATAATGATTCACCTGAATGATTTTTAGAAGGCAAAATTTCTTGAGGTGTTTGGCTTTTGTCTTGATAATAACCCTTTGAAGATATATGCTTTGTAAACTACAGAAAGCTGTCCTGGCCTGCTTTCTTGCATTGCTCTGATGCTGTCCGCTGTTGCCTCCTACTATGTTTTGGAGGGTGGTAGGTACTCCTGTGTTCTACCTCCCACAATATTTCAGATTGCTTTTGATATCTGTTATTCTAAGTTACTTTTTGTTTCTTTAAAACATCTTTTTCATGACCAGGAAAGAGTGTTCTTTCCAATACTTTCTAACTATCTTATATTTAGAAATATAAAATATAATTTTCTCTGGGCATTGTGAGGTACTCCTATAATCCCCCAACAGTTATGAAACAGAAGAGGCAAGATAATTGCAACATTTAGTCTTGCTTGTGTTACAGAGTGAGATTCTGTCTTTAAAAACAAGAATATTTACATATTTTTTGTTTCCAAAGCACCAAAATTATTTCTGAGTGTTTTATAGCACAATAATATATTATGCATATGTTTCCTGATGAGATATTTTCTTCTTCATTTTTAGCTTTTTATTGGTTCTTTGTGAGTTTCACATCATGTACCTGAATTCCATTCATCTCCCCCTTCCCTTGTACCTACTCTCCACCCTTGCAACCTTCCTAGTAACACAAAACAAAATATTTCATTGTGGAAGCTGTAGTGTGTCACAGTGCGTCCTATACTATACCAATTTGTCCATATTACTTTGCTGGAAAAAGTTCCTTGCAATGATTTGTTGGTCTGGTATGAGGTCTCTGGCTTCTTCTAGTCTATTGATACTGGAACCTCACGGAGACTCCTCTTGGATATCCTGTTGTTGTCCTGTATCATAAAGATCCCGAACTTTTGGATCTGTAGGACCAGTCCCTTCATGTTCTCCAGCAGTTCATCGATGGGGAAGATAATTGGGGTAAGTCAATGCAAAGCCTGAGGTCTGCGCTTGAGAGGTATCTGAATTGGTCATGCCATCAGCTCTCCTGCTGATACCTTTGGGGCTGGCTCACCAGCAACCACAACCAGGGACAGCTCTACCCTGCTCCCCAGGCAAGCTTCAAGGCCTCTTCTCCTGAGTGCTGCAGCCAGTGCAGAACATGACCAGTTCTCCAACTCTCATGACCATGGTTCCAGTTCTCTATCCTGCCATAGATGGCAAGGGATGCGGGAAGGGAGGAGGGCATCTCTTCTTAGTCTGAATCTTTGTGCAGCAGTCAAAAGACAGAGATAGGTCTCCTACACTCAGACTCTCAGGGCTGGCTTATCTGCAACCCCCGCATTCAGGGCCAGTTCTACTGTGCTGCCCAGATGAAGATGTAGGCCTGCTATCCTGAGTGCTGTATCTGGTGAGGGCAGGGACAGCCCTCTGGCTCTGATGACCCCAGGGTCAGCTCTCCTACTTGCTATCTCTCACTCGCCCATGTTGAAAATTTTTTTCAATGATTGAATGGAATTACAAACACTCATTTATACAATTATTTAAATATCTGTCTTCTCTTAAGGTCCCAGATAGTAGTTGTTTACCCCTGTGAGTCTCTAATGTCAGGGTGCTCCTGAACTATCTAAACAGCATAAGACCCCCTCATTTATGATGCACTAGGCTTGGAGAAAAGCCCATCTCTTACCTTTAAAACAGGCCTTGGGTTGTGCAGGGCTTCTTGGCTGGGGTGTCCATTAGTCTCAGTGTCTAGAGGGAGACATTGCTCACAGAGCCTCCTAGTGCTAGAAAGTTACTGTGGTTGATAGACTAAGATCTTTCATGCATGTTCTTATTGTAAAACCCCAGGCCTCATAGTCTCATGTAATTTCATGCTTTTTGGAAGCTGGACAATGGAAAAGGGCTGATGTCATTTACCCCAAGTCATCTGTGGGAAGGAAAGGTATGAGAGGAAGGGTTTAGCCCCAGAAAAGCTGAGCAGAATGTCCAGGTGGAGGGTTGCTCAAGGCAAGTGCAGATTATACACCTCTACTCACTCGGAGTCTGTATAAGGTGTGGGGATGGTAGAAGTGAACAACTGATAGACAGCCTAGTGATTGAAGATTCTCACTGATTTTTTTTTCATTAATCTCTAACAGGCTCCGGGCTATAGATAATGACATCCTCACATGTATAGATTCTGACATGCAGGAGGGTAATCGATCTGCTCTAACACCTTGTAATTGCTCCAGCTCAGACTCTACAAAGTTTGGTTGTAAACTCTGCTATGGGTGTGTGGGTAAGTTTGAGAAGAGAAGGCAGACAGGCATGTTGCATGCTGAAAACAAACAAACAAACAAACAAACAAGATAAGGTAAAGATTCAGAAAGTGATAACTTGATGTGCTGATGGAAAGGGAGACAAGTTACCAGTGCAAACTCAGAGCCTGTGTAAGACAAGAAGTCAAGGCAACGTGTTAAGACTCACTTTTATTTTCCCTGTGGTGCTGGGATTGAGCCCAGGACCTGTGTTTACTACTAGACAAGAGGTCTACCATTGAGTCACATCCTCAGCCCTCACCTTTTATGAGATTTGGCATTAAAAAGGGAAAAGTCAAGAAAAAGAAAGTTGAGGATTAAAGTCTCCCCTGAAACAGGCGCTCATGTGATGGGTGGTTGTGAATTCAGGCAGGCCTGTTAGAGTTTGCTCCTCAATTTTTAAATCTGAAGAGCAAGTGGCCCTGATGCTTGTTTTCCCTGTTCTACTTGCTGGGATACAAACAACCAGGGATCCAGTCTTGTTAGACTTCCTGCCAAATATACTTCATTATGTAACTGGGCAAGGTGTACATAGTCTCTTACATAAGAACAGGTTTGGCTGCCGTGTCTCCAGATGGGTGGATGAAGACTCTTTAGCTTATGTGCATATGGCACGTGGGGTGTTGCTAAGAGCATTATCTGGATGACTTTCCATTTTTTGACCCGGGCTTTAAAGATCGGGTGAGATAAAATTCATTCTAAACACATTTAATATCATAAGAATCAACTCTATTATATTACGGGTTGGAAATGTTTAGCAAATTATCCAAAATAAATGAAATATAAGACATTGATTCATGTGGGTCAATCCATTCATAGAAAGGAGAGTATGAATTATTTTTCCTGCTATGAACTCACTATTTTATATTTTGATTTTTGGGATTACAGTGAAAATAACTTATAAGTGACTATAGTTACTTCTTATAAGTGACTACAGTTACTTTTTTATGTAGCATGAATAAAAATATTTTTAGTTAAATTATTACTGAGTCTCTAAATACTTAACATGGAAACATTCACACTATGGAAACATATGCTAGCATGGCTCTCATTCTTTTTAGGTCGGATCAAGCAGGTTAGAAAGTAATTAACAAAGTAATCTTTTGAGGTCTGCAAGAGATATACAATCCATGCATGTTCAATACAGAGCAATCATTTTCCCCATTATTTTGATATTTAGTCACAACCGGATACACAGATGTAGAAGTACTACTTACTGAGTGTAACGAAGATGCCTGTCCATACCCAGTAGGAAAGGACATTATTGTCATTCTGGGACCTCTATGAACTGACATAGATTTGGGAGACAACTTATGGATTGTTATTCAAAGCTTGCAACCTGTTAAGAATTCTCCCTGTGGATTAGGATGAAGCATGTACTTAAAGGTACATATCTTTGTTATTGCCGTTGTTAGTAATATTGTTGTTTTGTTTTCTTGAAGCAGGATTTCTCTCTATAGCCCTGGTTACCCTGGAACTTGTCCTGTATACCAGGCTGGCCTCATATCTGCCAGTCTCTGCCTCCTGAGTTTTGAGGTTAAATGCTTGAATGCACCACCATTACTACACCAATTGGTGTCCTTCACCAACTGGAAGACCAGGGAGCAAACAGACATTCAAGTTCCCCCTAGAGACCCTGCTTGCTATTCTTGTAAGAGTTTTACTTGTGGGTAATTTCTAGGCCAGTGATAGTACCCCCTTCTTCTAAGTCACCTGAAAGTAATCTCCAAAATTAGAAAATTCCTTTGGGTTACCTAATCCTCAATAATACATGTGTGTGTGTGTATGTGTGCGTGTGTTCACAAATTATATATAGTACCATTGTACTGATATTTAAGTAGTATATATAGTGCCATAACTCATTATATATACACCATAACCCAAATATTCATAAATATAACCTCTCTCTACATATATTTTATACCTTACATATAGAATTTTTCTGTGACTCTGTTTCTTTTTCTGAGTAATATTATTCATGTATAATAGGAAAGCCATTAGAACAATGCCTGACACAGACTAAGCCCAAAGTTACAGCAATATTATTACCTAAAAGGGAAAGCAGAATGAGTCATTTTCAATGACATCATCAGTCAAGAGTGACAGCCAAGTGCTGGGACTTCAGCCAGCTCCCAGTTAGACTGGCTGGTGCAGGGAAGAGAAAGCTGACAATAGGCAGGTGGTCAACCCAGACATTTGCTAGGGTCTCCTTAGGGTGAGGCTAGGTAAGGAGGAGCAATCTACAGATTTCTTTCCAGAAAGCTACACCTTCCTTGGTAGGCTGATATGTACAAGCTCAAACTTGTACAGCCTCAGAAGGGTGCTTCTTTCTGCTAGCCAAGATCTAGCTGCACTAGAGAGAAAGGGTTCTCTCTCTCTCTCTCTCTCTCTCTCTCTCTCTCTCTCTCTCTCTCTCTCTCTCTCTCTCTCTCTCTCCATCCTCAATTCTTATCCACATGTGGCAAAAAGTGACTCATTTATCTCTTTAAATATAGGGACAAATACTGTTTAAAACCAATCCCTCTAATCAAGGCATCACAATGCCTCCTTAAGATATATATTTAGCACTGTTGCCATGGCCACTGTTTTCAGTTTGGGTGCCTGTCATTTGGCCACTCGAGTTTGGCAGTGTGTGATGGAAACATTCCATTGGCCTCATTGCACCAGGTCTGGATCGTCACACAGGGACTCAATCAGGTGGCCGACAGAGTTGCTGTGTGTTCAGTATCAGCGCTGCCAACATTGGGATCTCACTTTGATTGACAGGTTACTGAGCCTCCAGGGATTCCATTCTAGTCTTTGTAAAGGGAAGGCGATAAGGCATCCTGTAAAGCCATTTCAGGTTCTGATGTCATATTTGCTTGATGTGACTTGTTGCATCAGTTCACAAAGTCCACAGCTCTTAAGGCTTTTCTTTCCTCTATCTCACAAATGCAACTCTGATCAAAAACACTTTCAAATGGATTTGCTCTGAGACCCTGAAGTTGCCATGACAGTTAATGCTCCCTGGAGTTCCGTTCCTGTAGTCTGAAGTGGTCTTTGCTCTGTTTTCTGGAGGCTTCCAAAATTCAACTGGTTCATCAGAAAACTTCCCAGAGCTGTAAAACTATGGGAGGAGTTGAATCCCAGCATCAGGAAGGTAAGTCTGAACAGGAAGAGCCTGTGCTGTCAGGACTGTCCAGCACTTTTTTCCCATGGAGAATTCCCATGTAATAACTTTGCATAGCATTTTGAGCAGGGTCACTTGGCAGACAGGAACATGGTGACACTTTCTAGGCACCTAGCCACATTATTTCTTAAAGTTTACAGCACATTGCCCAGCAACTGTGGAGAGAGGATATGCAAAGACAATTCCCAAAGTACTGAGATTACAAGTGTGCATCACCATGGGGCTTAGTGTGCTCTTTTGTGCATGTTCATATGTACAGGTGCACATGTGAGCATATACACGTGAAGGCAAAAGAATAGCTTGGCTCACTGAGCATCTTCCTGGTCTCATTTTCCCATTTTTAATGGGTACTTAGGAGAAAGTAAGCTGAATACTAGTGCGCATTCATTATTACCTTCCATTCCTGCTTATGGAAACACTGTGATCAGCTCCCTCAAGTTCCTGCCACTATAACTTCCCTGCTGTGATAGACTCTGACCTGAAACTGTGATCCAAAATAAGCCCGTCCCCATTGTGTTACACTTGTCTGGATACTTTATTGCAAAAACAGAAATGACACCCAGACAGACACTCTAGATATGAAGAGGATATAGCAATAATTATTCTTGAGGCACCAAGGAGCATGATGCCTGTTTCAAGGTCACCTTAACCTTAAAACAAGAGATGGCTCAGGACCCTTGAGGGAATCCATGCTCTGGGAGAATCAAGACTGCTATTCGTGAATGTCTTCTCCAATGCTCATGGTGAAATTTAACCTTTGATGTGACAGTTTGCAGAGGCAAGGAGTCAGGGCTGTGACTTCAGTATGATCTGTCTCCCCATGGAAGCGTGGTTCCTACCTGCAGCTTTGTTGAGGTAGGACCTACTAAGAGGCATTTAGGTCATGAAGGGAGCACTCTTGAGTGGGATGATGCCTTTCTTGAGTGACACCTCCCATTCGAAGGGTTGGTCAGTTACCACGAGAGGGGAGTGGGTGCTCTAAGGGAAGTCTGTCTTCTGCATACACCCACTCGCTCTACTGTTGTCTGCCGTGAGTTAAGGATGTGTGATGCATTCCCCAGAAATGGAATTGAAGTTGATGCCTTTTCTGTTTCCATATCTATAGGCCAAAATCACCTATTCCCAGGTACTCTGTTACAGTAACACAATTCAAATATGAGAGACACTTAGGTCAAAAGGGTAGCTTAACAAATGATGTTCTCACAAGCGTGAGCTAGCTGTCACAAGAACAGGTAGTTACAAATTGATTCCAGCCCCTCACACTTTTCAGTGTCTCTGTTTGCTATGGTCAGTTTTGATAGTCAACTTGATTAGATTGATAAACACTTAGATTAGTTACTGGACTTTTGGGTGTGTTTGTGAGGGTGTTTTCAAAGTGTTTAACATATGGGATAGTAACTGTGTGCATGCTCATGTGAGAGTGTGCATACGTGTGTGTGTGTGTGAGAGAGAGAGAGAGAGAGTGATGTGAGTTAAGACTTGGGGAATAAGAAAAGAAAGAAGGCAAAAGAAGAGAACACAAGTATTCTCTTTCTCTAATATTTGGCTACTATATGACCTTCCCTGTTATTCCAAAGCCTAACCAACAGATGGACTGGAACTTCAGAAACCATGATCCAAAGTAGATTCTTACTTGAAGTGGAAACTTGTGGTTTCCTTGAAAATTCAGTTATGTCAAATGATGTTTTGCTGGGGCACACAGGTGAAAGGGTATTTTGCTAAAGCAGCCACGTGAAAAGAAAGTAAATATGACCCCATAGATAGGGAGCTGGAGCATTAGTTTGCCTAGGTTTGCCTTGCTCTGCCTCACTGTTCTTTGCTGATAATGGACATATACTAGTTCACCTTATGTTGCATTGCCGAGCTTCCCTGGTGGTGACTTTATAGAGAGAAACTCACCAAAGAACTTCCTGCAGCTTCGTGCTGCTTCCTCAGACTCGGGCTGATTGGCAAGCCTTGCAGTTTCTTTTGGACCAAACTGCAGTTGCTGATTCCTGTGTTGTGTCGGCCGACTGGACTAGTCTGCAGCTGCTGCTTCACGTTTGGTGTTTGCTAGGGGGCTGGACTGGGAACGACAACGATTGGAATTTCCCCAAAGAACTCTTTCTTACCAGGCCCACTTCCCTCATATCCTAATAACCTTTCTTTTTCATTACCTCTGGTGGGTGGTGGGCTAGAGGGTTGAGCCCTTATTAAAGTACGCTGTGAAAAGTATATGTCTACACTTCCTCTTTTACACTGTCTATTCAGGTGCTTGGTCATGGGGATGAAAGGCCTGACCAATAACAAAACCCAGGTGCCACCCTGTGCCACCCTGTGGTGCAATGCAAAGGCTCCTGCAAAACACTGGCCCCATATTCTACAACCATAAGGGAAAACGTTCTTCCTTATAAATGACCTAGTGTAGCTGTCTTAGGGTTCCCATTGCTGTGATAAAGCACCACGAGCAAAAGCCACTTGAAGGAAGGAAAGGTTTATTTCCTCTTCCCCCTTAAGTCGCCTCTGTCAGGGGGCTTAGGACAGGGTCTCAAGGCAGGACTTGAAGCAGAGCCATGGAAGAATGCTGCTTATTGGCTTGATCCTCATGGCTTGCTCAGCCTCCTTTCTTATACTCTCCCGAACTGTCTGCCCCAGGCAGGGAATGGGGAACTGTTTCCAGTGGGCTGGACCTTTCCACACTTATCATTAATCAAGAGACTGTCCAATAGATTTGCCTGTAGGTCAGTCTTATTGAGGCACTCTCTCAGTTAAGACTCCTTCCAAAATGACTCTGGCTTGTGTCAAGCTAACAACAACAACAACAACAACAACAACAACAACAAAACAAAATAGAAAAACAAAACAAAACACAGAAAAACCCAACCAACAAACAAAAACAAAACAACCAAAAAACAAAAACAAAAATAAAAAACCCCAACTAGCCAGGTACCAGGTATCCCAGTTACTTGTCTTATTGCTGTGACCAAATATGTAGTGGGAAGCAACTGGGGGTGGGGTGGGGAGAGGCACACTTAATTTGGTTCACAGTTTGAGGTGATATAGTTCACCATTGGCAGGGGAGACATGACAGCAGAAACTCGAGGCAACTGGTCACACTGTATCTTCAGACAACAGAGCACGAGGAAAGCTGGGGCTTAGCTCCCTTTCTCTTTTCTAGTCACCCCAGGACCTCAGCCTATGGGCTGGTGCCACCCACATTTAGGGTGAGTCTTCCCTAACTAATCCAATCTAGAAACTCCCTCACAGACATGCTCAGAGGTTTGTTTCTACGATGAATATAAATCCCATTGCATTGAAAATCCAGATTAACCACCTCATTAGGCTATGCTGCTATGGCAATAACAACACAGATGAGGACAAAGGCAGAAGGGCAGATACCTATCCCTGCATTCTGTAGAATCTCTGACATTTCTCACAGTGCCCAGGGTGTCACAGGGCCCACAGCCAAGTCCAGTGAAAACACCATGCTTTTCCCATGGTTTAACTGACTAGCAGAATTGAGACATTACCATGTTTCCTAGAATTGAATTTGTAATTTCTGTAACTCCATAATCCATCAATGAACGAATAATTCATTTAAATACACTTAGAGTCTACTAAGTGACTGAGTTAAAGAGGCAATTAAGAAGTTGTTCCTGGGCCCATCACAATGGCACAGTGAGTAAAGGCAATTTTGCCTAGCCTGATGACCTAAATTTGATCTCTGGGACCCAGATGTTGGAAGAAAACAGTCTACTTCTACCACCTGCTCTCTGACTTCCAGACACACACTACGGCACCAGTATGTATGAAATCTGCACACATAAAGATAAATGTGAAAAAAAAAACCACCTTGATTTATTAATTGTTTCTTGCCAGGCACAACAAAGGCATTTCATTGTCTGAATAACTTAGATGTTATATATCACAATTGACACCTGGTGTATGGCTGCTCTGTCACCTACTACTGGACCAGGGATGTCCTGCCAGAAGTAGATACCATTGAAGGATACTGATGGATTTTTTTTTTCTATGCAGTACCAGACAACAAACACATCAACTTAGGAAGACTTAAAGTCTCCATTCTGGAATCAGTGTGTAACTAGAGGAACCTACCACCCTAGTGATTAACACCAATCTTTGACTGATTCTTTGGAGTCTTGGTAAGTAGAAGAATTCAAACAGTGTACGGAAGTGAAGAAGGGTGTCTTTAGGTTGGAAGCATAGCCAGCAGGAGGCTCTCCAACTGTCTCCAGAAAATGGTGGGTTCTTGAGCTTCGTTCAGTAAATTCTTGGTTAGTTATACTTTGAAAATTCGGCCTTTTGACATAAAAGGAAATTCAATTTAACATGCATCCATTGAGTGTATTTTTGGGAGCTAGTTTGCTAACATGCTGTATTTACAATTATGAAAACAACATTTCTAGCTCACGTTGCTCTTAGTGAACGAAAACTGTCCAATAGTTACGTGCAATGCAGAGAGAGCAGATCTGTTTAATGCATGCCAAGGTTATATCTCTGTGATCTTATTGCCACCAAGTCCCTGGCTATGCTAGGTAAATGCAAGGCTCAGTCAGACCTATTCTAGATCTACCCAGAAATTTGCCATTCTGTAATTTTATTTGCAGTCTACACCTCCAGATCCCACTCATAGTCACCAAAGACTGTCAATCTACCTCCACACTTCGTGGAGTTGTCCAGCTATTTGCAGTGCAAACACAGCCGGCAGCTGACAGAACACTGATCCATCTCCAAAATACCTCTGTCCTAGGAAGCCCCGCCCCCAGCTCGGCTTGCGGGCTTCTCGTTGGCAACATTCAAATCTCCTTACAGCATTCTCATTCTTTGATCTCATTTTTCACCTGTCAAGATCATTTACACAAGTCCCGCTATTCTTAAACTTCTGTGGATTCCAGCAAGATGTAGCTAAAATAAAAAAGTAGAAAGAGCTCCCACAGGGGTTGCAGCTTGGGCAATTTAAACTCATGACTGCAAACTGTATAAAGCGAGTCAGGACTCTGGAGGGCCTGAAGGTGGCAGTAGAGGACAAGCTTGTTCTCTGGTCTTGGTGTTGGGAACAGCTGCCATAAGTCAATTGCTCTGGAATACAAGTTCCTTTTCTTGCATTTCCTCTTCTCTAGGTGTCTTTCCGATTCTGCCTTTGATGATTTCCCTCTCTAATTCTCTCATTATCTAAATTGCTCTTGAGCGTTCTAGGCAGATGCCATTTCTATCCCCCCCCCCCCAAGAAATAAAAACCATGCCACCATATGACCTTTCACCTACTTAAACTTTTCTTAAATAAATAGGATCGGCAAACAAATGCATTAAAGTTCACCCTTGGTCAATTTTAAAAAGAAACTCACAGAAGTTGATAAGCAAAATTAGCAAAGATGTGATCTTAGGCAATTGACGACAGAATTTTTAGCAAATGGCTATTTTTAAAATATCTTAATAACAGGGGCTTCCCAATCATCTGATTTTTTAAAATTAAGTTTTCTTGGCACACAGCCCATTGGTTTGAATCTTTTTGGACTTTAGTGGCCATCTTGAGTGCCCGGGTGGCTGACTCAAGTGTGCCGATATTCTGCAGTATTAAGTAACAGAAAACCGTCAGTGGCTTTCTCCTAAGGGTCATTGCTCACTCATAACATGGTTTTTGAGAGTCAGTTCTCACAAGCGGGTCTTTCTCTGGAATGTTGTTGGTTTAGGGAAGAGGTATAAGAGAAAATGGAACCATGGTGGTAGCTTCTAAAACTCTCATTTGGAGTTAGAAAGATGACTCTGTGGTTAGGAATCCTGGCTGCTCTTCCACAGGACCAAGGTGTCATTCCCAGTATCCACATGACAGTTCACAACTGCTACAACATCAGCTCCAGGGGATCTGACACCCTCTTCTGACATCCTTGGGTACTGTACATGATGCATATTCATACATGTAGGCAAACACGCATGTACATAAACATAAATAATTAAAGAGGAGAATTCCTTCTAAGTAGCACATGCCCTTCCACTCGTGGTTCATTGGACAAGCAAGCCTCAGGGACAGTGCCGGGGGAGGAAGAGTTTGCTTCCTGTGGGGTTTCTGGGAGGGTTGCACTCGACTAGAATGGCATGGAAAAGCAAACAAACTAAAAAAGAAATGCATTACATTACTCTGTCTATGCAGTTCTTTTGTTTACAACCTGGCAGAATGACTAATTTTCCTCTTCTCTCATCAGTTTGTTGAACCATATGAGTCCTAACCATATGAGTCCAGCTTGGGAATTCCGAGGATGGAAAGGATCCTAGAGAGATAACATCTCTTCATCTTCGATGTCCTTCCTACACACAGCCCCTGGCTCACTAACTACCTTGAAGGTCTCGAGATCAGTGTCACCTGTGCTGTATCCTTGATTTCATGCACTAGGGTCCCTAGGGGAGACTCAAGACCTGGTGGCTCCATGGCAGGTGCTTTCAAAGTCACTAGCATTTGAGAGAAGAGCAAGTGAAGTTCCAGTAGGAGTCTCAATGGATCCTGCAGTGCTGGGAGGGGTCCTGAAGTTTTGATGATCCTTCAGAGTGGCTGCCAGGGAGGCTGGGTGAGGAGACAGGCAGTTGAAGTGCCAAGCCACTGTTGGGGCTGAGGATAGAAAGGGTTACACCAGTAAGCATTAAGCAAGATGGTTCCTACAGCTACAGACGGTTACTGGAGGAGTCAGTTCAGGGCTGTCAGGAGTATCAATTTACGGAGTGCTCCTGCAGGGACCGGGTTGGGGATCTGGGCTGAGTACCCCAATATCTACAATGCTTTTCCTAATTCATGTATATCCATGCAAGACTCAGGTCACCCAGGTATATTCATCTGCACTCAGCTGTAGACCATTCCTTTCCTTTCTCAGTCTCATACTGGTCTCTGGCCATCATTCTCTACCAGTCTTGCTCTTGTCTTGGGTTTTACCTCCAGCAAGTCTTTGACAGCACTGAAGCCTCAAAGACTGCCTCCCTCTGCCCTTTATGATCCAGTATGCATACATCAACTGCAGTATCCTCCTCCTCAGCCAAGCTCACTTATTAAAAGGTCCAACTCTTCTTCCACAGTAGCCAGAAGTGGCTGGAGACAGCCATGCTTGTTGAATCTCTGGATCTAGGTAAAGTCTTAGAACTTAGGCCTTCACCATAACCATTTGCTCTACTTACTTCTCAGCTCAGTGGAAACTTCTTCCATACCACTTCCTTTCTCACCCACTGCCTCCTCTTGCTTCCTGCATTGCCCGTTACTGAGGAGAGGGAGGGCCACAGAAAACTTTGTCTATTTTCCCCTCTCAACAGTGTCCCTGGTGCCTGTTAGCCTTGTTCTTTCTCTGTTGTTTTACTTGAAATTTTTCATTGTAATGCATTCATTGGTAATTTTATACATGCATATAATGAATTCTGATTACACTGCCACTCCCCTCACCTCCGTACCTCCTTCTCACCCCTAAAACTAACCTCCCAACAAGTCTCTGTTCTCCGTCATGTCTTTTGTTTTTTTTTGTTTTTTCCAATGGAACACGTTGGCCATGACTGGGTGTGAATATGGAGCTATCAGTCCAGTGGAGAAGTCACCAAAGGCTACGTCAATGAAGATAATGACTCTCCTTCCTAACCGACTGACAGACTTCACCCCCTTATCTATCTGCCTCTTTATGCATCACGATTATTCTCATTCTGTTAAAGCTACCAGGAAACAAACTTTCTTTCCTCCTTCCAAATGTGCTCTTGGCCCCCATGCCCCTACCAGTTCACCAAGGCCTGATTCCCATGGGCAGTTTCTCTCCTACTTACCCTGTTTGCATTAGCCTAATATTCCCACAGCACTGGACACAGGTGGCTATGTGTAGTTCTGACTCCAGACTTCTGATTTTCTTACTTATTGACTGGTTCCTTTTTGGTCTCTTTTGTCCTTGCTCATCCTTGACATTGCTGAATATGGTAGTGTGCCAGTGACTGTCCATCAGACATTTTCTCTTCTTTATCTCTGCTCCCTCCTGGGGAGTATATCCAGATGGTTTTAATTATCATCTACATCTTCCCAAAGCCCTGACCTCATATCCAAGACCTCTGTCCATATTGCCAGTTGCCTACTTTACATTTCCACTTGAATCTCTCTCATGTAGACTCACTACAGGTAGTACCAGGAATCCCCCAAAATGCTGTCACATGGCTGAAGCAAGAGAGGAAATGAATGGTTGTATCTTAGACATCATAGCACAATAAACATTCAAGAAGTTCCAGTTACCACACTTGTGCTGAGTAGATACTCAATCTATATTCATTAAAAAAGTGAATATTAAATCACTGGAGTAATATAATACTGATGTAAGTAGTCACAGATGATGAGCATATGTTGATGATAAAGAGAATAGGTGGTATAGTTAACATATTCAGTAAAGACTAACTTAAGTCTTGGATACACCTGCCATAGATATCAATATTGAGAAAACTATGCATAATTGCTTAGTTCTTGAATTTTACTCTCTAGGGCGAGAGAGTGAACAGACTCTATCAGACGATGATCAACGTGATAGTGAGTGGATAGTTTAGATAGCATGACATGCTAGCAGATTATTGCTACATAAGACAATATCTTTTAAACTTGTAACAACACACATTTATTATCTCACATGGACTCCGAGGGTCAGGAATTAATTGTAGTTCAGCTTGGCTGTATGGGTTTGTCTCAGAGTCTTTTATACATGTGCAACATTGGCCGAGGCACAAAATAGCTCAAATCTTCATTATGTGCAAATTGGACTTATTCAAAGGTTGGCAAGTTGGTGTTACATATTGTCAGGAAGCCATAAGCCTGGCCTCTCTGTGGGGACGTGGGATGGAGAGGTTTGAATGGTTTTATGGCATGGCAACTTACCACAGAGAAGGTGGCTCGACAGAACACATGTCTTACTTTGCCTCAATAGTTTTTGCCTTCACAGGGCAGTTAAGGTTTGTGAGGAGACTAGGTGTGGAGCACTAGACGGATCAGTCAAACCATTTAGGAGACTGGCTTGCACATGGCAGGACATTTCCTCCATACTTCTTTGATCAAATGCATTCGATTTCTCTTTTCAATCTCTTGGTTTTGGAGAACGAGGTTCTATGTCTCCTGAGGTCAACTGATTGGAATAGAAATGACACAGGACTTATTTCACAGGACTAGGAGCTCCTGCTAGAGTTGCAGAACTGATTCTCAGAATGCAACATTTGCTGTGCAGGCAGTGACCACCATGCAGGATATCTGACCACCTTGATATCACCTGATTGTAAACAAGCCCCATTTAGTGTCTGGGGGAGATGCCAGACATCTGAATGAAGCAGACTACAGATGACTCCAGCTTGGGCCTCCATTTCACTTCAACCATATATGGGGCTCAAAAGCCTTCTTGGCTGACATTCCCACTTCTGGACCATAACAGCTGAGAATAAATTGCTGTGTAAATTACCAGTGTGGAAATGGATTGTTTTGCAGAAGGGGATGGTTACTCAGGGAAAGATCTTTTGAAAAGATGATATTCAAGCAAGGCCTTGTGTGAGATGAGACATCAGTACACACAGCTGTCAGGAGGAGGGTGTGTTCAAGCAACAGAAAAAAAGAAAAACAGAGACCCTGAAATAGGAGTGTGCTTGGTTAACCCAACAGACAAAAAGGAGTCCGACAAAGAATTAGAGGGTGTAGGGCAGGGTTATGGGGGCCAGACCAGATGCTCAATTCAACTTTGAGGGTCTAAGCACAGGTGGGACAGAATGCAACCATTTTAGATGGCATAGTTTGTTTCTTCTATAGCAAGCATGGATGTGGGAGGCAAAGTGGAAATGGCAGTTAAGAGATAACGAACGCATCATGAAGTAGAGTCACAGGTCATGGGAGAGTAGAATTCTATAATTTTTTTTTAAAGCAGAGTCAACAAGGCAGGCATGATGGTGTGTGCCTATAATCTCAGCTTTTGGGAGGAAGAGGCATGGACAAAGTGCTGGGTTCAATACCCAGCATGGGAAGTCATTAAAACTGGGAACAAGAAAAGGGAATGAATGAAGAGTGATTTGAGTCTGGAATTAGGGAGATGGCTCAGCTGTCCCTCAAAGTACTGGCTAAATTAGCATGTGGACCTGAGTTGGATTCCTTGCACCCACTGAGAAAGCCAGGCATTTTGGCACTGTTAGGAAAGTAGAGACAAGCCACAGATGCCAGTGAGAGACCAGTCTCACAAGACAACATAGACAGTGTCTGCAGAATAAGACTTCTGGCTGTCCTTTGATCTCCATGTACACACACACACACACACACACACACACACACTGCTGGGGCAGAGGAGAGTCAGGGAGAGAGAGATACACAGAGAGGGAGAGAGAGGTGGAGAAGGAAGGGCAGGGGAGGGAGTGGGAGTGGGAGAGAGCGGGAGGGGAGAGAGAGAAAATTGAAGCCTGGGAGTAGTCTAAACTCACTATGCAGCCAAGCCTGTCTTTGCAAATCTATTTGCTTTTAGGAAAAGAAGAGGTGCAGAGAGCTCTCTTGTATTTGCTTCTCCTTAGTGGTCTCCAATCTTAATACTAAAGAAGCATATTTTGAAGGGGTTTATTCTAGTCTTCCTCAAAGCCAATAGACTGTGGTCATCAAAGGAATGGTAGGCAGAGAGGAAATTTAAGAACCAAACCCCGAGACTCTGCATTGTAAACTTGCAAAGAACAGAATCCATCAAAGAGGCTGAAGCTGAATAAAGAGAGAATGAAGGAAAAGAGCACCAGTGTGCTCTAAAAACAATCAGGGGGAATGTTTGCAGAAAGAGGGCATTGTGGTCTGCATGAGAATTGTACCCAGAGGTTCATGCACTGAAATATTCGCCTCCTACCTAGTAGTGTATTTTGGAAGGTTGTCAACCTTTTAAAAAGTGGAGACCCATGGAGGGAAATGGATCACTGGGTCATTCCTTGCAGTTTAATAGCCCACTTCCACTTCCCATCTGGTCCCTGCAGATGCAAGATGACTAACAGCCATTATGCCTTTACCCTAATGATGAGCTGAGACTCCTTGAACCATAAGCCAAAGTACATTCTTCTTTCTTTTTTTTCTTCTTGCCAAGTATTTTGTCACAGCAATGCCAAACATAACTAACACAGAAGGAATGGTAAAAATCATGCCAAAACCTGAAGAGGGAACTGGAAATTGATTGGTGTTTTAATGAAAGCAGAAAGTAGGGCTGGAGGGAGACATAAGGTCAAGAGAGACATTTGAAGTTGGGAGCATGAAGAAACACTGGTGGAAATGATTCAAAAGACATGGGAACGGTGATAATGTCAGAGACAGTGGGGATAGTCAGAGAACTGAAATTGTTGCCTGCATACGAGGATGGAGCCTACTATACAAAGACATTACTTCTGTGAAGACACACCATGACCCAGTCAAGTCTTATAAAAGAGGACATTTAATTGGGGCTGGCTTACAGAATCAGAGGTTCAGTCCATTATCATCATGGTGGGGAGCATGGCAGACAGAAGAAGGGGACTGTGTCACACTGGTCAGACTTAAGCTCATATGAGACCTCAAAGCCCCACCCCCACAATGGCACACTTCCTCCAGCAAGGGCCCACCTACTCTAACAAGACCACACCTCCTAATAGTGCCACTTCCTGTAAGCCAAGCATTCAAACAGATGAGTCTATGGGGGCCACACAATTGTTATGAAATGGAAGAGGAGGGTATATGTCTAGAGGTGCAAACATTAATACATTTACTGGTGAGGATTATTTTTAAATACAAAAGCAATCAGTTGACATTGAAGAAGGGACAGGATTTGAGAGGTTAGAGAAAATAGAGAACAGACAAGACATGGCTCTTCAGAAGACTGGGGTTGATACAAGTCTCCAGGGACTGGCAGCAGCCCCAGAGGCTGCTTGGAGTTCTAGCCACTGTGACAGTGTTTTCTTCTAACCATGCTCCATTACACAGGTATGGCTGAGGAGTGGGTAGGTAAAAGCTGCCAGGTTTGGCTGAAGTTGGAGTTTTCTGGGTGACGATGACTAAATGGCAGGTGACACTGGAACTGAGTTCGCCTGCAAAGGAAAGGTTGTAGTGCTGGGCGTGAGGTCTGGGCTGACCCTGAAGACAGGGAGGTCACACGCAGAGGTGAACCAGTGGTAATTGAACGTTCTTGAGTTTGGGGACTATCCTTGTTGGAAATGACTAGACTAGGGATGACCAGGACAGTAGCTGACTCAGATAAGGTAAAGATGAGACTATTGTGACAAAAAGACTGTGATTGGCAGACTAAAAAACTGAAGATGTCACCAGTAAAGGTATCAAAGTTCCCAGAAATTGTGGCAAGGAGTGGTGTGGGGAGGAGTTGTCTCAATAGCCCTCAGGGAGTGTCCTATTGGTGACTACACTATTTATGGGTAACACCTGTCTCCTAAACATGGCTTATGGCCATGGGTCTCAGGTTTTTTTTTTTTTTTTTTTTGTCCATCAAGAGGGAATTTGCCCCAAGTCACCACAAGTTCCCCATATATTCTAAAATCATCATGTTTGTGCATAGTTTGGCATGCATGCATGAAGGTCTTAGCTCCATCCCAGAATCCACATAAGAACATTGGGCATGTTGCTGCTTGTAATCCCAGCACTGGGAAGGAGAGACAGGAAGATCACTGGGGCTGGCTGACCAGCCTAGGGGAGACTCTGTCTTAAACGATATTCTGATGATGACAAGGGTGTCCTCCAGTCTTCATGGGAACATATGTGTATTTGCGGTTGCAGGCATGCATACACACACACACACACACACACACACACACACACACACACACACATGCATATGCTCTAAACATAGCCAAACTTGGAAAAAATAAGCAAGTACCTTTAAAGCTGTTCTGTTAGCTGGAGAACACAGGCACCCTTAAACATACAAAGTAATCTAACCAGGCTGTAAGCTGTAAGCTTGCTAGTTTGCGAGGGCATATTTTCATAGTTAACAGGATAAACTAATGGCCGTACTGTGTTAAAAGGGGTAGCCAGCGAGTGAGGGATTGGGAGACTGAGTTTAACAAGTATATTAAGTATCAACCAGGGACATTCAGAGTTAATGTTGTTAGAGCTTTGAGCATTGGAGAGAGAAAATTGTTTGACTGTTAGTTTATGAAATGAGACGCTGGGGCGTCTTTGGCACTAGAACTCTAATTGAATGGATACCTCAATGCAGCCAACAGGAATTCCTTGCCCCTCGTCCTCCCCTGACCCATAAATCATTTTTATAGGATGTTTTTCTTATTGTTTCCTCCTCCATCACCCTACCTAGAGTTCCACGGAAGGAGAGCTGTTACTTATTGACTTTTGTACCCATCTTCAAAGCCAGTACTTCATCCAAGAGTCATCTAGTAAATGTCCACTCAGCACTGGACTGAGGAGTGGTCCTCACACGGATACATGACCTGACTGCTAATTTGTTAATGTACTTACAAAAGAGTGACCACCTCATAGCTTGCTGTTGTACAGTTTGGGCATTTGTAGGTGTTTGCATAGGTGTTGAAGTAGCGAGTAAGAAAAGCCATATGGCCAGGCAGTTGGGTAATGGACTGGTGTCTGCTGGGTGGCACTGTTATTGTTCTACTTTGCTTTCTGTGGCTCTAATGATCACCATGACCAAAAGCAATTTGGGGAGGACAGCATTTATTCCGTCTTACACTTCAGGTCAGAATCCACCATTGAGGGCAGTCAGGGCACGGACTTGAGGCAGGAACCTGGGGCAATAAATGAAGGGTCGCCTACTGGCCGGCTGTGCGACTCAAAGCTCCAGCTTTCTTCTCTTTTTAAGAAGTGGGGCTTAAATGGTCACTTTAATGGTAATTACAGTTGCTAATTCGGTTGCACATAGTCTTTTATTTATACTTCTTTTTAGTTTTCATTTTATTTCACATGTCTGGTGTTTTGCCTGCATGTAAAACTATGTACCACGTGTGTGGTGCTCACAGCGGCCAGAAGAGGGCAATGCATTACTCAGAAAGAGTGTCACTGACAGCTGTGAGCTGTCTCATGGGTGCTGGGAATTGAACCTAGGTCCTCTGAAAGAGCAAGCAGTGATCTTAACTGCTGCTCCACCTCGCCAACAGCTCTGTTAGCTTTGCTATACAGCCCACAGACTGGTCTACCTAGCAATGTTGCCACCCATAAAGGGATGGGCCCTCCCAAATCAATCACCAATCAAGATGATATCATAAAGATGTGACCAATCTTACGTGGGTAATCACTCAACTGCGACTCTCTCAGCTGCCTCTGGGCCGTGTGAAGTTGCTGGCTGAAGCTGACTAGTCCAGTCATGATTTGGGTGGGAAGTGTGCACTGCAGGCTCATGACTGAATGTTCGCTCTGGAGACTAGGTAGGAAATGTTGGGAGCCAGGGCCTAATGGCGGCATCTCCTCAGACAGCTGGTTCTCCTTTCCTTCCTGCTCTTCTTCCTTCCACCATGAAGTGGGGCATGCGTCTGTTGCTTCATCTGCCACAGTCAATGGAGCCGGAAACATGGATAGCGAACTTTGACATCATGAGGGAAAACAACAAGTTGTTCATGTTGTGTTGGTCAATGGGACAGAAAGCCTACCACCACCATCTCCTTTCTCTGTGAGTCTGCTCTGTCTTGCACATCTGCATGGTTGCATCTGTTTGTAAATCTAGTCACTAAGACATGATGGGATGTCTGGGCCTCAAAATCCCTAAAGGGTTCTGAGAAATTAGGTCCACTCAAAAGTTGTTCTTACTCTGACTGCAGACTTCCATATGCCTCCCACCTAAGTGCAGTGGGCTGGGACGGGGTAAGGGGTACGGTTTTATTAGTTTCCTATCTCTAGCTGATGGTGCACACTGGACCAGCAAGCTTTGCCCCAAACTTTCCTGTAACCCTCTTTTATAATTCCTGAGGGTGGTCTTGATTTTTAAGAATCCCCTCTTCTGACATCCCCAAGGCTGCTCTAGATCTGAGAGGCCTGAAGTGGCTACTGCCATGTAGGCAGCTGAGGTTTATGCTAGGGCTGAAATCATCTACAGTCTCACTAGGTTTACAATGTTCTCTTCTTAATGGCTGAAAGAATGAAGAGTGTTTCTTCTCTCCCGGGGCTTTTATTCCCCTCTGTGAAGCTGAGATGGACTGATGAACATTGCCAGTCACTGAGGACGTGCTGTTTTAGGGCTGACAGTGAATTCCAGGACAGTTTGTTCTTCCAGCTCCAAACCTGCCCTGCCCAGCCACTCCCGTCCGTGTCTTGAGATAGTGTTTTGGTTGTAATCTTCCTCTGTCCCCACCCCTGCGTTATAGTTTTTATCTTCTTCATAGGTGTTTATCTTATTCACATCTAATCTAGGTTATTTTACAAATGTTCTGGAAAAATGGAAAGCAATATGCCAAATATTTGTTTAGTTATTAATTTGATACCAGGGACGTGGACAGGAGTTGCTCAGGCTCTGACCCCACACTCACACAGCTCAGCATAAATGTCAGATCCACAGTAACAACAGAATGTTACGAGCTGCAGGTGCCCATGAGAGGTGCTGCTCTCCTACCCTGGGAAATATGTTTCTGATGTAGAGGGAGGCAATGTAGCTTTCCCTTCCCACCCTATGTACTCTTTGGGACCTAGAAGGTTAAATGAAGGCCAGAGCGCTGCCTCAAATACCATCTCTCACACCCCTTCACCCTGCAATATTCAACATGCCAATATGGTGTAATTTGAGTTAGAGCATCCTGGACTCCATGAATCCATTTCTGAAAGGATGGGAGGATAATATCAGTAGCTATAAACTTGATAATGGTTTTTCCCCCTGATTCTTCGGAGCAAAGATCATTTGTACCTGGTGTCTGCTGTAATTCGGTCTTTGAGTTTTCAGAGGGAATTTATCTTGATGTGATTACATTGTTTTAACAATGGGGAAAATCTAAGTGAAAATAAGGGTGTGTGAAATTGCTGGGGACTCAGATTTGGAAAGCAAGCCGGCCAAGTGGACGAGGTGAGCAGGGTGCGAAGAGAGGAGCAGTGGCTCCCTCTAGCGGCGAAGGTACGGAAGCGCTTTGAGGTTGGGCCCGTGCCTAGTTTGCCGAGCAAAAAAGGGAATGTTTTCTTCAGGAAAGAGCAGAATCCTGGGTGTGGTCTGGGAATTGGAAACTTCTGATGTTTCCACAATGACATTTGTTTTGCGACCTGATAGCTTTAGAACACCCGGTTCCCAAAGCTAACAGGCAAGATTGCAGGGATGTCTAGGGTACTATGGCATTTGTTTCTCTCTATTAACGTACACTTACACACACATACATACATACATACATACATACACACATACATACATATACACATACATGAACACACATACATACATATACACATATACATACATATATACACACATTCATACGTACATGCACATACATACATACACACATACATACACACATGCATACACACACATACATACACACATGCATACATACACACATATACATATATATATACACATTCATACATACATACACATACACACATACATACACACATACATACATACACACACATACATACATACACACACAATGACAAATATGGAATGTTGGTTTCTTTAAAAAAGAAACACAATATTATAAGAATGTGCTTTTACTTGAATCCTAGGCATGGGCTGTGGGGTTGCTTCAGACTGTCCACAGCTGACTATGATTTGTCTGATGCTCTAGCAGAGGCATGGTTTTGCCAGTTGCAGGTTGATTCTGCGATTGTATGACATTTGGAATTCTGGAAACTTTTCAAAGAGGATGTAAATGCTAGGGCCTCAAAAGGGGGGTTTGGCGTTGTTGGTCCTTCATGGGGATTGTTTGTGGTTTGTTAGTCATTGTTCTCAAAGAAGAAACAAAAGAAAAAAAATTAGATTTAGGGATCTCTCTCTCTCTCTCTCTCTCTCTCTCCTATCTAGTGATAGGGGATGAACCCAAGGGCAGAGGAACAAAGGATAGGAAAAAGAAGATCTCATAACAAAGCGATAACCAGCTACACACACACACACACACACACACACACCAATAACTATATACATATACACATATATATGTACTCATGAACATACATGTGTATGTGAATTCTTTCTGAAGAGTAGTTTTAAGGTCACAGGAAAATCGAGTAGCAGAGACTGAGATATTCCATTTCTTTCATAGACCTCTTAATTTTTAGTACCCTACACCATAGGGTCACATTGTTATATTAGAGTTTGCTTTATAAATGTGTGTGTGTAAAGGGGATATATGCACACATTTGTGCACATATACACATTTCCACACATGGAGGCCAAAAGATGGCATTGGATTCCCCTGAGCTGCTAGTATAGGTGTTTGCAGGCACCTGGCTTGCTACATATGTTCTGGGATTCAAACGCTAGTTCTCATGGTTGGACACCAATCAGACTTTCCCAACTGAGCAATCCTAGCCCTGGAATTTCCTCTTCACACTATGAATTGAACAAGTGCTTAATGACACATCCATCATCATAGAGTTGTGCTTCCTTAGTTTTACTTCCTTAAAACTCCCTGTCTTAGCCCATCCATTTCCCCTCATGGATCACTTTCCCTTTCCACATTTTAGTTAGAAAAGTGTTCAGCCTCTTGGATTGGCTTGTTTCACTTAGTAAGATGCTTTTACCTCTTACATTCAAAACATGGATTGAGAGGTCTTCTTATTTTTCTTTCTTTCTTCTTCTTCTTTTTTTCAGGTTTGTCTAATTTTTTATTATGATTAAGTTATACGTATACATTATTTGGTGATGATGTGTCTCTTTCTTTTTTAAAATTTTTTATTTTATTTTAATTAGGTATTTTCTTCATTTACATTTCCAATGCTATCCCAGAAGTCCCCCATATTCCCCCCCCCACTCCCCTACCCACCCACTCCCACTTCTTGGTCCTGTCGTTCCCCTGTACTGAGGCATATAAAGTTTGCAAGACCTCTCTTTCTAATGATGGCCAACTAGGCCATCTTCTGATACATATGCAGCTAGAGACACGAGCTCCAGGGGGTACTGGTTAATTCATATTGTTGTTCCACCTATAGGGTTGCAGACCCCTTTAGCTCCTTGGGTACTTTCTCTAGCTCCTCCATTGGGGGCCCTGTGATCCATCCAATAGCTGACTGTGAGCATCCACTTCTGTGTTTGCTAGGCCCCAGCCTAGTCTCACAAGAGACAGCTATATCAGGGTCCTTTCAGCAAAATCTTGCTAGTGTATACAATGGTGTCAGTGTTTGGAGGCTGATTATGGGATGGATCTCCGGGTATGGCAGTCTCTAGATGGTCCATCTTTTCATCTTAGCTCCAAACTTTGTCTCTGTAACTCCTTCCATGGGTGTTTTGTTCCCAATTCCAAGAAGGGGCAAAGTGTCCACTTATTTTCCTTTATTATTATTTCCTTATATTCCCTTATTTTCCTTTCTAATGCTGAATTTTATTATTCCATTCCTCAGCTATACCACAGTTCGTCAATTTACATACATAAGGACATCCCATTACTTACAAGTTTTAATGATTATGCATAAAACTGCTATAAAAAGCTGTGTGCAGTTTTTGTGTAGGCATGATTGTTCTGCTCCTTTGAGTAAGTGCTGAGGAAGATGCTTGCTTGCTTGCTTGCCTTAGTTTTTTTGAGAATTGGTCTTTTGTTGTTGTTTTTTGTTGTTGTTTCTGTTATTTTTGGCTTTTTTTCAAGACAGGGTTTATCTATGTAACAGCCCTGGCTGTCCTGGAACTTGCTTTGTAGACCAGTCTAGGCTCAAATGCACAGATAACCAGCTGCCTCTGCCTGTGGTTTAGTTGTATAAGAAATTGCCATCTGCCTTACAAAGGGTATGAGTCGTTCTGCATTCTGTGGCCACTGAGGAGAGCTCTTGTTATGCACTTTCACCAGTGTGCTGAGCTAGTTCCAGGTGAATTTGGCACAGGTTAGAGTCATGGGAGGGGAGGGAACATCAACTGAGAGAATGCCTTCAAAACCTCCGGCTGTAGACAAGCCAGAAGGACGTTTTCTTAATTCGTGATTGCTGTGGAGTGGCACAGGGCATTGTGGGTGGTGCCATCCCTGGGCTGGTGGTCCTGGGTGCTTCAAGGAAACAGGCTGAGCAAGCCATGAGGGGTAAGCACCACACCATGGCCTCACTGTGATCACAAAATGGACAAGCAAGATTGCAGGGATGTTTGCGGTGGTCTGCATCAGCTCCTGCCTCCAATTTTCTGTTCCAGTTTGAGCTGGTGACTTGGCTGCCTTTAATGGATTATGATTCAGAATATAAAAGCCAAATAAACCCTTCCTGCCCTGTTGCGGGAAATATTAAAAAAATGAACCCGCCAGATCTCTGTAGGGCCGGACCACGCCCTGCGCTCCTGCCACCACTGGCAACTCTCTCCAGATAGACCGGCTGTGCCCAATTGCTGTGTTCCCAGCTCTCGTTCGCTTGTCCCTGATGCCACTGGTTCTTCCTCAGTCATAAACTCATGTAGTCAGTGATCCCACATTCCAGTAACCAAATGGAACTGCCAACCTTCCAGTTGCATATCACAATGCCCCATAACCTGGTAAAATCAAGACTCTTAAAGCTTAATTAACCAATCAGAATTATGTATCAATAATATTACAATCTACAAGGTGCCAATATAATAATTTCAGAGCCAATTGATAATGATAAGAGCTTTATTCCAATTAATCTAACCTTATGATACCACAACTACTTGTGGCTGGTAAACATGACACGGGTTCATGTCCAAAGCCATCTTCTTTCTCCTCCTACCCTCTAATGCTCCCTGTCTTCACAACTCTTAGCTCTGCCTCCCATTTCCCTGCCAGTCACAGGCCTCTGCACTAATGTAATTGGGCAGAGAAAAATCCTTCAACACTCCCCAAGTTGCTTTTGGTGTTTCATCAAGACAATAGAAACCCCAAGAGAACTAGCATTTAGTGCTGTCTGTCAGTGGTCTGAACTTTGGCCCTTATAGCAGACGTGCATCAGGGTCACCTTAGATGTTACTTAGATGTTAGATGTAGATAGGATATGGTTGATTATATTTTTTCTTATTTTCTTACGTAGGATTTTTCGCATTGTTCACATTGTTACTTACTTTTGTCATTTATCATTAATGAGTAATTATCCAGAAGAATTACAGCAGCTTCATTTGGATGTGAATAGTCTTATACAATGTGTTCATTATTAAAGAATATTTAATTAGGTACATCATTGTTTTAGGAAACACATCTCTCTTTTTAAGTTCTCTGACAGTTTCATCATGTTTACAGTGAATTCTGTCATTTCCGTCCTCCACTATCCTCTCTCATCCATCTCCCTCCCACTAAAACCATCTTCGCAGCAAGTCACCCTATCCCCTATCCCCCAAGTGGCCTTGTGGTCTCTTCCCTCTCTCAGATGAAATATGAATGACTGCTGCGTTGTACAGGACTTGTGAAAGCACATAGGAAACTCGCTGTCTTAGTCCGGGTTTCTATTACTGTAAAGAGATCACATGACCACAGCAACCCTTGTAAAAGGTAAGCATTCAATTGGGGATGGCTGACAGGATCAGAAGTTATCCTTTGAATATCCCGTTATCATCATGGTGCGAAGCATGGCAGTCTATAGGGTCACATGGTACTGGAGAGTTCCATGTCCGAACAGACAGGAAGCAACTAAGACAGACTTCCTTCAACAGGGCCATACCCACTCCAACAAGACCAGATCTCCTAGAAGTGCCATTCCCTATGGGCCTATAGGGGCCATTTTCTTTCAAACCATCACACTCACTGTATCTGTTTCTTATCCCTGAATTTTCAATGTGCTCTTCTGAGCTCTATGGGCTTTCCAAGTAGGACATTATCTTGTTCACTTCTGTGTTCCCTGCTGTCATTTCCACATGGTGCAGGCTTGAGAGGAGTATAATAAATGTTTGACGTAATGTCTCCGAGTTTTAGAAAAAGTCCTATGATGGAGGAAATTAAACAATTTGTTGACTGATTGCTGCTTGATGAGAGACCAAGTACCTGGCTTAAGATCGTGTAGCTAATAACTGACAGGACATGGATTCTTCACCAGCCAGTCTGGTTCTAGGGTTCCCCATCAACAGTCAGAGCTATATAGAGTAGTGATCCCCACAATCCAGCTGACATCTATTTCTTGGTAGGGCCAGTCCTAATTTTTACACATCTCTCTCTACCATCTGCCTTGTATATGTAGGCCCATTGCAGACGTGGATGTATGGGTCTTATTCCTGCCTGCTTAGGTGATGCAGACATGGATGTGCTCATCTCCTGGCCAGCATTACTACACAAATACAAAGAGAGGGCAGTGAACTGAAGGTGTGTGCTTGCTGAATGATTTTTGGAAGTATCCCCCTCCTCGTCTCCCTGAAAAAACAAAACAAAACAAAACAAAATTGAGAAGCCAACTTCTCTCTCTTTACTTTGATGTGAATGAAAGTAGAGCAGAGACACTGCCACCAATGCCATTAAGGGCAGGTAGACAGGTAGACAGGTAGACACAACAGTATATTTGTAAGGTATGACATTAACGAGCAGTTGGGTATATCCTGCCGTGAAACCACACCCATTCGCAGAATGAGTGCTGTTTATCGTTTAAATAATTTTGAGAGTTTTCAAGTTTTCTGATGGTTTAGTGAGAACCTTTCCCTGCCAGAGTTTGGAATGAGCAGATTATATTGCTTTCTCAAAAGATAATTGGCCAGAGCGTTGGTCAGGAGTATCTGCTAGGCTTGCAGAGAGCTAATTAGGTCCTGGCATTTAAGGGCCATGTGATAGCAGGTTCCAGTTGTATTTACAGCTCTGTAGTCAAATAAAACCTAAATGTCAGGGGCCTCAGTACGAATATAAAAATATCAGTACTGCAGATACTGAAGTTCAAACCAAATCATGGCTCCCTTCGGAGAATCAATACTTTTCTCTAAGCCAAACTCAGATTCCTTAATGGACTTCCCAATGACAAATAGTTATCAACAATGAAAATATTTTAAGAGATTCCAGAACAAGATAAAAAAAAGAGGGAAATTCTACATATGTGCTTTAAATGTCTATTATAATGGCTGGGAAAATCACTCCTGAAGCCCCTCCCACTTAGGCTCTTACTCCTTGCCCAGATTGTAGCCAATAGCATAACTTCGAGCATGGAAGAATGGGTTGTTGGTAAGGACAAAGACAGACAAGAGAGGGTAGACCTATCACCTTGAAAGGGATTTCTTGAAGATTTCACGGCCCTAAACTTTAAGCTAGAAAGGCAGAGTTTCTGTTGGCAATGGAACGACTTCCTAAGATTGGGGTTGGGTGGGTGGGGGAGGGGCAGTGGCTCGTCATGCTTTAGAAATGTGTGAGAGCTTATCTTATGTCATTTGTGTGTTCTTGGTTTGGACAGAATCTAAAGGCTTAGCACTTTCAACCCTGACACTATCTTGAGCAAAGTGAAAAATAAGCTACTTGTTTGAGTTGGGAAGTAGCCCATCGTTTCCTGCTGTTGTTGAATGTGTCAGAGTGGGGGCCCCATATCGTCTGCGGTGATGGACACTGCATGCTGAGAGTCCTGCCTCTCAGGAAGTTTCTCTAAGGAGGAATGCGGGAATTCTCAAGGTTCCTGCACTAAAGCTGGGAAACGCTTGTCTCTTAAGAGACATAAATAATCACAACGGCCAGAAAATAAAGCAGGCAATCTCGAGAAACGCCTGGATACATTAGGATGAAAAACAGCCGAAGGCTCAGGCTCGTCAGATTCCATTGAATACTGTTTGCAGCCATCCAGTAAAATTTTAATTTATTTTATTATTGCATTTCTATGACAAATTATAACATAACTCATTCATTTCCTCCATTAATCTCCTCTCCTTCATAAAAATGGCACACATGATGATGGCCTACATTAAAGTAATTGTCACCGTGTGTAGTATTATAGCAATAATCTATAAATAATATAAAAGTTTGCAGAAAATTAAAGTATAAAATATATGACGATGGAAAAAGATAAATCTTTCAGCATTAAGGGTTTTTTTCCCCTTGCTAATATATGGAACTGGTGTGTTAGCTATTTGAGCCACCTAGTGGTAATATACATGAAATATGATTTCTCTTGCTGAAAAATAATGAGCCTAATAGTCCCCAATTTAAAGAAAGCATAACTACTAGATATGTTCAGTTTATGAATGAATATTTATTTACTAGTTAAAGTTTAGCACTGAAAAATATTACAAAACACACTTCTTTAGTTTGTTCTACATAACCAAGAAAATAAAAATGAAGAAAAATTACAGTTGAAGAAAAATTTCACTCTTTCAATGTGAACAAAGAAGGAATAGCTATAAACTACTTTTCAAGGCACTTTATTTATTTTGTTGGTGGACGTGTTTGGGGGTGGGTATCACGTAGCGATCAGGAGTTGGTCCCCTCCTTGTACCAGGGATCAAACTCATTTTCTCAGGTTTAATGACAGACATCTTTATCCATAAACCACTGCTTCAGTCCCAGCTATACAACTTTTAGTGAAAGAAGTGATTAACACATATTACCACACAGTTAGTTCTGAGTGTAGCCTTTGACGTGTATGTCTTGGGTATGGTTGTATTTTCCAAATATGTCTTACTCAGTCTCATGTCTTATTTAAGAGACAAAGACTAACAACCAATCTGTTCAAGGGTCCATTAGAAATATTCCCTAACTACGTTACACCATGGTAATTGTAGATTCTGTTTACAGGAACTAAGTTTCCATTTTGGCTCCATTCTAGTACAATAACATCCAGCAGGGCCAAATGAGGAAGCACCTCTAACCTCCCTTGTCAGGATCCACACACATCTCTGTCTTGTTAGTTTTTAAAGAGCTCCAAGAATGTCAGGTTCCGTGGTTTGCTGCTTTCTGAAATTGCCATATGTCTCTAAATAGGTTTTCTGAAAGTCAGAATTAGCACCAAAAAACATGATAAATGTGTTTTGTGAATTCATCAACCTCTCTTCGGTAGCCTTGTAAACCAGCAGTGAAAATCCGTGTTCCCTTTGATGCTGCTGCCTGCCTGAACTCTGACTTTCCCCTAGCTCATTTGTGGGTTTGGTGGGCCAGCGGAAGTCAAGGAGCATTCACAGGTGTTCCTGAAGCAGCTGTGTTCTGCAGCAGCTACAGGCGGTGGGAGCCCGAGAGACACAAAACCTTGACACGGCTTGTCAACAAGGCGGGGTGAAGGGGCAGTCTAACCTTCGAAGCGAAGCCAGTGGCGTTCAGTGACTTGGCAGTGCTGGAGCTTCACCTGAGCAGAATCACAATGCAGGAAGCTCTAAAACGCAAGTTCCCCTCATATCAAGCCTGCAGACTTGTGGGGACCTAAGCATCGGAGGGAAAACTCTGCTGTGGCCGTCGGACGCATGTCTATTATTTTGTTCTTCGGTGCTGAGTGAGTGTGGGAAGCCATGTTTCTTCCTATGTTGAACCCTATCTGATAACTTTTTAAGCATTTTGAACTTGGAAGAAAAGAAGATTGAGTTTAAACTTGAGAGATGAACTGTGTGAAGTGTAGACGGCGGTTCCTGCGTTGCTGAGGCAACCACTCCATAGGCTGAGAGATGTAAGCCAAGAGCAGAGTGAAGGTAGAGTCTGGGACAGAGTGAGCCTTTAAGAGAAGGTTCATTCATGCAAATGGTTTGAACTAAACTCAGATGATTTGAATTGAACTTTATCACTTGCCACCTAAGGAGCCCTGATTAATATAAGACAGATGCCGTTGGAGCTTGGCCAAGGGACTTGTTGAGAACGCTCTGGAAAGCTAGGGAAAGAGGATTGAGTTCCAAAGTTCTGAGCATCAGAAATATGATGGCTTGGAGAACCAAGGCTCCACTTTGGTCAAAGCAAAGTAAGAGATCTTATAGAATGTTCCTAAGATCCCGAGAGAAGTGAAACCATCTTAGAGACCCATTGACTCAAAAATGCTCATTTTAGTCCGTACATGTATTTTAAGTGTCCCTTTCATCGGTAGCATTTATATGAACGTAATGTGATGTCTAAATTCCACAAGTGGGAAGAACCAGGATGCTTAATAATGGCTGTGTAGTTGAGTGCAAACCCTATCCGTAGCCAGATTGGAGCCCCACTGAAGAAAAACTGGAGAAAAACTTTAATCCTATGTAGCCATATTTGATATCAAGGTGACCTGGCCATTTCCACCCTTACCTCACCATATTCATAACTTATTAGATCAGCTCAAAATAAAAACTAGCTGGGCAATTCTTGTTCCAGCTGGGTTACATTGCACAGTGTTAGATAGCAGCCAGAGCTAGGTTGAATCTGGTTTTGATTTCCCATCCTCTTTGATTGCTCCTGGGATCCTTGAGAAAGCTTGCATACTTTGAGGTTTCAGCTCTTGTGCTCACAAGTTCCTAAACTTCTATATCTAGTATCTAACTCTCTCTTGAACTCAAGGCATGTACACAATTGTGTATTGGATATCTTTGGAACTTGTGGAAATCCAGAGCCCATTGTTCCTTTTTTTAAAATTTTTAATATTTTTTATTACATATTTTCCTCAATTACATTTCCAATGCTATCCCAAAAGTCCCCCATACCGCCCCCCACTTCCCTACCCACCCATTCCCATTCTTTTGGCCCTGGCATTCCCCTATATTGGGGCATATAAAGTTTGCAAGTCCAAAGGCCTCTCTTTCCAGTGATGGCCGACTAGGCCATCTTTCGATACTTATGCAGCTAGAGACAAGAGCTCCGGGGTACTGGTTAGTTCATCATGTTGTTCCAACTATAGGGTTGCAGATCCCTTTAGCTCCTTGGGTACTTTCTCTAGCTTCTCCATTGGGAACCCTGTGATACATCCAATAGCTGACTGTGAGCATCCACTCCTGTGTTTGCTTGGCCCCGGCATAGTCTCACAAGAGACAGCTATATTTGGGTCCTTTCAGCAAAATCTTGGAGTGTATGCAATGGTGTCAGCGTTTAGAAGCTGATTATGGGATGGATCCCTGGATATGGCAGTCTCTAGATGGTCCATCCTTTCATCACAGCTCGAAACTTTGTCTCTGTAACTCCTTCCATGGGTGTTTTGTTCCCAATTCTAAGAAGGGGCATATTGTCCACATTTTGGTCTTCATTCTTCTTGAGTTTCATGCGTTTAGCAAATTGTATCTTATATCTTGGGTATCCTAAGTTTTGGGCTAATATCCACTTATCAGTGAGTACATATTGTGTGAGTTCCTTTGTGATTGTGTTACCTCACTCAAGATGATGCCCTCCAGGTCCATCCATTTGGCTAGGAATTTCATAAATTCATTCTTTTTAATAGCTGAGTAGTACTCCATTGTGTAAATGTACCATAATTTCTGTATCCATTCCTCTGTTGAGGGACATCTGGGTTCTTTCCGCTTCTGGATATTATAAATAGGGCTGCTATGAACATAGTGGAGCATGTGTCCTTCTTACCGGTTGGGACATCTTCTGGATATATGCCCAGGAGAGATATTGCTGGATCCTCCGGTAGTACTATGTCCAATTTTCTGAGGAACCGCCAGACTGATTTCCAGAGTGGTTGTACAAGCTTGCAATCCCACCAACAATGGAGGAGTGTTCCTCTTTCTCCACATCCTCGCCAGCATCTGCTGTCACCTGAATTTTTGATCTTAGCCATTCTGACTGGTGTGAGGTGGAATCTCAGGGTTGTTTTGATTTGCATTTCCCTGATGATTAAGGATGTTGAACATTTTTTCAGGTGCTTCTCTGCCATTCGGTATTCCTCAGGTGAGAATTCTTTGTTCAGTTCTGAGCCCCATTTTTTAATGGGGTTATTTGACTTTCTGGAGTCCACCTTCTTGAGTTCTTTATATATATTGGATATTAGTCCCTTATCTGAGTTAGGATAGGTAAAGATCCTTTCTCAATCTGTTGGTGGTTTTTTTGTCTTATTGATGGTGTCTTTAGCCTTGCAGAAGCTTTGCAGTTTCATGAGGTCCCACTTGTCAATTCTTGATCTTACAGCACAAGCCATTGCTGTTCTATTCAAGAATTTTTCCCCTGTGCCCATATCTTCAAGGCTTTTCCCCACTTTCTCCTCTATAAGTTTCAGTGTCTCTGGTTTTATGTGAAGTTCCTTGATCCACTTAGACTTGACCTTAGTACAAGGAGATAGGAATGGATCGATTCACATTCTTCTACATGTTAACAACCAGTTGTGCCAGCACCATTTGTTGAAAATGCTGTCTTTCTTCCACTGGATGTTTTTAGCTCCCTTGTCGAAGATCAAGTGACCTTAGGTGTGTGGCTTCATTTCTGGGTCTTCAATTCTATTCCATTGGTCTATTTGTCTGTCACTATACCAGTACCACGCAGTTTTTATCACAATTGCTCTGTAGTAAAGCTTTAGGTCCGGCATGGTCATTCCACCAGAGGTTCTTTTATCCTTGAGAAGAGTTTTTGCTATCCTAGGTTTTTTGTTATTCCAGATGAATTTGCAGATTGCACTTTCTAATTCGTTGAAGAATTGAGTTGGAATTTTGATGGGGATTGCATTGAATCTGTAGATTGCTTTTGGCAAGATAGCCATTTTTACAATGTTGATCCTGCCAATCCATGAGCATGGGAGATCTTTCCATCTTCTGAGATCTTCTATAATTTCTTTCTTCAGAGACTTGAAGTTTTTATTATACAGATCTTTCACTTCCTTAGTTAGAGTCACGCCAAGATATTTTATATTATTTGTGACTATTGAGAAGGGTGTTGTTTCCCTAATTTCTTTCTCAGCCTGTTTATTCTTTGTGTAGAGAAAGGGCATTGATTTGTTTGAGTTAATTTTATATCCAGCTACTTCACCGAAGCTGTTTATCAGGTTTAGGAGTTCTATGGTGGAATTTTTAGGGTCACTTATATATACTATCATATCATCTGCAAAAAGTGATATTTTGACCTCATCTTTTCCAATTTGTATCCCTTTGATCTCCTTTTGTTGTCGAATTGCTCTGGCTAGGACTTCAAGTACAATGTTGAATAGGTATGGAGAAATTGGACAGCCTTGTCTAGTCCCTGATTTTAGAGGGATTGCTTCAAGCTTCTCACCATTTACTTTGATGTTGGCTACTGGTTTGCTGTAGATTGCTTTTATCATGTTTAGGTATGGGCCTTGAATTCCTGATCTTTCCAAGACTTTTATCATGAATGCGTGTTGGATCTTGTCAAATGCTTTTTCCGCATCTAACGAGATGAACATGTGGCTTTTGTCTTTGAGTGTGTTTATATACTGGATTACGTTGATGGATTTCCATATATTAAACCATCCCTGCATCCCTGGGATGAAACCTACTTGGTCTGGATGGATGATTGTTTTGATGTGTTCTTGGATTCGGTTAGCAAGAACTTTATTGAGGATTTTTGCATCAATATTCATAAGGGATATTGGTCTGAAGTTTTCTATCTTTGTTGGGTCTTTTTGTGGTTTAGGTATCAGAGTAATTGTGGCTTCATAGAATGAGTTGGGTAGAGTACCTTCTGTTTCTATTTTGTGGAATAGTTTGTGAAGAACTGGGATTAGATCTTCTTTGAAGGTCTGATAGAACTCTGCACTAAACCCATCTGGTCCTGGGCTTTTTTTGGTTGGGAGACTATTAATGACTGCTTCTATTTCTTTGGGGGATATAGGGCTGTTTAGATCATTAACCTAATCTTGATTCAACTTTGGTACCTGGTATCTGTCTAGGAACTTCTCCATTTCATCCAGGTTCTCCAGTTTTGTTGAGTATAGCCTTTGGTAGAAGAATCTGATGGTGTTTTGGATGTCTTCACGATCTGTTGTTATGTCTCCTTTTTCATTTCTGATTTTGTTAATTAGAATGCTTTCCCTGTGCCCTCTAGTGAGTCTGCCTAAGGGTTTATCTATCTTGTTGATTTTCTCAAAGAACCAGCTCCTTGATTGGTTGATTCTTTGAATAGTTCTTCTTTGTGTTTCTACTTGGTTGATTTCAGCCCTGAGTTTGATTATTTCCTGCTGTCTACTCCTCTTGGGTGAATTTGCTTCCTTTTGTTCTAGTGCTTTTAGGTGTGTTGTCAAGCTGCTAATGTGTGCTCTCTCTAGTTTCTTTTTGGAGGCACTCAGAGCTATGAGTTTTCCTCGTAGAAATGCTTTCATTGTGTCCCATAGGTTTGGGTATGTTGTGGCTTCATTTTCATTGAACTCTAAAAAGTCCTTAATTTCTTTCTTTATTCCTTCCTTGACCAAGGTATCATTGATAAGTGTGTTGTTCAGTTTCCACGTGAATGTTGGCTTTCTATTATTTATTTTGTTATTGAAGATCAGCCTTAGTCCATGGTGATCTGGGATGCATGGGACAATTTCAATATTTTTGTATCTGTTGAGGCCTGTTTTGTGACCAATTATGTGGTCAATTTTGGAGAAGGTACCATGAGGTGCTGAGAAGAAGGTATATCCTTTTGTTTTAGGATAGAATGTTCTGTAGATATCTGCCAGATCCATTTGATTCATAACTTCTGTTAGTTTCACTGTGTCCCTGTTTAGTTTCTGTTTCCATGATCTGTCCATTGGTGAAAGTGGTGTGTTGAAGTCTCCCACTATTATTGTATGAGGTGCAATATGTGCTTTGAGATTTACTAAAGTTTCTTTAATGAATGTGGCTGCCTTTGTATTTGGAGCATAGATATTCAGAATTGATAGTTCCTCTTGGAGGATTTTACCTTTGATGAGTATGAAGTGCCCCTCCCTGTCTTTTTTGATGACTTTGGGTTGGAAGTCAATCTTATCAGATATTAGAATGGCTACTCCAGCTTGTTTCTTCCTACCATTTGCTTGGAAAATTGTTTTCCAGCCTTTCATTCTGAGGTAGTGTCTATCTTTTTCTCTGAGATGAGTTTCCTGTAAGCAGCAAAATGTTGGGTCTTGTTTGTGTAGCCAGTTTGTTAGTCTATGTCTTTTTATCGGGGAGTTGAGTCCATTGATATTAAGAGATATTAAGGAAAAGTAATTGTTGTTTCCTGTTATTTTTATTGTTAAAGTTGGCATTCTGTTCTTGTGGCTGTCTTCTTTTAGGTTTGTTGAGGGATTACCTTCTTGTTGTTTCTAGGGCGTGGTTCCTGTCCTTGTATTGGTTTTTTTCTGTTATTATCCTTTGAAGGGCTGGATTCGTGGAGAGATAATGTGTGAATTTGGTTTTGTCGAGGAATACTTTGGTTTCTCCATCTATGTTAATTGAGAGTTTGGCTGGGTATAGTAGCCTGGGCTGGAATTTGTGTTCTTTTAGTGTCTGTACAACATCTGTCCAGGATCTTCTGGCTTTCATAGTCTCTGGTGAAAAATCTGGTGTAATTCTGATAGGCTTGCCTTTATATGTTACTTGGCCTTTTTCTCTTACTGCTTTTAGTATTCTATTTTTATTTAGTGCATTTGTTGTTCTGATTATTATGTGTCGGGAGGTATTTCTTTTCTGGTCCAGTCTATTTGGAGTTCTGTAGGCTTCTTGTATGTTCATGGGCATCTCTTTCTTTAGATTTGGGAAGTTTTCTTCTATAATTTTGTTGCAGATGTTTGCTGGTCCTTTGAGTTGAAAATCTTCATTCTCATCCACTCCTATTATCCGTAGGTTTGGTCTTCTCATTGTGTCCTGTATTTCTTGGATGTTTTGAGTTAGGATCTTTTTGCGTTTTACATTTTCCTTGATTGTTGTGCCGATGTTCTCTATGGAATCTTCTGCACCTGAGATTCTCTCTTCCATCTCTTGTATTCTGTTGCTGATGCTCGTATCTATGGTTCCAGATTTCTTTCCTAGGGTTTCTATCTCCAGTGTTGCCTCATTTTGGGTTTTCTTTATTGTGTCTACTTCCCTTTTTAGGTCTAGTATGGTTTTGTTCATTTCCATCATCTGTTTGGATGTGTTTTCCTGTTTTTCTTTAAGGACTTCTACCTGTTTGATTGTGTTATCCTGTTTTTCTTTAAGGACTTGTAACTCTTTAGCCATGTTCTCCTGTAATTCTTTAGGTGAGTTATTAAAGTCCTTCTTGATGTCCTCTACCATCATCATGAGATATGCTTTTAGATCCGGGTCTAGCTTTTCCGGTGTGTTGGGGTGCCCTGGACTGGGCGAAGTGTGAGTGCTGGGTTCTGATGATGGTGAGTGGTCTTGGTTTCTGTTAGTAAGATTATTACGTTTACCTTTCGCCATCTGGTAATCTCTGGGGTTAGTTGTTATCGTTGTCACTGTTTAAAGATTGGAGCAGACTCTGTGTTCCACTCACCCGAAGTCTCAAAATCCTGTGGCGGGTGTCTTGGGTAGCTGGCGGGTGTCAGCAGACCCTGAGCCCTAGCTACCTGGTGCTGGTCAGACCGGAAGAGGCTTGTGGCCCTACTCAGGCCGGTTTTCTGCTTCCCTAACTAATGCAGTCTCAGGCCCCGCGCGCAATTGGATTGGAGCAGAAGCTGTGTTCCACTCACCAGAAGTCTCAAGATCCTGTGGCGGGTGTTGTGGGTAGCCGGCGAGTGTCAGCCGACCCTGCGCCCTAGCTACCCCAGTGCTGGTCTGACCGAAAGAGGCCTGTTGAGCTCATTGTTCCTAACAGCTAACCCCTTCCTGAATTCTTCACTGTGTCAGAGTAACTTTATTATGCTAGGCTTGAAACCTGTGAATCATGGCTACATTTGATTTCCTGTCTTCCTAGCTGCTCCGATCTATCTACACTGTCTCTATTATTTCTTAAACACAACTACTTCTTCCATATTTCACCGCTACCTTCTTTGCCATGATAATTATTATTTCTTAATGGGGCTTATTGGAATGGCCACTCAGCTCTTCGCCAGCCTGGAGCTAGTCATCTTTCATTAGTGTCTTCCTTTTTGTGAAGTTAACTTAATATATATATATATATATATATATATATATATATATATATATATATATATATAAATATATATGTGTGTGTGTGTGTGTGTGTGTGTGTGTGTGTATACATATATATATACATATATAATTTAGGGGTTGGGAAGGTGGCTCATCCATTAGGAGTTCGTGGTACTCTTTGCAGAGAACCCTACTTCAGTTCTCAGAACTCATATGGTGGCTCCCAACCAACTGTAACCCCAGTTCCAGGGAATCTGAATCCTCTTCTGGCCTCTGGGTGTGCATGTGGTACACAGGCATACATGTAAGCAAAACTCTAATATACTCAAATAAAGATAAGTGCATCTTTAAAATTTTTATTATTAAAACATTTTTCATGACTTCTCCCTTAGAAAGAACCTGTGAGTTCTTTAGATGCATGCTTCTCTTTGTCACTCCCTCCCACCCCACCAGACCCTGTAGCCAGTTTCTTCCTGCCTTTCTACACTGTAGATAAGACTGCTGTCATCCACCTCATTTCAGTGGGCAGGTTTCTTCTGTGGATATTGTCATCTCCCAGCCTGGCCTTGCACCTTAACCCAGAGGTTGTCTCTAACCTCCTGCTGGACACAGGTCCTCAGGTTAGTTTGCCACTGTGTATTAATTCCAATGCTATAGACGCCCTGAAGCTCAAAGCAGGCACCCAGATAGGCAGTAAACAGTCAAATGCAGCCTTGATTCAAGTGCGAAGTTTAAGGATGAACAAAGCCACCAGAAACTGTCACTGATCACTCTGTCAGGAGTTCTCAGCCTGGGCAGCATCAGTTCTAAAAGAAATGAGGATGAAGAGGAGAGCTGCGTTATTGTGAAGAAAGAGGCGCTGCATAGATGGGGCCTCCCACCATTCTCAGCCTGTTCCTGCACAGCCCATGGGAGGGGAGAAGCAACCATTTCATTCTTACGGTATCAAACCTGGCTGGAGACTTCTGTCAGTTGTTAGCCTTCAAGCAGCTGTAACAAATGCTGGCATATGCCCTGGAAGACTTTCGTCATCAAAAGAACTGGAAAAGCTCTCTCTAGGAGAAAAAGAGAAGTGGATGTGGGGTCGGCAAGGACCTGGCAAACAGTGGATGCTGTTTGCATGTTTATATTTCCACCTGAACCACAGCTGCTCTCAGGTGTTTCCTGAGCTTTGTCTATTTATTCTCTTTATCCTTCCACACACTGCAGTCAGCTAACAAAACAGCATTTGACTTTTTGTAGGCCAAGTAAGTTAGCCTTAAGGACTACTGTGCTCCCATTTTCTGGGGCTTCCTACCTACCTAAATGAACCACCCATTGGCAAAGCCCTGGGTGTTAACCTCCACTGAGGTGAAGGTGAAGGGGCAAAAACCATACCTGTCATCCTGTCCTTGTCAGAGGTTGTAAACAGGGTGTATTTGACACCAAGTCAGGTGTCACAAAAAAAAAATCTATTAAGAGACGTTAAAGGCACAGTGCTTTATTTGAAAGGGAAGAGGGGTAAGAGCTGATGGGGATGTGGTGGTCATGTAGTATATGAAACTAAATCCCTTCTGCTTGAGTCCCCTTCTTGTGTTACCATGGCTTCTGTCTTCCCTCCCTCCCTCCCTCCGACACAGGGTTTTGCTCTATAGCCCTGACTGTCTGGAACTCACTATGTAGACCAGGGTAGCATCAAACTCACAGAGACATACCAGCCTTTGCTGGGATTAAGGGCACAGGATCACACGCTTCAGCGCTTCTGTTTCTTACCACACTGTGTTGGGTATAGAGGGAAATGTTTTTCTTTAGCTTGATAACAATAAGACCTGCTCTTGTGTAGCTATTTCCTCTAAATTGAAATATTCCTTCCAGAAGACAAGCTGGAAGGTACATAAGATTCAGGAAGAAAATCAGATGTGCAAGACTTGGGGACCTCTGATTTGTAAGCATAAGCATGGCTTCCCCCACCCCCCCATCCCAATTATATCTCCAGTAATAACTGCTGGGGAGGGGAGGCTCTGGCCAGCTCAGCTGCCTGCACTGGAGGCAGCTCTGGGGATGCAGCTGCCTCTGTGTCACCCTCTTTCACGTAATCACCCCCCCCCCCCGAGAACCTTACCAGTCCACTAAACTAGTCTTGGGTGGAGTTATTTATCTCTTGTTGGTGTCAATATTGGGTGAATAGATATTTTTCATGTCTTTCCAGGAAAAGTCATACCATACTTGCTCTCTGGAAAATTAAAATCCAGCTGGAGGGAGAGTATACAGAACCTACAGCAACATAGGTTTAAGAGGTTGCTAATCAACTTAGAACCATTTTCTGAGGACAGGTGAAATCCAGGAAAGGCCTATTATAACTTGATAGATGAAGGTCTAAAGTTTTCACTAGTGTAAATATAGTCAGTATTATTACAGATTAAATAAAACCACACTGAACTGGCTGACCAGTTATAGGGCTGACCATATCATTTGAATCCTTCCTGGTCCCAGATAGAATTTGGTACCTGCTGTAGTTTGGATTTTGAATGTCCATCAAAGGCCCATGTGTTGAAGGCTGTACTCTAGGTTCATCCTATTGGGAGGTAGTGGGACCTTGAAAGAGGGGTTCTGGTAAGGCATCCATATACCACCACAAGTGTGCCACAGAGGGTAGCACAAGTGTGCCACAGAGGATAGCACAAGTGTGCCACAGAGGGCACCTTCTCTTTTCTTTTTGTTCCCCAGTCATGAGATAGAGGATTTCACTCTGACTCCACTCAAGGTGAATAATATGCTTCCTTTCCAACAAGCCCAGAGTAGTAAGGCCAACCGATAATAAGTGGAGCCCTTCCACACAGAGGACCGCATCAATCTTTCCTCTGTGTGGGTTCATTATCTCAAGTATTGTATTATAGCGAGAGAAAGTAGGCTAACACGACACCTCACCCTGCTCACTGTGCCCTCTGGCTAAGCATCAGCGGGGCTGACCATAGGTCTTTAGCTAAGACGGAATCCCAAGGCATGCTCATGAGTGCAGAGGTGGGGATGGGGGTATAGGAGGTGTGTGTCTCAGAGATCCTTGGCTTTCCCAGCCAGGCACAACTCTTGTTGCTTCACTGCTGCTTTCTGACAGGATGTTCTTGCTTTCCCCCTTTCCTGCCCTGACTCCTCAACCCACACATCTCCCCTGTAGTAAATATGAACATGTCCTGTCCTATTGAAGAAGGGAAGTTGGGTGTAGGAGAAGATGAGGGCAGTGCTGAAGATGACTATATTTCATTGCAGGCTGAGATTCTTTGGGATTTGACTGTCACTGTAGAGTTTTCCAAGAAGGGAGAATGAAGATTTCACTGTAAAAGTAGATCTCTGTGGTTTGTTTTTTTTTTTTTTTTTTTAAGGTTTACAGAATGAAATCTTTACTGTAACCACACACTTCTGGAAGCAATTCATGTGTGTGACCTCTTTTCATTCTTACTGTGGCCCAATGGTCATTTTATTATTCATATCTCCTCTTTAGAGGTGTGGGACTTTAGTTATTGAAAGATAATTAGCCCAAGAACTATAATGGCTAAGTGATGATATTAGGGCCATGAGCTCAGCCAAGCCTCTTCTAGAGTCTGACCGTAATCTTGTGGTATTTGGAAATAGAGTATAGCTACCTATTCTTTCTGAAATCTTGTTTATAAATTGGCTCAAATTCACAGCTGGACTATAATTGTAAAATCTTAATGACTCACTTAGTTTTATAATGAAAGAATACAATTAGGGTAGGAAAACTTGGCAGACATTAGGGATTTTGATTTGTTACTTACAAGGATTGAATTTGAATCCTCTCTGTCACTCTTTTCTCTTATGCTTGCCTTTTTTCTTCCCATAGATCCTCATTTTGTTGTTCACTTTTGCTTGCTTCTTATTCTCTTTTTTATTTTAGCTTTATTTTCATTTTATTTTTAATTAGCTAACAGAGTAGCAAGTTTCCCGAAAGCATTCTGACTGACCCCACTCACCCTCTGCCCTTCCATCTCTCTTCCCTACCTGCACTTAAAATCCTTCATCCTTCATTTTAGTTTCTTCCCCTCTTCTATCTCCATTTGGAGAAAACTACAAAATAAACAAGTCTTGGTCAGACTCACTCCTTTTATTTATTTTATGAATGTGAATACACTGTTGCACACCAGAAGAGGTCATCAGACCCCATTATAGATGGTTGTGAGCTACCACATGGTTGCTGGGAATTGAACTCAGGACCTCTGGAAGAGCAGTCAGTGCTTTTAACTAGTGAGCCATCTCTCCAGCCCAGCTCCTTCTATGGTTTCTCCTTCCATCTTCATCACTTCTCCACTCTCCTGAAGACCTAGCTCACATCCCTGTGGAGTTCAAACTCATCTACATTGTATTGCTTATTCCTTCATCCTGAGTTTCAGCTCTTTAGACTTGTTCTTTTATTTCCTTTCACCTCTTGTCTTCCCTCTGGACACTCACTGTCTCATCCCAATACTTATGTCTCAGAGCTTTGATATTCCCATGATACCATAATCACCCATTTTCAAATTTCCCCTCTTCGTTCATAGAGGCTATTTACATCTCTCTATACCTGAGTGCTTCCCTTCTCTCAAGCCAGCATTTATTTTAAAATCCCAGGGCTCCTTACGAATTTCCACTTAGGCATTTTTAATACTACTATTAAAGTCAAAGTGAGCTAACACTTTCCCCATGGAAGATGCTGATTATGATGATGATGGTGATGATGATAGAAAATGCTTAGGCATCCTGTGAGTGTTCTACGTAACTTGCATAGGTTACTTCACTTTTCCTTAAAAGATTTGTTTGCCTTACTCTGCAATGAGACTCCCTGCAACTGATGCCTTACAACTACACTGTAGAGGAGCCAGTAGTCTGTGTGGCCAGGAGTCTTGCAACTGATCCATACTCTGTATTTCTACATGTTGTTTTCTGACTTCCTCATGCTCAAAAAATGATATACTTCAACCCCGTTGCTTCCTTTGCTTCAATTCATGACTTCTTTTCTTTAACAATGTTTCTGACATCTGTGGCAGCCATACTTACACAGGCACAGGTGGCCCATTCAGGAAGGATTCAGAGGCAAGGACAAGCAAGTGGGAGAGGGTCATTCAATTGTCTGCAGCATTGAGGTATGGACACCAACCACTATCCCATCAGTTATTTGGATGATTTCTCTGCCCTTGCGTCCTTCTCATCTTCATGTACTTTGTAGCCTGCCTTTAGAAATCCACTTCAAAGTGACAAATTGTCTAGTAGTTTAGTTGAAACTAGAGGAATTGGAAAGCTGTACTAAGGAAAGCCAAAGGGTTACAGAGAAGGGAAGATTTTGCATGTTAACTACATTAAAATTGGATGTCATGAAAGCTTTCAAGTTACCAGGTGGAAAATAATCCTTGGTGCTTATGAATTTTGGAGCAAAGACATATCATTTTACTTTTATTTCTTATTTTAAAAATTATGTGTATGTTTTATATGTGTGTACGTGCATGTGAGTGCCATTGCACATGGGGTCCAGAAGAGGGCAACATAGAGCCCCAAGCTGACCTGGGTGCTGAGAACTGAACTTGAGTCATCTGGAAGAGCAGTACACACTCTTAACTATGGAGTCATCTTTCCAGCCCCAATTTTCACTTTAAAAACTTAATATTGTTTGTGATTAGTGATGAGTTTTATTCAACTAAACTTGGAGGGTGGGGGACAAAGAATACCAAGAAAAGCCCTTGAGTCCCTGTGAGAACCTTCTCTGAGGATTTTGATATCATAGAGGGATTTATTTATCTACTGCTTCAACTGCTGGAAAAAAAAATCAAATGATACAAACAAGGAAGCCAGGGGGCTGATAACTTTCTTTTGAAAACATCACACTTTTCCTTCCTTGAAATGGCAAAAGGGAGAAGAAAATCAGAAGTTGAACTTGGTAGGTTGAAGGACCTGCAAGAGCAAACCAGCTGAAACTTTGTAAACATTTAGCATAAAACTCATTTTTAATCTCATAAACTTAATTCCCCCCCTAGCATATGGGATGCATAAAAAGGAAATAAAACTTTAGTAAATTGAGCCTTACTTGTGCTTTATAAAAAAGAAATTGAATTGCTTTAATGGCAGCTGCAGCTGGCTTTCAGCTTCAAACGACCAGTGTAAATCTCGTTTTTAGTGCTTGATTTAGCAAACACTCAGCTGCAAACAGGCTTCGGAAACAGCCCTGAATGCAGGGTTTTCCATGAAGGCAGTTATGTAACCTTTGTGTGGTGTGCCTTTAAAATATGTGGAGAATAGCAGAAAGCCTGATTGGGGTATCTTACAATTACTCTTTATTCTATATTTAAATCTGCAGAGAGTTCGATATTCATTATACATAGAGCTGGCACGAGTGGCTTTGAACAGGCCATAATTATAAATGTATGTGTAATATGCATTAAAAGTGAAAAAGGAGAAAACTAATAATGACTCAGAAGCCATGGTGGCAATGGACCGATGTTACTTATCTTGAAAGGATCATCACAGGTTGTTTTTGAACTTGCTCTCCTCGGAGCCTTATGCCACACTCCTACACACCAAGGAGCCTCAAGAAAGCTCCTTCACATCCTGCTTGGTAAAGGCTGAACTTGCCCAGCTTGCAACTTTGATTGAAAATTGGGAGAAAATTCCAATGAGCATGATGGAATGCCCAGCTGCTCTTAAAGGGGCACAGATGTGATGACAGGAGATCGTGGGGTTTGTCTATTACAGTTCTCAGCGACCTGGGCTTGAAAGGAATTTTGTGTTTTGGTGGAAGCCATTTTTCCACTCAGTATATGTCCATCAGTAGACAAAAATGAGAGCTGCTCAGGATGTTCTTGCAAAAGAGATCTCTCAAAAAATTCTAGCTGAGGCACTGGAGAAATGGCTCCGGGGCTAAGAATACTGACTGTTCTTCCAAAGGACTTCGGGTGGATTTCTGCCACATGGACACTGCAGCAGTCTACAATTTCAGTCCCAGGGTATCTGATACCCTCTTATGGTGTCTGTGGCCATTGCATGCACATGGCTCGCTTACATACCTGCATGAAAAACATTGAAACTAAAATAAAAAATTCTGAACAGGATTTCTAGAGCAATTCAGGGAAAAATTTCAAATTAGGAAAAATCATAGCCATTTTTACTCCTTCCTTAACATCTTCCAGTAATTTGGGTATATTTTTAGCTGGCAATCAATTATACTCCTTTATGACACTAATTGATAAGTGTTAATATGCTATATTTCTCATAGGTATTTCCTATTGTGAAAGAGACCTTTGAAAGTGGAAATGTCCCAGGACTTCTAATTTTGACTGTTTGCATGGCCACTTCTGAGGCTGATCTGGGCAGAGGGCATTTCAGTCCCAGACCAGTTCTGTGGCTGGAATTTACAGAAGTTCATTCCCACAGACCCTCTTCCTTTCTCCGCCATCTGTTTGTTCGGCTGCCAACAATCAGAGCTATTAAGCAAATGGAGATGACATGAAATTTGAAAACAAGCCTGCTGCTCAGCATGACTGGAGAGTCACAGTGACTCTCTCTCCTGGCTGATAGCCTGAGGGAAGTCACTTAAGCTCTCTGGGCTTCTGCTGGGTCTCACATTTCTTATTGTTAAAGGACCAAGTAAAATCCTGAGAAAACATCTTGAAAATGGTAAAGTCTGATGCTCTTGCAGCTCTCTTAAATGATTCATAACAGTAATGGTTCCATATATTATATGTGTATGCATATTATGTGTGTGGGCTGTGTAGTTGTGGATGACAAAGAAAGGACAATTGTGTTTTAATCTGTCACACTCTGCCTAATTCCATTGAGTCAGGATATCTCACTAAACCAAGAGCATTGGTTCTCAACCTTCCTAAGGCTGTGACTTTTTAATATAGTTCCTCATGCTGTGGTGACCCCCACCATAAAATTATTTTGTTGCTACTTCAAAACTGCAATTTTGCTACTGTCATGATTTGTAAATATCTAATATTCAACATATCTTGTATATGACCCCCAAAGGGGTCATGACCTTGAAAACTGCTGACCTAGACCCAAGTTGACAGTGATTCTTCTGTCTTTGTCAGCCTCTCCCAGCCCAGTGCTGGGGTTATAGAAATGTGTGTGATCACACATGGATGTTGGAGGTCTTAACTCAGGTCTTTATGCTCACACAGCAAGAGTGCTGACCCAATGAACCACCTCCCAGCCATTGTAATATCTTCTTATTCCTTGGGAGAGGGTAGTTGCTGGCTGTACCACTGTGATTCAGAGAAATAATGCGAATGAGTTACAATTTGGCTATGTGAAATTCTGGAGCTTAGACATTAGGTCACTGACTAACAAGACAATTGATAATGAAAGTTAAAATTAATGTTTAATTAATTATAGTGTGTAAAAGTTTAAAACAGTGTAAGGGGAAAAGGCTCAGCTATTACAACCATAGTTCTTATACCTCTCCCCAGCCAGCAATTCAAACATCAAGTCTTCTAAAATTATTGAAATTAATCACCCAAGGCCTTATCTTTTTGTATTTGGAAGTCCAACATCTTCTGTTTTTATATTTTGGGTCTGTTTATATATGTGTGTGTGTGTGTTTGAAAAATTGTAGATGTAATCCAGAGCTGTGTACATGTGGGCACATAAAGTAATTTAAACTTTAAAGATTGTCATGCATGTCTACAAAGTGAAAATATTAGTAAAAATGTATACAATTTAATTGTCTCCTGATTTGTCTTTTCTCATAGTTTCTCCTAACCCCCAAGGTTAGCTTTCAGCAGTCAGATTCCTTTTGGCATTTACAGATCTCCAATATTCTAAAGCTCTGCAGCTGCTCTCTTGGTCTTCTCATCCTAGACAATAAGTATTGGACTTTTACCATGGAAGATTTCAATTAGCTTTGTATGTTGCATCCACTTTCTCATCTTTCCAAAGTAGTTCTATTACAATCATATTTATTTGTCTATTTTTTGGATATGCATTTGTGTGTGTGTGTGTGTTGAGAGGACACTTATCAGTGCCTGGGCATGTAGATGCTAGAGGTCAACTTAGGGTGTTTTCCTCTATTGCTCTCCACTCCACCCTTTGAGATAGGATTTCCCACCAACCCTGGGCTTACTACATTGCCTACATTGGCTGGGTAGAAAACCCTCAGGTCTGCTTGCCTCATTCCCCACCCTCATGCTGAGGTTATAGGCACAAGCGTGTGAGCCTGGCTTTTACACAATTGCAGGAGATCTACTGCAGTTCCTCATGCTTATGAAGTGAGCCATTTACCCACTGAACCATCTCTCCAGTACTCATGCCAATTGTGGTTACATAGATATGATAGCGTGAAAATGTCCTTGAGGCATGATGTACATGGCTATCACAATCTTGGTATTAAAGGAGCTGTAGCTACTGGTGTAAGACCATGATAAGGTTGGGTTTCCTAGGGAGGCTCTTGAGGTCCATGAGGTTTCGTTCCTCCATAAGGTTGTCTAAGCTGTTAAGAATTGCTTCAGCAAGTGTTCCTCGGTGTGGCTTCCCATAAGTTGGTCACATTCTTGTAACCAGACTTTCACTCACGTTCCTGCAATAACCACTATTGAGCTAACTGCTTCTTCAAGCTAAACTTGGGTGGAGACATTTTGGTCTTGGCTTGTCATCTATTTATGATGAATAGAAACATTTTCTCAGGGAAAGTCATGCAGCAGATAGCAACTCGGATGCTCCCTATAATCATGATGTTGAATGTCCTGAATTGATGCTCTACTTCCCATATTGTTTCAGTTGCCTTGTTAGGTTTGCTCTAGATCTTGGGAATTTTTGAACAGCTATATTGCTTTTCACTTGAGTTGTAATGTTTTTAATGTTCAAGGAGATTTTTGTTTTTTATGTGTACCTTTCAAGGAGGATTCTGTTCTTTCTCTCTCTCTCTCTCTCTCTCTCTCTCTCTCTCTCTCTCTCTCTCCCTCTCCCCCCCTCTCTGATTTATTTATTATATATAAGCACACTGTAGCTGTCCTCAGACACACCAGAAGAGGGCATCAGATCTCATTACAGATGGTTGTGAGCCACTATGTGGTTGCTGGGATTTGAACTCAGAACCTCTGGAAGAGCAGTTAGTGCTTTTTACTGTTGAGCCATCTGACCAGCTCTGAGGATTCTGTTCTGGTTTCATGAACACATTATCTTTTCTTGTGCCTCAGAGGATACTGGTTGTGTTGTTGGTTTTTAAAGTATTCTTGCATTATTCTTCTATGTTTCCCCCATTTGTTCAGATTTTTAGCTCTCATGCAGTGGAGATTATCATACCTTCAGAAGCCCCAGCTTCCTGCTCATGACAAAGATGAGAGAGAGAACACTAACTGTGGGTTCTAGGAATACATTTTTACTTTATTATTGAATTATCTCCCTTTGTGGTGTTTGGGGTGCTCAGTGTTACAATCTTAAGGTTTTTCTTTTCTCCCCTCATGCTGTTTTACAAGACCTAATGAGTTTTAATTTTTTTCCATTTTGCTGAATTTTAAGCATCTACATAGTGATGCCCAGTGAGGTGTTATGATGTGAGACTGTCGAGTGACATTGTTATTGAGTAAGACATTTGTGAATCTTGGTTCATTTGTCTTTCTCTGACCTTGGATATCATGTTTTCTGAAAGTGACTTCCTTCTCTATTGTAGATAAGACAAATGATGCTATCTTTAAAGCAGAAGGTATATTTCCCAGTTGCCTGGCTTTGAAACACATAGTTGCCAGCAGCTGCTCTCCTTCCCTTGGCAGTGGCCCTTTGGAAAGCATGGGCCTCACTCATTCCATCACTCCACGCCCATATTTACCTTCCATCCTGACTAGCATCAACAATGAAAGGACTGTGTGCCCACTTCCATGCCCTGCTATTGACACATGCATAGTACAAGTACCACTGGTGTCATAGGGTGTGACAGAGCAGAGAGAAGGGCCCCATCTCACATCTGTGAATCAAAGGCACTCTCATGTTAAGCCTTGGATTTTCTTGCTTTTTGGCACTCCTTTATCCTTGTGAGAGCAGTATTGATGCTAATTTTTTTATAAGGATTGTGCCACCTAGTTTTATGTCAACTTGACACCAGCTAGACTCATTTTGGAAGGGGGAACCTCAGTTGGGAAAATGCTTCCACCAGATTGGCCTACAGTCAAGCCTGTGGGGGGCATTTTCTTGATGGATTTCTTAATTTTCTTCATTATGTAGGAGAGCACAGCTCACTTGGGGCAATGCTTCCCCTCTAGGCTTCTGTCTCAAGTGCGATAAGAAAGAGAGTGGAAGAAGTCAGGAGGAACAGCCTACAAGCAGCTTTCCTCTACAGTCTCTGCATCAGCTCCTGCCTCCAGTTCACTACCTGTACCAACTTCCCTTAGAGATGATTATAATATGGAGCTGTAAGCTGGGAAAAACACCACCCTCTCTTGAACAAGTTGCTTTGGGTCATGGTGTTTTATCACAGCAACAGAAACCCTAAGACAGTGGTCAGGAGCTTATTCATGCTTTAAGACTAGATGAGTTCCAAGAGCTCTCCAGGAAGAGGATGAGAGCCCTGAGCATTAACACTAGGATACAGTTCTTGGGCCCTTGACATGCTCTTCTAAGGTATTTCCTTATATAATTGTTTTCTGATCCCTAAAATGTGTTTTATTTGTTTATTTCTCTTTTTATCCAGAAAAGAAAATGACTGGTGCAAAATAATCACAGTTCATTCCTAGTGTCATATGTTTAGGGACCAATGATAGTGAGCTGCCATGTTAGTGAGCTGCCATGTTCATTCTTTTCAACCAAAAATTTGGTCAGGTGGGCTCCTGTGATTGGTGCTAGCATCCCCATCACAGACTAGGGATGCACTGTATAGTTAGCCACCAAGTATCTAGAGGCAGAAAAAGCAACCTCCCCAGGAGATTGCGCCATAGGGCAGAACAACCTGGGCTGTGGTGTCACTCTGTCTAGGTGGGGATTCTTGAATTGTCTCTCACCAACTTGACTTGTATGATAGACCTAGCTTTTCTGGAATGCTATGGCCTTGCATAAAGATGGGGATGCTGCTGCTTGACCAGATAGATTCTGTTGGGGTTATTCTGCTTTAGTATCTTTTAGGAGCCAGTGTCAGTGTAGTATACTTTATGTTTTGGTGTCTATACTTATTAGATTTGCACTTTCCAATGTTTTATAACTGCTTATAGCTTTGACTATAAATATTTTAACTTTTGACAGTTTCATATGTTTGTAAATATGTTACATACATACAGTACATACAGTATTCTCCTCCGCTACTCTCTCATATACCCCCTCCCCATTCCTGTGGATCCCTTGTCTCTTCCCAACTTCTGCTTTCATGTCTATTTCCTGTCTTGTGTAGGTTAATTTTGACTAACACACCAGAGGCACAAATATAATCTGGGATGACAACTTGCCATGCTCATTTGTAACTAGCATAGTGATATTATTTCTTCCCTCTGTGTTCATCCCACTCCAGGGTAGAAAAGGAAAAGGGGAGAACATTCTATTGATATAGCTGGAGCATCTAAGTCATGGAGAAATGGTACAGGAAATCAGAAGAAAAGATTCCAAGCCTGTCTATCTCCACAGGGAGAATCAAATTAACTGTGAGCACAGATGGAGTTACTCTGTAGAACCATGCGCCCTCTTAAAAGGTTAATTCAGATGGATGTATAGAAAAGTCACAATATAAGGACTATTACAAAAATATCTGCCCACTACTATCTTATAATAACATAGATATGCAATATAAAAATAAATGCAATAAAACAAAATTCTATTTGTAACAGAATGAACAGGTTACTAATAGGTCTTACTCTCCAACCATGTATTAGGTACTTTATGGTCATAGTTTCATTAGCTTCATGTTTGCATTACTTTTATCTCACTGTGATTAAATACTGACAAGAAGCAACCTAAGGAAGGGAAGTTTTATTGTGGCTCACAGTTTGAAGGTACCGCTTGCCATGGCGTCGAAGGCATGGTGTCAGGGAGGCTTGCAGGGATGGAAGAAGAATCTTAAGGTTCCTTGCTCACATATTAATGGACTAAGTAGCAAAGGAAGAAACATGATGGCATTCAGTGGGCTTTCTTCTTTTCTCATTTTGATTCAATCCAGAAGTCCACCATATGGGATGGCGCTATCTACATTCTAGATTGTCTTTTCATTTATCAATTCATCTTCTCTGGAAACACTCTCATAGATACACCTGGAGGTATTCATCATTATCCTGAGTTTTTATTAATCCAATGACATTGACAATCAAATAATTGTTATTGCCCTTGGTTGCCCCCAAGAGGTGGAAGATAAGCCTGTATTCCTGAAGACACCGTGAACTTCATACACAGGACCCAGAGGACCCTGAGCTGGAACTTACCTGATTCCTTCTCTCTGAAGATTAGCATTCAGTGTACTAGAAAGTACTATGCAAGTTTTTAAAAGAGGCAAAAACCTAGTCCACCCAGCTATGATGCCTGTGAACCACACCAACTATCAACAGAGCGCAATAACCTGAAGGGTGTAGTAGTGGCATGCACATCTTGGTGACAACCAACAGCTCACTCATTAGAGTGAAGACCCATTCAACAAGTGTGAACCATGCCTGGTAGGAAACCTGAATAACTACTTAGTGCTATTGAAATCATGGTTATTGGAGAAAAACCTACAAACACTAATTTATTAGTCTCTAACAACAATCTATAATTTTTTATAAGTGTAGTCTTTATCCTTTATCTTAGAGAATTCTCTTTGCAACAGAGACCACTACATATTAATCACCACCAATCAAAATGCAGTGTTGTGGCACCCAGTCCCAGTGGATACATCTATAGAACACTCCCACACTTAAGGTTCAGAGAGCATTGCAGAAGAAGGGGCAGAATGAGTCTTCTAGTAATATCAGAAACTATGCCCATAAAGTTTCTCCAACATGCCTTCTCAAATGTGAGTTGAACAAGGACAACTCCAATGGGCATGCCAAGGGAAATGGGGAAAATCTTACAAATCCTCAGCCTTATACAAGGAACTACAGACAGCTGAGGAAAGCTGGGAGTGAGAGAAGTGGTCATCCCCAGGGATGAGCAGAGAGAGAAGTGGTCATCCCCAAGGAGGATCACACCAATTGGTTTTCCAGTGCCAAGTGGTCAGCCCTGGAAACATGCATACAAATAGCATTATATGAACTGGACATGTTCTATTTAGGAACACACACACACACACACACACACAGAGAAAGAGAGAGAAGTGAAAAATATAACTATATGATAATCGCAGACATAAAACAAAACAAAAATAGTATTATGTTCAATTACAATTTGAATTTTAGGTGGAACCCCATTTTCAAAATATTCTTCTTGTTATCTATTAAAGGCCTCTACACTAAAACTTTTTGTTTTAAATAGTCACAGGGCATTCATGAGGTGGGTTGTCTTTCATCTTATCTCTTAAATAAGTGGATGGCTCAGTGTTTGCATATGTGTTCATATCTGAGAATACTTTGAAATTTACTTGAAAATATACTTGTGCAGAGGATAGATTGTGTTCTTAACACACAAGTGACTATGCATAAAGGGGCAGAAAATGGTAAGTATCTCAAGTTCACAGACTGGAATCTATGGGCTGGAGGCTAGGACAAAATCAACAGAAGAAAATGAGCCCAATACCAGCATTCATCACTCCCTGCTTCTTGACGGAGGATGCAATGTAACAAGCCGCCTCATGCTCCTCCCACTGGACCTCCCCCCACCCCCCAGAACTCAAACTGAGTGAAAATGCACTCTTCCTCCCCTAATTGCTTTTTGTCAGATTTTTGTTCTTTTTGCTGTTGTTGTTTGCAACAGTTGGAAAATACCTAAAACACACAGTAACAGGGTCTATCTTCACTGAATAGTTTTGCTGTCTAAGAATGTTTAAGTCTTTCCTTGTACACCTGTTCCAGAGACTGAACTCAGCCTTTATAGATGATTGAGCTGTGAGCTCTGCCCCAGTTTCTTTTGCCTAAATTTTTCTTGGTTCAGCTCTTATATTTTCCATTTTAGTTTTAAAATTGGCTATTTTTGTTTTATCCTTTATAGAATTGCAGAATAGCCAACCACTAAGTTGCATGCCTTTAATTCCAACACTGGGGAGATGGAGTTCAAGGCCAACCTGGTTACACAGTGGTTAAGTTCAAGGCCAACAAGAGTTACATAGTAAGATCCTGTCTCAGAAAAATCACACATTAGTGGAGATGGAGAAGATGTGAAAAAGGAATGAGGAGTTTGGAGCTTCGAGAAGGCAAGAACAAATACTTCTAATGGTGAGGAAGATTTTGAGAGTTGTAGCCAAACTGATGGGTATCAAAAAATGCCACCTAACAGATAAAGTAACACAACAGTCCCAGAGACAGGAAAGAAGAGAGGTCAGAGGACCAGGGGGCAGGGGGTGAGAAGGTGGCCAGGGTGGGAGGGAGCATCCTCAGGTGGATATAGAAGATGCAGATACTGGGAAGGGAGGATTCAAATCTATCCTGTGCTCCAAAACATCTACTTCCAGCATATGAGAAACAGACCCTAATGTGCCCTAGAATATAAAGGAGTGACATGGGGATCCAGGGTTGTAAAGTGCCACAGGGGGGGACTTCTTGAGAGACATGGTTTTGCACAGCAAAGAAACCAGGTGGACCCCTGCAGTCTGGGTGACAATGAACCAGGGATCCTCAGGGACAACTGTGGTAGATACAATTCAAGATGGTGACAGTCATGATAAAAACATAGACTATGACAACCTGGCATAGGAGTAAGGGATACAGTTAAATTTATAAGCAGAACACTGACTGGGCTGGGGCTATAGCTCAGTGAGAGCCCTCACATGAGTGAGGACCTGGGTTCAATTCCCAAACCACACCTACCCACACACGTACACGCACTCATGCATGTACATATGCACACACATGCACACATGCATGTAGACACATAAACACATGCAAACATATGCACATACATGCGCACCATTCACACACACACATGCAAACACACACAGAGTATATATTTAATTTATCAGTAATTACATCAAAAACCTTCACTCTACCCATGATGCTCTCAGCCCTTATCCCTTCTTTAGACTAAATGCATCCTTACGGTTCACTGAGACAGAGAAATGAGGTTCCAATGGGTGCATTAGCAGCGTCTGTTGGATACATTACTCTTTAATTAAAAAATAAACTCATATCTTTCCTTATGTAATACCTGTGTCAAAGCAGCTCTAAATTCTAAGAAGGGAGACACAGGTATTACAGGGTTTGCAACCCAGGATTGCAAAGTGACACAGATGGGGACTTCCTGAGAAGCTGTTCTGTACAGGAAAGAAATCCTCAGTAAATTTTCCTCTTAGAGCTGGGCTCATTTCTAGACCACTTGGTAGTGGTGCATATCTAATGTTGTGCTATTAATTTTGTTGACATTTTGGAGTGGAAGCAGGAAAGCAGAAGACTCATAGTGTCTTTTAAAGAAGAAAGTATGTAACATTTTTAGATTTGAAGACAGCAGAGCCTCTAGGGGTTGCATTACTCGAGGAGAGAAAACCACAAGGAGCTGTTTAATTGTATTACTTCTTTTAATTGTATCGCTTCATGTTGAAAGGGTACTGGGATAAATAAGGTTGGACTTCATCACCGACAGGTCTATACCCTGCTCCTTTCTCCAAGGTCGGCTTGGAGCCGAATCTTCCCATTATCTCAAGCTTCAGCGCAGCAGACTGTAACCTGGGTTTCCTAGGCAACCCCAGTGGTTATGATCAAAGCGATGACAGCAGTGCCCAGTGATATTTCTCTCCTCTGCTCAAGACAAACTCTTCTAAGATCCCTAATTTCTCTGTTTGACACACTCCTTAAATAACTCTGCAGCCCTCAGTGGCAGCGCTGTGGGTTTCTATTCTCGAATAGGCCTCTCCGGTTCCACACAGAGACCTCTCCTTGTTTGCTGAGACTCCACTTGGTGGCATTGTCCCCTGATGCCCAAAAGGCATCACACAGGTGACCTATGGCCATGTCCCACTTTATTCTAACACAGAGGCATGCCACTTTACAGTTAAGCCATGTGGATACTCAACTAGAGTTCTCACATGTCAAAGGTGCTATAGCAGATATGCAGAAACCCTGCTATGTTCTCTACTAAAGTGAAGACCATTTTCCCCCTGCATTCCTGCATCTTGCATCGCTCTCACCTAGGAAGAGCATGGCTGCCTTGGGTTTTCAACAAACACATGTCCATAGGGCAGTAGGAAAGCAGGATATATGGGATAATGTTGGTAATACTGTCCTTACATTCTAGATGTCAAGCAGTGAATAGTCTTAACCTAGTGAACCCAAATCCCGGTCTCCAGTTTTGATCCCTTGGATAACAGATGCCTAGAACTCAATTTCTGGGACCTTCCAGGACCCAGGAGACTCTCTGGATCCTAAGCTGAGTAGCTGTAATCCCGTCTGCTTGTCTTAGGCAATGACTCAGGATCATGCAGTCAGTCTGAATCATCTTAGTAGGCCTGTGGCCATCTGCTCAGACTTGGTGAGAAGATCCAACTTGTGATTTTGGACATATGGTTTTTTGCTTTTAAGCTTTATTGTCTTTTCTTAATGAAAATGGTGCATTGTTTAAGATTAAGGAGTTATGGATGCCATGAGCTAAATACACAGGAAAAACACTGTCTGAAGTTATAATTTTTCTTTGATGCCCAGTTAATGAGATAGATACAAGATGAAGAATGGATAGTGCATGCAGAAAATTGTGGCCATGGACAAAACCAAATGATTTCTGGGCTTATATGTTTTCTTCTTCTTTTTCTTTCTTCATTCTTTGGATTGGGAGTAATGGGAAGTTGTCCAAGAAAAATGTCTACCTGGTTGTTCTCCCACCAAGCAGAGTGATGCTAACAATTGTCCCGTGTTTGTCTTCGTACAGAAAAATGATAAAGAATTTAGCATCCTCACCCCAGAACTATGGGTATTCTGCTTTTGATACTCATTATAATTCTTGGATTTGACTGATGTGAGCCACTGGGAACAGGGAGAAGTGGCTCCTTCCACATGGATAATTTTCAGGGGGCTTATAATAGCAGGCAGAAGAAGAAATGGCTTTCAGAAGTACACAGCTCTAATACGCCCTCTGCTTCCAGGCAGAACTTTCACATAGTTTCCTGAGGTATCTTGATGCATGTCTTAAAGACATCCCTTGGTTCCATGTTTCTATGTCTCATGGGCAATATTATTTGGGAAACACTTTACAGTTTTTAAAACTAAAGTCATTGATTCCTGTTCTTATTCAGTTCTAGCCTCCGATTGCTTGTGAAGTGGGACAGAAAGGAAAGTATATAAGTTCTGATGTCAGAAAAATCTGAATGTAAATCTTGGTTCTACTACTTAGCAGGTTTGGCCTTCATCAAGCTGTATAATCTCTCCAAATTGGAATTATTTTTCCATCAGTTTTGAAGGAGAGCTGTAAAGTCCATGCCCTGACCCCAGTATTTTCTGCATTAAATAAAAGGAATAGATCCACACCTATGCTTTCAATTATTGTTCCTGCCCTGTGTGTTATTGTTGCAAATTCCTCAAATCTAAGTAATTATTTATGTTAATCCTGCTGCTTATGTAGCAGGTGATAGTGACATCAACCAATAAAGAAATCATAGTGGAGAAATTCTGCGGAACCTGAGGTCCAGTACAGGTGGACTAAGATTCGGGGGGATGGAATTATTTGTAACCCAATCTGACTTCAGTGAAAGAGATGGATGATTCACATTATACAAATGGCTCAAGAGAATGACAAATAAAAATGTTCTGGTTCTTAGCTCAAGCTGATTTAATAATAGTTGTATGATAACAACATTAAATTCAAAGTATCTTCCAGCAAATTGGACTTTACCCAGAAGTTCCCTCTCAGAGGTAAGGTCATCCTCCCTGGAGTCAAATTCTGAGCCATTGCTTTGTGAGCAGCCAGCTCGGAGGTGTGGCTTCAGTGTAGAGGAAGCTCCTTACCTCCCAGTTCTCAAGCACTGCTTCTCCCCTCCTCTAGTGGACCTTTCGCTGGTCTTTTTTGATGCACTAAGGTGTCTGGGAGAATCATAGACAAAGCCAGAGTAAGGGATCAATACTTTAACTGGTATTATTTTATCTGATTGCCTAGCTAACCGTGGGCTCCTAAGGTGGGTGATCTAGTGAAGAGTGAGTCAGGTTGGAAACCCTAGTGGAGTTCTTTAAATATTTAATTTATACACATATTTAATGTGTTTGGATCAAATTCACCTCCTAAGTCTCTCCACTACCTCCAATCACTTTCTCCTCTTCCCCCTGTCTCTCTCCCTCCTCTCCTTTCTCTTTCACCCCTCCCTCCTTTCTTCCCTCTCACCCACCCATCCCTCCTTTCATCCATCTATCCCAGTATCCACTGAGCCCATTTACTGATGCCTGTATTGCACACAGATGTGGGACCATCCACCTGAGCATGAGTAGACTATCAGGGCTCCACATCCCTGAAGCAAACAGGCTCTTTCTGCAGCAGCATCAGTATCAGCAGTATTAGTTGCCCCTCAGCATCTGGTGGGACTTCATGAGCCCTCCACCATCCACAAGCCTTCTCCCATCCATCTTCGGGTTTTGGCTGGGTTTATCTTGTGCAGGTCTTGTGCATGCAGTCCCTGCTGCAGTGAGTTTGTGTGGTATGCTTTCATTCACGGCCAGCAAATACTGTTTGGCTATACATCCATCCACTTGGGTCTCACAATATTTCTGCCCCCTCTTCTCTGATGAGCTCTGAGCCTTATTGAGGGGCAAATTACTACTGGGCTGCCAGTACTTAGTACTCATGTTCTCATCAGGTTGGTAAGAGATATTTTCCCAGTCTCTCTCTGTCTCTTTCTGTCACAGTCTCTGTCTCTCTCCCCTCTTTCTTCTTTCTCTCTCTCTCAGTCTCTGTCCCTCTCCTCTCTTTCCTCTCTCTCTCTCTTCTCTCTCATCTCAGGTATTGATTTCCTGTTTGCCTGAGGATCTAAGATTATAAATCACCAATTCGTCTCTTTAAGCTATTGGGAAAAAAAAAAACGTTACTACTTCCTCCAAGCTTCCGTGGTATCTGATATAGGAGACTCTGCTATTGTCTGAATCATTTTTCCTCCATTTCTCTCTCTCTCTCTCTTTTCTTTCTGGGATGTTTTCAAGACTAATTTTCAGAACTTTGCAGATAATTATGCTATGTTCTGGTCTACTCAGCTTCTCAGATCTGAACTTTCTATCTCCTACCAAATTCTTCCCACACTCACTCTTTGAGCCCCACTTCCCATCTTCCTCTGGAATGCTGATGTTAGGATCCTTCTAGTTCTCCTAGTGTCTTCAGTGCTGTCTCCCTGCTTGCTGACTGTGTATCTCTTCCCTTGCTGATGAGCCAGCCCCAGCTTAGGTTTCTATTTCACTTGTGTTTTTCATATCTAGACTTTTCATTTGACTACTTGTATTTATTTTCCAGTGTTTTTTTTTTTTTAAGTAAATCTTTGTTTTTCTTGCTCAGGCTTTCTACATTTTTAATTGTATTTACATTTTTTAAAATCAGTCCTTTGAGACACTTGTATTTTGGCTGTTTCAAATATGTGCCAGTAGCCAGGTGTGGCGGTGCATATCTTTAAATATGTGCCAGCAATTCCAACATCTGTCTCATGTGTTGGTTTCTATTGATTGTATTTGGCCTTCAGTTTGAGATCTGCCCAATCTTTGGGAAACTAGGCAGCATTTCTGACTGAAGTCTGGTTGTTCAGACAGTGTCAGGATGCTCAGTGCCTTGCTGAATGAACACTTCTTCCATTTTAGCTGGCAGATTTTGCCGTTGTATTGGCGGACAGGGTGAGCTTGCTGAATTGGACTGCCAGGTGCAGTGGGGTTGTCTCCTTGGCTTCTGTTGATACCTGCAGGGGACGCTCCTTGCTCTAGCAGGGCAGGGGAGAGTTACAGTTCTGAAAGTTCAGGAAGACCAGCCTCTCCCCACCCAGTCCTGGTGAGACAGCTAACTCTCCATCTCCTTGATGTCTTCTAATCTTATCATTATCTCACCCCAGTATATTCAGAGGTCTTTGGTTGCTTGTTTTGTTTTGAGACAGACTTGATATCACAATTCTCCTGACCCAGCCTCCCGAGCGGTGCAATTGTAAGGCACATTTAAAGTCATCTTCATATCTAGGAAATGGCCTTCCTTGGTGAACTTCCTGGGTTCCTAATTCTAGCATCTTCCCCAGGGGTTAATTATTTCCCCTGGGGAGATTACCCCCTGGTTCTTTTCTCCCTGACAAAATTCCAGTGCTACAGCTGAATTTTCTCTCAGCTTTCTTCCACTTGTTCCTATTTCTCCCATTTACCATGACCCAACTACTGTGTGCTTCAGCGTTAGTTCTTTACTCTCGAAATGTGCACTTTTGTCTTGTTTACTTTCCTCACAACATTTCACTTGTGAAAAACAGCCTAAATAGGGCTAAGTTCCAGTGCGGGAAAGCAAGTGTGTGCACCTCTAGCTGTAGTATCTTCCTGTGCCCACACAGTGTGTGTGTGTGTGTGCATGTATCTCAAGTTTACTGGGAAGGGATCAATAAGGAACTACTGAAGAGCTGACTTTTAATACTCAAATCCATTTCCTCCAAGGAAAGGAAATAGCGCAAAAGCATTTTAGATCTGATTTCTCTGTCTCAGCCACTTGGTTGGTATGTTGGCAACTGGAGCTATAAATAGGTCGACTCTGCTGGGAGCATCTTAGAGAAACATCAGGAAATGACTGCTTTGTTTATGGCGTTTTGGAAATTAGCATGCCGGCAACAGAGTTCATCGCTAATTTCTCTTTGGCAAATATTCCACCATGGAAATTGTCACCCCTTTATCACTCTCTGGAATTCTCAGAGGTGTCCCTTTAATTACTGCCCTTCTCCCTTGCTCCGTATATGCTTACACTTTCTGGATGGCAACATGGGATTTAAGTGATTGATTAACAAGTTCTGCTAATGATTTTGATTAGCTCTATTTGTTTTGCATGTAATTATCTTCTCTCAGTAATTAGAATTTAGTCACAGTATTCATACTTGATATAATTTTGGATAAAGATTTCCATAATTAAATTCAGATATATTTATAATTTCTAAGCAATTATTGAACAATTTATCAAAACCTATACCAATTCTGCCTTCTGATAGGAAAATGATTTGTGTTAAAATAAGAAGTAGCTGTGGCTCATATAAGCAACTGATAACATGAATTGATTATGCTTTTAAGAATCATGTTTCCCCGACAAATTATTTGCAGGATAAAATGGATATTAATGTGGGAACAGTATTCATTTCTTCAGAGAGACTTAAATGGGTTGGCTTTTGAATCTCTGTATTAGATTCATCTCTCTCTCTCTCTCTCTTTTTTTTTTTTTTGAATCCTAATTACACCCAGTATCTGGTTTCTGGGAAAAAATCCTGGTTATCCTCATTTGCCTCGGCTCATGGTCCTCAAGAAATCATTGTATTTCTGGGCTACAGCATCCAGAGACTGTCTGGAAAGGCCTGCCTTTATCCCCTTAGGGGAAGTGAAGGAGTTTTCTGGATTTATTCAGGTCAAATGCAGAGCCAAGGCTGAGCAGGGCATTCACTGGTCCACCCTTGAGTCTCTGGTAAACCCCAGAGCTCCCAGGTCCTGGGAGAAAAGCAGAAGTACCAGGTGCTCAGGCTAGGATGATTTTTTGGGAAGTCATGGTTCCTTCCCTGCAGGGCCAAGGATAGAAACAACTCTTGACATTCTGTCAGCCAAATTCTTTGGTGCATGCTCCTATAAACTATTTTCTCCAGCTTCTTCAAGAGCATCCTAACTGGCTATGCCTTTCTTTTAGTTATAAAGCCTTTAAAAGAATTGAACTACACATTCCTTTACTTATAATGCGCCTTCAATGACATTCCCTTTGGAATTTGATTAAAGCAGCCACACCGAAATTTTCTATGATTTAATAGTGGATATAGAGTAATCTAAACTAAAACTCATGGTGACACGATTCCATTAGAGACCCATGAAGGACCTCACATTAGTGTTTAATCTGTCACCTGGTTCTGGTGAGTGGCACCTTATAATCAGGTAAAGCTGCCACCAGGGGGCTCATCAAAGCCTAAAATTGCTATCGGAACAGTTTTCACTCCTTTCCTCTTGGCTTTCCCACAGCAGTCTCTGCAGACTGTGACTGCTGATAAGCTGAGTGGGACTGGAAGTCAACAACACAGAGGTGTTTAAGGATCAGCGTGGCTTGCCACATGCATCCTTTGGAGTGTGTGTGGAGTGGGGTGGGGTGGGGAGGAGGGCGTCAAACATTTGGGTCTCAGTGGCTGAAGTAGGTTCTCTTTCTCTGTCACTTAACCAAAACAAACAAAAAGCAGAGCAGCCTGCTGGGGGAAGCTGATGAATTTTCCTTATATCTTATTTCTAAATTTTGAACTTCAAATCGGCTCTTTGTTACTCTGCAGGCTTCTGCTCAGCAGAGTCTTTGCTGCTGTGATCTCCACTAAGCAGGATGAATCTTGCAGCCGAAGCACCGTGTGTAGCATTGAGAACCAGCTGCTTGGAGCCTGCTCTGCCTGTCTGTGTGGGTATGTGGCCTGTCTTATCCTAAATTAAGCTTTACATCCTAGAATTATCCACCTCACACCCTGAAGCAAGGTTACTGGCTGACCCCCAGCACAAAAACAAGCTGCTCTCCTGCTGTGTGTTCTGTCATTGCTCACAAACTGGGAAATCCTCGCTCAGCTCTCTGTTCTTCGTGACACACCATTTTTCACTTCTTTTTTTATTATCTATTTTTTAATTAGATACTTTCTTCATTTACATTTCAAATTCTATCCCAAAAGTCTCCTATACCCTCTTCCCTACCCTGCTCTGCAACCCACCCCTCCCACTTCCTGGCCCTGGCACTCCCCTGTACTGGAGCATATAATCTTTGCAAGAACAAGGGCCTCTCCTCCCATTGATGGCCTACTAGGCTGTCCTCTGCTACATATTCAACTAGAGACACAAGCTCTGGGGGGTACTGGTTAGTTCATATTGTTGTTCCTCCTGTAAGGTTGCAGACCCCTTTAGCTCCTCGGGTACTTTCTCTAGCTCCTTCATTGGGGGCCCTGTGTTCCATCCAATAGATGACTGTGGGCATCCACTTCAGGCACTGGCATAACCTTACAAGAGACAGCTATATCAATAAGACAAAAAGGTCACCAACAGTTTGGGAAAGGATCTTTACCAATCCTAAATCCAATAGGGGACTAATATTCAATATATACAAAGATCTCATGAAGCTGGACTCCAGAAAATCAAATAACCCTATTAAAAATGAGATACAGAGCTAAACAAAGAATTCTCAACTGAAGACAGGGAAATGCAAATCAAAGCAACCCTGAGATTTTACCTCAAACCAGTCAGAATGGCTAAGATAAAAAATTCAGGTGACAGCAGATGCTGGCAGGGATGTGTAGAAAGAGGAACACTCCTCCCTTGCTGGTGGGATTGCAAGCTTGTATAACCACTCTGGAAATCAGTCTGCCAGTTCCTCAGAAAATTGGACATAGTACTACCAGAAGATCCAGCAATACCTCTCCTGGGCATATACCCAGAAGATGTCCCAACTGGTTATAAGGACACATGCTCCACTATGTTCATAGCAGCATTATTTATAATAGCCAGAAGCTGGAAAGAACCTAGATGTCCCTCAACAGAGGAATGGATACAGAAAATGTGGTACATTTACATAATGGAGTACTACTCAGCTATTAAAAACAATGGATTAATGAAATTCTTAGGAAAATGGATGGATCTGGAGGATATCATCCTGAGTGAGGTAACCCAATCACAAAAGAACACACATGGAATGCAGTCACTGATAAGTGGATATTAGCCCAGAAACTTAGAATACCCAAGATACAATTTGCAAAACACATGAAACTCAAGAAGAAGGAAAACCAAAGTGTGGATACTTCATTCCTTCTTAGAATAGAGAACAAAATACCCATGGAAGGAGTTACAGAGACAAAGTTCAGAGCTGAAATGGAAGGAAGGACCATCCAGAGACTGCCCCACCTGGAGATCCATCCCATAAACAACCACCAAACCCAGACACTATTGCATATGCCAGCAAGATTTTGCTGACATTTTTCACTTCTTGATTTTGTTTTTCTCAGTTGAAAAATGAAGATCATGTAAGTAACCATCTCCCAGGATCTTAAAGAGGATTAAATGAAATAATGATTGTAAAACGTTGAAAATCAGTCTCATATCAAATGTCCTGCTGTTCAAATTGTGATAATTGTTATTAGAAGCTAGAATCCTCATATCTGTTGAGGAGTATAAACCAGTAAAACCATGCAGAGTAAACATTTGACATGCTAATACCTTTCTTATGTTACTGCAGTTGATTTAATCATTCTACTTCTAGAAATTTCTTGTTAGGAGACAGGATATGTATATGTATATGTATATGTATATGTATATGTATATGTATATGTATATGTATGTATATATGGGATTTTTATGGGAAAATTTACTATCTCACAGTGAGGGAAATGTTAAAATGACAAGTTGTATAACCTTTGTCAGAAAAGTTTTTTTTTTTGTGGCAAATAGTAGTTAATACAGAGACTAAATATTTGGTCAAAATGTCAAGTATGAGCAACTGTGAGTGCTCAGCTGTGGTGAATCATCCACACACATCCCTCCCTCCTCTTCTGAGACTCAGGGAATGTGGCAGAAGAGTTGGTAAAAAAAAAAATAAAATCTGGCAGATGGGGAGGAGAGCGTGAAACACTGCCTTCCAGACACAATATGGCTGCTCTGCACATCAACTCACAGTACCAGGGGTTACTGAACAAATGAGCACAGCGGCAAGACAGTCAGAATTCTGGTATGAGTGAGGAACCTTGCCAGAGGAACTATTCTGGAGGGAGATTCATTCTCTCTGGGGTAATATGGCCATTTGTGCTGCTTCATCCCAGATAATGTCCTCACAGCTTCTGAAAATGAGCAGCACCAATTATGACTTGGGATTATCAATAACAAAAGAAGAAGACATGAAGTTGGGGGGAGGGAGGGAGGTGGGGCACAGTAATGAGAATTGGCGGAAGGTGTTGAAGGGTGGATGTGATCAAAATAAATTGTATAAATGTGTAAAATGTCAAACAATAAAGTATTACTTTAAAAAATGATGGGTTATCCATCTCTAGAATGTCATTCAGGACTTACAAAGCATGTTTAGTGATGGGTAAAAATGATATGCAAAATAGTGGCCACCGGTGATCAGTGGGATTGCCTCCCCTATGTGTTTTTAATTAATGTGCTTTAAATTTTTTCTGTAGTTATCAATAATTTAGTTCTTATTGGAAACTTCTTGACATTTGTTTCTGACATTTTCTGTCTTGAGCCATATGATAAAGGAGCTATATGACTCTTCCTGATCTCCTCAGTACAATAAACTCAACCTCCTCTGAAACTTCAGCTGAGGGATGGAGCACAGGGTTCTCCTCTTATCAGCAGCCAGGATGTTAGCAACTGAAAGTTCAATTCAGAGGAAGATAAGCTTAAGTAGCAAGTTCTGAAACATCTCCAGAAAAAGTGGCATTCAACTGTTCAAGTCATTCAAGTCTACCCTACATCTCCATCTCCACCCAGGTCCTGTCTTTCTGCATGGGTATCTGGGGAAGACTTCCCAGGGGAATGTTATATCTCATTAAGTTCAGAGGCAGAGCTAAAAATGAGTCTTCCTCAGCTCATGGAAGTGACCACCCAAGGAGTGGGAGTTATGGATGAGCTGCAGTGGTGGAAATGTTTATGTCACTCAGCAAACCAGAAGCCTCTTTCAATATATAAACACAATTTAAATTTCATTAAGCAGGAGATAAAAGACGGAGGAAATAGATGCTTTTTCTCAGCTGGGAGGATAACCATCATTTCAGATTAATTTAGAAGTGGAAGTGAACTTAAAGAGCAGAAGTTCAACCCTTTTTAAGGGTTAAAAATTAGCTGGTCAAGGCCATCTGGCTTTGTAATCATATATCAGATGATCAGCAAAGGTTGTCAAGGAATGGAGACATCGAGTATCATTTCTATGCTACACATGAGGGGGGTGGAGCTCATGCTGGGGGCAGCATTGGGTCTGGGAGTTTGGAACTTTAGTATCACACAGCAGCTAAGCTTCTGTGCAGCAAAGCTCCCTTCATGTCCTTCCTCCATCCCTGTACTTTCACCTGCAGAATGAAAGTTGTATTTAATTTTTTCCATCTTTAACAACCTCAAGTCTTTCATGGGAGTCACTTGTTCTATGTTCAAGCAGGCAGAGATGATAGGTAATTGCAGATGTGTTTGGCAGACATCTAGCATAAATGAGTGTTGGTACCATAGCTTGTCCAAAGAATGAGAATGAGGGTTGGTTCAGGTAGCACCATAGCTTGAATACCTCTCTGAAATTCATATTCTATATCTTCTAACTTTTTGTATTTGTTACTTCTCTTGTTGCTGTGATTCAATGCCTGACAAGAATCAACTTAAGTGGAGAAGATCTTATTCGGCCTTGCAGTTCAAGGGGGGTACAATATGTCATGGTGGGAAAGGCTTGGCGGCAGAAGGCAAGGGCATCTGGTCACATTGCATCTACAGTTATTATCTTAGTTAGTTCTCTACTACTGTGAAGAGACACTGTGCTCAATGTAACTTTCAAAAGAAAGCATTTAATTCCGGATCATGGTTCCATCATGACAGGGAGCATGGCAGCAGGCAGATAGGCATGGGGCTGGGATAGTAGTGGAGAGTTTGCATCTTGATCCACAAGCTTATGGCAGAGAGAGGGAACTGGTAATTGTATGGGCTTTTGAAACTTCAAAACCCACCCTCAGTGACACATATCCTTCCACAAGACCATACCTCCTAATCCTTCTCAAACAGTTCTACCAACTACAATCAAGCATTCAAACAAATGAGCCTAAGGGAGGCATTCACATTCAAAGCACCACAGTCAGGAAGTGTAGAGTCAACAAGAAATGAGGTTAAGGCTATAAAACCTCAAGACCTGCCCATAGTGATTCACTTCCTCCAGTGAGGCATGATCTCCTGAAGATCCCTAAATCATCAAGCAAGACCACTTGACCTGGTCTTGACAGTGAAAGACATTTAATATCTAAACTATTGGACTTATTATTAAGAGTTTCAGGGCTGAAGAGATGGCTAAACAGTTATGGGCACTCCCTGCTCTTGTAGAGTACCCGAATTCAATTCCCAACCCTCACATGGTGGCTCATAACTGCTTGATACTCTAGTTCCAAGAGATCCAACATCCCCTTCTAGCCTCTGAAGGCTGCTGTACATATGTGGTACATATGATCTCATTTAAACACATACCTAGGTAAACAATTAACAAAACAAGTTTAAGAGGTTATGGTAGTTTGAGTGAGAAATGTCTTCCATAGGCTCAGGAATTTGAACAATTGATTAGCAGTTATTGGTGCTGTTTGGAGAAGTTATGAGATGAGGATGTCATTGGGGATAGGCTTTGACAGTTTACAGTCTTGTGCCACTTTCAGTTTACCTTTTCTGCACTGTGCTTGTGGTGGAGTTCCCTCAGCTTCCTGCTGCCATCCCTGCAGCTTGCTGATATGCCTCTCCACCATAATGGACTCTCTTATCCCTCTGCATCTGTAAACCAAATAAATGGCTGCTTTTGTACATTGCCTTTGGTCATGGTGCCTTGACTTAGCAATGGAAAATAGTAACTGAAATACAAGTGATTGTATCAAGAGGAATGGAGCTCTAATGACTGCATTTACAGTTTTACCAGAAGGCTGGAGATAGCCTGGTTCTGTAAAATACATGGATGAGGAAGTCTTAGACTCTAGGAGTAAACTTAGGATTGTTGTTAGATAAACTGACACAGTCAAGTTCTTCATATATATATATATATATATATATATATATATATATATATGGTTATACTCAGAGACAAATGCTATTCTCAGCCTTAGTCAAAGAAGGAAACATTTCTTTGCAGGGAATGTAGAAGATTTATGGCAGCTCAAGGTGCTGAGAATAAGAGATGTTTAAATACCCTAATAAGACATTTATAATGTTCTGCTAAGTTTTGAAGGACATTGAAGGAGAGAAGTTGGAAAGATTTTAAGAGCCAGAAGCCACAACCTGAAAGAGCTGTGAAATGTGATCTTCTGGGCATGACATAGACAGTGTGATCATAACATGAATAAGTGTGGATGCCTACAATATCCCTCTTATCAATAACTAATCATGGATAGAGGAGGGAATGATGGGTCTCTACCCTCCCTGCTGAATTCCCTAAAGTGGCTACTTGTAGATTCTTGGAGAAGGGGAGTAAATGTATTCAGTTACATGTCTACTGGTGAGTTCACTAGGCTCCAATGGACAATTCTAAATCCATGGTTACCTAGATGACCCTGGTTCAACTCAGTGAGCCACAAAACAAAAGGAAAATTCAGTAATGTAGTTTTAGTTACTTTTCTATTGTTGTGATAGAACAGTATGACCAAAGCAACTTATAAATGGAAACATTTAATTGGGGGGTTGCTTCCAGATTCAGAGGGTTAGTCCATGGTCATCATGATGGGAAGCATGGCAACAGCATGGAGCAGTAGGTGAGAGTTCACATCTTATCCATAAATTACAGGAGGCAGACTGAGACTGGGCATGGCATAGGCTTTTGAAACTTGAAAGCCCACCCATAGTGATTGCCTTCTCCAACAAGGCCACACTCACTCCAACAAAGCCATACCTCATCCTTCCCAAACAGTTCCAGTAACTGGAAACCAAGCAATCAAATATACAAGCCTATGGAAACCATTCTCATTCAATCACCATAGTGGAAAAGGGATTTTGGAAGGAAGTGGGGAATGGAAGGGAGATAGGTGAGGATGTGGGTTGAGTGTAGTTAAGAGAAAATTACATACATGTATAAAATGTCAAAGAACAGATTTAGTTAATAAAAATGTAATATTAAAAACAGCAAAGGAGTTGCAACCTTGTGTTTGGTTCAAGTGTCTATCTTCTCATATTTGATTAAAAGTTGAATTAATGGCTAGGTATGGTGGTACATGCCTTTAATTCCAGCACTTAGGAGGCAGCATCAGGTGGGTCTCTGTGAGTCTGAGACCAGCCTAGTCTACAAAGTTACAAGACAGTCAGAACTACATAGCAAGACTATCTAAAAACCAAACTAAACCAAACCAAACCAAATCAAACCAAGTAACATAAAGGATGAATTGTTTTGCTTGCTCCCTCGGATTCTTGTAGCATAATCTTTAGTTGTGTTTATATTAATGGGTATATTAACAAGTAAAACATCTTCATCCCACTGTGTCCTTTCAAAAATCTGAGCTAATTTTTCTAGTTATTACATAAATGTCAAGAAATTGACAAATATCACTAACTTCTTTTTTATGCTTAGATATTTGTTCTTTTCTCTTAATTAAAGGTGTATTTCATGTGTATGAGTGTTTTGCCTGCATGTATGTACCTGGTGCCTGAGTTCAGAAAAAGAGCATTGAATTCCATGGAACTGGTCACAGGTGGTTGAGAGCCACTCTTTTGGTTCTGGAAACCAAACCCAGGTACTCTGCAAGAGCAACAAGTGCTCTTGACCACTGAGCATCTCTCCAGAAGATTCTTCTCTTTCACCTCTTTCTCCTGTCTCCATCAGGGTGTGATTAGGTTTGCTATCAAAGGGTGCAAAGACCTTGACAGTTTTTTGATTATCATTTCCCCTGCATATGTTAGTTAAAGAAAACTCATGTTTTGCTTGAGTCACTGGAGAAATGGCAGGCATCAGTGTAAGCTGAACATGCTTATACTTGGCATAAAATTAAAGTGTGCCCCTTCTCAGATACTCTGACAAAGACAGAAACAAGGCCATAGACTAACACCCACTCTTAGGACACTCATCAGTAGCCCCGTTCCAAGACTGCTTCCAATTATCTCATGTCCTTTTAGGTTTTAAAGGACAAATCTCTAAATTAGGAATGGTACCTTCTTGTATGAGTCATAACATTAATTGCTGCCATTTTTACATGCTGCAGAAGTGTCTGCATGAGGTATGATACACACTTCTACAAGATACCTGTGTGAGTTGTACCATTTCTACTTTGATCAGTACATTTATTACATAGATGGTGGTCACTTTATTTTATAAAATTACTATGAAATTATGAGCACTTTCTTGAATACATGGGAATGTATTAAACTGTATTTTACTTATCAAAGTATATATTTTGATACATTTTGGGGATGAAAATCAAGGGCCCTTATAGTTTTCTGCTTCTTTTTAATTACACTAGTAAAGAAAGATCATTATTTTATTTAGAAACAAATCTCTGTTTGCTGAGACTTTATATGTAGCCAAAGCCTTCCCCATAGCAACAGATAAACCAAGAGTTTATCTTCCTCATGATCTTGAATTGGTTTCTTAAAAAAGATATTATATTCCCATGTTCTTCTGGCCAATGTGGCTTAGAAATTTCTCAGAGTTATTGAGTAAGTTATTATAACTCTCACCAAGAGTGGATGCAACATGATATAAAAATGCCCTGTGTGTGCTATGAAGTAGCCAGACACCCATGGGTGTGTGTGTGAAAGAGTTAAGGCTTAGTTATGAAGTATGGTTCTCCCATTGGTCAGAACTTCTTTCAGTTTCTGTTGTGGGCTTCAGGGTCAACATTAACATATGAAGTTCAGAAGTAAAGTAAGAATGGATCATGGAAGAGTAGTATAAGCTTGGTAGGTGGGTGAGTATCAGAAATCTCAGACCTAAGGACACCTAGGCAGGGCTATTGCAAGCTCAAGGATGGCCTAAGCTAAGACTCTCCCCCGCCCAAAACAAAACAAAGCAAAACAAAACAAAAAACAAAACAAAACAATACAAAACACCCAGAAACTAAAAGAAAGCAAAAAAGGAGACAGGGTTAAGAAGGAGAGAAAGAGAGAAAGAGAGAAAGAGAGAAGGAGAGAGGGAGAGAGGGAGAGAGGGAGAGAGGGAGAGAGGGGGAGAGGGAGAGAGGGAGAGAGGGAGAGAGGGAGAGAGGGAGAGAGGGAGAGAGAAATGAGGGAGAGAGGGAGAGGGGAGGGAGAGAGGGAGAGAGGGAGGGAGGGAAAGCAAGAAACTAGAAAGAACACAGATAGAATTAGAGGAGATAATGATAATTGAAACAAGTCAAGTTTGAAAGATAAATGCTATATGAACTCATATATTTGTAAAATTAAAAATGCCAATCCCCTGGAGAGAGAACTGGTGGTTATCAGGCTAGGAGTCAGGGGAGAGAGAGTTAAGGTAAAGAAAATCACTGTCTAAAGGGTACAGCATCTTATTTACCCTGTGGTAATTCAGTTTGATAATCTATTGTACCACAGTGAATGGTAACACATATTTCACAATTGATGGATTTAAATTTTTTTTACCATATGCACAAAAAGATAAGTTGATGGGAAAATGGATGTATTCATTAGCTTGATTGACTTTTTATATAATGTGCACAGAGATTAGGACATTACTACATATCCCAGAAGCACACATGATTGCTGTTTATCAACTAAAGATATTTTTTAAAGTGGGGTTGGTTGGCAAGATGGTTCAGAGGTTAAGAGCACTTGCTGCTCTTACAGAGGCCCTGAATTCAGTTTCCAGCACCCATATGGTGACTCACAAACACCTGCATGTTGTGGGTAGCCCCGAAGCTAGTATTTGATGTTCATTCCATTCTCTCGTGAGTGGTTGTGAACAAGGAATGAATCAGTATTATAGTGATTTCCTGTAAACCTGCTTCCCACCTTAATTTGTAGAATAAAGGAGTGCTGACAATTGGGCAAATAAAAGGAAAGGTGGAGCAGAATGTGGGAGAAAGAAGAAGGAGAAAATGGAAGAGGGAGAGGATGCAGAGGAGGAGGAGGAGGAAGAGGAGGAGGAGGAGGAGGAAAAGCAGAGCAGAAGCACATGGCCTGGAGAAACTGCAAGTTCTAAGGGGTCTCATATGTGTGGAAGATGGTAGTGTAACGGTAGATCTGCCCAATCTAGGTGCACAGCATGTATTCATATTAACTGTGTTGTGTTTTCATTGCCGGGGCATACTTGGAAGAAGATTTACCGCAACACCTGTACTTCCAGTTCCAAGAAATCTGACACTCTCTTTTGGTCTCCATGATCACTGCACACATGTGATGCTCATATGTACATGCAGGCAAAATACTCATGTACATTAAATAAATAAGTTCTTATACTCTCAAAAAAATGTAAAAAGTAGTTGAAGTGTCTAAACCATGTGTGCCTCATCTTGGTCATTCAGTCGGTGCTATTCATTGCTTCCATAAAAGCAATCCATTAGTTGACTGTAATGAATCACTGACATAGAAGGTGGAATCTCTGAGTCTGCACACCTCCCTGGACATACACTTTCATAATGAGCTCAGTGAGAATTATATAGTTGCTCCATGAATATAGGGTTAAAAATGGGAATTAATGATGTCTGCCTGGAAATGTTGGATGTATTGTTTTCATAAAGGGGTGCTTTCACTAATGACCACATCATTTGTATGTGCTTAGACAGGCTTTCAGCTTTATGTCAGTGACTTTCAGTGACTCATTTTACTCTGAATTTTCAAACTGGCCAGTTTCTTTAATGACTGATACATTCTTTATTTAGACATGCCAATACATTTAATCATCTCATGGTGCAATTCTCCTGGTCTGGGAGCCATGCTGTCTCTTTAAAATGATGATCATCATTCATCAAGATTGTATGAGTGTCTTCTCTTTGATAGGTCCTGAACCCTGCATGGAGCCGGCACCAGTAAGACAATGGTGCTATAAAGGATCTGAGGAGTTAAATCAAAATTAAACAAGTAATTACAGCAATAGGAGAGAGTGTTCCATAGGGGAAAGAGCTAGCAGCACTGGCCACATCATCCCTAGTCTTGGGAACCTAAGAAATCTTCTGGATGAAAGATGTAAATTTAAAATAAGAAAGTGATCCAGGCAGAGTAGACATGAAAAAAAAAAAAGGTATTCTTGGTAGTGCAAACTTCCAATGTGAAGACTTAAAGAGGAGAGAGGAGGCCCTACCTTCTTCATGAGAACTGTGATAGAAGATTCAGACAATGATGACTGGTCAGCTGCGAAAGGGCCAGACCATGGAGGCGCTTACTGTTCCTACTTGACAAATGGGACTCTTCCCTACAAGCAATGGGGGAAATTTTGATGATTTTAAACTAATAAAAAGCCTAAAATAATAATAATAAATAATAATAATATAATAAAAATACATTTTTTTTATTTTTTGTTTTAGTTTTGTTTATTGTTTTTGTGGTGTTGGGGATGGATCCCAGGGATTTACACATGTTATTAATGGGCTCTACTACTGAGCTTCATCCCAGCTCTTATGAATAGCTTTGCAGTTCAGCAAAATTATGCTTGCTGTAACATGGAGAAGAGATTTGAGAGAGTTATACAAGGATTATAAAAAGTAAAGAACCATGGTATTTCAAACAAGAGTGGATAGTGGATAACGGCCAGGAAGATGAAGAAAAATGATGTTTTGAGATATGTTTTTGAGACAGAATAGACAAGATTTTATGCTTAGATATCAGTGCAAGGTAGAGATGGTATGGAGTTGGTATGGAGTAAAAATGATTCCAGGAATGGAGTTGTGGATCAGTGGGTAAGGTATCTGCATAAGAGTGAGAACCTGCACTTAGATTCTTAGCACCTATTTAAAAGCCAGGTATGCCAATCACAAAGGAACTCACACAATATGTACTCACTGATAAGTGGATATTAGCCCAGAAACTTAGGATACCCAAGATATAAGATACAATTTGCTAAACGCGTGAAACTCAAGAAGAATGAAGACCAAAGTGTGGACACTTTGCCCCTTCTTAGAATTGGGAACAAAACACCCATGGAAGAAGTTACAGAGACAATGTTTGGAGCTGTGACGAAAGGATGGACCATCTAGAGACTGCCATATCCGAGGATCCATCCCATAATCAGCTTCCAAACGCTGACACCACTGCATACACTAGCAAGATTTTGCTGAAAGGACCCAGATATAGCTGTCTCTTGTGAGACTATGTGGGAGCCTAGCAAACACAGAAGTGGATACTCACAGTCAGCTATTGGATGGATCACAGGCTCCTCCCCAATGGAGGATCTAGATAAAGTACCCAAGGAGCTAAAGGGAACTGCAACCCTATAGGTGGAACAACATTATGAACTAACCAGTACCCCTGAGCTCTTGACTCTAGCTACATATGTATCAAAAGATGGCCTAGTCGGCCATCACTGGAAAGAGAGGCCCATTGGACTTGCAAACTTTATATGCCCCAGTACAGGGGAATGTCAGGGCCAAAAAGTGGGAGTGGGTGGGTAGGGGAGTGCGGGGGAGGGTATGGGGACTTTTGGGATAACATCGGAAATATAAATGAGGAAAATACCTAATAAAAAAATGAAAAAAAAAGGAACAGTAAAAAAAAAAAAAGATTTTTGGGTTCTTTTCCCCTAAAAAAAAAGTCAGATATGGCTACCCACCTGTAATCTCAGAACTCAGGAGACAGAACATCTCTAGAGAAAATTGGATACTAAGACTAGCCCCGTTGGCAAGCTCTTGAGTTCCTGTGAGAGACCCTTGCCTCAACATATAACAGTAGAGATTGATTGAGGAAGGCATTTACCTTACCTGAGGAGTGGTTTATTTGTGCTTATGATTTTGGAGGTTTCAGTACGAGTCTAGGTGCTCTTATATCTGGGCCTGTGGTGCAGAATTGTGCCGTGGTGGGGAAATGGTTGGTAGTAAGAACATAAGAGGAAAGGCATAAGGCCCCACCACCTACAAAGCCCATGTCCCCATCCCAACCCCCGTGGCGTCTTTCCGCTAGGTTCTATCTCTCACAGATTCCACTACTTGTCAGTAGAGCCAGGCCAGAGACCAAGTCTTTCACAGACGGCACTTTGTGGAATACTGCAGATCCAAATAATATAACCTTCAATTTTACCCTCAAATAGATGTGATGCTTGCATAGCTCTTGGGCAGGCTAGAGGTGGACAGGACATTTCCAGGTGATAAGACTCTCTTTGCAATTTACCATGAACCTTAGACTCATCTCTCATCATTTGAGCTGATGAGGTGACTCAGAATAGAAGGAGGTCATTTGAGAAAGGTTAACAATGTGATTTGAAAGTTGAGATTTTAGACCACAGGGTATCAGCCTGGATTCTGGGAAGAGGAAAGTTTCTGGATACTAGGTTCAACTATATAAACTGTGATTCAGTCAATCACTCCTATTGTAAGAAAAATTCTAATTAAAGTCCTGGGTACCAAAGTGAGGACAAGCTTCCTAGGTAGAAGTCCGCTGACTATTGTCACATTTGGATGCTGAGGATGATGAAAGATCTCCCATCCCCCTCCCTATGCTTCTCTGTTTCTAATTTGTGCACTTTGCTATAGAAGAACTATATAATGCTCTGACCTTTGCCCGAGGTGTTTAAGTATAGTTTCTGACTTGAGAGTAGTTATTAGAGTCCCTGAATTTGTAGCCTGCAGAGAAAATTGCTTGAAAGAGATCCTGGGACTGCCACCACCTCCAAACACAAATTGGAAGGAGGTCAGACTTGTGGGTACTGCTGTAGACTTTGAAGCTGGTTGTATCTTTACAGTTGGTATCAGCAAACTAGCAGTCTCAGGGCCTGTGCTCTTAAGCTTGAATTTGCCCAACTCTTGGACTACTGCTAAGGCAGGGCAGAGGAGATGGTTTCTAATGCACAAAGGCTGGGTATAAAACACCAAAGAAAACTAAAATAGATATTAGTTACCTATGATGAAATTTTGTTCTTATCTACAGATCTTTGAAGAAAAGCTATGCAAACCCATGGCAGCATGATATGTTTCTTTGTCTTTTATTCATGGTGACAGAGATGTGAAACGTCAGCCAGCACTCTGATGTAGTATATCATATTTCATATTATCTCTACCTACTTGTCCTCGAAACAAAAGCAACAGGGTTACTAACCGTTGAGGACTCATTTGCATGATTCAGGGATTTAACCCAGAGCATTGCATATGCCAGTCAAATCACATAACATGTACTTTTGAGCAACCTTTAATAACTTGTTTTTAAGTATGCATGTCTCTGTGTATGGGTATGTGAGGAAAGATGCCTATAGAGGTATTAGATACCTCTAGAGCTGGAGTTGTGAGCTGCCAAACATGGGTGTTGGGAATTGAACTGAAGTCTTCTGCCAAAGCAGGACATTCTTAACTCCTGAGACATCTCCCCAGCCCCGTGAACACTCTTAATTTTCTTAAATTGCAGAGTTTCAGAAAGGCCCATAGAATGTTTCTCGGTATCAGGTCACTTAGGACAATGGGACAAACAATTGACCCTGACATCACCTTTGTAATAGTATAAGCCAGAGGCCAATATGAGGGAATACACAGGCTGCACCTCTGTTCCATTTCCCAGCAGTAGCTTGGGGTGGAGTGGGGCAGGTAGATCAGCAAAGGTGAAAACTATTTCTCTGCTGAAAAACCAGTGAACAAAAGATCCTAGAGTTTTGGAGAGAGCAAATGACTTGAGTCAGTAAAAATACTGAGTGAGACTGTAGAAAACTTATAGTCTCCCTCAGGCTTCCCAGCATAAATGATAGTGTCTGAGTGCTAGAAGAGCATTCCAGGATGCCTTGCTCTGAAAAGACTTCCCAGTGGAATCACCTAAGCTAGAGGCATGTCTCTGGGAGAGCATGTCCAGCCAGGAGAGGGCTTGGGTCTCCAAAATATCAGCCACTAGGGAATACATTGCACTGGCTTCTATGCAACTCAGGGTTGCATAAAAACACCTGTTCTTTGTGAGACTTTACCAGCTAAAGCCTTTGATACATAGTATGTACTTAATAAGTTGTTATTCTATTGACAGAAACATTGATGGGGGTAGAGTTATGGAGAAACCCCACAGGATGTTCCATTAGCCCTAATGTTGCCAAATGCTGGAGCAGCTGGTGCCAAAGTTGTGGTATTCCAGCAGATCATCAGCCAGCCAGTCAGCCACATCTCCAGTGGGTTTGGACATTATAGACAGAAGAAGGCTAAGATGTGGGAGAAATAAACAATGGTTCTGAGACACTTGCAAAGGTCCCTCCTGAGCTTTCTGAAGGGCATAACTTTATAACTCCACAAGAGCATGTGGAGTTATAAACTCTTGTGAAGTTATAAAGCAGATTAGGCCATTGGTGCCTTCTGCTATTTGGCCTTTGGGCTCATTCACAATGGCATGGTCACAGTATACTGTGTTGTCTTGGTCCCATCTGCCCATGGGATCCTCTGGTTTAAGCAGATGCTGTAGTCATGCTGCTCACCCATCTGTCCCACCTGTTTTTGCAATCGCCCAAGTCAGCCTTAGAACCCACAGGTTCACATTACAATGGGAGGAAGCCACAGTGCTCAGTGTTAACCCTGAATGACAAGAGGAAGGAGACAGTATTTCTAAGCAAGGGAAAATTTTAAGTATTTTTTGAAACTGTGTATTTTCATCTTTTTCCAATTTATGTCAGGAGGTTATGTCTTTGTAGTCATTTAAACAGCATGACCAAGAATTTATATTTTTTTTTTACTTTCAGTGAATTTGTTTTTAAAGAAACAAAGGTTGTATGCAAATGTCTTGAAAATGTTCCTAAGTTTCTGAGTTATTTAAAACTCACCCACTAAACATCTGAAGAGAAAGGTTTATTACATATTTTTTTTTAAAAAAGCTTATTAAAGGCTCAATTTGAAAGGATGGGAGGAATTATCACAGAATGATTTTATTGCCTCATATTTCTGCAAGTGTCCAGTGTTATAGGCAATTGAGTCACAATTTGTTCCATAAATGGACAAGCTGGCAAGCATTCATTTCTGTGTGTGAGTCTATCTTAGATCATGTCTTATTTTCAGTAGCAAAGACATGCAGTTGATGAAGCATTATGGCTTTGCATCACACAAAACAATTATGCTACAAAATCGGTCATGTGAGGATTGTCATAATAGCCCAACAGCTATGACAGGAAAAAGGAATAGATACAGCCACCCTCCAGTGCACAGTGAAATGGTGAACACTTTGTTAAATATCCCCAGGGTCAATTAAACAGGCATATGATCAGATTGGTGGCTGCCAAGTCTCAGTGGGAGCCAATTAGAATTTACCAAAAATAAAAACGGACGAATCCAGGAAAACAGCACTAGATTTATGGAGGAAGACAAATACATCATTGAGCCAAGAATAATCTTCATGGGCATCCTTTGAAAGAGACTGGGAAACAGGGGCCGGATGGTTCTTCTACAGTCATAGCAATTTGAGTATTTCTCCTGCAATAATTCAAGTCTTCAGTGCAAGGGAATTAAATTAGTCGATTTAGCGAATGCTGAATGAGAGCACAGCTCTGAAAACTGTAGCCATTATTAATTTTGTTCTAGAAGCAGCCTTGCATGAAACATTGGAGTGATTTTTCTTTTCTTTTTGCATTTAAACTACAGATAAACACCACAGATTGCTACCGATGAATGCTAGGGTAGTGCAGGAGATAGTTCAGCCATTTCTTTTAAAGTCAGATATTCAATTGTGGAAGATGTTTGAAAAATCTAATGACAGATATTCATTAAGTCAGTGCAGTCAAGACAAGGTACATTCCACATAGTTGATAGTAATCTTGTTTTTGCAGTCCCTGTTGGCTTGCTGGAGAAAATCTGCACCCCATGTAGCTCGGACTCTCTCTAAAACAGCACCAACTCGAAATACCATAGACTTACTCAGCAGCAGCCAAACCCACAAGACCAATAGGTCAGATCAATCTCAGGGACTCCTTTGCCACAGTAAATGGATGTGCCTTTTTTTTTTTAAAGCAAGGGGCACTGTTCCAACAAAATTATTCCTAATGGAACAGACTGAGAAATTTCTTTCAAATGAGGTTGTTGGTCAATCTATGGAATCTATGTCAGAATAAATATTCAGCTACTCTTCAGAGACATAATTCCCCACAAAACATTGGTGACCTGTGGACTGTATGTAGCTCGCTCTGTTTAGACGAAGGGGAAATTATCTTACACTAGCATAAAACTTGTTTGTGGCCTGGGAAGAGTGTGCAAAGGCATTGATTGCATGTGCCAGATGTCTGGAAGCAACAGCATTGTTTTATGTGTCCACAATAAATTTTATTAAGGGAAAAGTTCCAAGTGACAGATGTCACCAATGAATGTTCTCACCAGTATAATGAAGACACAGTTCTGAAATACACCATTGTAGGGTAAGTGGAAATGAAAGGCCAGTTCCGTTAAAATTTGACAAGACATGGTACTTTTGCTATTTAGGAAGTGACTGAATTTCTCAGGTAAGAGGAAATATACTTCATCCCAATTCATATCCAAACCTCTCTGAACATAAGAAATCTTGAACCTAATAAATATTTAAGAAATGTTCAGAATGACTGTGGTGAGACTTTTCCTGGGGAGATCTGAACATAGATCTAGTTAGCACAGACAGTGTGCTGATGATAGACCAAAATAATGATTTCACCAAGCTCCAACTTAGTAAACTAGTGAGTTTATTAGGTTAATTTTTTTAGTGGGAGTATAGGCAAGGATTTACAGCTTCATCACCAGAAAGTCCTCTCAGTATGGGTAGTGACTCATGCTGCAAGCTCCCTGTACTCACAGGTAGTCCAAGTTGGAGAATCTCCTTCATGCAACCCAGACATTGAAAAAAAAAACCTCTATTCTTCCCAACAATCATTACTGTTTATATGACCTTGTAGTGGGAGATATCTTACTAATCCTCTACATTTTGGAAATTTCCTAAGACTTATGAATCGTTTACCTTGTGAATTTTTAATGAGCTTCCCTCTGGGATGGAATGCTTCAATTCTGACAAAATGTCACACAGCAGTGACCATGACACACTGCTTTTATGAGGTTGTTTTCATTGACAGAAGGCAACATTTGGGGTATCTGACAAGTCATGAGAAATAGTAACAAGCCTTAGATATGCTTCCAAGAATATACAAGTTTTTAATGAAAATAATAGAAATTAATTCTTTCTCCTTAAAAATATTTGTGTCCCTTGTAGGTATAAAATATTAGAGTACATGCTCTAAGACACCTTATGGCTGTTTCTGTTTTACCTGATATGTTTTAGGCTATGCATGATGGCAACTCTTTTCTATCAACTCTGAATGCCCTGTTAATAGGAGGTCGAACATTGGCAGAATTCTCTAGAAATCTAACCATTATACCTTCCTAAACACAGAGCCTATGATAAGACTTACTCCATAAGGTTGAGTTAGAGGATAGGATTTTTAAGGACATAAATACCTTTGGAAACATTTACTTAGGTTATCTCCAACACCTTCCACAAAAATTTATGTTTCAAGAAGTTTTGGAGACACTTAAGGCTTCTGTGCTTTTTGCTACACGTTGCTTTTGTTTGGAAAGGTTAGCACATCATTTCATCTTTGTCTCAGCAGTCACATTTCTCTATATCAAATAGGAATACTTCTCTCTTGGTGTCTTGCCATTGTGTCATAGTGCTTTTTACTAAAGATGTGTCCCCAGTGTTCTGGTTTGAATAAAGTATGAGTTTGTTAAGGACTCATGCGTTAAAAGCTTAATACACATGTGGTACTATTAAGATAAGAGCATGGATCTACCCAGAGGACCCTGGGTCATTGGGGGTATAGTTCTAGGAGTAAATATAGCTTTTGTGGGTTATCAGTTAGTGACTATGATAAAAGCGCTATCCTAGCTTCTCATTTCTCTTTGCTTCTTGTCTCAGCACATTACCTCTCCAGCTTACATACTCCTCATAGGAAACATTTTGCTATGACTAGACACAGTCAAGGGAAGTCCTTGTTAGAACCTGCATCTTGTTTAGACGTGCAGCTTTCAAACTGTGAGCTAAATAAATCCATCTTCTTTCTAAGGTACCTAACATCTGGTATTTTGTTTCAACAACAGGAAATGGAATAGTACAACTAACATCTTAGACATGGCCAATTCCATTCTCTCACTATAGTCATTTCTAAATTTCCATCCTTTTTCCTTTTCAGAAAGGAAAGTCTGGTATTCACTGCTATGCAGGGACAATACAGAGATGAAGAGTATTGGAAATAGCTCCTTTCTGAAGACACACCTTTTCAGATGGCTTGTGATGAAATGTTCCCAATTTATCATAGAGTGCTAGCGACAAAACCAGTTCATTTTCCTAGAGCCTCTTCATCTTGTCATAAAGTCACTGGGACACAATAAGTACATTTATCATGGAACGATTAGAAAGGTTCACTTTGACATTTCAAGAGAGGATGGTTATAAGCATTCTTTCTTAGAGATACTGAATATCTGGAAATGACTCAGCTAGGCCCAAGGAGCTACTCAAATGTGATGTTTTTCTATGTCCAAAGTCAGGCGATTGAATCATACAATTAGAGACCATTTCTCTACATTTTAGTTACAATTTTGTTTATAATATTTTTATTATGTATTTTATAAAAATTCAAAGCTTTACGATTAAATACTCTATATAGGTAATGTGGCAGTAAACTTTTTTATTGGTTTATTTTAAATAGGATATTTAAAATAGATAAGTATAAGAAGCATAATATAATAAAAGGTATTAACTTGATCTCATCAACTGTTAATAATTTGCTAATCACTCTCCATTTCTCTGACCTTTTCCTACAATATTATAAAAACACTATTGTTTCATACCTAGAACTTTAAGATATACTGCTAGTTAATAAGATCTTTCTTCCATTATTTTATTTTTTATTTTTGAGAATTTTATAAATGTGTACCATAAAATATGCTCATATCTAGTTCTAGTTCCCCGCATCATCCCAAGCATATTTTTTTGTAATGTCATATCTTTTGTTTAATAACTCACTAAGTCCATTTAGTGTAGCTAGGGTATGCATGGGTGGGACACAGGAAGCTATGAATAGCTACATCCACAACAAACAAACAGCAAACACACTGTCCATAGCTCCTTGGTAATGGGTGGGCTTGAGGAAGGATTGAGGAACACCCTCCAGGAAGGATTGAGGAGCATCCTCTAAGAAGGATCGAGGAGCACCCTCTAGGAAGGATTGAGGAGCACCCTCCAGGAAGGATTGAGGAGCACCCTATAAGAAGGATCGAGGAGCACCCTCTAGGAAGGATTGAGGAGCACCCTCTAGGAAGGATTGAGGAGCACCCTCTAGGAAGGAATTTGGCTTGTTTTGATCTTATACAGGTCTTGTGCAGCTAACCACATCAAGTATGAGTTCATGAGTAAGCTGTTTTCAAAGTATTTAAAAATAGTTGGAAGAGAATTACCCTGTATATTCCAGAAGACATGGTTACTAAGTGAAAATCACAAACAAGGTTAGGAATACCTTCCTCAGAAGATACCTATTGGTCAGGAAGGCCCTGGAGGTCTCCACAAACATGACAGGCTATTGTCTTTGTCCTTGGTTTCCAAGCATAACTGCATATTTGGATCCTATTGCTGAAGACACCACACATTTTGGTTTTGTTACATAAAAAAACAAAAACAAAAACAAAAAAACTGACCAGAAAGTGCTATGTAGGTTGCTAGGAGAGAGAAGACATCAATAATCTTACCAATGCAGAACGTGCATACTGCAGGTAAGATGCATTCACTGGTGCAAAGGTGGTATGACTGTTAATGGGGCAACTGGCTGCCTTTTAGCTTCATTCAAGCCCTGCCCCACAGGAGAAAATCTCATGCCTGATACTGTAATCTTGGTCAAAAGCCTGTAGTTGGGGAGGCTCTAGGATCTAGGGTAAAGCCTGTTATTGATATTTTGCAAAGTAGTCATGCTGTTAAATTTTCTTGTAAATATTTATGTTTATATCTACAGACTCTCTCAATCTTGGTCTGAGAAGGTCTTTTTGCAGCGGGTAGCAGTATAGAAGGATGCAACGACCCAATGCTGAGTATAAGAATCTGAGTGCTAGGCCAGGTGTGGTGTCAACGTGCCTTTAATCCCAGCATTTGGGAGGCAAAGGCAGGTGGATCTCTGAGTTCAAGGCCACCCTGGTCTGTGTAGTGAGTTCAACGACAGCTGCAGAGAGACTCTGTCTTGAAAGACAAAACAAAACAGTGATAACAAAAGGAGTCTTGTTACTCAGTTCTAAATAAGATGTCTCTGTTAAACCTCCCAACTACTAAGGTTCAGGGCATCATCACAAAAGAGGAATCAGGAAGAATGTAAGAAGCAGAGGATGGGGAGGAATGTAAAATGCAGTCTTCTGGACATGGCATGGCTGGCTCCAACTACTTTTCATTTTATTTATTTATTTATTTACAAAGCAATGATAAAGGTCTTGAAGAAATTGTGTTGATATAGATTTGTGAGCAGGTACTAATGGGGCCAGAAAGGTTCTTAGGAGAAAGGCAACACCCACCCAAGTGTGAGTGTGGGCTTCTCAAGAGAAAGAACCGTGCCCCGTATTTTTCTTTTAAAGGAGGATAACCACTAACTGACGTCACAAACTGTTCAGCTGGCAATAATGTTCTCAGTTTATTTAAGCCGAGACAATATTCAAATCTCCCAAAATATCTCAAAATGTTTTTCGAAGGTTGTGTGTATGTATGCATTTTAAATCAACTTAATAAAGTTTATATGCTTAAAGTAATAAGCTGCTGTAAAAAGCAATAAGCTGGGTCTTTTAATTATTGAAAACGCATATTCCCTTTCCTATCCCTACTAGTTGCCATTCATGCCTTTAGTGTACTAGAGAAACTAGGTCATTAGTCCATAGATGCTGCCAAGATGGTATTGACTGGCTTGTTACCCAGTCCACCATCTTTCAGGTAGCTGTAATTTTGTCTACAAAAGTCATTAGAGTGGCTTGAACTACTCCAGACAAGTTCAGTTCATGGGCAGTGTGTCCGATACAGGTGCACGGTGACTGATTGTGCCAGGTATTCTGAAGTTTCAAAGCTGGGCAGTATGCCCAAGTTATATTAGTTTACACCCCCAGTATAAGACTTGCCATCCATCTTCCTCAAATGAGCTCCTTTTATTACACCTACTGACAAAAGATTTATTTTCCATGACTAACAGACTTGAATGTTCTTGGCTAGTGCATGCCATGAGTACATTTCTGGTCCCAACGCCACACCATATCCCTAGCTATGTACACATTTCATGCTTTATTAACCCTCTATTTAAGTGTTCTTTACTCCCTATTTCCCCTAGTGTTCTTACACAAACAATTGGGTTTTTTGGACTACCATTTTCTTCTGTTATCTTGTTTACTAAGCAGACTTGTCAATGTTTTAGATACAGATCTTCATGGTAAAGTCCAGAGCACGTTTCACATTACTCCCTGCCCCAACATTGCACAGCTGTAGTCATCAGCATCCATTTGCTTGATTCCAGTGTTTTTCTGTGTGGTCCCAATTACCTAACTAAGCTATCTGGATGCAGTTCAATTATTGGTCAGTGATCTAGCAACACACCTATAACCTGTGGCTAATAAATCCTTTACTCCTTGGCTCATTTTGAGTAATCTCATTTTTTGTGAGACAAATAGCTTCTGTTCTTGGGTAACTCACTGAATGTATAGTATATGTATACATATATGCATATGTATACATATATGTATCTATTAATGCAAACTATTCCTTTGCCCAGAAGCTGTTTTGTTTGGAAGCAGAAAACTATTTAAAAAAGTGTTAGAAATAATAGATAATTCTTTAGTGGAAATTCAACTGGACAATATTTATTTTACAACAATGTCTATAGACTTTCACTTACTTTTTTTCTCCCTCTCTATGAGAGGACATCTTAGAGCGATAATAATTACATGCATGCTTATTGTGTGCCAGCCACAGTCACACATTGCCCAATCTCAGGCTTCCACATAGGATATACATATCCAAAGTTCACACGGGTAGCCAGACTCTCTGTGAAGCAATGTTCTCTCAGGCATGATATCTGCCACGTTCTCCTTGAGAAGCCTGAAGGAAAGCTGCCACCTTTGCAATTTCCACATTGCAAGTATTTGCTCAAGAGCCTACCAGTGATAGCAAGATTTCTCAAGGAAAATACTTTCACTCTGTTGTCTCAACTCAAGGCAAGTGCTTATAAATGAGACTGGGTTCCTTATATGATACATAACTAGAAAGCCAAGGGACCAGCACTCGCCATGATTGAAAATGGAAAACGAATATGTAAAAACAGGAGTAGGAAAGAAGGTGGGTGCCATGGAAACATGATTATCTTAGACAAGATCAGAGAGAGAGAGAGAGAGAGAGAGAGAGAGAGAGAGAGAGAGAGAGAGAGAGCGCAATGGGGTGAATAATCCCAGACCCAGAATAGACTTTCACTATGTAGCAATGTGTCATCATGATTAATTATAATTTTGGACTGTATTTATAAGGTAATTAGGACTAATTAATGTCAATCAAACACACATAGTATTTTAAACAACTTATTTTTATTTCTAATTATGTTTATAAGAGTCCAGTACCTGCAATGTCCAGAAGAGAGAGTCAGACCCCTTGGAGCTAGAGTTATAGGTGCCCCAACATAGATGCTGGCATCTGAACTCTGGTCTTCTACAAGAGTATTGTGTGCTCTTAACTACTGAGTCATCTCTCCTATCTCTGCTTGTATACATTTTCAAATCTGAAGATTCCACTTGGCCACTGTACTGGCTAGTTTTGTGTCAACTTGACACAGCTGGAGTTATCACAGAGAAAGGAGCTTCAGTTGAGGAAATGCCTCCATGATATCCAACTGTAAGGCATTTCCTCAGTTAGTGATCAAGGGGGAAAGGCCCCTTGTGGGTGGGGCCATCTCTGGGCTGGTAGTCTTGGTTCTATAAGCGAGCAGGCTGAACAAGCCAGGAGAAGCAAGCCAGTAAAGAACATCCCTCCATGGCTTCTGCATCAGCTCCTGCTTTCTTACCTGCTTGAGTTCCAGTCCTGACTTCCTTGGTGATGAACAGCAGTATGGAAGTGTAAGCTGAATAAACCCTTTCCTCCCCAACTTGCTTCTTGGTCATGATGTTTGTGCAGGAATAGAAACCCTGACTAAGACAGCCACTATGAAGATCAGCTTCTGAACCATGAGCCTAGACCTTCTAGGTATTGTTATGAAGTAGACAATGCTGATACTTCTTACGTACCACATCCTAGGCAGGGAGAACACTTTTGTAAGCGTCAACTGCTCTGCTGCAATAGATAAATACCCCCAAGAGAGTGGATGTGAAGCCTTCACATGCCTGAGCAACATATACACATAAACAATGGGATTTGCCTCGATCTTCTTTAACTGGCCGCTCACTACAACAGGGCTGTAACTATGGAACTTGTATTACCTTCAAAGCAGTGATTGTTTGTGTTTTTATTATGTGATTTTGTCTTTCTGGAAACAAACAACTCCCAAACCTCAAAGGTCCACCAACATATGCAGCAAATAATTCCAGTAAGCTCTTTTTTTTTCTCTATTTTTTCCCCAATATGGAAGAGCAGCCCTGAGGGCTTGGGCATTGTAGGCAAGCACCTCCCTGCTTAGCTACACTCCCCACGTATAAATGAGCTTTCTGTGTGTAGCTTTTAAAGTCGTGAGGATTTAGGGTGAAAAGGTTAGGCAAAAGCCTCTGGAATTTGCCCAGTTTTTCACTTGTATCAGTGTGAGGCTCAGCAGTGTGTGGAGTTAACAACTCATGCCTAAGTCTTACTGAAAGGGACTTTAGGGATCATGTAGTTTATGTCCTGTCTGGAAGCAAGACCAGCAGGAACTCCATTTCCCAGGGGTTGGCAGTGGCACATCCTTAAAAATAGACTAAGGAGCTGCTTTTATTTTTGTTTTCAGTATGGTTATTCCCCTCTCTACATGTTGTATATGCGTGTTACTGCAGGCATCTCTTCTGTCATTATAAGCCATAAAATTTTCTGTGTCACGATTCTGGAGCTGACTTTTAGATTTGTTTCTGTTGTGTTTTTCTGCAGGGCTCCCTTTAAAGTATGTCTATGAGAAGAACAGAAGTTAGGAGCTGTGAGAAATGAGAAGCATGTCTGTGTAGGAGAAAAGCAGGAGTTTTGACATTGCTTTCTTTATTGAGGTTGCTTTCTTTATTGCTTTTTTTTTTTTTGGAAATCTCCAGTAGATTTTCTTTGCCCTCCTTTCTTCCTCTTCTTTTGGAATAGTCCAGTCATTTTATACAATTTTGTCTAGAAGTGAAATTTTCCTCTGCAGAGGAATCTGGTAAATATCAAAGACAGGTTTCCCTATGGGCTTGGAGAAGGGTATCAGAATTACTGGGGTTATTAATTTTCCCCAGGTTGTCTTCTTAGGGAGGGCAAAACAGGGTGTGAGGAATTTGAACACAATACACGTAGGCAGGGTCTTTCTATAGACAAAGCTCATGGTGCATTTTGCCACAATTGTTGAAAGTTCTGTAGTAAACATTCCTCCCACCTCTGAATCTTCCCTTCCCTTTATTTTTTGGAAGGAAGTAGATAGAGTCTAGGGAGATAAATGGCTGACTGTTTGAACTTCTCTAGGGAAGCTGACAACTGTCAGGTGCTCATCTCACTCCCACCTCCACCAGTGAGGTGTGAGAGGGATTTGGTGTGATCAATAATGTGTCCTCAGTATACAGAGTGACAGACAAAGCCTGGCAGCTGAGCTCCCCAGGGCAAAGGTCCCCTCTGCACAGCAGAGCTCTGTGCAGCTTTGAGGAGAGTTGTAGTACCCTAGCTCTGTGCAGCATCGAGCAGAGCTCTGTGCAGTGGCAGAGTGCAGTGTGGAGCAGAGGTGTAGCAGAGGAGGAGCGTCCACCATTCTGAGTGGTTAAGTCCAGGAGGCTGGAGAGCCAGACTCACAAGCTGTGCCTGAAATTTAGATGCTTTAGAGTGGAGATTTGTGTGTGGGAATATGCTTGCTTATCATCAGCCCTCTCTCAACCCGCTCCTTTCCCTTATCCAAAAAAAACCAAACCCATAAAAGCGATGGGATTACTAATAACTCAGAGAATAAAATAAAATAAACATGAATTTCTTTTGCCAAGTCACACTTTCTGATGCTTTCAACACTGGCTGTGTTCCTGTTCTTTCATGGAGACCAGCTCTGTGAAAAGAGCTCCATGTGTTAAGGGGGCTTCAGACCTAAGCCAGGTTGAAGACAAGCCTGTTGCCACCCCTTAGTCACCCTCTCTGCTCTTCATCACTGGCCTACTGAGTCCTTTTTTGTGGGTGAAAACTAGCATTCCAGGGCTGGTATCGACTATTATCTGTTCAGGCTTTCAGAGACACAACCTCTGAAAATGAGAATATAATTTATCAAACAGTGTATGTTCAATGACTCAGAAAGATCCATATGTGTTTCTGTTTTAACCAGTCTAATGAAAATGTGTCATCTTCAGTAAAATTATTCTATTACTGTGCTATCTCCTAGATGAGCTCAAGTAGCTACATCTCAGCAGCTTTCACTGCAGGGACACTCTCTTTGCAGATGTACTCATCCTAAAGGATTCCAGGGTTAAGATGGAGTTTTCTTTCATGGTCAGAAACTAGTGTATCATTTCTAGAAGGAATAGAATGTTAACATTGTAGCATTATCCACCACTGGTTTTGAAGAAGAAAGAAAAGGGTCTGTGGCAGTATCTTCCAGGGCATGCAGGACAGGCTGGAGCCAGAGGCCAGAACAAGATGTCTTATTGTGTAACAACTACCAAAGGAAAATGACATTCCTTATAGTTCTCTGTGAAATGAAGGACAAGGCTTCTGGTTTGAAAACAATTCATATCCCAAGGGGGTGGGGAGCAGAATATTATACAGCCATAGAATTGATAGAATTGTTTTCCAAATACATGATGACACACGTGATCAACGAAGGATCTATATTAATGTTCCATGGAAGGAAAATAATTCTCCTATGAAAACAGCAACCATTCTGCTTTGGTATGAAAGAGGGATGTAGTTAGATGCTAGATGCAGTCTCTGTCTCTCTCTGTCTCTCTGTCTCTCTGCCTCTGTCTCTCTGTCTCTGTCTCTCTCTCTCTCTCTGTCTTTCTCCCTCTCCCCCCTCCCTCCCTTCTTCCCCTCCCTCCCTCTCTCCCCTCCCCCCTTTCCTCTTTTTATAGCCCAGCTACCTTAAGGGTCAAAATATATATGGAACTCCATGTAGCAGGCACAGAGAACCTTCTCCTTAGATGGTTAAGCATGCTTTCTATGGGGACAGAGCTTGTGTCTCATTGTGAAAGTGTGACAGATGCAGAAGTTCAGAGGAAATAAGGCCAAGTGGACACTCAGAACCCTGAGAATTTCTTTCATGTCACTATACTTTGAATATCTTAAGCCAAGATCTTTTGCCTATTGCCTTGGGCTGAGATTTTCATGTTGATTTCTTCATGGGCAATTTGCATTTTATAATTTTTATTTTGGAAGTGCTCTCTCGCACGCGCGCGCGCGCACACACACACACACACACACACACACTTCACTTTATCTTCCCATTTGTTGGATCCTTGCACTATTTTGCCAGTCTCCTAGGAAGATTTAGCAGCCGTTTTCTGCCTTCATGGGGACAGCAAGAACCTTTGAGTCCTCTTCAGAAAAAGAAACAAGCTTGTAGCTTATTGAACTAAAACTCTGTAGTTTCCTTCCCATTTACTTCTCTTCTTTGAAGAATATTGGATTTTGACAACTAGTTCCTAGAATTTGCTGTTTAGTAACAGCCCACAACCTGAGGAAGTCTGGAGACTTGACAATTTTTTGTAAGTTACTAGACTTTTTTTTTTTTTTTTTTTTTTTAAGAAAAGGCTTCTTTATATAGTGTCTGGCCTCAAACTCAAAAGATCCACCTGCCTCTGCCTCCCAAGAGCTGGGATTAAAGGTGCGTACCACCACAACCCACTAAATTACTAACATTTTGATAGCGTGCTAGCTACTTACCTTTTTATGTTCCAACACAATGACAAGGTGGGTGTAGAGAACCCACTATGTGATGTGCCATGCAGAATAATAGGAACTTAAATACATTTTATGTATGTATGTATGTATGTATGTATGTATGTATTTATTTATTTATTTTCTGGCAAGCCATTTTTCCTTTTGGCACTATTTATCCTCAGTTTAAGAAGGAGGATGAGGACATTAGCTATGCAAGTTCTGGACCCCAGCTGCTTCCTTCTGTAAAGCTCTATTTCTGTTTTGCATCAGGAATTCCAGGAGCTTCTTGCTGCTTTATGAGTTGATTAATGTGTGCTCTTGACACTGCTCCCTGCTCGCGTTCCCATGAGCAGTAGCATCTTACCCCTCCATTTGTAATCGTTTCTAGTCCTCTTCCGTCTAAGCTGCTTAGTTCTGTCCTCAGAGGAGCATCCGAGAGGCTGCTGGAGGTTGACAGGTGTCATCAGGGCCTTTGTGTCACAGGCTGTGTGTCACAGGTTGCCTCAGGGATTGGGCTTTGTTCTCACCACAGTGAAGGAACAGTTAACTACTTCATGTGCTGAAGGACTCTTAAGCTCAAAGCCAGAGAAGTAGACAGATACAGTCTGACATCAATTCGAATCTGTTTCCTGGAATTTCCAGACCCCTCCCCAGTCCCACCAAAGTGTGTTAGCTTTTGGCACACAGAATTGCATTCTTCAACAGTCATTTGGATTTTGAAAATGTTTACCACAATATTGTCAAATAAAAGAATGTGTTCAAAATGAGCAAAGTAAGAATTTTAAAGTACGGATAGAGCACCAACAATTTAGGAAGCGATTATAGCATTTAAAAAATTAGATTTCCAAAATTTATCATAAGCTTTCTTAAAATACAGTATTTGGGACCAACCCTCCAAATTATCCCCTATGAAAGAGATGCTAGTAACCTCAGAAGCCTCTCTTTCTTCCTTGGAAGATTAGGACACCATGGGTGCTTTATAGAATTTGAGGCCTCTGCAGTAAGAAATCAGTTTCCCTTCAGCTCTTCTCAAATGTACTTGATCAGCGACTTGTTGAATTATTTAAATGTCTTCTAACATCCCATGGACCATCATTTAAGATGCTGTGGGTGGTTAAAATGATGGCAAGTTTAGCTCCTTCCCATGTGGAGTCCCCTATCAGAAAGATTGAGAATTCCAACCTTGAGGTGCATTTTTCTGCAGGTCAGAACGTACAAATGAATATTTTGGTCTTGCTCTTTCTGCTCTCCATTGCTCAGGATGTACAGGCTATCTATGCCATATTACTGACTCAACAGCCACTTAGCACTGCCTTGGCTACTGGACTGACTCTTTTAATACCACAGAAGTTATGTTTTTATCACACTTGGTTTATTTAATAATAGCCACAAAATGCAGTAGTAACGATTGGGGCAGATTCTGATATTCAAAACAGAACTAATAGAGCTCTTCCTTGAATTGAAAAGGTGAGAATTCTCAACTCAAGCAAAACACCACATGGCCAGGTTGTTAAGGTCTATACAAGGATGAATCTCTAACTGTGAAATGGTGTAGAGGGTAAAGAAAAAGACAGCAAGATTTGGTATCACACCCCAGGCTGTTAAAGTTCTAGCCACAGCACATGGTTAAGTACTCATGGGAAAGGTGCTGACTTATAGGATTTAGTAGTATTGTCATTCAGGGAGTCTCCTACTGTAATCCAGCGGGGATAAATGGGAGAACGGTATGCTCTGGGTCAGCTCCTCACCCCACATTTGCACTCTCAGAAGTTAGAGACTGGGATCCTTGTTCAACCATGTTTTCTCTTATCAAACACAAGAACTGAGTGTGTGTGTGTGTGTGTGTGTGTGTGTGTGTGTGTGTGTGTGTGTGTAGACTGAGTCTCAATAAGTAGACCAGGCTGGCCTGAAACTATATAGTCTAGGCTGGAGCTAAACTTATGTTCCTTTTGCTTCAGCCTCTTGGCCTCTTGAGTGCTAGGATTTAAAGCATGCATTTCTGGATTTCTATTTTACCATCCCCCTCTTTTAAAATAAGTCAAATGTCCACTTTCTTCTTAAATGGGAAAATTCTGTTTGCTCAGCCTATTTATTTTCCCTAATTTCTCTAGGTCTACTGAATAAGAAGTGAATATGTATATATTGCAAACTATTATATTGTGTGTTTTCACATGTGTGTGGAGGTACATGTCTGTACATGTATGTGGAAAACAGAGGGCAACCTTGGGTGTCAATCCTCAGGTGCCATCCACCTTGAATTTTGAGACAGGGTCTCACATCTAGCTTAGAGAGTATTGATTATGCTAGGCTAACTGGCCAGAAAGCCCCAGGGATCTCTCTGTCTACCTTTCCAGTGCTGGGATTACAGGTGTATACCACCATACAGAGCTTCTGATGTGGGTTCTAAAGACAGGGCTTGGGCTTCTTGTTTGCAGGGAAGTACTTAGCTGACTGAGCCATCTCCCCAGCACATGTAACGTTGTAAAAAAGCACGACAATTGCATTTTACATCCTTGTAGCTTTCTCATACTTTGCAGTATTATTCTTTGACCTCACAATTAGATGATGTTCCTTTAACACTGGCCAAACCTACTCTAAGAGGTACCATGTCAATTTTTACTAGGCCGTTGTCTCTATAATAAGCTTCTACATGAAAAGTGTGTTGAGTCAGAGGATAAGGAGGTTCTACTTGTGCACAGACTGTATACCTTTCCATGTCCTTAGAGCTTCCAAGTGGATCAGAATTTCATATGCTGATGTTCTTGTCTTGGTTTCTCACCAGCTTTCTTCTAGGACTTTGCCCAGTGTTCAGTTGTGTGACCAAGCCTGTGCTGTGCTACCTCTGAAGAACATTCTCCAACCTGGAGTACTGCGTAGACTCCTGTGGAGCTTGCACAGGCACAAGGTTGTCATGGGGCCTCTTGGGATCCCATTCAATTTAATGTACTTGGGAATGAGTTTGCTTGTCAGGGAACAATAGACAATAGAAAGAAAAGTCCTCATTAAATTTGGGGTCTAAAAATAGTTACTTTTTATCACTTCTTAAAATATCAGCACTCCTTACATATAAGTGGATGATAATAGCCATAAAATATAGGATACCTACACTATACTCCACAGATCCAAAGAAACTAAACAAGAAGGAAGACCCAAGTGAGGGTGCTTGGATCTCACTTAGAAGGAGAAATAAAATAGCCATAGGAAGCAGATGGAGGGAGGGAACTGGATGGGAGAGGGGATGGGGAGGATGGGGAGGTGTTCAGGATCTAGTGTAGGGAGAGTCAGGAAAGACAGCCAGAGGGCCAGGAGAATGAAAGAAAATTGGCACTGACAGGGGCTGGCAGGGATAGAAGTGGGGTGGGAAACATCTCTAGGATATACCAGAGATCTAGGATGGAGGAGGCTTCTGGAAGTCTATGTGGGTGAGTTTAGCTGGGACTGCTAGCAGTAGGGATATGGTATCTGAAGTGGCCACCTCCTATAGCTAGGCAGGACCCCCAGTGGAGGGATAAGGACACCAGCCCACCTACAAAACGTTCAACCCCCAAATTTGTCCTGTCTAAAAGAAATGCAGGGACAAAGATGGAGCAGAGACTAAGGGAATGGCCAACCAATAACTGGCCCAACTCAAAACCCAGCCCGTGGACACTATTAATGATACTCAGTTATGCTTGCAGACAGGAGCATAGCATAACTATTCTCTGAGACACTCTACCCAGCAGCTGACTGAAACAGATGTAGAGACCTACAGAGCATGGGCAATCTTATGGAAGAGGTGGTGAAAGGATTGAGGGACCTAGAGGGGAAAGAGACTCCACAAGAAGACCATCAGAGTCAACAAACCTGGATCATTGGGAGCTCTCAGAGACTGAATCACAAACCAAAAAGAGTACACAGGCTGGACCTAGGAACTTTGCATATATGTAGCAGATGTGCAGCCCAGTATTTATGTGGGTTCTCCAACAACTGGAATAGGGGCTGTCCTTAAAGACATTGCCTGTCTGTGGAATCCATTCCCCAACTGGGCTGACTTCAGTGGGAGAAGATTCTCCTAACCCTGCAGATACTTGATATACAGGATAGAAGGATATTTCAGGGTGAGGGTGGGGGCAATCTACTCTCTCAGGGGAGAAGGGGAGGGGGAAGGGACTGTATGAAGGGGGGACTGGGAGGAGGTGGACAGTAAGTGGGATGTAAAGTGAATAAACAAATAACTTAATGGGAAAATATCAGTACTCCATTTCATCACTGAACCCATACAAGTGTGAAAGCTGACATTTGGTCAGTTTTCTTTTGATACACTTGTAGTCTATGCAGTTGTTGTCACTTAGAATAAATCAAGCATGAAAAAATAAGATTAACTAGAGAAAATGTACTTCTTCACAAGCCCCTTCTTATAATTACTGCTACTATTTTTGTTACAGTGAAAATATTTTAGTTTTCAGGTAGATCTTGACCCAGGGATAATCAAGATTATATTGTCTTGTCTTGTCTTGTCTTGTCTTGTCTTGTCTTGTCTTGTCTTGTCTTGTCTTGTCTTGTCAGTCAGTGGTAAGTCTTTTGAGATGCCCATTAATATTTTTATCAAAATGCTCTTCACTCCTGAGCCTGCTTGATGCCATTTCTACATAGTCAAGTTCGTAGTTAGCCTACTAAGCTCACCTAGCCTGTGCAAAAGAGAGAGACTATAATGTCAAGGTTATTGGAACTTGGAATCTAAGACAAATCAATACACATGTACTGTATGACAGGGTAGGAGATGTATTTGCTACTATTGGCTTTCTTGCATATGTTGCTTAAGGTTGAAATTTGATTTTCAGCTTGATGTCAGGATAAATGACGCATACCTGTGGGTGTATCCGTAAAGAAGTTTTTTAGAGATAATTAGACAGTGGTTGTTCTTGCCTAGTGAATGGGTAAATGAATCCCTTGATGGATTCATAATACAGTGGTGTTCTTGGAGTGGAGAAATGCAGCAGAAAAGCTTAAGAGGGTGGTATGCTACTAAGGGCATGCCCTTGGGGCTATAGTTCACTTGGGTCTTTTCTATATCCCTATTTTCTCCTGTCCTATCTTTTTTTTTTTTTTAAATTAGGTATTTTCTTCATTTACACTTCAAATGCTATCCCAAAAGTCCTCCATACCCTCCTCCTCCCGCTCCTCTACCCACCCACTCCCACTTCTTGGCCCTGGCATTCCCCTATACTGAGGCAGATAAAGTTTGCAAGACCAAGGGGTCTCTCTTCCCAGTGATGGCCGACTAGGCCATCTTCTGCTACATATGCAGCTAGAGACACGAGTTCTGGGGGTACTGGTTAGTTAGTTCATATTATTGTTCCACCTATAGGGTTGCAGACCCCTTTAGCTCCTTGGGTACTTTCTCTAGCTCCTCCATTGGGGGCCCTGTGTTCCATTCAATAGCTGACTGTGAGCATCCACTTCTGTGTTTGCCAGGCACTGGCATAGCCTCATAGGAGACAGCTATATTAGGGTCCTTTCAGCAATATCTTGCTGGTGTATGCAATGGTATCAGCGTTTGAAGGCTGATTATGGGATGGATCCCTGGGTGTGGCAGTCTCTAGATGGTCCATCCTTTCATCTCAGCTCCAAACTTTGTCTCTGTAACTCCTTCCATGGGTGTTTTGTTCCCAATTCTAAGAAGGGGCAAAGTGTCCACACTTTGGTCTTTGTTCTTCTTGAGTTTCTTGTGTTTTGCAACTTGTATCCTGGGTATTCTAAGTTTCTGGGCTAATATCCACTTATCAGTGAGTACATATCATGTGAGTTCTTTTTTTTTTTTTTTTTAATCCCATGACTGGGATTATGTTTTTCTTTTTTTTTTAATTTTTAATATTTTTTATTATGTATTTTCCTCAATTATATTTCCAATGCTATCCCAAAAGTCCCCCATACCCCCCCCCACTTCCCTGCCCACCCATTCCCATTCTTTTGGCCCTGGCCTTCCCCTGTATTGGGGCATATAAAGTTTGCAAGTCCAATGGGCCTCTCTTTCCAGTGATGGCCGACTAGGCCATCTTTCGATACATAAGCAGCTAGAGACAAGAGCTCCAGGGTACTGGTTAGTTCATCATGTTGTTCCCCCTATAGGGTTGCAGATCCCTTTAACTCCTTGGGTACTTTCTCTAGCTTCTCCATTGGGAGCCCTGTGATTCATCCAATAGCTGACTGTGAGCATCCACTTCTGTGTTTGCTAGGCCCCGGCATAGTCTCACAAGAGACAGCTATATCTGGGTCCTTTCAGCAAAATCTTGCTAGTGTATGCAATGGTGTCAGCGTTTGGAAGCTGATTATGGGATGGATCCCTGGATATGGCAGTCTCTAGATGGTCCATCCTTTCATCACAGCTCCAAACTTTGTCTCTGTAACTCCTTCCCTGGGTGTTTTGTTCCCAATTCTAAGAAGGGGCATAGTGTCCACACTTTGGTCTTCATTCTTCTTGAGTTTCATGTGTTTAGCAAATTGTATCTTATATCTTGGCTATCCTAAGTTTTGGGCTAATATCCACTTATCAGTGAATACATATTGTGTGAGTTCCTTTGTGATTGTGTTACCTCACTCTCAGAACTGAACAAAGAATTCTCACCTGAGTAATACCGAATGGCAGAGAAGCACCTGAAAAAATGTTCAACATCCTTAATCATCAGGGAAATGCAAATCAAAACAACCCTGAGATTCCACCTCACACCAGTCAGAATGTCTAAGATCAAAAATTCAGGTGACAGCAGATGCTGGCGAGGATGTGGAGAAAGAGGAACACTCCTCCATTGTTGGTGGGATTGCAAGCTTGTACAGCCACTCTGGAAATCAGTCTGGCGGTTCCTCAGAAAATTGGACATAGCACTACCGGAGGATCCAGCAATTTTCTATGTCCAATTTTCTGTCCTGTCTTTTAAAAGTGAAGAACCTCTGTTGTCACATGCTCATACCAGTATTACGTTTGGCATAAGCACATGGAACAAAGTAACTATCGATCCTTTGCTCTTAACTAAATCATTTCTTTATTGCTTCAACAGGTCGTGGTGTCACAAAAATAATCAATACCCTGGTGTAGGGACTCTCAGATGAAAGTGTGTCTGTGAAACACTTATTAGAGTTCTTGAGATCAACGACCATGGAAGGGGAAAAAGGTTGCTATTGGACAGATGTAAATATTGGGCAAAATATAATTTCAACAGTTGATCCAGGGGAAGCTCTGATACTGGGATGTGAAGTGGAAACTTAAGGGTTCTTTGGAAAGTCAGTTATGTTGGATGGTGTTTTGCTAAGGCAAACAAATGAAGGAATATTTCACTGAAGCAGAAACAGGTGAAAGGCTAAGGCAGACTCATGAAAGAATGTTTCAATGAAGCAGGCATAGGTGAAAGAATGTTTTACTAGAGCAAGCATGTGAAAGGACACTTGATATAAGATTTTTCACTAATGACTCTTATATATTAGTATGCCTTACATTGCATAGTTAGGCTCCATTTGTTGGAACTCCATAGAGAGAAATGCACCAAAAAACTTCTGGTGGTGTACAGCACCTTCTTGTTGCTTTGATAGATTTGGTCTGATTGGCAGAGTGATGACAGCTGAGTCAGACTCATGTAAGACAAAATGGTGAGGCAATACATCATTATGATGAGGACACTTGATGTTTGGAAGAGGTACCAATAAGACCCAATGGACTGTGAGACAGGCTTACTTGCTTGCTTGTGGAGCAGGTTGTACAATGGTCACTTGGTCTCTCATCTTTGCTGATCTTTGCTCCATTGAGAGAGGCACATCCAAGAACTTCTGGCATCCCTGATGGTCTGAATCCCTCCTGCTGAGTTGTGCCAATTTGGCTGGAGCCTGACTGTCTCTGCTAGGTCATGCCACTGCTGCTGATCCATGTTTGCTATCTGACTCCAACCAACTAGACTGCTGGTATATTCATGAAGTATTTGCAAGTCGATTGACCTGTGAACTGAACTGCTGACTGCCTGACAATGCAGATGGGATTTGCTCCAAAGAACAATCTCTAAACAGGTCCACTTCCCCCAAGTTCTTTCTTTTCTACTACTTCTGGTAGGTGGTAGGCTAGAAGAGAGGTTAAAGTTTTTAAAAATCATCATTAAAAATAGACATTAAAAATTAGAGTTACAAGAGTGGCCCTGTAACAGTATGCTCTCTTTAGACTGTTGTAGTGGCTGGCCATCAGGATGGTCCATCCGGGAAATACATGATGTTGCGTGAAGGTCATAGCTGAGGCAGGTCTAAATGTCCTGAGATGATTGCCTTCTAGCAGCAGAGCATCACATAGCAGGAGACAAGAATATGTAACTTGGTGTCCACCATAAAACTCTTCAGTGGCAATTTCGTGATAGAACATATGGGAGCATAGCTGTGTCAGTGCAGAATGTCCCACTTGGAAGAAGTATCAGTGGCAATAGTGTTGTTTTCCACAACATGGGGACAGTCATAGCTATAACAACACTAACCTGCCTGGAATGTTAGAAACCCAGGCTTTGCTCATGAAGAATTTGGTCATTGACATTTCAACTTTGCCTTGGCATTCTACTGCCGCAAGACTGAACACCTTCATTAGTAGGATTCTCTCTCTTCCTATCTTGCACCACCCCCTGCTTCCAGGACCACAACACCGCTCTTCATCCTGGTGTATAATCTCCATTTGCCCTATCAACCCTTTAGAAACATTTGTTATTTTAAATAATACTTTAGTATGTGAACATAATTTTAATATTTACTATATTACATTTTAACCTTGAAGATTAAGTCCTGAGGGCAAAGGATGCTGTTGAGTTTTACCTTTGTATCAAAGTCATCAAGTGCTGGCCTTAAATATGAACTACATGCTGGAGTTTGAAGTTGGCTGAGCTCTCTCTTGCTCTACCCACTGGATGAGTGGTTAACTCTTTGTGCTCCAGTTCTTTTTCCCTTGTAAAGACAAAACAAACAAACAAACAAACAAACAAACCCACAAACGAACAAACCCTGAACTTTCAGGTGGTTATAAGAATCAAATGAGTTAATATTAACTAAGTGTAGAACCATACCTGGCAAGTAGTCCACAAACATTGTTTGTTTTGAGGAAAAGTCTCACTATGTAGCCCTATCTGTTTTAGAACTCACTATGTAGACCAGGTTAGTCTCAGTCTCACAGAGATCCACCTGCTTTTGCCTCCCAAGTGCTGGGATTAAAGGCATATTCTACTATACCTGGCTTTTTAAACATTTTCCTTCCCCAAACTAACTAAAATCATTAAGCGATCTATATTTATGGGGGGGGGGGAGTAACTCATGCTGTTAGGCAGAAACTGTACTAAGACAGATATTTTGCTTCATTTAATCTTCACAAAGCCCCATGAAGCACACACCTCCTGTTCCTCTTACAGATGTGTGTGCAGTGTTTGCATTACATATCGTTATAGGCTGGAATCCAAAGTCCAGTCACCTTGTATTGATGTTGTCGTTTCATTACTCTTTGCCCCCCATCCGCATTCCTGTAGTCGTGATCTCCTCTTGAAGTTGTCTGCTGATTGTCCATTTCCCAGTGAGGAAAAAAAAGTCCTCAGAAGTGAGACTCACCAGGAGTCTTAAGTCTCATGAGAACTTCCCTCTGAAAATGTTCTTTTCATTTTGTTTCTGCTATTTCATAAAATAGAGTAACAGCATGAAAAATGGCTCAACAATGTCATTTCCATGATTTTCCACGCTATGAACTTTGTCTCTAAAATAATACCTTTTATGGAAAAAAAATCAGTCTACTTTTGTTATATTCTTAACTGTAAAAATTACTCTTTACAGATGCTACTTGTTTTTAAATTACTGATGAGCAAATATTTCTATGCACAAGCAAGTCCCAAACAGAGAAAGTTAACTCATAACAAGTCAACTTTTCGGGGCTAAAATAGTTTGATCAGAGATTACAATTAACCACAGATGACCATCTGTGCATGTTTGTTAGGTGTCAAGTGTAATTAATTCAATGGACCCACAGTTTGGCAACCTCTGTTAATGGGGTATGCTTTTTTACACTTACTTGTGAGTTGATTTTCAAATTAAACGTGCTCCATAATGGTAGCCTTTGTGAAAGTAGCTGCTTTCATTTGTTCAAACCTTACAAAGCCTATTAGGAGAAATAGACGTGACCATTTAACACACATTAGCTTAACTCATCCTCAATACATTTCTATATGGGGATGGTTATTGGCTTGTTTAATAAAGACCCAGGATCTTTTTGTGTTGGACACCATAAGGTATGAGAAAGAAAGAACCCTTTCTTTGCTCTTTACCACACAAAATATCTGTTAACATACATGTGCAGCCTATATTTTTCTGTATATGTTCTGATGTGTGCACAGGTTGGGGAGACAGAAGACAAATAGAAATAATGGAATGAACTTACCACCAGCATTTCCCCATCAGTGCCAGTGGTCAGAAACCTTAGAGGCACTGTGTTGTTTGGTCTTCTCTGGGTTTAGTAAGAAAGGACCACTAATTTGGGTAAAGCAGCAGCGAAAAAGGAGAAATAGAGGTTGACACCTGCGAATAATATTAAAACAGAGCATTCACAGACAAACTACAACACTCATAACTTTAAAGAAAGTCTTGAGCCCAAACCCTGTGCCTCTTCCTCCACACCTTTTCCTGACACTCTGACCTACTTTCTTCATTCCTCCAGCCCCATGATTAGCACTCCCTGCTCAAACCCCAACTCTAGTCTGTGGAGCCATTGGAAGTTTAAGGGTTGGAAATGTTTTTACCACCAATGCTCAGAACAGGAAGTGAAGGGGAAGCTCGGTCCCAATGTGATGAAGAAAGAATGTGCATTTCTGTTCACCTTGCTTAACATCCAAATTTATTCCCAACAATTTAATTGTTAGAAGTGTTACAAAGACTCTCGCTTATTTTTAAAGGAAACTCTAGTAACAACAATCTGTGTGTGAATGTGTGTGTGTGTGTGTGAGAGAGAGGGGGGGGGAGGGGGAGGGGAGGGGTAGAGAGGGGGAGGGGGGAGAGGGAGAGGGAGAGGGAGAGGGAGAGGGAGAGGGAGAGGGAGAGGGAGAGGGAGAGGGAGAGGGAGAGGGAGAGGGAGAGGGAGAGGGAGAGGGAGAGGGAGAGGGAGAGGGAGAGGGAGAGGGAGAGGGAGAGGGAGACAGACAGAGAGAGTTTTGTGTGCTTATATAGACAGGTCTGAGTAATAGCCCCAGAAAACACAGTTTCTTTAAGAAAGTATCTTGCCAGCTTCCTGGCAATAAATTTTAGAAACCTGGCAATAAATTTTAGAAACCTCAAAACAGAATATATACATATGTGGATATATATGTGTACACACACACACACACACACACACACACACACACACACACACATATATATATATATATATATATATATGAATTTGTAAAAGAATGAAAATAAGATGGGTTTAATTTATGGCTGAAGAGACATGAAGTAAATAATTGAATGAATCACATGCATTTTTCCAAATAAGATACAATGAAGGAGATGTAGAGATTGCACAAAACGGGGAGGAGGTGCTATACCACTTTGAAATAACAAATTAACTCACAAAATATCTTAAAAACCAAACTTATTGCAGCCTTTCCTATTCCTTGGTGTAAGCTGACAAGCATTTCTAGTGAGGAACAATACATATAAAACATATGTGTCTGTTTACTGGTTTGTATTTACACTTCCTTGTGTTGGCACTGTACATTTACATGTAATGTTTATTCGTTTTTTCTGCAACAGAAACTTATATGATGATACATACTAAGTAATAGATCTTATGTTGAACAGTGAAACACCTGACTTTTTATATCTTTCCATTACACCTAGCTTTCTTTCTATATTATGGGAACTTGTGCTAAGAGGCATTGCTTCCTTATTTAAATTTTTGTATCTTATTAAGCCTTTAATTTATGTGTAAATAAACTATAAGGAAAAAATCCTGGCTTACTTTCTAGGCAAGGTAAGGTAGCTGAGGAAGTGCTTGCAGCCTCTTTAATATTTTTCTACATAATTGGATCTATTTTAGTAGTATGAGCTATTGCAGCTATTATGAAGTGAACAATGGAGAGTGGCCAATTATTCCAAAGCTGTATTTAACAGCTGCTCACCTTGCACAGATATCTCCTTTCAAAACCAACTCCAATGCAGCATGCATCCTCAGAAGCACTTGGGAGAGGGAGGTGTCCACCATTACACAGCAGCTTCCCTCTGAAGTCTCACATCAGACAGTAAGAGCCTTGGATCATTTGTCATCAAGCTCCTTGGGGCCCTTGGTCAGTTGAATTCTCAGCTATGGGTTTTAAAATGAAGAATAATGGTTAGAAACTCTGTCAAGGCACTTGTGTTAGTAAGTTCTGCTCATTGGTATTTCTGATACAACCTGCATATTCAAAGTCAATGAATAAAAGTAGCCTCTAAGGTGGATGAGCAAATAGTCACGAGTGTCAGGGGAGCACGCCATGAGAGTATCTGAGTGGAAGGCTGGATTGGAAGAGGACAATAATTTTATAATCAAGTTCAGTTTTAAAATAGCAAGTGAAAAGCTGCCTATGTGGACTCTGTCTAATATGGCTGCTACTGTCCACTTAAGGCCTTTCAGGCTATGGTACTGATAGTTTATTTTTGTTGTTGTTGTTTTGTTTTGCATTAAGAAAACTAGTAATTGGAGATATATTTGTGCATAACAACTTCCATTTTATGATCCCCACCTCATTAAGCATCTCACCTCAATTTCCTGAGTGCTTGGGGCCCTGCCCTTCCTTATCTACTTCCTTATATACTGCTTGCCCAGGCTGCACTTGCAGGTCATCTCCTCCACAGCATGCTTCCCTCTGACACGCCTGGTGTGGTATGAGACTTAGAAAGGCCCTTGTTGAAATTCTGATGCACCTGCTTGTCTTATCAATAGTGAGATTTTGGTTGTTGTTTTATCCCCTTTGAGCATTGATAAGTCCATGTGTAAAATGTGTGCTGTATTAGAAATAGTAAGTTAGGTTGTTATAGGAGTAAGAAGCACACTATGGTTCAAGGATCAATATGATGTCTGAAAAGTACAGGGTTCATCAGTGGACTGCCTTGTAACTGACTTGTTGATCTAAATGAAAGCACTTTTTACCTTACTGAAAATCTAGCAAAAATGTCTACGCAGTCTATAAGAAAAACTTAAGTTGTATCGGGAGAAATTAAGGTAGGTGAATGTACATGTATTGAAAGAGTTGTCACACTGGAGATTTAAAAATGTCAATAGTCTATGCAAGTCGATCCTAATAACTAATTATCATATTGGCCAGTTGATACTTAAATGCATAATTACAACCCCCTGAGTGTCTTCAATACATTCCAAAGATGAAGCAAAGGTGGTTTATTTTGTAAAGTAGTTCTGAAAAATTGTATTAACTGTGACATTGCAACTGATAACTAGACCCAGGAAAAGAAATATCAACACCCCGACGCATGTATATACTGACCTAATTTACAGTGGAGGAAATGTTCTAGAACATGGAAATTACAATCTCTTTATTAGATGATTCTGAGATAAGCAGCTAGCTACATGGACAAACACAAAAGCAAACCCTTCCTCTTTTCATAAGCAAAATAAATTTCAGGTAGTTATAGACTAACACACAAAAGAAAAGAAAGCACTTCATATTATTATAAATATGACTTTGGGCAGTGTTTTAAAATATGGCGTATAGAAATGTTGGGGCTAGATAAATGGCCCAGTGGGCAAAGGGTTTGCCACACAAATATGAATGCTAATTTGGACCCAGCAGCCAGCCTAGCCGAATCAGTGAGATCCAGGTTCAGTGAGAGCCCCTGCCTCAAAGAATAATGTGGAGACTTGATTGAGAAAGATACCCAGTGTTAGCCTCAGGCTTCCACATGTGTGTGCATATACATATGAACATGTACATATAGTATGCACATATACAGGCAGAAAATAGTGTAACTACCTTCAACTTAAGTCAGCTTATGAAAAGAATATAAAGAATAAAGATACAGGATTCAAACTAAGATATTTGCGACATTAACAGAAATTTTATACCCAGAATCAATTTTTAAAAGACAACCTAAATAAATATTTCACAAAATGGAAGTCCAAACAACCAATAATAATATATGAAGATGCTAACTGTCTTTAAGGATCAGGGAATTCAAGCTCATATCATACCAGGATCCCACTATGGATTTGTGAAAACAAACAAACAAACCCCACAAAACTTGATAGCAAGCATTGGCTGCATTGTGGAGTATCAGACCTCACACTTACTGTTGGTAGGAATAGAAATTGGTGCGTTCATTTTAGAAAACAACAAATTGTACCCAGTAAGATTGGAGCCTCCACATAGCTAGGGATACAGAACTCCAGCCTCAGGTACACTTCTAACAAAGTAAAGCATTTGTGTGTTGGGACACATATAGAAGTTATGTAAATGCAATTGTGACAACAGTCTTAAACTGGAAGTGAATCGGGTGATTCACTGCCTAATTACCAACAGTGCAATAGCCGTAGCATCAAGTGGATGAATACATCATGGCAGACTAGAATGGTGAAATGCTTACAATATACAAAGGCACGCTTCTCAAGAGCCTGACAAAATCATTTGTGTTACAAGAAGTGAGGCACAAAAGAACACATATAATGAAATTTTAATCATAATTAAATTGAAAAACAACAGAAACCATACTCCACAGGTGAGGGCACCTCAAAGAGAAACTAAGCAAGCTAGAACAGGACCACAGGGAACATCTGGGCAGTGGCTCTTGTGGGGAAGAAGGTAGCTTACATTAGAAGAGACACGGTGGGGACTCTCAGTATCCCATTTATAACCAATATTGGTTCCAAGCATGTTTGCTTATAATCATACATTTCTCTGTATAGTTGAGTGCGTTTGCATTTTCCCGTTTGTACTGTCCTTTTTTTTAAAATACACCCACCAGAACAAGAATCATATTGGTATGATTTCAGATTCCAAAATAAACAACCTCTATGTGTTGAATATAAAGCCAATGTCATGCTGACATCTGGAACAGCCTTCCAGATGATATTGACAAGTGCTATTTAATGTTAAATGATAAAGGAACTTATCCAAGGGAAATGCTTACTGTGTTCTAGGCAGTGTGCTCAAGGTCTAGCACACACATTCCCATGATCCATTTGTAAGTAAGGGTGATGTTTGCTCCTGAGTGATATCAAGTGATCAGAGTGATATCACTCTAATTATGTGAGCAGAAAAGATAGATTCCAGTATGATTCAGATGAACTGTCTACCGTTGGAGCAAAGGCTTGCTGGTTCACCATCCACTTTTGGTTATCACTTGGTCATTAGACGTTGAATATGTTAGATGACTACTATACAGAAAATGTCTACAGCCTGGAATTCATTTATCCTTAAGATGTTTATAGGCCATGATGGGCTTTCTATAAAAAGGAATAGAAAAGCCCTTCCCTCGGGGAACATCTTACCTGAAAGAGGTAAATAGATAAACACTACCAGGAGCTTAGGATTGTCACACAAAAGAAAGACCACAGATGAACACAGCTTCTGCTCCAGTCCAATCACGCGGGACCTGAGACTGCTCTGGTTGGGAGAGAGAAATCCGGCCTACATAGGGCCACAAGCCTCTTCCGGTCAGAAAAGCACCTGGGTAGCTAGGGCGCAGGGCCGGCTGACACTCGCCAGCTACCCACAACACCCGCCACAGGATCTTAAGACTTCTGGTGAGTGGAACACAGCTTCTGCTCCAATCCAATTGCGCGCGGGACCTGAGACTGCATTAGTTAGGTAAGCAGAAACCGGCCTGAGTAGGGCCACAGGCCTCATCCGGCCGGATCAGCACCCGGGTAGCTAGAGCGCAGGGTCGGCTGACACCCGCCAGCTACCCACGACCCCCGCCACAGGATTTTGAGACAGCTGGTGAGTGGAACACAGCTTCTGCTCCAGCCCAATCACACGGGACCTGAGACTGCTTTGGTTGGGGAGGGAGAAATCCGCCCTACATAGGGTCACAAGCCTCTTCCGGTCAGAAAAGCACCGGGGTAGCTAGGGCGCAGGGTCGGCTGACACTCTCCAGCTACCCACAACACCCACCACAGGATCTTAAGACTTCTGGAGAGTGGAACACAGCTTCTGCTCCAATCCAATTGCGCGCGGGACCTGAGACTGCATTAGTTAGGGAAGCAGAAAACCGGCCTGAGTAGGACCACAGGCCTCTTCCGGCTGGACCAGCACCGGGGTACTGCCAGCTACCCACGACCCCCACCACAGGATTTTGAGACTGCTGGTGAGTGGAACACAGCTTCTGCTCCAATCTTTAAACAGTGACAACGACAACAACTAACCCCAGAGATTACCAGATGGCGAAAGGTAAACGTAATAATCTTACTAACAGAAACCAAGACCACTCACCATCATCAGAACCCAGCACTCCCACTTCGCCCAGTCCAGGGCACCCCAACACACCGGAAAAGCTAGACACGGATCTAAAAGCATATCTCCTGATGATGGTAGAGGACTTCAAGAAGGACTTTAATAACACACTTAAAAATACAAAGGAACACTGGTAAACAGGTAGAAGACAATAAAGAGGAAGCACAAAAATCCCTTAAAGAATTGCAGGAGAACACTGCTAAAGAGTTACAAATCCTTAAAGAAAAACACGATAACATAATCAAACAGGTAGAAGTCCTTAATGAAAAACAGGAAAACACATCCAAACAGATGATGGAAATGAACAAAACCATACTAGACCTAAAAAGGGAAGTAGACACAATAAAGAAAACCCAAAATGAGGCAACACTGGAGATAGAAACCCTAGGAAAGAAATCTGGAACCATAGATACGAGCATCAGCAACAGAATACAAGAGATGGAAGAGAGAATCTCAGGTGCAGAAGATTCCATAGAGAACATCGGCACAACAATCAAGGAAAATGTAAAATGCAAAAAGATCCTAACTCAAAACATCCAAGAAATACAGGACACAATGAGAAGACCAAACCTACGGATAATAGGAGTGGATGAGAATGAAGATTTTCAACTCAAAGGACCAGCAAACATCTTCAACAAAATTATAGAAGAAAACTTCCCAAATCTAAAGAAAGAGATGCCCATGAACATACAAGAAGCCTACAGAACTCCAAATAGACTGGACCAGAAAAGAAATACCTCCCGACACATAATAATCAGAACAACAAATGCTCTAAACAAAGACAGAATACTAAAAGCAGTAAGAGAAAAAGGCCAAGTAACATATAAAGGCAAGCCTATCAGAATTACACCAGATTTCTCACTAGAGACTATGAAAGCCAGAAGATCCTGGACGGATGTTATACAGACACTAAAAGAACACAAACTCCAGCCCAGGCTACTATACCCAGCCAAACTCTCAATTAACATAGATGGAGAAACCAAAGTATTCCACGACAAAACCAAATTCACACATTATCTCTCCACGAATCCAGCCCTTCAAAGGATAATAACAGAAAAAAACCAATACAAGGACAGGAACCACGCCCTAGAAACAACAAGAAGGTAATCCCTCAACAAACCTAAAAGAAGACAGCCACAAGAACAGAATGCCAACTTTAACAACAAAAATAACAGGAAACAACAATTACTTTTCCTTAATATCTCTTAATATCAATGGACTCAACTCCCCGATAAAAAGACATAGACTAACAAACTGGCTACACAAACAAGACCCAACATTTTGCTGCTTACAGGAAACTCATCTCAGAGAAAAAGATAGACACTACCTCAGAATGAAAGGCTGGAAAACAATTTTCCAAGCAAATGGTATGAAGAAACAAGCTGGAGTAGCCATTCTAATATCTGATAAGATTGACTTCCAACCCAAAGTCATTAAAAAAGACAGAGAGGGACACTTCATACTCATCAAAGGTAAAATGCTCCAAGAGGAACTATCAATCCTGAATATCTATGCTCCAAATACAAAGGCAGCCACATTCATTAAAGAAACTTTAGTAAATCTCAAAGCACACATTGCACCTCATACAATAATAGTGGGAGACTTCAACACACCACTTTCACCAATGGACACATCATGGAAACAGAAACTAAACAGGGACACAGAGAAACTAAGAGAAATTATGAATCAAATGGATCTGGCAGATATCTACAGAACATTCTATCCTAAAACAAAAGGATATACCTTCTTCTCAGCACCTCATGGTACCTTCTCCAAAAATTGACCACATAATTGGTCACAAAACAGGCCTCAACAGATACAAAAATATTGAAATTGTCCCATGCATCCTATCAGATCACCATGGACTAAGGCTGATCTTCAATAACAAAATAAATAATAGAAAGCCAACCTTCACGTGGAAACTGAACAACACTCTTCTCAATGATACCTTGGTCAAGGAAGGAATAAAGAAAGAAATTAAGGACTTTTTAGAGTTCAATGAAAATGAAGCCACAACATACCCAAACTTATGGGATGCAATGAAAGCATTTCTAAGAGGAAAACTCATAGCTCTGAGTGCCTCCAAAAGGAAACTAGAGAGAGCACACATTAGCAGCTTGACAACATACCTAAAAGCACTAGAACAAAAGGAAGCAAATTCACCCAAGAGGAGTAGACGGCAGGAAATAATCAAACTCAGGGGCGAAATCAACCAAGTGGAAACAAGAAAAACTATTCAAAGAATCAACCAATCAAGGAGCTGGTTCTTTGAGAAAATCAACAAGATAGATAAACCCTTAGCCAGACTCACTAGAGGGCACAGGGAAAGCATCCTAATTAACAAAATCAGAAATGAAAAAGGAGACATAACAACAGATCCTGAAGACATCCAAAACACCATCAGATACTTCTACCAAAGGCTATACTCAACAAAACTGGAGAACCTGGATGAAATGGAGAAGTTCCTAGACAGATACCAGGTACCAAAGTTGAATCAAGATCAGGTTAATGATCTAAACAGCCCTATATCCCCCAAAGAAATAGAAGCAGTCATTGATAGTCTCCCAACTAAAAAAAGCCCAGGACCAGATAGGTTTAGTGCAGAGTTCTATCAGACCTTCAAAGAAGATCTAATCCCAGTTCTTCACAAACTATTCCACAAACTAGAAACAGAAGGTACTCTACCCAACTCATTCTATGAAGCCACAATTACTCTGATACCTAAACCACAAAAAGACCCAACAAAGATAGAAAACTTCAGACCAATATCCCTTATGAATATTGATGCAAAAATCCTCAATAAAGTTCTTGCTAACCGAATCCAAGAACACATCAAAACAATCATCCATCCTGACCAAGTAGGTTTCATCCCAGGGATGCAGGGATGGTTCAATATACGGAAATCCATCAACGTAATCCAGTATATAAACAAACTCAAAGACAAAAACCACATGGTCATCTCGTTAGATGCGGAAAAAGCATTTGACAAGATCCAACACCCATTCATGATAAAAGTCTTGGAAAGATCAGGAATTCAAGGCCCATACCTAAACATGATAAAAGCAATCTACAGCAAACCAGTAGCCAACATCAAAGTAAATGGTGAGAAGCTTGAAGCAATCCCTCTAAAATCAGGGACTAGACAAGGCTGTCCACTTTCTCCATACCTATTCAACATTGTACTTGAAGTCCTAGCCAGAGCAATTCGACAACAAAAGGAGATCAAAGGGATACAAATTGGAAAAGATGAAGTCAAAATATCACTCTTTGCAGATGATATGATAGTATATATAAGTGACCCTAAAAATTCCACCAGAGAACTCCTAAGCCTGATAAATAGCTTCGGTGAAGTAGCTGGATATAAAATTAACTCAAACAAATCAATGGCCTTTCTCTACACAAAGAATAAACAGGCTGAGAAAGAAACTAGGGAAACAACACCCTTCTCAATAGTCACAAATAATATAAAATATCTTGGCGTGACTCTAACTAAGGAAGTGAAAGATCTGTATAATAAAAACTTCAAGACTCTGAAGAAAGAAATTATAGAAGATCTCAGAAGATGGAAAGATCTCCCATGCTCATGGATTGGCAGGATCAACATTGTAAAAATGGCTATCTTGCCAAAAGCAATCTACAGATTCAATGCAATCCCCATCAAAATTCCAAATCAATTCTTCAACGAATTAGAAAGTGCAATCTGCAAATTCATCTGGAATAACAAAAAACCTAGGATAGCAAAAACTCTTCTCAAGGATAAAAGAACCTCTGGTGGAATCACCATGCCGTACCTAAAGCTCTACTACAGAGCAATTGTGATAAAAACTGCATGGTACTGGTATAGTGACAGACAAATAGACCAATGGAATGGAATTGAAGACCCAGAAATGAACCCACACACCTACGGTCACTTGATCTTCGACAAGGGAGCTAAAACCATCCAGTGGAAGAAAAACAGCATTTTCAACAAATGGTGCTGGCACAACTGGTTGTTAACTTGTAGAAGAATGCGAATCGATCCATTCCTATCTCCTTGTACTAAGGTCAAGTCTAAGTGGATCAAGGAACTTCACATAAAACCAGAGACACTGAAACTTATAGAGGAGAAAGTGGGGAAAAGACTTGAAGATATGGGCACAGGGGAAAAATTCCTGAATAGAACAGTAATGGCTTGTGCTCTAAGATCGAGAATTGCCAATTGGGACCTCATGAAACTACAAAGCTTCTGCAAGGCTAAAGACACCATCAATAAGACAAAAAAACCACCAACAGATTGGAAAAGGATCTTCACCTATCCTAAATCAGATAAGGGACTAATATCCAATATATATAAAGAACTCAAGAAGGTGGACTCCAGAAAGTCAAATAACCCCATTAAAAAATGGGGCTCAGAACTGAACAAAGAATTCTCACCTGAGGAATACAAAATGGCAGAGAAGCACCTGAAAAAATGTTCAACATCCTTAATCATCACGGAAATGCAAATCAAAACAACCCTGAGATTCCACCTCACACCAGTCAGAATGGCTAAGATCAAAAATTCAGGTGACAGCAGATGCTGGCGAGGATGTGGAGAAAGAGGAACACTCCTCCATTGTGGTTGCAAGATTTCCAGAGTGGTTGCAAGCTTGTACAACCACTCTGGAAATCAGTCTGGCGGTTCCTCAGAAAATTGGACATAGTACTACCGGAGGATCCAGCAATACCTCTCCTGGGCATATATCCAGAAGATGTCCCAACCGGTAAAAAGGACACATGCTCCACAATGTTCATAGCAGCCCTATTTATAATAGCCAGAAGCTGGAAAGAACCCAGATGTCCCACAACAGAGGAATGGATACAAAAATTATGGTACATTTACACAATGGAGTACTACTCAGCTATTAAAAAGAATGAATTTATGAAATTCCTAGCCAAATGGATGGACCTGGAGGGCATCATCTTGAGTGAAGTAACACAATCACAAAAGAACTCACACAATATGTATTCACTGATAAGTGGATATTAGCCCAAAACTTAGGATAGCCAAGATATAAGATACAATTTGCTAAACGCATGAAACTCAAGAAGAATGAAGACCAAAGTGTGGACACTGTGCACCTTCTTAGAATTGGGAACAAAACACCCAGGGAAGGAGTTACAGAGACAAAGTTCGTAGCTGTGATGAAAGGATGGACCATCTAGAGACTGCCGTATCCAGGGATCCATCCCATAATCACCTTCTATACGCTGACACCATTGCATATACTAGCAAGATTTTGCTGAAAGGACCCATATATAGCTGTCTCTTGTGAGACAATGCCGGGGCCTAGCAAACACAGGAGTGGATGTTCACAGTCAGCTATTGGATGTATCCCAGGGCTCCCAATGGAGAAGCTAGAGAAAGTACCCAAGGAGCTAAAGGGATCTGCAACCCTATTGTTGGAACAACATGATGTACTAACCAGAACCCCGGAGCTCTTGTCTCTAGCTGAATATGTATCGAAAGATGACCTAGTCGGCCATCAATGGAAAGAGAGGCCCATTGGACTTGCAAACTTTATATGCCCCAATATAGGGGAATGCCAGGGCCAAAAGAATGGGAATGGGTGGGTAGGGAAGTGGGGGGCGCTATGGGGGACTTTTGGGATAGCATTGGAAACTTAATTGAGGAAAATATGTAATAAAAATATAAAAAAAAAAGAAAAGAAAAGAAAGACCACAGATGCAGGACACTGGCATATGCTTCAATTCTAGCTGTCACTTACTTTTCCTGCCAGAATTCCAGTTTTTCCGTTGCTATCTTGGAAGATGCAGTTCTTGTTGGTACCCATCTTCTTGCCCTCCTCCCTCTTCTTTTCTCCTCTGTACCCTCTTTGATCACATACTTGCTTTCTACCTGGATAGAGCACACATGCCTGGTCCAAGTGCATCTTTCTCATAAGTCTCTTGCACTCCCACAAGGAAGTGAGCACACATTTTCTGAAATGCTTCCAAATTTTATTTATGCTTCTTTTGGATCCTATAGCAGAGTTGGGCTTACATTATAATTATCTATGTGCTTGCTTTATCTTCTCTGCCAGAGAGCAAGCTCCTTCAGCCCAGAGTCCATGATTGCTTTTGCTTTGTGCTCATCACAAAGGCTGAGGAATGTGTTCAAAGCACACAGCCCTGTGGAACACAGCTCCACAAATGAACTCAACGAAATGGTATTTTGCAGCCTCCTGCCAAACCTTCGGTGATAGGATGAATCTGTTGGAGCAAAGGTATCATGAATCTTGTAGTAAGAAGAAGAAATCAGGGAGTGGTATGGCACAGTATGTGTGAGGACTTTCTCTTGAAGTGTGAGGATCTGAGTTCCAATCAATACCATCCATGTTCTGTTTTTGTTTTTTAAAGGCCACAAGAAACCCCACAGAATCAACAAACCTGTTCTCAGAGGAGCTCACAAAGAGTGAACTGACAATCAGGGATCCTGCATGGGTCTAACCTAGGTCCTCTGCACATTGGTCATAGTTGGGTAGCTTTGTGTTTTTTTGTGGAACTCCTAACAGAGGGACTAGGGGGCTACTTCTGATGTTTTGCCTGTTTTGCAGGCCCTTGTCCTTCTACTGGGTTGCCACATCCAACCTTAATATGAGGGGAGGTGCCTAATCTTAAGTTTGGTAGATATCTCTGTGAGGCTTGCCCTTTTCTGAAGGGAAATGGAGGAGGAGTGGATGGGAAGGGAGGAAGTAGGGGATAGAGGAACTGGGAGGAGATGAATAAGGGGAAACTGCAGTCAGGCTACAATTATGAGAGAATAAATTAATAATGAACAAAAACAAGCCAGACATGGTAGTGTATGCCTTTAATCCTAACACTTGGGAGGCAGAAATAGGCAGATATCTATGAGTTCAAGTCCAGCCTGGTCTACAGAGTGAGTTGCAAGACAGTCAGGGCTGCCACAAAGAAAAACCCTATCTTGAAAAAAGAAAACAAAACAACAAAGACAGAACATGGCTTTATGTACCTGTAACTCCAGCATCAGGTGCCTGAGATAGGTGGATCCCAAGAGCAAGTCAAGCCAAGATGACCAGCTTCTGAGTCAACAAGAGACCCAGTCTCAAGTCAATCTGGTGGAAAAAAAGAGGAAGACACTTGGAGTGCTGCTCTGGCCTCTGAATTTGTGCACACTAGCATGCTCGTGCATGTAACACACACACACACACACACACACACACACACACACACATACACACACACACACACTCATATCTTACAACATTAACACCTATAGCATTATTATAGTGGGAATAAAGACCTTGATATGGAAAGAAACACCTCACTGCCTCTTAATCTATTCTAACATGTTCATGAAATCTGCCATCCACAGTATTATGGCATTTTGAGCACAATAGATATAAAATACAGTTTACTTCTTAATATTCTCCATTGTTTCATGTTTGCTTAGTGATCTAGAAGAACATCATTAAAATTCTTCCAATATCTTCATTTGGTAATTTCTTCTATTTGGGTTTCATGATAGACTTCTTGGTATTTATTTACGACAGCCTTTTCTCTGTTGAAAAAAATTTGTAACCACTGAAGAAGTGGGAAATTGTAGGAATATCTGTGAAAGTTTGGTGACTTTTAGATATCTCTTATTGAAAGTTTTTATGTTTCTTTTTAATGTTTAATGATGACTGATCCTTGAGGAGCTCAATTGTGTAGCAAGTCAGAAGCTTAATTTAAAATTCTGAAGTTAACCACATCAGAGGTGGGAAAATGAATAGATGTAGTTTTAATTCAGGTCAATGGCTGACTAGTTCTGCTCTAAATTCTTTCCTTCTTTCCTACCCTTCCCAGGGTAGGTAAACACATTCTCCCTGTGGCCACTGGAGGTTCCTCTGGGGGCTGTCTTTGATTTTCTCCTCTCTTCAGCATCCTGCCCTATAGATCTGTTGCTGAAGCTGTTTCTGGGGACACAGCTGGTATACCTTGTTTGTAGGAAGGCTCATCTCAGTTTCAGAATTTCCAGGCTCTGGGCTTCAAATGGATCAAGGGAGGTTTTCAGAAACACCCCCACTCTGGTGACTGTCCTTGCAGAAGCAGTTTCTGATCCTCAGTACACAATTCCACTGTTAGCTCCAGCTGCTTTCAGACAACAATGAAAAGTTTTCAACACTTGGATTCTATATATCTATTTTTAAATGCCTACAAGCAATAACAGACACACAATGGTTTAAGAAAATCAGCATCACTAGGAACGCTCTTAATTTTTTTCCTGACACTACATACGATCATCTTGCAAAGCCTCGCTGTGATATCTAATCTTGCCTGTCAACCTGACTTGCTGAGAAGCCCCAAGATTAGTGAAATACAATGCTGGGCATGTTTGTGAGACAACTAGATCACAAGGCTGCTGGTCTAATGCTAGTCTAAGGCTCCTGGATGAGTTCATGTTATGGCAGTGTTGTTGGGGAATGATGAAAGGAAGGATCCAGGATTTAGCTGAAGGAAGTAGGCCACTGAGGTATTGTGCACAGAAGTTATCTTTCCCTGACTGTCTCCTGAATTTGGGTTCACCATGGAATGGCGAATGCCCTCTTCCTTGTGCTCCCTCTCTGCAATCATCTGCTCATGTTGTGAAGACAAGTAGCCCCAAGTTGGACCTCCAAGACTGAGCAAAATAGATACTTCTTTTCTTAGCATTCCAGGCCCACAGATAGAAAAGCAATTAGTCCAACAGCCTACATCATAACCTGGGTTGACTGAGCCTCAATACGCTGTTGTTGATGATGATGTTGATGAGACCTCTGCATCTGAATCTAATCCTGTTTTCTTTGTGAACTCTGGTTTCTCTCTGGGCTACTCTAATAATGTTTTGTCTTGGCTGGTGTTGGCTCCCCATGTAGGTGCCATACCCAAAGTCTCTAAGGAAGAGCCACCAAGCACTGTTTTATGTGGTGCTTCTGTACCCCTTCCCTACAGAAACTGGTAACCGGCCAAGAAAGCTCTGAAATGTTGAATGCTTGACTCTTCTTTAGCCATTCATAACCAGGGATACTATTCAGGGCAGAGGTTTCAGTATGGAAGGCATAGCAGCCACAGTCAGGGGATTTCAAACCTTCTCCATCCATCCCCTCAACTACAGGGAGATGATTTATGCACTAAACACTGAAGAGTCCCTGTTTTCTTTCATGTCCTTCTTTCCAAAGGAAGGCAATGTAAAACTGGGTGACAAAATGTCACATCTGAATGAGTCCTCTTTACTTGTTGAATTCTTTCCAGGAGCCTTTGGGATGGCCAATTTGTCCTTCTCTGCTGGTTGGGAGATTTTAGTTTTAGAGTTGATTCAACTGGAAGTAGAAAGTTGTACCAGTTTCCTTCATTACAGAGTCTCCAGGTATCTTGTCCAAACTACATTTACAGTGTCCAGCCTGGCATTCCTTGGTATGCTTTCAAAGATGAATTGTGTCTTGGTCACTCTATACCCATGTGGGGCAATAAGAACAAAGTTCTATCAGTAGGCTACCAGAGATCTGTTAGAATTTACATTGGTTTACCATTTCAGCATGTTTTAGCCTGTTGTGGTAGGGAAGGCAGAAAAAAGCAACTCAGTTCATGACAGAGGAAGCATGTGGTGGAAATTGTTTACATTCACAGTAGTACAGAAAATAGAGAGCACGGTTAGAACCTGAAGTCAGGGTATCATCTTAGAAGGCCTACCCCTAATAGTATACTTCATCCTTCAGTCTTTATATCTTAAGAAATCCACAGAGATTCCATACCATACCAGCAGAGGCACGTAACTTGTTTGAGACATTTTAGGAGCAAACTATAGCACATAATCAGTAGTTGGTAGATTCAGACACAGTCTCTAAAAGGAGCTGCCATTTATGATTTTTGGACTTGTAAAGGCACTGTTCTTTTAAAAAAATTTACAGATTCAGATGTTAGAAATATTTTGGGGATAAGAACCTAAGATTCACAAGAGTTGTGATCTACATGGAGGTCAAAGTGCGGTAGTTAATAAGGGGATTTACACCAAGGCTCCATGGCCCCTGTATCTGCATTTTCCCCAGATTTATTGACAAGGCAGTGAAGACAGCTCAGAGGGAAGGATATATCTGTCCTTCAGGAACCTATGACCTTACACGCCAACAGACACCTGAACAACTGGAGGTTCTGAGCTTTATTGGTATGTCACCTAAGTCGCCAATTGTCAATCAGTTGCTGAATTGGCATTTGTCTGATAAAAGATAAGAGGCAAATTACTAAAGAGCTTGATAAAATTTTTATCATATACTTATCTATTTTGATAGTTTTTTTCTTTTAGAGGGCAGGATCTTGGGGGCTAGGACGTTAACACAGTGGTAGAGTGTTTGCTTAGCATGCATGAAAATCCAGATTTGGTCCTCAGAAAAACAAAAGAAAATTAATTCTTTTCAAGTAGCAGGGTGTAGTTGATTGATTTCATTAGAAGAATCTGGACCTCAGTGATGTATAGTGAAGAGCCAGCAGGAAGTTGCAGAGCATGGAATAGAGGCAGCTAATTTTGAAGTTTTGTTATCATCTGCAAAAACAGAGGGGTGTTTACAGGATGCATTGCTTAGTGCGTAAAAATACGTTTTTAAATAATTAAGATAAATGCTAAAAACAGCTAGGCAATAAACCCACTTTAATATTTTCCTGTAGTGGTTTCCTAACGTGACTTATGTGTAGACTGTGTCCTAATTTGAATCCTTGGAATCTCTGAGCTCACCTTGCAGATCACTTATCAAAATTAAATGGGGACTGCTCTAAGCACATTACATTTTCAGAGGCTACAAAGAGAATGGTAGTCAGAGAAATCAGTGGTTTGCCTCTGAGTAAAGTCTCCGAAGGAGCTGTCATTTGCATATTTGTTGTGATAGTTATAAGATACCAAGTCTTTATTGGGAGTATGGGGATAAGATAAAGTAGTGAAATTTTGGGGGTGAATATCAAGAAAGAAAGGGTTTATTTTTCATGGTAGGATGCTGTTCTGAGGGAGGAGGTAAAAGTCTCAAGTAGTTAAAATATTGATTAGTTTGCAGTAGGATTGTGAGGATGGCGATTCAGCAGGAAGCAACCCGATGCTTCCTAAAGCTGTTTAAGTAGGTTAGCAAGCCTGCTTCTAATATCTTTTCTCAGAGCCCATGCAAGGGAAATGTTAGTGTCTGCCAGTAAACACTGAATTTTAATCCCATCACAATTAATTGTGCCCCAGGTAATCTCTCTTAAAATATACATTATCTGGATGTGTACTCAGAAGGAATGGATTTTTTTTTCTCTTGATGGACCATGATCTTATTTGTGTGGGGTTGTGACACTGAATGCAGGGAAGGAACTTTCTGTTGAGTTCTCCAGATGAGAGGTTCAAGTCACTTAAACACACATATTAGCCCTCCTTGTACATATGTAGCAGATGTGCAGCTTGGTCTTCATGTGAGCCCTGAAGAAATGGAATGCGGGCTGTCCCAAAAGCTGCTGCCTCTATGTGAAATATGTTCTTCTAGCTGAGTTGCCTTGTCTGACCCCAGTGGGAGAGGAAGCACCTAGCCTTGCAGAAACTTGAAGTGCCAGGGTGAGTGGGATATCCAGGGGGCCCCACCTGCTCAGAGGAGAAGGGTGGTTGGGGAAAGAATTGTGGGAGGGTGTGACTGGGTGAGCAGGATGTAAAGTAAGTAGAAAAGTTAATTAATTAAAAACACACACACATATTAACACAGAGACTTAAATTGGTTATGTTGTAGGTTGATCATTTTATGTGCTTTCCATATGGCCACAAAGCACAGCCAAGAGGGCCAACTTACATCCGAATTGCTAACTTCACATATCCTCTATTACCTGCTTGTGGTTGCTCAAGGACCAGTGCTATTAACCACAGAATCCCCTTCACATCCATGGAGCCTGTGACTTCTCTGGATTGTCTACAACTATAAGGGAATACCCATTGTGTTTCTAGAAACAGTATCTACACTTAGTTTCATGTACATTTTGATTGTTTCTCCACTGTGGTAGGGCTTAATTTTCAATCTAAAATTCAAGGGCCCTGATAATAATTATATATGAGATATATAATTTGAATTATATGAAATTTATGAGATGATAATTTGAATCTTGCCTTAGTACCAAGCAAGACACATCCCACCATGCAATTTCTGTTGTGAAAGGTCCTCAAAAGAGAACCTGACTGAACTCATAGTTCCTGCTATGATTTGGGTGTTTCCAAAGCCCATATACTAAAGGTTGTTCTTTGATTTCAGATGCTGTTGCATCCTGATAGAGCCTTTAAGAGCTGAGGATACATATGCAACTAGAGACACAAGCTCTGGGGGGGTGGTACTGGTTATTTCATATTGTTGCAGAGGATGGCCTAGTCGGCCATCAACGAGGGGAGAGGCCCTTGGTCTTGCCAAGATTATATGCCCCAGTACAGAGGAATGCCAGGGCCAGGAAGCAGGAGTGGGTGGGTTGGGGAGCAGGGCAGGGGTAGAGTATAGGGGACTTTCAAACAGGAAACTAGGAAAGGGGATAGCATTTGAAATGTAAATGAAGAAAACATTTAATAATAATAATAATAATAATAATAATAATAATAATAATAATACAGAGCTGAGACCTTTATGCAAGGTCTTAGATCACTGGTGTGTGTCCATAAAGGGGCTTGTGAGAGCCTGTTTCCTTCTTTCTTTTCTATGTTCACATCTCATGTGCTGTAAGGTGAGCAGATTGGCTGCCTCATGCATTCCTATCATGGTGTGCTGTCTCCTCATAGGCTGAGCAATTAAGGACTGAACTCTCCATCAGCTGGTGTCATGAGCTCCATCAATCATGAGGTGACTCATCTCCCCATGAGCTGATCTATCCCCTTCGTAAGCTGGCCTATCCTTCCATGAGCTGACCCATCCCTCCATCAACTGGCCTATCCCTCATGAGCTGACTCATACCTCCATGAGCTGACCCATACTTGCATGAGCTAACCCATCTATCCATGAGCTGGCCTATTCCCTCTATTAACTGATCCATCCCTCCATCAGCTGGCATATCCCTCCATGAGCTGACCCATCCCTCTATGAACTGAAATATCCCTGCATGAGCTGGCATTCCTCTGTAAAGTGGCATTTCCCTTCCATGAGCTGGCTCATCCCTCCATAAGCTGACCTATTCTTCCATTAGCTATCACATCCCTCTGTGAGCTGATTCTCTCAAATATTAGTTTTAGTAACAGGAAGCCAAGAAGCACCTACTGTAAGCATGTATCTTTACTGTGACTTTTTTCCCATTGCAAGGGACAAAGAAACAATGACATTTTAACACCCCCTCTATGCTCATCAATTTAGGTGCTCATCAATTTAGGATTTACAAAATTTGTTTGTTTGGTTTATACATTTCTATTTGAAAGGACTTAGGTTTAGACATGTGCATAGATAAATAATAACCTAAGAATGATCAGCTTAAAGTTAAAAAATTTGTTTAGATCATTAATAATGATTGATAGTGAAGTGAGTTAAATTTAAACATTTCTCAAGGCAATAAGCCCAGCTGATAAGTTCTGAAAAACGTTTAAGTAGTAGATGATTACTATTACTGAAGAAAATGTAAACCAAGAAGAACCCCTTTGTTTACTTTATATAGCTAGCAGAACCCCAAAGATAGGCGTGGAAGCAAAGAAAAAATTATAATCCTATTTGAAAGTAGAGATGCAAGTACATAAATAAAATATTAATAAATCAATTCTAGCAATATATTAAAAATAGATGATGAGCAAATCAGCTTCATCTTATGAACTGAAAGGTGATTCAGCATTTTGCTTCCCATTGATGGAATTTACGGTATTAACAAATGAGAAGATAGATTAAACTGAATCTTCCATCATAATTATTAAAACATTCCTTATAGACTAGGAATGGAAGAGAATTTCCTCAAACCTTCACAATCAATCTAAGTGCAAGACGATAAAACCATTTACAAGTAAATGTTTAAGAGACAAGGACAAATGTCGCTGTCATCAGGCAACGCTTTGTAAAGGCTCCAAGTGTAGGAATAAATCAAGGAAACATTATAGAAACAAGCAGGAAAACTATTAGAACCTGCAAGAGAATTAACAACTGTCATAGGGACCATGACCATACAGAACAGATAGCAAACAGTTACCAGTTAGAGAGGAAACAAATGAAGGTACATCATTTAAAATTAGCAACTGTGCTTTAAACACTAATAGGAAATGAATTATGAATTAATAGAAATTTCAATATGTAAGTCAAGGGCTGTGTGTGTGTGTACAAACAGTCAGTCATCTGTAACTGTGGGTGTTTCATATAGACAGGTTAAGCTAACTGTAGGTTGACAATATTATTTTAGACACACCCAGACATAAATACTATTTATTTATTTATTTATTTATTTATTTATTTATTTATTTATTTATATCACTCAGTATAAACAACTTGTATTTTCTAGTCATTGTTTCCTAAGCAATACAAAATAATGATATAATTAACATTTACATAGTAGTGGGTATTTTAATAACCTAAAGATGACTTAAAGTAGATGTGAGAATGTGCATAGATAATATCATCTAATAGACTTCAACAGAGTTTGGTGTTAAAATCAATCCTCTAGATGTTAAGGTGTGTGTGTGTGTGTGTGTGTGTGTGTGTGTGTGTGTGAGAGAGAGAGAGAGAGAGAGAGAGAGAGAGAGAGAGAGAGAGAGAGAGAGAGAGAGATACAGACAGGGAGACAGAGAGAGACACAGAAAGAGAGAGAGAGAGAGTGACAGAGACAGAGAGACAGAGACAGAGAGAGACACACAGAGAGAGACAGAGACAGAGTGTGTGTGTACTACTATCCTAACTTCGTGAGCATGAAGAGAACAAGGGAAACACACTTTGAGTCTGTATAAACTATTAATAAAAGAATCTGACATTGGCAGAGATGATCACAGAGCCAGTGAGACTCAAGGAGTTCCAGTCATGGCCTCTGTGCATGTGATCTGAGTTTTTCTAAGCTGGGCTTTCCTGTCTGAGGTGAGGGAAGCACAATTAAGTAAACATTTTCTGGAAAGTTTCCCACAGTTTTGAAAATGATGGCTCTGCAATTACTATGGAGTTCATTCACACATTTACAACAGGAAGGTTTAAGACAAAGTAACAGCATTGTGGAAAGTTAACTTGCCACCATAAAACCAGGAAAACAGTCATGAAAAAAGTTATAAATTATCAGAAGAAAGTACAGAAGCATATTTTAAAAATAATAACTCAGGTAGGTCTGTCTAGGGACAGAAACTATATAAGTACAAAATTCCATTGATGTAAACTTTTTCAAATATATAAAATACCAGTGTAAGGGAAATTAAGATGCAGCAATAAGATCAAGAAAACGCTTGCAACATATTCTACAAGCAAAAGTGAATATCCAGAACATACATAGCAAAACGTATAAATCAATAAGACAAAATCCAAAATAACTGAAAGATATAAACAGGCAACTCATGGACAGGTGGGTAGATGAAAATATTCTCAATTGCACAAGTGATGAGGGAAATCTAGAGTAAAACTTTATAATAGATTTTTAATCATTCAACCATCAACATTAGAAAGAATACTAATCTCAAATCTCTCTCATGGATAAAGGAAAACACACCCACCTATAAATGCTGTCTATCTTTGGATCTGTGATTTCTCTTTCGGATTGAGAAACATCTCAGAACTTACACATAGAGATGCTTCTGCAGTTGTCTTAGTTTCCGTTCCCACTGCTGATTAAAATACTGTTACAAAAGCAACTTAAGAGAGAAAGGGCTTATTTGACTAACAGTTCCAACAACATCCCACCATAGCAGAGAAGTCAAAGCCATAGAAGCATGAAAATCTGATCATATAACATCTATAGTCAAGAGCAGAGAGCAACTGATTAGCACATGCATGCCAGGCTCTGCTTGCTTCCCCCATTCTGACATAGTTCAGAATGTAAATGGGAGGACTGGTGGACCAGCCTTTAGGCTGGATCTTCTCATATGAATTAATGTAATGAAGATAGTTTCCAACATGTGTGCCCGTAGGCCAACCTAATCTAGACAATCAGTCCCTCACCGAGACTGTCTTCTCAGGTGACTTGAGATTGCGTCAAGACAACAACTAAAACCAACAATCCTAGCATTATTGTAGAGCACAATAAGTTGAAGTATTTGTTATGCTATATTGTACAATGTAGCCTTTAAAATAGCAATGATGGAAACCAGGTAGCCATAAAACCCATAGCCAAAATACTGTTTGTAAATGTTTCCACACATAAATATATGCAAATAGCTACATTGAGTATGAATGGATGTAAATTCCCAGAGAAAAATTTATAGGATTCAGCAAGTATTGCCACCTGAGGATGTCATAAGTAGAAAAGAAATAAAAAGGAAATTTGGTACTTTCTAAGAGTACATTTATTTCATTTCACTTTTTATAAATAGGATACACTCACATTTTTCTAGTGGTAAAAAGTATAAAAGAACATGGAAAAGAGTATTTTAGCTGTACATAATAGTTTTAAATGGCCATAAACCACCATCTCCCACTCTCCACATTAGTCAATAAATACTGCTGACTGCCTGGCACGTGAGGTCGCAGACTTCAGTCTATGTAGCCCTATTATTCAGCTGAACACTGAGGTACAGGAAATCCCAGAGAGGAGTAGCAGATGCAACCTGGAGGGGATACTCAGCAAGCACATATGTGACTGCAGACTTGGATTGAAAGGTAAATAAGAAAGTCATAAATCAAAATGGCAGAAAAGTAAAAAAAAAAAAAATCAGAAGCACATCTGGAATGAAAACAGAACCCATGAAACCCACTCCTCATAAGAACACTGTAAGTGTTGCTAAAACTAACCTCTGGAAATTCACCAAAGGTTTCTACTGATCCAAGGAACATGTCTTGAAGAAAAGCAGCTGCATTTTTTGGAGAAAATATTTGAGCTCTGTGACATTTTAACTTGCCCCACCTGAACCTCACCTCAGCTCCACAGTAGCCTTAAAAATCTAACAGCCTTGTAACCATGGTAACTGAGGACCAGCAGTCTGGCATCGAGCAGAGGTGGGCAGGACTAAGTTGGAGCAGTATTTGAACTTCTGTCTCTGGGGGCATCAAGATGATTTGACCTGTCTGACAGGCTCAAGGCTGAGCTCCATTCTTATTGGTTGTCTCTATTTGACCCGACTCAGAGTCTGTTCTATGTATTCAGCTTGTCTCAAGGGTATTTGTCAACAACAATCAGTTAAGATTGTTTAACACTGTCACTACCTGAAGTGGGGATTCAGTTGGAGCACATAGGAAGCTGATTAAAAGACTTCAAGGAAATTCACAGACAGTGTGGAAAGTTTTTACATATGCGAGAGAACTTAGAAGCCCATGTATGTATAACACAGTTGTGCACATTCTCAGTGAAGACCTGAGATGATCTTATACCACAACCATTGATTTTCACTAAGACCTATGCAAGTAGGAAGTGATGTCCAAGGCACAGTGATACCCAGATGAAGCACTAGAGGTGTATTTTGTCGACATGTCCATAGAGCCCTTTGGTGGAGGCTGGGAGGTTGTTGGCTCACAGAACTTAAGAAGTTATCCATCGCACAATTAGGAGATTCAGCATAGACTTTAGTGGCTACATTACAACAAATGCAGGGCTTACAGAGGCAGGCCACAAAAGTTGCTAAGTAACGAGTTACCAACAACAGCAGCAAAGTGACAGGCTACTTGGGATAGGGGTGGTTCACTTTTCTAAACGGCTTCACGATATTGTTTTAAGCATTGGGTTTTCAGCAAAAACTATAAATAAAAGCAGAAACAAGAAAGTATGGTTTATATATATGGGGACAAGAGCAAACCATAGTAATGGTCACTATGCAACTTGACACGATCTAGGATCATCTGAGAAGATGGAATCTCCATTAAGAAAATGGAAATAGAAGAGAGAATCTTAGGGGCAAAAGATACCATAGAAAACATTGATACAACAGTCAGAAAAATGCAAAATAGAAAAGATCCTAACCCAAAACATCCAGGAAATCCAGGGCACAATGAGAAGACCAAGCCTAAGGATAATAGGTATAGAACAGAGCAAAGATTCTCAACTTAAAAGGTCAGTAAATGTCTTCAACAAAATTATAGAAGAAAACTTCCCTAACCTAAAGAAAGAGATGTCTATGAACATACAGGAAGCCTACAAATCTCTAAATAGATTGGACCAGAAAAGAAATTCCTCCTGTCACATAATAATCAAAACACCAAATGCACTAAACAAAGAAAGAATATTAAAAGCAGTAAGGAAAAAAGTCAAGTAACATATAAAGGCAGACCTATCAGAATTACACCAGACTTCTCACCAGAGACTATGAAAGCTAGAAGATCCTGAGCAGATGTCATAGAGACCATAAGAGAACACAAATGCTAGCCCAGGCTACTATACCCAGCAAAACTCTCAGTTACCATAGATGGAGAAACCAAAATATTACATGACAAAAACAAATTTACACAATATTTTTCCACAAATACAGCCCTACAAATGATAATAGAGGAAAACACCAACACAAGGAGGGAAAGTACACCCTAGAAACAGCAAGAAAGTAATCTTTCAACAAATCCAAAGAAGATAGCTACACAAATATAATTCTACTTTTAACAACAAAATAACAGGAAGTAACAATCACTTTTCCTTAATACCTCATAATATCAGTGGACTCAATTCCCCAATAAAAAGACCTAGAATAGCAGATTGGATATGTATACAGGACCCAGCATTTTGTTGCATACAGAAAATAAACCTCAGTGACAAAGACAGACACTACTTCAGAGTAAAAGTTGGAAAACAATTTTTCAAACAAATGGTCCATCTCAAGAAACAAGCTGGAGTAGCCATTCTAATATAGAAAAAAAGCAACTTTCAACCAAAAGTTATTTTAAAAAGGTAAGCAAGGAAACTTCATACTGGTCAAAGAAAAAAATCAACCAAAATGAACTCTCAATTCTGAACATTTATGCACCAAATGCAAGGGCAATCACTTTCATAAAAGAAACTTTACAAAAGCTCAAAGCACACATATCATCCCATACAGTAATAGTAGGAGACTTGAACACACCACTATCAGTAATGGACAGATCATGGAAACAGAAACTAAACAGAGACACAGCGAAACTAACAGAAGTTATGAAGCAAATGGATCTAAAAGATATTTATAGGACATTTCACCCTAAAGCAAAAGAAAATACCTTCTTCACAGCACATCATGGCACCTTCTCAAAAATTGCCCGTATAATTGGTCACAAAACAGACCATAACAAATACAAAAATATTGAAATAATCCTAAGCATCCTATCTGATCACCATGGGTTAAGGCTGGTCTTCAATAACAACAAAAACAACTGAAAGCACACATATACATGGAAGCTGAACAACACTCTACTCAGTGATAATTTGGCCAAAGAAGAAATAAAGAAAGAAATTAAAGACTTTTTAGAAAATTAAGGAAAATGAAGACACACAGTACCAAACTTATGGGACACAATGAAAGCAGTCCTAAGAGGAAAACTCATAAATCTAAGTGCCTCCAAAAAGAAACCAGAGAGAGCACACACTAGCAGCTTGAAAGCACACCTGAAAGTTCTAGAACAAAAAGAAGCAAATATAACCAAGAGGAGTAGAGGGCAGGGAATACTCAAACTCAGGGCTAAAACCAAGCAAATAGAAACAAAAAGAATTATACGAAGAATCAACAAAACCAGGAGCTGGTTCTTTGAGAAAATCAACAAGATAGATAAACCCTTAGCCAGACTAACCAGAGGGCACAAAGACAGTAACCAAATTAACAAAATCAGAAAGGTATAACAACAGAAACTGAGGAAATTTAAAAAAATCTTCAGATCTTACTACAAAAGACTAATGAACAAAATTGGAAAATCTGGATGAAATGGAAAATTTTCTAGATAGATACTAAATACAAAGTTAAATCAGAATCAGATTAACAATCTAAACAGTCCCGTAACCCGTAAAGAAATAGAAGCTGTCATTAATAGTCTCCCAACCAAAAAATTCCCAGAACCAGATGGGTTTAGTGGAGAATTCTATATCAGACCTTCAAAGAAGACCTAATACCAATACTCTTCAAACTATTCCACAAAATTGAAACAGAAGGAACACTACCTAATTCATTCTATGGGGCCACAATTACACTTATACCTAAACCACACAAAGACAAAACAAAGAAAGCAAACTTCAGACCAATTTCCTTTTTGAACATTGATGCAAAAATATTCCAAAAATTCTTGCTGACCTAATCCAAGAACACATCAAAATGATCATTCACCATGATCAAGGAGGCTTTATCCCAGGAATTTAGGAATGGTTCAATATACAAAAATCCATTAATGTAATCCACTACATGAACAAACTCAAAGAAAAAATCCCACATGATCACTTCATTTGATGCTGAAAAAGCATTTGACAAAATTCAGCACCCCTTCATGTTAAAAGTCTCAGAAAGATCAGGAATTCAAAGTCCCTATTTAAACATAGTAAAAGCAATATATAGCAAACCAGTAGTCAACATCAAACTAAATGAAGAGAAACTTGAAACAATTCAACTAAAATCAGTGACTAGATAAGGCTGCCCAATCTCTCCCTATCTATTCCATATAGTACTTGAAGTTGTAGTCAGAGCAATTAGACAAGAAAAGGAGGTCAAAGGGACAAAAATTGGAAAGGAAGAAGTCAAAATATCACTATTTGAAGATGATATTATCATATACTTTAGTGACCCCAAAAGTTCCAACAGAGAACTCCTAAAGCTGATAAACAACTTCAGCAAAGTTAAATAAAATTAACTAAAACAAATCAGTGGTCTTCCTCTACTCAAAGGATAAACAGGCTGAGAAGGAAATTAGGGAAATGAGACCCCTCACAATAGTAACAAATAATATAAAATACCCTGGTGTGACTCTAACCAAGCAAGTGAAAGATCAGTATGACAAGAACTTCATCTCTTTAGAAAGAGACAGAAGAAGATCTTTGACAATGGAAAAATCTCCCATGTCCATGGATTGGCAGGATTAATATAGTAAATGGCCATCTTGCCAAAAGCCATCTACAGATTCAAAGCAATACCCATCAAAATTCCAACCCAATTCTTCATAGAGTTATAAAGAAAAATCTGCAAATTAATTTGGAATAACAAAATACCCAGGATAGCAAAAACTATTCTCAACAATAAAAGAACTTCTCAGGAAATCACCACCCCTGACCTCAAGCAGTATTAAAGAGCAATCATGATAAAAAAAAACTGTATGGTATTGATATAGGCACTAAGATCAATGGAATAGAATTGAAGTCCCAGAAATGAACCCACACATAGGGTCACTTGATATTTGACAAAGGAGCTAATACCATCCAGTGGAAAAAAAGACAGCAATTTTCTTCTTTTGTTTTTTAAAGGAATTTTTTATTAGATATTTTCTTCATTTACATTTCAAATGCTATACCCAAAGGCCCCAAACCCTCCCCCAATGGTGCTGATTCAACTGGCAGTCACCATGTAGAAAAATGCAAATTGACCCATTCTTATCTCCTTGTACAAAGCTCAAGTCCAAGAGTATCAAGGACCTCCACATAAAACCAGATTCACTAAAACTCAGAGGAGAAAATGGGGAAGAGCCTCCAGCACATGAATACAGGGGAAAATTTCCTGAAGAAAACACCAATAGCTTATGCTTTAAGATCAAGAATAGACAAATGGGACCTCATAAAATTGCAAAGCTTCTGTAAGGCAAAGGACACTGTCAATAGGACAAAACGGCAACCAACAGATTGGGAAAGGATCTTTTCCAATCTTACATCGGATAAAGGGCTAATATCCAATATATACAAAGAACTCAAGAAGTTAGACTCCAGAGAACCAAATAACCCTATTAAAAATGGGGCACAGAGATCTTCTTTAATTTCTTTCTTCAGAGACTTGAAGTTCTTATCATACAGATCTTTCACTTCCTTAGATAGAGTCACTGCCAAGGTATTTTATATTATTTGTGACTATTGAGAAGGGTGTTGTTTCCCTAATTTCTTTCTCAGCCTGTTTATTCTTTGTGTACAGAAAGGCCATTGACTTGTTTGAGTTAATTTTATATCCAGCTACTTCATTGAAGCTGTTTATCAGGCTTAGGAGTTCTCTGGTGGAATTTTTAGGGTCACTTATATATACTATCATATCATCTGCAAAAAGTGATATTTTGACTTCTTCCTTTCCAATTTGTATCCTTTCCAATTTGTATCCTTTCCAATTTGTATCCAATTTGTTTCCAATTGGTCTCCTTTTGTTGTCTAATTGCTCTATGAGCCCCATTTTTTAATGGGGTTATTTGATTTTCTGGAGTCCACCTTCTTGAGTTCTTTATATATATTGGATATTAGTCCCCTATCTGATTTAGGATAGGTAAAGATCCTTTCCCAATCTGTTGGTGACCTTATTGTCTTATTGAAGGTGTCTTTTGCCTTGCAGAAGCTTTGCATTTTCATGAGGTCCCACTTGTCAATTCTCGATCTTACAGCACAAGCCATTGCTGTTCTATTCAGGAATTTTTCCCCTGTGCCCATATTTTCGAGGCTTTTCCCCACTTTCTCCTCTATAAGTTTCAGTGTCTCTGGTTTTATGTGGAGTTCCTTGATCCACTTAGATTTGACCTTAGTACAAGGAGATAGGAATGGATCGATTCACATTCTTCTACATGATAACCACTAGTTGTGCCAGCACCATTTGTTGAAAATGCTGTCTTTCTTCCACTGGATGGTTTTAGCTCCCTTGTTGAAGATCAAGTGACCATAGGTGTGTGGGTTCATTTCTGGGTCTTCAATTCTATTCCATTGGTCTACTTGTCTGTCACTATACCAGTACCATGCAGTTTTTATCACAATTGCTTTGTAGTACAGCTTTAGGTCAGGCATGGTGATTCCACCAGAGGTTCTTTTATCCTTGAGAAGAGTTTTTGCTATCCTAGGTGTTTTGTTATTCCAGATGAATGTGCAGATTGTTCTTTCTAATTCGTTGAAGAATTGAGTTGGAATTTTGATGGGGATTGCATTGAATCTGTAGATTGCTTTTGGCAAGATAGCCATTTTTACAATGTTGATCCTGCCAATCCATGAGCATGGGAGATCTTTCCACACATTAAAACAATCATCCATCCTGACCAAGTAGGTTTTATTCCAGGAATGCAGGGATGGTTTAATATATGTAATCCATTATATAAACAAACTCAAAGACAAAAACCACATGATCATCTCCTTAGATGCGGAAAAAGCAATCGACAAGATCCAACACCCATTTATGATAAAAGTCTTGGAAAGATCAGGAATTCAAGGCCCATACCTAAGCATGATAAAAGCAATCTACAGCAAACCAGTAGCCAACATCAAAGTAAATGGTGAGAAGCTGGAAGCAATCCCACTAAAATCAGGGACTAGACAAGGCTGCCCACTTTCTCCCTACCTATTCAACATTGTACTTGAAGTCCTAGCCAGAGCAATTCGACCACAAAAGGAGATCAAGGGGATACAAATTGGAAAAGATGAAGTCAAAATATCACTGTCCCAACTGGTAAGAAGGACACATGCTCCACTATGTTCATAGCAGCCTTATTTATAATAGCCAGAAGCTGGAAAGAACCCAGATGCCCCTCAACAGAGGAATGGATACAAAAAATGTGGTACATTTACACAATGGAGTACTACTCAGCTATTAAAAGGAATGAATTTATGAAATTCCTAGGCAAATGCTTGGACCTGGAGGGCATCATCCTGAGTGAGGTAACCCAATCACAAAAGAACTGACATGATATGTACTCACTGATAAGTGGATATTAGCCCAGAAACTTAGCATACCCGAGATATAAGATACAATTTGCAAAACACATGAAACTGAAGAAGAACGAAGACCAAAGTGTGGACACTTTGCCCCTTCTTAGAATTGGGAACAATCACCCATGGAAGGAGTTACAGAGACAAAGTTTGGAGCTGAGACAAAAGGATGGACCATCTAAAGACTGCCATATCCAGGGATCCATCCCATAACTAGCCTCCAAACGATGACACAATTGCATACACTAGCAAGCGTTTTCTGAAAGGACCTTGATATAGCTGTCTTTTGTGAGACTATGCCGGGGCCTAGCAAACACAGAAGTGGATGCTCACAGTCAGCTATTGGATGGATCACAGGGCCCCCAATGGAGGAGCTAGAGAAAGTATCCAAGGAGGTAAAGAGATCTGCAACCCTGTAGGTGCAACAACATTATGAACTAACCAGTACCCCGGAGCTCTTGACTCTAGCTGCATATGTATCAAAAGATGGCCTAGTCGGCCATCACTGGAAAGAGAGGCCCATTGGACATGCAAACTTTATATGCCCCAGTACAGGGGAACGCCAGGGCCAAAAAGTGGGAATGGGTGGGTAGGGGAGTGGGGGGGGGGGAGGGTATGGGGGACTTTTGGGCTAGTATTGGAAATTTAATTGAGGAAAATATGTAATAAAAATATATTTTAATAAAAAAATGGGGCACAGAGCTAAACAGAGAATTCTCAACTGAGGAATATCAAATGGCTGAGAAGCACCTAAAGAAATGTTGAACCCGGATGACCTTCAACAGTGGAATGTATACAGAAAACGTGGTACCTTTACACAATGGAGTACTACTCAGCTATTAACAGTGAATTCATCAAATTCTCAGGCAAATGGATGGAACAAGAAAATAGCATCTTGAGTGAGGTAACCCAATCACGAAGAACACACATGGTATGCACTCACTGATAAATGGATATTAGCCCAAAAGCTCAGAATACCCAAGATACAATTCACAGACCACATAAAGCTTAAGAAGAAGGAAGACCAAAGTGTGGGTGCTTCAGTACTTCTTAGAAAGGGGAACAAAATACTCATGGGAGCAAATATGGAAACCAAGTGTAGAGCAGAGACTGAGGGAAGGCCTTTCAGAGAGTATCCCACCTGAAGATTCATCCCACATACAGTCACCAAACCCCCGCCCGACACTATTGCAGATGCTAAGAAGTACTTGCTGAAAGGAGCCTGGTATAGCTGTCTCCTGAGAGGCCCTACCAGAACCTTACAGATACACGTCAGATGCTCGCAGTCAACCACTGGACTGAGCTCAGGGTCCCCAATGGAGGAGTTAGAGAAAGGACAGAAGGAGCTGAAGGGGTTTGCGATCCCATAGGAAGAACAATAATATCAACCAACCAGACCCCCATGAGCTCTCAGGGACTAAGCCACCAACCAAGGAGTACACATGGTTCCAGCTGCATATGTAGCAGAGAATGGCCTTGTCAGATATCAATGGGAGGAGAGGTCCTTGGTCCTATGAAGGCTTAATAAATGCCCCAGTGTAGGGGAATCAAGGGCAGGGTTGCAGGATTGGGTGGGTGGAGGAACACCTTCATAGAAGCAGGGGTAGGGGGAATTGGATAAGGGGCTTCTAGGAGGGGGGCAGGAAAGGGACTAACATTTGAAATGTAAATAAAGAAAATATCCAATAAAGATGTATAAAAGAATTACATGTGGCTTCTCAACAGAAGCTTTAAAAGAGATCCAAGAGATTCTAAGAGAGCACAGATAACACCAGTCCAGACTATTGTACTCAACAAAACTTTCAGTCACTAAAGTCACTATAGATGGATAATAGAAGACAATCCATAATCAAGTCAAATTTAAATAAAAAGAAGAATAAGAAAATGTCTTCATAGAATTGGCCTACAGGCATTTTCTTCATTGAGGTGGGGATGCCCATTTCACTGTGGGCAGTGCCATCCCAGGGCTGGTGGTGATTCTAGGTATTATAAGAAATTAGTCTGAGCACGCCACGGGGAGCAAACTAATAAGCAGCAATCGTCCATGGATTCAGGTTTTGTTCTTACCTCCAGGCTCTTGTCATGATTCAGTTTCTGCCCTGACTTCCATCGGCAATAGATTGTTAACTGGCAGTATAAGATAAAATAAACCCTTTCCTCTCCAAGTTACTTCTGGTCATGGCATCTTTTCACAGCCATAGAAACCCTAACTAAGATAGAAGCTAAGACAGCCTAAAGGTTAGATATAATGTGCAAACATTTAAAGTCATCTATTAAATAAATTTGAAGAGTTAAATGAAATCATGTCTAAAGAATTCAAGGAGGTATTCTGGCACGGAACTGCCATCACAGCACTTGCAAAATGGGAGAATGACCAGATTGAAGATAACCTGGACTACACAGTGAGTCAAAGACCATCCTGGGCCATATAGACATTGTCTTTTTTCACATTACTAATGTCCAAGGGCTCAAGTGTGGCTAACAAGTGGATCACATTTGCTAAACACGGATGGGGTCTTGGGTTAGATACCTAGTACTTAATAAAAATTAAAAAAAAAAATAATTCAAGGAAAGAATGGGAATGATGCTACACCCAATATAAAAGATCACTAAAGAGAGGGGCTATAATTAATAATATAAAGCATGAAATTATAAAGTAAAAAATAATGGGTTGACTTAGTAGAAAAATCTAAGCTATGAAATGAAGAGAAAATTAATGAGCCAAAAAACAGTTCAATTGAAATTATCCAGTCTGAGGAGCAGAAGTGAACAGTATGGACCCAAATAAATAGGTACTGAGATTTCTTTCTATTGAAACCTGATGGTTTCATATCAACACATTGGTGACATACAAAGAGTGCCACAGAAAGACAGTAGAAAAAGCAGGAGTGAAAAACATCTAAAGAAATAGTGTATAAAAAAAATTCCAAATCGGGTATGGAGAAATGATTCGGCAGTTAAGAGCACTGGCTGCTCTTCCAAGGGACCCAGGTTAAATTCCTAGCACCCACATAACAGCTCACAACTATCTATAGCTCTAGTTCTATGAGATCTGTCATCCTCACACAGACATATATGCAGGCCAAACACCAATGCATGTAAAACAAAAACTCAGAGATCCAAATATAACATTTAAATTAAAATTCAGTAACTAAAATTCCAAGGAAAACTTGAAAACATGTAGACAAAGCATGACCCAGCATGTATAATGGAACACCATTAACATTAACAGTGCATTTCATACCCCAGATATAGCTTTTAGATGGTACTGGGGTGGCCTACTCAAATGCTAAAATAGTTGTCCACATGAAGTTTTAAAACAAAGTTATCTGCCAGTCTACATACCAGCTGTCTTCTTATACAAGAAGCCAGAGCAAGGCACGCTCCCAGGCTTTCTGTTGCCCTGGAGTCGGTAGCAAGCAGCAAAGGGCCAAGGTCAGGGCTACTGATCAGGAAGTGGCTATGGTCAGTCTTGCACACCTGGCTGGTTGGGTCAGGTCGAGGTCCAGCTACGAAAACTTCCTGAGAGAAAACTCTTTTTTAGAGTGTTACAGTTCAATAAGACAGTCACTCTCAGATGATCTTTGGTGAAATAACTCATGCACTTTATTCCTTGTTGATAGGAGCTTATAAACATTTTGGGGTAGGTTGGGATCTAGACGCATATGCTTTCTATTGGCTTGGTCTGAGATTTTAGGGAAGGATTTTAGGTTTATCGCATGTGGAAGGACTTCAGGTGTTGTCTTTACATGACTGATTGTCACAGTCCTCTCCATGGGGTGTCGTGGTTACATGTTCTAGGATAGGAAACTTGTTGGGAGTAGATTTAAATATCTACCATTCTCAATTATGAGAATTTCTGGGTTTCTGAATCCCCTCGACCTTACCAGGTTTTCTGTCTAGTGGCATGATCTACTACCACACAGATATCCTCCAAAAATTAAGTCAAGATCAAGACATTTCAAGATAGATGAAATCTGAGAGGACCTGACACTGCTGTACCTGTCCTAAAGAAGTTCTCAGACTGAAATGGACATGTAACAGACATATTCATATGGAAATACAGAACACCAATAAAGGTATTTACATATGAAGGTATGTGTCAATATGGGCAGAGTTCCATGTGTGCATGTTTTCTATTGTCTATGGTTTATACAATGACCACATAAACCAATGATTGTGAAATGCTTGATGGACTTACAGTGTATGGAAATGCCATCTGTGATGACAGTCCCAGGAAGGGAGAGGCAGTGGAGCTGTGTTGAGGTGGGTTTTTCTCTTCTTTTAAAATAACTTAATATCAATAAGAACTAGACTTTTTTTATTGTAAGCAAAGGTTTATTGTTTTAATTAAAATTTAGAGTGTTTTTCTTTTTCTTAAAAATTTTTTTAGTAAGTATTTTCCTCAATTACATTTCCAATGCTATCCAAAAAGTCCCCAATACACTCCCCCCCCCCAGTCCCCCACCCACCCACCCCCACCCCTTGGCCCTGGCATTCCCCTGTACTGGGGCATATAAAGTTGGCAAGTCCAATGGGCCTCTCTTTCCAGTGATGGCCGACTAGGCCATCTTTTGATACAAATGCAGCTAGAGTCAAGAGCTCTGGGGTACTGGTTAGTTCATAATAATGTTCCACCTATGGGGTTGCAGTTCCCTTTAGCTCCTTGGGTACTTTCTCTAGCTCCTCCATTGGGGGCCCTGTGATCCATCCAATACCTGACTGTGAGCATCCACTTCTGTGTTTGCTAGGCCCCGGCATTGTCTCACAAGAGACAGCTATATCTGGGTCCTTTCAGCAAAATCTTGCTAGTGAATGCAATGGTGTCAGCGTTTGGAAGCTGATTATGGGATGGATCCCTGGATATGGCAGTCTTTAGATGGTCCATCCTTTCTTCACAGCTCCAAACTTTATCTCTGTAACTCTTTCCATGGGTGTTTTGTTCCCAATTCCAAGAAGGGGCACAGTGTCCACACTTTGGTCTTCGTTCTTCTTGAGTTTCATGCGTTTAACAAATTGTATCTTATATCTTGGGTATCCTAAGTTTTTGAGCTAATATCCACTTATCAGTGAGTACAAATTGTGTGAGTTCCTTTGTGAATATGTTACCTCACTCAGGATGATGCCCTCCAGATCCATTCATTTGCCTAGGAATTTCATAAATTCATTCCTTTTAATAGCTGAGTAGTACTCCATTGTGTAAATGTACCACATTTTCTGTATCCATTCCTCTGTTGAGGGACATCTGGGTTCTTTCCAGCTTCTGGCTATTATAAATAAGGCTGCTATGAACATAGTGGAGCATGTGTCCTTCTTACCGGTTGGAACATCTTCTGGATATATGCCCAGGAGAGGTATTGCTGGATCCTCTGGTAGTATTATGTCCAATTTTCTGAGGAACCGCCAAACTGATTTCCAGAGTGGTTGTACCAGCTTGCAATCCCACCAACAATGAAGGAGTGTTCCTCTTTCTCCACATCCTCGCCAGCATCTGCTGTCACCTGAATTTTTGATCTTAGCCATTCTGACTGGTGTGAGGTGGAATCTCAGGGTTGTTTTGAGTTGCATTTCCCTGATGATTAAGGATGTTGAACATTTTTTCAGGTGCTTCTCTGCCATTCGGTATTCCTCAGGTGAGAATTCTTTGTTCATTTCTGAGCCCCATTTTTTAATGGGGTTATTTGATTTTCTGGAGTCCACCTTCTTGAGTTCTTTATATATATTGGATATTAGTCCCCTATCTGATTTAGGATAGGTAAAGATCCTTTCCCAATCGGTTGATGGTCTTTTTGAGAACTAGACTTTTTAGGTTTAAATTGTAATCTTCAGAGAAGTCCTGAAGCTAGAGTTGTTAGATAACCCAAGGATTTCCTCCTAGGTACACAATACCCAAAAGGAATTGGAAACAGTGTCATAAGAAGATTATACATAAATGTAGAAAACACACAAAAGCAGAATAACATAAATGATAACAATAATGGAGGAGTCTCCAGACACCCGCAAGGACCCGTACAGGATTCCCCACGGGATCCTAAGACCTTTGGTGAGTGGAACACAGCTTCTGCTCCAATTCAATTGAGCGGGACCTGAGACTGCATTAACTAAGGAAGCAGGCAACCCAGCCTCTGCTGGGGCACAAGTCCCTTCCGGTCCACTCGAGTATCGGGGTGCCTTGCCAGTGGAGTCTCCGGACACCCGCAAGGACCCACACAGGATTCCCCACGAGATCCTAAGACTTCTGGTGAGTGGAACACAACTTCTGCCAGGAGGCAGGTTCGAACACCAGATATCTGGGCACCTTCCCTGCAAGAATAGAGCTTGCCTGCAGAGAATACTCTGACCACTGAAACTAAGGAGAGAGTAAGCCACCCAGGTCTGCTGATAGAGGCTAATAGAGTCACCTGAGGAACAAGCTCTAACCAGAGACAACTATAACAGCTAGCTTCAGAGATTACCAGATGGCGAAAGGCAAACATAAGAATAGTACTAACAGAAATCAAGACCACTCACCATCATCAGAACGCAGCACTCCCACCCCACCTAGTCCTGGGCATCCCAACACAACCGAAAATCTAGACCCAGATTTAAAAGCATATCTCATGATGATGGTAGAGGACATCAAGAAGGACTTTCATAACTCACTTAAAGAAATACAGGAGAGCAATGCTAAAGAGTTACAGGTCCTTAAAGAAAAACAGGAAAACACAAGCAAACTGGTAGAAGTCCTTAAAGAATAACAGGAAAACACAACCAAACTGGTAGAAGTCCTTAAAGAAAAACAGGAAAACAAATCCAAACAGGTGATGGAAATGAACAAAACCATACTAGACCTAAAAAGGGAAGTAGACACAATAAAGAAAACCCAAAGTGAGGTAACGCTGGAGATAGAAACCCTAGAAAAGAAATCTGGAACCATAGATGCAAGCACCAGCAACAGAATACAAGAGATGGAAGAAAGAATCTCAGGTGCAGAAGATTCCATAGAGAACATTGGCACAACAATCAAAGAAAATACAAAATGCAAAAGGATCCTAACTCAAAACATCCAGGAAATACAGGACACAATGAGAAGACCAAACCTACGGATAATAGGAGTGGATGAGAATGAAGATTTTCAACTTAAAGGGCCAGCAAATATCTTCAACAAAATAATAGAAGAAAACTTCCCAATCCTAAAGAAAGAGATGCCCATGATTATACAAGAAGCCTACAGAACTCCAAATAGACTGGACCAGAAAAGAAATTCCTCCCGACACATAATAATCAGAACAACAAATGCACTAAATAAAGATAGAATATTAAAAGCAGCAAGGGAGAAAGGTCAAGTAACATATAAAGGCAGGCCTATCAGAATTACACCAGACTTTTCACCAGAGACTATGAAAGCCAGAAGAGCCTGGACAGATGTTATACAGACACTAAGAGAACACAAATTCCAGCCCAGGCTACTATACCCAGTCAAACTCTCAATTACCATAGATAGAGAAACCAAAATATTCCACGACAAAACCAAACTCACACATTATCTTTCCACGAATCCAGCCCTTCAACGGAAAATCACAGAAAAAAAAACAATACAAGGACGGAAATCACGCCCTAGAAAAAGCAAGAAAGTAATCCCTCAATGAACCTAAAAGAAGACTGCCACAAGAACAGAATGCCAACTCTAACAACAAAAATAAAAGGAAGAAACAATTGCTTTTCCTTAATATCAATGGACTCAATTCCCCAATAAAAAGACATAGACTAACAGACTGGCTACACAAACAGGACCCAACATTCTGCTGCTTACAGGAAACCCATCTCAGGGAAAAAGACAGACACTACCTCAGAGTGAAAGGCTGGAAAACAATTTTCCAAGCAAATGGTCTGAAGAAACAAGCTGGAGTAGCCATTCTGATATCAAATATAATCGACTTCCAACCCAAAGTTATCAAAAAAGACAAGGAGGGACACTTCATACTCATCAAAGGTAAAATCCTCCAAGAGGAACTCTCAATTCTGAATATCTATGCCTCAAATGCAAGGGCAGCCACATTCATTAAAGACATGTTACTAAAGCTCAAAGCACACATTGTACCTCACACAATAATAGTGGGAGACTTCAACACACCACTTTCATCAATGGACAGATCATGGAAACAGAAACTAAACAGGGACACAGTGAAACTAACAGAAGTTATGAAACAAATGGACTTAACAGATATCTACAGAACATTCTATCCTAAAACAAAAGGATATACCTTCTTCTCAGCACCTCACGGGACCTTCTCCAAAATTGACCATATAATTGGTCACAAAACAGGCCTCAACAGATACAAAAATATTGAAATTGTCCCATGTATCCTATCAGACCACCATGGACTAAGGCTGATCTTCAATAACAACATAAATAATGGAAAGCCAATATTCACGTGGAAACTGAACAACACTCTTCTCAATGATACCTTGGTCAAGGATGGAATAAAGAAAGAAATTAAAGATTTTTTACAGTTTAATGAAAATGAAGCCACAACTTACCCAAACCTATGGGACACAATGAACGCATTTCTAAGAGGGAAACACATAGCTCTGAGTGCCTCCAAAAAGAAACTAGAGAGAGCACACACTAGCAGCTTGACAACACATCTAAAAGCTCTAGAAAAAAAGGAAGAAAGTTCACCCAAGAGGAATAGACGGCAGGAAATAATCAAGCTCAGGGGTGAAATCAACCAAGTGGAAACAAGAAGAACTATTCAATGAATTAACCAAATGAGGAGTTGGTTCTTTGAGAAAATCAACAAGATAGATAAACCCTTAGCTAGACTCACTAGAGGGCACAGGGACAACATCCTAATTAACAAAACAAGAAATGAAATAACAACAGATCCTGAAGAAATCCAAAACACCATCAGATCCTTCTACAAAAGGCTATACTCAACAAAACTGGAAAACCTGGAAGAAATGGACAAATTTCTGGACAGATACCAGGTACCAAAATTAAATCAGGATCAAGTTAAGGAGCCAAACAGTCCCATATCCCCTAAAGAAATAGAAGCAGTCATTAATAGTCTCCCAGCCAAAAAAAAAAAGCCCAGGACCAGATGGGTTTAGTGCAGAGTTCTACCAGACCTTCAAAGAAGATCTACTTCCAGTTCTGCACAAACTATTCCACAAAATAGAACTAGAAAGAACTCTACCCAACTCATTCTATGAAGCCACAATTACTCTGATATCTAAACCACAGAAAGATCCAACAAAGATAGAGAACTTCAGACCAATTTCCCTTATGAATATTGATGCAAAAATACTCAATAAAATTCTCGCTAACCGAATCCAAGAACACATTAAAGCAATCATCCATGCTGACCAAGCAGGTTTTATTCCAGGGATGTAGGGATGGTTTAATATACGGAAATCCATCAACGTAATCCATTATATAAACAAACTCAAAGACAAAAACCACATGATCATCTCCTTAGATGCAGAAAAAGCATTTGACAAGATCCAACACCCATTCATGATAAAAGTCTTGGAAACGTCAGGAATTCAAGGCCCATACCTAAACATGATAAAAGCAATCTACAGCAAACCAGTAGCTAACATCAAAATAAATGGTGAGAAGCTTAAAGCAATCCCACTAAAATCAGGGACTAGACAAGGCTGTCCACTCTCCCCATACCTATTCAACATTGTACTTGAAGTCCTAGCCAGAGCAATTCGACAACAAAAGGAGATCAAGAGGATACAAATTGGAAAAGATGAAGTCAAAATATCACTTTTTGCAGATGATATGATAGTATATATAAGTGACCCTAAAAATTCCACCAGAGAACTCCTAAACCTGATAAACAGCTTCGGTGAAGTAGGTGGATATAAAATTAACTCAAACAAGTCAATGGCCTTTCTCTGCACAAAGAATAAACAGGCTGAGAAAGAAATTAGGGAAACAACACCCTTCTCAGTAGTCACAAATAATATAAAATATCTTGGCATGACTCTAACTAAGGAAGTGAAAGATCTGTATGATAAGAACTTCAAGTCTCTGAAGAGAGAAATTAAAGAAGATCTCAGAAGATGGAAAGATCTCCCATGCTCATGGATTGGCAGGATCAACATTGTAAAAATGGCTATCTTGCCAAAAGCAATCTACACGTTCAATTCAATCCCCATCAAAATTCCAACTCAATTCTTCAACGAATTAGAAAGAGCAATCTCCAAATTCATCTGGAATAACAAAAAACCTAGCATAGCAAAAACTCTTCTCAAGGATAAAAGAACCTCTGGTGGAATCACCATGCCAGACCTAAAGCTTTACTACAGAGCAATTGTGGTAAAAACTGCATGGTACTGGTATAGTGAGAGACAAGTAGACCAATGGAATAGAATTGAAGACCCATAAATGAACCCATACACCTATGGTCACTTGATCTTCAACAAGGGAGCTAAAACCATCCAGTGGAAGAAAGACAGCATTTTCAACAAATGGTGCTGGCACAACTAGTGGTTATCATGTAGAAGAATGTGAATCGATCCATTCCTATCTCCTTGTACTAAGGTCAAATCTAAGTGGATCAAGGAACTTCACATAAAACCAGAGACACTGAAACTTATAGAGGAGAAAGTGGGGGAAAGCCTTGAAGATATGGGCACAGGGGAAAGATTCCTAAATAGAACATCAATGGCTTGTGCTGTAAGATCAAGAATTGACAAATGGGACCTCATGAAACTGCAAAGCTTCTGCAAGGCAAAAGACACCGTCAATAAGACAAAAAGGCCACCAACAGATTGGGAAAGGATCTTTACCTATCCTAAATCAGATAGGGGACTAATATCCAATATATAAAAAGAACTCAAGAAGGTCGACTCCAGAAAATCAAATAACCCTATTAAAAATGGGGCTCAGAACTGAACAAAGAATTGTCACCTGAGGAATACCGATTGGCTGAGAAGCACCTGAAAAAAATGTTCAACATCCTTAATCATCAGGGAAATGCAAATCAAAACAACCCTGAGATTCCACCTCACACCAGTCAGAATGGCTAAGATCAAAAATTCAGGTGACAGCAGATGCTGGCGAGGATGTGGAGAAAGAGGAACACTCCTCCATTGTTGGTGGGATTGCAAGCTTGTACAACCACTCTGGAAATCAGTCTGGCGGTTCCTTAGAAAATTGGACATAGTAATACTGGAGGACCCAGCAATACCTCTCCTGGGCATATATCCAGAAGATGTCCCAACCGGCAAGAAGGACACAGGCTCCACTATGTTCATAGCAGCCGTATTTATAATAGCCAGAAGCTGGAAAGAACCCAGATGCCCCTCAACAGAGGAATGGATACAGAAAATGTGGTATATTTACACAATGGAGTACTACTCAGCTATTAAAAAGAATGAATTTATGAAATTCCTAGGCAAATGGATGGACCTGGAGGGCATCATTGTGAGTGAGGTAACACAATCACAAAGGAACTCACACAATATGTACTCACTGATAAGTATTAGCCCAAAACTTAGGATACCCAAGATATAAGATACAGTTTGCTAAACAAATGAAACTCAAGAAGAATGAAGACTGAAGTGTGGTCACTATGCCCCTCCTTAGAATTGGGAAGAGAACACCCATGGAAGGAGTTACAGAGACAAAGTTTGGAGCTGTGAAGAAAGGATGGACCATCTAGAGACTGCCATATCCAGAGATCCATCACATGATCAGCATCCAAACGCTGACACCATTGCATTCACTAGCAAGATTTTGCTGAAAGGACCCAGATATAGCTGTCTCTTTTGAGACTATGCCGGGGCCTGGCAAACACAGAAGTAGATGCTCACAGTCAGCTAGTGAATGGATCACAGGGCCCCCAATTGAGGAGCTGGAGAAAGTACCCAAGGAGCTGAAGGGATCTGCTACCCTATGGGTGAAACAACATTATGAACTAACCAGTACCCCGGAGCTCTTGACTCTAGCTGCATATGTATCAAAAGATGGCCTAGTCGGCCATCACTGGAATGAGAGGCCCATTGGACATGCAACTTTATATGCCCCAGTACAGGGGAATGCCAGGGCCAAAAAAAAAAAAAATGGGAATGGGTGGGTAGTGAAGTGGGGGGGAAGGTTTGGGGGACTTTTGGGATAGCATTGGAAATGTAATTGAGGAAAAGATGTAATATATATATATATATATATATATATATATATATATATGAAAAAAAATAAAGTAAGGAATAAATCTACAGTATGTGAAAAAAACAATAATGAATAAAGAGGAACGTGGTATGCCTACATAATGGTTTTGTTAGAGCAAGTACATGAAAAGACATTTGAAGACACATTCTTTGCTAACAACACACCCGTATTTGTCTGCCTTATATTGGGTAGTTGAGCTGCATTTGTCGGACTCCATAGAGAGAAACACACCCAAAATCTTCTGGTGGTGTGCTGCAGCTTCTTGCCACTTTCTTAGATTCAGACTTTTGGCAGGGTGATGTCAGCTGAGACAGACTCACGTGCTGAGGGAAGACCTGTAGAAGACAAGAGCTGTTTGTAGGGGATACAAACAGGACTTGAGGAACAGTAATGGAGGCTGAGCTGGGGTTGCTTATAGAGCTAGCTGTGCAACACTTTTGGGTGTCACATCTTTGCTGCTCTTCACTTAGCTGAGAGAGCCACAGCTGAGAATTTCTCCTGGTGTTCCTCTTGTTCTCTCCTCCTGACTAGAGCTGGGGCTGAGGCCTTGTCTCTGCTAGGCAATGCCATTGCTGCTGATTCCTGTTTGTTATTCCAAATCTACTTAACCAGACTGTTGGTGTACCCACAAAGTGTTTGCAAGTGGATCAAGCTGTTGCTGTTGACCTGTAAACCGAACTGCCAATTTCCAGACAACACAGGCAGGAGTTGCTCTAAGGAACCTTTCTAAATATGTCCATTTCCCCTGTATTCTTTCTTTCTCACTGCTTCTGGTGAGTGGTGGGCTAAAAGGGAGGTTAAAGTGTTTAAGAAGCATCATTAAAAATAAGTTTTGAAAGAATTAAAGTTATATAATGGAATATTACTCGATAATAAGTGGAATGAAATGCTAACACATGCTGCAATATGGATGAACCTAGAAAACTTTATGATTAGTGAAAGCACTGGCTGCTAAAGCTTGTGCTTTCCATCATTCAGTTTCAAATATCCATAGATGGAAAGTGGGTTAGCAGTGTTCAGAGCCTCAGGTGAGTACAGGTGGACAAGGTATGAGTGTTTAGGGTGCATGGTTTCTCTGGAAGATCAAAGCGATGTTCTGAAATGAAGTAATAGCAAAGGTGCAGCATCTAACACACAAAAACTCATATTTACACTTTAATGGGGTGACATTTATAGTGCATAAGTTATATCTCAATAAAGCTATGCTTCTAAAAAAGAAATAGGCAAAGGTTTCACAGGCACTTTTTAAAAGAGCACATTTAAATGGCAATACAACATGAAAACATGCAGTATACCATTAATCATGAGAAAATGAAAATTAGCACACACCCGCCAGGATGCCTAAAATTAACAAGATTGACAGTACCCACTTTGGTAACTGCATGAACCAACTGAGCCTCTCATATGAGGCTGGTGGGAGTGTAACATGGTACAAACACTCAGAAGAAAATCATCAATGTATCCTAAAGCCAAAAGTAGGCTCGCCTCAAGATCCAGCAATTTCACTCCAAAGTCTATATCCAACAGAAGTGGGTAATAACATTTATCAAAAGATACACAGAAAAATCAACATTATGGGTTCGATAATAACAGTAGAAACAAAATGTAAAACTTTACTTCCAATGACAGAATGGAAAAATACATGGTAATATGTTCATGCTCTTGAATGCTGTTAGTTATGAAATATACATATATTTAAAAGTCCCCAGAGATCTGCAACCCTATAGGTGGAACAACAATATGAACTAACCAGTACCCCCCGGAGCTCGTGTCTCTAGCTGCATATGTATCAGAAGATGGCCTAGTCAGCCATAACCGGGAAGAGAGGCCCATTGGTCTTGCAAACTTTATATGCCTCAGTACAGGGGAACGCCAGGGCCAAGAAATGGGAGTGGGTGGGTAGGGGAGTGTGTGTGGGGGGAGGGTTTGGGGAACTTTTGGGATAGCATTTGAAATTTGAAATGTATATAAAGAAAATATCTAATAAAATATAATAAAATTAAAATATTGAAAAAAAAAGTCCCCAGAGATGCATACTTAAGATCAATCAGCTATAGATATGTATCTAAAATTTGAAAAAATATTGTCTTAAAAGATTAGGTGTTAACCTTGAGATGGTGTAGTAGTAAGGGGAGTGGCATCCTGGTGTGCTTTTCATTGCTTTAAAAAAACTAACCCAAAGCAACTTAGGGAGGAAAGGGTTTATTATCACAGGTTATAGTTAATCCTCAAGAGCAGCCAAGGCAAAAACTCTGGATAAGGATCTGGAAGGAGGAACTGAAGCAGAGGCCACAGAGAAATTTCACTCACTGGCTTGTTTCCTCTAGTTAGCTCAGCTACCTTTCTAATACAGTCCACACCCTCCTGCCTTAGGATGGCACCACCCACAGTGGGCTGGATCCTCCCAAATCAAGTAGGAACAAAGAAAATGCCACTCATACATATCCACAGCCAACCTGAAAGAGGAAATTTCTTAGCTGAGGTTCCCTCTACACCTGTACTTAAGCTTTGTTCAGTTAACAAAAACTAACCAGAATAGATTGTGCTAGCCTGTGTTTGCTCCTAGACCTATATAAATGATGATCATTAAATTAGTTCATGATCATTCAATTTTAAATATTCAGAAAATTATTACTACAGTTACTTATGGGAACCTTGTATCACACTGAATTGTGACATTCCTAATTTCCATTTTTCCTAGCTATCATTTTACTATTAATTTTGAGTTTAGACCTTCCAGTCAGCGCCAACTCAGGGCAACCATGGGTGCGAACTCGGTGGATGGTCCCACGATCCCCAGAGTCCCCAGAGGACTCTCCACATGATCTTAGGATCACTGGTGCGTGGAACACAAAATCAGTTCTAATCCAATCATGCCGGGCTTGAGCCAGCAGCAGGGAAGCAGAAAACCCGCCTGACCAGGGGCACAAGTCCCTTCCAGTCAGAGCCAGCTCCAGGTCATCTTGGGCACGAACTCAGTGGACAGTTCCATGGTCCCCACAGTCCCCAGGGGACTCTCCATGTGACCTTAGCATCACTGGTGAGTGGAACACACCATCTGTTTCAAACCAATTGTGCCGGTCCTGTGACAGTAGGAGCAAGGACAAAGGAGCTCTGCCTGACCAGCAGCTCTGGTTCCTTCTGATCGGTACCGGTATACCTTGATTTCAAACACACCAGACAGCCCCACAGTCCTCAGAGGAGACATCACTTCCAGGCACTGTAAAACACCCAGGATCTTAGGATTCCGGGTTGCCAGGACAACAGGAGCTTGGTCACAACAGGGTCTCAGGGTCTCAGAGGAAGCTTGACTGCCAAGAACTCTGACACACCCAGAATCTCAGGTTCACAGGGGCCCGGAATCACAGGATCACAGAGAAAGCTGGACTCTTAGGAGTCCTGAATCAACCTGGATTATAGGAAGGACAGGCTCCAATTAGATATATTGAGGGCAGCAAGCACTTGAGATAATCAGATGTCAGGAGGCAAGCATAACAACAGAAGCAACAGAAATCAAGGTTACTTGGAATCATCAGAACCAAACTCTCCCACCATAGCAAGTCCTATATACACCATCACACCAGAAAAGCAAGACATGGATCTAAAGTTACTTCTCATGATGAAAATGGAGGGCTTTAAGAAGGAAATACAGGAAAACACAGGTAAACAGCTAGAAGCCCTTAAAGAGGAAACACAAAAATCCCTTAAAGAGTTACAGGAAAACACTACCAAACAGGTGAAAGAACTGAACAAAACCATCCAAGATCTAAAAATGGAAATAGAAACAATAAAGAAATCACAAAGGGAGACAACTCTGGAGATACACATTCTAGGAAAGAAATCAGGAACCATACATGTGAGCATCAGCAACAGAATACAAGAGATGGAAGAGAAAAACTCAGGTGCAGAAGATTCCATAGAAAACATGGACACAACAATCAAAGAAAATGCAAAATGCATGGAGCAGGTGAGGGAGCCATCTTGTGTCCTGGGTCTCTCAGAGACCAGTCTGCCCAGGTGAGAGTGCAGACTGCTGAGGGTGAGCGAGCAGACTGAAGAAGAGACACAGCTTCTGGGACAGACAGAAGAAAGACAGCTTCTGGGACAGACCCCGTTTTGGGCTCTAGACATTCAGGTACCTTTCCCTGCCAGAGGAGAGGTGGCCAACTGGGAGGGCTCTGATCGCCAGAGCAGGTGAGAGAGCCATCTTGTGTCCTTGGTTCCTTGGAGACCAGTCTGTGCAGGTGAGCATGCAGACTGCAGAGGCAACACATCTGGAATAGACCCTGTTTCGGGCCTTCATCTTCAACCAGGAGGCAGGTCTGAACATCAGACCTCTGTGCACCTTCCCTGCAAGAGGAAAACTTGCCTGTAGAGAGTACTCTGACCACTGAGACTAAGGAGAGAGCTGGACTCCCAGGACTGCTGACAGAGGCTAACAGAATCACAGGAGGAACAAGCTCCAACCAGAGACAACTATAACAACTAATGCCTGAGATTACCAGATGGCGAAAGTCAAATGTAAGAATCTTACTAAGAGAAATCAAGACCTCTAGCCATCATCAGAACCCAGCACTCCACCTCAGCCAGTCCTGGATACCCCAACACACCCGAAAAGCAAGACTCAGATTTAAAATCATATCTCATGATGCTGTTAGAGGACTTTAAGAAGCACATTAATAACTCACTTAAAGAAATACAGGAGAACACTGCTAAAGAGGTAGAAGTCCTTAAAGAAATACAGGAAAACATAACCAAAGAGGTGATGGAATTGAACAAAACCATCCAAGACCTAAAAAGGGAAGTAGAAACAATAAAGAAAACCCAAAGTGAGGCAACTCTGGAGATAGAAACCCTAGGAAAGAAATCAGGAACCATAGATGCGAACATCAGCAACAGAATACAAGAGATGGAAGAGAAAATCTCAGGTGCAGAAGAGTCCATAGAGAACATGGGCACAACAATCAAAGAAAATGCAAAAAAGATGCTAACTCAAAACATCCAGGAAATCAAGGACACAATGAGAAGACCAAACCTAAGGATAATAGGTATAGATGAGAATGAAGATTTTCATCTTAAAGGGCCAGCAAATATCTTCAATAAAATTATAGAAGAAAAATTCCCAAACCTAAAGAAAGAGATGCCCATGAACATAGAAGAAACCTACAGAACTCCAAATAGACTGGCCCAGAAAAGAAATTACTCCCAACACATCATAATCAGAACAACAAATGCACTAAATAAAGATAGAATATTAAAAGCAGTAAGGGAAAAAGGTCAAGTAACATATAAAGGCAGGCCTATCAGAATTACTCCAGACTTCTCACTAGAGACTATAAAAAGCCAGAAGATCCTGGACAGATGTTATGCAGACCCTAACTGGCTGTAGTAGCCATTCTAATATCGAATAAAATCAACTTCCAACCCAAAGTTATCAAAAAAGACAAGGAGGGGCAAAACCTACCAAGATGAACTCTCAATTCTGAATATCTATGCTCCAAATACAAGGGCAGCCACATTCATTAAAGAAACTTTAGTAAAGCTCAAAGCACAAATGACAGCCCAAGCTACTATACCCAGCAAAACTCTCGATGACCATAGATGGAAAAACCAAAGTATTCCATGATAAAACCAAATTCACACAATATCTTTCCATGAATCGAGCCCTTCAAAGGATAATAAAGGGAAAACACCAACACAAGTACAGAAACTACACCATAGAAAAAGCAAGAAAGTAATCCTTTCACAAACCTAAAAGAAGAGAGCCACAAGAAAGAATCCCAACTTTAACAATAAAAATAACAGGAATCAACAATTACTATTCTTTAATTTCTACTAACATCAATGGACTCAACTCCCCAATAAAAAGACATAGACTAACAGACTGGCTACACAAACAGGACCCAACATTTTGCTGCATACGGGAAACCCACCTCAGGGAAAAAGACAGACACTACCTCAGATTGAAAGGCTGGGAAACCATTTTCCAAGCAAATGGTCCAAAGAAACAAGCTGGAGTAGCCATTCTAATATCGAATAAAATCAACTTCCAACCCAAAGTTATCAAAAAAGACAAGGAGGGGCAAAACCTATTAAGATGAACTCTCAATTCTGAATATCTATGCTCCAAATACAAGGGCAGCCAAATTCATTAAAGAAACTTTAGTAAAGCTCAAAGCACACATTGGACCTCACACAGTAATAGTGGGAGACACAGGGACAGTATCCTAATTTAACAAAATCAGGAATGAAAAGGGAGACATAACAACAGAACCTGAGGAAATCCAAAGCATCATCAGATCCTACTACAAAAGGCTATACTCAACAAAAATGGAAAACCTGGATGAAATGAACAATTTTTTTTAGACAGATACCAGGTACCAAAGTTAAATCTGGATCCGATTAACATTTCTCAACAGCACCATATCCCATAAAGAAATAGAAGCAGCCATTAATAGTCTCCCAAACAAAAAATGCCCAGGACCAGATGGGTTTAGTTCAGAGTTCTATCAGACTTTCAAAGAAGACCTATTTCCAGTTCTGCACAAACTATTTTACAAAATAAAAAAAGAAGGTAATCTACCCAATTCGTTCTATGAAGCCACAATTACTCTGATACCTAAACCACAAAATGACCCAGCAAAGAAAGAACTTCAGAAAAATTTCCTTTATGAATATTGATGCAAAAATATTCAATAAAATTCTCAGAAACCAAATCCAAGAGCACATCAAAATGATAATCCATGATGAACAAGTAGTCTTCATCCCATGGATGCAGGATGGTTTAATATACGGAAATCCATCAACATAATACAGTGTACAAACAAACTCAAAGACAAAACCCACATGATTATCTCATTAGATGCTGAGAAAGCATTTGACTAAATCTAACACCCATTCATGATAAAAGCCTTGGAAAGATCGGGAATTCAAGGCCCATACCTAAACATAATAAAAAGCAATATACAGCAGACCAGTGGCCAACATCAAACTAAATGGAGAGAAACTTGAAGCAATCCCACTAAAATCAGGGACTAGAAAAGGCTGCCCACTTTCTCCCTACCTATTCAATATAGTTATTGAAGTCCTAGCCAGAGCAATTAGACAACAAAGGGAGATCAATGGAATAGAAATTGGAGAGAGGAAGTAAAAATGTCAGTACTTGCAGATGATTTGATAGTATATATAAGTGACCTTAAAAATTCCACCAGAGAACTCCCAAACCTGATAAACAGCTTCAGTGCACTAGCTGGATATTAAATTAACTGAAACAAATCAGTGGCCTTTCTCTACACAAAGAATAAACATGCTGAGAAAGAAGTTAGGGAAACAACATCCTTCACAATAGTCACAAAGAATATAAAATTCCTTGGGTTGACTCTAACAAAGGAAGTGCAAGGTCTGTATGATAAGAACTTCAAGTCTCTGAAGAAAGAAATTAAAGAAGATCTCAGAAGATGGAAAGATTTCCCATGCTCATGGATTGGCAGGATCCAAAAAGCAATATACAGATTCAATGCAATCCCCATCAAAATTCCAACTCAATTCTTCACTGAGTTAGAAAGGACAATTTTTAAATTCATCTGGAAAAGAGAATATCAAAATCTATTCTCAACAATAAAAGAACCTCTGGTGGAATCACCATGCCAGACCTCAAGCTGTACTATAGAGCAATGGTGATAAAAACTGCATGGTAGTGGTAAAGTGACAGACAGGTAGATCAATGGAATAGAATTGAAGACTCAGAAATGAATCCACACTCCTATGGTCACTTGATCTTTGACAAGAGAGCTAAAATCATCCAGTGGAAAAAAAGACATTGTTTTCAACAAATGGGGCTGACACAACTGGCGGTTATCATGTAGAAGAATGTGAATTGATCCATCCTTATCTCCTGTACAAAGCTTAAGTCTAGGTGGATCAAGGAACTTCATACAAAACAAGAGACACTGAAACTTATAGAGGAGAAAGTGGGGAAAAGTCTCAAAGATATGGGCACAGGGTTAAAATTCTTGAACAGAAGAGCAACGGCCTGTGCTGTAAGATTGAGAATTGACACATGGGACCTCATAAAATTGCAAAGCTTCTGTAAGGCAAAGGACACTGTCAATAAGACAAAAAGGCCACCAACAGATTAGGAAAGAATCTTTACCAATCCTAGATCTTATAGGAGACTAATATCCAAAATGTATAAATAACTGAAGAAGCTGGACTCCAGAAAATCAAATAACCATATTTTAAAGTGGGGTACAGATCTAAACAAAGAATTTTTAACTGAGGAATACCGAATGGCTGAGAAGCACCTGAAAAAAAATGTTCAACATCCTTAATCATCAGGGAAATGCAAATCAAAACAGCCCTGAGATTCTACCTTATACCAGTCAGAATGGCTAAGATCAAAAATTCAGGTGACAGCAGATGTTGGGAAGGATGTGGAGAAAGAGGAACACTCCTACATTCCTGGTGGGTTTGCAAGCTGGTACAATGACTCTGGAAGTCAGTCTGGCAGTTCCTCAGAAAATTGGACACAGTATTACCGGAAGGTCCAGCAATACCACTCCTGGGCATATGCCTAGAAGATGTTCCAACTTGTAATGTGGACACATGCTCCACTATGTTCATAGAAGCCACATTTATAATAGCCAGAAATTGGAAAGAACCCAGATGTCCCTCAACAGAGGAATGGATGCAGAAAATGTGGTACATTTACAGAATGGAGTACTACTCAGCTATTAAAACCAATGAATTAATGAATTTCTTAGGCAAATGGATGGATCTGGAGGATATCATCCTGAGTGAGGTAACCCATTCACAAAAGAGCACACATGATATGTACTCACTGATAAGTGGATATTAGCCCAGAAATTAGAGTACCCAAGATACAATTTGCAAAACACATGAAACTCAAGAAGAAGGAAGAGCAAAGTGTGGATATTTAGTTAATCTTAGAATGGGGAACAAAATACCCATGGAAGGAGTTACAGAGACAAAGTTTGGAGCAGAACCTGAAGGAATGACCATCCAGAGACTGCCCCACTTGGGGATCCACCCCATAAACAACCACCAAATTCAGACACTAGGCAGATGCCAGTAAGAGCCCACTGACAGGAGTCTGATATAGCTGTCTCCTGTGAGGTTCTGCTAGTGCCTGGCAAATACAGAAGTGGATGCTCACAGTCATCCTTTAGATGGAGCACAAGGTACCCAATGAAGGAGCCTGAGAAATATCCAGGGAGCTAAAGGGGACTGAAACTCCTTAGAAGGAACATCAATATGAACTAACCAGTACTCTCAGAGCTCCTTGGAACTATAGCACCAATCAAAAAAACAGAAGGTGGAATTTGTGGTTCTAGCTGTATATGTAGCAGAGGAATGCCAAGTCAGTCATTAATGGGAGGAGAGGCCCTTAGTCCTGTGAAGGGACTAGGCCTCAGTAGAGGGGAATGCCAGGACCAGCAATGGGAATGGCTGGGTTGGGAAGCAGGGGGAGAGCGAGGGGATAGGGGATTTTCGGGGGGGAAACTAGGAAAGGGGATAACATTTGAAATGTAAATAAAGAAAATTTCTAATAAAAAAAAAGGAAAAAAATGAGGGGGGTGTGGTGGTGCATACCTTTAACCCCAGCACTCAGGAGGCAGAGTCAGGCAGATTTCTGAGTTCGAGGCCAGTCTGGTCTACAAAGTGAGTTTCAGGACAGCCAGGGCTATACAGAGAAACCCTTTCTCGAAAAACCAAACCAAAAACAACAACAACAACAACAAAAACAAAACAAAAACAAACAAACAAACAAAACCAATTTTGAGTTTAATGGGTTTGGATTAGAAAGCCAGTCCATGTGGTATCTATTCCCAGAAGTCTACTGTATATTTGTTTATGGATCTGTGTGATCGGTGTTTATTCATTAATATTTGTCAGTGCTTAAAATTAATATCCATTATGCAACTCTTGCAATTCTGTCTGAGGCCATATTTATTAACTGGGTGCTTTGATATTTTTATCCTTCATAGCTTTTCATGTGCCAGATCTCTGTGTGATTGAAAGATCCTTGGAAACTGCCACTGCAGTTAATTTATACTTATGAGTTCCACCAATTTTTCACTTTACTTGGCAGCTCTGGTATTTTGAATTCAAGTGTTCCTCCTTCAAAGTAATGCTCCTTAGTCCTTTGGCTGTCTTATTCCATGTACTGGTGTGATAATGCTTGTTTTGGTGTTTTAGTTGTGATCAGTTGCCTGTTGAAGGTGGAGGGCAATTTCACACTTACAGAAACGTTGTAAAAAGAGCATGTTTGTTCTGATGGCATCTTCTGCAGACTCATTCATTGGGGAACTTCACGTTCATTTCCACTCTCCCTTCTCTCTTTTTCTGTTGGGTGACTTCCTTGAGAAGAAGGGTGCAGGAGTTCTTTTGATTATTAACCTGGTGTATAACTCCTCCTATTAGATTATTTGCAGTAGGTTTTAGTGTGTTTTGTTCCTCCTTCCTTATTTCCTTCTCTCCCTCTTTCTTCCTCTCTCCCTCTCTCTCTCTTCCTCTCTCCCTTCCTCCCCCCTCTCTCCTTTCCTTTCCTTTCCTTCCTTCCTTCCTTCCTTCCTTCCTTCCTTCCTTCCTTCCTTCTTTCCTTCCTTCCTTCCTTTTCTTTTTTTTTTTTTCTGGGGAGAGGGTGGGGCCTAAAGTTTCATGCAAATCCCAAACTCATGATGAGTTTTTGATCCTCCTGCTTTAGCCTCCTGACTGCTGGTATTACAGACATGCCCACCGTGACTGTTTATATCTATAAACCCAGTGTAGTTTCATTAGATTGTTTATCTTTAAATGTAGAGTTTAGCCCTACATAAATACTTTTAGAATATACACCATCTTTTTTTTACCTCTGTCATCTTAGGTTATGTGTTTATTTGTAGAGTTCTTTCCCCCCTTGAGTTAAGGGTTCATTGTACAGTGTCAGCTGGCCTTGAACTCACACAGATGTCTACCTCTGCCTTCCAAGTGCTGGTATTAAAAGAGGATACCACTATGCGCAACCTTGGTCTACTCTTTTAAAAATTTCCCCTTTTTCCCATTATCTTTTTCCAGATGACAACTTTTTAAGTTGAATGCTCATTTATCTATAGAGCTTCACCCATGGCTCGGTTTTGTTCTCTTAGAAAATGAAAGGGACAAGAACTATATTAATTTTATACGACCCTCATCCAAGTTCCTACAAGATCATCTCAAGAGAGGGAGGCTTTATTTTGACTCATGACTTTAAAGGAATTATTCTACCACTGTGGAGAGAATAAGAGAACAGTGGTTAGCATTATGGTGGCTAGGAAGTTCAGTGCAAAGAAGCACACAAAACAGCCATGTCAAGATGGCCTCTAAGAACACTCCCCCTCCTAAGTGACTTACTTCCCCCTATGACTCCACCTTCCAACTTTGGTGCCTCCAATAATATATCATGTTATGAACCCACCAAGGGATTAGTCTACCCACTGGGTCAGAGCCTCTGTGATTTAAATTCTCTGGAAATGCCCAGCATATCTACAGGAGTGTTTTGCTCATCTCTGAGGCAATTCTCAGTCTAATCAAGTTGACAATCAAGATTAATGCTCACAGCAGGACTTGACATATTGACAAGATATTTGTGGATAAAGTTAACACCAGGTGTGGGTTGATGTAAGCCTGCAAAAAAATAGTAGAGTGCAGATAAACACTGAAGCTACTTGTTTGCTGGTGGAAAATCACCACCTGTATTATGAAAGATGTTTGTCAGCCCTCCCAATTAGAGTACTGTGAGGGTATGGCAAAGTATGGATGCTGTACCTCTATGTGTTAAAGTAACTCAGACTGCTTGACTGCTCTGTCTGTAGGAGCCCAATGAGGGTGATGGGGCTGAAGAATCTGTGTGTCTTGTAAACACTGACTCATGCTACTGAGTGAAGCTCATATGCCTATTATATATGCTTCATATTTGTAAGCTAAGGAAACTTAGTTCAATTAATGGACAAGTGAATTTCATAAGTCTAACTGCCAACTCAGGTCCACAACTAAGTTTCTCACCTCCTGGTGCTTCACTCTCTTTACTGGTAAGGATCTCTTCAGATGTAAGAACTGTAGACCTGTATATACAATTAGCTGCTGTTAATATGACATTTATTTCATTGACAATTCTTGGACGTTGTTAGTAGGAAAATATCTTTGCTCGATCCATCATGCTAAAGAAGTTAGAATCACTAAACTCCGAAGGTGAGCAGAGCCATGCAGCTAGCTATGGTACATGAGGCCAATGACGTAATCCTTCAGTTGGAATGAGGCTGGAGAGTTCTGGACTTTCCTCTTCCTCTCACAGGCACTATCACATAGACCATACAGATGGTTTCTGTCTGAGAAGAGTCATCTCTGTGTAGTGTCTCACTTTGTCTCAATATCCTTCTCCTTATTGCTTTCTCCCTTGAGATTACAGAAACATTTTAATGAACTAAGCAACAATAAGTAAAGATACTTCACAAAGGAGACCATCAAATAATGATATGATCTGCTGTACCATTTTATTCTCTGATAGCTATGGGAGTGGGGTCTATGTATGAGTAAATTAAGTGTACTGGATTACACTAGGGACTGCTATGGACTGAGGGAAGACAATGAATGAAGATCACTCTAGAGAATAGTGGGGACCGTGAAGAGAAAACCTGTTCTAAGTTCTAGTCAATTGCTACCACGCAGAACATATGTCTCAAACAGCTAGATAGGTTTTTAGGTTTTCCTCCAAAAGACAGAACTAAGGGGTAGCTTCAGTTAGATTGTAAACCCATTTCTGATTTTGTTTGAAAAGTTCACCGTGTGAACATCACTGAACATTGCAGCCCATCCCCTCAGCTCCTGCATGCTGCTTTGTAGAGTGTGTGTGGCATTGTCCTTGTTCTCTTTGGGATTAAGACAGTATAATAGATTAGAATTCTCATCTAAAACACATTTGTTAGTAGCTACTTTGCCACCCGAACAGTAAATAAAATTCAATCACAAGAGTTTGGTTCAGTAAGGGTGACATTTAATTAACAGGAAATCATTTGTCTGAGAGTTAATCTATTGTATCTAGTAGTCTTTATTTTGTGAAAAAAAAATGCTTGTAAAGTATGATGCATCTTTAGAAGCTTATTGAAAGTGGATTAGTGAATACTAGAAAATAATAAAACATGAACATGTTTAAGATAATAGCACACAGAAAGAGACTTATCTCTACGTCTAGACAGATCCAATGACTCAGGTTTTGAGAATCTTGTTGAGTGTGTAGTCACTGAGCACAGCTGAATCCCATTTCTTTCTTGGTTTACAGACTGGATCTAGTAGATCTTTCGCTAAAGCAGCATGTGGTGTCTGTGAGCATGAGTAATAAATCAGACCTTAGTGCCATCTGGTAAAATAAAAAAATTTATTCAGGTTCTCAGTTTCAAGACAGCCATTGTGCTGGAGGAAATCAGAGAGTCCAGCCTTAGGGTAAGATTGACACTGGTGAATTGAGTGAAGGTTGTAGGTGCTAAGAGAAACATCTGAAGGATGAGGCAAACACTTGGGAAGGGAGGTGGCACAGTATAATGGGCTTTGTGTGCATCTGAATGTGCTTGTGGGATCTGAGTTTGGGTCCGAAGAAACCATGTAAAGTCTGAGCATGGTGCACACCAGGGAACAGAGAAGGCAGATCTCTAAAGCTCACAGCCAGCTACTCTAGTCAAATCATTGAGTTCCAGGTTCAGTAAGAGACCCTGTCTCAAAAGACAAGGTGGAGAGTGATTGAAGAAGACACCCAACATCACCCTCTGGCCTCCATATACACACAGATGCATGTGGACCCCCACATATATAATGGAAAACAGCAGAAGACTGATAGTGAATTCATTTATTATTATTATTTTTTCTCTTGTTATAGCCAAGAAGGCATTTCTGATTCCAGAATGTTAATATTCATCAGTATTACTTCATGGCTTTTTAATCTTTTTTGTGTAAGTCACAATTCAGAGTGCTAATTAATACTTTTAACCAAATAATCACTAATTAACTACCTCATTTATCTGCCAACTTCAAATGCCACACTAGTCTTCAAACTACTTTAATACACACATAAACACACACATAATAGATAAGTATGGGTGTGTGTGTATGTGTGAGAGTGTGTATAAGTGTGAATGTGAGTATGAGTGTGTGTGTATGTAAGTGTGTGTGAATGTATGTGTCTGTGTGAGAGTGTATATGTAAGTGTGTGTGCGAGTGTGTGTTTGTGTGTGTGTGTGTGAGAGAGAGAGAGAGAGTATGTGAGAGTGTGTGTGTGTGTGTGTGTGTGTGTTTGAATCTGTGTCATGTGTGTACAGGTGCCTGCAGAAGCAGGAGAGGGTATATGTTCCTTTTGTGTTTATGGCTTCTTCAGACCTCTGATGTTTTCTATGTCTTTTTTTTTTTTTTTTGTCTTATTTTAGGTAATTTCAGGAGGATGTTACATTCAGGCTGACCTTTTATCTTCATCTTTGAGGGAATCCCAGGGAAGCCACCATTAGTGTCTTTTGTTTATGATATTAGTTTTCATTCTTTTTAGTAGATTCTCGTTTCTACAACAAGAGCATTCCTTAATTTACTCACATATTTTTTGGTCCATAAAGATTGGATGTTGAATTTTATCAAATAAAGTTGTGGTAATCATCAACACATTTGTTTTTCTTACTGAAAACAGTTGAGTAGTTCTTTACATAAGTGGATCTGTAAATTTTCCTCTGTCATGAATTACTGGAAATTATTAAAGTTTGGATTTATGTCACTTTGGGTTTAGCATAATGGTATTTTAGATAGAAGTTTACTACTGTCTTTGGTCCTTATTATTCAAGTGTACTGTTTGTTTTTAACTCTAACTTATTAATATAAATAAATAAAGCAATAATAGTTGTAACTGGGGAATGTTTGAATTTTCCCTTCTTTTATCATTACCCAGGTAATAAATGACTTTTCAAACCCCTATGACTACAGAGAGAGATCTTGTCTCAAAGTACTTAGGTATATAACCTTTAGGTATATAACCTTTAGATATATAACCTTTAGGTACTTAGGTATATAACCTTTAGGTATATAACCTTTAGGTATATAACCTTTAGGTATTTAGGCATATAACCTTTAGGTATTTAGGTATATAACCTTTCTTTTCCCTTACTCTTATCACTAGTATTTTGGCTTATTTCTTGCTGTCATTTTGTCAAATCAAATGTTGGGCTTCTGAATCAATTCTGATATTTTACCTTTCCTAGAAAAATCTCTTTCTAATTAATACCCCATTTATTTTGCTTCTGGGAATTTATGTATGGATCAAGTTTTTTTGATCCTGTTATCTGGTGATTTGAAAGTTTACATGATCAATTTCAATTTTTATTGATGATTTTCTTTACATTAACAAACAATTTAAACTTTGATATTTTTCTGAAATTAAAATAGAAATTTATATTCTCTATGTCATCCCTTCCTCCTCTGAAGAGAGACAAGTCTGTATGTACTGTGTGTTCTTCCTCTAGTCTTTTTCCTTTGGCAACTTATATGGGAATTTACAACTGGCTTTAAGATAAAGCCTTTAGATATTCATCTAAGTTACTCCAGTAGTTTTGAAGAGATCTGCTTTTATTTTTCATTTCTTGGTGTTTATAATTGCTTTATTTTTTACAGACAGAATAAAATATTATTTTAAAATTCATTGAATTAGATGTCATTCAGTAATAAGGAATATTATTCTGATTGTAAATGTTTAATCATTGGACATAAAACTGAAGTCTTCTCCTATCATCAGCTCTCATCATAATGTCTTCTGAAGAGGCTATTACTGCTATGAATTTGACATAAATTACTATATAACATCCTTTTAAAGGACTGACCAATATGTGTTGTACAGCTTTAATGGCAATATAATTGACTTCATTCTTTAAAAAGGATGTACACTAAAGTATACATCCTTTTAAAGTTATAAGTTATTCAATGATTTCTTATTTTTAGACACAGAAGTCATTACTGTTGTAGATATTACAAACAAAATTTTACGTGCCTTTTCTTATACTCAGGCAAGTGTTTCTTTCAGTTATACATCAGTTGAATATTATTTCAGTATATGAACAGTGGTATGTGTTGTTTTCTTTTTCTTTCTTTTTTTTTAAATTGAAAATAGATCCTTCTCTCATACAACATATCCCTAACACAGGTTTTCCTTCCAGCTTCAGAAAAAGAAAATAATGCAAATACAATTAATTGATAAAACAAAATTTATGTTCAGACACCTAGCAGCAAGAGAGTGTGAGAAATGGAGCTTTAACTTCCTAATAATTTTTTAGAAAGAGGAAAAAACTGGAAGTTAAGGGAGTCAAACTACCTATTGAGGAACACCTTCCTGGACTCCGTCTCCACAGCCAGGTTTATGTGAACATGAGATCTTCTAGAAAGCCATGCCTGGTTTAGTGGCTGAGAAGTGGTCAGTTTTTTGTTACTGGGGAAATCCAAGCTCTCACTCCACACACACCCTGCTGTGATATTTTTTCAGTCTGGTCATGGATAATGATTTGCTAGCATTTTGAGGAGAGTTGATGTATAGTTGTCATGGTTAGTGTCAGTTGCTAACTTGATGGGGTCTACAATAACCTAGGAGATAAACCTCTGGAAACACCTGTGAGAGATTATCCAGATTAAGGCCAGCATTTGAGAATGTCTGTAGCAGTGAGTTTAGCTACTCTACTTTGTACTCCTGGTGGGTTCCATACTTTCAGCCTCCCACCCAGGAACCCTTGGATCTGCGAATGAAACACACACACACACAATAGTTTATTTTTGAGATGCTTTGGTTAGCTCAAAGGCTGCTCAGTTCTAATCCTCCACCAGGCTGTCATAGATTTCTGGCTAGTACTCTTGACTCAACACCCTCTAAATCTATGTTCTACCTCTGCTACTTGGGTTTTTCTAAATGCCCCCCCCCCTAGTCTTTGCTACCTAAAGTGTCTTGGGGATACAGTCCTCACATGCATTTCAGATGATTTTCCTTCTGCAGCTCTAAATCTGATCTGTCTCCCTTCAAAACATGGCAATTCTCCTCTCCCTCCTCTCTCCCATGTCCTAGCCTACACAAATCTAAGGGTCCCATCCTGTCTCCCTTTGCCCAGCCATTGGCCACTGGCATCTTTATTGATCAATCAAAAACCAATTGGAGACAAGACCCTTCAGTTTTCAGATGTGCAGATGTGCAGTTTTCAGATGTGCAGATTCCTGATTAAAACATCTCTGGGTGAAGATTCAGGTGAAAGAAAAAAAAAAAACAGATACAAACACTATCACTTTTCTTTCTCTGCTTCCCTTTCCGGGGTTATCAGTAGACAAACAGGGTCTTATTATGTAGCTCTGACTATCTCAGAACTTGCTATATAGGCCAGGATATGTTAAACTCACAGAGATGCTCCTGTCTCTGTCTCTCAATGCCAGAATTAAAGGAGTACATGGCTGCCTGGTGTTTCTTTCTCTATCTCCTCTCTCTTCCCTACTCCTTCCTTCCCTCCCTCCTTAGGTGTATACAATGTTGAATCCAACTATTTCAAACTCCTACTGCTTTGACTTCACCACCATGATGGTCTGAACCCTTATATAATGAGCCAAAGTCAACTTATTCTTTCTCCGAATTGCATTTGCTGGGTATTTTATCACAGTAACTGGAAAACAATTTAAGGCAAGTTATAGCCTTTTCTATAATAATATATTTGGTTAGTGAGCCTCATCAGATCATCTTTTTCTTTGGAACTCTGGTATATATAGTGTCGATACCTTGATATCCAGCTTGCTTTATCTTCATGGACAAGTGGCAAGGAAAACAGAGAGGCCCCTAACATAAGCATTGGAAAGTTGTGTTTCTTATTGCGTTGAAAAATAGACTTGCTTTCACATATTAGTGTTGAATAATTTTTAAAAAATGATTCTTACTTATTTCCATATTAGAGGGAGTGTATGTGTAGAATGTTTCTAGATGCAGTTTGAGTATTAGAAGTCCTCAAATAAACATGACAAATGTTTGTTTTGCTTTGTTTTATATGTTTAATGTTTTTTTTACAGTCCAGTCATTATCTCCCTTCCAGTCTGATCTCTGACAGTTCCTCAATCTGTTTCTCCTCCTATCTCCAAGAGGCTGTCCCTACCCTCCCACTGCATCCCACCACACTCCACCAGGCCTCTCCATTCCATGGGGTCTCAAACTCCCAAGGGTTAGGTGCATCTTCTCTCACTGAGGCCAGACCAGTCAGTCCTCTGCTGTATAAGTGTCAGAGCCTTGTGTCACCTAATGTATGCTGACTGGTTGGTGGGTGGCTCAGTGTCTGAGAGATTTCAGTGGTCTAAGTTAGTTGAGACTTCTGGTCTTCTTATGGGACCACCCTCCTTCTCAACTTATTCCAGCCTTTCCCTAGTTCTGTCCCTAATTTAACCACAGGGTTCCCCGACTTCAGTCCACTGGTTGGGTGTAAGTATTTGTGTCTGTCTTGGTCAGCTGCTTGTTGGGTCTCTTGGAGGGCAACCATGTTCTTGTCTGTAAGTACATCATAGCATCAGTAATAGTGTCAGTCCTTGGAGCCTTAAGGACTGATCCCAAGTAGGGTCTGTCTTTGGACTGCCTTTCCTTCAGTCTCTTCTCCATTTTTGTTCCTGCAGTTATTTTAGACAGGAACAATTCTGGGTCAGATTTTTTTACTGTAGGATGGCAACCCCATCTCTCCACTTGATGCCCTGTTTTTCTACTGGAGGTGGACTCTTCAAGTTCCCTCCACCTACTGTTGGGTATTTCATCTAAGGTCCCTCCCTTTCAGTCCTGAGAGTCTCTCACCTCTCAAGTCTCTGGTACATTCTAAAAGTTTCTCCCACCTCCCACCTCCCAAGGTTGCCTGCTTCTATCCATTCTTCTGTTCTTCCCAGCTTCACTCCTTTTCTCCTCCCATAATACCTGATCATGTTCCTCTTTTCCCCTCTCCTCTCCCACCAAGGTCCCTTTCTCTCCCCCCCCCCCCCATGATAGCCTTCTTCTTCCTCCCAAGTATGATTGAAGCATCCTCACTTGGGCACTTCATCTTGTTAACCTTCTTGAGTTCTGTGGATTGTATCCTGGGTATTCTGTATGTTTTTGGCTAATATCCATTTATTAGTCAGTACATACTATACATGTACTTTTGGGTCTGAGTTACCTGATTCAGGATGATACTTTCCAGTTCCATCAATTTGCCAGCAAAATTCATGATGTCCTTGTTATTAATAGCTGAATAGTATTCCATTGTTTTCTGTATCCATTCTTCCACTGTGGGACATCTAGTTTCCAGCTTCAGGATATGACAAATAAGGGTGCTATGAACACAGTGGAGCATGTGCCCCTATGGCATGGTGGGACATCTTTTGGGTATATGACCAAAAGTAGTATAGTTGGGTCTTCAAGTAGATCTATTTCCAATTTTCTGAAGAACCTCCAGATTGACTTCCAGAATGGTTGTACCAGCATGCAATCCCACCAGCAATGGAGGAGTGTTCCTCTTTCTCCACATTCTTGCCAACATATGCTGTCAACTGAGTTTTTTATCTTAGCCATTCTGATTGGTATAAGGTAGAATCTCAGGGTCATTATGATGTTCATTTCCATGATGACTAAGGATGTTGAATATTTCTTTATATGCTTCTCGGCCATTTGAAATTCCTCTCTTGTGAATTCTCAAGAAATTGAAGAAGACTTCAGAAAATGGAGAGATCTCCCATGCTCATGGATTGGTAGGATTAGCAAAGTAAAAATGACTATCATACCAAAAGCAGTCTATAGATTCAATGAGATTTCCATCAAAATTACAACACAATTCTTCCAAACATGGAAAGAGCAATTCTCAATCTCATATGGAAAAGAAAACAAACAAACAAACAAAAAACACCCAGGGTAGTGAAAACAATTCTAAACAATAAAAGAACTTCTGAAAAACCTCAAGATATACTTCCAAAAGTATAGTGATAAAAACCATATGATATTGGTACAGAGATAGATGGATTGGTCAATGGAATAGAATTGAAGACCCAGAAATAAAATCACACACTATGGACACTTGATCTTTGACAAAATAGCCAAAAATATACAATGGCAAAATGAAAGCATCTTCAATAAATGGTGCTGGTCTAACTGGCAGTCTATATGTAGAAATAGGAAAATAGATCACCTTGCACAAAGCTCAAGTACAAGTAGATAAAGAATTTCAACATAAAACCAGATACACTGAATCTAATAGAAAAGAAGGGGGAAAGACCCTCAACTTCATTGGCACAGGGTGAAATTTCCTAAACAGAACTACAATGGCTCAGGCTCTATGATCAAGAATTGATAAGTGGGACCTCATACAATTGAAAAGCTTCTGTAAGGCGAAGGACATAGTCAACAGGACAAACTGGCAACCTACAGATGGGGGGAAAAGTCTTTACTAACCCCACATCCAACAGAGGACTAATATCAAAAATATATAAAGAACTCAAGATGCTAACCTCCAAAAAACAAAAAAAGCCCAATCAAAAAATGGGGTATAGAATAAGTTGTTTTTTAAAGGAGACAGCCACCTATAGTACATACTAAAATGCCCTTTATTTTCTGTCTTCAAAGCAATATGTGAATGATAATATATTTTTAAATATTTATTTTTTCAATTTTCTGTTTGTTTGCCACATTATGTATGTGCACCAAGTGTATGTTTGGTCCCCTAGGAGGCAAAAAGAGAGTGACAGACAGACCCTTTGTAACTAGAGTTTCACACAGCTGTGAGCTGTTATATAGAAGCTGGGATCAGAACCCAGGTCCTTGTAAGAGCAGCAAGCACTCTTAACCACCGAGTCATCTTTCCAATATCTAAAATGGCATTTTAATGGAACATATGGCACATAGATGAACACATCTACACACACACTCACACACTCTTACATACACTCACATATTATACTCACATATCGGCACATACACTCTTATGTGCATACTCTTATGCACACTCACACCTATTCACACTCATACTCACATACACTCTTACACACACTCTTACACGTACTCACACAGCTCATTACTCACACACACTCATACACACTCACACACGCACACACACAAATTTATATATATATATATAATATGTATATATATATATATATATATTCACCTACACTCACCCCCAAATCCTTAAATGTATATTCTTAAACACTGTCATATACACGTACACTTACTGACACTCATATTTCACTGACATGCATACTTTCACCCACATTAACACACACACACACACACACACATCAACCTTAGAAGTTGCACAGCCTATGTTAGAGAGACTTATTCAATTTGTAATAACTGTAAGTTTTTTAGCCACTGAACCATTGCATCATTAATTTTCATTTATTCCTATTTCACTTGGAGGTGGACTGGTTCCAAGCTCACTAATTCAAACATTTAAAATAATTAAAAGTTCCATATTACAAGAGGAAAATGCTCTTTCCTCCACCTTGGACTGTGTCCTTTTCTACACTCATTTATCAGCCTAATGCTGAAAAATAGTAAATCAAATAGCATTTCACATGGATCCTGCTTGTCTTAAACATCCACAATGCAACTTAGGAGTATATGCAAGCGTTTGTGCCTGGGCAGTGAATTTACTGTTAAAATTACATTTACAAATGCTTGCATATTTTTAATGGGTTAAAAGGGTACCATGTCAGAAACATGTATGAACATGAACAGCTATATACAACAGTCAGGAGAATGACAAGCTGAACTCTGGGCTAAAGGACATGCCTCTCACTTTAGACAGTAGGTGATGCCACTCACTTTAATGAGGTCAAAGGAGACTGTGGATTCTTTCCTGCAGACTATTCATTCCAGATCTATACATTACTCCTCTTGATGATCTAGACTTATATAATTATTTCCTGAATTCTAGGTAACAGAGTCTCCAGAATTCTATGCATAAAAAAATGAAAGTGTAAACATTTTGTACAGATGGGAAACTTGTGGCTGGAAATACTTTACTCTAACATGAAATAGAGTGAATATTGACCATATCAGAAAATTCCTTTCTTCCAGTCCCAACCCCACACCAGTAGTATTGCTTTTAGAGAGAAAAAAGAATTAGAGAGAATGTGTTCTGATGCTCTGATGAGACTCTAGAGTGACCAAGGATCCTGAGCTCAGCAAAGCACACAGGCTCACAGCCAGTGAATGGCTGAGCTAGAGTATCACGTCGCTCTCCCTCTAGTTTTGACATTAATGAAGTTCAAGCCAAATGGTCAACAATGGCCATAAACTTGATACACGGGTTTGAAATATGCTTTCTAAACATTCATATTTATGTGATGGCATTCCATGTCTCCTAAGGATTCACTTTGAACAAAATAAGCCAAACAGCAAATGTATTATCTAGGGTAAACTTAAGTAGATTTGAGTATATTTACCTTTTAAATGTTTTCTTTCTGTGTATGATTTCTTTGTAATATATTCTATAATAATGTATGGCCAAACTTCCATGTATTCTTTGTGCTACATAATAATCTGTTGTTCTGGACACAATAAAATGTTACACCAAAGACAATTACAAAGTTTACTATAGTTCTCTTAAAAAAAAAGTCCTGGGAGAGAACTTAGCTAGTAAAGTGATTGCCTTTCAAACATTAGGACCAAAGCTTAGTCCCCAGAACCAGGCCTCCACACATGTGTGCACATACCTACATGTGCACACCAAACTGTGCAATCTCCATTAAAATTCCAACTCAGTTCTTCACAGAGTTAGAAAGGGCAATTTGCAAATTCATCTGGAATAACAAAATACTTAGAAGAGCAAAAACTATTCTCAACAATAAAAGAACCTCTGGTGGAATCACCATTCCTGACCTCAAGCTGTACTACAGAGCAATTGTGATAAAAAACTGCATGGTGCTGGTAAAGTGACAGACAGGTTGATCAATGGAATAGAACTGAAGAACCAGAAATGAACCCATACACCTATGGTCACTTGATCTTTGACAAGGGAGCTAAAACCATCCAGTGGAAAGAGGACAGCATTTTCAACAAATGGTGCTGGCTCAACTGGCAGTTATCATGTAGAAGAATGGGAGTTGATCCATTCTTATCTCCTTGTACAAAGCTCAAGTCCTAGTTGATCAAGGACCTCCACATAAAACCAGCTACACTGAAACTAATAGAGGAGAAAGTAGGGAAGAGCCTTGAAAATATGGGCACAGAGGAAAAAATCTTGAACAGAACGACAATGGCTTGTGCTGTGAGATCAAGAATCAACAAATGGGACCTCAAAAAATTGCAAAGCTTCTGTAAGGCAAAGGACACTGTCAATAAGACAAAACAGCAACAAACCGATTGTGAAGTGATCTTTACCAATCCTAAATATGATAGGGGACTAATATCCAATATATATATATATATATATATATATATATATATAGATAGATAGATAGATAGATAGAGATAGATAGATAGATATAACTCAAGAAGTTGGACTCCAGAGAACCAAATAACTCTATTAAAAATGGGGTACATAGTTAAACAAAGAATTCTCAACTGAGGAATATCAAATGGGTGAGAGGCACATTTAAAAAAATTTCAACATCCTTAATCATCCAGGAAATGCAAATCAAAACAATCCTGAGATTCCACCTCACACCAGTCAGAATGGCTGAGATCAAAAACCCAGGTGACAGCAGATGCTGGCAAGGATGTGGAGAAAGGGGAACACTCCTCCATTGCTGGTGGGACTGTAAGCTGGTACAACAACTCTAGAAATCAGTTTGGTGGTTCCTCAGAAAATTGGCCATAGTACTACCTGAGGACACAGCAATACCACTCCTGGGCATATACCCATAAGATGCTTCAACATGTAATAAGGATACATGCTCTACTATGTTCATAGCAGCCTTATTTATAATAGCCAGAAGCTGGAAAGAACCCAGATGTCCCTCAACAGAGGAATGGATACAGAAAATGTGGCACCTTTACACAATGGAGTACTACTCAGATATTAAAAACAATGAACTAATGAAATTCTTGGGCAAATGGATGGGTCTGGGGGATATCATCCTAAGTGATGTAACCCAATCAGAAAAGAACACACATGATATGCACTCACTGGTAAGTGGATATAGCCCAGAAGCTCAGAATACCCAAGATACAATTTGCAAAACATAAGAAACTCAAGAAGGAAATTGGGCATAGTACTACTGGAGGGTCCCGCAATACCTCTCCTGGGCATATATCCAGAAGATGTTCCAACTGTTAATAAGGACACATGCTCCACGATGTTCACAGCAGCCTTATTTATAATAGCCAGAGGCTGGAAAGAACCCAGATGTCCCTCAACAGAGGAATGGATACAGAAAATGTGGTAATTTACACAATGGAGTACTACTCAGCTATTAAAAAGAATGAATTTATGAAATTCCTAGGCAAATGGATGGACCTGGAGGGTATCATCCTGAGTGAGGTAATCCAATCACAAAAGAACTCACTCACTGATAAGTGGATATTAGCCCAGAAACTTAGGATACCCAAGTTACAAGTTGCAAAACACATGAAACTCAAGAAGAAGGAAGACCAAAGTGTGGTCACTTTTCCCCTTCTTAGAATTGGGAACAAAACACCCATGGAAGGAGTTACAGAGACAAAGTTTGGAGCTGAGATGAAAGGATGGACCATCTAGAGACTGCCATACCCAGGGATCCATCCCATAATCAGTTTCCAAACGCAGACACCATCGCAAAGGCCAGCAAGATTTTGCTGACAGGACCCTGATATAGCTGTCTCTTATGAGGCTATGCCAGGGCCTGGCAAACACAGAAGTGGATGCTCACAGTCAGTTATTGAATGGAACACAGGGTCCCCAATGGAGGAGCTAGAGAAAGTACCGAAGGAGCTAAAGGGATCTGCAACCCTATAGGTGGAACAAAAATATGAACTAACCAGTACCCCCGGAGTTCGTGTCTCTAGCTGCATATGTAGCAGAAGATGGCCTAGTCGGCCATCATTGGGAAGAGAGGTCCCTTGGTATTGCAAACTTTATATGCCCCAGTACAGGTGAATGCCAGGGCCAAGAAGTGGGAGTGGGTAGATGGGTGAGTGGGTGGGTAGGGGAGTGGGTGAGGAGGGTATGGGGTACTTTTGGGATAGCATTTGAAATGTAAATTAAGAAAATACCTAATAAAAATATAAAAAACATAATTAAAAAAAAGAAAAAAAAAGATGAAGGAATAAACATAGTAGTTGAGAGTGAAAAAACAAGAAGGAAGACCAAAGTGTGGATACTTCTATCCTTCTTAGAAGGGGGAACAAAAAACCCAGGGAAGGAGTTACAGAGACAAATTTTGGAGCAGAGACTGAAGGAATGACCACCTAGAGATTGCCCCACCTGGGGAGTCCATTCCATAAACAACCACCAATCTTAGATACTATTGTAGTGCCAAAAAGAGCCTGCTGATAGGAGCCTGATATAGCTGTCTTCTGAGAGTCTCTGACAGTGCCTGACAAATACAGAAGTTGATGCTCACAGTCATCCATTGGACTGAGCACAGGGTCCCCAAGGAAGGAGCTAGAGAAAGTACCCAAAGAGCTGATGGGCTTTGCAGCTCCTCAGGAGGAACAATAATACTAAGTAACCAGTTCTCCCAGAGCTCTGTGGGACCAAACCACCAATCAATGAAAACACATGGAGGGATTTGTGGCTCTGGCTGCATATGTAGCAGAGGATGGCCTAGTCGCTCATCAATGGGAGGAGAGGCCCTTAGTCCTGTGAAGGTTCTGTGCCCCAGTATAGGAGAATGCCAGGGCCAGGAAACAGGAGTGAGTGGGTTGGGGAGGAGGGAGAGGGGGCAGGGGGGAAAGGATAGGGGATTTTCAGAGGGGAAACTAGGAAAGGGCATAACATTTGAAATGTAAATAAAGAAAATATCTAATTAAAAAAAAAAGAGAGAGAAGTGAAAGAAGTTTCCAGTGGCAAGACTGAGTGGAGTCTACGATTCCTAGAAGGTGCAAAACTACAGCTCTAGACCTTTCTTTGTCTGAGTATAAAATCAGAAAAGATGGATCTTAGCAAGGAACACACTGTCCCAAGCAGTTCTGGCAAGATCCTAGTGCAATGGGACTGGAATGGGAGATGCTCAGGTAATCCCAGATCTGCGGACGAAGACTCATAGGAGTGAATTATGTGCAGAGGTACAAGTGAGAGTTGAAGTCTCCAGTGGCAAAATAGAGACCTCAAGATCCAGAAATAGAAAGAGACCACGGTAAAAACAAAACAAAGCAAAATAAAAATAAAAAACAAAACACATGGTCATGAGAAATATGGTATTATATGAACCATCTGTATTAATGATAAGCAATATGGCAAGATTTGAGAAAAAGAGTAGGCCCAAGAGCTAGATGTTATTAGTGAATGAATGGAGCTAGAAGGATGTCAGGATCTCAGAGGGAATGTAATGGAGAAGAAGGAGGTGGCACAGTAAGAAGGCATGAACATTAAAAAGAACATGTGTGCTTGTGTACTAGGGGTGGGTATTTTTGTGTGGTATATGTATACTTCAGGGGCTACACACACACACACACACACACACACACACACACCATACCAGAGGAGGCTATCAACTGTCCTTCTCTATCACTTTCTGCTTTATTCCCTTGAGATAGCATCCCTCATTGAAACTAGAGTTAGGATGGTGGCTGGGAAGATCTAGAGACTCTCCTGTATATACCTGCCCCATCTTCCACAGCACTGAGTTATAGGTCCATGTGTAGCCAAGCCCAGCTTCTAACTATGGGTGCTGGGATTTGAACTCAGATACTCATGCTTGTCCAGTAAGTGCTCTTATCTACTGCACCATCTGTATACATCTCAGAAGTGTGTTTTTACAGAAGACCAAAATAATATCATCTCTATCTCCCTACCCCAAGAAACACTGGTGGGAGATTTACATTGTCCTATGAGTGATCCAGGGTGGAAGCAGGGTCATCCAGAGTATTGGAAGCATATGGAGTGGGCATTTAGTGACTAAATCAATGATATTACAGAGCTTCCTCACTAGGTTTGGAGGACTTCGCCAGCCTCTAAGTTATTCAGCAGTGAAAACAGACTTGGGAGAAAAAGTCAAGTGAGAGAAAAGGGACAGCAGGGACAGAAGCAAGGTTTTCTATGTGTGGACAGGTTCACTCATATGATACATGGCCATTTTGATAACTTTAGGAATGACTTATGTAGAGAACAGATTTTGGACTTATCAGTTAGATGGAGTTAAGTATACCCCAGTGTGGAATGATTGGATCTGAAAATGTTTCCTCACTCAGAAAGTGGCTATTTAAAGGGGTTTTCACTTTTTGGATAATTCTTTATTAGATATTTACATTATTTACATTTCAAATGTTATCCTCTTTCCTGGTTTCCCCTCTGAAACCCCCCCATCCCCTCCCCTCTTGTCCTGCTCACCAACCTACCCACACCTGGTTCATGGCCCTGGAATTTCCCTACACTGGGGCATAGAGCCTCCACAGGACCTCTCCTCCCATTGATGAGCAACTAGGCCATCCTCAGCTACATATGCAGCTGGAGCCATGGGTCCCACCATGTGTTTTCTTTGGTTGGTGATTTAGTCCCTGGGAGCTCTGGGGGTACTGGTTGGTTCATATTGTTGTTCCTCCTGTGGGGCATCTTTAGAAACAAGATAAATTCTCATCAGCCTGGTAGGATCATGTGTGAGTGCCTACTCAAGAAAGAAGGATAAATCATCCTGTCTTACAAGTGCTTTTACATTCTAATGCTTCTGTGAATCTAAGATAAATTAGCTCAGATCCCCATGCATCATCAACATGGCAGGATGTCATTGCAGCATTTGATGAGGATTCAGAGAAACATATTTTATAAACCTTAAATCAGAGCATGTGGTTCAGCTATGGATATTTTCTAATATCTAAATTGAATAATACAGAATTATGTCTGATTAATCATCAACTGTGCTGCCTTCATTGAGTAGGATGGAATAAATTTAAAATTGGATTGACTCAGAAAAATCTAAGATATGTGACCACAGTACTTGTAAGCAGGTATAATTTGTCAGGTGAGTATTTCAGTAGCTGCCTTTTTTGATATATTAAACATATTCTGATCTGGGGTAGAGAAAGGGCTAGTGAAATTCCTGGAGTTATCCAAATCCCAGAAATGAAAAATATAACTCTTCCTGGATAATTTAGACTTGTCTCCTCTACTATCAAGTCCTTTGATCTTACACTAGTTTCATTTTTTTTTCTCACTCAACTGCTTAGAAACACATTATCTTGCTTAAGATGAGTAACCCATGGAGGATAATTTACTTCTATTTCCAGCACTGTAATCCAAGCAGAGTCCTTCACTCTCCCAGTGAGAAAGAAATCTCAGCAGTCCATACAGCAATCTCTACAGCTAGTCCTATACTTGTGAGTGCAGTGTGACCCTGCACATTAGAAAGCTACATGCACATTGTTTAGCTAAGCTTTTCAGGAGTGTACTGGCTCAATGGAGAAAGAATAGTGTCAGCCGTTCAAGTTCCCACATCTTCACTCATTCCTTATGGAATTTCTACAGACATTTCAGTGTCTTCTTCCTCCTTCATGACAATTGGCTTCTGCAAGGGGAGAACCTCACAATTCAGTTCAGGGTTATTGTACAGCTGTAAAACAAAATCAACCAACTAATCAAAAAATATTGATATTTACTAGAATTTCCATGAGGTGAAGAATTGTAGGTCAGGTGACCTCATCACTAATGACAGTGACATTAGTAGTCACCTACTAAATATGGCCAAAATCTCTCCCTGTTACAGTAGCAGCTTCTGGATAGTGTTTTCTGAACTGGGAGATATGAAGAATGGTAGTTATGAATTATATCCTGGCTTCTAACCATGAAGGCATTATGAAATTCTCGAAATTTACACAAATAGCCCATGTAAATGACATTTTAAACTATTTTCTGCAGAAACACTACTAAATTGTTCATGATAGCATTCAATCTACATGAACTTTTATGCCAGGGTGAAGGATAAACCTCAATCTAGAACATGGAGAAGAAAGGCCATAAAGCATGGCTGGCATCTTTAAAGTCCAGAAAGAATGGAGCTAGAGAGAGTAAGAGTGCTAGGTAAGAGTGCATGGCATGTAACCATGAGGAGTTCAAATCCTCAGAACCCACATAAAAGCTGGGCACAGTCACACAAGCCTGTATCCTTAACACTGAGGAACGAGTGTCCATAGATAGGCAGGTTTCCAGAGATTGCTACCCAGCTAGCCTAGCCTACACAGGGAGCTTCAGATTTAGTAAGACTCTGTCTCAAGAAAATAAAACTTAGAGTGATAGAGGAATACACATGACCCCATGCTATAACCTCTATGTGCATGTGCATGGGAGGGTGCGCCCACACCTACATGAACAGACACAACATACACATTTATACTTTCCCAATACCTATAATACAGAGTCCTGGGTCACTTCAGTGGGGATCCTCCCAGAATTCTACCACAAACCCCTCAGGCACTTGGGACAGCTATCTTGGCAGAGGCCTAACAGGAAAGTTCAGTGGGTGCTAGGGCTCTTTCCATAGCTTTGGTCTTGAATCCAGTCAGTTTTCTGAGTAGAGCCTTTTAGAAGCTTATGGAAAAGAGACTTTAGTCTTCATTGTTCAAATCTTTACTTTAAATTGATAATCCACATGTCCATGTCAGCAATATTTAAAACCCATAACCTATACTATTTGCTCTCCATTACCAAATGGTTCATACTCTTGGCCAAATATTCACACCCAGCAGTAGCAGACTATAGTTTCCTATGGAATGCTACTTCTTGTTCTGATTATGTTAAGTCAACAAGGAGTCTGGTTCATTCTATCCCTACCAGACCCATATTCATGGCTTTCTCTTTCAAAGGTCCATTTTCCTGGGTCACCTGGTCTATGTTAATTCTTCCTATTTTTCACATTTAGTTCTTGTTGCCCACAAGGCTTAGTTGAGTAAAGTTTCCAAAAAATCATAAGAGACTCAGATTTTTCTGTGCTGTGGAAAGGGAGACTGGGTATGTGGAGGAGCTCCAACTCTCACCCCCTTCAATGTCATTGTGTATTGTTAAAACCATAGTCCTTGCCTTCGCTTCCTACCAGAAGGGACTGAATCCTATTTAATATGTAGTTTGAAATCTAATGATGGGCTTCTAATTCAGAATATATTTACTGAAGTGGCAACAGAGTTATACTCCTCTTCCACCCTCAAACCACTAACAGGTGACATTGTCGGGTGACATTCTCTCACCTGTCCTCTAGGGCTTGCAAGTCCTTCATGACCTGTCAGATTCTTGGTCATATCTGAATCCCAGAGGATTTGGCCTTAGAGAAAAAGAAGAAGCTAAGGAGCTTCTCCCAGGGGCTTAGTAGGCAACTTCTAATGGAGTTCATGAATTCTTTACCCACTTTTTTTGTGTTCTTTTCTCCTCAGAGAAACAAGATCTCCATGTGATCCAGGAACAAAAGTTTCAGACAGAGTGGATTTGGAGTCTTTTAGGAGCTACTAGATCCCAGTTTTTTTTTTCTCTAGGACCATAATTTTTTAAAATATAAAATCCCCAGGGGAAGTATTGACTGAAAATCCCAAAGTCCCTGTCTGGAGCACTCATTACTTCAAACCTCCAGTTAGCATAAATTTCTCCTGGAGCTGACCTTTGACCTGTACTTCCTTCTTACCATTTGACCCTGATCAGATGCTGTCTTCATTAGAGTTTCTATTGCTACAAGGAAGCACCATGACCAAAAAGGCAATCTGGGGAGGAAAGGGTTTATTTCGGCTTACATTTCGATATTGCTGTTCATTGTCATAGAAAGTCAGGACAGGAACTCAAGTCAGGAATCTGAAGGTAGGAGCTGATACAGAGATCATGGAGGAGTGCTTCTTACTGGCTTATTCCATATGGTTTGCTTGGTCTGATTTCTTGTAGAATGCAGGACCACCAGTCCAGTGTTGGCACCACTTAGAATAAGCTGATCATTCCCCCATCAATCACAAATTAAGTAAAGGCCTTACAGCTGGGTCTTACAGAAGCATTTTCTCCATTGAGGTTCCTTTCTTTCAGATAGCTCTAGCTTATATCAAGTTGACAGAAGACCAGCCAGCACAGATGTCAAATGTCATCTCTATTCATAGATGTTGTCACAGGTGTCTACCCATGACTGGGCCTCAGATCTGCTGTTTGCCAATAGTTTTCATCTTTCTGTTTGACCTAGAAAGTCCTCAGATCTGCCTGAATCCTGCCACTACACATATCAGTCTTGGATTTGCACACTAAATGATCATGGCCCTGATGCTGATGGAAAGGTCCAGGCCAGATGGTAAAGGCTCTGGGTAAGCCATACCACATATCTCTTTACAGTATACATTTGTCTTCCCTTGAAATTAGGTCAGACTGAGAACATAACAGCCAAACACAGAAAAGATGTCATCAGAGGATGACATTTATCAACTCCTTTTTTAGGTACTAGACTTCACATACTGTGATTCATTTTGATTTCCTCCCATCATTCTGAGGCAAGTGTCATCAGGTGTATTTGCCAAAGACAAGACAAACATGAGTTCTAATGTGGTGAACATAGCCCATACTGCAAAGTTCTAATCAAGGCTCTTCTTGCTCTTAATGGCTACTTCCACTGTAGGGCACACCTCTTTTCTAGGAAGAGAACTAAGGGGAACTCATCTCTCCCTGGCATGCTGGGCAACAGTTGAACATTGGGAAAAGTGCTGTCTGATACTACTAAAATCAATATTAATAGGAATTCCTTGCGTTGGAAGCACACATTTGGATGTTGTTTTTCCTTTTATATATTTATTTATATATTTACTTATTGATTGATTGACTCAGTATACTCCCATTGCAGTTTCTCTTCCCTTCATCCCTCCAATACCCCCTGACCTCCCTTTGCACAAGATCCACTCCTGTATTTTGACTCCTTAAATGGAAGATTTTGGACTTTCTCTTGATCTGTTGGCTGTCTTAAGTAAAATGAACACTAAGTTTCAGTGAAGATAGATCAGCAGGTAAAGACACTTGGGTTGCATGAGTTTGTCAATCCAAGTTTGAGCTCCATAATCCACATAAAGATGGAAGGAGAGATACTGTTCCATAAAGATGTTCCTGACTTCTACACACATGCATGCACACTTTCACATATTACACACACTATACATACACATACACTATAATACACATGTTATAGACACATAATACAATCACACATTATAATGTTAAAAAATAAAATGAATCTGAAATTAAGGACTGTCAGTCAAACAGCCAGCAGAATCACTCTTTGCCAATACCCACTATTTCAACACTACATAAGCACGTTGGGGCAGCTACATAATGATAGAATCGTTTGTTCTAGCTCCTGGGGATATAGCCCTAGCAACAGCTGTTTTAAGAAGATTGCACTTGATTTTCCCTGCAGCTATTTCTATCTAGGCAAGATGGGACATGTTTGCTGGTGGCATAGCAGTGAGACTATTAAAACAGGTACAAAAGGAAGAATGCCAAGATTGGTATAAACACCAAATAAAGGTTTGCTGGAATTTGTGCAAGGAACCATTTTCTGGCTACCTAAGCAGCTCATGAACTGAGCTGGTTAAGTGACATGGTCCTATGCTGTCTTCCTCCATGACCTAAGATTCAATTAAAGACTTCTCTGAGCTGGACATATCTAGACAGATATGTCTATCTATCTATCTATCTATCTATCTATCTATCTATCTATCTATCTATCTATCTATCTGTCTGTCATCTATTTGTCTGTCTGTCTGCCTATCTATCATCTGTCTATCTATTATCTATCTATATATTTATCTATCTATCATCTATTTGTCTATCTGTCTGTCTATTTATCATCTGTCTATCATCTATCTATCTACCTACCTATCTACCTACCTATCAATCAATCATCTATTTGTCTATCTATCTATTATCTATTTGTCTATTAATCATCTATCTATTTGTCTATCTATCTATCTATCTATCTATCTATCTATCTATCTATCTATCTGTCATCTATTTGTCTGTCATCTATCTTTCTGTCTATCATCTATCTATCATCTATATATCTATCATCTATCTATCTATCTATCTATCTATCTATCTATCTATCTATCTATCTATCATCTATTTGTCTATCTGTCTGTCTATTTATCATCTATCTATCTATCATTTATTTGTCTATCTTTCTATTTATCATCTGTCTATCTATCTATCTATCTATCTATCTATCTATCTATCTATCTATCTTTATCTGTCTATCTGTCTGCCTATCATCTATCTCTCTATCCTATCTATCTATCTATCTATCTATCTATCTATCTATCTATCTATCTATCTATCTATATTCTATTTGTCATCTATCTATCTATCTATCTATCTATCTATCTATCTATCTATCTATGATCATCATCTATTTGTCTATCTATCTATCTATCTATCTATCTATCTATCTATCTATCATCATCATCATCTGTCTGTCAAACTACCTATCTACATATTTCCTTTTGTAGTGTAGGCAGCAGAATGGCAGGGGCAGTGATGGTGGAGTGACCAGCAGGACAAGCTGCTGAAGTAGCTGCTCTGACAGATTCAGAAAAGGCAGAACTGACAGACAAGGAGCCACCAATGCTGAAGCAGCAGCAAAAGTTCAGTAGCTGCCTCCTGAGGGAATAACAGTCACCATGGCAACAAGATGCAGCAGAACAGTTTGTGAGAGTGACCAGAGCAGGAACAAGGTGTGTGTGTGTGTGTGTGTGTGTGTGTGTGTGTGTGAGTAGAGGTTGCTTATAGCTTTAGAGGGTTAGTCTGTGATCATCATAGTTGGGAGTGTAGTAGCAGGTAGACACGCCTGATGTTGGAGCAGTAACTGAGAGGTAAATCCTAATCTGCAGGCAGACAGCAGAAAGGACAGGAACTGGTGGAACCTCAAAACCAACCTCCAGGCACATATACTCCAATAAGGTTGCACATTCTAATCCTTCTTCAAAGTTCAACTAAGACCAAAGATTCAAGTATGTGAACCTATGGGACTAGTCTCATTCAAACCACTACAAACTCATATTGTTCTTGCTAAGGACCTGAGTTCAGTTCTGAGCACCTAAGTCAGGCAGCTCACAACCACCTGTAACTGCAGATACAGGGGCACTAATGGCTTGCTTTCACAGACAGCTATACTCATGTGCACACATTCACACCTAGACACATACACACAACTAAAAGTAAAATTTTAAATGGAGATGAAAGATGATTAGTGTGAAAGGCAGGATGATAGCTATGTCTGGGTACAAAACATAAACATATATTATGAAACATGGAAACGTCATATAAAATTAAGCAGAACTGGTAATAGTTATTCTACTTCTTATTTAGGAGGCATGTTGACATTTGGGAATAATGTAGGGAAACTAAATAAATAAAGTTCTGAAAAGGAGTCAATAATGGAAAGTTTGGGAGACATTAGCATATGAGGTATGAAACAAGGGGTTGGGCCATGCCATCTTATGACTTTATACTGTTCTACAGGCTAACAAAGCCACTAACAAATATTTAGAGATTTTATTCCATAGTAGAGGACAATGAGTCACTAGCCAAGGACTAGAAATACAGTTTTAAACTTTATCTTGAGTCAGTGAAGGTGAGAACAATAGGAAGCCAAAAGTCAATTCAAAAGATTAGATATATGTATGTTTAAGTATGAACTCATGTTGCATACCCCCAAATATAGCCCAGTAATAATTTTAAGTAGTTTTTGAGTTATTAATTAATGAATTTGTGTGTGTGTATGTGTGTGTGTGCATGTGTGTTTTCATGGTGCATGTGTGGAAGCCAGAGGGACGTGTAGGAGTTGGTTTTCACCTTCCATCATGTGAATCCTAGAATCTGAACTTGTGCCCTTGGTATTGGTGACAAGTGCCCTTATCTGCTGAGTCATTTGCTGGCCCCAAAATATGTTTGTTTGTTTTTTGTTTGCTTAATTTACCTACATATCCTTTGTAAATAAGAGTTTATGACCCCTTTCTTCACCTGGTTTACGTGTGTTAAACTATTATAGTGTGTCCATCATATTGTGCATTTAGTAAACCCAAATGGAACACAACATATACCAGGATGAAGCAACACATGTCAAAAGTCAGAAAAAATTTGCCTGAAAGATTTCAGCTCTAGAACCTGTGAAATTCACCTCCCACTGAATATTCATGGGAAGCATTTTAATATTTGGGCTTTGTGAACTTTTGCCTGAGACCCTGAATGTCAAAACCCATGGTTACATTTATTTGCATAGGGTTGCGACCATGGGACACCATTCTGGAAACTTTTCAAAGGACTGTAGTCTTTATTGGAGAACCGAAGAGTTGACTTTGCTGAAATTGGATTCCAGATTTCTCTGTCTGTGGTGACATTTACTCAGCAATTTCATAATGTCACAACCAAGCTCCTGATGCAGGGTGAGATTCAGCTGTTTACAGAAACAAACTTACAGCCACTCAAGTGTGGTGAGTATTTTTAAAAAAGCACACAAAAATAATTGGAAGGAAAACAGTAAAATATAGGCATGTCTTCCATGTCTTCTTTTTAGGAAAATAATGTTAGAAGTCACTCTTGGCTGCAGAGGCATATGGGGCATCTTTGCTTCCCTGGGAGCTAACAGGGCTAGTTCTACTGTTTAGCAGATTTGAGAATCAGAAAGGATGATTTTGGTTTTGTTTTGTTTTGATTTTGTTTTCATTTTGTTTGTATTGTTCAATATCTTTTTACTCAAACTGGCATTCTTATAGTGACTTCACAATTATAGTTTTAGTTTTAGCTTTATAAGAGCAAAGCATGTATGGAATTTTTCTTTTTTTATGACATCAAAGATGCAGCTCCATGCCCTCGTCCTTGAGTTGAGTCTCTAAGAAGCAAACTCTTCTCTTCCTTCAGTGATCTCCTGGGATAAGTGTCTCTATCATCTTCAATTCTGATTGTTCTTCCTGTTTTAGACATTGTTGAATTTTTGATATGAAAAATAAGCAGTGGAATCTGCCTAAAATCACTCTACATCTTCTCTCCAAATGCACTTATGGATCATAATAAAATTATTAGTCTTCTATATGCTTATAATATTTGATAACTCATTAATCAGTGTTAGAGTTTTGACTGTTCATTGCTGAGTCTTATTCTGTAGTTTCTTCCTTAAATAAGACCTTTTCCTTTATAGTTGGTATTTGTTTCAGTTTTATTTGCTACTTTGAAAAATGTTCACATCATAAACTCTTCTCCAACTTTTCACAAGACCTATAAAGGCTGCTAGACTAAGTGATTTTCTGCTTGCAAAACAGCAGGAAACCAGTTGTTTCCAATTCATTTTGCTCTGAATGATGTCATGCAGTAGCTCCCAGAGAGTTAGTGAGTGAAAACTGGCAAGTATCCCTTCTGAGACCCTGAATGCCAAAACCCATGCTTACACCGCTGTGTGCTTTGGTGGATTATCTGGGTGTGGAGCTAACTCTTCCTCATAGATCTCAAGCTGATACTCAGATTACCTCATGATTTCTAGTGTTGTTCTTATTACGTCAGTCTCATTATTTAAACACAGAACGCCTTTTCTCTTTGAGAGCTTATAGTTTTACTTAATTCCTGTTATATTTTATTTGTTAGTGTGTGTGTGTGTATGTGTGTGTGTGTTTGTGTGTGAAGGTGAGAGGACAACTTGCCAAATGGAACCAGTTTGTTTCTTCCACTGTGGGTTCCAGTGTTTGAACTCAGGTCTTTGGGTTTGTGTGGCAATTTCCTTTCTTCACTCAGCCATCTTGGTGGCCCAATCCCTGATACTTCAAATGCTCATAATCATCCTTTGGTTGATCTTTCTTATTTACTTATTCTTAGGCATATAATTAAATTCTAAAATTGTTCTGTATTTTCAGGGTCTACACCTCCAATTGTTTTCATTTTCTTTTTTTTGTTTGTTTTTTTTTTGTTTTGTTTTGTTTTCATTTTCTATTTCTGTTATACTTATTATTTGGATGCAGAGCATTGAATTAACTATGTAATTTTGCAAGATTTTTCTTTCTTTTTGGTTTCATTTCTACTTTCTAGAAAATGGGCCTCATTTTATCTCCCAGACCTTCTGATATGTTGTATTTTGTCTTTGCTATACTTAATTTTCAGACATTCTTTTTTTTTGTTTATATTTTTTTAGATATTTTCTTTATTTATTTACATTTAAAATGTTATCCTCTTTCTTAGTTTCCCCTCAGAAAATCCCTTATCCCCTCTCCTTCCCACTTCTCCACAACCCACCCACTCCCATTCCCTGTCCTGGCATCCCCTATACTGGGGCATAGAGCCTTCAGAGAGCCAAGGGCCTCTTCTCCCACTGATGACTGACTAGGTCATCCTCAGCTACATATATACCTAGAGCCACAAATTTTACCATGTGTTTACTTTGATTGGTGGTTTAGTTCCAAAGAGCTCTGGGGGTACTGGTTAGTTCATATTGATGTTCCTTCTATGGGGCTTCAGACCCTTCAGCTCCTTGGGTACTTTCTCAGGCTTCTTCATTGGGGACATTGTGCTCAATCCAATGGATGACTGTGAGCATCCACTACTGTATTTGCCAGGCACTGGAAAAGCCTCACAGGAAATAGCTATATCAGGCTCCTATCAGCAGGCCCTTGTTGGCATCTGTCTAGTGTCTGGGTTTGGTGGTTGTTTATGGGATGGATCCCCAAGTGGGACAGTCTCTGGATGGTCGTTACTTTAGGCTCTGCTCCGAAATTTGTCTCTGTAACTCCTTCCATGGGTATTTTGTTCCCCATTCTAAGAAGGAAAGAAGTATCCACACTTTGGCCTTCCTTCTTCTTGAGTTTCATGTGTTTTGCAAATAGTACCTTGGATATTCTGATTTTCTGGGCTAATATCCACTTATCAGTGAGGGCATATAATGTATGTTCTTTTCTGATTGGGTTACTTCACTTAGGATGGATCCTTCAGATCCATCAATTTGCCTAAGAAATTCATTAATTCATTGGTTTTAATAGCTGAGTACTACTCCATTGTGTAAATGTAACACATTTTCTGTATCCATTCCTCTGTTGAGGGACATCTGGGTTCTTTCCAGCTTCTGGCTATTATAAATAAGGCTGCTATGAACATAGTGGAACATGTGTCCTTATTACTAGTTGGAGCATCTTCTGGGTATATGCCCAGGAGAGGTATTGCTGGATCTTCTGGTAGTACTATGTCAAATTTTCTGAGGAACCGACAGACTGATTTCCAGAGTTGTTGTACCACCTTGCAACCACACCAGCAATGGAGGAGTGTTCTTCTTTCTCCCCATCCTTGCAAGCATCTGCTGTCACCTAAATTTTTGATCTTAGCCATTCTGACTGGTGTGAGGTGGAATCTCAGGATTATTTTGATTTGCATTTCCCTGATGATTGAGGATGTTGGAATTTTTTCAGGTGCTTCTCACCCATTCGGTATTCCTCTGTTGAGAATTCTTGTTTATCTATATACCCCATTTTTAATAGGGTTATTTGATTTTCTGGAGTCCAACTTCTTGAGTTCTTTATATATATTGGATATTAGTTCCCTATCAGATTTAGGATTGATAAAGATCCTTTCCAAATCTGTAGGTGGCTTTTTTGTCTTATCGATAGTGTCATTTGCCTTACAAAAGCTTTGCAATTTTATGAGGTCCCATTTGTCGATTCACAATCTTACAGCACAAGCCATTGCTGTTCTGTTCAGAAATTTTTCTCCTGTGCCCATATCTTTGAGGCTTTCCTCCACTTTCTCCTCTATCAGTTTCAGTGTCTCTGGTTTTATGTGGAGTTCCTTGATCCACTTAGCCTTGAGCTTTGTATAAGGAGATAAGAATAGATCAATTCACATTCTTCTACATGATAACCGCCAGTTGTGCCAGCACCATTTGTTGAAAAGGCTGTATTTTTTTCTACTGGATGGTTTTAGCTCCCTTGTCAAAGATCAAGTGACCATAGGTGTGTGGGTTCATTCCTTGGTCTTCAATTCTATTCCATTGATCTACCTGTCTGTTGCTGTACCAGTACCATGCAGTTGGTTTTTTGTTTTGTTTTGTTTTGTTTTTTTGTTTTTTATCACAGTTGCTCTGTAGTACACCTTGAGGTCCAGCAAGGTGATTCCACCAAAGGTTCTTTTATTGTTGAGAATAGTTTTTGCTACCTTAGGTTTTTCTCTTTTCCAGATGAACTTACAAATTGCCCTTTCCAACTTTGTGAAGAATTGAGTTGGGATTTTGATGCGGATTGCATTGAATCTGCATATTGTTTTTGGCAAGATAATCATTTTTACTATATTAATTCTGTGAATCCATGAGCATGGGAGATCTTTCCATCTCCTGGGATCTTCTTTGATTTCTTTCTTCAGAGATTTGAAGTTCTTGTCCTACAGATTTGCATTTCCTTTTTTAGAGTCGCCCAAAGGAATTTTATATTCTTTGTGACTATTGTGATGGGTGTTGTTTCCGTAATTTCTTTCTCAGCATGTTTGTCCTGTGTGTTGAGAAAGGCCACTGATTTGTTTCAGTTAATTTAATATCCAGCTAATGCAATGAAGCTGTTTATCAGGTTTTGGAGTTCTCTGGTGGAATTTTTAGGGTCACTTATATATACTACCATATCATCTGCAAATAGTGATATTTTGACTTCTTCTTTCCAATTTCTTTTCCCTTGATCTCCCTTTGTTGTCTAATTGCTCTGGCTAGGAGTTCAATTACTATATTGGATAGGTAGGGAGAAAGTGGGCAGCCTTTTCTAGTCCCTGATTTTATGGGATTGCTTCAAGTTTCTCTCCATTTAATTTGATGTTGGCCACTGGTTTGCTGTATATTGCTGTTTATTATGTTTAAGTATGGGCCTTGAATTCCTGATCTTTCCAAGGCTTTTATCATGAATAGGTGTTGGATTTTGTCAAATGCTTTCTCAGCATCTAACGAGATAATCATACGTTTTTTCCTATTTGAGTTTGTTTATATGCTGGATTACCTTGATGGATTCCATATATTAAACCATCCCTGCATCCCTGGGATGAAGCCTATTTAATCGTGACGGATGATCATTTTGATGTGCTCTTGGATTTGGCTTCTGAGAATTTTATTGAGTATTTTTGCATCAATATTCATAAAGGAAATTGGTCTGAAGATCTCTTTCTTTGATGGGTCTTTGTGTGGTTTAAGTATCAGAGTAATTGTGGCTTCATAGAACGAATTGGGTAGAGTACCTTCTTTTTCTATTATGTGAAATAGTTTGAAGAGAATTGGAAATAGGTCTTCTTTGAAGGTCTGATAGAACTCTGCACTAAATCCATCCGGTCCTGGGCGTTTTTTGTTTGGGATACTATTAATGACTGCTTCCATTTCTTTAGGGGATATGGGGCTGTTTAGATAGATAATCAGATCCCGATTTAACTTTGGTACCTGGTATCTGTCTAGAAAATTGTTCATTTCATCCAGGTTTTCCATTTTTGTTGAGTATAGCCTTTTGTAGGATCTGATAATGCTTTGGATGTCCTCAGGTTCTGTTGTTATGTCTCCTTTTTCATTTCTGATTTTGTTAATTAGGATACTGTCCCTGTGTCCTCTAGTTCATCTGGCTAAGGGTTTATCTATCTTGTTGATTTTCTCAAAAAAACAGCTCCTGGTTTGGCTGATATTTTCTATAGTTCTTTGTGTTTCTACTTGGTTGATTTCAGCCATGAGTTTGATTATTTTCTGCCTTCTACTCCTCTTGGGTGAATTTGCTTCCTTTTGTTCTAGAGCTTTTAGGTGTGCTATCAAGCTGATAATGTGTGCTCTCTCTAGTTTCTTTTTGGTGGCACTCAGAGCTATGAGTTTTTCTCTTAGGAATGCTTTCATTGTGTTCCTTTAGTTTGGGTATGTTGTGGCTTCATTTTCATTAAACTCTAAAAAGTCTTTAATTTCTTTATTTCTTCCTTGACTAAGTTATCATTGAGTAGATTGTTGTTCAGCTTCCATGTCAACGTTGGCTTTCTATTATTTATATTGTTATTAAAGATGAGCCTTAGTCCATGGTGGTCTGATAGGATGCATGGCATGATTTTATTATTTTTGTATCTGTTGAGGTCTGTTTTGTGACCGAGTATATGGTCAATTTTGAAGAAGCTACCTTGAGGTCCTGAGTAGAATGTAAATCCTTTTGTTTTAGGATAAAATGTTCTGTAGATATCTGTTAAATCCATTTGTGTCATAACTTCTCTAAGTTACACTGTGTCTCTCTTTAGTTTCTGTTTTCAGAATCTGTTCATTGATGAGAGTCACCACTGAAGTCTCCCACTATTACTATGTGCAGTACAATGTGTGCTTTGAGCTTTACTAAAGTTTCTTTAATGAATGTGGATGCCCTTGAATTTGGAGCATAGATATTCAGATCATCTTGGAAGATTTTACCTTTGATGAGTATGAAGTGCCCCTCCTTGTCTTTTTTGATAACTTTGGGTTGGAACTCGATTTTATTTGATATTAGAATGGCTACTCCAGCTTGTTTCTTCAGACCATTTGCTTGGAAAATTGTTTTCCAGCCTTTCACTCTGAGGTAGTGTCTGTCTTTTTCCCTGAGATGTGTTTCCTGTAAGCAGTAGAATGTTGCGTCCTGTTTGTGTAGCCAGTCTGTTAGTCTATGTCTTTTTATTGGGGAATTGAGTCCATTGATATTAAGGAAAAGCAATTGTTTCTTCCTTTTATTTTTGTTGTTAGAGTTGGCATTCTGTTCTTGTGGCAGTCTTCTTTTAGGTTCATTGAGGGATTACTTTCTTGCTTTTTCTAGGGTGTGATTTCCGTCCTTGTATTGTTTTTTTTTTTCTGTGATTTTCTGTTGAAGGGCTGGATTCGTGGAAAGATAATGTGTGAGTTTGGTTTTGTGGTGGAATATTTTGGTTTCTCCATTTATGGTAATTGAGAGTTTGGCCGGGTATAGTAACCTGGGCTGGCATTTGTGTTCTCTTAGTGTCTGTATAACATCTGTCCAGGCTCTTCTGGCTTTCATAGTCTCTGGTGAAAAGTCTGGTGTAATTCTGATAGGCCTGCCTTTATATGTTACTCCAGCTTGTTTCTTCAGACCATTTGCTTGGAAAATTGTTTTCCAGCCTTTTCCTTTGAGGTAGTGTCTGTCTTTGTCCCTGAGGTGGGTTTCCTATATGCAGCTAAATATTGGGTTCTGTTTATATAGCCAGTCTGTTAGTCCATGTCTTTTTATTGGTGAATTGAGTTCATTGATATTAAGAGATATTAAGAAAAGGTAATTGTTAATTCCTGTTATTTTTGTTGTTAGAGTTGGAATTCTGTTTTTGTGACTATCTTCTTTAGGTTTGTTGAAGGATTACTTTCTTGCTTTTTCTAGGGTGTCATTTCCCTCTTTGTGTTGGGGTTTTCCCTTTATTATCCTTTGAAGGGCTGGATTTGTGGAAAGATATTGTATGAGTTTGGTTTTTTTCATCGAATACTTTGGTTTCTCCATCTATGTTAATTGAGAATTTTGCTGGGTATAGTAGCCTGGGCTGTCATTTGTGTTCTCTCAGGGTCTGTATAACACCAGGATCTTCCATAGTCTCTGGTGAGAATTCTTGTGTAATTCTAATAGGTCTGCCTATATATGTTACTTGACCTTTTTCCCTTACTGCTTTTAATATTCTATCTTTATTTAGTGCATTTGTTGTTCTGATTATTATGTGTCAGGAAGAATTTCTTTTCTGGTCCAGTCTATTTGGAGTTCTGTAGGCTTCTTCTATGTTCATGGGCATCTCTTTCTTTAGGTTAGGGAAGTTTTCTTCTATAATTTTTTTGAAGGTATTTACTGGCCCTTTAAGTTGAACATAGTCATTCTCATTTAAACCTATTATCCTTAGGTGTGGTCTTCTCATTGTGTCCTGGATTTTCTGGATGCTTTGAGTTAGGATCTTTTTGCATTTTGCCTTTTCTTTGATTGTTGTGTCCATTTTTTTTATTATGTATTTTCCTCAATTACATTTCCAATGCTATCCCAAAAGTCCCCCATACCCTCCCCCCACACTCCCCTACCCACCCATTCCCATTTTTTGGCCCTGGCGTTCCCCTGTACTGGAGCATATAAAGTTTACGTGTCCAATGGGCCTCTCTTTCCAGTGATGGCTTACTAGGCCATCTTTTGATACATATGCAGCTAGAGTCAAGAGCTCCGGGGTACTGGTTAGTTCATAATTGTAGTTGCACCCTGTAGTTGCACCTACAGGGTTGCAGATCTCTTTAGCTCCTTGGATACTTTCTCTAGCTCCTCCATTGGGGGCCCTGTGATCCATCCAATAGCTGACTGTGAGCATCCACTTATGTGTTTGCTAGGCCCCGGCCTAGTCTCACAAGAGACAGCTATATCAGGGTCCTTTCAGCAAATGCTTGCTAGTGTATGCAATGGTGTCATCCTTTGGAGGCTAATTATGGGATGGATCCCTGGATATGGCAGTCTCTAGATGGTCTATCCTTTTGTCTCAGCTCCAAACTTTGTCTCTGTAACTCCTTCCATGGGTGATTGTTTCCAATTCTAACAAGGGGTAAAGTGTCCACACTTAGTATACCCGAGATATAAGAGACAATTTGTAAAACACATGAAACTGAAGAAGAACGAAGACCAAAGTGTGTCCCTGTTTTCTATGGAATCTTCTGTACCTGAGATTCTCTCTTCTGTTTCTTGTATTCTGTTGCTGATGCTTGCTTCTATGTTTCCTGATCTGTTTCCTAGGTTTTCTATCTCCAGAGTTGTCTCCTTTTGTGATTTCGTTATTGTTTCTACTTTCATTTTCTTTAGATCCTGGTTGGTTTTGTTCAATTCTTTCACCTGTTTGTGTGTGTGTGTGTGTTTTCCTGTAACTCTTTAAGGGATTTTTGTGTTTCCTCTTTAAGGGCTTCTAGCTGTTTACTCGTGTTCTCCTGTATTTCTTTAAGGGAGTAATTAATTTCCTTCTTAAAATCCTCCATCATCATCATGAGAAGTGACTTTAAATCATTCTTGTGTGATGATGTACCCAGGACTTACTATGGTGGGAGAGTTTGGTTCTGATGATTCCAGTAACCTTGGTTTCTGTTGCTTCTGTTCTTATGCTTGCCTCCTGACATCTGATTATCTCAAGTGCTTGCTGCCCTCAATATATCTGATTGGATCCTGTCCTTCCTATAATCCTGGTTGATTCAGGACTCCTCAGAGTCCAACTTTCTCTGTGATCCTGTGATTCTGGGATCCTGTGAACCTGAGATTCTGGGTGTGTCAGAGTTCTTGACAGTCAAGCTTCCTCTGAGGCCCTGAGATCCTGGTGTGACCAAGCTCCTGGTATCCTGGGATCCTGGAATCCTAAGATCCTGGGCATGTACAGTACCTGAATGTGGTATCCCCTCTGGGGACTGTGGGGATTTTTGGTGTGTTTGAAACCAAGGTATACCAGCATCAATTAGAAGGAACCTGAGCCACTTGTCAGGTAGGGTTCCTTTGTCCTTGCTCCTGCTGTCACAGGCCCATCACAATTCGTTTGGAACAGATGTTGTGTTCTACTTACCAGTGATCCTAAAATCCTGGGCATGCTAGAGCACCTGCAACATGGAGAGTCTTCTGGGGACCTTGAGACTGTCTGCTGAGTTCGTGTTCAATGTGGCCTGGAGCTGTTCCTGATTGAAAGGGCATTTTCAGACATTCTTAATCGCTTCCTATTTCTTTCTTATTGCATTTTAAAAATGGAACTAATGTATTCTCTAGCTCTTTGAGGATATCAGACAAATGTCTTTAAATTTTCTTCACCTTTCTACATTCTCTCTTCTTTTTATTGAATAACTTTCCTTCAATGTTTGTACTGCTCTCCATGTTTCACAAGTGGGGATTTTTCTTAAATTAAGTGGCTTCTTGGATTGTCAGTTGAAACTAAGAAGAGATTTGGAATGTTTATGTGCTTGTAGCACATCACAAAAGAGGTATCATGCTAGTTCGGTAGTTAAAGCCCAGCTGTTCTAGAACACTTTACTCAAATGTCAGTGTATGTAAATCCTTTCCTCAACCCCAACTGGGTATTTTTAATATCTCAAAAGAGTATCTCTCCAGTCTCTACCCTTGAGGAATATGACTGCTTGTTCATGGGGCTGAGTCATGGAAAGGGGTGGGTGTTTCAATATTTAGTATATAAGTTTCAAATTTTAGTTTTTGATTTACATATGGTAGGGCATACTACTTATATAGCTCTGTGAATTTTGGCAAATGCAAATATTCACAAACTACCTTAATAGTCAAGGGACAGAACAGCTTTGTGATCCCCACAATCCTGTTCTAACTCCCTCTCTGTTGCTCTGTCCAAGAGCAATGTAATGAAAGGAAGGTTGTCCTGTACTTGTTTGTATATGGTTATTCTTGTATATGTATGCCTTGGTATGGTGCAGATGAGATTCCTCTACCCTGTTGCATATATCAGCACTTCAATTCCTTTCTTCTTTTTGTTGCTAAGTAATGTTTTCTTACATTAGTGCATCACATACTGCACATTTCTCTGTTGAAGGAAGAGAGGACTAATTCTAGTCTTTAATGATTATGGATAAGGCTGCTCTAAACATTTCCAGATAGACTTCGTATGAGAATTTCAATACACCATTAGGAGAGGCATTACTAGATCACTTGGTAAATGTCCATAGTCCTAAACTTTATAGGGAAAGTGGCCATGACATTTTACATCTTTGTTAATGATGTGCTGGAGTTCCAGTTGCAATTAGTTCCAGTAGCAGTTCTGACATGACAATGAATTCAATGTTTTTAATCAAGATTTGCTCTACTTTTTAGTGTGTACCTGTGGTGTGTGTATGTGTTCATGGTATATATGTATGTGTTTATGCTCATGGTGTGTGTGTATGTGTCTATAGGTTATGGGTGAGTGCACATGTATACGTGGTTGTGCAGGCATGCTTGTTTATTTGGCACATGCAAAAGTCAGAGGCTAAAGTTAAGGTACCTTCCTCAATTGTATTACCACACTATTTTTTTAAATGGGTTCCCTCACTGAATCAGAAATTTGCCATTATGGTTAGGCTGACTGGCCAGTGAACTTCCAGGATCTTTCCATTTTTACCTTCAGAACACTGGGGTTACAGGAGCGTGTTGCTATGCCTGACTTTTACGTTGGTGCTGGGGATCTGAACTAGGTTTTTATGTGTGCACAAGAAACACTGTAGTAATTAGCCATCTACTTACCTCCTGAATTACCTTTCATAAATTCTTTGGTTTCTTACTATGCTTCTCCACTTACATTTTAGAATCAGTTTGCTTATGTCTATAAGAATTCTGGGATTTTTGTAACATTTTGGGGAGCATGGGAGATGGGATCCTTGGTCAATCCACATAGCTGATGGCAGAGGGAATACAGGAACCACTTCTCAATGAATCCCTTAAATAGTCAAGACAACTTGACACAAGTTACTAAGTGAGCATTCATCATCTCCCAGACTGACTTCAGACTTCTCTGGTAAAGACAGCATAAAAAACATTATTGTCATGGCAGGGACCAGTATACCAAACACTTTTCAAGGCATGTCATATCAGCCAGTAAGAAAGAGGTCCAATGAGATTTATGGGTGATCCTGTTTATTGCTTATAGAATATCTCAAGGTTACATTAGGGAATCAAAATTCCAATTAAGTGGCCTTTCTGAACTGACAGAAGCAACTGACAGTCTGGATCATGAAGACTAGAGCAGCAGTGAGGAGAGTGAGGCACAGACTGGACACTGGCGAGCTCTGGGCAGTACTTCTAGTTTTCTGCAGAATACTGGACTACGTATGCATTCAAAAAGCTGAGACAAGCAAAACAAGCAAGCAAGCAAACAAGCAAAACAAGCAAGCAAGCAAACAAACAAGCAAACAAACAATCTGCTTGAACATGTTAAAGTGGTTAGTTCTCACTGTTGCCAGACAGAATACAAACTATACTTTGGGAGTTCTGGATAGAGAGGTTATACATTCTTGCATAAGGAGTGAAGACTCTTACCCTTACCTGTGGCACTGTTTGAAACATGTCTGATATATAAGGAAAAACAGACCCAACAGATCAATTGGTTTTATAGCAATCTACTACATCTGAGCACAAAACTCAAGAACTATATCAGTAGGGAAATGTCTTGTGTCCACTATGTCAAAATCTTTAACATTTGGCATCTAATGAAAAAGCACAAAGTATACAGAGAAGTGGAAAATTTTTACTTACAATAAAGCTAGAAATATAATCACAATGGACCCAGAACTGTAACAGATGTTGGATTAACAGAGGAAGACATGAAGAGTTGCTATAACAATATCCCAGATGTTCAAAAAGTGAGAGAGAGAATTATACAAGGAGGATTGAATAAATAAAACCTCTGTATTTATGAAGATAAACTAAAATATCAAACGAAAATGTTCACCATATACAAGATTGGTATATTAGACAATGTAGAAGGAAATAGTAAACTTGACAGCATAGCAGTAGAAACTATGAAACCTATGAAAAATGAAAGAGGAGAAAGACAAAAAAAACAAGATGTAAAAGAAAAAGAGAATTGTTTATGTGTAGGACCACTTCACTTAATGTGTGAAACAGATCTACAAAAAAAATGGAATGGATGAAAAAGAGAATATTTGAAAGTGAACTGAAGGCACAAAAGGCATGAAGACAATACACAAACACATCTAAATTACATTCTCCATATCAGGAAAAAAAACTCCTAAAGGGGTTAGATCTTTTAAAGGGATATTAAGAAAGGAGGGATGGAACACAGGGTCCCCAGTGGAGGAGCTAGAGAAAGTACCCAAGGAGCTGAAGGGGTCTGCAACCCTATAGATGGAACAACAATATGAACTAACCAGTACCTCCAGAGCTTGTGTCTCTACCTGCATATGCATAGGCCATCATTGGGAAGAGAGGCCCCTTGGTCTTACAAACTTTATATGCCCCAGTACAGGGGAACACCAAGGCCAAGAAGTGTGAGTGAGTGGGTAGGGGAGCAGGGTGGAGGGAGGGTATAGGGGACTTTCGGGATAGCATTTGAAATGTAAATGAAGAAAATACCTAATAAAAATTGGGGGGAGGAAGGGAGGGAAAATACTAAACCTATACCATACAGGAACAATATAAACCAGAAGATGGTGAGACAGTGCCTCTAAAGCACTCGATGAGAAGTTATCAGATAAGAACTGTATATGCAGTGAAAACAACTTTTGAATATAAACATAAAATAAATACTTCTTCATGCATATAAAAGCTGAAAAATTTCTTCACTATCACACACACACACACACACACACACACACACACACACACACACAGGTTAAAATTGAGAGAAAGAAAATACTATTTAGAAAAGCACCGGGGTAGCTAGAGCGCAGGGTCGGCTGACACCCGCCAGCTACCCACGACCTCCACCACAGGATTTTGAGACTGCTGTGAGTGGAACACAGCTTCTGCTCCAGTCCAATCACGCGGGACCTGAGACTGCTTTGGTTGGGTAGGCAGAAATCCGGCCTGAGTAGGGCCACAAGCCTCTTCCGGTCAGAAAAGCACTGGGGTAGCTAGGGCGCAGGGTTGGCTGACACTCGCCAGCTACCCACAACACCCGCCACAGGATCTTAAGACTTCTGGTGAGTGGAACACAGCTTGTGCTCCAATCCAATTGCATGCGGGACCTGAGACTGCATTAGTTAGGGAAGCAGAAAACCGGCCTGAGTAGGGCCACAGGCCTCTTCCGGCCTGAACAGCACCAGAGTAGCTAGAGCGCAGGGTTGGCTGACACCAGCCAGCTACCCACGACCCCCGCCACAGGATTTTGAGACTTCTGGTGAGTGGAACACAGCTTCTGCTCCAATCTTTAAACAGTGACAACGACAACAACTAACCCCAGAGATTACCAGATGGCGAAAGGTAAACTTAATAATCTTACTAACAGAAACCAAGACCACTCACCATCATCAGAACCCAGCACTCCCACTTCGCCCAGTCCAGGGCACCCCAACACACCTGAAAAGCTAGACACGGATATAAAAGCATATCTCATGATGATGGTAGAGGACTTCAAGAAGGACATTAATAACACGCTTAAAGAAATACAAAGGAACACTGGTAAACAGGTAGAAGACAGTAAAGAGGAAGCACAAAAATCCTTTAAAGAATTGCAGGAGAACACTGCTAAAGAGTTACAAATCCTTAAAGAAAAACAGGATAACATAATCAAACAGGTAGAAGTCCTTAAAGAAAAACAGGAAAACACATCCAAACAGATGATGGAAATGAACAAAACCATACTAGACCTAAAAAGGGAAGAAGACACAATAAAGAAAACCCAAAATGAGGCAACACTGGAGATAGAAACCCTAGGAAAGAAATCTGGAACCATAGATACGAGCATCAGCAACAGAATACAAGAGATGGAAGAGAGAATCTCAGGTGCAGAAGATTCCATAGAGAACATCGGCACAACAATCAAGGAAAATGTAAAACGCAAAAAGATCCTAACTCAAAACATCCAAGAAATACAGGACACAATGAGAAGACCAAACCTACGGGTAATAGGAGTGGATAAGAATGAAGATTTTCAACTCAAAGGACCAGCAAACATCTTCAACAAAATTATAGAAGAAAACTTCCCAAATCTAAAGAAAGAGATGCCCATGAACATACAAGAAGCCTACAGAACTCCAAATAGACTGGATCAGAAAAGAAATACCTCCCGACACATAATAATCAGAACAACAAATGCTCTAAATAAAGACAGAATACTAAAAGCAGTAAGAGAAAAAGGCCAAGTAACATATAAAGGCAAGCCTATCAGAATTACACCAGATTTTTCACCAGAGACTATGAAAGCCAGAAGATCCTGGATGGATGTTATACAGACACTAAAAGAACACAAATTCCAGCCCAGGCTACTATACCCAGCCAAACTCTCAATTAACATAGATGGAGAAACCAAAGTATTCCACGACAAAACCAAATTCACACATGATCTCTCCACCAATCCAGCCCTTCAAAGGATAATAACAGAAAAAAACCAATACAAGGACAGGAACCACACCCTAGAAACAACAAGAAGGTAATCCCTCAACAAACCTAAAAGAAGACAGCCACAAGAACAGAATGCTAACTTTAACAACAAAAATAACAGGAAACAACAATTACTTTTCCTTAATATCTCTTAATATCAATGGACTCAACTCCCCGATAAAAAGACATAGACTAACAAACTGGCTACACAAACAAGACCCAACATTTTGCTGCTTACAGGAAACTCATCTCAGAGAAAAAGATAGACACTACCTCAGAATGAAAGGCTGGAAAACAATTTTCCAAGCAAATGGTATGAAGAAACAAGCTGGAGTAGCCATTCTAATATCTGATAAGATTGACTTCCAACCCAAAGTCATTAAAAAAGACAGGGAGGGACACTTCATACTCATCAAAGGTAAAATCCTCCAAGAGGAACTATCAATCCTGAATATCTATGCTCCAAATACAAAGGCAGCCACATTCATTAAAGAAACTTTAGTAAATCTCAAAGCACACATTGCACCTCATACAATAATAGTGGGAGACTTCAACACACCACTTTCACCAATTGACAGATCATGAAAACAGAAACTAAACAGGGACACAGTGAAACTAACAGAAATTATGAATCAAATGGATCTGGCAGATATCTACAGTACATTCTATCCTAAAACAAAAGGATATACCTTCTTCTCAGCACCTCATGGTACCTTCTCCAAAATTGACCACATAATTGGTCACAAAACAGGCCTCAACAGATACAAAAATATTGAAATTGTCCCATGCATCCTATCAGATCACCATGGACTAAGGCTGATCTTCAATAACAAAATAAATAATAGAAAGCCAACCTTCATGTGGAAACTGAACAACACTCTTCTCAATGATACCTTGGGCAAGGATGGAATAAAGAAAGAAATTAAGGACTTTTTAGAGTTCAATGAAAATGAAGCCACAACATACCCAAACTTATGGGACGCAATGAAAGCATTTCTAAGAGGAACACTCATAGCTCTGAGTGCCTCCAAAAGGAAACTAGAGAGAGCACACATTAGCAGCTTGACAACATACCTAAAAGCACTAGAACAAAAGGAAGCAAATTCACCCAAGAGGAGTAGACGGCAGGAAATAATCAAACTCAGGGGCGAAATCAACCAAGTGGAAACAAGAAGAACTATTCAAAGAATCAACCAATCAAAGAGCTGGTTCTTTGAGAAAATCAACAAGATAGATAAACCCTTAGCCAGACTCACTAGAGGGCACAGGGAAAGCATCCTAATTAACAAAATCAGAAATGAAAAAGGAGACATAACAACAGATCCTGAAGACATCCAAAACACCATCAGATCCTTCTACCAAAGGCTATACTCAACAAAACTGGAGAACCTGGATGAAATGGAGAAGTTCCTAGACAGATACCAGGTACCAAAGATGAATCAAGATCAGGTTAATGATCTAAACAACCCTATATCCCCCAAAGAAATAGAAGCAGTCATTAATAGTCTCCCAACCAAAAAAAGCCCAGGACCAGATGGGTTTAGTGCAGAGTTCTATCAGACCTTCAAAGAAGATCTAATCCCAGTTCTTCACAAACTATTCCACAAAATAGAAACAGAAGGTACTCTACCCAACTCATTCTATGAAGCCACAATTACTCTGATACCTAAACCACAAAAAGACGCAACAAAGATAGAAAACTTCAGACCAATATCCCTTATGAATATTGATGCAAAAATCCTCAATAAAGTTCTTGCTAACCGAATCCAAGAACACATCAAAACAATCATCCATCCTGACCAAGTATGTTTCATCCCAGGGATGCAGGGATGGTTCAATATATGGAAATCCATCAACGTAATCCAGTATATAAACAAACTCAAAGACAAAAACCACATGGTCATCTCGTTAGATGCGGAAAAAGCATTTGACAAGATCATGATAAAAGTCTTGGAAAGTTCAGGAATTCAAGGCCCATACCTAAACATGATAAAAGCAATTTACAGCAAACCAGTAGCCAACATCAAAGTAAATGGTGAGAAGCTTGAAGCAATCCCTCTAAAATCAGGGACTAGACAAGGCTGTCCACTTTCTCCATACCTGTTCAACATTGTACTTGAAGTCCTAGCCAGAGCAATTCGACAACAAAAGGAGACCAAAGGGATACAAATTGGAAAAGATGAAGTCAAAATATCACTTTTTGCAGATGATATGATAGTATATATAAGTGACCCTAAAAATTCCACCAGAGAACTCCTAAACCTGATAAACAGCTTCGGTGAAGTAGCTGGATATAAAATTAACTCAAACAAATCAATGGCCTTTCTCTACACAAAGAATAAACAGGCTGAGAAAGAAATTAGGGAAACAACACCCTTCTCAATAGTCACAAATAATATAAAATATCTTGGCGTGACTCTAACTAAGGAAGTGAAAGATCTGTATAATAAAAACTTCAAGTCTCTGAAGAAAGAAATTATAGAAGATCTCAGAAGATGGAAAGATCTCCCATGCTCATGGATTGGCAGGATCAACATTGTAAAAATGGCTATCTTGCCAAAAGCAATCTACAGATTCAATGCAATCCCCATCAAAATTCCAAATCAATTCTTCAACGAATTAGAAAGTGCAATCTGCAAATTCATCTGGAATAACAAAAAACCTAGGATAGCAAAAACTCTCCTCAAGGATAAAAGAACCTCTGGTGGAATCACCATGCCGGACCTAAAGCTCTACTACAGAGCAATTGTGATAAAAACTGCATGGTACTGGTATAGTGACAGACAAATAGACCAATGGAATAGAATTGAAGACCCAGAAATGAATCCACACACCTATGGTCACTTGATCTTCGACAAGGGAGCTAAAAACATCCAGTGGAAGAAAGACAGCATTTTCAACAAATGGTGCTGGCACAACTGGTTGTTAACATGTAGAAGAATGCGAATCGATCCATTCCTATCTCCTTGTACTAAGGTCAAGTCTAAGTGGATCAAGGAACTTCACATAAAACCAGAGACACTGAAACTTATAGAGGAGAAAGTGGGGAAAAGCCTTGAAGATATGGGCACAGGGGAAAAATTCCTGAATAGAACAGTAATGGCTTGTGCTGTAAGATCGAGAATTGACAAGTGGGACCTCATGAAACTACAAAGCTTCTGCAAGGCTAAAGACACCATCAATAAGACAAAAAAACCACCAACAGATTGGGAAAGGATCTTCACCTATCCTAAATCAGATAAGGGACTAATATCCAATATATATAAAGAACTCAAGAAGGTGGACTCCAGAAAGTCAAATAACCCCATTAAAAAATGGGGCTCAGAACTGAACAAAGAATTCTCACCTGAGGAATACCGAATGGCAGAGAAGCACCTGAAAAAATGTTCAACATCCTTAATCATCAGGGAAATGCAAATCAAAACAACCCTGAGATTCCACCTCACACCAGTCAGAATGGCTAAGATCAAAAATTCAGGTGACAGCAGATGCTGGCGAGGATGTGGAGAAAGTGGAACACTCCTCCATTGTTGGTGGGATTGCAAGCTTGTACAACCACTCTGGAAATCAGTCTGGCGGTTCCTCAGAAAATTGGACATAGTACTACCGGAGGATCCAGCAATACCTCTCCTGGGCATATATCCAGAAGATGTCCCAACCGGTAAAAAGGACACATGCTCCACTATGTTCATAGCAGCCCTATTTATAATAGCCAGAAGCTGGAAAGAACCCAGATGTCCCTCAACAGAGGAATGGATACAGAAATTATGGTACATCTACACAATGGAGTACTACTCAGCTATTAAAAAGAATGAATTTATGAAATTCCTAGCCAAATGGATGGACCTGGAGGGCATCATCTTGAGTGAAGTAACACAATCACAAAAGATCTCACACAATATGTATTCATTGATAAGTGGATATTAGCCCAAAACTTAGGATACCCAAGATATAAGATACAATTTGATAAACGCATGAAACTCAAGAAGAATGAAGACCAAAGTGTGGACATTGTGCACCTTCTTAGAATTGGGAACAAAACACCCAGGGAAGGAGTTACAGAGACAAAGTTCGTAGCTGTGATGAAAGGATGGACCATTTAGAGACTGCTGTATCCAGGGATCTGTCCCATAATCAGCTTCTAAACGCTGGCACCATTGCATACACTAGTAAGATCTTGCTGAAAGGACCCAAATATAGCTGTCTCTTGTGAGACGATGCCGGGGCCTAGCAAACACAGGAGTGGATGTTCACAGTCAGCTATTGGATGTATCACAGGGCTCCCAATGGAGAAGCTAGAGAAAGTACCCAAGGAGCTAAAGGGATCTGCAACCCTATTGTTGGAACAACATGATGTACTAACCAGAACCCTGGAGCTCTTGTCTCTAGCTGCATATGTATCGAAAGATGGCCTAGTCGGCCATCACTGGAAAGAGAGGCCCATTGGACTTGCAAACTTTATATGCCCCAATATAGGGGAATGCCAGGGCCAAAAGAATGGGAATGGGTGGGTAGGGAAGTGGGGGGCGCTATGGGGGACTTTTGGGATAGTATTGGAAATGTAATTGAGGAAAATATGTAATAAAAATATTAAAAAAAATAAAAAAAAAAAATAAATAAATAAAAACTTCAAGTCTCTGAAGAAAGAAATTATAGAAGATCTCAGAAGATGGAAAGATCTCCCATGCTCGTGGATTGGCAGGATCAACACTGTAAAAATGGCTATCTTGCCAAAAGCAATCTACAGATTCAATGCAATCCCCATCAAAATTCCAACTCAATTCTTCAACGAATTAGAAAGTGCAATCTGCAAATTCATCTGGAATAACAAAAAACCTAGGATAGCAAAAACTCTTCTCAAGGATAAAAGAACCTCTGGTGGAATCACCATGTCTGACCTAAAGCTGTACTACAGAGCAATTGTGATAAAAACTGCATGGTACTGGTATAGTGACAGACAAATAGACCAATGGAATAGAATTGAAGACCCAGAAATGAACCCACACACCTACGGTCACTTGATCTTCGACAAGGGAGCTAAAAACATCCAGTGGAAGAAAGACAGCATTTTCAACAAATGGTGCTGGCACAACTGGTTGTTATCATGTAGAAGAATGCGAATCGATCCATTCCTATCTCCTTGTACTAAGGTCAAGTCTAAGTGGATCAAGGAACTTCACATAAAACCAGAGACACTGAAACTTATAGAGGAGAAAGTGGGGAAAAGCCTTGAAGATATGGGCACAGGGGAAAAATTCTTGAATAGAACAGCAATGGCTTGTGCTGTAAGATCGAGAATTGACAAGTGGGACCTCATGAAACTGCAAAGCTTCTGCAAGGCAAAAGACACCATCAATAAGACAAAAAAACCACCAACAGATTGGGAAAGTATCTTCACCTATCCTAAATCAGATAAGGGACTAATATCCAATATATATAAAGAACTCAAGAAGGTGGACTCCAGAAAGTCAAATAACCCCATTAAAAAATGGGGCTCAGAACTGAACAAAGAATTCTCACCTGAGGAATACCGAATGGCAGAGAAGCACCTGAAAAAATGTTCAACATCCTTAATCATCAGGGAAATGCAAATCAAAACAACCCTGAGATTCCACCTCACACCAGTCAGAATGGCTAAGATCAAAAATTCTGGTGACAGCAAATGCTGGCGAGGATGTGGAGAAAGAGGAACACTCCTCCATTGTTGGTGGGATTGCAAGCTTGTACAACCACTCTGGAAATCAGTCTGGTGGTTCCTCAGAAAATTGGACATAGTACTACCAGAGGATCCAGCAATACCTCTCCTGGGCATATATCCAGAAGATGTCCCAACCGGTAAAAAGGACACATGCTCCACTATGTTCATAGCAGCCCTATTTATAATAGCCAGAAGCTGGAAAGAACCCAGATGTCCCTCAACAGAGGAATGGATACAGAAATTATGGTACATTTACACAATGGAGTACTACTCAGCTATTAAAAAGAATGAATTTATGAAATTCCTAGCCAAATGGATGGACCTGGAGGGCATCATCTTCAGTGAAGTAACACAATCACAAAAGAACTCTCACAATATGTATTCACTGATAAGTGGATATTAGCCCAAAACTTAGGATACCCTAGATATAAGATACAATTTGCTAAACGCATGAAACTCAAGAAGAATGAAGACCAAAGTGTGGACACTGTGCCCCTTCTTAGAATTGGGAACAAAACACCCATGGAAGGACTTACAGAGACAAAGTTTGGAGCTGTGATGAAAGGATGGACCATTTAGAGACTGCCATATCCAGGGATCCATCCCATAATCAGCTTCTAAACGCTGACACCATTGCATACACCAGCAAGATTTTGCTGAAAGGACCCAAATATAGCTGTCTCTTGTGAGACTATGCCAGGGCCTAGCAAACACAGGAGTGGATGCTCACAGTCAGCTAATGGATGTATCACAGGGCTCCCAATGGAGAAGCTAGAGAAAGTACCCACGAGCTAAAGGGATCTGCAACCGTATTGTTGGAACAACATGATGTACTAACCAGTACCCCAGAGCTTTGTCTCTAGCTGCATATGTATTGAAAGATGGCCTAGTCGGCCATCACTGGAAATAGAGGCCCATTGGACTTGCAAACTTTATATGCCCCAATTTAGGGGAATGCCAGTGCCAAAAGAATGGGAATGGGTGGGTAGGGAAGTGGGGGGCGCTATGGGGGACTTTTGGGATAGCATTGGAAATGTAATTGAGGAAAATATGTAATAAAAATATTAAAAATTAAAAAAAAAGAAAATACTATTTGATGAGAATGGTAGCACATATATGATCATCAGATAAAATAAAGACTAAATATTTTAAATTGGAGAATAGTATCTTTTACCAATAAAGACTGACATGGAATTTTCTTGCTGTGTCATGTGATTCAGTCTCATTGATGTTTTGCTGAAGCAGTCCAGTGAGGGGACACTTGATGTTGGGAGAGAGAATAAGTAGGAACCAACAGAGAGTAATAGCATACTTGTATACTTAGCTGTGCAATTATTTGGTGGTCTGATATCTTCTCTGATCTTCACTTTGTTGAGATAGGCATGGCAGAGAATTTCTTGTTGCATTCCAGCTTTTTCTAATCACTCCTACTGTCCCATGCTGATTCAGCGGAGGCCTAGCTCCTTCTGCTATATTCTGTAGCTACTGCTGATTTACATTTGGTGACAAATGGACTGTTGGGGTCCTGACACTGCTGGTATCCTGACAATAGGGATTGGAATTGCCCCAAAGAACTACTTCTAAACAGGTACCATCTTTACTCCCCTACCTTTGGAAGGTGACCTAGAAGGAGAATTGAAACATTTGAGAACCCTTATTAAAGTAAATTTTGAAAAATTCTAAGCCTAGAAAAGACTCAGTTCTTTAAAAAAAAAACTATTTAAAAAATCCTCAGTTGTTACTGGCAACTGAATTTCAAGGAGTTTATAGACACGGATCAGCATTGCTTCTCTTGCAGAGGAACCAAGTTTGGTTCCAACCCTCCATATGGCTTACAACTTCCTGTAACACCAGTTCCAGGGGATCAGAGATACTCATCTGGTCTCTGTATGTACCCTCATGCACACAGACACATGCACATAGACACAGACACACAGATAAATACTTAAATAGACACATATTTTAAAAGGAGTTTCAAGATACATAAGGCAAAATCTAATTAGATTTCAAAGTGCACTAGATAAGCCTACAAATGTCTAGAGTTAAATCTGATTTCTAGAATGAATGCATCCAGTATCAGTAAAGGCATAGAGTGTCTGAAGAACACTATCAACTAACTTGACTTAACTGATGTTTATAGAATGCAGTATTGAAGTGGAAACTTCTGGTTTCTTTGGAAAGTCAGTTATGTCTAATGATGTTTTGCTGTGTTACACAGGTGAAAAGATGTTTTGATTTAGCAAAGGAAATGTGATGAAAGAGTATAAGTATGACAGAAAGTGGGAGATGCTCACTGAGCACTGGTTTGCTTGGCCTTGTTATTCTTTGCTAATGGCATGCAGTTCACTTTACATCGCATTGCTGAGCTCAACTTGTGGTAATGTTTCCATTGAGAGAAACTCACCCAAGAACTGCACATGAGGTTCCTGTGGCAACTTCCACAGCCTCACCTCAGACTGGTTGGTGAGTCTACTTCAGGACTGAACTGCCTGATGTCTGACTGCACTTAAGGACTGCACTGAGGCTGCTGTTTTGTGCCAGGTGTCTGCCTGCCTAGAGGACTGCAGCTGCTGAGTAATATTTGGTGTTTGCTACAGGACTGAACTGCTGAGAAAGATCATGCTTGCCCCAAAAGAACTATTGCTGGACAGGTCTACTTCCTGATATCCTAATATTTTTTTCTTCTACTACCTCTGCTGGGTGGTAGTAGAGGAGTGGTTGAACCCTTATTAAAAATAGTTTGCAAAAAATTTTGCCTACACAGTATTCAACAGCATCAGGATTCATAGTCCTTTCAAATGTACATGGAGAATTTGTCAAAGAGGTCATTTTTAGATCATAGAAAAGTCCCAATAAGTTGTCTGACTGTAGAGGAATTAAATTAGAAGTACATCTCAGAAAAGTCTCTGGAAGTTTACAGAATGTGTGGAAACTATATAATCTGGTTTTTAAATGTTTTGGAGAGGAAAAGATAAGTCCAGATTGCTGAAGATGTCATGCACTTTGAACACAAGACCCAAAGGACCTGAGTTGAATCTAACCTGAAACCCTTCTCCTTGAGAATTAGCTCTCAAGGTACCAGAAGGTGTGATACAGCTCCCAAAGGAAGCAAATAACCAATAGTTCTACACAGCTCTGGCACCTATGAACCCCCAACAATGACAGCATGGCAAAATTATCCTTAAGGGTACAATAGTGGCATACATACCTTGGTGGTAACCAACAGCTCTCTAATTTGACTTAAGGGCCACTCATAAGATGGAAACACACCCATGGCCACCTGTGCAGGGAGGAGAGGTACCTCACCTGGGCAGCATAGTAAAGCTGGCCCTGATGGTGAATGCATGGGTGAGCTGGCTCACCCCTTGCTGGCTGCAGCATTGGGTGAGCTAGCCCTGGCAGTGCTGGAGATCTCATCCTGGTGATGTGGACGCAGGAGAGTGGGTGACCTGAACAACTCAACTACCACTCAGGCTCAGATACAGGGCTTTGAGTTAGCCTACCTTAACATCTACACATCTATGAACTGCTGGGGCATGTGAAGTGGCCAGCCCCACAGATCCAAAGCTGCAGGATCTCCATGACAACAGGATATAGGAAAGGAGTCCCAGTGAGGATCCAGTATTGATAGTGTAACAGATGCCTCAAACCTGACTAATGACTCACAATAATTAACATTTACAAGCAAAGAAGTATGGACAAAGGGGTATATTGTGGGACACACAGTGACAAACTACAGCTTTCAGAAGGAGATCTATTTTTCTTTTTTGATGAGACAATTCCAAGGGTGGAAGGCAGCTATGAAAGGATGGGGATGTGATTGGTACTGGGTTACCTGATGCGAAATTCACACAGATTTGATAAAAAGGTTTTTGTTTGTTGTTGGTATTTTTTTTGGTTGGTTGGTTGTTTTTTTAAGAGGGAAACAATTTCTGGTACTTGAAACTTAGCCAAGTGCCCAGGGCTAGATCTTAGAGGAGAACTGACAACCAGTAATTTACTAAACCAACATCATCCATAACTACGCTGTAGATATTTGTTTTTATACCCTCAGGGAAGGTGGAATCCTCGCTCCTCACAAGGAAACTTCCCATTGAAACAGATGGAGCTTATTACAGAAAACAACTGGCCAATATGCAGAGTGGTGGAGACTAGTTCTAAATAATATCTACAATGCAACCATTGTGCAAATGGGAGTAGAAATATAATAAGAGCAAGAGAAACAGGAAGCTAGCTATAAGAGTCTATCTCCTGGAAACCTCAGGGAAGCTAGCTATACATATACAGTCTCTCCTACATGACTGCCTAAGTGTGACATGAACAAGGAAGGAACCAATACACGTGCTAATGCAGAAGGGGAGACTCACAAGAGCTGCCAGCAACTAAGGAGTGTTGAAGAAGAAGAAAGTCCTCTCAGCACCACCTCCCCAAAACATAAACAAATTATTAACACTGTACAGACTAAGCTGGTTATATTTATATATCTAGGAATACACACACACTCACAATTAAAGAAAAAGGGGTCATAAATGTAAAAGATAACAAGGGAAGTGTTTACGTGAGAGAGGTCTGGGGGAGAAGAGAAAAAGGAGAAAATGATGCCATTATAATCTCACAAATAAAACAATGTTAAAAAATATTCAAGTTATAATTAGTATATATTAAAATTTTTGACTAAAGTATTTCAATAAAGTTAAGATTTTAAGTTAAAATATTAGGTTTGGATCAACTTAAAGATTAAAAAGAAATTATAAAGTATTTTTGCTAAATGAAAATGGCATATAACAAGTGTGGGTTGCTATTAAAGTACTAACTGGAAAAACATTTATAACATTAATGTCTGCATTAATATTAAATGATAAACCTGGTTTTAAATTATTGACCTCAGATCCTACCTTCAGTAACTAATAAAATGAGAGCCAATTAAAATTTGAGAAAACAGAAGACAAGTAATAGGATGGTAAACAAACAGCTAAAATTATAGTGAGCCTAAAGTCTGTTTATTTGAAAAGACAAATAAAACATAAAATTCTATCGATATCCATCAGGAACAAAGAAGGAAGACACAAAGGACTAATATCAGGCATACAGCAGGCAATGTAGTTCTATGGATACTAAACAGATTACAGGGGCATGCTATGAATGACCTTATGCCAGTTATGATAGACAACTCGGAGGAAAAAAATGCCTTAAAATTTCAGAAATGGTAACACTTGCTCAAGAAGGATTAGATAGAATCTCTATTTCACTAATTCAGTAGTCTCCCTAAAAACACTACAGGTCTATGCAATTTCACTAATAACTCTTTTTTTTTTTTTTTTTTTTTTTTGGTTTTTCGAGACAGGGTTTCTCTGTATAGCCCTGGCTGTCCTGGAACTCACTTTGTAGACCAGGCTGGCCTCGAACTCAGAAATCCGCCTGCCTCTGCCTCCCGAGTGCTGGGACTAAAGGCGTGCGCCACCACGCCTGGCTTCACTAATAACTCTTGCCAAATAGTTAATAATGAAGTAATACAAATTCTACAGAAAGCCGTAGCTCATTTGATGTGGACATTACCTTATACTAAAATAAACAAATGCAGGATACAAGGAAAATAATTGAGCAACACCCCTTATGGACATACATGCAAAATTCTTACCTAAATTTCAATAAATCAGGTCTAACGGTATACAAATGATAAAACTCTCACTTTGCTTAAATTTCCCCCTTGACAATAGTGTGCAAGAGATATGTTTGGGTTAGAGAGATGGCTCAGCAGTCTAGTGTTTCCTGTTCTTGCAAAAAACCTGAGTTCAGTTCCCAGCACCCAAATTGGGCAGCTCAAAACCATCTATGAATCCAGACCCAGATGACCTGACACTCCTTCCCATGTGAGGGCACCTGCACTCATGTGCTCATACACATATACTTTAAAAAATAGATTAGTGAAAGTGATACACGCTGAAAGGAAATCATGGGTGAACTGTGACCTTTCTCTGAGTTGCTGATGCACTCTACAATGTTTCCTTGTAATGCTGAGTAGCAATTATGACAAGCTTTGGTTCCTGAAAACCACACAATCATGAAAGTAAACAATGAATTTTATACCTTACTTTAGGAATGCCATGTTGGCCATTTTCAGTTTCTACTGGCCTCATAGATTCTTTTCCACCCTTAGATTCTCATTCTGTGAGTCTTTGCCAGTGATCTGTGATCTATGGATTCAACTGATAACTCTGTCTAGTTATTTTATCCAGTCAGCCAGTCTCTGTCTCTTTATTGGTGAGTTGAGGTCATCTATGCTTACGGTTACTGTTGAAAGATCGTCACCAATTTCTGAAAACTTGATAGTTATTAGATGGTTGTATTGTTTGTTCTTTTCCTTCCCCCCCCCCATTAGTATTGGTTTACATTAGCTCTAGTTTACAGAGCTGGATGGTATGGATTCTTTACTATATCCTTTGTTCATTCATTTACTTCAAGAAATTCATTATTTCGTGTGTTCTCATGGCTGAGAATTTAAATTTTTATGCATAGGTATTGTTTCCCTTCATAGGATATAGAGTACCATTAAGTATCTTCTACAGTTCCAGTTTGATCTTTTTAAATCCATTGACTTGTATTTACCTTGAAATGCCCTTGTTTCTATGTCCATTGCAAAAGATTAATTTTGCTGTGTGTATAGAAAACTATGCTGGCACTTACTTTCAGGCCTTCAAATACATCATTCCAGGGACTGGAGATGGCTCAGTGGTTAATAGCAGGCACAGTTTTTGCAAGAAGCTCCAAATTTGGTTCCCAGCACCTGTGTAGCTCACAACTATGTGAAACTCCAGCTGCAGATACACTCACATACAAAAATCCATACATACACTCAAATAATTTTCAAGATAATAAATGTAAATCATGTATAGAATATTTATTACATATGATAACAAAATAAACAGATATGATGACAAGCTTCCTGGCGCTTGCTGTTGCTGATATATTTGCATTTATAAGTGTGCCAGTGGTCTTTTCTTGTTACATTCATATTATTTTTAGCTTCCATTTACATACTGATTTATAATATGCCATGGAGAGGTTCTTCAATGGGTGAGTATATTTGGTTTCTAAAGGCTCTGGTGTGTGTCTATTTCTTTCTGAGATTTGGTGCATTTTCTTTTATAATTTTATTAAATATATTCTTTATTTCTTTAATTTTTCCTATATATCAGTTCCCTCTTCTTTCCCTCAGACGCTGGGGTTTGATCTCCTTATCGATGTTCCCCTGCCTGGGATGATTTGGACATGCTTATTGTTTCCATTGCTATCTTAGTGTAGGTTTTGTTTGTTTGTTTGTTTTTGTTTTGTTTTGTTTTGTTTTTGAATTTATGTTCCATTCCTCATACTTTATCTTGTTTGGTCAAATTCATTGGTGGTACTTTCTTATGTTGCAGGCTTCTATTTTTCAAAACCTACTTTAAAAGAGTTTGTAAACTCTCCAGTCTCCCTTCTAGCCCACCACCAGAGGTAGTGGAAAAGAAAGGGTAATAGATTCTTCAGGATCTGTTGTTATGTCTCCCTTTTCATTTCTGATTTTGTTAATTAGGATGTTTTCCCTGTGCCCTCTAGTGAGTCTGGCTAAGGGTTTATCTATCTTGTTGATTTTCTCGAAGAACCAGCTCCTCATTTGGTTGATTCATTGAATAGTTCTTCTTTTTTCCACTTGGTTGATTTCGCCCCTGAGTTTGATTATTTCCTGCAGTCTACTCCTCTTGGGTGAATTTTCTTCCTTTTTTTTTTTTTTTTTTAGAGCTTTTAGGTGTGTTGTCAAGCTGCTAGTGTGTGCTCTCTGAATTTATGAAATTCCTAGGTAAATGGATGGACCTGGAGGGCATCATCCTGAGTGAGGTAACCCAATCACAAAAGAACTCACACAATTTGTACTCACTGATAAGTGGATATTAGTCCAGAAACTTAGAATACCCAAGATATAAGATACAATTTGAGAAACACATGAAACTCAAGAAGAATGAAGACCAAAGTGTAGAGACTTTGCCCCTTCTTAGAATTGGGCACAAAACACCCAGGGAAGGAGTTACAGAGACACAGTTTGGAGCTGAGACGAAAGGATGGACCATCTAGAGACTGCCATATCCAGGGATCCAGCCCATAATCAGCCTCCAAATGCTGACACCATTGCACACACTAGCAAGATTTTACTGAAAGGACCCAGATATAGCTGTCTCTTGTGAGACTATGCTGGGGCCTAGCAAACACAGAAGTGGATGCTCACAGTCAGCTATTGGATGGATCACAGGGCCCCCAGTGGAGGAGCTAGAGAAAGTAACCAAGGAGCTAACAATATGAACTACCTGGTACCCCCACACACACACACACTCAGGGCTCTAGCTGCATATGTATGAGAAGATGGCCTAGTTGGCCATCAGTGGAAAGAGAGGCCCATTGGTAGTGCAAACTTTATCTGCCTCAGTATAGGGGAACACCAGAGCCAAGAAGTGGGAGTGGGTGGGTGGGGGAGCAGGTGGGAGACTTTTGGGATAGCATTGGAAATGTAAATGAAATAAATACCTAATTTTAAAAAAAAAACAAAAAAACAAAAGAAAAAAGAAAAAAAACAACAACAAAAAAGAAAGGGTAATAGAAAACAGGGTTTATCACTTCTTGGCCTTTTGCCTAAGATCAAGGGTAGAAAGCAGGGTTTGTGGACCTGTTTAGAAACAGTTCTTTGGGGGTTATTCCAATCTTCGTTGTCAGCAGTTCAGTTCTCTAGCGAACCAACAACACGAATCAGCAGCTCTAGTTCAATTCACTCAGCAATCACCACTTACAAATCAGCAATAGCAATTCAATTCCAATGAAACCTTAAGGTTCTGCCAAACTTCCTGAGTCAGTGACAAGAAAGTGCCAGAATATCAAAAGAAGTTCTTTGATAAGCTACTTTCTATGAAGTCATAACAAGAAAAAAATCAGTAATTCAATGCAAGGCAAACCAATACCAGAGCCTCCCCCACTGTCTGTGGAATCATATTTGTATTCTTTCTAAACATCACGTGTCTTTTCCTGTGTCTGCTTCAGCGAAACATTCTTTCACCTATTTCTGTTTCAGCAAAACATTCTTCTACCCGAGTCTGCCCCAGCAAACCATATGACATAACTGAGTTTCCAAAGGAATCAGAAATTTCTATTTCATACTGGATTCATTTGATTCATTTAATTTTTCATTTCTCTTTAATTTTTGTCAAAATGTTAACCACATTGTTGTGCTTTTCTTCCATGTTTGTGGCCATTCTATCCATTTGGTGATTCAATCAATTCAATTTTATTGTTGTTTTCCTCTATGCTGCTAACTTCCCTCTCCAGAGCCTACATGGGATTAATATGTTTTTACCACCTTTAAGGACACTGGTAATTTACACCAGTAAAATTTTGAAATATTATTCTGGCATTTTGATCTATTTCAGTGTGTTTGAATTTGGCAATTGAGGAATTATCTCTTATGCTTCCTTTTTTTCATGCTTCTTGTGTTTCATATTTCAACTGGGAATCCTTTCTTTCTTTCTTTCTTTCTTTCTTTCTTTCTTTCTTTCTTTCTTTCTTTCTTTCTTCCTTCCTTCCTTCCTTCCTTCCTTCCTTCCTTCCTTTCTTTCTTTCTTTCTTTCTTTCTTTCTTTCTTTCTTTCTTTCTTTCTTTCTTTTTTCCTGAGACAGGGTTTCTCTGTGTAGCCCTGGCTATCCTGGAACTCATTCTGTAGACCAGGCTTTCCTCAAACTCAGAAATCTGCCTGTCTCTGCCTCCTAAGTGCTGGGATTAAAAGTGTGCACCACCACTGCCCAGCTCAACTGGGAATCTTATCATTTCTATTTCAGGATCTTATTGAGCACTCTCTTCTTGAAGACTTGATCTAAGCACCCCCTAGAAAGGAAATCAAACTGTAATGATTGTATCATCACACTTATCAAGATATATAAATAGACTTAAAGTTGATTAATGCCTGCTAACACATCACTAATGACTATAAAATAGAAAACTGAGAAACTAATACAGAATGTACTGAGGTTTGTAAAGATTTTAATTAGAATGTCCCCCAGTCCCCTGTAGTCTTGCACATTTGAATAGTTGATCCCATTGGTGGTGCTGTTTGGGAAGGCTTAGGAGGTGTGGCCTTGCTGAAGGATTAGTCACTTGAGTCAGGCTTTGAGAGTTTAAAGACTCATGCCTTTCTCAGACATCTCTCTCGGCTATATGTCCACAGTTTGAAGATTTGCATCCCCACCATCGACTATGCCTGATACTTACTGTTGTGTTTCTCTGCCCCAACAGACTTTGATTTCTATGGAACCATAATCCCAAATAAACCCTTCTATAAGTTGCCTTGGTCATGGCATTATCATAGCCATTAGAAAGTTACTAATACATGATTAATGCTATTTTCATTTATAGTAAATGAATAATGTAAGGATAGGAAGAGGAAAAAGTAGAAGAGAAACAAGTGAAATACAATGAAATAAATAAAAGGAAAATGACATAAATAAATAAATGAAAAGAGTAGACAGGGAGTGGAAAATAATGCTACAGAGGGAAATAAGAGCAACAAAATAGAGAAAATGGAAGATGAAAAATGAAAGGCAAATTTTTCCCATCCATTTAAGTGTTCACCAAAAAAATTAGAAAACTATAAAACGTAAATTTAAAGCATATCGTACAATAAAGTAGAAAACATTACTGAACATATATTATGAATAAAAGGAGAGCACATAGGAGACAAAGAAGGGGGTAAGAAAAACAGCAACCAGTAAGAAGAAAATGTAAATAAAATCAAGTGAATATTTCAAGGGGAAAAATAGAAACATCTTTAAATGTGATAAAGATATTGCTGAATGTGTAGCATAATTAAGGCAACCAGCAGCAGGTGTACCAGCCACAAGGAAAGCTGACGTTGTTGCTTGCCTGTGGAGGAGTCAGGTGAACATGTGGTCTCTTCTTGTCTTTCCTATGCTGGTATGAGCCTGAATTGGATGAGTGACTGATGTCTGTCAGTCCTCCTTGCTTTAGTAGTTTTTCTTCTTTGGGAACCAGTGTCCTCTGCTGGCCACGTTTAGCTTTGCAGTCTGTGGGCCGAGCGGGCCCTTTTACCTCCAGGATATTTCCAGATCATGCCCCCAACTCCAGGCAGCTAATGTTCTAGCTGGGACAGGGAGTCTCAGGTTGTTGAGAGTCTGAGAAGCAATGACAGCACCAAGATCTCTACAGACAGAAGACCTGTCTTCACCCTTTTAAGACACTATAAGTACTTGTTATCTTGCTAGAAGGATGGAGTTATGGTTGCCAGTAGACTCTGCATCTTCATAGCAGTCATTGACAGGTAACTCATTCTAGAGATCGGCTCACCCATAAACTCAGACTTGTGTCTGCTGGCCAGTGTTGCAGGGTCACATCAGTGGATGACATCTGCTCCCAGCCACCAAAACCAGGGCTATCTCTCACTATTATTTCCTACTGCTTGCATGTCTTATCAGCATCTAAGCCATGCTCTCTCCACAACTATGGCCCAAGGAAGTCCCTCACCTTGATGCCATGGCAGATTAAATTTAGGCTTCCTAATTTGAGGTTTTTCTTCCATTATGTCCCCAGGATTAAACAACAAGCATTTTCTCACAGTAGTGCCCGGCCCATGGTCCTGAGTCATGGAGAGTGACAAAATGAGAGCTTTTTTTTTTTTTTTTTTTTTCTGGGTTGACCTGTACACTGAAGGGAACCAGTCTCTGTCTCACCAAAGTTCACAGTGAAGCTGAAGCTTGTCTTTAAGCTAGGACCCCCCAGTCTTTTCCATGTGGAGAACCTTGTAGGTGGGGGACCCTTCACACACACACACACACACACACAGAGTGGCAGGGCTGGAATGGTGTTTGGCTTGGCTTACTTCTCTGAAGTATGTTGCCTGTCTTCCTCCGTAATTTTCAGGGACCTTGTCCTTACCCTTATGACCCTCCAAAGTTTCTTTTCTCCTTTTCAGAATAAAGTCTAATTCTTCTTATCTTGACTTTTCTTTCCCTGCTCACATGAAGACAACTTTTAGTCAGCCATCTGCTGAGATCAAGCTGTAACTTGTCCAAAGTTACTGGATTGAGAGTGGGTTTTCAGGCTTTGTGTTGACCCTAAGAGACTCCATTTTACTAGCAGCTTTTAACTCCAGTTTGAGGATGGAAGATGACTCAGCATCTTAGTGGGCACATGAACAGTGTCATCTGTTTAGTACCACCCACAAGATACTGGCTGATAAATAACTTTATTGCTAAAAGTAGAAAAGGTACCATGCTATAAGTTTGTCTGGATACACTGGGATGATATTAAAATCAGATCAGCAAAACCAGGCAGCAACTTGTCAGATATATGGGATGTAGGATGGGTGTGACACATTCACCTGGATCCCATGAATGGGAGGACACCTCTACTCACGTGCTGTCATCTGAGCACCCAATGTGCTACGGGCATCCGGAGACCTATAGGCAGAGAACTCCCTACTGTCCAGGGGCTTCTGTTTGGTTGTTTCTACTCTTGATGCAGCCCTGATAAGATTGCTGTCCATCTGTCTGCTTAGCTCTCTGGATTTGCTGTCTGGCCACTTATCTGTCTGAACTTAGCCTTGACCTTTGCCTCTATGGCATACATACATACATACATACATATACAGACATTAGACAGATTTACTGTAGGATGTGGAATGTGCGATGTGAGAGTTAATCTTAGTACCTGAGGTTGGAATTAAAACAAAACAAACAAAACAAAATTGTCTTCCTTAGTCAGCTACCAATTAAACTAGGGCAAATAGGGAGGTTTTTGGTAGAGAAACTGACATCCCTTGCAAATTTATTGTCATTTAATAAGTTCTGACATGGTGGAAAGATACACATATTTGTCTACATCTTTGACATGAGGTATTCATGACACCTTACTTGAAAGATTTTTCTTTTTGAAAAAAAAAAGACAGTTCGTATGACTACCTGATGCTAATCCCATGGACACAGTTTTTATTTATCAGCATGGTTCATCTTATTAATAACCTAAATGGCACTCATAAGAGTATATGAAGAAATATAGAAAAGATTTAAAAAATATTCACAAAAAACCAAAATTCATGTCAGATTTTCTTTTCACCTGCTAGGTGACCTATCTGCAATATCTGTAAGATACCACACCTAGCAGTGACAAACTGAACATTTTTGTCTAAGATAAGAAATAAGACAGAGTGTCTTATTGCTTAACAATTGAGTTGATCAAAATATACAAGTTCTTGTCTGTACAACCAGACATGGAAGAGAAATGAAAAGCATTGAGATCAGAAAGCATTAAGAACTGATTTTGTTCACAAATAATCTGATTTGTCATGGGGCAATATCTGATGGAAATACTAAAAAAGTCACTGAAACTAATAATTAAATTTATAGATATGACAAAGATATCATGTCAAAACCTGAAAGTCAGTGTGTTTTGATACATTAGCATCTTTTAACCACCATTTTTTAGACTGTCTTCACATGAGCCAGATGTTCAGAAGATGATGTTAAAATTCATGTGGCTTACAATGCATAAAAAGTATGAAATATCTGGGATAAAATCCAAGTTGTAATATGCCATTTATACATTAAAAACTAAAAACTCCTTGGGTTTGAACTCAGCAGACAGTCCCACAGTCCCCAGAGGACTTTCCACTACTTAGGCTCCCTGGAGTGCCTGAGGCCAGCAGGGGGAGGGACACAGGAACCCCGCCCAAGCAGTGGCTCAGGTTCCATCCAATCAGCACTGGTCTACCTTGGTTTCAAACTCAGAAAACAGCCCCATGGTCCCCAGAGGAGGTATCACTTTCAGGCTCTCTAATGTGCCCAGGATCTTAGGATATTAGCATCCCAGGATCCCAGAGGCTTGGTCACACCAGGAACTCAGGATCTCAGAGGAAGCTTGACTGCCAAGAACTCTGACACACCCAGAATCTCAGCATCCCAGGATCCCAGGATCACAGAATCACAAAGAAAGCTGGACTCTGAGAAGTTCTGACTCAACTGGGATTACAGGAAGGACAGGCTCCAATCAGATATATCAACGGCAGAGAGCACTTGAGATAATCAGATGGTGGGAAGCAAGCATAAGAACAGAAGCATCCGAAACCAAAGTTAGTTGGTATCATCAGAACCCAACTCTCCCACCATAGGAAGTCTGGATATACCATCACGCCAGAAAAGCAAGATATGGATCTAAAGTCACTTCTCATGATGGTGATAGAGGACTATAAGAAGGACATAAATAACTCCCTTAAAGAAATACAAGAGAGCACAGGCAAACAGGTAGAAGCCCTTAGAGAAGAAACACAAAAATTCTTTAAAGAATTACTGGAAAACACACCCAAACAGGTGAAAGAACTGAACAAAACCATCAAGGATCTAAAAACGGAAGTACAAACAATAAAGAAATAACAAAGAGAGACAATTCTGGAGATAGAAAACCTAGGAAAGAAGTCAGGAGCATTAGATGCAAGCATCACCAACATAATACAAAAGATGGAAGAAAGAATCTCAGGTACAGAAGATACCATAGAAAACATGGACACAGCAATCAAAGAAAATGTGAAATACAAAAAAAGATCCTAACCAAAACACCCAGAAAATCCAGGACACAATGAAAAGACCAAACATAAGGATAATAGATATAGACAAGAAGGAAGATTTCCAACTTAAAGGGCCAGTAAATATCTTCAACAAAATTATAGAAGAAAACTTCCCTAACCTAAAGAAAGAGATGCCCATGAACATACAAGAAGCCTACAGAACTCCAAATACTTTGGACAAGACACGAAATCCTTCCCATAACATAATAATCAAAACACCAAATGCACAAAACAAAGAAAGAATATTAAAAGCAGTAAGGGGAAAAGGTCAAGTAACATATAAAGGCAGACCTATTAGAATTACACCTGACTTCTCCCCAGAGAGTATGAAAACCAGAAGATCTTGGACAGACATCATACATATCCTAAGAGAACACAAATGCCAGTCCAGGCTATTATACCTAGTAAAAGTCTCAATTACCATAAATGGAGAAAGCAAAGTATTCCGTGACAGAACCAATTTACACAATATCTTTCCACAAATCCAGCCCTTCAAAGGAAAATAAAGGGAAAACTCCAACACAAGGAGGGAAACTACTCTCTAGAAAAAGCAAGAAAGTAATCTCTCAACAAACCTAAAAGATAACTGCATAAAATTAGGGAAACAACACCCTTCACAATAGTCACAAATAATATAAAATACCTTAGTGTGAGTCTAACTAAGGAAGTGAAAGATCTGTATGATAAGAATTTCAAGTCTCTGAAGAAAGAAATTGAAGAAGATCTCAGAAGATGGAAAGATCTCCCATGCTCATTGATTGGCAGGATTAATATAGTAAAAATGGCTATCTTGCCTAAAGCAATATACAGATTCAATGCAATCCCCATCAAAATTCCAACTCAATTCTTCAACGAATTAGAAAGAGCAATCTGCAAATTCATCTGGAAAAACAAAAACTTAAAAGAGCAAAAACTCTTCTCAACAATAAAAGAACCTCTGGCAGAATTACCATGCCTGACCTCAAGCTGTACTACAGAGCAATTGTGATAAAAACTGCATGGTACTGGTACAGTGACAGACAGGTAGATCAATGGAATAGAATTGAAGACCCAGGAATGAACCCACACACCTCTGGTCACTTGATCTTGGACAAGGGAGCTAAAACCATCCAGTGGAAAGAGGATAGCATTTTCAACAAATTGTGCTGGCTCAATTGGTGGTTATCATGTAGAAGAATGTGAATTCTTCCATTCTTATCTCCTTGTACAAAGGTCAAATCTAAGTGGATCATGGAACTCCACATAAAACCAGAGACACTGAAACTTATAGAGGAGAAAGTGGGGAAGAGCCTTGAAGATACGGTCACAGAGGGAAAAAAAATTGAACAGAACACCAATGGCTTGTGTTGTAAGATCAAGAATCAACAAATGGGAAATTGCAAAGCTTCTATAAGGCAAAAGACACTGTCAATAAGACAAAAAGGCAACCAACAGATTGGGAAAAGATCTTTACCAATCCTAAATGCAATAGAGGTCTAACATTCAATATATACAAAGAACTCAAGAAGTTAGACTCTAGAAAACCAAATAACCCTATGAAAAATGGACTACAGAGCTAAACAAAGAAACTTTAACTGAGGAATACTGAATGGCTGAGAAGCACCTAAAAAATGTTTAGCATCCTCAATCATCAGGGAAATGCAATTTAAAACAATCCTGAGATTCCACCTCACACCAGTCAGAATGGCTAAGATCAAAAACACAGGTGACAGCAGATGCCAGCAAGGATGGGGAGATAGAGGAACACTCCTCCATTGCTTGTGGGACTGCAAGCTGGTACAACCACTCTGGAATCAGTTTGGCTGTTCCTCAGAAAATTATGGCCATAGTAGTACCTGAAGACCCAGCTATACCACTCCTGGGCATATACCCAGAAGATGCTCCAACTTGTAATAAGGACACATGCTCTACTATGTTCATAGCAGCCTCATTTATAATAGCCAGAAGCTGGAAAGAACACAGATGTCCCTCAACAGAGGAATGGATACAGAAAATGTGGTACATTTAGACAATGGAGTAGTACTCAGCTATTAAAACCAATGAATTAATGAAATTCTTAGGCAAATGGATGGATCTGAAGGATATCATCCTAGTGAGGTAACCCAATCAGAAAAGAACACACATGATATACACTCACTGAGAAGCAGATATTAGCCCAGAAGAGCAGAATACCCAAGGCACTATACGCAAAACACATGAAACTCAAGAAGAAGGAGGACCAAAATGTGGATACTTCAATTCTTCTCAGAAGGGGGAACAAAATACCCACGGAAAGAATTACAGAGACAAAGTTCAGAGACTGAAGCAATGACCATCCAGAGACTGCCCCACCTGGGGGTCCATCCCATAAATAACCACTAAAACCAGTTTGATTTATATATTCAATATAGTTTCTATTGGAAAAATAAGCTCCTCCACTAACATTCCACTTGCATGTAAACTTCGCAGAAAATTGGCTGGGGGAGAATTTATGGCCATTGTTGCCACCACACTACTTGCCTGTATCAATGCCATTGTTTGCTTGACTTCACAAAGCTTCCAGCACTTCAGCTTGCATTCAGCTCTTCCTGCACCAGAATCCGGTCCATTTGTAACGACATCTTATAACCACAGCTTTTCCTACAAGCATAGTCTTTTCCACTCTCCCAGTTTGTTCATCTGTGGCTGTGATAAAGACTGGGATGATCAGCACCTTTGAGAAGGAATGGATTTATTCAGTGTACTGGTTACAGTTTATCACTAAGGGGAAAACCAAGGCAAAAACTCAAGGTGGGCGCTTGATGCAGAACCCAGAGTGAACACTGCTTGTTGGCTCGCTTCCCCTGACTTATACAGATACTTTTCTTAGACAGTTCAGGCCCTCCCACCTAGGCATAGTGCTACCCAAAGTGAGCTGGGTAGCACTTTCTTCCACCAATCATTAATTAACAAAGTGCCACAAAGATAGGCCTGAGGGCGGCATTTATTTTCAACTGAGGTTCCCCTTTCTCAGGTGACTCTAGTTGTGTCAAGCTAACAAAAGATAACAGCCCCTTGGAACTAATCAACGCAGCCATTAGTAATATAAATGCCACACACCGAGAATATGTTTCTCATTGACCTGCCTGTGCTCTTCTGGAAAAGAAGTCTCGAGGCTGGACATGGGGGTGCATGTCTGCTATCATAACCCTGAGTGGGTGATGGGCATTAGAACCACAAGGCTAAGGACAGCCAGTGTTGCTTATCAAGACCCTATCACAAAACAACAAAAACAAGTCAAGAGATGAGAACTTGCTCCTTGGTACACTGCTTGCCCAGGCAAGGACCTGATTCAAACCTGAGTAAGTGATAGATTTACATGTTTTTCTTTTGGGAAAAAAAAAAGAAAGAAAGAAAAGAAAACATGGAACTTACTAAAAATCAAAGTGGCATTCAAAATTCTGGGCAGCAAGAAGTTTATGACACGCATACATAGAAACCAAATGTTAAAAGTTTTTGATAAAAAACAGTAAGACTCGAGCTGCATGCTGAAAGAATTTCCTAGATACTAAGAATAGTAGCCCTTTAGTTATTCCTCAAGAGAAAAAAAAAATCCTGTGTTTTGATCCATGTTGTATATCTATTTCTATTTCCTTCAGACTCACTTGCAAAATCATTCCAAAATGATTCCAAAAATGTGCATGCAGGTTACAAAATCATTCCAAAAATGTGCATGCAGGTTGCAATTGGGAAAACAAAATATAAAAATCAAAATAGAACACACCAGTGGACAGCCTAAGAGACACACACACACACACAAAAGCCCCCGCTTAACATCTAAAGAGAAATTACCTGTTTCTCCTTGCCCTGCCTGCATGGGCTCTGTGGAAGCCATTGAGAAAGCAGGAACACGGACCACCTAAGGCTAGCGCAGGCACACAGGATCCCTCCTTGGAAGTCTCTTAAGAAGTTAATGCTTGAATTTGTTTTTTTTTTTCCTGGAAAATTTCCTTTTCTTTTTCAACATGTATTTCTAATGACTTCAGGGTGAAGAAAATCCATATTTCAGCAACATTGTTAACATGGCTGCTATAATTGAAGGCTTTTGTTGTAGTCTTGTGGAGCAAATAAGTAAGGAAGTTTTGTGGGAATGGCACATTTCTTCATAGGTGCCTGGAGTTTTTAAAAGAATGTTTCTTTATGTAGCTTTGTGTGGATATAGTCTAAAAATATGTAGCCACTTTCTTCAAGCTACCACAGAGCAGATATTTAGAAATGATTCATTCTCTCTCTTTCTCCCTCTCCCTCTCCATCTCTTGCTCCCACCCTCTCCCTTCCTCTCTTCCTCACTCCTTTCCTCCCTCCCTCTCTGCTTTTCTTTTCTCTCTCTATCACACACACACAGACACACACACACAGACACACACACACACAATGTTTTTAGGCTGGGTCCCACTGTGTAACCCTGGTTGATCTAGAACTTTTCTTGTAAATCAGGCTGGCTGTGAACTCAGAGATCCTCCTGCCTCTACCTTTAGAGTGCCAGACTTAAAGATAGGAGGCACCACACCCAGCAGTGTTTGGTGTTTTCATGATTCTACACCACACTCTATTAAAGGACTTAGTCTCTTCTTACTGACAAAACAAGACACCTTGAACAGACAACTTATAAAGAATAAAACTTAAGCCGGGTGTGGTGGCGCACGCCTTTAGTCCCAGCACTCGGGAGGCAGAGGCAGGTGGATTTCTGAGTTCGAGGCCAGCCTGGTCTACAGAGTGAGTTCCAGGACAGCCAGGGTGATCCAGGGAAACCCTGTCTCGAAAAACCAAAAAAAAAAAAAAAAAAAAAAAAAAAACCTAAAAAAAAAAAAGAATAAAACTTGATTTATCACAGTTCTGGAGAGAGAAGTCCAAGGTCAACACACTGGCAGCTGCAGTGAGTGACTGCTGAGGGCTTTTCTCTCCTTCAAAGATGGAACCTCTTTTGCTTTCTTCCTGTGTCTGTAGGGCGAAAGGGAAGCAAATAGGCTCCTTCTATAAGCACACAATCCAATTAGTCAGAGCAGAGTCCTCCTGAACTAAAGGTTTCAGGATTAATCCTACTATGTAGAGATTAAATTTCAACCTGAGTTTGGGGGACACGTATTGGAACCTTAGTACATTCCTGTTGCTTTTGAAACCTCAGGTTTAGTGAGTGGATCAGACAGCCACGTATCCATATCCGCAAGCCGGGTCCCAGCATTGCCAGACAGGGTCCTTTCTATGGGGCAGGCGGCCGTCACTGAGATCCTAGGCTTCACTCCATCCAGAGCAATCTGCTCCTATCTCTTTCATGCCTCCCTCCTGTGCCTCCTAGCTCATGGATTCATAGGAGAATTAGAAAGAGCTCATTGCTGCAGGTCCCTCAGCAACATGAATCTTCCCCAATCTGCTGATCCCCTCCCGCTGCCCTGATCCCTTTGCCTCTGGCCTGTACTATTGCAGGAAGTGATCAAAGGTACTCTTCAGCGTCCTGCCCTGAATGGTCTCACCCGATGGCTGCAGAAATGTCCACTTTCCACATTACTTAGTGGGTTTTTTTGAAGCATGTGTGAGAGATTATCCAATGAGTTCTCATTTCTACATTCTGGAACTCATAATGTCCCATTTTTCGGTTTCCTGTGTGGATCAGAGGACCTGGACAGGAAATCCTGCCCTAACTTCAATGCTTCTGGTCATGCTCGCTTTCCAAATCACGTGTTCCTCCTTTTAGGTTCTCCTCCCACCAGATCCCTCATTGGCTACTCCAGACACTGACTATCCTGCCCTTTCCAGAAGGTCCTCCCTCCTTGTCTTAAGTTTTCGGAGAGTTCTAGGGATAGAACATTCATGCACACATCACTAGTGAGACCAGTACCAAGGCTAGGGACCTGGGCTTTCATGAAATGGATCTCGGTTTTGCTTAGTCTTTCCTCTCTTGGATCCTGACACAAGGCAAGCAGGATGTGAAGGTAATAGTCATCACTATAACAGACATTTACTAGTCTCAAAATCACCCTTTCCAGGTACAGCCCAGCATCGGTAACTCCTACACTTGTAGGGATGGAGCGAATATATTTTTCTTGGCCTCTTGTGACTGGCATTCTTCATTAACTCATTCAATCTCTATTTGATACCTTGAAAGAGCTAAGATTGTCTCCCAAGAGCCATCCACCTAAGATTCGGAATCCAAGGCATGAATACACACACACACACACAAACCACACACACACACACACACAGACAGACACACACACACACACATACATACATACATACATACATACATATATACATACATACATACATGCATGAGTGCATGCGCACATACATGCAATCTCTTTACATGGCAGAGGTTACAACAGCAGTTGTCTTCCAGCTATCCTTAGCTATTTCTGTTGCAGGAAAAGTCAGAGAACTCAACTTGCTCTGTATCTCTCCCCTCTTCTCCCCCGCTCCCCCATCCCCCTCCCCCGCCCCAAGACCTGGAGAAACAGTGGCAGCTGCTTGGCCACAGTGGTGACTTTGAACTTGAAGCTGCAGTGAGCATCGATATCAGCGAGTTCTGTCCTGTTTGCTGGGAGCTGAGATAAGAGCATTACCCTCCAGCTTTCCCAGTGGCTCACGAGCATCTAATTCCAGACATCTAATCACCAGATTTTTAAAATAGGAAATCCCGTTTGTTTTTACTGATCCTTGACTACTGACCACCACACCAGCAGATTCCAAGAAGGCAATAAGTCTACGTTGAACCCAGAACCTATTTCCCCTCACCTAGACCCCACCCACACCATTTCTTACAAACATTTCCCCTTAGCTCTGTGTTTCCCTGACCAGCCATGGCCAGAATATGTCTTCTAAAGGTCTCTTTAGAACCTCAGAAGTAGTTGCTGGGAACATTTATGCTAACTACACACTTTTAAAATAATTTTTATACTTTCTGAAAATTTTCCTGATTTACATATGAGTGAGTGTATATGGTACATGTGTAATGTATGTGCACACACATGTGGGCAAACATACGTTAATGTGCAGAGGCCAGAGAAGAATTCAAGTTTCTACTTCTATCACTCTGCACCTTAATCCTGTGAGACAGGGTCTCCCAGTGAGCCTGGACTAGGCTGACAGCCAACTAGTCCCAGTGACCTTCTTGCTCCACCTCCCACAGGGCTGAGATTATGGGTGTATACAGCTACACCTGCATTTTTATGCATGGTGAGGGTTTGAACTTAGGTCCTCATACTTGTGCAGCAGGCATTCTCATCCATTTCACTAGTCCTGATTATTGGGAATGAGACAGGGTCTCACCATGTAATTCAAGCTGGCCTCAGTCTCACTGTGTTCCTGCCTTACCCTTACCCTTCACCCAACCCAATGCTGGAATTACAAGCATGCTCTGCCAAGACCAGCATCTTTCTGTCATTTTAATGGAAACTTCCTGAAAGGCACTTGTTCTCACATTTCCCATTTGCCATGCCCCTTCCACACAAACCTGAGGATGACTTCAAGATAGCTCTTTTTCCTTAGAGCAATTGCAAATGAAGACAAACATGGTGATTATTTTGGTGGATCGGGTAATGTTTCAGATGATAACGTCCTCCAAGGTGAGCTGCATGCACTGTGAAAATGGATGAGGTTTGCTCTGCTGGACAGAGTCTGAGAGCCAGGATGGAGATTGCTGAGTGCAGACTCTGAGCCTGTGGCTGGGCTTTGCCTCTGCAGGCAGCAATTTTTTCTGGGGAACTCCCTCAGGTATTTCTGCAGCAGTGTCAAAGGAATTGTATTACACGGTGCTCTATCCAATTAATCCAGAAGACTGAACACGATGCTTGAGACACTGGAATTCTTGACTGCAGAAATCTCTGGCCAGTGCTTGCACTCTGGCTCATTAAAGTACCCTGACTGCACTGAAGCAAACCCTGAGGCAAAGAGCAAGGAAAGCAAGGCGTTCCCTCTTCTCAGAAGTTGTGAGGGCTTCTATTTCATACAGCACTGATCTTTTTCCATGACATGGTTTCAAATGCCACTAGTATTTTGCCCATGTCACCTGTCTTCTCAATGATCCAAGCTGTAGCACAAACTTATACCCAACCTAGCAATTCATTGCAGGGAGAGACCTGCAGCCTTGCTCAACGCAAAGCAGAATGCATTCATTCACCAGCTTTAGTGATATCTTTGTTCTTTTCTCTGAGTTGGGAAGACAGGCCACTGAGAGACAGGCTACTGTTCCAGCAAGGTCAAGGCTAGGATGGCTGTGATGATCCATGCCTGTCATCCCAGCACTTGGAACATGGAGGTAGTCACACTCAGGGGTTGAAATTAGTGATTACATAGTAAAACCCAGTCAAAAAAAAAAAATCAAGCTCTAAATTTTTGATGTAGAACCAGACAAGAAAAGTTCAACTGGCTGGTAACTCTAGCCATTGGTGGTTTCCACTAGGTACAGCTTGGATTGGTGCCTTTCGCCTGGCATCACCTGGAGGACTGAGCAATGTATAATCTGCAAATTGTCCTGGACGTTGGCAGTGGTGGTGGTCATAGGGATTCAGTATCTCCACCTTCCCTTTCAAATTGAACCTCGTGGACTCCTAGAGTTTTAAAAACCCTTAATGTAGGCTGCTGTTTGGGGTGGAAAGGGCTGAAAAGAACATTGCTTAGAATAGTTTGTAATGCGAATACAACTTAAGTACCATCCTGCTATTTCTGGATTACAGAGGCGGGTGGAGGAAGCTGCAGGTGCGTCTCTTTGCCAGGATCTATAATGGCATATTTTTGGAAGACTGTATAATGGAGTGCCCATTATACCATAGGTTTCATGAGATAATTATGAAGCACTAAAGCCAATCAGCATACTAAACTGGTTGAATATGCTAGCATTCTAATTTTGTATAGAGGGTGATTACTGTTATTATTATTTATAGAGTTCGGTAAGTGTACATATACTTTATAACCATGTAGGCAGACAAGTCACGGTTCCTGGAGAGGCCCAAGTTCTAATCCTATGATTTCAACAGTGTAACACAACCCACCTACTCTGCCCAGAGATGGAAGGAGACTGCCTGGCAAAGAGGGCTCGACGAGTAAGTGTTTGGAACAGAATGGCACAACAAAAGTGAGTGAGCTTCTATCTTTTTATTCTCCTCTCACTCCTTTTGGTAATTGCAATGGTGATGACATGTTTTTTTCTATGTAGCTCAGGTTGGCCTGGAACTTGCTATGGAGACTAAGCTGCTTTGAAGTTGAAGTTTCCCAGAACCTACCACCCAAGTGCTGGGATTGCAAGTACAGATTTCCATTCTTACTTCCAAGGAAGTGTTCTTTCAGATCTACACTGAAGTTGCTTTACACAAAGCCAAAAGAGCCAAATTAGTGTAAGGAAACCCATATTAAACTATTTTCTGAAACTTTCTAAGAAATTATACTTCCTTCCTATGAATTTCATTCTCCCTAGCTTACTCTGGTGGACGGCTGTGTTCCCTCCCAATCACAATTCAAAGGGGAGAGGGATAAAGAGTTCTAGTCTATTCTTCTGTGTTCTGAGTTCATTCTGGCTATAACATTTTGCCTTCAACCAATTGGTGGAACAAACAAAAGCTTTGTCACTTGTAGTATTTTTTTCACACATAGGCAAATCTATACATAGGAGCACACATAAAATCCACCTGCCCATTAAGGAAATCCAGCCAGACTTCAGCAGAAAGCACTGGGCTGTCTCTTTACTGCTGCTCTTCAGGTTTCATGATGTGGCAAAGAAGTTGCTCGACGGGTGCACACTGGGACTGTGGTCCATTGTCATAGGTCACTATATAAGCCATAGTAAAGCAGGCCCAAAGCAGGCTCACTGTGAATATCTGTGGAAGTTTCCTTACCACACAGGGAGAGGTGTGTAAGTAAAGTGCCATGAGTTTTAATGTAACAATACAACTAAATTCAGCTTTAATCACAAACTTTTTGACAGGCTGCGATTATACATAAAGTACTGGGTTATCGAACTGTCTCCAGGTTACTCTTTCTCTCCCTGTCCCTGTCTCTTTGTATGTTTGTATGTGTAATATATGTGTCTAGGGGCATGCACCTAGACATAGGAGAACAGAGGAGGACATAGCTATCTTTTTCTTTCACTCCACCTTTCCATTGAGACAGGGTCTTCACTGAACTGAAAGCTCACCACTTCATCTAGGCTGGCTTGACACTGAGCTCCTGGGATCTGCCAATTTCCTCCCCATAGCTGTGGGGTATGAGTGTGAGTGTCCATGCCTACTTTGTTTATTTTGGGTTGTTTGTTTGTTTGTAGGGTTGTGCCATGTACCATTGCCTGTCCTAGAACTCACCTTGCAGACTAGGCTGACCTCAAACTCACAGAGATCTGCCTGTTTCTGCCTCTCAAGTGCTGGGATTAAAGGCATGCATCACTATGCCCAGCATTTATGTGGATACTGAGGATTTGATTTGCAAAACAAGGGGTCTTCCTCACTGAACCATTTTGGCTCCATAATTACCATTTTAGTATACAATGTCACCAAGTTACTACAAATGTATTGTTATTATGTCAATTTTAGTTTTAGCTTGTGTTATTATATCTTTGAAATTGTCATACCTCAACTAGGACTTTAACTTCCTAAAAGAAAAATGCTCACTTAGAGCTTTGTCTCAGAAGTTAATTAACTCTATCAGGATTAGAGGGCACTATGCATGGACCTCAGATATAAAGCTATTCACATACCATGAGGAATTAAATATCACGAGCAAATTCTAGTCCTCCGAGAAGTTCACAAAAGGCTAATGCTTTGTATCTGATACATTGTTCTGAAAATAATATTTTAGACAGATTTTCTCATGAAGTCATATAACCTCTTTAATTTGATAGATTTATTAAAAATATTTTTGATTATACTCGATATGGTATATTTTATCTATTTCATAGACAAATATAAACACATATATATAAATATTCTACATACATACATAAACACATATGTTAATATTATAAGCTATATGTTAAGTGTGTTTTAGGAGAATTTCAGGAAGCTAAGTAGTATGTGAAAAATGTTCTGTTTTTTTCTTCCTTTAAATAATGGTGTTTGCAACCCTATAGGAGGAACAACAATACGAACTAACCAGTACCCACCTCCCCTCCCCCGTGCTCGTGTCTCTAGCTGCATATGTAGCAGAAGATCAATGGGAGGAGAGGTCCTTGGTCTTGTGAAGATTATAGGTCCCAGTACAGGGGAATGCCAGGGCCAGGAAGCAGGAGTGGATTGGGGAGTAGGGTGAGGTTGGGGAGCAGGGGGGAGGGTATAGAGGACTTTTGGGATAGCATTTGAAATGTAAATGAAGAAAATATCCAATAAAAAGATTCAATAACAAAAAAAATGGTGTTTGGCTTGGGGGACATTTTGTTTAGTTTATTTTTCCAAAAGGGTTTTGTTACAGAGTTCAAATTGATCTTGACCCTTCAGCCCTCCCACCTCTAGCTCCCAAATGCTGGGATTTTAGGCATGTATTACCAGGACTAGCTTTGCCTTTGTCCTTTCATGCACCCGCTCTTTCTAATTGGTGTAGAAGGTGAGAAGTTGCTTCAAAGACCATGGGAGCTTATTCTTCCTAGGAGATAGCCTCTAGAATGATAGAGCCAAGTTTCTCCATAATTTTGCCAGCATGTGTTTGCCAGTTTGGTTTAGGAATATTAATAGCTAATATTAATCATATGCTGTGGTGCATCATATGAAAAAGCAGTATGTGAAAGCTGTATTTCCTACCCAGGATCCTCTGGTTCTGACTCCCTAAGGGTTCTTATGTCTTTGTAAGTATAGTTGCAGATTGCTGTGTTTGTCCTGGGGTAGAGAGTTTGTTCTCTATCCAGTTCCTATAATGTGCTTGGTACTTGAACTACTCGGATAACAGAGGCTGTGCTGGGAGCACGGTCACAGAACACTGGACTCTGAGCTGATAGATTTGGACTGTGGCTGCTCTCACAATGGTTGGGGAGAAGTTCGGGGTAAGAAGAGTTGACCTTTTCTCCTTGCTTGTCAGCAATAGCTGTACCCTGCTGATGGGTGTGCTACACTCTACATAATGAAAAATGTTTGGCATGCATTTTAGACAGTCCAGCCATGGTGTAGAAAATAACAGGATTTCTTTTTTAAGGCTGAATTATATTATATCGTTTTTGTGCTGTCATTTCTTTACCCACTAATCTGTCAACAGACATTTAGGTTATTCCTAAACCATGCATAATACTAATAATCCTGCAATGAGCATGGAGGAGATACAGGCATTGTCATGAGAGATTGAGTTCATCTTCTTCAGCTATATACCTGGGATATGAATTGAGGGGCATATGGTATTTCTACTGTTATTAACTGTAAAAATATTTTTCATAATGACTGCATTTAATTATATTCCTACCAACATGGCACAAGGTTCTCCTTTGTCTTACACCCTTACTCACAGTTATTGTCATTTGTCCTTTTGATCATTGTCATCTTAACAAATATAAGGTGATATCTTATAGTAATATTAATTTAGATTACATTTGATACTCAATGATGTTGAGCATCTTGAACCATACTCTCTGGACTTGATTTTTAGACTTGCTGTTAATTTTTATTTATGTGGGGTAGGAAGAGTGCTGGTGGTGATATATATATATATATCCCATGTGTGCAGGTACCTATGGGTAACAGAAGATGGTGCTGGATCTCTTGCAGCTAGACTTACCTGTGGTTGTGAGCAGCCCAGTGTGGGTGCTAGTAACCCAACTCAGGTTCTCTGGAAGACTAGACAGCATTTTTAACTGTAAAGTATCTCTCCAGTTCACTTTCTAGCCTTAAAAACAAACAAACAAACAAACAAACAAACAAAAAACCCTTGTTTTCCTTGGAGAAATGTGTGTTTAGAAACTTTGTTCCTTTTTTTTGGGGGGGGTCATTTATTTATCTGCTACTGAGTTATAAAGGCACTTCATAGCTTAGATGGTAACCCATATCCATTATGCATGGTGCAGAAATAAGCACATACCCCCAGTCTGTATGCTGTCTTTTCATTCTGTTGCTACTTCTTTTGTTGTCCAGAAGCTTTTCAGTTTGATGTTGTTCCATTTATTGATCTTTGCTCTTGAAACTTAAGCTTTCAATATAATATCGAAAAAAATTGATGGCCACATATCACTGGTCATAGACAATGTCAAGGAATCCATGTCCTGTCCCCTTCTTTGGGCTTCAGGACTCATCTTAAGTCTTTTGTCCACTCTCATCCAACTTTGTGTGGTGTTAAGGGTCAGACTTCCTTCTTTTGGTTGTGTATCCAGTTCTGTTCTGGCAGCACTATTTATCGAGGGCCTCTCCAGTTCTTGTCAGTCCTCTTGCTGTGTCTGGGGTTGGGGATCACTGATTGATGATCTGTGCTTGGGGTCCTTTCTGGTTCTTGGCTTTGTTCCATTCATCTTCCTATTTGAAAGCTAGATTCTTCATTGTAGTCATATTATACTCTTTAAAAAACAATCCAGCGAAGCTTTACTAGACCCTATGCTGAATCCCAAGAAAAGCAAACCAACGCCCACTGGGGAATGGCTTATAAGCTTGGAAGGAAGACAGACATGCAAACAACCAATCACACCAACATATGCACACGGCTGACCTCCAGGTGTGCGCAAGATGCAATGCAAAATAAAGGAAGGAGCTGCTTGTGTCTGTCATGTCAAATGGACAAAATTTGCTGAGGACATGACAGCCATACTGTCACAGTAGCTGACAGGGCATCACTAACTTCCTGCATTAAACACATGCAAACAAAATCATGGCCCACCTTGGAAGGTTCACAGCTGTCACTTCTCAATTTTGTTTTCAAATCACTAATTTGTCAATGGCTTGCTTATTTCCACACTATTAATCTGAATTAGCATTTTCAGGGAACGGTGACTCCTACGGAGAAATTATGCTTTCGAAACTCACATAGCTGGGATCTGGTTATGTAAAACCCTCATGGTGTCACCGTGATTTCAAAATAACACCTTAAAAAATAGGTCAGTTCCAGAAGAACATGGAGGCTGATGGCCCTCTGTCCCTCTCTGCTATTCCCTGCTCTCATAGGAGAATGTTGTATCTTTACGCTTTAATTATGCTATTTGTTTGTGGACCCAACCTGTGGTTATTGAGGATATCCATCATTTTACCTGATTAGCTAGATTTCCAATGTTTAAATGTGTGTGAGTTTTAAAAATTAGTAAACCTTAACACAGTAGCCATGGTTCCTACTCTTGCTTCTGTTTAGTAAATGTCCATTGGAGAACTGGGATTGGGGCTTCTTTACTGAACTCACTTCCAAAACTTTAGAAAGTTGGATATATAAAAAAAAAAAATCTTGAAACTGAGAATAATTTTATCTCTTTCAATTCCTTCTTCCTAGTCTCCGTTGAAAAGATTTTAATGAGTATGAGCACATCGGCGATTAAATGGTGTCTCAATACAGGAAGGAAGATGCTTGCAGTTAAATTTCACTGCCTCTCACCAGGACAAAATTGCTGGCTGCGGGAGCAGTCACTGCAGAGCGCTCCTGAGCTGGACGCCAAGATACTGGCAGCAGATCCGGCCTGGACTGGAGCGCATTGCACACTTCGCTCCCACCAGGGAATCCTCCCTCAGCCTGCAGTCAGCTCCTAGTTGGCCATGGGATCTGGGAGGAGTGTAGAGTGCAGGGGGGAAAAAGTATACTAAGAGGACAAGTGCTCCAGGAATAACCTCTCTCCATCCCAACACAAAGGCAATTTCGGACAAGGACGAAAGTCTTGCAAGGCTGCAGAGACAAGCTAGTTTCACCCTTGACAACAGCAAGGGAATCTTGCTCAGAATTCTCACGCTAGTCGGGCAGACTTTGACCTAGGATCTAGAGGATGACCCTCACACTCCTCGCCCTTGACCGCTTTTGCTCAGGGCGCCTTCTCCCAGTTTCTGACCATAATTCCCCCAGGCTCATAAAAAGAAGTAAGTTAGGTGGGGACCAACAGCTGCAGCGATCAGATCACTCTGTAACAACTAGAGGCTCAAAAGCTCGCTCCCTGTAGGGAACTAGCAGCCAGAGCCAAGGCTGAGAGCTCCCAACTCTACCCAGACTGTTACTGGAGAGTAAGCTGCGCTGTCCCATGGTGGTTACCCCTCTTTGCCTCCTGCGCAGCTTTTAAGAAGGAGTCCTGTGCATCCCTCAAACTTCTAATGCATCCTTTGCAACTCGGACCTCTCCCACCACCCTCACTGCTACCTCGGTCTGTCTCTCCCTTGGTCTCCTCCAAACTCAGCCCCAACTGGGAAACGAGCGCCCCCAGCTGTTCACTGTAGCCCTTCAGCACCGCTTTGCGAAAGCTTAGATTTCGGATCCAGCTGCGGTTCCTCCCAGTCCTCAGCCCTGCGGGGCACACGCTCGCGTGCACACTCACACACTCACACTCCAGCATCCTCGCTCACCGCACCCCACCCTCCGCTGCCGCCACTCCTCCGTGGGGCGGGAGGGAGGGCAGGTGACGTCAGGACTGCAGTCCGGAGGAGAGCGACGGGAGAGGGCTGTGCGCTCCTTGCTAAGGATGCTGGAGGCGCACTCGGGCAGCCACCGCTCCCGCGCTCCTCCCTGTCACGATGCGCGCCCGCGGGGGAACCTCGCCAACCTCCAGGTGACTTGAAAGTCGTCTCCCCAGGAGGACGGAGAGGGTGCTGCAGTCCTGGCATGCACTAGAACTGCAAGTCGGACAGAAACAGCCCAATCGAGGAGCGAGGCACACGGGGCGCAGTGCCCAGCACAGCATCCCAAGACTGCTAAAGGTAGCGGAGGCTCAAGCTTGCAATAAGATCTCCGTGCTGGACCAGGACACAGGGCACTCTTGCCACCGAAAGACCCATTTTTCCCTTCTTGCGCATTTCGCAGTCATAGCTGGCCTGGGGAATGCGAGCATGGTGGAGGCTTCCTTCGGGTCGCCCAGAAGCAGCTGCCAGTGGGAGAGCTAGCGGAGAGGAGCGGGGGCGGCAGCCTCGGCCCGAAGTAAGTGCAGCAGAAGTTTGCGTCGCTTCCCCTGCCGCTCCCCTTGAGCGAGTGGGTAACACGTCTCCTCCCTCTGGCTCCCAGAAACCCGAAGGGAGACTTAACAAGGAGTCTCTGAGCGGGAAAGCAATCCTTTCCAGAGGAGGCAAGTACCAGAAAGGATGCCGTTTGGATGCCGGGGTGCAAAGGGAGGAGACCCCCATGTGGGTGGGCTGATGGAGGAGAAAAGAGCCTGACCCTGGAGATCTCAGAAGGGAAAGGGTTTCAGGAAAGGGAGGGAGAATGGAGTCACACCTATGCTGGTGACCTTGGCATGCACTCCTGGAGTGTGGAAGCAGGGGGATTAACAGAGGTTAGAAAGCCCCATACTGAGAGTCCCCTTGGCTGGCTTGCACTGAAGAGCATGCAATCTGTGATAGCTGGAGTGGGGAGGGAGAGAGGGAGGAGAGAGAGAGAGAGAGAGAGAGAGAGAGAGAGAGAGAGAGAGAGAGAGAGAGAGAGAGAGAGAGAGAGAGAGAGAGAGAGAGACTGGTCCCAAGACAACATGCTGGAGAGAGGGGATTCTCAGTGTGGTTTGGGCCATCTGAGGTGCACCGAAGCAACATAAATGGAAGGAGGAACAGGGTGTGATGCTTCGGTCGCCACAGTTGATGATGAGTGTTTTTGGGGTCTCAGTTTCTAGATTCTGAAACAGGGCAGCTACTGAGGGTGACCTAGTGACTCATGTGGGGTAATGGACAGGAGTGGGTCTGGGCTTTGCTTTTGACCCTCTGCTCTCTTGCAAGGGCTTCTCAGCCCTCTTGTTCCCAGCTGCTGAAGATCTGGATGACACCTGGTCTGCTCAAAAGAGACCCTTGGCATTTTGCTCACTTGCTGTCTGGCGGGATCAACTCCCTTTGACATTCGTTTCTTTAGCTATATTCTCCCAAAGATGTTTTAATTATTTAACAGACCAAACTTATAAACGGTTTAAAAAAAAAAAGTTTAGGAGCTGAGCCTCACCTGGTCAGAGTCCTGCAGAGGGCGTACACAGAGACGCAAGTGAGATTGCTGGTCTCTTCTCAGGGAATATTACCTTAAATATAATCAAATGCTTTCAAAAGGGTATCTTCTCTGAGGATATGACTAAGTGGGAAAACAAAATCCCACTTAGATTTGATATTGAGGACGATGCTTTCAGGGGAAAAAGATAGTAAAAAGCTGTTCCCAGTAAATTTTTTTTTAAAAAAAATTCATCTGTAAGTCACCCAATCTCTTCTACCAATTCACTCACCCAAAACACATAATGTAGCCGATCTTTTCTTCAGCATTGCACGGAATGCTGGACAACAGAAACGGTTGATGCACCATCCACCTTATAGCTGATAAGGGAAAACATGAGGAGAAATAGATGTTTTATAGTAAGGAGCTGTACTACATTTTAACTCTATTGACTGACAACCCTGCTCACTGGCAGTGTGGCCCAGTGTCAGCCGGATCGTGTCTTCCTTGAAGGCTGGGGCACTATCAGTTATCTTTGATACTCAAAAATAGCATGCCAAGTACATATTTGGTCATCAATAAGTACTGCAGATTAGTACCTTCATGGATGGATTCTTCATAGCTAAAAGTATTCTATAGGAAGGATACTATCTGGGGAGACAAAAAAAGGGGGAGGAATGAGTCAGAAGGGGAAGGGGAAACTGGAGAGGACAGAAGGGGGAAAGAACTTAGAGCCTTAAACATTTGAAGATATTTAGTACATGCATGCAAGGAGGGAGTCTTAGATAGGGTTTTACTGCTGAGAACAGACATCATGACCAAGGCAGCTCCTATAAGGGCAACATTTAATTGGGGTTCAGAGGTTCAGTCCAGTATCAATAAGGCAGAGCATTGCAGTGTTCAGGCAGGCATGGTGCAGGAGGAGTTGAGAGATCTACATCTTCATCCGAAGGCTGCCAGGAGAACTCTGACCTCTAAAAAGCCAGGAAAAGGGTTAAAGCCCAAACTCACAGTGGCATACCTACTCCAGCAAGGCCATACCTCCAAATAGTGCCACTCCCTGGGCTAGACATACTCAAACCACCACATTCCATTCCCTGGCTTTCATAAGCTTTTTCAAACATGAGCCTATGGGGGCCATACCTAAACATAGCATAATGCAAAATACATTTAGTCCAACTTCCAAAGTCACCATAGTCTATAGTAGACTCAACAATGTTAAAAGTTTAAAGTTCAAAGTCTCTTTTGAGATTCATCCAATCACTTAATTGTAATCGCCAAAGCAAGTCAGGAAACCAGCTGGGCAAACTCCAAACTCTGCATCTCCATGGCAGATGTCTAAGCAGTCTTCAGATGTCCACTCCTTTTTCATCATCTTTGTTGACTGCAACAAACTTCTTCCTTCTGGGCTGGTTTCACTTCCTGTGAGGAGCTATCCTCAGCAGATATTCCATGGCTCTGGCATTTCAAACACCTTGGAGTCTCCAAGGCAATTTCAACATTTTGGCTTCTTGTTTCAATGTTTGGGATCCACACATGATCTTCTGGGCTTCTCCAAAGGACATGGGTCACATCTCTAGCTCTGCTCTCTGTAGCATTCTAGACTCTGGGTAGCTCCACTCCACTGCTCCTGCTGTTCTTGATCACCGAATGGCACTGGTATCTCCAATACTCTGGGATCTTCAACTTCGACTAGGCTTCACTAATAGCCTGTCATAGGCTCTCTTCATGGTGTCAAGCCTCAACTTCTTTGTATGACCCTTTCAGTTCTGGGTCTTCAACTGCAGTTGAGGCTGCACATTCATCAATGGCCTTCCCTGGCCTCTCACAGTGCCAAGCCCCAGCTGCTGCCCATGACTCCTTCATACCTTCAAAACCAGTACCATCTACATGACTCTTACACATTACCAAGTACAGCTGTAGCTGGGGGTACAACCTTGGCTATCTCTGGAACACAGCTTCTTTGTGCTCTCAGGAAATACTCCCCAGAAGATTTCACCTCAGTAATGCTGGTCTCTTCTTAATCACCACCAATTTCTTAGTTCCATATATTTTATATTTTTCCTTTCTGAACTTGCTACACTTGTTCAAAACGATCTTCATGAGGCTTAACCAGAGAACAAAGTCTCTGCTAGACTTTTTGGAGACTTCCTTTGTCAATGCAATTAATATAAATCTCTTTATCTTAGCCTCAGGCAGACCTTCAGATAAGAGCAAAAATTGGTCACTTTCTTCACCAAAATACCACAAGAATAGTCTCTAGGCCACATACTGAAGATCTCCACTGAAAACAGGTCTGCACAGTTTAAATGATATTCAGCAACAAAGTCTCCCATAGTCCTACTAGGATAGACCATTAAACCCCCACTTAAAGCATTCCACCGATTTCCAAATCCAAAGTCCCCAAATCCACATTCTTCCAAACAAAAGCATGGTCAGACCTATCACAGCAATCCCCCAGTACCTGGTAACAAATTCTGTCTTAGAGTTTTACTGCTGTGAACAGACACCATGACCAAGGCAACTCTTAAAAGGACAACATTTAGTTGGGGTTGGCTTACAGGTTCAGAGGTTCAGTCCACTAACATCAAGACAAGAGAATGGCAGCATCCAGGAAGGCATGGTACAGGAACTGAGAGTTTTACATCCTCATCTAAACTCCCCTAGGAGAAGACTGGCTTTTAGGCAGCTAGGATGAAGGTCTTAAACACTCAGTAGCACACCTACACCAATGGGGCCACTCCTCCAAATAGTGCTACTCCCTGGGCAATGCATACTCAAACCATCACAGAGGGACATACATGTGTGTGTGCAGATACATGTACCTGTGGCCATATGTGGAGAGGCCAGAGCAGGAGAGTTGATGCCAGTGCCTTTCTGCATTACATTTGAATTAATTTTATATATTTTACTTCCTGGACAAACTTTTTCAATTTGCCAGTTTCTACAAAATGCTGCTGTCTTTCTCTGTTGCTTCTCTTCATGGAATCCTAGGGTCGTGCGGATACAGAAGCCACATATACTGTTTATCCTGTGGAGTGAGAATCTTCTCCATAACAGATGGACAGATGTGTAACTTAGCTTGACCCTATTGTCTGCCATGGGATCCTGATGCCCCCAAGAGGGCCCATTCTCCTCCTTCGACATTTAGCCAAGTATTGAAGCTCTTGCTCATAGCATACCAAAAATCCTGCTCTGGGAATATTAACTCCCTACTCCCAATCACATCCATTCTGCATATCTTTTCTACAGTGAACATTTTTTATGAATGTGATGCTATCTTCACAATTCTAGCTATTTTTCAGAACGTACACAATACCTGAACATATGTACTTTCTTGGTAAGTGTCAGAATGAATGAAGATTCACAGAACTAGAGAATCTATAGAGTATTTACTAAGGGGGGTGAATACCTTCAGGAGCCCAGGCACGTCAGGTAAATATGAGTGTGATTTTCGCTAACTGAGGAGTGGATGTTATCTTCCCCCAATGTGGTTTGGAAGTATCATTGTCTGAATAAATCCTTTCACTTCTGGAAGCCTCTAGAGTTTGTTGGTCCTGTAGATACCATGGAGTTCACCCCATGAAGGAGGCTTATCTCCTCCTCTTCATCCTACAGATGCTAACTCAAAATTAGAAGCATTGTTAAGGATAAGAGGACACAACTTTTAAAAACTCTTAATCATTTAAATATTCATTACTTTGAGCCAAAGTTGCTTCCTTGCAATTTTACCCAACTGGTCAGATCTTTGGTGGCACACGCATTTGCTGAAGGAGGCAGAGGCAGAAGGATCATGAGTTCGAGGCCAGGCTGGACTATACATTTTTCTTTTTCTAAGAACCTAAGAATTATATCCTATTTATTTCCATTTCCTTCTCCCTCTCCCTCCCCCTCCCCTCCTCCTCTCCTCCCCCTTTCCCTCCCTCTCTCTCTCCCTCCCTTACTCCCTCTCTCCCACCCTCCCTCTCTCTCTATTTCTTCACTTTACATCCCATTATCACTCCCAATCCTCCCAGTTTCCCTTCCTGCAATTCCTCCCCCATTCCTCCCCCTTCTCTTTTTGAAAAGGGGACGTTCCGCTCTGGATGTGTTACCCTCCCATATTAATACCACCACTCCTCTGCATATCAAGTTTCTAGGTGACTAGGCATATCCTATAGCACTGAGGCCAACCAAGGCAGCACAGTTAGGGGCAGAGGATCCACAGATAGGCAGACAACCAGCTCAGGGATAACCCCTGCTCCAGAGGTTGGAGGAGCATCATGAAGACCAAGCTGCTCATCTGTTACATATGTGCGGTGGGCTAGGTCCAGTCTGTGCTCACTGTTTGGTTGGTAGTTCAGTCTCTGGGAGATTGAACGGTCTAAGTTAGTTGATTCTATTGGTCTTCCTGTGAAGTCCCTGTCCTCTTTTGGTCCATCAATACTTTTCCCAACTCTTTCATAAGACTCCCAGAACTCCGTCTAATGTTTGGATGTGACTCTCTGCATCTTTTTCTTTGCTTTCTTTTTTTTTTGGGGGGGGGCTGGGGTTTGAGACAGGGTTTCTCTGTATAGCCCTGGCTGTCCTGGAACTCACTTTGTAGACCAGGCTGGCCTCGAACTCAGAAATCTGCCTGCCTCTGCCTCCTGAGTGCTGGGATTAAAGGCATGCGCCACCACGCCCAGCCTCTGCATCTTTTTCCAGTGGCTGCTAGGTAAAGCCTCTCAAAGGACTGTTGCTCTAGGTTCCTGCATAACAAGTTGGCAAGCATAACAGAGTATCATTAATAGTGTGAGGATTTGTTCTTGCCCATGGGATGGGTCTCAACTTGAGGCAGTCATTGGTTGGCCATTTCCCCATTCTCTGCTCCATCTTTGTCCCTGCACATCTTGTAGGTAGGACACATTTTGGGATGAAGGTTTTGTGGGTAGAGAGCTGTCCTTATCCCTCCACTGGGAGTTCTGCCTGGCTACAGGAAGTGTTCACTTCAGGATCCATATCCCCCACTGCTAGGAGTCTCATCTAGAGTCTCTTCCCCCACTGTAGATCCTCTGGGGGCTTCTCTATTCCAGGTCTCTGGCACATTCTAGAGATTCCTGACCCCACTGCTGATTTCCCTTCTCTCTTCCCTGCTCTCCCTTCATATGATCTCCCTCACACTCACCTCTCTATTTGGAGACAACCTAAATGTCCCTCAACTGAAGAATGGATAAAGAAAATGTGGTTCATTTATACAATGGAAGCACTACTCTGCCATTAAAAACAAGGACATTATGAATTTCACTGGCAAATTGACGAAAGTAGAAAATATCATCCTGAGTAAAGTAACCCAGACCCAAAATGAGATGCGTGGTATGTACTTACTTCTAAGTGGATATTAGCCATAAAGTACAGGATAACCATGCTATAATCAACAGACCCAAAGAAGCTAAATAACAAGGAGAACCCAAGGGAGAATGGTCCCCTAGTTTTTAATGGAAATGAAAATGGAAGGCTGGGGCACTGGTCTCCCAGAGGCTGCTGATGCAGGTCATAGACAAGCTGATAAATGGAATCACAGAGCGACTTTTGCAGCATTAGTTTGAGTTGTTGTCTGGAGTAAGAATACATTCATAATGGGAAGAAGAAGACAAAAAAGAAGAAGATGAGGTGGAAGAAGAAGGAGGGGGAGGAGGAAGAGGAGGAGGAGAAGGAAGAAGGAGAAGAAAAGAGATACAGGGAGACAGAGACAGAGAAACACACAGGGAAGGAGGCAGCGGGAGGGAGGCAGGGGAGATTTTAGATCAGTTGGGTTGCTACATGAGTTGTTTTCCACAGTTTTCCTCTCCATTGCTCTTGGGTTGGATTTTGTTTGTTATAACGTGGGTGCCTCCACAAACTGGCAAATTTTAACTGAGAATTATAAGACAACATCAATGAATCAACAATCATTATTTAAAAAATAGAAATAAAATAAATGACCCATATAAATCCATTTTAAAGGCAAGATTAAAGAAGAACTTGTTAACTGCAGACTACAGGTGATAGAACATGTTAATGGTTCCACCAGAATATTACAAGTGGTATTTTACTCATGTGTCAAATTTTGATATCATGTATATTTCCATATAAATCACCACACCAAAATGTACAACTTATTTCTTCTAGCTCCAGGCAGTCCCACTTTAGAAATGGACCCAGAGGCTGAACCTTGTGGATTTACTACGGATTCACTTATTAAAGAAAAATGTTCCCTTGTGCCCATTTTTCATTCTAGAAATAGAAAGAGAGCTTTGGGTGTAGGACTTGTGGGTTACCAGTTCTGTTCTTAGCGTCTGCTGTGACCTCGTCCAATTTACACTAACTTAGAGTCTCTTATTCAGGAGCCAGAAAAAGTTACCACAAAATTAGAAGCAACAACCTTGAACTATATCCACTAGAAATTCATTGTTGTATAACTGTAAAAAAAGATGCAACCCGAACAAGTCATGGGGTTGGGAGGAGAAAGGGCGGAGCAAGAGAGATGAAGAGAGAAAAGAGGGCAGAGAGGAGGGAAAGGAGAGGGAGGTAGAGATGAGATAGAGGCAAGATAGAGACAGAGACAGAGACAGAGACAGAGACAACTCTGAGATAGAAACACAGATTTTGTGGGCACTAAAGCAGGTTTAACTCACCCTTCCAAACAACTGACTCACCAATCAACATCTGCACACATTGCAAGGACATTTTATTCTAAATATTACATATAATGAGCTGTTTGTATTTGTTCTCTTAGAAGCTCTGTGATGTGGAATTTAAGTTCCCAGTCGCCCCCAAGAAAAGCCCATTCGATTTATTGCTGAGCATTAAAATTCTAATAGTATAATTTGCTTTATCATAGGAGAAAAGGAGTTTTAATATCTACTTCCTAACATCCTTATTTTTCCTTCAAGTTATTCTATGAATGTCTAGGTTGGCATTTTTCTTTTTCCAATTTGTGTGTGTGTGTGGAGGGGGGGGAGATTTTATGTATATGCAATGCATGCTAAGATTGCTCTCCCATGTTTTACTTAATCATTTTTTCCCTTATTTGGTGAGGCAGGGTCTCTTAATCAAGCCCAATCAAGGGACCCCCTGTTTCATTCTTCCCAGATCGGTTACCACACCCATCTCACCCTTACATGGGTTCTGGAGATTTAGAATCTGCCCCTCATGCTTGTGCAGGAAACACTCCAACCACTGGGTCATCTCCCTGCCTTAGGCTGGCATTTTTGCAACTTGTCTCTCAACTGTTTTCTTGTTGGTTAATTCAAGAGAAGAGGAGAATATATACATTAATATCCACACAGAAGCAATGCAATGCACACATAGATAGTGAAAATACATGCAGTCTATTTAACAGGCACTATTGAGTAGTCTTTGTCACCTTTAAAAAAGAAGCAAACATATAATATCAACAAAGTGCAAATAAATATTTAATATATCCAAAATTAAAGATTTAGAAATAACTGAGACTTAGAATTCTTAAAAAGATGGCAGACAGGGCGCTGAATGCCTGGAATCTCACCATCTGAATGCTGAGGTAGAAAGAGCAAGAGTTTGTGACCAGACTTGATAACAAAGAGGAAACAAAGTGAGTTGTCAATGAGAGAAGGAGAAGGAGAGGGAGAGGGGGAGGGAAAGAGAAAGGGAGAAAAGGGAGAGAGAGAAAGGAGAAAGAAAGAAAGAAAACAAAAGAAGACAAGGCCTCCCATTTATACATCAGTGTACTCTGTGATTTGCAGAGGGAATAAAATGCTCATTAGCCTTCCACCTCATAATGTCTTTCTTTATAGAAGTAAACAAAACGCTGAGCTTGCTAGAAAGTCACGGAGAGATCTGATCCCAGCCTCTGTCTCACCAGCATTTAGTGCCCCTTTGTAGAAGAGAAGAAATAACGATCATTTCCTCCTTTTTCCATCTCTTTCCTTCCATTTCCTGCCACCATTCCTTGGCCTTTTGGTTCCTGAATGGCCTCATGCAAAGTGCGACCAGCCCGCCCCCTAGTGGTGAGCTTGAAGTTTTCCTTCCGTGCCCTGGCTGTTGCAGAGCGGATGTTTTTCAGCAGCTGGTTCTGGCCAGGCTCACTGCAGTCTGCAAGTATCCATATATGCAAGCACTCATATTCACAGAGCTGGCAGGTCCAACAAAGAAGGTCCAGATCACAGGGTGAAAACTACTAGAGAGACCCGGGGAGAACCCAACGTTTCCTGTCTTCGGAGGGTTGGGACATTGCTTTCCCCTTACTTCTATAAGCATCTAGCCTGTTGCCCCACAGTATCCCACCTTCAAATCTTCTTAACCAAAAATTTGCTTTCTGTTTTCCAGCAAGTGCAAAGATGACAATTCCATGTTTTCTTTAGAGTTGTGTTGACGGCAGTAGAAAGATCCTTTTTGTAGTGCTGTGGGTTTCTGTGTGGCTATTTCTCCTGTAGTTATTTCCAACATGACGTTAGTTGGCTTGTAAAACTCTTAAAAAACGTAATTCCTGTGAAATTGTACAAACTGGCTCCTGAGGCTTACTGTTTTAGTTGTTAACAGTGATTTAAAAAGGAGGGTGGGGCTTCCCCCTGGCCTGTCATGTCTCTCTTGCACTTTTTCCAGGGAAGCAGGGAGCAGGTTAACAAGCTTGTTCTGCACAGGGTGGAAGGGGAGGAAGTGAGCACTTTAGACTTCGCAGTCCACATGGACTTCTGTCACACCATTTTTCTTTAATTTTCTATAATCCACTCTTTATAAAAGTAACTACTATTCTTTGCTAGGGAACAATATGAAAATGTACAAAAAGGCCTGGGTTGAGTCTTATATTTGGTCTTTGCATCTGGATCTGCTGATCTTTGGGATAGCTTAGCAAGGTGAAAGTCTGAATGGCTGAGCATTCAGAGACAGAGACAGAGACAGAGACAGAGACAGAGACAGAGACAGAGGTCTGTATATGCCTGTGTGTGTCTGTCTCTGTGTGTGTGTGTGTGTGTGTGTGTAAGCACATGTCTCAGGGAGAATATCTAGACCAAATAAGATGACTCTGATTTTTTCACCATAGAACCTACCTAGGCTCGGTCTGTGTTGGGTGGGCAAGGTCTCTGGGGCTGCTGCAGCCAGGGAGGGCAGCAAGTTGGTGAAGAATTATGTTAGCATAGTGCCCCCTTGGTGATTCACAGTGTAAAATGGGAAGAACCAAGTTTAGTTGTTAAGATGAGTCTAAAAGGTTATACGACAATCACATTTCATCTTCCCTAGACAAAATTCCTACCACCATTAGCTGCCAGTCACCGAGTAGCAGCTAATTGACATTTCTTTATCTTGCAGCTTTCTAGTCCCCAGCAACCCCATTTCTGCACAGGTAAACGAACCTATTCAGGACATTGCTCATGACTCTCATCTCATAATATGTGGCCAAGGCTCATTTACAGTACAGCATGCATGAGTGTACTTTTATTACCAAGTAGTAGCCTTTTGTATGTATATAACAGAACTTATTTATCCATTGGTCAGTTAATGTAGTGTTTCTTCCAGTTGGGTCTACAGTCAATAATGCTAGAATGCAGATTCATATGCAATTCTTCATGTGCCTGCACATTTTCATTTCTCTGAGTAGATACTGAGTAGAGTTTGGGTAATATAGAATCTGTATTCTGTGTTGTGAGAAGCTGCTAAATTGGTTTCTGAACAAGCTGTTCAAGGTTCATTTTCTCCACAGACTCACCAATAGTTGTTTCTGTTTTTATTTTTAAATCATAGCTATTCTAAAGGGTGTGAAGTGGTAGCATGTGCTTTTAATTTCTATTTTACAAATGGCCAATGATGTGAAACATCTTTTTATGTCTCTTGGATATTTGCATAAGTCTTTGGAGAGCTGCTTATTTATTGTTCAGTTTTCAATTGAGTAGCCACCTTATTTTTGAGTTATGTTCTTTATTCTCCATACAAATGTCTCATCAGATGTATATAATTTATCCCTTTCCTGTGGCTTGCCTTTGCTGATAGTTTAATTTGAAACTCTGAAATTTTGACACTTTTGATGAAGTACAGTTTATCTGTTTTTACTTTTCTTGCATGTACAAAGAATCCAATATGCTTAGGTTTCATTCTCATGTTTTCTTCTATGACTTTTTAATTTTTAGCTCTTGCTTCATTTAGCTCTGTAATCTGTTTTGGGTATACATTTTAGGATCTGTTTGTAGATTCCTGGCAAAAATAGCAGAGGTTTTTGTGTGTTAGATTTGAAGATTAATTTTGAGAGTCATGTCATTTTTCTGTGTGAGATGGGAGAGATCATACCAAATGGTTGTAAAGGGAGTAGAGAAATACACCATATCTCTGTATAAGAAGACAGGAAACAGTATTTAAAAAGCCTTCCAGAAATAAACCAGAAGAGGCTAGTGACAGCATAAAGAGATGAATGCCAGTTTTGTTTGCTTTCAGAAAATTGTATCTCAGGACCTGATGAGATTATATATATCTTGTTTACATTTTTTCTTTTCTCTCATTTTCATTAATTCTTTGAGAGTCTCTTACATGTATTTTTTCATATTCACTTCCAGTTTCTCTGCTTAATTCCCAGATCCATTCCCTACCCATCAACCTGCCAACTTTTTGTGCTCCTTTGTTAAAACAACAATAAAAACAACAACAAAAAATCATTGGGCCATTTTAACAATAAAAGTTCTTCTGACATGCACACGAGATTATCCTCCATTCTGTAAGATCCTCTTTAATTTTTCCCCAGTGTTAAATAATATTGAGAATATGAGTCTTGCATTAATTTTTATTAGATATTTTCTTTATTTACATTTCAAATGTTATCCCCTTTCCTGGTTTGAAGACTCCCCATCCTCTTCCCCCTCACTCTGCTCACCAACCCACCCACTCCCTGCTTCCTGGCCCAGGCATTCCCCTACACTGGGGAATAGAGCCTTCACAGGACCAAGGGCCTCTCCTTCCATTGATGACTGACAAGGCCATCCTTTGCTACATATGCAGATGGAGCCATAAGTCCCTCCATGTGTACTCTTTGGTTCATGGTTTAGTCCCTGGGAGCTCTGGGGATACTGGTTGGTTTATCTTATGGTTCCTCCTATTGGGGCTGCAAACCCCTTCAGCTCCTTGGGGTTTCTCTAGTTCCTCCATTGGTAGCCCTGTGTTCAGTCCCCAAAGGTTGACTGTATTTATTAGGCACTGGTAGAGCCTCTCAGGAGACAGCTATATCAGGCTCCTGTCAGCAAGCATTTGTTGGCATCCACAATAGTGTCCACGTTTGATGACTGTATATGGGACGAACCCTCAGGTGTGTCAGTCTCTGGATGGCCTTTCTTTCAGTTTGTGTTCCACACTTTGTCTCTGTAACTCCTCCATGGGTATTTTGATCTCCCGTCTAAGAAGGACCAAAGTATCCACACTTTGATCTTCCTTCTTCTTGAGCTTCATGTGTTTTGCAAATTGTATCTTGGGTATTCTAAGTTTCTGGGCTAATATCCACTTATAAGTGAGTGCATATCATGTGTGTTCTTTTGTGATTGGGTTACCTCACTTAGGATGAAATCCTCCAGATCCACCCATTTACCTAAGAATTTCATTAATCCATTGTTTTTAATAGCTGAGTAGTACTCCATTGTGTAAAGGTACCACATTTTCTGTATCCATTCCTCTGTTGAGGGACATCTGGGTTCTTTCCAGCTTCTGGCTGTTATAAATAAGGTTGCTATGAACATAGTGGAGCATGTGTCCTTATTACATATTGGAGCATCTTCTGGGAATGTGCACAGGAGTGGTATTGCTGGTCAGTTAGTACTATGTCCAATTTTCCGAGGAACAATCAAGCTGATTTCCAGAGTGGTTGTACCAGTTTGCAATCCCACCAGCAATGGAGGAGTGTTCCTCTTTCTCCACATCCTAGTCAGCATCTGCTGTCACCGGAGTTTTTTATCTTAGCAATTCTGACTGGTATGGAATTAAATTGTTGAAGTGGGTTGTTTTGATTTGCATATCCCTGATACTAAGGATGTTGAACATTTCTTTAGGTGCTTCTCAACCATTCGGGTATTCCTCACTTGAGAATTCTGGGTGCCCTTTTATTTGGAGCATAGATGTTCAGAGTTGAGAGTTCTTCTTGGTAGATTTTTTTTTTCCTTTTATGAGTATGAACTATCCTTCCTTATCTTTTTTGATGATTTTTGGTTGAAAGTCGATTTTATACTATATTGGAATGGCTACTCCTGTTTGTTTCTTGGGACCATTTGCTTGGAAAATTGTCTTCCAGATCTTTACTCTGAGGTAGTGTTTGTCTTTGAAACTGAGGTGTGTTTCCCTCATGCAGCAAAATTCTGGGTCCTGTATCCAATCTGTTCATCTATTTTTTTATTGTTAGGAGATACTAAGGAATAGTGATGGTTGCTCCCTGTTATTAATGGTGTTATTTTTATGTTTGTGTGGCTGTCTTCTATTGGGTTTGTTGGAAGAAGATTACTTTCTTGCTCTTTCTAGGGTGTAGTTTTCCTCCTTGGGTTGGCATTTTCCATCTGTTGTCCTTTGTAGGGCTGAATTTGTGGAAAGATATTCTGTAAATTTGTCTTTGTCATGGAATATCTTGGTTTCTCCATCTATGGTTTTGTTGGGTATAGTAGTCTGGGTTGGCATTTGTGTTCTCTTAGGGTCTGTATGTAATCTGCCCAGGATCTTCTGGCTTTCATAGTCTCTGGTGAGAAGTCTTGTGTAATTCTGATAGGTCTGCCTTTATATGTTACTTGACTTTTTTCCCTTACCACTTTTAATATTCTTTCTTTGTTTAGTGTGTTTTGTGTTTTGATTATTATGTGACAGGAGGAATTTCTTTTCTGGCCCAAACTATTTGTAGTCCTATAGGCTTCTAGTATGTTCATGAGCATCTCTTTCTTTAGGTTAGGGAAGTTTTCTTCTATAATTTTGTTGAAGATATTTACTGACCCTTTAAGTTGAAAGTCTTCATTCTCATTTATACCTATTATCCTTAGATTTGGTCTTCTCATTGTGTCCTGGATTTCCTGGATGTTTTGGGTTAAGATAGTTTTGTATTTCACATTTTCTTTGACTGTTGTGTCAATGTTTTATATGGTTTCTTCTGCTCCTGAGATTCTCTCTTCTAACTGTTGTATTCTGTTAGTGATGCTTGCATCTTTGACTCTTGGTCTCTTCCCTAGGTTTTCTATCTCCAGTGTTGTCTTCCTTTGTGATTTCTTTATTGTTTCTACTTCCATTTTTAGATTCTGGATGGTTTTGTTCAGTTCCTTCACCTGTTTGGTTGTGTTTTCCTGTAATTCTTTAAAGGATTTTTGTGTTTCTTCTTTAAGATCTTCTACCTGTTTACCTGTGTTCTGTATTTCTTTAAGGGAGTTATTCATGTCCTTCTTAAATTTCTCTATCTTCATGGAGAGATGTGATTTTAAATTAGCATCTTGCTTTTCTGATGTGATGGGTTAGCCAGGGTTCACTGTGGTGGGAGAACTGGTTTCTGATGATGCCAAGTAGTCTTGGTTTCTGTTGCTAATGTTCTTGTGCTTGCCTTTTGACATCTGCTTATCTCCGGTGTTAGCTGGTCTTGCTGTCTCTGACCTTGGCTTGTCCCTCCTGTAAGCCTGCCTGTGTGTCAGCACTCCTGGGAGACCAATTCTCTCCAGAAGGAATTTGAGTGTGGAGAGCTGTGGTACAGGGTCAGCTCTAGGGTGCAGACAGAGACCAGAAGTATCCTGTCCCCAGCTGATCCTTGGCTCCTGTATCCTGATGGCTCTGTGAGTGTTCCTCTTGGGCCAGCAATTTGAAGAGAAGTGGTGGTCTTACCTGGGCTCTCAGGTGTGTAGGCACTCCTGAGAGACCAGCTCTCTCCTGGTTGTATCTCTGTATATAGTTCTGTGGCATAGGTTCAGCTCTGAGCCCAGACTGAGATCAGAAGTTTCCTGTCCCACGCCGCCCCTTGGTCCCTGTGTCCTGAGAGTTCTGGGCAGGTTCCTCTGAGCAGCAGTGTTGGTCCTACCTGCACTCACAGGCCTGTTCATGCTCCTGGGAGGCTTGCTCCCTCCAGCATTATTTGGGAACGGAGCCCCGTGTCAGAGGATCTATTGCATTAATTTTGTTTAACTTACTTTAGGTACTTTATAACATTCATTATAAATTAAATTATTTTTCAGTTTTACTTTTGAGTTGTCCAACTCTAATATATAGATATATAATTGTTTTATGTGTATTGGTCTTATACTTGGCAAACTTGTTAAACAACTTTATTACTTTTAATAATTTTTTGTAGTTTTTAATGGGTTTTTCCTGTGCAGTATCATACCAATTGTACCTTGAAATGGTTTCTTTTTAAACTGGAATACCACTTTCTCTGTTCTTTCTTTGTTCTTCCTCCCTACCTCCCTCTCTCCCTTCCTCCCTCCCTTTCTCCCTCTCTCTCTCCCTCTCTCCCCCTCCCTTCTTACTCCCTCCTTCCTTCCTTTATTTCTCTCTTTTGCCTATTTCCTCCAACCAGAACTGTGCTGTAGCCAATAGATATGTCAGGAGTGGACATCCTGTCTTGTTCCTGACTCTAGGGAACAAAGTACCTGGTCTTTTCCATTAGCATAATAATTGGTCAAGTTGAGGATGGACCTTTTGTCTCCCTGGTTTTTTCAGTGGTTTTATTATGAAACAGTAATGGGATTTGTGAAATGCTTTTCTGTTTATTGAGATGTTGGTCTGTGTTTTGTTCCTTATCTTACTAATATAGTTTATTATATTAATTGATTTTCTGATGTTACATCACACTTTAAATTACACTTGGTATATGTTTGCAGCCTCCCAGTAGCTAGGCAGGATTGCTTGCTGCTGGGGGTGGGCTTGAGGGGAAGATAGAGGAAGAGGTGAGAACCTGATGGCGCTCCTCTCATCTATGAAAGAGTGTTGATACATATACTTCTGTGACAATCTCAGGAGTACTCATGGCTGCTGGGATTCCATGGCCACAGCCATGCCACGCCCAGTGAACAGAGTTCTGCAACACTGGGTTAGGATGATGGTTACTTCTCTCTGTCTATTGGTCATTCTAAACCACTAGTTTCCCATTCACTTTAGGGACTAGCACTGTTATAGGGGGGATTGGAGGGCAGGGGTGAAGCATTTCACTACCTTGACGGTAGCATGAAATAAGGTGGCAAACCCCAAAGATTTTCTGGAGAAGACACAGGACTCCTGACCACATAGATGTCGACCCATTACTAGGGTAGGGTATTTAAGGGGTGTGTTCTACCTGGTTTGTTTTATACATATATTTACTCAAAATATTTTACTGATCATCTACTGTGTAGGAAGAAATACATTTATTACTGAAATTATTTAAACTAAGAAAATTCCTGTTCTCTGATCATAGCAGAAAAAAAGATAGACAATAGAATAATTGCAAATTTATTTATATTATTAAAACTATAATCTGTATCGTAAGGAAGAGTCCCTTGGTTCTGCAAGTGCCTACAATATGGAGATCTGGTTGTGTGTTTTGGTGGTGGGAATGGCATACTCCAAGGTCAGGATGTGGAAAGAGGGGGTAATCCCAGGAGTGGCACACAGAGGACAGAGATAAGGCAAGTGACAGGAAGGGTTGGATGCCTCACTAAAGGTCTGTGTGGTTCTCTTCAGAGATTCCACTTCTGAATTTCTTTGTATGAATTTTCCAATCAAATTTTTGTTTCAAGTTTTCTTTAAAGAAGGAGATATCACTCACTATCTTTTTTTTTTTTTTGTACTGTATTTTTTTTATGTTGATGAGACTCATAATGGAGTCAGGAGGAAGCTGTAAGGAAATAAAATTATGTAAAAATGTTTTTAGGCTGAGCCTTGAAAGAATCCAGGAAGAAACACAATGTTGGCAATAGAAAAGGAAGGATGTGAAGAGAAGGAACTTGGTCAATGCCCACAATTTTACAGGCAACACGTCAAGATTCAGAAATGGCAGATGAGATCCCAGCCATGCAGCATGAGATTCAAAGCCAGAACACAACCCCTGTCTTTCTCCCTTGTTTATCCTTCTTCCTTAGGATGAGCTTTCCTATATGTGAAGGGAAAGTTTCAGGTAGGTCATGACACAAAGGCCATGGCAGGCAGGTGCTCAGTACCTGCTGCAGCTGGTCACTCTGGCTGGACAACATCAAGTGAGGAAAAGATAGAATTGAAGTGTAAGAGTAAGCACGTGCCTCTTGCGGATTGGTAAGGAATGGTCCCAAGGGCAATGTGAAGAGTTTGTTTTTATGGATGGAGAGATGTGGAATGGTCTATATGTAAAGAGGACAGCTCTTGCTGCCCAGCAGGGATGAAATAAAGGGGCAGAAGGAAGGAGTTTGTACATGAGCCTGCATGAGGTGGGACATGCATGAAAAATGGGGCAGAGCAGAAGGGAGGAGTCCATGCATGAGTCTGCAGGAGGCAGGACAGTCATGGACAATGGTGAACAGCAAAGATTTGTTCTGGAGTTGCAATGGACAAGATGTCAACCTGTACGGCATCAATGAGAATGCCAAGAGGAACTGGTCTCTGCCTACATAAGAGAACAGGGCAGAGTGAGTTTCCCTCTAGATAACTGGGCCTTTTAGAAGATGTGCTGGTCCTTTTCTGAGCTCATGAAGAGTGCCAAGCTTTAGGTAGGAGTATCTGTGTCTTCCCCTCAGATGTTTTGACTAGATGTTACCTCCATAGCTGCAGTGGTGACTATACTCCTAGGCATCTAAGTGTAGTATTAGTGGAGGAAATCCACAGAGAGTAAGACAGCTCCTGCTGAGGTGTAGCTCAGCAATACATCACATGCTTACCATGCCCATCCCAACCCCCAACACTAAATACAAGTACATCTTCTTCTTCTTCACAAGTAGAAAAACACTTGCCATCTTTCAAATGCCATTTCAAATACTCGTTCTTTGGTGAAGTTGTATTATTACTATTAATACATGTAAATGGCATTTATTGTACATTGTTACTGTGCCTGTACTGTCTGCATTGTGCCTTATCTATTATCATTATCCCTGCTTAACACCTAGAGTAAGAATCATAGAGAGGTAAAATAATTTACTCAAGGTGATTGATGCTATACTGTTGTCTTTAGCCAGGAGCTATCTGTGCAGATTTACTGACTTTCAGTGTGTCGCCTCCATTCCCACCTCCACTGCTGGGTCCATGATAAATGCAGAATGAGAGGATGACTGACTGAGCTGGAGGAAGACTTAAGAAAGGAACATAGCAGGAGTGGGATGGGGCCTTCTGCTACCATCTGCAAGCTGAACCATTTCTAGGCCATGGAATCCCTGAGCTGCTTCATAATTCAGGCCAATGTAATATCAAGCTTAGTGTCACATCATTTAAATTTTTCCATTAATCCTCTGGAATGCTCTAGTCAAATAATGCTGTCCTCAGTCAAACAGATGATGAAGCTCCTGTACTGGCAAGTGTTTTGTTCTTTAACACAGTTGCTTTCTTGTCATGGAAGACATTTCTGCATCTCATATTGATTTAAATATTCAGTTATGAACATCATGAAGACAGCCCTTTATGGATAATGAGATTGTATTGGCTGCAGACATGTGGTAGATTGAATAATACAGAACACACTTGTTAACTGAATGAACGAATATGGAGGATCACCACTGTAGAGCTTCTGACCCGGTGCTGATTTTACAGTGTTTAGCTGAGATTTTACTGTGTTTTCATGTGAAGTGGCGAAAGTATATTTGGAATATTCATTACATTTTGTCGACAGTTCAAGTTGTGTTGAACTTTAACTCAAATGTAGATTTATACAGATGTGCCTTGACTTGAAAAAAATGTCTAATCAAGATCTGAATGCAGAATAGATGACTTGAAACATATTTCATTGCAAAATAATCTCTACTAAGTGGTTTGCTGCATATCTAATGTAGTGAGAACAAGGGTCTCAGGACGCAGTTGCCTTTGCCTTTCTCTTTTCCTTCTGTCTGATAGACAAAACCAACTGAGCAGAATTGCTGGCAAGATAGAAAGTACAGAGAGGTATAATCTTCAGTGCAGAGTTTGTCAAATCTACATTAGAATATGTGCTTCATTCTTCATTTTACATAAGAATCTACTTCTGCTCTTTACCTAAATCTGAGCCTCACAGCTCAAGGTGACTACAGAGAGAGGAGAAAAAGCAGACATTTGGGTCTAGCCCTAACCACTTGCTAGAACGTAAACGAGACCCAAGACTGGCAATCTTATTCTAGGAGGCAAGCACAAAAGGCAGAGGAATGTTTCCTGTAGATGTTCATAGCTTAACTCCCCAAAGATGAAAATTTACCTTGCAGGAGAAAAAGAACTTTGTACATGAGACTAAAAATTATGAAGTGGAAAGATTAGCCTTGAGTACCCATTTGGGCCCACTAAAAATCCAAGAGCCCAGAGAAGCAAGGAATGACAGAAGATGGAGATCAAGTTCAAAATGACCCAAAGCCATGAGTCAAGGGATGTGAATCACAGCAAAAGGCAGAAAGGTCAAGGCAGTAGATTCTCCTTTGAGTCTTAGAAGGGATACAATCCTATTGAAACCTTGATTTTCAGCCATGAAGACTTATAACCATCAGAACTTCTGTGGTTTGAATAAGAAATGTTTTTTACAAGCTTCAGGGCTATTAGCTGGTGGTGCTATCTATGTTCAGGAACACTGGAAATGTTAGAAGACTGGTCTACCTGGTGGAGGAAGATCACTTCAGTTAGTGTTTTGGTATTATAATTTCCCTGGGCACTGTCTCTCTACCTCTGTCTCTGTCTATCTCTATTTGATTCTGTTTCTTCTCTTCCTTCTCGTCTTCCTCCTCATCTGCTTCTTCCTCCTCCTTATCTGCTTCTTTTTCCTTTTCCTCTTCCTCCTTTTTCTTCCCCCTCCTCTTCTTCTCATTCTTCTTCTTCTTCCTGTGCAATGAGGTGAAAAACTTCCTTTTCCACACCTCTGCTCCTGTGATGTTCTCCTTATACACACGATGAACCCTATGATCACTAGGGTTCATCGTGTGTATAAGGAGAACCTTCTAAAAACTAGGAATCCAAATACATCCTCCCTCCCTTAAGTTGCTCAGGTATTTTTGCCACAGCAACACAAAATAAAAGAAGAATACTAGCTACATATTTGTGTTGTTGAAGGATACCAGGTTAATGGTAATTTGTTATACCTTCAAAGAGAGAAATGAACACAAGAGGTCTAAAGACCCAAACAGATTTGTTTAGTGTCGGCAACAAGAAACACAGGAAAGTTCTCAGCAAATCTGAGTCCAGAAGGGCAAAGGAGAAGCAGTTGCCTTCTGGAACACATGGTCCACCTTATGCCATGCCTCAGCAGAGGGAAACAATCACTGTCCTTCCTAGGACAAAGTGAGTAAGGAGAAAAGTGAGTGAGCTATCCCTGTAATAAAAGGGTTATGACCACCTTGAAGAAATGTGAAATGCAACTATCACAGGATAGCCACTCACTAGGTGAATCTCAACAGGGTGTCAAAATCTAGACTTTAAGCTTTGATTTGGTTGTCTATTGACACACATAAGTCTACGGCTGCAATTGGAGAATGTCTCTTCCCTTCCCTGTCTTGTAAGAGTACCTCTTAGGGGACTCATTTGGGAAACCTCACCACTGAGGAAGAGATAGTTTCCAGCCTACCCTCCCTTGGATGGAAGGTGTACTAGCTAGTTTTGTGTCAACTTGACACAGCTGGAGTTATCACAGAGAAAGGAGCTTCAGTTGAGAAAATGCCTCCATGAGCTCCAACTGTAAGGCATTTTCTCAATTAGTGATCAAGGGGGAAAGGCCCCTTGTGGGTGGGACCATCTCTGGGCTGGTAGTCTTGGTTCTATAAGAGAGCAGGCTGAGCAAGTTAGGGGAAGCAAGCCAGTAAGGAACATCCCTCCATGGCCTTTGCATCAGCTCCTGCTTTCTGACCTGCTTGAGTTCCAGTCCTGACTTCCTTGGTGATGAACAGCAGTATGGAAGTGTAAGCCGAATAAACCCTTTCCTCCCCAACTTGCTTCTTGGTCATGATGTTTGTGCAGGAATAGAAACCCTAACTAAGACAGAAGGTCAAGGGTAAACAGTGGCTGGTAGTGAGAATTCTGGAATCTTGGGTTATACACACGCACACACACACACACACATACACATACACAAACACACACACACACATGCTGTCTCTCTATCTCTTTCTGTTTCTCCGTCTATCCTTCTTTCTCTTCTATCTAGTGATAGGTGATGAAACTAGGGTGATAAAGGATAAAGGAAAAGAAAAAGAAGATCCTACCAAGTAGCAAAGACCAGCTAAAGACAGCACTAGGTCCAGAGAAAAAGAGAAGCCTGGGGAAGACATTTGCTTCTTAGCTTGAGAGGGGAAGGTGAAAGAGGAACATAATTATTCCTCTATGCTATCCCTGGCCCTGAGTTCTCTGGACCTATGGGGACTTCATAGTGACTTGCCCACTTTTGCATGTCTATTTTATGCACTTCCTCAGGAACTGTTTAAGTCCCTGTGGAGTGGTACAATAAACTCAGTTTAAAAGAGACAGCAAGTAGATATGAAACTGAATGTTAATGGGTAGATTTAAAGTAATTGGGTTTCAGTTTACCTTTAACATGGTAGCTATCAGATTTTGAAAAGTGCCAATTTCATGGGCACTTTTCTGTGGCTCTTTTAACAAATAATTTAGGCCAAATTAACATTCATCACAAATATCAGGACCTGCTGAGTTTATTTTGTAAGGCCTTTGAACTTCTGTGTCTACTGAAGCCATGGGTATGCTACTGCTTCTACTATTTAAAATATGAGGTGTGCATGTCACCATCCCTTGAAGGTCTATAGCTGTTAATACTATTTAACTAACTAGAACAAGAATAAACTTGGTGGGCCAAGTTTTTCATTGTTCTCAACCAAGTACTTCCAGATTATATTATCACCCATCTAGATCAAATTGTAATGACCTCTAAGACTATGCAATGACCTCTGCTATGCTCAAATCAGCTGGTTAGGGTAGAGTGGATCTTACACCCATTTGCTTTGGTATGTGGCCTCATAAAACAGAGATGGGGTCATCCAAAGGTAAAGAAAGGCAGGAAGTCAATAGGTCTAAAACCTGAATAACTGCTGGTGAGGTCACTGTTGGTGGGAATGTAAGTTAATCCAGCCATTATGGAAATCGTTATGCAAATTCCTCCAGAACTTTAAATTTGCACTAATGTATTGTATATACCCGAAAAACAAAGGCTATCTTACTATGGCGTTACACACATCCTCATGTTTATTTCACCATTCAGAGTCAGTGCAATGTTTTGTTTTGTTTTGTTTTGTTTTGTTTTGTTTTGTTTTGTTTTTCTCTGTTTTATAGACCATTTGCCAGAATCGAGAGCTGGTGGGTTCAGTTCCAAGTTGCTACTTATTTGAGTTTAAACACAAGAGAGTTTATTAAGTAATTGTTCTTGGCAGAAACTTATTGAGAGCCAGGAATGTGGGATAAAGCAAGACAGGAAGCTTGAGAGCTCAGGCAAGGTTCTTCTGGAGACTCCTGCACGGCCCTGCAAGTGTGGTTCCACTGTGAATTCAATAGAATCCTTCTTACATAAAAACACAGAGACACAGATACAAATACATAGGCACACACTTAGACATAAACACATACATAAACACACACACACACAGAGGGGAGAGGGGAGAGGGGCGAGGGGGGAGGGGGGAGAGGGAGGGGGAGGGGAGGGGGAGAGGGGGAAGAGGAGGGGGAGAGGGGGAGAGGGGGGAGGGCAGAGGGAGGGGGAGAGGGAGATCACTTCCTTGTACATGCTGTGTGTACTTTTTCAAGACTCTAACATTTCACCCAAAAGACTCTTGACTGGAAAAATTTCCCCACCCTTCCCCCTCCCTTTTCTTCCCCTCTTGACTTCCAGATAAAAGGTGACAACAATGGACATTGCTGTAAAGAGAGGTTCCCATTAGTTTCTCTATATGCTCCTTGCCTAGCACTTAACCTGTTTGGAATATTTGTTGAAAAAACAAAAGGCTACAACAAGGTCCATTACATCTTTCCCTTTTTGTTGGCTTTTAAAGAACCCTAAGGGCTTGCAGGGTCCTTCTAGCCCTAGGGTAGTTTGTCCTCTGCCTCTACTGCAAAGCACACAGCCTCCTGTTGCATTACTGTTACATTGTACCTCTTTCTCCTGATGCTAGAGCAAAGAGAATGGTTCTTTTCCATTTTATGTCTTTTGTGTCTGACTCAGTATTTACTGAGTCAGTTAAGTCAGTAAAAACAAATGCTAGAAGTAGAGAACTTGTTTGAATTGTCTTAAATACTTTATGGGAAGTTTGAGAGTCCATTCAAATATATACTACAAACCAAAATTGCCTTAGCTTACCACCTCCTTACTGTTCAGCTTAATGTGACCGAGCAGTAACTGTTCTGTCAACTTTAGTGTCTCTTTGATGTGGCTGTAAGATTTTACACTTATTTTATGATTCACCATGTGGTTGCAGATACGTATTAGAAAGATTTATTAGGATAATTAAGCCAATGACTAACATGAGGAACTTGATCATTTCAGGGTTGAAATATATTCATTTTTCTCCTATAAACATGTTCTTTAAAATGAGGTAGTATTTATTGAGTCTGAAGGAAGTGATAAAATTGTTTGAATTTTAAAGTCAACCTTGACCTTGAAGGGAAATCAAAGTTTGTAACACCTTAGGTTTTACAGCATCTTATTTGAAACAAATGTCTTTCTTCATTTGTCAAATGAATGCTAAACAAAAAAACAAACAAACAACCATGATCTTTACAAGATTGCTTCAGATTCAAGGGGAATATTTTGTTCCGATTTGCAAGTTAATGGCTATAGTTTTGCCTCACCAATGATAAGGAAGCAGACGTGGAGGCACAGATAATACAAATCATGAGTATCAATCTCGAAGGGTATTGTTATTCTTTTCTTCCTTAAATAAGCTTTGAGGGGAGCATTCTGACTAATATACAAAAGAAATGTATACCAATACTTCCATTAGGTGAGAATATGTCATAACATATATCAACTCAATAAACCTGGAATACACGAAATGAAATGAAACTATGCTCAGGGCATTTGGAAAGTTTCTCTCAGTAAAATAAATGAACAGCGCTTCCATTTAAATCCATTAAAAAGGAAGCCAAATTTCTCAAGATGGGCCTTAGTTCAAAGAATTCTCTTTGCATTGGTTTTCCATGCATCCATATTGCAGCCGTTTAGAATAGATAGGCTCATCAATGCAGCTCCCTTTTTTCCCTAGGATCTCTCATAATTAGCAAATGTAATAGGTTTTCTTAAATCAAACTAAATGTACCGATTAGGACATAAGTTCAGTATATGTGTTTACCCTACCTGTATGTGTAGACTGAAACACCACTCTGCTTCCTGGAGTAAGATTAAATTTGTTGGACTTTCTAAGTATTATATTTATAGCTGGGTTTTCCATCTGGGGACTTCCTTCTTGCCAACTACATCCAGAGATGAACTCATGGAGGGCTGCTTGGTCTTGTGAAAATCAACAGGAATGCTGGTCTGAGTCCATAATTTACATTAAAAGATATTTCTTTGCATATAGCAACAAAAACACACTTATGAAGTTTTACTTATTTAGGGGCATCTTTAAAGGAAAATAATTGGAATGATGGATTTATTGAGTAGAGTTTAATTTACTACATAAAAGATATTGTTTTCTTTGTCATCATCTGTTTGAGGCCCCATCTTCTGTTGTCATTACATTTTGACCTCCTAGGTGAGATAAAATTCCTTTTCTAGCACCTTATGTACAGGATAGATTTATGTCTCACTAACCTTTTTTTTTTTAAAAAACCCACAGAAGAGCATGTTAAATAAACAAGCAAGGAAGCACTGCAGTGGTACCCCCCTCCCGCACGGGCGGGGCCTCTCTTCACAGCCAGTCTTCAGCAAGTTGTTGTCTACGCTTATTATCTTTACTGCTTTGCCTGTAACTTTCTGTGAACTTGAAATTCTTCCAGTATTAAAAAAAAATTCTTGACAGTCTCTGTGCTAGTGTACTTTGAGATAGAAAAAGTTGGTTTTGCTTTGATGTGTGTTTGTGTGTGTGTGTGTGTGTAATTTATTTTATTTGAAATTAAGCATGTCAGTGAACATCTAAAAATCCACTAGGTAATAACATTAATGTTTACTGAGCACTTAATGTGGTTCAGGCACTACCTCATGTAACCCTCTGACTTATTCAGGATATCCATGCTCTGGGGGAGAGATTTTATACTCTGGATCTCCGAGGGGTGCGATATCAGAACATTGTTGCTCTGGAATCCAATAAGATAGGTCTCTTAGAACATCCCAGTTTTGAGTAAGCAAAACCACCAAGGCTAGAATCATTAAAATACAGTCCCAATAGAATTTAAATTAAGAGGGTAAAGTTAAACACAATGGGAGGAGAGTTGGGGCTGGGGTAGTCCTGAAATGCATTAGTACATAAAGATCATGGGGATAGGGCTGTGGAGGTAGCTCAGCTGGGAAAGTGTGTGAAACAACACCCAAAGTTGACCTCTGGCCTTACACACACACACACACACACACACACACACACACGCACACTGGCATGTAAATGTGTATTCACTCACAAAAGGTAACTTCAATAAATATGTAGAACTATGCTAGCAGCACTCTGCCTTGGTGATTTAGACTGAGTAGTTGAACTTGAGCTTAACCAACAGCTGGTGAGAAAATGAAAAAAAAAAAAAAAGAAAATGAAGCATTGTCATGATGACCACATGCCACCAGGGCCATGACTCCCAACTTGTCTAAAATCTGAAAACAAACATCAAGCAAAATTGAGCTGATCTGGCTGAGGAGACCCAGCGGACCCTGGCAGCCATCACAGATGATTTCCTGCAGAGGCCCCTGGGATGTATATGCAGTCCTTCAAACCATTTTTTACACAAATGTCTTATTTTTGAATTATGTTTTCATGTCAATGTCCTATGATCAGACTTACCTTTCTCCTGGCCTGTATCCTCTTGGTGTCTGAGGTCACATGCTTAGTTTGCATTCAGCAGGGGCAGGATGTGTGGTAGGTCCTCAACAGAAATGTAAACAAGGCAGTCAGAACAGGGGCTGGTAAAATAGACCCTCATCTCAGCATTTATAAGAAAACGGTTTCTCCTTTGTTTTCCCTCTGAAAACATTTAACCATGAACCATAAGATAGCAGAAATATTTCCAAAAACTATCTGTTTATAAGCAAGTTTTATTCAGAGGAAATAGTTTATGATTTGAGGTTTGCCACAAGTTTGCTTTTCCCATGCTTAGATAATAATTATTTTTGCTTCCTTTGTTACATATCGCAAACTTGAAACAGTTTTAAAATTGGAATCATTTTTAGTTACTGATAAATCCTTTATCAGGAGAGAGGGAAGTAAGGGGGATGTGAGTTGAAAGGCATTATAATCAATCGGGTATGGAGAAAATTTATAGAGATAGAAAGCAAAGCAAAAAAAAAATTCACCAGGAGTGTGTTTAGTGAAACATAAGGCAAATGATAGGGGTTCTCTTTGTCCTAGAGGACAATGTTTACAAGTTTTTTGTATAGCAATCTTACACAGGCAAGTAACTAAAATTTGCTTTGGATTCTACCCAGAAGCATGTGAGAGGTCACATGACTGGAAAAGCCAGCAAAATGCAGAATGAAAGGCAGGGGCAACCATTCAAGAAAATTACCATTTAGTTCTTTAAAAAGTATACACATAAATACCAGAACAAGTATTTGTGTTTGATGAGTTAAATATAGAATCACCAGGATCCACTCCTGGCTGATTCTTCAAGAATAACTCAAAATAGGTATCCACACAGGAATGTATACACACACATTTACAGCAAGACAAGTAGCAATGACCAAAGGGTAGAAACAACTAATTGTACATCAGAGGAAAATGGATAGAGAAATGTGATACAATCAAATAGTAAAATATTATTCACCCTTGAAAAAGAATGAAGTACGGATGCATACGATATCCTGATGAACCTTAAAACTTAATAATAGCTGAAGTGTTGAAAGAAGCTTACGGGAACCATTCAAAACTGATGAATTCTAGACCAGAAACACAGCGTGCAAATGAAAAGACTTAATAGGGAGAGGTTCATCCAGAAGTAATGGGAATAATTTACATCCAGATCGATTGGAGTTGTGCAGTATTGAAAGGTGGGAAGTATTATGCATTAATCCTTGTAGAGTGGCCTCGTTTATAGTCTGTGGATTTCATCTCAACACATAAACACATTGTAGTGGCTATTCTTGGTTGTCAACTTGACTATATTTGGAATGAACTACAATCCAGAATTGGAAGGCTCACCAGTGACCCTTATCTGGAGGCTTGGAGATCCTTATCTGGATCTTGGTATGGAGATCTTGAGACATAGTGGCTATGGATTCCAGAAGATTAAATCTCCGAGTTTAAGGAGATTTAATCTGGGCTACACCTTTCATCTGGGATTAAAGGTGTGGTGGAACACACCTTTAATCTGGGCTACACCTTCTGCTGGAGACAATATAAGGACATTGGAAGAAGGGAGTCTAGCTCTTGCTCCTTCGCCTGCTTGCCGTGTGAGACTGAGTAACTGCTAGATCCTTGAACTTCCATTCACAGCTGCGACTGAACCATTGTTGGGAATTGGGCTGCCGACTGTAAGTCATCAATAAATTCTTTTACTATATAGAGACTATCCATAAGTTCTGTGACTCTAGAGAACCCTGACTAATACAGAATTTGGTACCAGGAGTGGTTCTAGAGTAACAGAAGTACAAGGATGAATCTTTTAAAATACTGGAATTGGCTTGTTGAGCCACCAGCACTTTCAACTACTGAAACCTCTCCAGATTCTCTCCCTCCTGGGAGCTCAGAGAATTTTGAAGACCCATGGTTGAAACTATATTTCAAACTTAAAGAAGCTAATGCCCTTGATTTTCTTAATGAATTAGGTGATTCAGTGCACAAAGCTTTCTACAAGATGGGGAAAAAATCAGAAAATGATTTTACTGGCTGGCTGCTCTTAGTTTCTGGGGAAAAAATGATGAATGAAAGGAAGGAGTTGTGTGATAAAATCGAAAGGCTCCAGACACAAGTAAACGATCTAAAAGTTGCTAAGTGTGTCCTTGAAGAGAATCTTCTCTCTTGCAGCAATAGAGCTCAAGTTGCAGAAAATCAAACTGAAACCCTCATTATAAGGTTGGCTGAACTGCAGCGAAAATTTAAGTCTCAGCCTCAGAATGTGTCGACAGTTAAAGTAAGGGCACTAATTGGCAAAGAATGGGATCCTATAACTTGGGACGGGGATGTGTGGGAAGACCATGTTGAAGCTGAGAATTTTGAATCTTCAGATTCTCAAGGGTTTGCCCCACCTGAGGAAGTAGTACCCTCAGCCCCACCCCTTGAAATAATGCCTTCCCCACATGAGGAAATTAATTTTGCAGAGTCTGATAAACCAGCAATGACTTTCACTACTGATGTTTCTCAAGGCCCACCAATAGTTTCTTCTAGACCTGTAACCAGACTCAAAGCAAAACAGGCTCCTAGAGGGGAGGTAGAAAGTGTAGTCCATGAGGAAATTCGCTACACTACTAAGGAGCTTAATGAGTTTGCTAATTCATTCAAACAGCAACCTGGTGAATATGTGTGGGAATGGATTTTAAGGGTGTGGGATAAGGGTGGAAGGAACATAAAACTAGAGCAGGCTGAGTTTATTGACATGGGCCCTCTGAGTAGAGATTCTAGGTTTAATACGGAAGCTCGCATGGTTAAAAAAGGTGTCAAAAGTTTGTTTGAATGGTTGGCTGAGGTGTTTATCAAAAGATGGCCTACTGGAAATGACTTGGAGATGCCTGATATTCCATGGCTTAGTGTTGATGAAGGGATTTTAAGACTTAGGGAAATTGCATTGCTAGAGTGGATATATTGTGTAAAGCCTAATTGTCCACAATGGGAAGGTCCAGAAGATATGCCCTTCACCAGCTCTATAAGACGCAAATTGGTGAGAGGGGCACCAGCACATTTGAAGGGTTTTGTTCTTTCCCTTTTCCTTGTGCCAGATCTTAGCATTGGAGATGCTTCTGCTCAATTAGATGAATTAAATTCACTGGGTTTAGTTGGATTCCGAGGTAACAAGGGCCAGGTGGCAGCATTGAATCGCCGGAGACAAGGTGATCCTAGTTATTATAATGGACAGCGTAGGCAAAAGAATGTTTATAATGACAGACCCAGTAACGGTCAGCACAGGAAAGGTGAAATTTATAATGGCATGACTCGCTTGGACCTTTGGTACTGGCTAGTCAATCATGGTGTTTCCAGGAATGAAATACATAAGAAGCCTACTGCATATTTGTTTGATTTGTATAAGCAAAAAAATTCTCAAACAAATGAAAGAAAGGCTACATTAGATCGTGGTAAACAGCAATCTCGGCCAGTGAATCAATTTCCAGACTTGAGCCAGTTTGCAGATCCGGAACCCCTTGAATGAAGGGGTGGCCAGGTTCCCCTGAGGAAGGATCCTGATAAGACACCCAAAGGTTTTGCTGTTACCCTTTCTCCAGTTCTTCCCCAGAGGGACCTACGGCCTTTTACAAGGGTAACTGTACACTGGGGAAAAGGAAATAATCAGACTTTTCGGGGTCTGCTGGATACTGGTTCTGAGTTGACACTGATCCCAGGAGATCCCAAGAAACATTGTGGCCCTCCAGTTAAAGTAGGGGCCTATGGAGGGCAGGTGATTAATGGAGTTTTGACTGATGTCCGACTCACAGTAGGTCCAGTAGGTCCCCGGACACATCCTGTGGTGATTTCCCCAGTTCCAGAATGTATAATTGGGATAGATATACTCAGAAACTGGCAGAATTCTCATATTGGTTCCCTGAACTGTAGAGTGAGGGCTATTATGGTTGGAAAGGCAAAATGGAAGCCTTTAGAGTTGCCTCTGCCAAAGAAAATAGTGAATCAAAAACAGTATCGTATTCCTGGAGGCATTGCAGAAATTACTGCCACTATCAAGGACTTGAAAGATGCAGGGGTGGTGGTTCCCACCACATCTCCATTTAACTCTCCTATCTGGCCAGTGCAGAAAACAGATGGATCATGGAGAATGACAGTTGATTATCGAAAACTAAATCAGGTAGTAACTCCAATTGCAGCTGCTGTACCAGATGTAGTTTCGTTACTTGAGCAAATTAACACATCTCCTGGCACCTGGTATGCGGCTATTGATCTGGCAAATGCCTTCTTCTCAGTACCTGTCCATAAGGACCACCAGAAGCAATTTGCTTTCAGTTGGCAAGGCCAACAGTATACCTTCACAGTTTTGCCTCAAGGATATATTAACTCTCCTGCCCTGTGTCATAATTTAGTTAGAAGGGATCTTGATCGTTTGGATATTCCACAAAATATCACATTGGTGCACTATATTGATGACATTATGCTGATTGGACCAAGTGAGCGGGAAGTAGCAACCACTTTGAACTCATTGGTAACACATATGCGTATCAGAGGATGGGAAATAAATCCAACCAAAATTCAAGGACCATCTACCTCAGTGAAATTCTTAGGAGTCCAGTGGTGTGGGGCATGCAGAGATATTCCTTCTAAGGTGAAAGATAAGTTATTGCACCTGGCCCCTCCTACAACCAAGAAAGAAGCACAACGTTTAGTGGGTCTATTTGGATTCTGGAGACAACACATCCCTCACTTGGGTGTGTTACTTAGGCCTATTTACCAAGTGACTCGGAAAGCTGCTAGCTTTGTGTGGGGCTTGGAACAGGAGAAGGCCCTTCAACAGGTCCAGGCTGCTGTGCAGGCTGCTCTACCACTTGGACCATATGACCCAGCAGATCCGATGGTACTTGAGGTGTCTGTGGCTGATAGAGATGCTGTTTGGAGCCTCTGGCAGGCCCCTGTAGGTGAATCACAGAAAAGACCTTTGGGATTTTGGAGCAAAGCTCTACCATCATCTGCAGACAACTATTCTCCCTTTGAAAAACAGCTCTTGGCCTGCTATTGGGCCTTAGTGGAAACTGAACGTTTGACAATAGGACACCAAGTTACTATGCGACCTGAATTACCCATTATGAGCTGGGTACTATCAGACCCTGCAAGTCATAAAGTGGGACGTGCACAGCAGCAGTCTATTATCAAATGGAAGTGGTATATACGTGATCGGGCCAGAGCAGGTCCTGAAGGCACAAGCAAGTTACATGAAGAAGTTGCTCAAATGCCTATGGTTTCTACTCCTGTTACAATGCCATCTGCTGCCAAGCATGTGCCTATAGCCTCATGGGGTGTTCCCTATGATCAACTGACCGAAGAGGAAAAGACTAGGGCCTGGTTTACTGATGGCTCTGCACGTTATGCAGGCACCACCCAGAAGTGGACAGCTGCAGCATTACAACCCCTTTCTGGGACAACTCTGAAAGACACAGGTGAAGGGAAATCTTCACAGTGGGCAGAACTTCGGGCAGTACACATGGTATTACAGTTTGTTTGCAAGAAGAAATGGCCAGATGTACGATTATTCACTGACTCATGGGCTGTAGCCAATGGATTGGCTGGATGGTCAGGGACTTGGAAAGATCACAATTGGAAAATTGGTGAAAAAGACATCTGGGGAAGAAGTATGTGGATAGATCTCTCCAAATGGGCAAAGGATGTGAAGATATTTGTGTCCCATGTAAATGCTCACCAAAAGGTGACTTCAGCCGAGGATGAGTTCAATAATCAAGTGGATAAGATGACCCGTTCTGTGGACAGTCAGCCTCTCTCCCCAGCCATCCCTGTCATTGCTCAATGGGCACATGAACAAAGTGGCCATGGTGGTCGAGATGGAGGTTATGCTTGGGCTCAGCAACACGGGCTTCCACTCACCAAGGCTGACCTGGCTACAGCTGCTGCTGATTGCCAGATCTGCCAACAGCAGAAACCAACACTGAGCCCCAGATATGGCACCATTCCTCGAGGTGACCAGCCAGCAACCTGGTGGCAGGTTGACTACATTGGACCACTTCCTTCATGGAAAGGACAGCGTTTTGTTCTTACTGGAGTAGATACTTATTCTGGTTATGGATTTGCCTTTCCTGCACGTAAGGCCTCTGCTAAAACCACCATTCATGGACTGACAGAATGCCTTATCTATCGTCATGGTATTCCACACAGTATTGCTTCTGACCAAGGAACTCATTTCACAGCCAGAGAAGTACGACAGTGGGCCCACGATCATGGAATTCACTGGTCTTACCACATTCCCCATCATCCTGAAGCAGCTGGCCTGATAGAAAGATGGAATGGCCTTTTGAAGACGCAGTTACAGCGCCAATTAGGTGGTAACAGCTTGGAAGGCTGGGGTAGAGTTCTTCAGAAGGCAGTATATGCTTTGAATCAGCGCTCGATATATGGTACAGTTTCACCCATAGCTAGGATTCATGGGTCCAGGAATCAAGGGGTGGAAAAGGGAATAGTTCCACTTACTATCACTCCTAGTGACCCTCTAGGAAAATTTTTGCTTCCTGTCCCCATAACTCTAGGTTCTGCTGGCTTAGAAGTTTTAGCTCCAGAGAGGGGAGTGCTCCTACCAGGAGCTACAACAAACATTCCATTGAATTGGAAGCTCAGACTTCCCCCTGGTCATTTTGGGCTTCTAATGCCCTTAAACCAACAGGCTAAAAAAGGAATAACCGTGTTAGGAGGAGTGATAGATCCAGATTACCATGGGGAAATTGGATTACCTCTTCACAATGGAGGTAAGCAAGATTATGTCTGGAGTGTAGGAGATCCCTTAGGGCGTCTCCTAGTACTACCATGTCCTGTGATTAAAGTCAATGGGAAACTACAACAGCCTAATCCAAGCAGGATGACAAAGGATGCAGACCCATCAGGAATGAAGGTATGGGTCAATCCTCCAGGAAAAGAGCCAAGACCTGCTGAGGTGCTGGCCGAAGGTGAAGGAAATACAGAATGGGTAGTAGAGGAAGGTAGTTATAAATACCAATTAAGGCCACGTAACCAGTTGCAGAAACGAGGATTATAAAGTAATATGAATGCCCCATTGTAAATTTACAAATGCGTTTGCGATTGTACGAGGGATAGTTATATCATGTTAGGCGTATTCACAACATTGTTATTGTTTCATGTGAACATGAGATATTATTTGTGTCAAGTTGACAAGGGGTGGATTGTAGTGGCTATTCTTGGTTGTCAACTTGACTATATTTGGAATGAACTACAATCCAGAATTGGAAGGCTCACCAGTGACCCTTATCTGGAGGCTTGGAGATCCTTATCTGGATCTTGGTATGGAGATCTTGAGACATAGTGGCTATGGATTCCAGAAGATTAAATCTCCGAGTTTAAGGAGATTTAATCTGGGCTACACCTTTCATCTGGGATTAAAGGTGTGGTGGAACACACCTTTAATCTGGGCTACACCTTCTGCTGGAGACAATATAAGGACATTGGAAGAAGGGAGTCTAGCTCTTGCTCCTTCGCCTGCTTGCCGTGTGAGACTGAGTAACTGCTAGATCCTTGAACTTCCATTCACAGCTGCGACTGAACCATTGTTGGGAATTGGGCTGCCGACTGTAAGTCATCAATAAATTCTTTTACTATATAGAGACTATCCATAAGTTCTGTGACTCTAGAGAACCCTGACTAATACACACATAAATGCCCAATTCATCAACTCAAAAATTCAAATCAATTTCCCTTCAGGACAGAAGGATGAAGGAGAGTGGCTAAGGTAGAAAAGGATTCAAGTATTTTCATTTTAAACTTTGAAATAACATTTAACTTGGAAAAGTTACTACTTGATATAGGAAAATTATTTAAAAATATTAAATGCTGGGTTACTGTGTTTTTATGATAATGTATGATAGTGTAACAGTGAAGGATATACATCCCAGATAAACAAAGGATAAAACATCAGAATATTGGAATATAAAGAAATCTCCTTTTACACTTGATATTCCATTCCCAGTCACCCTATCCACCTTCCCTCTGCTTCACATCCCACACCTCCTCTCCACCCACCCCGTCTCCCCGTTGATGCTCCCAGCCCCCACCACACCTGACCTCTAAATTCCCTTAGGCCTCCAGTTTCTTGAGGGGTAGGTGCATCATCTCTGAAAGAACACAGACCCAGAAGTCCTCTACTGTATGTGTGTTGGAAATTAAAATTAAAATAAAGTTCAAAAAAAGAAATCCCTTTTTCTTATAAGACAAATAATGTTAGTTTTAAGTTGGATTTTTGAGTCCAAGTTGAATACATAGCAAATAAGAACCAGGAGACGATAGAATGAACCAGAATGGTCACAAGAACCAACAGTCTGTGTCACAGGCCTTCATCAGAGACAAAAGTGATGTAGCAGGAGTTTACATGACTTTTCTTTGCTGTGGACTTTTGGAAAGTCCAGGGGATGGAACCCAGGGCTTTGAGCAAAGCAAGCAAGTGCCTGACTAATGAACTATACCCAGCTCCTATGTATCATGCATCACGAAGATAAAAGGCCCTGTAGCGTACAGAGTGGTCAAAGAAGGGTCTGTACCGAGTCAGGAAAACCCTCCCTAGTCTTCTGGACAAAAATCCAGTTTGAGCGCATTAACAACTTTTAACTTTGAGTTATTCTGTAACATTCATGTAGAAGTGGGTCATGTTCCCTAAGGGATAAAAAAAAGATCTGTGACTTTTAGGTTTGTCTTAGACAAAATTAAAATGAAAAGGCATGCATTCCACTGACAGCTTTTTAAGTCATCAAAGACCCTAAGAATACATTTGCATTGGTAACATTAGTAAGAGTGTCTGCCCTCCTCATGCTGTAGAAGCTCTGGGAGTCTTTAAGTCCTGTTTTAATGCCCATTAAAATAATTTTTAGAATAGGATATCTGAGACAAACATTGTAAAAACATCTGGGAAATTAGCCAGTTCCCCTGAGCTAGTGTCCTTGAAAAGTCAGGTGTGATTTCCAAAGTGACTCTGGGAATTTCCACTTACCACTGACACCCCAGCCTGACTGCATCTGCCCAGAAAATGCAAGCATCAGGCTGAAGAGGAGGGAGGCTAGGTCTTGCTGCTCCCAGTATCACTGTAAGTCAGCATCCCAGAGCTGCTTTGATGGACTGAAAGCTTTGAGTAGCACCTGACCAGAACAATAATCAAAAGACCATTTCTTATTGAAGTCAGGGCCACCATTAAAATAACAGGCTTCATTTCTTTAGTTTATAGTACATTAATGTCTGCTATTGCTTTTGTAATATACTATTTTGTATGTTACATTGTGTGTGTGTGTCTGTGTGTGTGTGTGCACGCGCGCATGCGTGCACGCATACCAATGTGTGTTTATTCCTTTTCAGTGCTTATAAAGATGTGAATGAATAAATTACAAAATCTTGGTTTATATTTTTTGGTGACTGGCATATTGGATACATAAATTAATCCAAACCAATAAAAGTAACTTAATATGTTCTCTGCATATGTTAATCTTCAACATAAATAAATTCTGAAAATTTCCCCTCACTTAGGAATCATATTTTTTGCCTTTGGAGACAATGGAAGAAATTAACATGAGCAAAAAAAAAAAAAAGAAATTAATATGATAAATTAGCAAACAGGAGTTTCTAAGAAGTTTATATTTTTCCCTTATACATTAAATAATACACATGGAATTTCTGTATACCTAGAGACTTTATATGAGTAATTCAGGTTTTTTTTTTTTTTTTTTTGACACGTACACACATCTCTGTAAGGTGCTTTGCTCCTGCTCTTTAGCTTTGACCTCTTCTCCAGTACTCTCCCCCTCTATTCATATATCTCCTTTACCCTAGAGTCCGTGCATGAATGAAACGGTGTGGTACTGTCTTCACAGTTTGCCTTATTTTATTTAATTCAGTGGTCTCCAGTTCCATCTGGTTCCCACATAATGAGAGAAGAGAAGTGACTCCTGTAAGTTGTCCTCCGGCTTCTACATGTTGTGGCATGTAACTCCTCCCCCAATAATAAAGAAATCCAAATTAGGTTCAACAAAGACATAATGTACTCCATATATTCCAATTCATGAGAGCAAGTTCTGGCCTTGATTCTTTCTTTTTTGTCAATTAAGTAACTTATTTTATTGGATATCTTTGCTTGTAGAACTGAGTCTTACATCTAGAAGATTTTATTTATTCACTGACCATGTGGGTAGTGACCCCTGGGGGGGATGTCAAATGACCCTCTTACAGGGGTCACCTAAGACCTTTGGGAAACTATATTAATATTACAACTCATAACTGTAGTGAAATTACAGTTACAAAGTGGCAATGAAAATAGTTTTATGATTGGAGGTCACCATAACATAAAGAACTGTATTAAAGGATCACAGCATTAGGGAGACTGAGAGCCACTGACTTAGGCACATGACTGACAGTGACAGGGTTGGTCCATCAATTCAGCTTCTGTCTATATCCTTCACGTTGTTCTTACCAAAGGCTGATGAGGACATCATCTGACATTCTCATTTCTTAGGGGAGATCAGACTTACTGTGGATTGAGAACAATAGAACTCCAAATAAACAGTCGCCATGAATCAGCCTGAGGATCTTCCAGGGAGATGGTCCCTTTCATCTTGTTAGCTAGAGATGGGTTCCAGGAGTCTGGCTGCATCCTCATATAGGCATCCAGGTAGTCTCAGGATGAGGCTGACTCTTGAACTTGCTGAGGCATCTTGAAGTCTCAGGCCAGATGCTAAGAACCCTGGCTTCCATACTGAAGGTCATGTCCACCAGCTACTGCTCTGCTCTAAGTGGTCCTACAACAGGACCCGAGCTGTGAACCACCTCACCTCAGGTGAATGAAGACTGTGGCTGTGTACCTCAAAAAATTGAAAGCATATGTTCCCATGGCTGAACATGTATTCCTTCTAGTCCTCGTCTGTGTGAACACCGATGAGACATTAAAGTGTTCAAGTATAGTCTGTCATGCTTTTCCCCCCTCCAATAGTTTTCATTTCCATGTCATGCAATGTTCCCGATTGCTTCCAAGCAGGACAATTCAACACAAATGATTCCAGAATGTCTGACCCTGGATCTCGACTCTAACTTTTCCCTTCTCCCTTAATTCTGCCTAACACATGTGTTGGCCTCATCCTCATCCTGCTTGTAGTACAGTCCAGAAGATATTACTAGGTAAGCAGGCATCATGAGCCAACTTGGTCAAGATGGTTCATACAGCTGTTCTTAACATAGTCTCTAATTATCACAATGCTAACCTTAAGTTGTTACTGGGGGGTCAATTGGAAATAAAACTGGTCCATTCTGACAACCATGACAGCCCCTATGCTTATCCCTAAGCATGCCACGCCCCAGGTCACTGGAGCTGTTTCTCCTTGCAATGGCCCTGTGTCATTCTGCTCCGTGATGATGTGCCTGGCTCTCTACCCTTTTTCTACTCTTGCCATCTTGGTGAATGGCTCTTTCCAGTGATTACTGAGCTTCTTGCTTCAGTGTTTTCATTGCTTCTCTGATTATTTAATTATCTGCTGGCAAGCTGTTGGGTTCTGAGAACACGGAGAAAACATTCTCTTATTAGAGATTTATATAAAATATTAAAATCAGCCTAATAGTAATGGCACATTGGTGTGTCCTGAGAAAGAGCATCTTGAGTCTTAATGCGTGCAGCTGGCTGCTCCACTCTGCGCTGCTCTCGTTTGTTTTTGCACATTTATTGGTTCATTCTCAAGTTTCCTGCAAGTGTAGAATGAGTCATTTCTAGTTATATTTAAAGTTATGCAAAATAATGTATAATATGCCTATGTGTTTCAATGCTATTATGAACCAGCGGAATTTGAATTTTTCACATTGATTTTTTTAAGAGATCCCTGCTAAGAAATGCTTATTCTTAGATATGCTAGTTTTGCAGTTTGCTAACTTTTAAAAAAATATTCAAATGCAAATTCAAAATGAGTAGAGTGGCAAGCTTAAGCTTTGATGATTGTTATATTTTATATAGGAATTGAAATTTTCTATGTAATTTTTAAAAATGGAAACCTCCTATTATTTAAATGTTAAACTTTGCTGTGCTATTTCTGTTTGCCATTCTCTTTCGATTACTTTTTACTTTCCCTTTTGGAATGTTTTACTTGTGTTGAATGAGCAAACAAGTTTCTATGTTTCTTAGACTTTACTTTCACACTTGATCTTAGCCAAAAGGCCGAGAAGCGATTAGAATTTATTTTCAAATAATCCACTTGTCTTCTCTTTGTCCTTCTCAAAGATTTTATTTTTAACTATACGTACATATGTGTGTTTCTCGGTGGGTGTGCACACATGAGTACAGTTGTCTTTAGAGGCCACAAGACGGTGTCAGAGACTCAGTAACTAGAGTTACAGGTAGTTGAGAACCATCTGTTCCAGGTAATGGCAACTAAACTCATCCTCTGCCACAGCAGTACCACTCTTAAATGTTGAGCCAACTGTCCAGCCCACCCTCCATTTCCCATTTTGTAATATTGTCCAAGATATTTTTAGTACCATAGTATTAGATTTATCAAGAGTGGGAGATAAGATGAGCAAATTTTTGTTGCAGTCTGGATCTCTTCAGGATCTCTCTAGTTTTACGTCTAAGTATGGAGTCCTAAATATGGAGGAGAATGGAGGTTGAATCTCCTAACTTGAGAGGCTGAACCCAAATAGCTCCAAAAGAGAACATCGAAATTTCTTTGAGCCATGGATTTTCCACTTCAAAATTAATGCACTTTTTTGCATTCTCCTCTGTGATATGTCTATAATTACTTTAATAGGAGATTATAACATAATTGCTTGTCATTGAGTTGACTGATGTATCAGAGAGATATGCCATGTTTATTAAAAACCTGCTTCCTATCACCACAGCTAGGAGGATTTGTGTATTTAGTTCATGACTTTGCTCCTATGAGAATTACAACTTCTTCATCCAATTCCTCCCACTGCTTGGAGCCTCCTGGGGCCCTCACATTCCTGATGCATTATAAGTCTTTATGCAGAGATGCTGGCCTTGCTGACTGCTCCTCTCCAGGACTCTTCTTCCTCCTGTCTTCCACTGAACCATGTCTGTTTACATGGAATTTTACTTTGCTACTCTTAGGCCCCTGGTACTGATGCCCACCCATTTCCATGCAGCTGGACTGAAAGCTGCCTTATTTAATAAACCAGCATGCCTCATTCAGAGTTGTTCTGGTGCTTGCTCTAAGAGAAGACTTGATGTGGGAATCTAGTGGTTGGGGTACCAACTTTAATACAGTAAGCAGTAAGGGTTGAGTGATTTGACATCATTGAAGAACTGATTTGGTTATGTTTGAATCATATACGTTCATTTCTCTTTATTTAAAGAAGATTATGTGGGCAAATGTTGCCTCATGTGAAATTTCCAATGCTTATGGTTATGATCATGTATCAGATTTATGTGATGGCATAATTAAAAATAAAATAGCAATTGAACTAATGTGTTTCCATCCTTCCAAGCAACAAGAAAATCTACTGATATAAAATCATTAATGTCCATCAGTGATTTGGGTGGCTTCTTTGGCTTACATCAATGGCTTGTATTTTTCCTGCATATTTGGCTTCTTTATTCACTGACCTTTTGACTCAGAATTTTACTGTTAGAAATATTTGTTTACATCTGTTATAAGTTGAATGCTATTGGTTTCCTCAAAAATAACTCTCTACCCAGTCCCCAGCTCCACCTACCTCTTCACCAGCTCTCCACTTGTCTATCTTCCTGTTTCAAAAGTTGCCTTTCCTTCAATACCAGGTTCAAATTGTTACAATCTCTTTTGAAGATCTCATACAATGTTTTTTGCTATATTCTCACATTTTTGCCCCAAGACCTCCCAGATGCACTGCCCTGCTCATTTCTTAACTTGAAAATTGTGCTTTGGATCTTTGTGGTTTTTCTTTTTCCACTGAAGAGATGAGCCCAAGGCATGGGAAACACGGTGCTATAGCATTTCTCCTTTGTGTTGTCAATCTCCCTACCAATTTCCCTTACTACAAAATAGATTTAAATTTACCGTTTTTTCTTCTTCAGTACCAACCTGAGTAAATTTTATGTAGGATTGAGATTAATTTATTTGAAAAAATTGAGCCTAATTCACCCACCCCTGAATATATATATATACATACACATACATAAACATACACAGAGGGAAAGACAGACAGACAGACAGATACACACATACACACACACACACACACACACACAGAGAGAGAGAGAGAGAGAGAGAGAGACAGGACTAGAGACATCGACAGAGATAGAGAGACAGAGAGATACAGAGAGAGAGAACCACACTAGGCTTGGGCCTAGTCTAAACTCACTGTATAGCCAAGCTTGCCCTTGATCTCCTGATCATTCAGCTTCTACCTCCTAAGCAATGAGATCACGTGTCTGTACTGTCCCTCACCCACATATTTTATTTTAGTTTTTGTTTGCTTGTTTTGGCAATAAGATCTTACTACATAGACTTCCTTAGTTACTTTTCTATTGTGACAAGACACCATGACCAAGTCAACTTGTAGAAGAGGTTTACTTTGGGACAAACAACTTCCAAGGGTAAGTCTATGACCATCATGGTAGGGAACATGAGAGCAGTCTGACAAGCATGACACTAGAGCAGCAACAGAGAGCTTATATCTTGGTCCACAAGCATGAGGCAGAGTAAGCTAATGGGGAGTGGCTTGGCTTTTGAAACCTTAAAACCTACCCACAGTGACACATCTTGTTCAATAAATCCATACCTCCTCATCCTTCCCAAACAGTTCCACCAACTGAGGACCAAGTATTCAAACATATGAGCATGTGGAGTTGTTCCTATTCAAACTAGACACAGCTCAAGATGGCACCAAACTCATGATTCACCTGATTCCACCTCCCTATACTGAGATTATAGGTATGTGGCTCTTCATCAGCCTTCCTAATACTTTAGCATTGGTTTTTTCATTTTTATATACTTTCTTAAATTATAAAAATTATAATGTGTTCATGCAAATCCTAAAAAATAAAGGCAAGAAAAGAATTACTCATAATTTTCTTCAATCAAAACCATGATTATGATTTGGAGGTATTTCATTCCATTGTCTTACACAGGCTTCCTTATAAGAATTCGATGTTATGATATACATCCATTTTTTTAAAGCATTTTCTTCTTTAACACTGTATATTATGATTTTAGTGGCTTTAGGCTCACAGCAAATTGGAGAGGCAGCTACAGTGATTTTCCAGGTACACCATTGTGAGGCCGAATCCCTAGCCTCTCAGCTGTCAGTCTCCTGCCAGTGGACCTGCCATAGTTGATGAAGCCACATTGACACAGTATCATCACTATGAGCCCAGTATCTTCTACTGGCTTCCACTCTGTGTTGTGTGGCCTGTGGACTCAGAAATGAAAAGCAACAGGTCCCTATCATGGGTACTTTCCCTGTGCTGAAATTCTGAGCTCTGTCGGTTCATTCTTTCTCCCAAACCCAACCTCTGGTAACCACTGGGCCACCCTTGCCCTCCTTTTCTCTGTGTCTCAGCCTGTCACTCCTCTCTCTTCCCTTCCCTTTTCCCTTCATTGACTCTTCTTTTCTTCACCCTTTCCTTGAGATAGCGTCTTGCTATAAAGTCCCGACCAAGCTCAAGTTCACTGTGTATCCAAATCTGGCCTCATATCTGTGGTGATCACCTTTGCTTCTGCAGTACTGGGGTTATAACATGCCTGGCTTTTTTTTTTTTTTCTTACCACTAATCTTTCTACTGAACTCATACTGCTACTGAAAAGTTCCTCTAATTGTGGTGACACGGTAACTGCCATAACATCACAGTATAATGTATTATTTGTATTTGTAATGTGTGTAAATACACAGTATGCTACAAGTATAGTACAGTATATGAACTTGAGAATACGTGACAGTGTTACTGCTTTAGGCATTTACTGTCATATTTTTTTCTTTTTTTTTTACTGTCATATTTTTATTGTGACATAGAGTTAGCTTTTTATTAATAAAAATATTAACTATTAAACAACCTCACGCAGGGGTCCTGTCAGGGCTGATGGGGATCTTGAGGTGGGACAAGATGTCAAGGCATAAGACAATGGCATTGCTGATCTTCACCATAAATATGCCTTGGGCAGTTTAATAGTTTCCTTTTTCTGTTACTATGATAAACTGCATGATCAAAATCAACTTAGGGAGGAGTGAAGGCTTTATTTGGCACACATTTCCATTCATCACTGAGGGAAGTTAAGGCAGGAGCTCAGGGCAGGATCCAGAAGGCAGTAGAGACCATGGAGGAATGGTTCTCCATGGCTTTCCCAGCTACCTTTATTATATACCCCAGGACCACCTGCTGTTGAGTGACAGTGACCACAATAGGCTGGGTACTCACACATCAATCATTAATCAAAAAATTATTTCGTAAACTTAACTAATGGCCAGTATTATGGGAGTACATTTTCAATTGAGGATTTATCTTCCTAGATGACCCTAGACTATGTATATGGACAGCCAATGCTTTTGTGTATCTTAGCTTCTAACAAAAATGTTTGAAAGGTCAAAATATGTAATTTTAAAAACGGGAGAAAGCTTACTGAATACGTTTATATAAAAAGAAAATCTTTAAACATCTGTATAATGTTTTGTGTTTTAAGCTATTATTGTAGAGTCAAAGCATGTAAAGAGTTTATAAAGTTAAAAAGTTGTATAAGTCATGGTTAAATTTCTTATTAAGGAAAGAAATATTTCCCCAGTGTGACCTGAACATGTGGTGTTTATGATATCCACAGCTGAGTCCAGTCAGGTGTGGGGCTGTCTCATTCCCTCATTCCCCATGCATTCTCCCTCATCCTAACAGGTGTACCATTCTATATCTTTTCTGCCATAGTTTTACTGTACAATTTCTGTCTAAATATGTTAGAAATACAAATATTTAGCACAGAATTACTGTTGTCTACTCCAGTGCGGTGATGGGCTACTCAGGTCTGTAGACTAAGAACAGGCGACCCCAGTGATTTAGTCTGGATGAGCCCACTCTATGACACTCACACAATGGAAAGTTAACTGACATAGTTCTCAACATGTCTCCCTAAGGGACATCTGCACACAGTCAGGACTTGTCTTGACTGATGTCTCTACTGCCCTCTGGATCCTGTCCTGAGCTCCTGCCTTAACTTCCCTCAGTGATGAACAGTGACACGGAAATGTGTGCCAAATAAAGCCTTCACTCCTCCCTAAGTTGATTTTGATCATGCAGTTTATCATAGTAACAGAAAAAGGAAACTATTAAACTGCCCAAGGCCTATTTATGGTGAAGATCAACAATGCCATTGCCTTATGCCTTGGCATCTTGTCCCACCTCAAGATCCCCATCAGCCCTGACAGGACCCCTGTGTGAGGGTGTTTAATAGTTAACATTTTATTAATAAAAACACTAGCTATGAATTGTCCTCCAGGCTCAGCTGTTTTCATACCCTGCAGGGGAATGCCAGGTTCTCATATGCTGAAGCTAGAAACTTAACATTACTTCATTGTAAGATGCTCTTTACAGTAGTCAGATCTGTTCTGCACTAACCTTAGCTTTGAGGAGCTATGGAATGATTTGCTGAGCATGTTCTATAGAGCTAAACATATATGTTACATCTTTACTGTTCTGAAAAAGCTACAAAACAAGAATTATTAAAAGTTGGATGTCAAGATTAAAATGTGAGAAGACTTTTAGACTTTAAATGTTTTGATAATTTACCCTTTAATGGTATACTATAAGGTTTTAATATATACTATACTATACTATACTATACTATACTATACTATACTATACTGTATAATGTTGTACTATAAGGACTCTAAGGTCCACTTTTAGCCATATGGTAGTTTGCACTGTTTTTTTTTTAAATGTGTTAATTTATAACAACCTACTAGCTCAACAATCTTATTATTGTGAGATTATTTATTTGACATTTTTATTTTCTTCTGTGAGTTGGTGAGACAATAATCTGTCTATAGTATGCCTAAAACTTTTATCATATTATCATATGATATAATTATATATGTGATTACATATAATAATCAGTAGATTATTGCTTATCATACTAAATATACACATGTTTTAACTAATTTCATCACATAGTGTTTAAATAATGTTAAATAGACATGTAAGCAAGAAAACAAATCAGCATTATTGTAATCTCATTTTACTAGAATATATACCTTTCCCAGACAGTACTTAATCTGTGTGTTCTCCTGTGCTCTTTCCAAGGACAGCATTATTCTTTGGGATTGACCATTGCCATTCAATTAATGCTTTATTGAAGCCATTTAATTCTCTTTTTGTTCAGTACTGGGTATTGAGCAAAGAACCTCATGTGTATGAAGCAAGTCCTCTACCAAGCTACAGCCCTAACACCATATACATTTAATTCTTAAACAATATTTTGTTAGACTTCTCTACCTTTAGAAAGAACTTTTCATTTGAGAATTTCATATATGTATACAGTGTGTTTTGATCAAACCCACCTCTAGTCTTTCCCCTCCAATTTCTCCCTCACGCCTATACTAGATCTCTCCATATCCTTTTGAAAAAAAATCAAAAAGCAAAGCAAACCGCCCCGAGGTTCTCAGATGTGTTAGTCATGTATCCTCTTACCTCTTTCACACAACATTTAAAACATTTTCTTCCTGCCTGAAACCAGATCTTAGGTTCTGACCTTGCTCATCCTTTGTAGTATGTGGTTGGTGATGATGATGAGGATACAGATTCAGTTTTCCTTGCCATCTGTACAACTGCAGCAGCATCCTCTGAAGAGGAGCCACCCAAGCAGTGCTCAGTGTCTGCGCCCGCCTCCTCCCTCACCTGGTGGATGAGTCACCTGGAGAACCCTCTGTTTTTTCCCATCAATTTCTCAGCATTTATCCTCTATATACACTGTAGATTCTGCATGCCACGGTAAGTAAGAAGCACTTCTCAGATTTTCATGAAATTCTCTTGAATTCAGAGGTCATTGTAAGAACGACTGGGTTCTTTATAAAATTGAGCATTCTGACCCACGGGCATGACATTTTTCTCTTTATTTAAATCTTTAATGTGGACCCAAAGAGTTTTATAATTTTTCCATACTTGTCTTGCATCTAACTTGATATGTTAATTACTAGATCTTATGCATTGAAGAAAGATAGTGTTTAAAATTCTACCAGTGCTACATTAGCATTTAAAAAGAATTTAGTCTTTTGTTCCCCCCAACCCTTGTTCTGTGGCCCCCCTTCCTACCCTCCCTGCTCCCAAGGGTTTATCATTCTTCTGATAGTTTAATCTGAAATTTTACAATTGCTTTGAAATAAATTCCCTCTCTTTCAACACATGCACATTTTTCATTCTTTTCTAGTTACTATAATTGTAAAAATTAAAATTATTTCTGTTTGTGAGAATATCATTTTTCTCACAATGATCAATGGGTTTATTTTGTCATTTCTAAACAGCTGTGCAGTTTCAACATGTACTAACAGCTGTTTTCTGATGGCGTTCCTCTATATTTTGAATTCAAGGCTCTATCAATTTCTTGATATTTCTTGAATTACACACACACACACACACACACACACACACACACACCTTACTGGGTACATATTTATGAGCCCTTTTAATCTTCTATTTGTATTTTATATTATTAACATTTTTCAGGTGTGGTCATTTAATATATATTTTCTTGGCACATGAATGACTTAGAAATACAAAGTCTCTGAATCATGAAATCCTTCTTCATGTGCGCCATTGGAGTGCCTTGTCATTTACTTTGATGAAGAAAAGGTATTAGGAGATAAAACCTTTTTCTCCACTAGTTTGCTTAATTTTACTTATTCATTTAAGTATATAAAATAATGTCAAAATACACATATATTAAAATAGATAATGTAGTAGAAAGAATCAACACATACACCATTTCACAGTCAATGATTTACCCCAGTGGCAAGATTAAGGATTTTATTCTATCTACTAACATTTTTATATTGTTTAAATTTATCCTCTGAAAATTTTATACATGTCTATTTTTCTCATTCCTCTCACCCCACCATCTTTTACCTCCCACACACCCCTACCAACCTTCCCCTTTAAATCTCTCTCTCAATCTCCTGACTTTGTTTTGTCAGGTGACACGTTAAATTTAACAGGACCATCTGTGTGACCATGAGTTAGGACCAGCTCATTGGAGTGTAGTGGGCTTCTCTGGGGCACACAACTGAAAACAGCAGATGCCCCCTTCCCAGGATACACCAATGGATTCAGCTTAGTTCCCTGAGCCTTAGGTGGTGGGGATGTCTTGTTTGGTTTGACCTCTCAACCATCACTTATGCTCAGTACCTTGGCAGATATGTGCTTCTGCGTTTATCTCTGTTCACTGCAAAGAGGCCTCTCTGATTATGTTAGAGTAGAGTTTTAAACCATGTGTGCATGTGTGTGTGGTATTAATTAATATATATTTATTTAGTATATTATATGTTAGCATATTTAATAATTAATATATTTAATTAATATATATTCTTTAAATTTTTCATACATATCCTTCTCCTACTCCTTCCCTCCAGCTTTCTCTGAGAACTTCTCCCACACATTTCTCTCCTAACATCACCCCCTCCAAAACAAGAAACAAAAACAAGCAAACAGAAAAGAAAATCTTTCTCATGTGTGGATTGGTATAGGGTTACCCACCATGGCATGGACAACATAGCAATGAACACCTCTTCCAGAGAAGAAATGACCCTCTCTCAGCAGCCATTAACTGTCAACAGCCCTCCAGTAGAGGTACAGCATTAAGAGCTCCACATGCATGCTGGTTTGTTCTTTTGCAGGCCTTGTGCAGGTAGCCACAACTCTGTATGTCTTGTCCAGAGGCCAGCCTTTCACAGCACCCCTCCCTATCCTCCTGCTCTTGCGTGGTTTCTTCCCACTCCTCAGTATCTGCTAAGCTGTGAAGTGGCTGACATAGGTGTCCCATCTGAGTTTGACAATGCATGGTCACTATTTACAACACTCTGGACATTCTGGAATATTAATGGGCATTAATCATTGCCCATTAAGATAAGAAACTTCTTTGACCAAGGATGAGAGCATCATATATCCATGGATATAAACATGAATATACACAAGGGCAATTTGCCAACATGCCCATTTAGCAAAACAGTATCAACAGCTAATTGCTAGGCCTAGTTACTTGCATAGCCACACATTTTGAGCACATTTACAGAACCAGGTATGAAATCCCTGCTGAAGAAAAGCCTTAAATCAAATCAAGACAGCTATTGCTTACAGCCACACTCCTGCCACTGTTGCAGCAGTGGACACATCTTGCTTAGCCGACTCTTATTGTATTTTAAAAATCCATTTGTTTTTAGCAAAAGTTTTCAAAACCATGCACCATTATTACCTGTAATCTTATGCCTTGATCTTCGATCCCCTTTCTACATATTTGCTACTTAAAATCCTTTTGCCCTCATCCCTCATTTCCTTCCCATTCTCCAACCTTGGTAATCATTGTTTGATTTTCTATCTCTATATCTTTGACATTTAAAAGAATTAAATTTAAAACCATTTAAAATAACTTAAAGCAATTAAAATCTTACATGTAGTGATCCCATATTATATTTTCCCTTCTATGACTGTCTTATTTATTGTATTATCCTGGGTAGTATTTCTTCATCCATTTATCCATTGATAAATATATAGGTGTGTCTATATCTTGACAATCATGAACTATACTTATGGTGGTTTGAATAAAAATGGCTTCCAAAGGACAATAGGGAATGGCACTATTTGGAGGAGTAGCCTTGTTGAAACGTGTGTGTGACCTTGTTAGAGTAAATGTGACATTGTTGGAGGAAGTGTCTCAATGGGGGATGGGCTTTGAGGTTTCTGAAACTTAAGCCTGCCCTAGTGGCTCATTGTCTGTTTCTGCTGCCTGTGAATCCAGATGTAGAATTCTCAGCTACCTCTCCAGCACCCTGTCTGCCTGCATGGTTGCCATGCTTCTGCCATGATGATAGTGGACTAAACCTCACAACTGTAAGTCAGCCCCAATTAAATGCTTTCCTTCATAAGAGTTGCCATTGTCATGGTGTCTCTTTACAGCAATAGAATTCCAACTAAGACAACACTATAGTAAACATGGGCATGATGACATATTTGTGAGGTGTTGATGTCACTTAGTGTGATTGTGTGTGTGTGTGTCCAGAAGAGCTGGACGAATTGGTTTGCTATTTTCTGTAGTTACTATACTAACTTGTATTCCTATAAAGTCTGAGCCAAGATTTCCTTTTCTTTTTTTTCATCTCCACTGTTATCTTTCACTCCAGCTTTGGTGAGTGGCTTACTGAGGACTGAAATTTAGGGCACCATGCATACTCAGTATATACTCCACCATGGAAGTGCGTCCTCAGCCCTCTCTTGTCCTTTGGGTAACCACTATTCTAGTAGATAGTTTTAGTACTCATTAAAAAAAACTCTTTAGATTTAAAATTTTATGACCCTCTATTGAACATTTATTTCTGTTCATTAAATTTCTTGGAAGAAGTTAACCTATTAATTTATGATCTCATTTATTTTATTACGTCTGGAATATTTTATTCCATTATACTTCTGATTATTGCCTATCATCCATGCATTTGTAATTTTATTGGCATGTTTTCTTTTTGGGGTTGTTAGCCAAATATTTCATGGCCTTGTTCATATTTTACATTAGGCTTTTGACCTTTGTCTTAGAAACACACCTCAAGTTCATTATTATTATTATACATGGGTTTTCTGCATACCTGATGATTTTATTCCAATAACTACATGTTCAACTGACTTAAGTCACTCTGCATTTCAACCACTTCCTGTTTAATATAGTAATTCATCATATTGGGTTAAAAAATGACAATCATTAATTTTTCTCTATTTCAACAACTCTGAAAGAAAAGTTACAAAGAAGCACTTGGGTTTTTTATTATTATTTATTTTGTATTTTTTGTGAGGTGAGGCAGAGAAATCCTTTACTGCCACAGGAAGCAAGTGCACTCATCTCTTCAACAATCTTAAGAATCACAAAAAATGCAGAACATGCAATAAAGACTAACACAGATTTAGGGAGAAATGATTCCTTGGGTTATATTGGCTGTAATATTGAGGTAACCAATTGACCTTGCTCAGTGGAAATATCTTAAATGAAATGAAAAAAAACCCACTAGTTATAACATCTAATTTATATATACATATACCATTCAAATAAAAATATATATTACTTGCTTTAATGTATAGCAAGTTTAATACATTAGTGTTCGCAAGATAAATATTGTATTCTACTGAAAATGTGTGTGTGTGTGTGTGTGTGTGTGTGTGTGTGTGTGTGTGGTGTGTAGTGTGCATCTCTAAGTTTGGAAGTCAGAAAAGCATGGTACTTAAGGAGACTTTCTTCTGGATTTAAAAATGTAGGTTCTAGGTCCAGGAAAGACAAATATCAGCTGGAAGACTACTGCATCTTTTAAAACTTGCATGTTAATATCTACAAACTTGAACTGTAAGACATAGTTTGTGTGTGTGTGTGTGTGTGTGTGTGTGTGTTTTGTTGTTTTAAGAAAAAGAACCACAAAATTTCTCAAAATATATTATGGAACACAGGAAATGGTTCATGAAAGTACAGGGATACTATCCAGTGCTGTGACTGATATTAAAAATGGAACATTCTATTTAAATGGTATCTCACCATCTCTACACACAGTGGAGAGTGAGACCACAATAATCAACCTCATGTAGAAACAGAGGTACGTGGTCCCTAAGATACTTTTTAGTGAGCAAGGTGCTATGGTCCAATAGAATCATCTAGGAAGAAAAAGCCTTGTAATGGTAGAAAGGCTGTTTAGTGGTGTTTCTACTGTAGAACTCTTCTACAGATCACATTGAAAAGTGACTATCTGTGTGACAGTACTTAGAGCCTATGGTGGTGCACACATCTCACCTAACATCTGGCCAGCAGAGTTCAGTATAATAGATTAGGAACTCATATCTATGACAGCATGATCTAAAGCAGAACTGAAAACAAGACACACATTCCATGTCCATTCACCCACATCATCATCTTTATCACATTTAGGGCTATCTTACTATGCCTTAATTTGTTTAACATATTCTGAAATATCAATGTTTAAATCAAGGCTTTTACACAATAACCCATTTATTTCAAGTCCTCTGTCCAACCTTTGTTACATCTTGAGCAGCTGCCATAAATATAGCCTACCTCATCTTGGGACTGTTACTCCAATTTTTAATTTGTGCACTGGTTAAACCAATGAAAGTGACATTATTTAGTGATAGCTACATATTTCCTTTTAATCAAAATCAATGTTATTAAGTATTAATTAAACACATAGTCTTCTCCTTGGTGTAAATTGTGTATCTTCTATCTTTCTCCCGCCACCTTACCAATACCTACCTTGCCCAGGCTTTCTTTCTATGACTGCAAAAGTTCTAATTGCTGACGAGTAACATTTATGGTAAATACACTTAAAGTAGACAACAAAATTTCAAGTAAAATGAATGGTATCCACATCTATCAGACCCCGAGGTATCAGCACCTAGACTTCTTTCTATAAATTACAAAGACACATTGTACATTCTTAAATAGGGAATGCTTACAATATTGAGCCTTTCCACACAAGCAGCTTACACAGGAAGGTATGTGGTCAGTGCTTGTTACATTGCAATGCTCTCTTGATTCCCTCTTCTGTGGTTGTTGCTTCGTCCTGATGTCCACAGACTACTGTGTGGGTTTTTATGCTTTGGCTATGGTCTGTGAGCTGAATGAGGCAACACTGGTTATTAAGGCTTAATCTATGATGGCGCATTATCCTTGAATCTGGTGCCATTTCCAGAGAACAGTAGGAGTACCTCAGCTATCTTAAGTCTTCGGGCTCTGTTTTAATAACTTTCTTTTCCAAGGTGAATGAAGAGTGAGGACAGCTTTTTCAAATCCCAAGGCTCTCTGATGAATGGGACTTCGCCTTACTGCAGTAAAGCCTAATCAGCTCCCCATCCACCACAAAACGACGGGGCTGTCTGTTCTGCACACTAGGAATTCTGAGATTCAAAGGTCTTTCTCCTTCTCCATCAGAGCTATCAGAAGGCAGATCGCCATCAGGGCTCTCTTCGCCTGAGCTCTGCCTGTAGAGCCCCCCAGTGAGTCTCCTCTCTTGCTGCAGCCTCTCATAACCGGCCTGGACACACAGGATCTCCATCTGCTTCACCAGCCCTTTTTCAGCCTGCTGTGAACCGAGACTTTCAGGCTCGTCACTCTTGGTTCTGGCCTGCTGTTGGCACAGAGTCCTGGAAGTCGGGAATTCCATCCTCTATTTTAATTCTCTTTGGAGATAATTCATCTCTTTCGCCACATTTTAACCTGGTGATCCTGTAAGTGTACTTGTACGTAACTTCTCTAGAAACCTGCCTGGCCAGGGCAAAAAGCTCATCTCTTCTTGTCAGCAGGGCATTGTCCTTCACACACAGCTGAGTGGCTGCCTCATTAACAGTAAGGTCATGCAATGTAAGGTGTTTACCATCCTTTCTTTTGGAGTCAAATCGCCCATAGATGGCGCTGTATTTTCTAATCTCCTCTGTGTGGGTCTTCATCACTCATCTCAAAGATGTGAGGGATCATTTTGGCCAACTTCTTACTGTTCTTCAGCAGCTCTTTCACTTCATTCGAGTCACTTTTGGGCAGTGTGGGGGCTATCCACTCCACACACTCGGCCACAGAGAGTGCAACAACAGCAGCAGCAGCAGCCAGGATTTCACTGCTTTCCTTTCGAGAGGCCGGGGAGCCCAGGTCTGCTGGGGAGAGACTATGCTCGCTTTCAGTGGCATGGTGTCCTTGCCAGAATCTGGATTCGCTGACACTCTGCAGTGCTAACCTTCCCACCTCTGACTTGCCCTGACCCAAGCTCTGCATACAGGTGGTGGTGGCACATTTAGGGATTTTTAAATGTGGCTCTCGTGAGCTGTTACTCCTTTCGTAGTAACTACTGCAGGGTATCCCCAGTCATGTTGGCGATCCCTCTGGTAATTTATAGATGGGTATGCTACTGACAGGAAGGGAAGTCAATGTCTGATTGAAAAGGCCAGAGTTTGTAAACCAGTCTCTCAAAGCCTTCTGAAGCCTTCTAACGTGAAAGGGCTTGCTTGCCATGCCCACGAGTGCCATTATTTCCAAAAATTTCTATTCTCCAGCTTCACACAGTTGCTGGACAACATCACCACCTTGTTGGATAGAGGCATCAAAGTAAGTAAGCAGGTTGGCTTTCTGCAATATTCTATAGAGCTGCAGCTCCCCCAAGGGTCCTAGGTAAGGCTGTGGCCATTACTGTCGATGGGCTGAACGCGACCCACGGCTGCAGCACTCTGAGACGACAGCTCTGCCCAGCTCCTGCTGCGGCTGCGGCGGCCTGGACATCCCAGCGCCTGCCCGCCCAGACAGAGCTCGCTCAGCACCTCCGGTGGAGGCAGGCCACTGTGGCCCAGGGCGCCCTCCCTAGGCCTCTCCCGCCTTTTTTTTTTTTTAACTATTTTATTTTATTTTATTTTTTGTGCAGAAGGAATGTATAAATGCATAATCAATTAATTCAACAGGTGCTATTGGTTGGAGCACCTGTTAGGCACTGGACACTCTTTTTGACAGTAGAGGTACAACAAATAAAATAGGCAAAATCATCCCTACTGTAATTGGTGTTACCTTTTTTTCGGGAAACAGGATGTCTATGTATGTAACATTTGTGCATGAGGCCAAGTAGTATCTTCCAGAGAAGGATAAAATTGGGGGGAAAAAAGCATGTCATATGGAGCATGCTTTAAAAATCAAGAAGGGGGCTGGTGAGATGGCTCAGTGGGTAAGAGCACCCGACTGCTCTTCCAAAGGTCCGGAGTTCAAATCCCAGCAACCACATGGTGGCTCACAACCATCCATAACGAGATCTGACTCCCTCTTCTGGAGTGTCTGAAGACAGCTACAGTGTACTATATAATCAATAAATAAATCTTAAAAAAAATAAAAATCAAGAAGGAAAATATGTGTGCAGTACCAGGTAGAAGAAGCTGATGTTCAAAAACCTTTAGCAGGAGCATATTAAGTAGTGTTGGGATTAAGGATGGCTTGAGTCGAATCAACAAGGGGCTAAGAATCAGAAGAAAACCATAAAGGCACCAGGGGCCAGGACTAACAAGGTTCCTGGCTTTGGCTTCCTCTCCTTGCTGTGGGAACACTGGAGAGTCCTGAGTAGAAGGACAAGCTATCTTACCTTTATTTCTGCGAGATCACCCTGACTGCTGAGTATAAGTGGCAAAGAAGGGTCAGGAGACCCATCAGGAGGCTGCCATAATGATCCATACAAGGGCTACTGGTGACACTGGATGGTGGTAGCCATGAAGAGCCAAGGGATAATCTAGAACTGGTAATTCAATGAAGCACTGAATGTCTGTGAGAGATCAACTTATTTCAAAGCTTCATTACCTGAGAATGGAAATGAGGTGCCTACCGTTTTATCAGGAGGATATAAGGGAAGATTAGATTTGGAGATGATAAAGGGTTCCATTTGTTTGCCTTAGTCTATCTTAGACATCTAGATCATGTAAGAAAAGCTAATGTTTATACAGCAGGATAAGCAGCTACCATCAAAATGGAGGGTATTTAAATGGAGAGGCACCACTGCATAAACGACCTTCAAAACCATGACTGTAGATGACACCTAGTGAGGAGAAGGAGAGAAAGGAAGACCTGTGTTAACACTTTCACCAATGAAATCCACATCTCAGTTTGATTTGAGCTTGATTTTCTCCAGTGTGCTGTGAGGTTCCAGTTAGAACTCGCTTGTGTGGATATGTTTATGTTAACACATACTGGATATTTTGATTTTTGAATAGTGAAGGTCTAACCAGTCTGAAATGGAGACACAGAGTAAATGGGTGAGCTTGTCTCATCATTGTTTCCATCTCAAAGTTTTCTTCTAACCCTAAGGATTATGTGCAGGTGAGATGCAAACCACGGCATTTTGTGTTTGGAGATTATTATTATTTTGAGACATCCATCAAGTTCTGGTTTCCTCACTTAGTTCTAGATTGCCCTGCTTTCTTCCATTTGGCTGCCTGTTCATTGGCTTAACCATGGCCATGGGTCTGCTGAGGTTTTCCTGTGATTAATACAAGGCTGCTTGGACAAGAAAATCTTTGTTTTTTAAAATTGAAACATAATTAATATAATCCTAGAATTCGCAGTAGTCGTTCCATTGCTGCACACAGGAAACATTACAGGAGAGAACTCAGCCTTTCTAAAGCAGCAGAGTAAGGTCAGAGCAAGACGGCATAGTGTCATAACAGTATTCTTTAAGAATATTAGATCCAGCTAGACCTGAAGTTGCTAAGGGTTCCTTATGCCTTCTTCTCTTCCCTCCCCTACGTCTTTTCTTCCTCATCCCTCTCTTCATCATTTGTGTTCCCTCCAATTCCATCTTCCTTCTTCTCTCTCCTCGCTTTTTTCTCTCTTCCCTTTATTCCTTCATCCACTTTGTTCTTTCTTTTTACTTAGACTTTTTGGAATTGGCTATTTTTAGTTGGAATGGGTCTAATTACTTCTATGGCAGCTGATCCTTCAGATGGGAGCAAGGATATGTACAAGTGGAAACACATTCACATGTGTATTTCACATGCTGTACTTTCTTCAGTGTCTCATATATGGTAACAATAGGAACTTTCTGGATGTTTTTCTGTAGCGTGTAGGCTATCCATGTAGAACCAGTTCTACATGACTTGCACTGCCAGCCTAGACTGGAATAGGGATCCCTAGTGATTGAGAGCAATGGGAGTCCATTCTTTCTTCTCTCCAAATTTAGCATGGAAGACATAACAAGGATATAAATAAGAACCCTTTTCCTCTGCTGGTAGGGAATATAGATTAGTTCATTCACTATGAAAACCAGCCTGGTGGTTCCTAGGAAAATTAAAAAAAAAAAGAGGTCCTATTCATACCACTCTGGAAGTATATATTAGAGACTGGAAGTCAGCCTACCACAGAGATGTCTGACCACCTATGTCCATTGCTGCACCATCAACTATGTCATATAGAATTAGCTGAAGTGTCCATCAGTAGTTGTATGGATAAAGAAAATGTGGTGATATGCAAAGTTGAGGGGTTGTGGGGGGTTGAATGGGGGATAGGAAAGGGGACCCTCCAGAATGCCCCAGAGACTTGGGAGGGGAGAGACTCTTCAGGACTCAAAGGGAGGGATCTTAGATGAAATGCCCTACAGTAGGGGGAGAACTTATAGAGCCCACCTCCAGCAGGAAGACAGGACATCAAATGAGGGAGAGAGGGGCTCATCCCACAGTCACAACTCTGACCCATAATTGTTCCTGTCTGAAAGAATAGAAATGGAGAGGAGCCTGAGGAAAAGAAGGTCCAGAGACAGGCCCAAAGTGGGATCCAGTTTAAGGGGAGGTCCAAAGGCCTGGCACTATTACTGAGGCTATGGAATACTCACAAAAAGGGACCTAGCATGGCCACACTCTGGAAGATCCAACAAGCAGCTGAAAAAGTCAGTTGCAGATATTTGCACCCAGCCAATGGACAGAAGCAGCTGACCCCTGTGGTTGAATTAGGGAAGGCTGAAAGAAGCTGAGGAGGAGAAAAACCCTATAGGAGGACCAGCAATCTCAATTAATCTCTGAGATCTCCCAAACACTGGGACACCAAACAGGCAGCATACACCAGCTGATATGAGGCCCCCAATGCACATACAGTAGAGGACTTCCATGTCTGTGTTCATTCAGAGATGATGCACCTATCCCTCAAAAGACTGGAGGCCCCGGCAATTTTAAGGGTCAGGTGGGGTGGAAGGTGGGGATATCCACATGGAGACAAGGGGTGGGGAGGAGGTGTGGGATGTAGAACAGTTGGAGGGTGGACCGGGATGCGGGTAATAAAATATGGAGTGTAAAAAAATAAATTAATTAATTTTAAAAAGTATAATAAAAGTATGTCATTTTAGGAAAACAGATGTATCGAACGCAATCATGTTTAATTAAATAATCTTACAGGGAGAAAGACATGTTTTTCTCTTATTTGTGGGATTTGTGGCATGAAGAAAAGGATATTAAATTGAAAGGGGACAACTGGGAAGAATGAGAGTAGAAAGGGACTAAGAAAAAGCAATAAGAGTAAATATGATCAAAGTGCACATCTACTTATGAAAATAGGATAAACCTTCAACTCTGTAACATACACGTCAAGGTCTAATGAAAAATCCCGTGAATACTGAAATCATAAAGAAGAATACGCACTCGGGAGGCAGAGGCGCACTCGGGAGGCAGAGGCAGCACTCGGGAGGCAGAGGCAGCACTCGGGAGGCAGAGGCAGCACTCGGGAGGCAGAGGCAGGCGGATTTCTGAGTTCGAGGCCAGCCTGGTCTACAAAGTGAGTGCCAGGACAGCCAGGGCTACACAGAGAAACCCTGTCTCGAAAAACAAAAAAAAAAAAAAAAAGAAGAATACAAAATAGAGACAATAGGAAGAGTCTAGAGTTGTGTTATAGACAGGATAGGTCACTCTAAGGCAGTCATTTTCAAATGACACAAGACCAAAGACAGTACATGAGTCTCAGGTGGCCTGCGGAAAGAGTGGAGGAGGAGGAAGTATCAGGATAAACACTTAGGAATGAGTTCCTGGTAACTTCCAGAAGGCTGGTGTGAGTGGAGCAGAGTGAGAGGTGGGCCATGATGAATCACGCAAGGACTCTGGAAGAGTACAGAAGCTGTGACCACATACAACAGGAACTTCAGGTGTTCAGCTAAGTAAACACTGTAAGACACCCAGGAACCACAGGAAGCTGCAGGGGCTATTGTCAGTATATAACCTCCAGGGTCAGGGTTTGTAAAAGATATAAGAGGTTAGGAGAGGGGTCAGTCTTGGTCATTTGTTCCTACAATATGCCAGACACTAAAGGTGGAGAATGAGCAGCAGCTGGCCAATCCATTCCTGCTTCTGTGGCAAAGCTAAAGGAGATGCATTAGATGACCTTTCATAAAAGCCCACACTGGCAGTCCTGAAACTGCAGAGAGCAGGGGGAGAGAAGCACAGATTGCTGGGAGTTTCCAGTGACTTCCATTTGGTATTACCTTCAGGCTATGGTTCATTATGACCACCACAGGAAACCTGAAAGTTGAGCTAAGTACCAAGTTGAAACTGTTTCCTGATAAGTCACAGATGACACATAAATGTTGAGAAAATCATGTTTATAGTGATTACATATGTGTGTATGTACATATATACACACTACTGTATGTGCATTGGGGGATTACAGGCTCTTACTACCACCTGGCTCAGAATACCACCCAACACCAGACTCCACAATTATCTCAGCTTTCTTGCTGCTTCTGCCATTCACCTCTAAGCTGAGCATGCATGATGTGAGAAAACCAACCCAAAGAAGAAAAAGTTCCATGGCATTTGAGTCTGGCATGTGTTAGGCATGAAATCCCCAGAGAGAAGAGGGTATTTCGTTTGGATACTCAACACTCGACTGTGGTGAACTGAGGGTTTCAACAGCCATCCAGTTACATTTGCTGTTAAAGACAAAGGAAAAAAGGGGAATAGAATTCAAATGTTGTGCTTGTGGATCGCACACCTGTGCTGAGAGACATGGCTAGTGGTCACCTCATGGACACATGGAGCAATATATTTGTTAGTGTATTTTAGAATCACAACATTTCAGGGTATCCCTCTAAGCGACTCATTTTTTTGTAAACCTCTGTTGATAAATTATATTTATAAATGTCAATCCTGACATCTAAATAAATATCAGTAGTCAAATTACCATCTCTCATATTTAGACTAGTGTTCTAAGAACAATTTTCACCTGGCTGATACTTGAATATTTGGTTGGTGTGACTTTGTTCTTGTATATTCATTTTACTTTCAGAAGAAGTAGAAATGTCCATGGGACATACTTAAAGAAGTTATTTCCTTTTCTTGACCTATGTCAGGAAAGAATTCAGGGGTAAAAAATGGTAGTGTTTGAGATAAAGCTGGGGGGTGGATCATTTTTTTGTAGAAAAACAGAAGCAAAGCATCTCTTAGAAAAGGAAAGACAACTTGAGCCAAGAGAGAGGCCATGAGACCTGTCTAGCATGTTTATGATGGAGGCCATGGACGAACTGGAAAGGCCAACCTTGGCAGTTAGGGTTTTAAAAACAGAGAGGCCTCCGTAGCTGTGGTTCCAGCTAATAACCACATAGACTGCCAGATGGCCAGCTTTCCTGGGGCAGGATCAATTGCTACTTCTATGGTAGCACTTTTGTTTTGCTTTTAGTGTTGGTATGACTCCAGAGGAATATCCAAAACAAGACTAGAGGGTGACACATAAGTGACCTTAGGATGAGCTGAACTGGGGGATTGGTAGATGACATCATTTGACCAGAGAAGTCATGAAGGAGGTAGTGTTAGGTGGCAAAGGTGGAGTTTTCAAGAGCAAGACTGAGATTAACTGAGTTGGGGGTCATAGGCACATAGTGTCAGAGAAAGGGAGATATAAACCGACTCTCCTATGACAGCACGAAGAAGTATGGAATGGGTGCTATGATGAAAGTAATTATGGGTGTCTATGCTGGCACTGTGTAACTTTTCATTAATACCACTATTAACAATATGCAATGTATTGCTCAAAATAAACAGAATAACAAAAGAGAAATTTATTTTAAGGAACTGTTTTACAGGATTATAGAAGTGGTACAATCCAAATTCTATGTAATGAATGAGCCATTAGGCTGTAGCAGAAGAAAGAAGCTTTCTGCTATGAAAATTCTTGCTTGTGGCAGGTTCTATGTAGTAAGGGCTACCACTGACTGACTATGTGAGGTTTATTCACATCATGGAAAGCTGCCTGCTTCATTAAATGTCGTTAATTTAAATGTTCCTACCATTCAGAAGACATCCTTGGCAGATAAAACATTTGCCACCAACCTTGCTGACCTGAGTTCAATCCATGGGACCCTCATAGAAGAAGAAAGAGAACCCACTTCACTAAGTCATTATCAAATCTCCACACATATAGCCACATACTCTCACCCACCCATACTCTCACACAATAAATATGTAGACAAATAATTACATTTAATTTTCAAAATTAAAAAACTCAGAGAATTTCTATAATAATGCCTGATCAAATATCTGTGCACCATCATATAGCCAATTTGACATATAAAATTAACCATCACAACTCCCATAGGCTGAGCTAGGGAAAAGATAGGATTTTTAATTATTTTTCCATATTTTAGTATGGCTAGTTCTACTGTTAGTGGTGGAGGCATAAGGTACTGCGTTGGTACTGGGTGCTTAACAAACATGCAAATGAAGGAATGATAGAGTAAGTCTATAAGGCCAACTGCTTGTGTATGTATTATCTGCCACTCTAGTTATTTCTATCCTAGCCAGGAGGTTTGTGCTAACATAATCTCATATTGAACTGCTTAGCATGTCTAACTCGAGTCCCTTCACCGTCTCAGGCATAAATTCGACATATTCAGAAACTGGTCACCAAGCCTTCAGATTGCGGATTGCCATGAAGAAAGTGGTGGCAAGCACTATCGAATGGTGGTTTTCCATGGTCTGTTGAGGAGCTCCCACCCTGGTGAGACTCACTAAGGAACAGTCTGAGGAGTTTCAGCTGTTTCTTCTTCCATGCACCTTTACAGCACTTTCAGAGAAAGGGACATGGTGTATTTTCCTGACAGGCAAAGCTTGTGAAGTTATTACTCATAGCTGTACCTGGTCCACAGGTAATTTGTGCCCCTGGAAAGTAAGATCTACCAGTGTGGGAGCATTCATGGAGCCCACAGAAAAAAAAATAAGTACTAGATTGCAGCATCATGAATTGGATGGCCAGGCACAGGGAGGTAGACATGGGAGGAAATTTGTCAGACAGTGGTTATGAATGGCAAGGGTAATGATAGGAAGCTATGCTTCCAGCTGTGTCTGCAAGCATAGGCATGAAAAGCCAGCTCACGCTTAATTTTCTATTGTGCTTTAGACGTCCCATTATTCTGTATGAACATGAATACTAAGGTCCACATGGTGTCATTTACCCCCTTACATTCCAGAAAGTGTGGGGCTCACATATATGCCCTGTTATTTATTACTTTTAATTTTCATTTACTTTTCCATGAGAATGCTTGTGTATGCATGTTCACATGCATATAGGCAAATGTGAATATGGGAATATGTGCATATACATGTACATATATATGGAGACCAGAGAGCCGGGCAGTGGTGGCCCATGCCTTTAATCCCAGCACTTGGGAGGCAGAGGCAGGTGGATTTCTGAGTTTGAGGTCAGCCAGGTCTACAGAATGAGTTTCAAGACAGCCAGAGCTGAGAAACCCTGTCTCAAAAAACAAATAAACAAACAAAAAAGTATGGAAAAAACTTGGCAATTTGGCTAACATGGCAAGCCAGCTTGCATTGAGGATGTTTCTTCCTGAGAACTGAGATTATAATATGGATTATTGTCAGGCCACTGAGCTAGTTTTTATCTCTGTTGTTGTGATAAAAACTGACCAGGAGCAGCTTTGGGGAAGAAAGGGTTTGGTTTACACTTCCATGTTACAATACCTCATTGAGGGAATTCAAGGTGGTAAACACAGAGGAAGTTGCTTGCTGGCTCACTCTGGTCCTTCAGCTCACTCATTGTCTCATGCTTAGCTAGTTATTTTTATACAGTCCAAGTCTACCTGCCTAGGAATGGTGCTGCCCACAGTGGACTGGGTCTTCTCACATTAAACCATCAGCCCAGACAACCTTTTATAGACCTGACAACAGGTCAATCTAATCTGAGCAATTCTTCACTTGAGACTTTCAGATGACTGGTTGGTTCTGTCAGCTTGACAGCAGAAGATTAAGCCAATTAGGACAGTCACCATGCCCATTGGGTATTTATAAGTATGCTGGAAAGCCAAACCCTGGTCTTCACACTTTCCAAGGCAAGAGCTTGACCAAGTGTGCTTCCCTTCCTGCCCCATATGTGCTTTCTCTACCTAATGCAGCCATAACACATAGCTGTTGGGAATTGTTCCTGCTGCTATAGGACAGGATCTGTGAAGATGGCAGGAGAGAAGTAAAACAATGTGTGACAAGGGAAATCTGCCCATTTGGAGCAGGAAAAGTGAAAGACTGTAGGCCAAGATAAAGCAGTTTGGAAGACTATCAAGCCTTTGAAACCACCAGGAAGGAAGTAGAGTCAGTACGTGGCCCAGAGGAGCATCTTGACTCCTAAGAATATCTCATTCAAAAAACACTCTGGAGCATGTATAGTTCTCATCTCCCCAGGTCATAATGTTATCAGGAGAGCTGGCAAGAAAACAGACATCTGTACCACAGAGAAGAAAGTAGCTGGAAGCAAGACTTCAGATGACAGTCCTGGGGAATGCAAGAGCAATGGTGCTAATGAAGAAGGAAGGTGTATGGGTGCTTTACTGTAGAATTTGGAGAAAGATGGTGAGACAGTGTTTATTTCCTGATCAGACTAAAGTGGCAGAATCTCGAACCAATGATAAATATGGGCGTCATTAGAACATGTTCAGTAGATATAGAACAGCTCAACAACACAGTTACAAAGGAAGATATTTGTTGGGACCAGATATGCCAGGATTGGGGTATATATATCATCTACATCCTGACCATGTAGATGGGAGCTAGGAAAGCATACTCCTCCCTGTGAGGAAATGCGGATAGATCTCAAAGGCTCACTAATATGTAGTTGGATAAACTAAGGTGAGTGTGTATTCAAAGGAGGTGATAAGCTTATAAAGGTATAGGGAACACTAAGTGGATTTCTTTCAAAACTCGATACAGAATTAGCCAGCTCCTTTGCAGAAGCTGGGTCCCCTCTTTCTCGCAACCAGGGATCTAACCAACATGTGGTCAAATTCCCTGCATCAAAATATAACTAGACCTTAAATCATTTTTTGTTTGTTTTATCGTTTTTGAGGTAGTAGGGCTGTAGAGGACTGCACTCAGAGTCTAGTGCACACAAGGTAAGCACTCTTTCAGTGGGTTATATCCCCTGTTATGTTGGTTTACAATGAGAGGCATCACCCTTTGAGTAATTGTTATGCTTGTTGTATACCTGTATTCCCCAGTGAAGCCTGCCACCAAGGCCCTGCTCCAAAATCTCAGCAGGTAGCTGTTGAGGACCACTCTCTAGTAAACCCTCATACCTTCTTTCGCTGCTTTCTTCTGTAAAAGTTCTGTTTACTCTTGACAACTTTATGCCTCTCAAGCTGTCACATTTTTGTAGTAAAAAATTTATGCAAATATTTACCAAGGATTTTTTCAGGATCTAACACATGCCCAGCCCGAGCATGTAGTCAAGGAACTAATTTTCTTACGCCCTCAGCATATAGAGTTGTGTTTGGACCCTTTGTTCATGCTGTGCATGTTGCAGATGTTTCCTCCTCTTTTTGGTGCACATCTGAGGTCATGCTACTACTTCTGTAGCAGTGTCAGCAGCTATCTGACCCCTCTGTTCTTCATGCCATTAGAGCAGGAAACTTCTGATTTTTTATCTAAATACTGAGTAGCTTCCATATTCAGAAAAGCAATCTGTCCAGCATCCAAGCTTTGTGGCCCCCAAACCCCTCACTTGCAGTGAGTTGTACTATGTGGGAATTAAAAGGGGGGCCCAGGGGAAAGAGAGGGAGGGAAAGACTCATGCCTGGCCAGAGTTCCACCTATGCTCTAGTCAGGTGGATGTGGGAGGGCTGCCAGACTTTCCACTCAGCCCTAGGTGAGCATCCAAGCCTCTGACCCACTCTTCAGGGGGTAGACAAGGGGCAGCCCAACCTGGGAGCCCCAGGACTACTTTCCTAAAGCCCCAGGGTTATAGGAGAGAGGGAAGGGGGTAAGAGAGGTTCCCACACTGGCAAGAGTGAGCGCAGCGGATCTTGACTGGAGCACAGGAAGGCCTTCCATCAAGAGATTAGAAATGGCTCATTAGGAGAAAGCCTATCTCATCCTCCAAGCGCAGTTGGCCTTGATGATAAGAGACTCTCTTTGGTTTTAGAGCTTTATTATAGAAATGTAGGGAGAAAGAGAGAAGGGAGAGAGAGAGAGAGAGAGAGAGAGAGAGAGAGAGAGAGAGAGAGAGAGAGAGAGAAGAGAAGAGAGAGGAGAGAGAGAGAGAGAGAGAGAGAGAGAATGCTAGAGAGAAAGAGAGAGTAAGAGGGGAGAGTGAGAGGAGAGGAGAGAGGAGAGGAGAGAGGAGAGGAGAAGACAAAGAGAGGAGTGAGAGAAGTGAGAGGTAAGAGAGAGATGAGGAGGGGGCTAACAGCCCCTTTTATGGTCTTTACTGTTGCTAGGTAACTGGGGAGGAGTTTAGCCTGAAGGTCAGAAGCTTGGGACATTGCCTACCCTATGTGACTTCTAGCCATGTTTCTCTTGTGGGGGCTGTTGGGGGTGGTAACTTAGGCAGGAGCCAGAGTTCCAGGAGCATGAGGGAATGCCTACAGTGTCATGTAGGTGAATTATCACCCTTCTGGGGTTCAGACCTCAGCTCAACTGGAGACCAGCCTGTCTGTGCATAGCCCAATGCCCCACAGTACTATCCCTTATTACAGGCACACACTTGCATCAAAGATCTTGACCTTTGTTGGTGTGTTCTCACATATGACATTGCTGCTTTTGTTAGGATACATTTCCAGAAGTGGAGAATTAGTGTCTTTAGCAATGGATTTTTCAGCTTCTTTTCAGTTACTCATCTCCTAGACACATCTTAATTCAACCCAATAAAGTGATTATGGCCCCACAGTCCCCATTTCACCTGTCACCCAACTCTTTCTGAACTTCTTTCTTTGTTCTCTTAGTCTTTATGTCAGTTGATACCTTGGCATTATCTCTGATTTCAAATTGTCTTTGAATTTCTCCAGACTCACTCTCTCTTGGCTATCCCCATCTCCATCTCTTCATTCTTTTGTACTGGGGACCACTTCTGAATGTTAGAGTTCCTTGATATTGGTTCTCTGTTCTTCCCTTGATATTCTTCTTTTTCACATGTGCTTTCTTTGCACACCCATGGCTTCTTTAATCATTTGCAAAGAGATGTCATTCAAGTTGAAAGTCATTCTGGTCAGTTTTGTGAAGGATGGACAGATATGGACAGATATTTTCTATGGTTTCTCCCAGGACTCAACTTGACCTTCCATTTTACCTGCTATGTACTCAACCTATCACTTCCCAACCTCTTCCTAGAGTTCTTCCCTAGAACTGCTTTTCTTCTGATCTTGTCTGTCTTTCTCTCATTCATTCATTCATTCATTCATTCTCTCTCTCTCTCTCTCTCTTTCTCTCTCTCTCTCTCTTCCATTCTTTATTTCTTAAACCTTCGGTCTTGCTTTGGCTTCCTTATTTCCAGTTCCACCCTTCAGAAGCACCCAGGCTATCACCATTAATTTCCAGGGTTTTCAGAATCCTTGTTTGAGCTGCTTTCCAGGCCTCTACTCTCACCTTTCATCCAATTCAAGAAGCCAGTTGTTATCTTTCTAAAATGAAAATCTGACCAAGGAATTCTCTTGTGTATTGTGTTCATCAATTCTAAATTCACTGGCTTCATCTACAGAATTCTTTGACACTTATCTCAACCTTTACCTCCTATGCTCAGCAATAGCTTGCAGACTGTATCTGGCTTGAAATACACTCATTGAATCAGTGAATACATAAATCAGGGCTTGACAGAGGGTGTGACTGATTAACTCAGTTACAAATATAGGCATGTTTCTTTAGCTGCATCTTATCAAACTGTGGCTGCTTATTTTATTTTGTGTTATCATTGATGAGGTCAAATGTTTTCTTAGCCTGAAGAAATGCAAAGTTCACCAGCAGATATGCGCCTGGCTCTTTCTCCTCAAGCTATGCTGGCCATGAAGTGTTCTCCACAATACTGGGCATGTGATCCTATGCACTAGAACATATGTATGGTTTGGGAAGTTTATTCAGTCACACAAAATGATAATGCAGAACAATGTGAATTATACATGCTGAAGAATTTGGAAATGTATGCTGAAAACTCATCCTCTAAGGTTTGAATTTCCCAATCTTGAGGCATGAAGCCGATACAGTAGCTCTTGTTCATTGAACTTGAAAGAAGTGATTACATCCATGGCCCCATGAGCTTCCACTTAGAATGGAAAATACTTGAATTTTATCCTGTTTTATTGTGAGTGAAGGGCTTAAATTGTGGTGGTAGCAAGTGATTTTGAAAGTCAAAAAAATTTCTTTGGGTTCAGCAGATCTTATTACAGAAACCTGTGAAGATATAAATTTATCCTGCTGGTGTCTATAACTATATTGAGTCATCCCCAGAGGTTTTTTGTTACGTTACTTGACTTAAAGATATCTCTGACTAATTATGAGTAATGGAACCTGGAAAAGAGAATGTTCAGGATTGAATTTTCAAAATACTGAGATGGGGAGACACAATCAGACATTTTTTTTTTACCATTTATTGGTTTAAAATATTTTGGAGAAACTTATTCTTATAGTCCTTGTATCTTACAGTTTATTTTGTTTTGCAGTGTGTGTGTGTGTGTGTGAATGTGGAGATTCTAGGTCAACACACAGTGTTGCTTCTCAAGAGCTATCCACATTGCTTTGGAGCTTGCTGATTCAGCTATCAAGTGAGTCCTAGGCATCTACTTGTCTTCATCTCCTCAGCCCGAGACTTTCATGTGAGCCAGCATGCCTGACTTTTCATGTGAACGCTGACCAGCCTCAGGTTCTAATACCTGTGTACAAAGCATGTTACCAACTGAGCCATCCTCCCAGGTCTTTGTGTTGCTATTGATAATAGAATCAGTGCCTCCCCTGTAGAGCCACCTCTTTTTCAGGCTAAATACTAGATGTAAGCAGTATGTGGTTATTGATAAGGCCTTGAAACAGTGGATTGGGCATACATTTTCACACTGGTTCAATTATCCTGTGGTTCTTGTCAAGTCCAAAGTAGTTTGCATATAAAAGCAGAATAAACTTCACTATAAACATTTCCATTGATTCCTGGAATCTTATAGCATTATTAATAAGATGGAAATAGTATGTTATATGGTGAGTTACTTAATTTAAATATTATTATATTTGTCTATATTTTGATTCCGTTTTTGTTTTTGTTTTGGTTTTGGTTTTGGTTTTGGTTTTTCGAGACAGGGTTTCTCTGTGTAGCCCTGGCTGTCCTGGCTGTGCTGGAACTTACTCTGTAGACCAGGCTGGCCTCCAACTCAGAAATCTGCCTGCTTCTGCCTCCCAAGTGCTGGGATTAAAGGCATGTACCACCACCACCCAACTATATTTTGCTTCCTAAGACTTCATATTTATTTTACTTGTGTTTTGGGTTCTTTTATATTTGCCTTTAAATGTTTTTATTCTATATTAATGTAGAAAGCAATGGGTTTCATTATAACAGTTCATGAATGGCACAGATCTACATGTTCTTTAATGGTATTCACCCTTGTTTACTCTTTCTTCTTTCCCTCCCTACCCTCATTCCCATTTGTCCTTTCCTCCTTCCCAATAGTCTCCCTTCTTTCCTTTTGCTTCTTTGAGAAACTATCTTTTATAACTCTTCAAGATTTTGAAGCAAAGTATTTTTATCATACTCACCACAACTCCTCTTAACTCCAAGATTCACCTCCATCTCTCTACCCCCAGCTATGTGTCATACATATTTATATATTCTACTGTGTCTAATTCATGTTGCCCTTATATTCCTAGGTGTGCCACCATCTATTGGAGTTACACTTCTAATGAAAACTAACTCCTTTTCCTTAAAGCCATGAACTATTCAAAATTCCTCAGTTATTAGTGGGAGCTCATGAATGCTTTCCTCCTTGATGCTGGAATGCAGACTGGCTTGATCTTGTGCAGGTGGTCACAGCTGCTGTGAGATTAGGAGTGTTTCAGTCCTGTCTTTATTCAGAAAAAAAGAATGTTTTGCTGATCCTCCCTGACTTCTGGCTCCTACAATCTTTCTAACCCTTCTTCTGCAGTTGTATTTGAGCTTTTGGGTTGTTATAGCTCACTGTGTCTGAACACACCACTCACGTTCATTTCCATTGATTCTCTCTGTATTTGAGCCATCTCTGAGTTTTTGCATTAGCCACCATGCACTATACAAATAAATTCCTTTGATGAGCTCTTAGAGCTATACTAATCTATAGGTGTAAAAACAGGAATTTATAAGGCACTTTGATTCTATGTCCATTTAACAGTACATAATAGTAATAGATTTACTCCTGAGAGCCTATGGGTCTCCAAAGATGGAGTACTCCCAGTAGCCTGGATAGCACCTTCCTGTACTATGAAAGGAAGGAGAGAGGAAGCTTCCTGGTCAGTAGCAAATTGATTTCTCCTTATCTTATGATCAATACATGTGTATCTTCAGCAGTAGGGTTTTGCCATTAACATTCTGGTAGTCAAACAAGAACAATATTAATGCATGCTTTAGAATCTTACCAACTCTTTTCTAGAGCAGAAGTCACTAAATGGGGTATTTCTTAGTGCCTAATGTAGGTTAAGTTTTTTATTTCCATCATGTGGAAAACTTATACATTGAATTGTATAATAATTGGATACTGAAGTATTATATCTGAAACATTGACTATCTTTAAACACCTTGACAAACCCTCCAGTTAAAATAAACACATGTGACATTTCTTTTTATTTCTATTAGCTGAAAGTTAAGAAGCATGTTATAATTTTCTGGTGTCATGTTATATTGGGCTTTCTCAATTTCCCTTAGATGTTTTGTTTGAATATGTTTATTTTGAAGTAACATTTTCTGTTATATAAAAATATTAGCTATGACATGTTACTAATGAATGTAAACATAATGGAGAAATATTTTACCAACTCTTAAATATGATGTTTTATTCAGTGCCTTTGGATTGACTTTTAAGAAATAATATTATCACAAGCTCAATTAAACAACTCTTGAGAGACTGAGGCAGGAGACAGAATTAGGAACTGCAGCCAGACAGGGAGGCAAGTAAGCAGCAAGAGCCCAGTGGAGAGGTATTTTCCCCCTGGTGTTTTGATGGTTCTTGGAACAGAGTAAGCTCTCATCATTTGTTGAGTGAATTCATGAATGATTTTGAGTACCGCATTAAGTTAAAAGTGTGTCATTGAGGGGTCCGCCCGGCCCCTGAGCGCTTTGCCTGAGCATCAGCAGCAGACATCTTGGTTCCGAGACCCAGCCGAGAGTATTCTGCAGAGGCCCCAGACATCTGGCCACTTTCTTGGCCAGGGGAGGGGGTCTGCCCGGCCCATGAGTGCTTTGCCTGAGCATCTGCAGCAGACGTCTTGGTTCCGGGACCCCGCCAGTGTATTCTGCACAGCTCCAGAGATTACCAGATGGCAAACAGCAAATGTAAGAATCCTACTAACAGAAATCAAGACCACTCACCATCATCAGAAAGCAGCACTCCCACCCAACCTAGTCCTGGGCACCCTAACACAACCGAAAAGCTAGACCCGGATTTAAAAGCATATCTCATGATGATGGTAGAGGACATCAAGAAGGACTTTAATAACACACTTAAAGAAATACAGGAGAACACTGCTAAAGAGTCACAAATCCTTAAAGAAAAACAGGAAAACACAACCAAACAGGTAGAAGTCCTTAAAGAAAAACAGAAAAACACATCCAAAAAAGTGATGGAAATGAACAAAACCATTCTAGACCTAAAAAGGGAAGTAGACACAATAAAGAAAACTCAAAGTGAGGCAACGCTGGAGGAAAGCCTAGGAAAGAAATCTGGAATCATAGATGCGAGCATCAGCAACAGAATACAAGAGATGGAAGAGAGAATCTCAGGTGCAGAAGATTCCATAGAGAACATCCACACAACAATCAAAGAAAATAAAAAACGCAAAAGGATCCTAACTCAAAACATCCAGGAAATACAGGACACAATGAGAAGACCAAATCTACGGATAATGGGAGTTGATGACAATCAAGATTTTCACCTTAAAGGGCCAGCGAACATCTTCAACAAAATTATAGAAGAAAACCCAAACCTAAAGAAAGAGATGCCCATGAACATACAAGAAGCCTATAAGAACTCCAAATAGACTGGACCAGAAAAGAAATTCCTCCCGAAACATAATAATCAGAACAACAAATGCACTAAATAAAGATAGAATATTAAAAGCAGTAAGGGAGAAAGGTCAAGTAACATATAAAGGCAGGCCTATCAGAATTACACCAGACTTTTCACCAGAGACTATGAAACCCAGAAGAGCCTGGACAGAAGTTATACAGACACTAAGAGAACACAAATGCCAGCCCAGGCTACTATACCCGGCCATACTCTCAATTACCATAGATGGAGAAACCAAAGTATTCCATGACAAAACCAAACTCACACATTATCTGTCCACAAATCCACCCATTCAACAGAAAATCACAGAAAAAAACCAATAGGAGGACAGAAATCACACCCTAGAAAAAGCAAGAAAGTAATCCCTCAACAAACCAAAAAGAAGACAGCCACAAGAACAGAATGCCAACTCTAACAACAAAAATAAAAGGAAGCAACAATTACTTTTCCTTAATATCTCTTAATATCAATGGACTCAATTCCCCAATAAAAAGACATAGACTAACAAACTGGCTACACAAACAGGACCCAACATTCTGCTGCTTACAGGAAACCCATCTCAGGGAAAAAGACAGACACTACCTCAGAGTAAAAGGCTGGAAAACAATTTTCCAAGCAAATGGCCTGAAGAAACAAGCTGGAGTAGCCATTCTAATATCTAATAAAATCAACTTCCAACCCAAAGTTATCAAAAAAGGCAAGGAGGGACACTTCATACTCATCAAAGGTAAAATCCTCCAAGAGGAACTCTCAATTCTGAATATCTATGCTCCAAATGCAAGGGCAGCCATATTCATTAAAGACACTTTAAAAGCTCAAAGCACACATTGCACCTCACACAATAATACTGGGAGACTTCAACACACCACTTTCATCAATGGACAGATCATGGAAACAGAAACTAAACAGGGACACAGTGAAACTAACAAAAGTTATGAAACAAAAGGATCTGACAGATATCTACAGAACATTTTATCCTAAAACAAAAGGATATACCTTCTTCTCAGCACCTCATGGGACCTTCTCCAAAATTGACCATATAATTGGTCACAAAACAGGCCTCAACAGATACAAAAATTTTGAAATTGTCCCATGCATCCTATCAGACCACCATGGACTAAGGCTGATCTACAATAACAACATAAATAATGGAAAGCCAACATTCACGTGAAAACTGAACAACACTCTTCTCAATGATACCTTGGTCAAGGAAGGAATAAAGAAAGAAATTAAGGACTTTTTAGAGTTTAATGAAAATGAAGCCGCAACATACCAAAGCCTAAGGGACACAATGAAAGCATTTTTAAGAGGGAAACTCATAGCTCTGAGTGCCTTCAAAAAGAAACTGGAGAGAGCACACACTAGCAGCTTGACAACACATCTAAAAGCTCTAGAAAAAAAGGAAGAAAATTCACCCAAGAGGAGTAGACAGCAGGAAATAATCAAACTCAGGGGTGAAATCAACCAAGTGGAAACAAGAAGAACTATTCAAAGAATTAACCAAACGAGGAGTTGGTTCTTTGAGAAAATCAACAAGATAGATAAACCCTTAGCTAGACTCACTAGAGGGCACAGGGACAACATCCTAATTAACAAAATCAGAAATGAAAAGGGAGACATAACAACAGATCCTGAAGAAATCCAAAACACCATCAGATCCTTCTACAAAAGGCTATACTCAACAAAACTGGAAAACCTGGATGAAAGGGACAAATTTCTAGACAGATACCAGGTACCAAAGTTAAATCAGGATCAAGTTAAGGAGCTAAACAGTCCCATATCCCCTAAAGAAATAGAAGCAGTCATTAATAGTCTCCCAGCCAAAAAAAAAGTCCAGGACCAGATGGGTTTAGTGCAGAGTTCTACCAGACCTTCAAAGAAGATCTAATTCCAGTTCTGCACAAGCTATTCCACAAAATAGAAGTAGAGGGAACTCTACCCAACTCATTCTATGTAGCCACAATTACTCTGATACCTAAACCACAGAAAAATCCAACAAAGATAGAGAACTTCAGACCAATTTCCCTTATGAATATAGATGCAAAAATCCTCAATAAAATTTTCACGAACCAAATCCAAGAACACATTAAAGCAATCATCCATCCTGACCAAGTAGGTTTTATTCCAGGGATGCAGGGATGGTTTAATATACGGAAATCCATCAACTTAATCCATTATATAAACAAACTCAAAGACCAAAACCACATGATCATCTCCTTAGATGCGGAAAAAGCATTCAACAAGATCCAACACCCATTCATGATAAAAGTCTTGGAAAGATCAGGAATTCAAGGCCCATACCTAACCATGATAAAAGCAATCTACAACAAACCAGTAGCCAACATCAAAGTAAATGGTGAGAAGCTTGAAGCAATCCCACTAAAATTGGGGACTAGACAAGGCTGTCCATTCTCCCCATACCTATTCAACATTGTACTTGAAGTCCTAGCCAGAGCAATTCGACAACAAAAGGAGATCAAAGGGATACAAATTGGAAAAGATGAAGTCAAAATATCACTCTTTGCAGATGATATGATAGTATATATAAGTGACCCTAAAAATTCCACCATAGAACTCCTAAGCCTGATAAACAGCTTCGGTGAAGTAGCTGGATATAAAATTAACTCAAACAAATCAATGGCCTTTCTCTACACAAAGAATAAACAGGCTGAGAAAGAAATTAGGGAAACAACACCCTTCTCAATAGTCACAAATAATATAAAATATCTTGGCGTGACTCTAACTAAGGAAGTGAAAGATCTGTATAATAAAAACTTCAAGTCTCTGAAGAAAGAAATTATAGAAGATCTCAGAAGATGGAAAGATCTCCCATGCTCATGGATTGGCAGGATCAACATTGTAAAAATGGCTATCTTGCCAAAAGCAATCTACAGATTCAATGCAATCCCCATCAAAATTCCAAATCAATTCTTCAACGAATTAGAAAGTGCAATCTGCAAATTCATCTGGAATAACAAAAAACCTAGGATAGCAAAAACTCTTCTCAAGGATAAAAGAACCTCTGGTGGAATCACCATGCCGGACCTAAAGCTCTACTACAGAGCAATTGTGATAAAAACTGCATGGTACTGGTATAGTGACAGACAAATAGACCAATGGAATAGAATTGAAGACCCAGAAATGAACCCACACACCTACGGTCACTTGATCTTCGACAAGGGAGCTAAAAACATCCAGTGGAAGAAAGACAGCATTTTCAACAAATGGTTCTGGCACAACTGGTTGTTATCATGTAAAAGAATGTGAATCGATCCATTCCTATCTCCTTGTACTAAGGTCAAATCTAAGTGGATCAATGAACTTCACATAAAACCAGAGACATGAAACTTATAGAGGAAAAAGTGGGGAAAAGCCTTGAAGTTATGGGCACAGGGGAAAAATTCCTGAATAGAACAGCAATGGCTTGTGCTGTAAGACTGAGGATTGACAAATGGGACCTCATGACACTGCAAAGCTTCTGCAAGGCAAAAGACACCATCAATAAGACAAAAAGACCGCCAACAGATTGGGAAAGTATCTTTACCTATCCTAAATCAGATAGGAGACTAATATCCAATATATATAAAGAACTCAAGAAGGTGGACTCCAAAAAATCAAATAACCCCATTAAAAAATGGGGCTCAGAGCTGAACAAAGAATTCTCACCTGAGGAATACCGAATGGCTGAGAAGCACCTGAAAAAATGTTCAACATCCTTAATCATAAGGGAAATGCAAATCAAAACAACCCTGAGATTCCACCTCACACCAATCAGAATGGCTAAGATCAAAAATTCAGGTGACAGCAGATGCTGGCGAGGATGTGGAGAAAGAGGAACACTCCTCCATTGTTGGTGGGATTGCAAGCTTGTACAACCACTCTGGAAATCAGTCTGGCGGTTCCTCAGAAAATTCGATCTAGTTCTTCCGGAGGATCCCACAATACCTCTCCTGGGCATATATCCAGAAGATGTCCCAACCGATAAGTAGGACACATGCTCCACTATGTTCATAGCAGCCTTATTTATAATAGCCAGAAGCTGGAAAGAACCCAGATGCCCCTCAACAGAGGAATGGATACAGAAAATGTGGTACATTTACACAATGGAGTACTACTCAACTATTAAAAAGAATGAATTTATGAATTTCCTAGCCAAATGGATGGACCTGGAGGGCATCATCCTGAGTGAGGTAACACAATCACAAAGGAACTCACACAATATGTACTCACTGATAAGTGGATGTTAGCCCAAAACTTAGGATACCCAAGATATAAGATACAATTTGCTAAACGCATGAAACTCAAGAAGAATGAAGACCAAAGTGTGGACATTATGCCCCTTCTTAGAATTGGGAACAAAACACCCATGGAAGGAGTTACAGGGACAAAGTTTGGAGCTGTGATGAAAGGATGGACCATCTAGAGACTGCCAAATCCAGGGATCCATCCCATAATCAGCTTCCAAACGCTGACACCATTGCATACACTAGCAAGATTTTGCTGAAAGTACCCAGCTATAGCTGTCTCTTGTTAGACTATGCTGGGGCCTAGCAAACACAGAAGTGGATGTTCACAGTCAGCTATTGGATGGATCACAGGGCCCCCAATGGAGGAGCTAGAGAAAGTACCCAAGGAGCTAAAGGAATCTGCAACCCTGTAGATGGAACAACAATATGAACTAACGAGTACCCCGGAGCTCTTGTCTCTAGCTGCATATGTATCAAAAGATGGCCTAGTTGGCCATCACTGGAAAGAGAGTCCCATTGGACTTGCAAACTTTGTATGTCCCAGTACAGGGGAACGCCAGGGCCAAAAAGTGGGAGTGGTGGGTAGGGGTATGGGGGAATTTTGGGATAGCATTGGAAATGTACATGAGGAAAATACCTAATAAAAAATAAAAAAATAAAAAAACTTAAAAAAAAAAAAAACAACTCTTAACCAATTGCCTTCTGTGAGTTAGCCCTGTGCTGACCTATGTGCATTATACGGGCATTCTCATTGAAGACCTATTAGAGACCAGTGGAGAATTTTCATCTGTGATTTACCTAGAGGGAAGCTAAGGCACAGGGAATCTGAGTCCCCACTGAAAGGCCACAAAAGCAGTAATTACTAGATTTGGGATCTCAGCCTTTTGAGATGAGCTGCAGGTGCACCCTACATTTTTCTCTGGGGTTTTTTATTTTAGTTTCAAGTTGTATTTATATGAAAGGAATTAGAAAAGAGCTGAAACCTAAAAATAATGTTAAAGTAGTGTTCTGTTCTCAGAACAATAATTATTCCATATATTAGAGACACAGATGAAAGGCTACAACCCTCCACATTCACATATTTACAAACACTTCCCCTCTAAGCTTCCTGGGCTCTCAGTTGCCTATGCTTAGTTATTAAGGCTCCACAAGGCACAGGACCTCCCAGTGCCCATCACTTCCTACTCCCACAGTGCCATCTCTATGGACCCCGATGGGCTCTAGTGCTCCAGCTTAATGGATTTTATTTTCAGTGGAAGACCAAATCTCTGAATAAAAAGATTTCTGTGCTTATTTTTCTCTAATAAAAGTTTCAGATTTGATCAAGAATTGTGTCAACAGAGGTGTCAAACTCAAAAAGAGGAAGTATTAGTGTCTCTGGTTATAATAGCATGTCCTTTGGCATAACTTAGCTATGTTAAAAGGCAGCATCCTGCTGGGCCTGGTGTTCCAGTCCTATAATTTCATCTACTTGAGAGATAGGAGAATCATAAGTTCAAGTCCAGCCTGATCATCTAAAAAAATAAAAAGTTTAAAAAAAAAAAGAATCTGGACAAATACATCAGTGGAGGGAAAGTACAAGGCCCTACATTCAACCCTCAGTACTACAAAAGAATGTGGGGTGGCATGAGTTTAGATATGCATCAGGGTGTTTGTACCTCAAAATTCTCACAACTACTAAACTAGTTGATAACAGAAGTAAATTGAGAGGTTTCTACTGTGACACGCTGTGTCTGTTTGGCTATCTTCAGCCACACATTTGGTTGAGAATGCAACCTAAAGTTGAGCGGCTGCCGATCTGCTTCTTGGTTGGTAAGGGCAATAGTTCTAGAAATCAAACAAGGAAATGGGTTTGGGGCTTTGTTTCCTATGTGTGTTTGGTGGATGAAATTCCTGTAATATACATTAGGATATCTTGGGACAGGACTCCTACTGTATTGAGCTAGAATTATCCAGACTTTGACCTTCTAGATGAACACTGGAGATAGCATATCCATCATTTTAAAATGCCCTGTGTCCAAAATCCAAACTAACTGAATAGTTAGTTAGTAAAAATAATTAAGAGTTTTTGCACCAACAGTCCACCTACCATGTCCCAACGTGTCTATTTTCAGAACATAAAGGAAAGCACAACTTGAGCTTGTCCAGATTTTCACTTTTTAACTCCATGCTTGGATCCTGATACTTCTAATCCTCTCCTATTCATGACAAATTCCTACTTGGCTGCAGGACTCAGCCCACAAATAACTTATCTGTGAATTCTCCACTACTCTCTAATGTTCCCTCCACCCTGTCCTTGTTAGTGTTAACTCCTTCATACTGACTCTTCTACATTACTAATGATGGCCCTATCTCATTATCCTCTCTACCTACTGTCAGCCCAGAGGGAGGAGCTGTCAGTCTTCCAACTTAGAAACATCAAGGTCTTATACACTACCTAGCCTTTAAGGGACACCCAAGGCTTATTAAAGACATGAGTATACAACAAGGTTTAGACAAAGTATGTAGGGAGCTGTGTGTGCAATTTAGGAGAAGAAATGGAAATGATTTTCTCTAGGACTCCTAAGAAAGTTATCTTACAGTAACTATTCTATGTTCCAAAAAGAAACATAACGGCTATTCACAGTGACCTTCCTGGTATGATATCCCCCACAGACAGAATCTCTTCATGCTGAACCCAAAGCCTAGCAAGTTCTCTCTGGGAATCTCTCTGTCATTACTCCTTATAATCTGGCAGATAAACAATCTGGTCTTCCTTTTTAAATTATTTTTTATTTTTTTAATATTTATCTATCTATCTATTTATTTACTTATTTACTCTTACCTATGGGTGTAAGAATACATATTTAGAATGATCTTAGGAATGATACTGGTCTAGTAAAGTGACAGTACTAGGTTCTCACTAAGGTCCATGACTTCACTAGCTGGGTAGTCTTCTAGGTTTCCAGTAACAGGCACAATTTTCTTCCTGTTGTATATTTAAGCCCAATTAGGTAATTGTTGGTTAATACCAAGATATGAGTGCCAACATTGCAGCTTTAGGTGTATCTTATCATGCTGGTCATTGTGGTTGGTAGGTATCACAGCTGAGTATAACTATTGATTTCTTTATTTCCCTGGCAGCTTGCATATCACCTTCTAATGTTATGAGCATTAGTTCTTAGGAAGGACACTTTTAGGTTATATTCAGTTCAAATCCTTTGAGGCCAATGTCTAAAGTACATGATGTCTTCAGAAATAGGGACTTGCCTTTTACAGTAAGAGACAACCCAGTGCACCATAAATAGCCTACTTAGTTTTGCAAGTCTCTTGAATTCCCCTTATATGTTGGGAAAGGTAACCCAGACCCAGAAAAACAAACATTGAGCGTTCTCTCTCATCTATGGTTACTAGCTCCAAATCTTCAAATCTCACTCAAGTTTTGATTGACATTTCCACAGTGATTAGTCATGTCAAGTGTCTTTACAGCCTGTTAGCCCTTTGCTTAGAAAACTATCTAGTTAAATCCTTTATCCACTTTTGAATCCAGTTACAAGGTTTTTAATGGTGGTGTAAAGACTTCTCTCTTATTTCTTTTAGATGCAAATTCCTCAAAGATAAACTTGCAGTTTGCAAGTATATTCTCCAATTCTGTGGGTTGACCTTTCCTCTGTTGATGGTATCTTTATATATGTATATGTATATATATATATATATATATATATATATATATATATATATATATATATAGAGAGAGAGAGAGAGAGAGATTTGATATTTATATGTGATATATTTATATATAGGATATATATATAACTTTTATAAATTCCATTTTTTAAATTTTCTTTCTTTTGGTGATATGTGTATAAGAGGTCATTGCTAAATCCATTGCCTTATGTTTTATTTTAAGAGGTTTATAGTTTTTGCTTTTATGGTTTGGTCTTTCATTTATGTTGAATTCATATTTATATATAGTGTTAGGTAACATTTTCAGTTTTCTTCACTTTCACATAAAGGAAAATACCTTTTTCCAGCTTTCCTAGAACCCTCACTTGGAAGGGCTGCTGCACATTGACCCTGATACCGTTCTTGATTTCTAGCAAGAGTTTATCCCTGAACTCTCCTCTAATTCACTGGTGCACAGCTCAGTCTTTCTGCTAGCATCTAATTGTTTTCATTACTGTCCCTTGGTAAGAATTTTGGGGACCAGGAAATATGAGCCCTCTCTTTTACTTTGTTCTTTTCAAAAATTGTGTTGGCATACTGGATTCTTTTAAGGTTTCACATACATTTTAGAATAAGTTTCTGGAAAATGTCATTGGTTTTTTGATAAAGATTACATTAAACCTACAGATCACTTTGGGTTGTATTGGTACTAACTAATGGTATCACTTCCTTGAACCTGTATGTGTTTTAATATATTTATATAACTCCAATTTCTTTTAGAATTATTTTGTAGTTTTCATGGTGTAAATTTCATCCCTCTTTGGTTAATTTAATCTCTCACTTTGTTCTTGTCAGTATTGCTATATGTGGGGTTTGTGTCTTGGTTCTCTTTTCAGGTTGTTTACTTTTAGTATGTAGAAGTGTGAATGATATTTTATGCTTTCTTTTTATCTGATGAATTTGTGAAATGCTTGTATCCTAACATTTTGTGAGTGTGAAGCTACCTACAATATTAAATTTGGACAGAGAACATGTTACTTTGTTTCTGATTTTGGTGCTTTTTTAATTCTTTTCTTGCCCAGGCACTCTGGGTAAGATCGCAGGTATTGCAGTGATGTGATTGTCCTGATGCTGTGCTGTGAAGTCAGCTTCATTGCCTTTTTCCTGACAGAGAGGCTCCCATTTGTCACCATTCTGCATGATGTTCACTGTATGTTTTTCACATACCCATTTGTCTAGATTCTTTTTATAGTGTGAAGATGATATTTTTAAAATAATACCACATTTCAACATGTAACAGTGCTATCTAACTCATGGGGCTTGTTCACAGATCTTCTGTTTCCTGTGTTTCAGATGATTTTGAGCAAAATGTCCTACATTTGTGCCTAGCTAGTTGTTTGTGGAAAGCCCTTCACAAAGTGGCATTTGTATATGCTTTAAAATCAGCAGTATGCTTCTCCATTCACACCATACTCTAATGTGTGAAGGGAACAAGACATTTCAGTGGCACTTGGGAAAAGGAAGTGGAAATCATTTCCCTGATTTCACAGCATTTTCTCAATTCATTTCTTTTATTTGCCACATATTCTGTGGAGATGTTTTATAGAAGATGACTTATTTACTCTAGTTTGATTTATTCTGAACACTCTTCTCTCTTTTCAGTTTAAAGCCATTTCAACTCAATGCCTAGACTCTCTTGTGTGTCCAATAAATAAACATCTTCATACTAAATCACAAGGATGTGATATTGAAGCTTTTGCATGTATAGCTACCAAAGGCCCACATAGTAAGGTTTCATTCCATGGTGGTAACCATGGAAGATTATCTTCAGAACCTGGTGCCTACTGGGAAGTACTTAGATTACTGGGAATGTGCCTTTGATGGAGACTATGGGACCCATTGTCTTACTCTTTTGCTTCTTGGCTTAAGATAGAAATGTTTTTACTGTACCATGCTGTACCACTTTCTGAGCTTTTTGTTCTTTTGTGGATCAGGTCCTCTTTCAGCTGTGTAACAAGAATATTAGGCCAAGAAAGCTTATTATGGTAGCTGCTACAATGCATGCATTTGATGATGTAAGTAACCCTTTGTCCTACTTAGCATTAACTATCAACTTGACACAGCGTATTATCATAGGAGAGGAGACTTTCAATTGAAGAGTTTCCTATATTCAATAATAGGAGACTTTAAGAACAACATAAATAATTCCCTTAAAGAAATACAGGAGGGGACAGGTAAACAGCTAGAAGCCCATAAAGAGGAAACACAAAAAATCCCTTAAAGAATTAAAGGAAAACACAACCAAAATGATGAAGGAATTGAACAAAACCATCCAGGATGTAAAAATGGAAGTACAAACAATAAAGAAAGCACAAAGGGAGAAACTCTGGAGATAGAAATCCTAGGAAAGAAATCAGGAGTCATAGATGTAAGCATCACCAACAGAATATAAGAGATAGAAAAGAGATTCTCAGGTGCAAAAAATTGCATAGAAAACATTGACACAACAATCAAAGAAAACACAAAATGCAAAAAGCTCCTAACCCAAAACATCCAAGAAATCCAAAACACACTGAGAAGACCAAACCTAAGGATAATAAGTATAGATGAGAAGGAGGATTTCTAACTTAAAGGGACAGTAAATATCGTCAACAAAATTATAAAAGAAAACTTCTGTAATCTAAAGAAAGAGGTACCCATGAACATACAAGAAGCCTACAGAACTCCAAATACTTTGGACCAGAAAAGAAACTCCTCCAGTCACATAATAGTCAAAACACCAAATGCACAAAACCAAGAAAAAATATTAAAAGCCGTAAGGGAAAAAGCTCAAGCAACATATAAAGGCAGACCTATCAGAATTACACCAGATTTCTTGCCAGAGATGATGAAAGTCAGAAGATCCTGGACAGATGTCATACAGACCCTAAGAGAACACAAATGCCAACCCAGGCTACAATACCCAGCAAAACTTTTAATTACTATAGATGGAGAAACTAAAGTATTCCATGAAAAAAACAAATTTACACAATATCTTTCCATGAATGCAGCCCTTCAAAGGATAATAAAAAGAAAAGTCCAACACAAGAAGGGAAATGACACCCTAGAAAAAGCAAGAAAGTAATCTGTCAACAAACCTAAAAGAGGATAGCCACATGAACAAAATTCCAAGTCTAACAACAAAAATAACAGGAAGTAACAATTACTTTTCCTTAATATCTCTTAATATCATGGACTCAATTCCCCATTAAAAAGACATAGTCCAACAGACTGGTTACATAAAAAGGACCCAACATCTTGCTGCATACAGAAACCCACTTTAATGTCAAAGACAGACACTACATTAGAGTAAAAGGCTGGAAACAATTTTCCAAGCTAATGGTCCCAAGAAACAATCTGAAGTAGCCATTCTAATATCGAATAAAATTGACTTTCAACATAAAGTTATCAAAAAAGACAAGGAGAGACACTTCATACTCATCAAAGGTAAAATCTTCCAAGATGAACTCTCAACTATGAACATCTAGCTCCAAAGGCAAGGGTATCTAAATTGATAAAAGAAACTTTACTAAAGCTCATAGCACCCATTGCACCATACACAAAAATAGTGGGAGACTTCAACGTACCACTCTCATCGATGGACAGAGCACGAAAAGAGAAACTAAATGGACACACAGTGAAACTAACTAAAGTTATGAAACAAATGGATTTAACAGATATCTACAGACCATTTTATCCTAAAACAAAAGGATATACCTTCTTCTCAGCACCTCAAGGTTCCTTCTCCAAAACTGACCATATAATCAGTCACAAGACAGGCCTCAACAGATAAAGAAGATAGAAATAATCCCATGCAACCTTTCAGATCACCACAGTCTAAGGTTGATCTTCAATAACAACATAAAAAATAGAAAATCCACATACATGTAGAAGCTGAACAACATTCTACTCAATGATTCCTTGGTCACAGAAGAAATAAAAAAAGAAATTAAAGAGTTTTTAGAGTTTAATGAAAATGAAGCCACAACCTACCCAAACTTATGGGACACAGTGAAAGTAGTCCTAAGAGGAAAACTCATATCTCTGAGTGCCTCCAAAAAGAAACTGGAGAGAGCATACACTAGTAGTTTGACAGAACATCTGAAAGCTCTAGAACAAAAAGAAGCAAATTCACCCAAGAGGAGTAGAAAGCAGGAAATAATCAAACTCAGGGCTGAAATCAACCAAGTGGAAACAAAAAGAACTATACCAAGAATCAAACAAACCAAGAGCTGGTTCTTTGAGAAAATCAACAAAATAGATAAACCCTTAGCCAGACTAACTAGAGGGCACAGGGACAGTATCCTAATTAACAAAATCAGAAATGAAAAGGGAGACATAAAAACAGAAACTGGGGAAATCCAAAATATTATCAGATCCTACTACAAAAGGCTATACTCAACAAAAATGGAAAACCTGGATGAAATGGACAATTTTCTAGACAGATACCTAGTACCAACGTTAAATCAGGATCAGATTTAACAATATAAACAGTCCTATATCCCAGAAAGAAATAGAAGCAGTCATTAATAATCTCCCAACCAAAAAGAAAAAGAAAAAAAAAAGACCAGGAACAAATGGGTTTAGTGCAGAGTTCTACCAGACCTTCAAAGAAGACCTAACACCAATACTCCTCAAACTATTCCACAAAACAGAAACTGAAGGTACTCTACCGATTTCATTCTATGAAGCCACAATTACTCTGAAGCCTAAACAAAGATTGAACAAAGAAAGAGAACTTCAGACTAATTTCTCTTATGAATATTGATGAGAAATAATCAATAAATTTCTCGCAAACCAAATCCAAGAACACATCAAAACGATCATTCATCATGATCAAGTAGGCTTAATCCCAGGGATGCAGGGATGGTTCAACATATGGCAACCCGTCAATATAATCCACTATATAAATAAACTCAAAGAAAAATACTACATGATCATCTCATTGGATTCTGAGAAAGCATTTGACAAAACCAACATCCTTTCATGATAAAAGTCTTAGAAATAACAGAAATTTAAGGCCCGTACATAAACATAGTAAAAGCAGTATACACCAAACCAGTAGCTAACATCAAACTAAATGGAGAGAAACTTGAAGCAATCCCATTAAAATCAGGAACTAGATAAGGCTGGCCACTTTCTCCCTTCCTACTCAATATAGTACTTGAAGACCTGGCCAGAGCAATTAAACAACAAAAGGAGATCAAAAGGATACAGATAGGAAAGGCAGAAGTCAAAATATCACTATTTGCAGATGATATGACAGTACACATGAGTGACTCCAAAATTCCACCATAGAACTTCTAAACCTGATAAACAACTTTAGCAAAAAAAGCTGGACATAAAATTAACTTAAACAAATCAGTGACCTTTCTCTACACAAAGGATAAACAGGATGAGAAAGAAATTAGGGAAACAACACCCTTCCCAAGAGTCACAAATAATATAAAGTACCTTGGTGTGACTCTACCTAAGCAAGTGAAAGATGTGTATGATAAGAACTTCAAGTCTCTGAAGAAAAAATTCAAAGAAGATCTCAGGAGATGGAAAGATCTCCCATGCTCATGGATTGGCAGTACTAATATAGCAAAAATGGCCATCTTGCTGAAAGCAATATACAGATTCAATGCAATCCCCATCAAAATTCCAACTCAATTCTTCACAGAGTTAGAAGCAGCAATTTGCAAATTCATCTGGAAAAACAAAAACCCTAGGATAGCAAAAACTATTCTCAACAATAAAAGAACTTCTGGAGGAATAACCATCCCTGACCTCAAGCTGTACTACAGAGCAAATGTGATAAAACTGCATTATATTGGCACAGTGACAGACAGGTAGGTCAATGGAATTGAACTGAAGACTCAGAAATGAACCCACACACCTATGATCCTATGATCTTTGACAAAGTAGCTAAAAACCATCCAGTGGAAAATAGACAGCATTTTCAACAAATGGTGCTGGCTCAACTGGCAGTTATCATGTAGAAGAATTTGAATTGATCCATTCTTATCTCCTTGTACAAAGCTCAAGTCCAAGTGGATCAAGGAACTCCACATAAAACCAGAGACACTGAAACTTATAGAGGAGAAAGTGGGAAGAGCCTCAAAGATATGGCCACATCGGAAAAATTCCTGAGCAGAACACCAATAGCTTGTGCTGTAAGATCAAAAACTGACAAATGGGACCTCATAAAATTTCAAAGCTTCTGTAAGGCAAAGGACACTGTCAATAAGAAAAAAAGGCAACCAACAGATTAGGAAAAGATCTTTAACAATCCTAAATCTGATAGAGGGCTAATATCCAATATATACAAAACACTGAAGAAGTTAAACTCCAGAAAACCAAATAACCCTATTAAAAATGGGGTACAGAGCTAAACAAGAATTCTCAACTGAGGAGTACCAAACAGCTGACAAGCACCTAACTTGTGTTCAACATCCATAGTCATCAGGGAAATGCAAATCAAAACAACCCTGAGATTCCACCTCACACCAGTCAGAATGGCTAAGATCAAAATTTCAGGTGACATCAGATGCTGGTGAGGATGTGGAGAAAGAGAAATACTTCTCCATTGCTGGTGGGATTGCAAGCTGGTAACACCATTCTAGAAATCAGTTTGGTGGTTCCTCAGAATATTAGACATAGTCCTACATAAGGAAACAGCTATACCACTCTTGGGCATATACCCAGAAGATGTTCCAACATGTAATAAGGACACATGCTCCACTATGTTCATAGCAGCCTTATTTATTATAGTCAGAAGCTTGAAAGTACCCAGATATCCTTCAACAGAGGAATGATACAAAAAAAAATGTGGTACATTTGCGCAATGGAATACTACACAGCAATTTAAAAAATGAATTTATAAAATTCTTAGGCAAATGGATGGATCTGGAGGATATCATCCTGAGTGAGGTAACCAAATCACAAAAGAACACACATGATATGCACTCACTGATAAGTGTTTACTAGCCCAGAAGCTTGGAATACCCAAGATACAATTCATAAAACACATGAACCTCAAGAAGAAGGAAGTCCTAAGTTTGGCTACTTTGATTCTTCGTAGAAAGATGAATAAAGTACCCATGGAAGGAGTTACAGAGACAAAGTGTGGAGCAGATATTGAAGGAATGACCATCCAGAGACTACCCCACCTGGGAATCCATCCCATATATAACCACCAAACTCAGATACTTTTGTGGAAGCCAACAAGAGCTTGCTGACAGGAGCCTGATATAGCTGTCTCCTGAGAAGCTCTGACAGTGCTTGACAAATACAGAAGAGGATGCTCACAGCCATCCATTGGCCTGAGCACAGGGTCCCCAATGAAGTAGCTAGAGAAAATACCCAAGGAGTTGAAGGGATTTAACCCCCCTAGGAGGAACAACAATATGAACTAACCAGTACCCCGGAGTTCCCTGGAACTAAACCACCAGCTAAAGAGTACACATGATAGGATTCATGGCTCTAGCTGCATTTGTAGCCAAGGATGGTGTATTCAGTCATCAATGGGAGGAGAGGCCCTTAGTCCTGTGAAGGTTCTATTCTCCTGTATAGGGGAATGCCAGGACCAGGAAGCAGGAGTGGGTGGGTTGGTGAGCAGGGAGGGGAGTGAGGGGATAGGGGATTTTCAGAGGGGAAACTAGGAAAGGGGATAACATTTGAAATGTACATAAAAATATCTAATAAAAATTAAAAAGAACACAGTAATTTGTACAATGTATATGCATTAAATAAAAGATGGTAAGCAAAGGGGCAAGATCAGTGGATTCAATAATTGTGTGCCCACTTTCTTACTTCTATGCTTAAAGTGAATTTCTTGTTCAGAGCAATAATGTGTTGAATAACATGACAACATATATGGCATTCTGTTAGTACATGGATGTTGCTTTTGGCAGAAGCATTATGTGAGAGAAAGACAATTCCATAACCAGAATAAATATCTACTCCAGTAAGGATGAAGAGGTAAGCAATAAGTCCAGTGTTATCAGTCTTCCACCAACTAACAGACCAGTGAACCCAAGGAATGGTGCTATATTTGGGGATCAGTGTAGGTCTCTGCTTTTAGCACTAAATGTAGCCAGGTCTGCCTTGGTGAGTCCATACATAACCTCTATGTCTGCCACCATGGTCACTTTTTTCATCAGATCACTCAGCAATGACAGAGATAGCTGTGGAAAGAGGTTAACTGTCCATAGAATGGGTCATCCTATCTACTTAATTACTGAGCTTCTTTTTGCTGAAGCCACCTTTTGATAAGCATTTCCATGGAATATAGATCTTCACATTCTTTACCCATTTGCAAAGCTCTATCCATGTATTTCTTCCCTAAATGTTTTTCTCACCAATTTTCCAATTATGCTCTTTTCATGTCCCTAATCATGCAGCCAGTCCATTGATTCATGAAGCAGTGAACAATCACACATATGTTCATTTCTCCTTTCAAAAAAATATGACCATGTGTTTTTCAAAGATCTGCCCACTGTGAAAATTTCCCAATACCTTGCAGGGATGACCCAGAAAGGTTATGCAGTGCTACAGCTGTGCACCTCTGGGTGGTGCCTGCATAATGTGCAGAGCCATGAGTAAACCAGTCCCTAGTCTTCTCTTCAGTCAACTGATCATGGGGCACACTTCATAAGACTACATGTGCATGATTGGCAACAGATGGCACTGCAATTGGAGTAGAAACTATAGGCCCTCAGGACCTGATAATTCTCATGTCTGTCTGTCTATCTATCTATTATCTATCTATCTATCTATCTATCTATCTATCTATCTATCTATCTATCATCTATCTATCTATCTATCATCTATCTATCTATATCACTTCCATTGGATAATGGATTGCTGCTGGGAATGTCCCTACATCATGACTTGGTGAGTAGCTAACTCATGGTGGGTAGCTAAGGCCACATGGTGACTTGGTTGACCATTATCAAATGTTTGGTTTTCATTAAAACTACTTTCTTGTGAGAAATAAACTCTTGATAATCTTAATTTCTCATACTCCCAAATGTCTCCATCCCAAGTAACAAATCCATTTCTTTACCAATCAACTCCATTACTTTATCTGCTGACACTCTCTAAGGCTGGAACTTGAATTTTTCTTGTAATTTAGCCAATCTTATAATAATGATTATATATTCTTCAGATTTGTTTTTTTTTTTTTGTTGTTGTTGTTTGTTTTGTTGTTGTTGTTTTTTGTTTGTTTGGGTTTTTTCTGAGACAGAGTTTCTCTGTGTAGCCTTGCCTGTCCTGGAACTCACTGTGTAGACCAGGCTGGCCTCAAACTCAGAAATCTGCCCTCCTCTGCCTCCCAAGTACTGGGGTTAAAGGCATGCACCACCACTGCCCAGCTTATCCCTCAGTTTTATTTTTCACAACTTGAGTTCTGTGGCTGCTGGAGAGAAGATTCTCTTCCAAGAAAGACTTAGAAACTGTTAGACTGTTTATGAACATCTAGATCTTGTCAAGTTTATCTCTTAGCTCACTGTTGCCGTTCCTTGTATTCTGGCATGCTAAAAGTTGGTTCATTTTATCATAGAACTCATTTAGTTATTTTATCAGTTTATTCAGACATACTAATAGCAACCAACTAGTGTCATTGTTTTCCTTATTTTTTCCACAAATTGTCAAAGTTTTGTATATAGAGTCACCAAATCTGTTACCTCTCACAATCGGTAAATCATGATATTCAGATGCATTTGTCTTTTTCTTTTAATTAGGTATTTATTTCAGTTACATTTCCAATGCTATCCCAAAAGTTCCCCACATGCTCCCCCACCCACTCCCACTTCTTGGCCCTGGCGTTCCCCTGTACTGAGGCATATAAAGTTTGCACGACCGATGGACCTCTCTTTCCACTGATGGCCGAAAGTAAACCCTACATATATCCAAAGGGTGCTCCATTCTACTACAAGGACAGTTACTCTACTATGTTCATAGTAGCTTTATTCATAGTAGCCAGAACTGGAAACAAACTAGATGTCCATCAACTGAAGAATGGGTAAAGGAAATTTTGTACATTTACACTCAGCTGTTTAAAAAAGACTAAATGTACAAGAGGAACCAGAAAAGAATCATGCTAAGTGAGTTGACCCATACCCAGAAAAACAAACATGGTATTTATGCACTCACAAATAGATATTAGCTATAAAGTAAAGGATAGTCATGCTATAATACACAGACCCAGACTGGCGAAGTAACAAGGATTGCTTAATGTCAGATGCAAGGATCTCCCTGGGAAGGGAAAAGAAAATAGATTTTGATGGGAGGTTGGGGATAGTAGGGATCAGGTATTGGGGAGGGGAAAATACTGAAAGAAATGACTGGAATTGGGGGATGCATTTTAGGGGTGAGGTAGGAACCTAATAAAATGGAAACTGTGTGAAATCTTTGAGTGTAAGCCTAGCAAAGAACCCTACTAATGGGGAACATGGAGCCTGAACCAGTCGTCTTCCGTAACCAGGACAGGCCTCAAGTGATGGGACTGGAACACCAACACAGCTACAAAGCCTTTGACCTACAATTTATCCTGCCTGCAAGGTGAGAGAGAGAGAGAGAATGAGAGAGAGAGAGAGAGAGAGAGAGAGAGAGAGAGAGAGAGAGAGAGAGAGAGAGAGAGAGAGAGGAGCAAGCAGGCAAAGAGCAAGCTTCCCTCTTCCATGGCCTTACATAGCAATGGTTCTTAACCTGTGGGTCAAGATCCCCTTGGGTCTCTTTCACAGAGGTCACCTAAGACAATTGGAAAGCACACACAATTCATAACAGTAGCCAAATTACAGATATGAAGTGGCAATAAAAATAATTGTATGGTTGAAGGTCACCACAACATGAGGAATGTGTTAAAGAGTTGCATTACGACTGCAACACTTGAAGTTGAAGACCACGTTATATAGGCATCCAGGAAAAGATGTGGCCCAAAATCAAAGGTTTGACTTCCTGCCTCAAAAGATCTGGATTAAAAGTGGGTCTTTCCACTTCTAAATTAAATCATTACTAGAACATCCTCGGTTATATCTACCTCACAGGTACACCCAGAGTTTGGGTTTGGGTTTTAGTTAATTTCAGATGTAGTCAAATTGACAGCCACAAATGGTAGTCACAGGTGGCTAACAATAGAGAATGTGAATAATAACACCAGACCGAGTGAAGTCTCTTATTTAAAGTGTGTTTCCCTCTAGGAAGTTTAAGTCGGATGACAAATGGAAAACCATGTGTTCTTTTTTTTTTAATTTTTAAAAAATTATATTATTTTTACACTCCATATTTTATCCCCCCAGTCACCTTCTGACTGTTCCACATCCCATACCTCCTCCCACCCCCTATATCCACGTGGGTGTCACCACCCCCACCCCACCTGACCTCTAAACTCCCTGGGGCCTCCAGTCTCTTGAGGGTTAGGTGCATCATCTCTGAATTAAACCAGAGCTGGAAGTCCTCTACTGTATGTATGCTGGGGGCCCCATATCAGGGGGTGCACACTGTTTGGTGGTCCAGTGCTTGATAAATATCGGGGGTCCAGATTTATTGAGATTGTTGGTCCTCCTACGATCACCCTTCTCCTCAGCTTCTTTCAGCCTTCCCTAATTCAACAACAGGGGTCAGCTGTTTCTTTCCATTGGCTGGATGCAAATATCTGCATCTGACTCTTTCAGTTGGTTGCTAGGTATTTTGGAGGGCAGTCATGATAGGTCCCTTTTTTGTGAGCGCTCCATAGCCTCAGTAATAGTGTCAGGCCTTGGGACCTCCCCTTGAACTGGATCCCACTTTGGGCCTGTTTCTGGACCTTCTTTTCCTCCAACTATTGTGTGGGGTTCAATGTGTGTTTTGAATTTTAGTAAAGTTTCTTTTATGAATGTGGATGCTCTTGCATTTGGGGCATAGATGTTCAGAATTGAGACTTTCTCTCGGTGGATTTTTCCCTTGATGATTATGAAGTGTCCTTCTTCATCATGCTTGATAACTTTTGGTTGAAAGTCTATTTTATTGGATATTAGGATGGCAACTCCTGCTTGTTTCTTGGGACCATTTGCGTGGAAGACCTTTTTCCACCCTTTTACTCTGAGATAGTGTCTGTCTTTGTTACTGAAGTGTGTTTCTTGTATGCAGCAAAATGCTGGCTTTTGTTTGCATATCCAGTCTGTTAGCTTATGTCTTTTTATATGTTAGTTGAGTCCATTAATTTTGAGAGATATTAAAGAGAGATGACTGTTGGTTCCTGATATGTTTGTTTTTGTAGGTGGCTTTATGTGCTTGTAGCTCTCTGCTTTTGACTTTGTTGTGAGATGCTTAATATTTTGTTCTTTCTTTGGTGCAGGCACTTTCCTTGTGTTGGAGTTTTCTTTCCAGAATCATCTATAGGGCTCTGTTGGTAGATAGATACTGTTTGGATTTGGCTTTGTTCTGGAATATTTTTGTTTCTCCATCTATGTTGATTGAGAGTTTTGCTGGGTATAGTAGCCTGGGGTTTGCATTTGTGTTCTCTAAGAGTCTGCATGACCTCTGATCAGGCTCTTCTTGTTTTCATAGTCTCTGTTGAGAAGTCAGGTGTAATTCTTATAGATCTACCTCTGTATGGTACTTGGCCTTTTTCTCTTGCAGCTTTTAATATTCTTTCTTTGCTCTATGCATTTAGTTTTTTGATAATTTTGTGACAAGAATATTTTCTTTTATGGTCCCATTTATTTTGTGTTCTTTAGGCTTCTTGTACTTTTATGGCCATCCCTTTCTTTAGGTTAGGGAAGTTTTCCTCTATGATTTTGTTGATGACATCTTCAGGTCTTTTGAGCTGGGAATCTTCATTCTCCTCTATTCTGATTATTCTTGATTTGATCTTTTCATTGTGTCCTGAATTTCCTGGATGCTTTGTGTTAGGAGTTTTTTATATTTTGAATTTTCTTTGACAGTTGTGTCAATCTCTTCTACTGTATCTTCTACACCAGAGATTCTCTCTTCTATCTCTTGTATTCTCTTGGTAATACTTACATCTGTAATTCCTGACCTCTTTCCTAGGTTTCCCATTTCCAGGTTTGCATTCATTTTTGTTTTCTTTATGTTTCTACTTCCACTTTTAAGTCTTGGACCATTTTATTCAATTCCTTAACCTGTTTACCTGTGTTTTTCTGTATTGCTTTCAGTGATTTATTGAGCAAAATTTTATGACCAAGAAAGGAAGTTCTTGGCACTTATATAGGGGGGAGAAAGTGTCACAGAGGAAGAGGCAGCAAGCTGCACAAAATGCAGCAACCACATCAAGAGCTGTATTTCAGAATTGCTCATTGTCTTTGCAACCAGGGAACATAAATACCTGGTATAGCATTAGTGGGAAACTGAGAGCTGGAGAAGAGGGAAGACCTGTGTGCATAGAATGAAGCAATTAAAGTGCATGGGTTAGTAAGAATTAGGAAGGAGAAGAACTGAAATGCTCAGGATGCCAGGAGAAACCATAGCTCTGGGTGAGCCTCAAATTCGCCAGCTTCTTACTTGCCTTGGGGCCTTTATATCTCTCTGGCTTCGTGCTTCTAACTCTTTACCTGCCAACTCTACTCAATGTATCCCTTTACCTGCAGAGCATTCCCAGAACCCTTAATCCAAATGTATGTTCTCTTTATTTCATTCCCTTTCATACCCTAGATCTGTTCTTGAATTTCAGAGCATTTACCACTGTTGATCTCAACAATATTTATCTAACTCTCATATCTCTTATCAGGTATATCCACATAGTGCCAGGAATCGTGTCTTATTTTGCTCATTATTGTATTCCTAACATAGTACCAGTCATTGGTGAGGTTCCTTGATCTACTCCTTATTTCTACAAATTAAGTGATACCCAGCATTTATTTCTATAACACAGAAAAAAAGATATTCTGGTGACCTCTTCAGTGAGAAAAGTAAAGCTACATTTTTAAGACTATAGAAATTGAATATTACTGTGACCATTATCAAAAGACATAAAGAATGAAAAAATGATGGCAATGTACAGATGGTTAAATCAAGAATCTTTCATTGACTTTTTTTTCACAAGGAGTCCTGGACTGGGCTGTAAGGGGCTTAGGGGAGAAGGGTAGCTGCCAAACAGTGCATGAACCACTGTCACCCTTGTCATAGAATTTCATGTCTAGCAAGGACTTCGAGTGACTGAGAACAAACAGATGCAAAATAAAAAGTGTATTTCCCTGTATGAGTGGGAATGTTGCAACATCATTTCTCTATTCCAACTTTCTCAAAGGTTTTGCCTTAATAACCCAAGAGTCTGATATTCTCCATTCACAATATGCATTTGGCTTTGACATGTGTTATCAGTACATGCCTCAGGAACAAGGATGCTTTATAACACACAATTAATTATAAGCATTTATATATCAGAGATTAAAATAAGTAATCAAAGTCAATTAAGGAGTGATCAGTCAATGCATAGTTTCTGCTTTTGATAGAGCTGATGGAGGAGATGAGGCCACCTATCCTACTATGTTCCAAACACTTGTCATAGAAGCTCCTACTTGGTGGTTTTCATGTTTCTATGCCAGAGGCTGCCAAACTATGTAGATCCTTTCTCTAAAGTTCCTGAACCCTGAGTCATGATTTTTGCTGTCCTCTAGTCTTGGCCTCAGCTGGTGTATGGTTTTCACCTTAAGGCATCTTTCCTATCTAGGCTCATTTTATCACAATTTTACTGGTAGGTGAAATTTAGTGAGCTCAGAGAAATGAAAGGGGAGAGACAAGAGCTGACTACCTCCACCTTAATAGAAATATTGATATGTTGCTCCATTGGCCACCAGAGATGAGAAAATCCTTGGAAGAAAGTGGGTATATTGTAACAGTAGCCTAAAAAATTCATTTTTAAGGGTCTTTGGAGGAAGACACAATAGCTTTCTTTTTATTTGCATTATTGAGTCTCATAGGCCCTTGGGCATCTCCCAATTTCCTCAGGGTGAGTATGATACTTCTGTATATCTACTGACTATGGTGATATTTTGAGAAGTTTATGTTAGATAAGATGTCTGGCTATGCCAACTGCATAGCAGGTACAATGGAAAAACTCAAGGGCAGAACACTGCTGGGGTTTATTTCTTACACAAAATGTATTCTGGATTACCAACTAAAAGTAGCTAATCATCCCAGCACTGGTTTCTTTCAACTGATGGCTTTGGCAGTTTTGAGACAAATTTTCTGCTAATACTACAAGTAGGGAATGGGCATAAAGTATTGTGAACATTCACAGGTCAAATTTAGCAGTGGCTTATACTTATAGCATGACCAGAATTTAGTCACATGTAAGGAAGAGAATATGGCTGTGTTCATCATTAGCTCATCTTTTCTGCATTTGTTTTTTTTCTCTCGTACTTTACATTCTCTCTGTTCTTTCATAAAAAAGTTTTTCTTTTTAAACCTCTGAATGTAAAGCTTACCAGTGGATTTTTAAAAGAATATGAAAATATGCATCCCTTCATGTTTTATGAATTTCACATCATAATCATGTATTGTAAAAGGTGTGATTCAAATGTTGGCAAATATTAGTAGAGCTCAGTTGATGTGTAAAATTTGAGGATAAGATATGCTAAATTTTAAAAATAATCTAAATTGTATACTTCATAAGAAGACTAGCAAATCAAATGTTAAGGTATTCATGTCCTGATTCTTGGAGCCTTTACTTTGCTCTTGGTCTGTATAACATGAACCACAACATTCTTTTCAGTCACAAACATGTCTGATGGTGATTTTCAGGGTGATGTGCTATCAGCTTAATCTTGGTGGCCATCCTCATTCTATCAAGCATTCACACACACACACACACACACACACACACACACACACACACACACACACACACAGAGAGAGAGAGAGAGAGAGAGAGAGAGCCCTTAAGGGAAAATGCATCAGAAATCAGCATCAGCAACAGGAAAGTCACTAAAAACATCAGGAGTAGAGGATGTTTTGAAGGAAGAACAGATGGAAATGAGACAAAACATTGGTCTAAGCATCTGCTGTGTGCTGGCCCTTTTATTATATTTTAGATTGTATTATTTTGAACTCTACAATGATCTGGGAGTCATGTAGGAAGGCACCTTTGGTTCCCATTTTATAACTTTAGGAATGCAGTGCTCTGTGTGGAAGGCCATTCACTTCCCAATGTTATCATGCCATGCTATGTGATCCATTGAGAAATGTACTTGGCAAACTATCAAGATGATTGATTTAAAAAAAAAATTAAAATGTTTACTCTGCTCCATTCTATAATGAATACAACAAGCAAAGTAGAAAATATATGCTATGATAGTTCTATTCTCTAGGAAAAATAAGTCTGGCATACAATCAGCTGGACCATTCATTACTTTACAATCCAAGGTAACAGTTCATTGGGATCGCCTTATAACATTAATTCAAGCTTTAAATTGGCATTTCTGGTTTGCATTTTTCTTTACTCTTCTATTAATAAATTATGAATCTATTTGCTCTTTTATCTATCTATCTATCTATCTATCTATCTATCTATCTGTCTGTCTGTCTGTCTGTCTGTCTGTCTGTCTGTCTATCTGTCTTCCTGAATCTTTGATTAAGTTTAAAAATTAAAAATGACAATGAAAGTTGATAAACAGAAAAACAGAACCTGGGTAGATATAGGGATTTGATTCATATATTAACTTTTCCCCTCGTCAAAACAATACCAAAATCATTGTGTTCTAGGTACCATTGTAGGCTTGAGAGGTAGAGGAGGAGGAGGAGGAAGAGGAAACAAAGTCCTTTAGAGAAGACTGCACTATAAAAGTTACAAAAGGAGTTACTAGCAAAGATGTGTATCTAGCTTTCATTGTGAAAAGAATACAAATGCAATTTGTTCCAAGAGAAGGTAAAAGGGCCTAGTTCTCCAGAAACCAAGAGACATTAGACTTAACTGGCCCCTAATGTCTAAGTCTCTAAGAAATTTTATTTGTTCATTTAGAAACATAAGCATATTTAATAGATGATATGCTAAATGTTTAAGTTTTTATCTGATAAATGCCTGCTGTGTGGGCTGCTTTGGAGAATGCCACTGTCCTTAGCCCTGGGTGCCAGCTACTCCTGTCCTGGATCCTACCCTTGGTGGGGGAAATGCCACTCTAGCAGAAGAACAAGAGACCCAAAGAGTCTACCAATTTGAGTCCATGACTGTGTATGCTACAACATCTTGTTCAGGGAACTTTCAAGCTGTGACCAATGTCTTTGTTGCCCTCCACCACTGATAGCTCTATAGCGAGAAGGTGCAGTATCCTCAAGCATTAAGTGAGAACAGGCTCCTTATGTTTGCAGAAGATTGTGAATGGACTCTGCCATCACTGAAGGGTGCCTGCAATCTGCAAATAACACTATTGTCAAAAATGGGAAAGAGAGAGAAGGGAAATAGGAACTGACTGGGTCCAGAGCCTCCCATCCTATGACTCAGTTACACATTTGGGTCTCTGAGGAGTCCAAAATGCTTAACTGGCCCCTAATGTCTAAGTCTCTAAGAAATTTTATTTGTTCATTTAGAAACATAAGCATATTTAGTGGATGATAAGCTAAATGTTTAAGTTTTTATCTGATTTTTTCAAGCTCATGCTTCAAACGGTTCCAGTCTGTGGTTGGCTGCATGTATTGCTTATAGAACTGTAGTAGGTAGAACATGGTGAACCTGGTGAAACAGCATGGAAGATTAAAGCTCACTTCATGGAAGGTAGGAGTATGGATGGAGGGAAGAGGAGAGGGAAAAGGAGGGAAAAGGGAAAAGGGTGTTGAAGAAGGGAAGGAGTTCAAAGGCATTCCCTTGGTGATGGATGTCCTCCAACTAGGCCCCACCTTCTAATAGCTCATTCAGCTACAAATTCATCAATGGATTAACCTATTGGTGAAATTAGTACCCTTAGAATCTCAATAGATATAAGACCAAGTCTTCAACATATACGCCCTTTGAGGAACAGTAAACATTCAACCAGTAACAGTGAGTTAACATGTAGATTAACAGCATTAGAAATGAGAGGACATAGAGAAACAGGGATTCCTCCAAGGACTTGAGAAGGGCATCCACTGATGATGCTCTTGATGGAGGCTGGAAAGAAAAAGGAGCTTTGGAGAAAGATGATGTATTTACCTTATGGTATCCTGGGATGGAGAAGTTAGTAAGACATCCAGATGTGGGTATGCAGAAGATACTGGGAAACTCCCCAAACTACACATGTGGCATAGCATATGAATGTTGATCAACATTTCACACAAAGTGAATTACTGTCCTAGTTTGCTTTCTGTTGCTGTGTTAAATACAATGACCAAAAGCAACTTTAGGAAGAAAGGGTATATTTGGTTTATACTTCCAGGTTACAATTAATCATTGAGGGAAGGCAAGGCTGGAACTGAAGCAGAAACCATGGAAGAACACTGCATCCTGGCTAGCTCACTGCTCTACTACTGCTTTGCTTTCTTATACAGCTTTAATCCACTTGCCATGGAGAATACCACCCACAGGGGGTGAGGCTCTTCTGTATCAATTATGTACTACAGAAATGACCAATGACTAATCTAATGCAAGCAGTTCTTCAGTTGAGGTTTTCTCTTCCCATATGAACTCTAGCTTGTGTCAAAATGAGAATAAAAACTAACCAGGACAATGACTAACACGAATTATGCCTTTAATTAAATGTACTAAATGGTTTTCTCAATGCAAAATTTGAAGCAATTTACCCCTAACTCTCCATTTGAGATCATTCTATGGTCTCACATCAGATAAGGCTTCAGGGTAATTAGATTCACCATCTGAAAGCATCACATTAAATATGGGCTAGACCTTCATGTTAGTCCTTTAATGTAGCTCATGGATTTTCAACACAGACTCTCCCTGCTGGTCAGTGCCTTCATTGTGTGTCATATATATTCTTGATTTAAACCATTTCAGGTTGAAGCTGTGTTAACTTCTATAATCATAAAGCATAATTATCCCACAGGCATGTCAGATAATGTTATGAAAGCAACACTGAATCAAAATGACTTTCACTGAGTCATATAAAGAACTCCAGTGGTTTCTTTCTTCTAAATGACTTATTAAATTATAGGGAAGATCATATTCAGAAAATCTAAGCATGGAGATTATGTTGGATCCCTGCTCCAGTTCTCATGTTGCTGACATTGAACAGTCTTCCAAACCAGACCTCTGAGTCCGTATTCCTGAAGGTCAGCCCAAGGACAAGTCTCATGCCTGGAGATGCTCCCCTGAGGGACACGCTGACAGTGCAGCGTATAACTTAATTTCTTCTCAAGGATCACATCAATGTTGGATAAATGAACTTTGGAAAATAATTGAGAATGTATTTATTTGAATTTTTATCAATTGTAATAGTCCTGTGGCTAACTCATTACTGGTTTATTCATACATCCATTCCATGTTTCCATAAATATCCCTATTGGTAAGCTATTTTTTTCAAGATAACTGTATATGCTGTAAGAGCCATAATTGGCTATAGATAACACATAGCAATATATATCAATAAAATCTTCATAATAAAGTGATATAACTTTTAAATATTCTTTATTGATAAAATTAGTAGAAAAAATGCAGTGAAATGAGTATGTTGAATGGATGACTGAGTCTTTATATTTGTATAGCTCTTCTTCATTTTCCAAGTTTATTCCAATGAGCATATAATTCCTATATTAAGAGAAGGGTAACCTATCTTTTTTTGTTTGTTTGTTTTTTCGAGACAGGGTTTCTCTGTGTAGCCCTGGCTGTCCTGGAACTCCTTTTGTAGACCAGACTGGCCTCGAACTCAGAAATCTGCCTGCCTCTGCCTCCCAAGTGCTGGGATTAAAGGCGTGTGCCACCACCACCTGGCTCCTATCTTTGTTTTAAGATACATAAAAGAAATGATTGTTGGAGGACATGAGTGGCAAGATACCAACAGGTCACATGAAGAATTGTAAATAAGAGTGCTCATGTGTTTATCACAAGGAAAAACAGTCAAGAAAAATGTAAGAAAAACAGAGGCCATGATTCAGCTTGGTCAAACTCAGCACTTTAGTTAAATTGGCTTCAACAATATTATGATGGTGTCATCAGATCAAGTCTTAAGACTTTATAGTTTGTATAGATACAGATACATGATAGAAAGGAAGAATTTATGGAAGCATGGAATAGGAAGCAGGAAGTGAATGAAGCAGGAAATCCCATCTGTCTCTTCTCTGATCTTAAAGCTGGAAGCACAGACATAAGTCAAATAAGATCTCAGTGAAATAACTAAACCTGGCTATTTGGGCTTGATTGTGGCAGAGGTCTGACTCCTGGGTTGCTTTTGGAACAATTATATGCTTTTTTGAATATTTGGTTTAAAGCTTCTTGGAATTTTATTGGAGATAAGAGGACTAGTTTTCTGTGAAGGTCACTGCAGGTCATGGGTAAAAAAAATATGTTTTTATTGCTCGTGAATTTCATACATACATACATATGTGTTTTGATCAGCACCCCATCTTTTCCCCTCTAGTTCTCCCCCTTTCCCACTTTCTCTTCCAAGCTTTAAGACACAATTATTTATTTTGTTTGCATTGGTGTCTTGCCTGTGTATATTGTCTGTATACCGTGTGTGTAACTGGTACCTAAAGAGGCCGGAGGAGGGCATGAAGTCCCCTGATACTGGAGTTCCATAAGTCAGTGGTCTGCACAATATGGGTGGTAAGAGTTGAACTCAGGAAGTGTTCAGATGAGTGTCCTCTGGAAATGTAGCCAGTGCTCTTACCATTGAGCCATCTCTCCAGCTTCCTTTCCCTCTCTACTTCATCACTGTTTCTAAATCGACTGAGTCCACATAGTGCTGCCTACATGTGCTGTCTACATGTGCATGGATATATGATACAGTGGCATTCATTTGCATATGTAGTTCCTTACCGTACCTGATCTTAAAATCATGCTTGGAAACTGTTGAGCATTTCAACATAGCAACAGTATGTTTATTTATTTAAACAGCATTCCATATAGCCTAGGCCAGTCATGAACTCCTGATCCTCCTGTCTCCACTTCCCAGGAGCTGTGATTACAAGTGTGCACCATCACATCAGACATGTAGAAAACATACATCTTTCGGTATTTCATAAACCCGTAAGGTAATAGATCTGATTTCTATTTTCAAGGTGAGTTTTTGGTGGATCTTGTATTTTTTCTTTGGAGAAATATAGTATATTATAACTTTAAGAGCAGAATAGTACTAAAATTACTACTTTCTAGGCTTTTGTGTTCAAGTTCCAAAAACTGATAGGTAAGAATCACATTTATTTATTTATTTATTTAAAATATTCTACATAAACAACATCAAAAACTAAACAAAATAAAACAGCATTTCTCCAGAAGGAGAGTTTTCTGCAGAAGCAGCAGTACAAGTTCTTCCTTCCACCCTCAGCCTCTCCTCTCTTCATCTGGACCTGGTGGAGATGTAGTTCCTCACAGCTGCAGGCAGGAGCGGGGAGCAGTTAAGAGTGGCCTTGAGAACTGCTCATCATTCTGAGCATGAGCACAAAGGTCTCACTCAGTGGAGATGCTTTATGTAAGGACCAAGTGAATAACGGATGCTTAACCAGAAATTAAATTGACTGCAAGCTCTAAAATGAACCTTTGCTATTGAGTAATTGTCAGCCTGGTCACTTTGTGTTTGTTCTTTGAGAAACTGTGCTGTGTAGAATCTTAACACTGTGATACAGCCTGTGCATGCTCCCTGGAACTTTGGCTAGCCTCCTCTCTACTCCAGATGGTTGCTGATGCACAAAATTGTGGGTACTAGGATGTTCATTGCAAGTAAATACTATAAAAAAAATCCATGATAGGGAAAGCACAAAGTTAAGATACTGCTTTTTGTTGTTGTTTTATTTTAATTAACTAATTGGATTCTTTCTGTTTTTTGTTTGTTTGTTTGTTTGTTTCAATTTTATGTATGTGCTTAACACCTGTAATGTGATTTTTTTGGTATACTCATGTATACTGAAATGGTCACACATTGTGAAATAGCCAAATAACTTCATATCATCCATTTCAAAGTTATCTCTGTGTATATGGATGTAGATGCAGAGGTGGTTGTGTGCATGTAAAATTCTATGCTTGGAGCCAGAGAGATGGTTCAGAGGTTAAGAGCACTTGCTGATCTTGCAGAAGATGTAGGTTTGGTTCTCAGAACACATGTGGCAGTTCACAATGGCCTGTAACTCCAGGTCTAGAGAATCTGATGCCTTCTGACCTCCTCAGCCTCATGCATGTACATGGAACATACATATATAGGCTCACACATACACATAAATAAAAGCATAAATACTCAAAAATGTTTGTCTTCTTATTTATAAAAACAGTATTCTTTTCATGCTATGTATATCTGCATTGATCATCCATCATAATTTAAGCTTTGTATGTGTCAATTCATGTATCTTCCTCTACTCTGGCTCTCACTTTACGCACCTCTGCTAACCCAGTTTAGTCTTTGTTCCTCCATAGTCATCCTTTCTTTTGTTTCATATTCTGGTTGTAAGTAAGAACTTGCATCGTTCATTTTTCTGTATCTGATTTATTCCACTTAGCATTATGTACTCCATGTTCATCCATATCACGACATGGGATAGGCTTTCTTCTTTCTTCAGAAGACCGATACTATGTGTACACACTACAATTTTCTCAGTATCCACCCACACACATACACTGAAGTTGTTTCCTCATCTTGGATATTGTGACTAATGCCACTCTGAGCATGAGCTTCAGTATCTTTAAGATGCGGTCATTTCACGTCCTTTGGTTATATGCCCAGAAGAGGGATTTGTGAGTTCTTCTTTTAATTTTCTGGGGAATCCCATGCTGCCTTTCATAGATAGATTTCCACCACCAGTGTCTGAGAGTCGCGTTCTTCACACTTCCTAGCTCTGGTTTTCTCTCGCCTTTTCAACATTAGTCACCCTGACAGGTGTGTGATAATGCTTCATATGGTTCTGATTTGCTTTTCCCTGGTAATTAAAGATAGCAAGCATATGTGTATATACCTTTTAACAATTTTTATGTCATTTTTTGGAAACATCTGTTCAGGTCCTTCACCCATTTTTAAATCCTGCTATTTAATATTTTGCATTTGGGTTGTATTGATTTTTAAATTTTGTTTTATTAAATTTTTTTTGACAATGTCATGCACGTATATAGTACATTCTGGTGACTTTCGCCTGTTTTCCCTCTCCTGTCCACTCCTGTGAACTCCCTTTCTTCAATATAAGTCCCTTTCTCAGTCATATCTTACTGCTCTCTATATAGGTTTTTCCAAGTCTGTAAGATACCTTTCCCTTTGGTCACCTGTGCAAAATATTTTCAGTTTAACATAATCCCCTTGTCGAATTTTTAGTTGGTTGCCATTAAAAACAATTGTAGTCGGAGGCTGGAGAGATGGCTCAGTGACTAAGTGTGCTTACTCATCTTCTAAAGAACCCCAGTTTCGTTCCCAGCATCCACGTCTGGGTGCTTCACAACCGCCTGCAACTCAGCTCTAGGAAGATCACATGTCATTTTCTGTCCTCTATGGGCATCAGCATACACACGTGCACACACAGAGAGACATACATAAAAATAAGTCATCACCAAGGCCAATGTCATGAAGCTTTTCCTCTTTATTTATTTAATTTTTGACATTTTTGTGTTTTGGGGCATTGAATTTATTTGATGCACTACACATTGAATTTTGTGTTTAGAGTAAGATACGAGACAAGTTTAACCATAAACAGGGATGTCTAGTTTTCCCTGGACCACTTTTGAAGGAGATGATCTTTCCACACTCAGAATCTTCATCAAAATTATGCACTGCTGTTTTAATTGTTGTAGCTTTTCAGTTTAATTACAATCAGTAAAACTTCATATTTTTCTGTCTGCATTTTTGTGGCTATTTGTGTTTGTGGTTCCACTTGAATTTTAGGATTTCTATTTCTAGCTCTGGGAAGGTGATGTGGGAATTGTAATAAGGACCACAGTGAATCTGTACAGAGCTCTGAATCTTAGCCACATTTGGATATTACCAAGTTTTCTAAACCACTTTCCCATTTGGTTGATCACTTGTATCTACTATCTGAGACATTTTCCTTTTTGAAGTTGTCTTTCTCTAGCTTTGTTATCAAATGATCCTTGACGCATAAAATATCTTTGGGACTATCTCTATAGTTCTTCTTTGAAAATGTTTAAGGAGGATTGGTATTCTCTAAACAGAATTCAGTCATGGAGCTATCTGGTCCTAGTTTCTCTTTGTTGAGAAGTATTACTATTATTACTATTATTATTATTATTATTATCCACTGGTTATAAATCCACTCTGGCTTTTGGTTTCTGCCTGGATAAATCATGGTGGGCTGCATATTTCTATGAATTTTGCTGTTTTCCCTCACTATCTTTGGTCCTACTATGACTAATACTCTCTTTTACATTTTTTAAACATCTGCTGCAATGTTGCCTCTGTTTTCTGATATTATTTATTTGAATCTTTTAAAAGAAATTTAAGTCTAGCCAAGCATTTGTTTTGAAAAAGAACAATTCTTAGTTCTGTTGATCTTTTCTGTAATTTTTTTCTATATTTTTCTTTTTTCTGAAATCTATTTGGTTTATTTCTAGTCTGATCATTCTTAATTAACTTCTTTTAATTTGGATATAATTTTTGTTTTCTTGATAGATTTTTGAGGTATAATATTGGTTTGAGGTTTTATTTTCTTGTGAGATTTTTGTCACTATAAACTTGGCCCTTAAAATTACTTGTTCAACATCCTTTATTTGAGTCATTATACCTCCATTTTGTGTATATAAATATAGTTTCTAATTTTCTCACTATTTTTGACTCATTGGTTATTTGGCTACATGTTGTATATAAAGATTAGTGAAAGGTACTCCTGTTATTGATTTTTAGTTTAATACCATTGTGGTTAAAAAAGAAAATGCTATGATTTAAATTTTCTTAGATTTGTTTGGACTTATTTTGTGTAGTACAATATGGTGAATGGTGCCGCTCGTTTTCGGGAAGCATGCGTATGTGTTTTTATGGATGGAAGGTTCTAGAAATGTGTGTAGACTCATTTAGCTAAATGTCTATTAAGTCTGATGTCTCCTTCTCAGCTTCCTGTCTGGATAGGTTTCCACTGTTAAAAGTGAAGTAATGAAATCCCCATTATTATTCTATTGCTACTTCTCTTTTCAAATTTGTTTGTATGTTTCATATGTTAAAGAATTGTATAGGGAGACAATGCTTACTCCAAACTGAAATTCTAGCAGTAAAGAAGAAGGAGAAGGGGAAACTAGAGTCGAGCAGGTAACTAACAATAATTACAACAAAAAAATTCTGTGGAGTGAAAAAATCAGACACAAAGGTTGCTTAGACAAGACTTTCATGTAAAAGAGATTGCAACATATTTCTATAAAAATGCAAAAGAAAGTAGCAAGAATTTGTAGTGTCTATGGGTCTCTCAACAGTGTATTTAATGAGCAAATAACTGAACAAACAGAAACATAAGCCAAGTTCCCACTGGGGTTCTTGGAACAAATAACTTCCCTGCAGTTGTGAAAGTCTAGAGTGGTATCAACCATATTTGGCCCAGGCCTCGAGGACATGAAAAATTTGTATAATGTGCATAGAAGACAAGAAATTGGAACCAGGGAAGGATGTAAAAGAAACATTCCAGGTAAGTAAGGGATGGAGATCAAAAATATGGAATCCAAAATTGATTAGCTAAACAACTCAGTTTTAATAACTCACTGTTAGAATTGTCGTGACTCTGGTACTATAAATTCTAATAATTTAGAATATGCTATTTCATTGTTGCCTTATTTGTCTTAGCTATTTCACTATTATGATAACCATCGAATAAATATTTCTACCTTTCCAAGTGTTAAAACTTACTGAAAAGTACCCAAATCAACATTAGTAAAATGATATTTATCTACCATAACTCCAGCTCTGTCCATACAGCAAACATGGAAACAGGAAATAGAAGCCTATACTCATTAGGAGACAGCAGCCCTGGCAGAGACCTCATAGCATCCTAGTAAAAGACTAGAAAACTATTAACTGAGGTAAACCAAATGCTGAAGGAAGTGTCACGATGAGCAGACTCGTGAAACCCCAACAGAACACAAAACAATGCTGTGTCTGAAAAGAGAATCTTGCCAGGTGGTACTGGCACATGCCTTTAATCCCAGCATTCCAAAGTCAGAGGCAGGTGGATCTCTCTGAGTTTGAGGTCAGTCTAGTCTACAGAGAGAGTTCCAGGACAGCCATGCAGAAGCCCTGTCTCAAAAGACCAGAGAGAAAGAAAGAAAAAAGAAGGGAAAGAAGGAAAAGAAGTAAGAATGAAAGGAGGGAGGAAGGGAGGGAGGGAGGGGAGGAGGGAGGGAGGGGAGGAGGGAGGGAGGGGAGGAGGGAGGGAGGGGAGGAGGGAGGGAGGGGAGGAGGGAGGGAGGGAGGGAGGGAGAGAGAGAGAGAGAGAGAGAGAGAGAGAGAGAGAGAGAGAGAGAGAGAGAGAGAGAGAGACTCTTTTAATGTTCATTTCCTATAGAGAAGAATTATTTTCCAATCATCAAAGCTTAACCTTTACCAACCACGACAGTTATCTCACCGTGCTCCTCGCAGGTCCTCTACAGAGAGGAGAGGGGGTGAGCATGGGAAAGAGCAACCATGTTTTCTGTTTTATAGGCATTGTCAAAATGTGAAAGTTTAATACCATGATGTTTTCCTTTAGGTAGCATTACTTTTTCCAGTTAGATACTAAAATCAGTTTTGTATTATAAGCAATCCTGCACAAATTCAAGCATGTCTTTTTAGCATAGTGCACAGGATTTCTGAGCTGGAGAAGTCCGGATCCCAGCACTCACAAGCCTGGGTTTACAAGTTCCTGCTGGGCGCCATGCCCTCTCCAAGCAGGCAGCCTGGTGATGAAAGCTAGCACTGCTGCCCAGAGTTCTCGATCTCCATTCGCTTCTACAGCCTGGTATTGCATCTCCAACAGAAACCTCTGCAAGGTCCCTCGAGTCCTTTCGCCAGCTTCCACTGTGACATTCTCCTTTGCTCCCCCCCCCCCCGCCGATGTAGAGCTTTCAATTAATTAATGAGAGAGAGGTCGTGTGATGGATTGTGACAGACGATTCACCCTGCAATGGGATTTTGCTACGTGTTAATTGAGAGTGATTAGGTGCGCACATTTTAAGGATGGTTTCCTGACAGTGTTCGTTTACATGGCTTGTTCTTGCAGCCCGCACATGTAAGCCAGCTCTGTTGAGTAGGGGTTAAACAGGGCCATGGAGGAACCCAAGAGAACATAAGATAAAACATCCACAGTTTGCCCTCTCAGGATTGAGATTCTCACTGACACGTTTCAGATAAAGCTAACTGATTATTTCTATTCTCGGGGTTTTACTTGAGGCTTCAGATTCTCTTAGAATTCACTGACCTTAAAAACTGAGCTGCGGGTCACAAGAGACCATTTTTATAAATTCTTCCGCTGTGTGAGAGGGTCGCTGCACTCTCCATTATTGAAGGAAGGCAAATCCCTCTTTACATCTCTCTAATTCTTAACAGAACTTTGAGGACAAATGAGGTCTTTCTCCTTATCTAGTTTTCTCTGATTGTTAAAGACACACATAAAAGAGTGGGTTATTTTACAATTTCTGTATTCTTGCTACAAGGTTGAGCTAAGTCGTGGATATTAGTGGCTTGTGATAATTTTTATTTGATATTTATTTATTCTCTCACAATTTCATGCATATATTGAATGAACTTTGGTGAGTATCTTCCCGTTATCCTCTCTTATCTCCACCCGCTGCCTCATCCTCCGCCAGCAAAGGCCCTCTTACAGTCATGTCTTTTCTTAGAGATCACTGCGTTAGCGTTGCTCTCATGAGCATGGATGGGGCCTATTCACCGAGGCTGCTAACTGTTACAACTCTTTAATTTTCTTTGTGACCTTAAATTTCTCATCTTTCTGCCTCTACCTCCTGGGTACAGAAATTGCAAGTATGGGTTGCCTCACCCTGTATATGCAATCCCAGGGAGTCATTCTCAGGCTTTGTGTATGCTAGGCAAGCATGCTACCCACTGAGTTACATTGTCAACCCATAACTTTTGATTTCTATCATCATCTCTTTAAAAAGAGATCCTGATGTGGGAGGGAAATTGAGCCATGGGAAAAGTTGGAAGAGAGAGGGGAGGGGTGATGCTTCCCTTGGATGAAAACAATAAAAGGAAATCTAAAATAATTGTAGCATATAATTGTAATATATAATAAAAAACTTAATATGTAGTATTAAAAATATATAATACAGATCTATTATATTATATATAGTTATAGTTTATATTTTATGTAAATATATAATTATATATTTGGTATAATATATTAATATAATATATGCATTATAATATTATGTAGATAATATAGACATGTATATGTAATATATGTGCATATAAATGCCTTTTATATATGTATAAAGTATATTATATATTATGTGTATTCATATATAAACATATGTTTATATATGACATGTTTATTATGTATATATAACATATAGATAATATAATATATTATATATCCATAACATATTATATATAATATATAAAATCTAGAAATATAATATGTATAATAAATACATAAAATTTAAAATATAAATTTAAAATAAACGAGGGAGTAAGTAGAATGCAAAAGAAAGTTCAAACTTACACAAATTAAGAGAAGAATATAATAATCCCCATATACATATCCTTCAGCCTTGACAATTAATAATATATAAATAACTTGTCTTCAAATTGCAGCACTTCCCCCTGACAATACAATATTTCATTGTACCTTTTTGCAGCAAATTGCAATTACAGTCCTGAATTATATAGAGGATAGAAAAGGGAGGGAGCTTTGATGTTAATAAATCCAAGTACTATTATCCTGCCCTTAAAAAGTTAAATTCATCACCATCATCACATATCCAATCAAGCCTCCAGTTTACGAGCATTGTTTTACAAAATGAGTACTATATTTGAGTAAAAAGAAGTGAGCTGTGTCATGGGGTGTGTTCGAGGAAATTCTAGGAATTGTCTTCCAAGATGTAAAATTACATTGCCAAACATATTGGAAAATATGTCTTTGGTAGTTAAGCTTTACAAACCAATTGATGGTTATATCAAGATGTCAGTGATATTTTTAAAAGATTATTGAAGGTTAGAATTATCACAGGCAACTTCAGCAATTCTGCATTGTATTCCACCCAATAAAAACTGATTTTTTGCTCCTATTACAAAGACACTGGCTTGATACAGGATAATTTATGTTTCCAATATTGTATCTAGTAAGTCTGCTGCAAGACTTTCCTATGATTTGCAATTTGAGCTACATCTAAACCACATCCTACCTGGTGAAAATATTGATAAGTGTGAAAGACTTTATGACCTTCATCTCTAAAATGATGAATGGCCCAGAAGTGAAAGAAATGAAAACTGTCTTTTGGCGATCTTTTTATGACATGCTTTATCTTTGCAAACCAGGACACTAAAGGACCAAACACTGAACTGGTCTAGCAGGGTCAGGAAAAGGACAAACTTTTTCATTGTCTGCTGTAGCCATTCCAGAATGACTGCATTGGCTGCATATCAATCATGCGGTGGAGGCTAAGCTGTACCTTAGATAACTACAGGAAACTTCTGTGTAAGAACTACCGAGGTGCCTGGGCACGGTGATTCATGATACCAATTCTAGTATTCAAGAGAGTGGAGCAAGAGGATTGTGAGTTCAAGGAAACCTAAGTTACAAAGTGAGACTCGGGAGAGGGGGAGGGGGAGGGGGAGGGGGGGAAGACAGGGAGAGGAGGAGAGGGGGAGAGGGAGAGGCAGAGGCAGAAAATAAACAAAATATTTATAGGAAGTTCTTTTGCAATTTGAGGGATATGTTCTTTGAATCACAAATAGGTCTGGCCCATTGCTATTAAAATATTACTCCAATTTTTCCTTAAATAAAGATGAATGGGATAACTTCTATACCCTTCTGGCATCTTGTAACTGTACTATTGTTCTATAGAGTCCTTTCCCTAAGGCAGATTGGTTCTGTGTCTGTGAAAATGGGTCATTCTCTTTTCCATAGGGACTTACAGTTTGTTTCTTGGTTTAGTGATTTTTACAGCAAGTATGATGCCCAAACCCCTAATCTCAGTGTGGGAAGAAGGCTAACTAGGAAAGGCATTAGTACTCCTGATGGTCACAGGGAAGAGGTGAGTACAGATGTGTGCAGAGGTCTCTTTTAGCTATTGATCATGTATTTTATTCCCCCGTTTTCAAGTTCTGCTGTCAGAGACCCCATAATTCTACTCAGCTGTAACACTGTGGCAGAACCTCACCAGAATGAGGGGGACACAGAGGACCCATTTCCACTCATGGTCAAGCAGCTTACACTTAAGCTGCCCCAAGTGGCATCTGTCAAACATGCCTGATATGTTTGCCCATGGCACACCAAGTCCATTGCTCTAACACTTAATGGCTAAGGGTGCTATCTGACAGTGTTGGAACTGTTAGCTACATCATAAAGATTTTGCACTGTTAAACACAGGTATACTGACCATGTTCTTAGCAACAAATGCCTTGGCCAATCATTCTGCTGCCTGGAACATGCAGACAGTTACTAACAATGTACTACTTTGCAGATAAAATGTCTGTGCAGGAGCAGCTGTCATTTCGACCTGAGTGCTGCTGTGACTGCCTCCACAGTTTCCTCTCCCTGACCTGCCTCCCAGCGCAGGAACAGATAAGCACAAGCCATACTTTGAGCTGCTGATGCAGATCTAACAGAGGTTTGTTTGACCTTCCTTCTCATGGATCAAATGAGGTGAAATTAATTTTAACAGTCATTCATGAAAGACGTTTTGGCTGTTACTACGAAATCATTGTTTTTCAAAGTATGCAACAGCTACCGAGAGGAAGTGGTGGACTTTCAAATCTTCTTCAATTTAATCAATATCCTTGCACTCAGAAAGATCAGACTTTTAGGCTTTCTGAAAGTTAACTTTCCAAGTTGCTTTTAATTCACTCATTTAGTGAGAACAGCGCCAAGAGTGAGACACCAAGCCTTTCCAGTTGTTGCCAGATTCCTCCTTGAGGTGTCCATTACCCATTTTCCTGCGCTGATTGTTTTTGCTGACCTCATTGTTGCTGATAAGGAGGAATTCAGTGTTTGGGAAAACATCTTTATGCTTATGAAATGTGTTTACTTGTGTCTGATAATTGTTCATACAATGACTGGACTCATAAGTTAGGTTGGTTAGGAGAGAAGGCAATACAGCTAGTTCAGCTTTCTACCTGCTTCCAAGTTCAGGCCACTAAGACTATTCAAGCTTTCACTAAAAAAGAACATTCTTCAGGCCTTTGCTTATGAAAGCAGAGAAGGCTGTTTGTGGTTCCACTTAGCTGACAAAATTGCAGTAATCAATTTTCAGGAAGACTTGCTATTTATTAACAGCTGTCAGTCATCTAATATGGAATCCAGGCTTTGGGTTTTCTTCTTTCAAATTCTAAAACAAAATTTTAGGCTTCCTGAAGAAAACGTATTCTCTATGTTAGGGAAGATGGCTGGCTATATCACCTACCCTGTTTAAGGGGTATGAGCAGACACAATAGTATTTCTTTGGCATGAGATATTAGCCACTAAGCTAGGTAGGCACCTCTAAAGATAAACTCATATTTGTTTTATTTTTGGCTTGCTCATTTTTTCACTTTAAAATATTTTATTATTTCTTTGAGTATTTCATACAATGTATTTGGATAATATTTACCTTCAACTCCTCCCCTAACTCCTCCAATATCCACCCCCAGCTTCACACCCCACCTACAAGTTCATTTATTAATTGTGTTTTAATAATCTATCAAGGTCAATTTGTGCTCTCCATATATTCCTGGGTATGGAGTCGTATACTGGAATCTGTTCAATGTCCTGAGACATAGACTTTAAAAAAAAACCCTGCCTCTCCCTCTTCCAGAAGCCATCAAGTGTCCATAGCTTCTTGGTTAGGCATGGGGCCTTCATGAATTCTTCTCTCTTCAAAGCTTGAATGTTGACTGGCTTGATACTGTGCAAGTCTTGCTCTGGCAACCACAGCTACTGTGAGTTTAAGAATACAAATGTCCTGTCAGGTCCAGAAGACACTGGACAATCTCCAATCATTAACGGACTTCAAGGTATCATTTTTCTTCAGTTAAAGCATCATGATACACACTGTGCACGTCCAGAGGGACCTCTGTTCAGCATTTAAGCTTACCCTGTGTTCGATGCCCCCAAATGCATCTGTCATCTTTCTTTCTTAAATTATGGCCATAAATGTGCAGTCTTAGAAAGGAACTGCTAAGTACTTTCATCTAAAGATATGCGTAGGCTCCTTCTAATAAAATCACTGAGCCCAGGGAAGAAAATAGTGCATGCCTACTGTAGATAACACAGCTTTCTCTCCTCTTTTATTCATTGTCCATGCTTATTTTGGTTTTGTGTTCACCAAGAAGTGAGCTCATTACTTTGTTATAGAAGAATTGGGCCCTATACCTCTGAGTGGTGTTATAGTTGTCTCTGTTGAAAACTGTTATGTCTCCTGACCCTGTAAACTATATTTATTGTCCATTGTCTAACTAAGCCACCTAAAGATATGTCTATTTTAGAAAATAGAATACTGAATTTTAAGGGATTAAACAACTTGTTCAAAGATGCATGTGTAAACTTAGGCTCTGCTTTGCCCAGTCAGGAAACCTATGGAGGTTAAACAAAAGCTTGAACATCCTTTGCCCTGGGGCCTCATAAATCACTGAAGGAGATTCAGACTCAGAGGTGGTCTGTTGAAGGATTCTTAGGATTCCTGCTCCATGCAGCATTCTGAGAGCTTATGACTTCAGTCCTGTGGCCACAGGTTAAGCAGGATGCCCATGGATTGATTCCTTCATTCCTTGTTCATGTGTTTCCTTAGAATAGTAGTTTCTGGGTGTGATGTGAAAGATAATTCACCAAAGGGAAGAAACAAAATGTGAAAGCAGGAGAAGAAGGTGCTGGACTCCTAAGGCCTGAGAACCAGCATTCCACATTCTGTTTGCCAGGTGGTTGTAGAATCTACCCAAATCAAGGAAGAACACAGACCTTCCAAGTGATGGGAGCTATGATGCAGGACTTCTAGCTAATCCTCTGAGAGGTGCAGCTTGGAAGAAACAAAAACACACTCATAGAGGCAGAAGGAACCATCACAGTAGCCATGTGCTATGTGCTCATACAACACCACCTCTACCCCTCACCCACAAGATTTTATTGGAGGAGATCATGATCCTTTTGGTTTTATATCTTTTAATTTATGTATTCTTTTCTATCACAAATTACATTCCGGCTTCAGTTTCTCCTCCCTCCGCTCCTCCAAAGCCCTCCCTCCTCCCTCGGATTCACTTGTCATCTGTTTTCCTTTCAGAGAAGGCTTCCCAGGGGTATCAATCAAACATAGCAAAACAAGTTACAATAACACCAAGTACATACCTCATATGAAGGCTGGACAAGGCAATCCAGTAGGAAGAAAAGGGTCCCAAGCACAGGTAAGTGAGTCAGAGACACCCCGACTTCCAACAGTGTTAACATTTGTACAAGAAAGTCAAGCTACACGACTGCAAAACATAATCAGAGGACCTACTTCAGACCCATCAAGGTTCTCTTTAGGCCTGATTTCCATATTGCTGCTTCAGTCTCTGTGAGCCCCTAAGATCCCTTCTTTTTTGATTCTGTGGGCTGTGTTCTTGTGGTATTCTTAGCCTCTACGGATCTTAAAACTCTTCCTCCCCCTCTTCTCTGGGGTTTCCCAAGCTCTGCTTAATGTTTAGCTGAGACTCTTTGTATCTATCTGCTCCTGTTGATTGCTGCATGAAGCCTCCCTGATAACAATTGGGTTAGGCTCCAGTCTATAATATAGCCAAATATCATTAGGAATCATTTCATTGATATTTTTTTGCTGGTCATGTTTGGTTCTATCCTATGTCTCTGAGATATCCAGAATCTGATTCCTGAGCATCCAACCAGTGTCAGGCATATGCTCTCTCTCTCTCTTTCTCTCTCTCTCTCTCTCTCTCTCTCTCTCTCTCTCTCTCTCTCTCTCTCTCTCTCTCTCTCTCTCTCTCTCATGATGTGGGCCTCAGGTGGACTAATGTTTTGTTAGCCTTTCCCTCAGGTGGACCAATAACTGGTTAGTCACTCCCACAAGTTCTGAGTCATCATCATCTCAGCATATATTTCAGGCAGGGCAGGCTGCATGTAGGCCAATGGTTTTGTTGTCGGTTTGGTATCCCAGGCCCACCACCTTTCCTGGTTACAAAAGATGGCTGGTGCAGGTTCCATATCCCCCATTACCAGCAAGCAGTCTTAGCTAGGGTCAGGCTCATAGATTCCAGGGAATTTCCATTGTATTAGGTTTCCACATCACCCCTGAAATGCCTCCCCCAAATTCCAGTCATCTTTTCCAGTGGGTGACCATAGCTGCCTTCATTCAGGGTATGACAACAAAAGAAAGAATAATTGAGCAAGTTAATGTGCAATACTGGTGACCCAAATTCAGGAAAGCACATGTTTGAAAGAGTTGACTCCCTGCTGAGTTGTACTGTGATCTCCACATATGTGTCAAAATGAGTGTGTGTGTGTGTGTGTGTGTGAGAGAGAGAGAGAGAGAGAGAGAGAGAGAGAGAGAAATGTAAAAAAAATGCTCCAAATTATTATATTTAAAGACATAAAATCCCACTTGAATGTAGCACTTTTCTCCTAGGAACCAATTAGAAAAACTTAATAGCAATGTGGGTGAAAAGTTCCCTAGAGTTCGTTAAGAAGGAAAACCCTGGCTTCCTTAGGACTCAGAAATGTACAATGGACTTGGTCATGGATGACTTTCCTCTTATTGCTTTATATCCCAACAGTGGACAACAAACTTTGTAGACAGCTTCCCAACTTGGATGCTGTTTGGTAGGAGTATGTAGTCCACTGGAATGAGTTATAAGAGAAGGTACCAGAGGAGAGGAGGGCCAGACTACAAAGGTCTTTTGTACTAGTTCCTAGGGCTGGTGTAACAATATACAATGTTGTATTGTATATAGTATACTGTATTGGAGTTCTGACAGGTAGACTCATACATTCAGGATGGCTTCAGGGGGTCCCATAATCTCTCCTAGCTATCTATCTCTAACTTCTTCTGTGAGGATGATAGCTGCAATCCACCCTAGTGACCTCATTTTAACTCAACTATATAAAGATGTATCTTTAAATAAGGCTGATTTCTAGGGCTAAGGTTTCAACCCATTAAATTTTGAGAGGAAATAATTTCATCTCCAGCAACCTTGTAAATAAGCAAGAGAGTACAGACATTGAAATAAGAATTTTTATCAGGATCATGTAAGAATATTTATGAAAACACGTCACAAACTGTGAAGTACAACACAGATGGGAGCTATTCCTATTGTAATTGCTAGGCATTTTATCACTACCCAGGCTAGCTGTTTCAGTTTTTCTGATCTGAGAGTATTGCAGAGCAGACTGCTGTCTACAGGCAGCATGGAGATGTTGAATTGTTTCTGCCACAGCAATGTGATCAGGAAATAAAGAAGCCTGGCTACCCTTAGCAGATTCTTTACAAATCAGGACCAAGTACTGTGCTTCTGATTTTCAGAGGGAATTTCTACAGAATTCTTATGACTTATAAAGATTTTCTTTTAAGAAAAGGCCAGTGGGTGAACACATAAACCGGGAACGCTCTGTGAAAAGACCCTTTGCAGCTGCCATTTTGCTTCAGGGAAAAGTTCAAGGCCCTTCTACTCTTTTTGGAATCTCAGATTCAAAATATAGAAGTTTTGTGCATATGTTAGTTCTCCAATAAAAGACTTCATAGAATATAAATAGGATGAGTTCTAAAGTAATTTCTTTCTTTTTGTGTAATTTTATTTTCTGACCGAAATTTTGTTTGTGTTGAGATCAGCACCAGGTTTCTTCAAATGCCTTGATTGCTTCATTACATATTTACAGGCCATTAAATATCCCTACCCCACTCTTACATTTCCTCAACAATAGAAGACCAAAACTTGATTTAAGCAGGAGGGAGAGTGTACATAAAATAGAACAAATACCATAATAGGCAACAAGACACTAATCCATGCTCTATGGATTTGTTTATCTGTTTATGTATGTAATGGATTTATTCTTCATTGGATTCAAGGTGTTCCATAAAAGATCATTAAGTATAGCAAGATTAAATAAAAACAAAGACCCAGGAGCAAGGAGAAACATGACTGACAACACTGTGAAACAAGGACAGGTTGAAGATATGAAAACACCTATGGTCAATGCCTATGGTCTTCTTCCTGAGGTCTCTGTGAGATACTAATAGTTTTGAGAACATATCTCCATCTTCTCTGAGTCCTTACCTGCAGAAGATTTCTCTAACTATAATCCATAAGAAGACACTATACAGTAATGGGCATGGCCATCAGCTTCCCTCTGCTGTAGAACGGTAATGAGCCCTATGTGACTGGACTTTTGAATCAACTGTTAATGAAGGTCAGTGGCACTCAATCTGCACAAAAGCTACAGAAACAGGTACTATTCTTAACACTACTTACATATGCAGAACTTGAGGCTCCTGAAAATAAATAAGGCCACCCAGTTAATCAGATATAAACTCCATCAGTTCAAGTTTGGACTGGCCTGAGCCACCTTAAAGACCTGCTTAGGTTAAAGCTCTGTAGTACTCTGACCAAAATCATTATTAAACTGTGTCTCAAGAAAAATAGGCAGCTAGGCATAACACCATATGCAGATGCTAATTTTACAGTATTTGAATATTCTCTGATGTTCTTCCTAAGAGATGAGGAGCTACAGCTGAGAAGATTGAAGAATCAACTTGGCATTCAAAGCATTCTTAGAACTAGTTCCCTCCTAAGGATTTTGTAAGATGGTGAAGAGAGTCACAGGCTTCAGCTGGTGGAAGAAGGCTGGATATAGGCCCCGAAGCATACAGGTAGTGACAGACAGCTCGGTGAGTCTGGGGAGCATTCAGAGGAAGTGCCATCTCAGGAAATTTGAAGATAGTCACTCAGTGTGAGGTTACTCTCTCCCCCTCCTCCTCTCTCTCCCCCTCCCCCTCTCCCTCTCCCTTCCCCTCTCCCTCTCCCCCTCTCCCTCTCTCTCCATGCTATGGAGTAGTCAAGGATATTGACAAAACGGGGTTCTGTACCTGCTCCAAAACAAATAAAAGAGTGCTAAGGGTCTTTAACCTACATAATCATTTACTCAAGAAGTACTAGTCTAGTTCAACACAAAACCATGAATGTCTGGCCATAATGTTATTTATGTTTTTTGTTTTGTTTTGCTTTGCTTTGTTTGTTTGAGAGAAGGTTTTAATATGTAACCTAGAGTGACATAGAACTCCCAATCATCTACTTCGCCCTCCTAAGTGTTGGGATTGTAATGTTGAAATAATATACACAGCTAGTTGTCAACCAGTTTTCTGGTAACATGGATTTAGCAATTCAAAATCTGGGTATTTGATTGGATTGTAATATTAAGTATGATTGGCACATATACACAGCTAAATGTTGAGAGACACTGTTTGGTGCCCTTTTGCATACATGATAGACCTTTGCATTATAGTCATTACGCCTATCCCATGAGGTCAGTGATGTTATTAACACTCCTAGTTTATAGACAAAGCAATCTGTTCTCTTTCTATACATTTTATTCCAAATGTCGCTACAAAGTAATAGAGAGTGCTTTCTATGTAGAAAAGATGGGCTACTGTTAATTCACAGACATAAGAAGACAGAATGCTAGAAGGAGGTCTCACCAAGGCTACAAGAGATACTTATCAGGAGGGTAGATTTATCACTGGAGGAACTAATATATACTTCTCATTAAAAAAATAAGAGAGAGAGACAGACTCATGAAGTCCTGCTACTACCGTAGCACCACCCAGATTATTTTTGAGCTCGAAGTGTATTTTCCTCAACTATTGTAACATCCAATGGATAAGCTGAATTCATCCTTCACCCCAGCCATTGCCCTCTATGAAGGTAAGTTCCTTGCTTTTTCAACCTACTCACAGAGGTAGCCAGTAAACCATGAGTGGTCAGAACTAGGGCTCAAGCACACAGCCCCTAGAATATCTCTGAAAGGTCTCCTGATTCCAACTTCAGTATCTTCTCACAAATTGTCTGAGAATTAACCCAGATCTCCCTTATTGCTACTGCATTGCCCTCACAGGGGACTGAGATAGAGTATCACACAGGGGACCTAATCCAGAAAAAGAGAGTGTCACACAGACATCTTCTGACCTTAGAGTTTGCTTGTCAAAGAACTTGACCATGACATTTGTCTTTGTTTCCAACATTCTCATTACCAATTTTCAGTCAGTGGAAGGCTGTCCTTATTTCATGGAGGAAGCCTGTAAAATTGCCTTTTAATGCCTAGATGTGTTCTTTCTCCTTGCTTTGTACCAGGGAAATAGTTTAAATTATGCCTATAAAACTAAAAACATTCTTTGATGTTTATGCAGTGCATGTGTATAGGAATACACACACAAACAAAGGCAGTGGCCAAGAGAATGACTTAGATCTAGAAGAATTGGCATGATTATAATAAATAAAAATAATTAAATAGAGATTAATAAAGGTAGTGATTAAATAAATGTAGAAAATATAGATTAGTTGGAGACATTTTGTCTATATAAAAATATAGACATCAGTATGGAGAGGAAGACTGAGCATAGCATAGACATAGATGTGGATTTTAGTTGTTCTCTGAGAACCAATGCCTCTTTTCCTCTCTGTGGCTGGTCCTTCCCTTATATTAGGACAGGCAAAGTGTAACTGTGAGAATGAGGCTTACACCAACTGCTGGGATTCGACAGGGATGGTAATAATGATATGCTGAACATTCACTGCAGAATCCTGGAGGGCACTGAGTAAATCTTCCTGAGCCCTGACACATTGTGTGCTGTTTATGGAGGGGTATGGGTATGATGGAAAGCTGGGTGACATGTCCTTTTGAACATTTCTTCTCTGTGTGAGTGAAATAAGAGAAACCACTTACTTACATGTTCTACATTCTGTTCACATAGCACCTAACAGCCGGGTTTTTGAAATATATGAAAAGACATAGGACTTTTAACTTGGGTAAACTTTTCTGATTTTTAAAAAGTGATCATATGCACATGGATAATATAAATATGTGTCCATGCTTAATGCCTTATCCGCTGAATTTTTATGCAAGTTATTCCTTAGAGGGCTGAAGCCTTTCCAGTATCATTCATTCATTTCTTTTTTGAGGTTTCAGTATTTTATTCAACTTTTATTTAAGTGATCTTAATTATAGCATTGTAAGGGAAGGAGCAAATTCCACACAAAATGGAAGACTCTACAATGTACCCATTAAACTGCTAAAAAAAATTGGGGTGAGGCTACAAGAGGAGTCAGTCAAGAAGAAGGAAGACCAGCGTGTGGATACTTCATTCCTCCTTAGAATAGGGAACAAAATACCCATGGAAGGAGTTACAGAGACAAAGTTTGGAGCTAAAACAAAAGAATAGATCATCCAGAGACTGCCCCACCAGGGGATTGACCCCATAATCAGCCACCAAACACAGACACTATTGCATATGCCAGCAAGATTTTGCTGAAAGGACCCTGATATAGTAGTCTCATGTGAGGCTATGCTAATGCCTGGAAAATACAGAAGTGGATGCTCACAGTCATCTATAGGCTGGATCACAGGGCCCCAATGGAGGAGCTAGAGAAAGTACCCAGGGAGCTGAAGGGGTCTGCAACCCTATAGGTAGAACAACATTATGAACTAACCAGTAGCCCCAGAGCTCATGTCTCTAGCTGCATATGTAGCAGAGAATGGCCTAGTTGGCCATCATTGGTTAGAGGCCACTTAGTCTTCCAAACTTTATACGCCCCAGTACAGGGGAATGTCAGGGCCAAGAAGTGGAGTGGGTGGGTAGGGGAGCAGGGTGGGGGGAGGGTATAAGGAACTTTCGGGATAGCATTCGAAATGTAAATAAAGAAAATATCTAATAAAAAAAAAAAAGAAGGAAAAAAAAGAGGAGTCAGTTGTGATCCCTAGTGTTGCCAGAGTATGACTACAGTCACCCACCCAGCTCAGAGTTGGAGAACCCAGCATCTATTTCATACTGTGGTGAAATGGGAGAAGAAGAAGAAGAAGAAGAAGAAGAAGAAGAAGAAGAAGAAGAAGAAGAAGAAGAAGAAGAAGAAGAAGAAGAAGAAGAAGAAGAAGAAGAAGAAGAAGAAGAGAAAACTACACTATAACACAAGGAAAAATTAAGTACTGAAGACTGGCTCCATCATGCCCACCCTCTCCACCCTAAAAAAATGGCACAAAAGAAATAGCTACCATACCCTAAAGACTGTTTTTGGTGTAAAGCCGGTAACTGGTAGGTTGGGATGGGAACAGGGCATGATGGGAACAGGGCATGATTATTTGTCTAGAAAACATACCTTTCACACAGGTGTGTACATGCTTCCAAGCACATAGAGTCGGGACACCAAGGTTCTATGCTTAGGAAGTCACAATTTCATCTGGGGACTGGATGCAGATTTGTCTACAGGGTCCCAGCTTCCACTTTTAGCCTTGCATCTCTAGAGAGGCTCCATCCCAACCTACACCTACAGCTAAAAAGATCTTTTCTGCAATAGGGTTTCTGCTGTACCTCTGAAATGGTAAACACCTTAAAGCTGAATCATCCTTAGCCTGGAGGTCTAATGTGGTATTTCTCAACTCTTGCATCCCCAACATACAACATAAAAAGGTACACTAAATTCTGAAGGTAGCTGTGTTACAAAGATTAAAAATTAACAATTATACAATATTTATTTGTACTTGAAATTCCAGTCCTAAACCAAGCTTGCATTGACATTCTTGACATCCAACAGGGCTGACAGCATCAGTTTGATACCTGGTTTTAGCGTCTGAGTGTACCCTAAGCCAATCAAGCTGAAATTGTTCATTTTGGCCAAAAACTAGGTATCAGGTCGACCTGATACTTGGCTGCTATTCCAAAGCGAGTGTTACTGTTTCCTGCAGTCCAGGCGAGATTGACAGCAGTCTTCAACTTCTTGTTCACCTTCTGGTAAATGGAGCCACCAAACTCTGTCTGGTCATTCACATTAGTATGAAACTGGAATTCATCCATCTTGTAGCCAAGGTCTCAAAAATTCATCTGGTAGGCAGCTAGTCAACCTTCATAGCCAAACACCAGAGTACCCTGGATTCAGAGTCCAGCGACGTCAAAGTCCAAGTCACAGCCCAGGTTGATGTGTTCCCTCATGTACCCTGTCCTATTTTAGCATTTTTCCCCAGTGTTAGGCAAGAGAGATGAATCAAAGGCCAGCTTCAGTCCATGAGCAAGCTGGTCTTCCACGGTGATCTCAGTGCCCAGGGTGTTGTCTGTGATCCACTTCTCTGTAAATGTTAGCCCATACTTGGTCCATCTGTACTTGGTTTCCAGATTGCCGTTCACTTTTGTGATTTCTGTGTTGGCAGAGCCTGGGCTGGTGAATTCCAATCCATTCTACCACTTCATTTTCAAATAAAATTTTATTAAGCCAAAGCTGTAGCCCTTGGTGAAGACAGCCCTGGTGGCCTTGCCAAGATTAGCATATGTGGGAGGCACAGCTATGGTCTCCAAATCTGTGACTGTTGAAGCAGCAGCAGCTACCATAAGGGTTGCAGCACGGAGGCTGGGAGCCCATTCATCTGTTTGTTAGCCTGTTTTTCTTTTCTTTCTTTTTTTTAAATTTTAAACAAGTTGTTTATTGGATATTTTCTTCATTTACATTTCAAATGCTATACTGAAAGTCCCCTATACCCTCCCCTCGCACTGCTACCCAATCCACCCACTACAGCTTCCTGGCCCTGGCATTCCCCTGTACTGGGGCATATAACCTTTACATGACCAAGGGCCTCTCCTCCCAAAGATGGCCAACTAGGCCATTCTCTGCTACATATGCAGCTAGAGACACGAGTTCTGGGGATACTGGTTAGTTCATATTGTTGTTCCACCTATAGGGTTCCAGACCCCTTCAGCTCCTTGGGTACTTTCTCTAGCTCCTCCATTGGGGGCCCTGTGTTACATCCAATAGATGTCTGTGAGCATCAATTTCTATATTTTCCAGGCACTGGCATAGCCTCACAAAAAACAGCTATATCAAAGTTCTATAAGTAAAATCTTGCTGGCATATGCAATAGTATAGGCATTTCGTGGCTGATTATGGGATGGACCCTCAGGTGGGGCAGTCTCTGGATGGTCCATCCTTTTGTTTAAGCTCCAAACTTTGTCTCTGTAACTCCTTCCATGGGTGTTTTGTTCCCCATTCTAAGGAGGAACTAAATATCCACGCTTTGGTCTTCCTTCTTCTTGAGTTTCATGTGTTTTGCAAATTGTATCTTGGGTATTCTGAGTTTCTGGGCTAATATTCACTTATCAGTGAGTGCATATCATGTGAGTTTTTTGTGATTGGGTTACCTCACTCAGGATGAAAACCTCCAGATCCATCCATTTGCCTAAGAATTTCATAAATTCATTGTTTTTAATAGCTGAGTAGTACTCCATTGTGTAAATGCACCACATTTTCTGTATCCATTCCTCTGTTGAGGGACATCTGGGTTCTATCCAGCTTCTGGCTATTATAAATAAGGCTGCTATGAACATACTAAAAGCATGTGCCCTTACTACCAGTTGGAACATCTTCTGGGTATATGCCCAGGAGAGGTATTGCTAGATCGTCTGGTACTACTATGTCCAATTTTCTGAGGAACCCCCATACTGATTTCCAGAGTGGTTGTACAAGCTTGAAATCCAACCAGCAATAGAGAGATGTTCCTCTTTCTCCATATTCTCGGCAGCAACTGAATTTTTTATCTTAGACATTCTGACTGGTGTGAGGTAGAACTCAGGGTTGCTTTGATTTGCATTTCCCTGATAATTAAGGATGTTGAACATTTTTTTCCGGTGCAGTGCTTCTCAGCCATTTGGTATTCCTCAGTTGAGAATTCTTTCTTTAGCTCTGTGCCCCATATTTTAATGGGGTTATTTGAATTTCTGGAGTCCATCTTCTTGAGCTCCTTGTAAATATTGGATATTAGTCCCCTATCAGATTTAGAATTTGTAAGGATCCTTTCCCAATCTGTTGGTGGCCTTTTAGTCTTATTGACAGTGTCTTTTGCCTTACAGTAGGTTTGCAATTTTATGAAGTCCCATTTGTTGATTCTCGATCTTAAAGCACAAGCCACTGGTGTTCTCTTCAGGAATTTTTTTCCCCTTTGCCCATATCGTCGAGGCTTTTCCCCACTTTCTCCTCTATCAGTTTCAGTGTCTCTGGTTTTATGTGGAGTTCCTTGATCTACTTAGACTTTAGATTTGTACGAGGAGATAAGAATGGATCAATTCGCATTCTTCTACATGATAAACTGCCAGTTGAGCCAGCACCATTTGTTGAAAATTCTGTCTTTTTTCCATTGGAGGTTTTAGCTCCATTGTCAAAGATCAAGGGACCATAGGTGTGTCGATTCACTTCTGGGTCTTCAATTCTATTCCATTGGTCTACCTGTCACTGTACCAGTACCGTGCAGTCTTTATCACAATTGCTCTGTAGTACAGCTTGAGGTCAGTCAAGGTGATTCCACCAGAGTTTCTATTATTGTTGAGAATAGTTTTTGCTCTCCTAGGTTTTTTGTTATCCCAGGTGAATTCGAAAACTGCCCTTTCTAACTTTGTGAAAAATTGAGTTGGAATTTTGATGGGAATTGCATTGAATCTGTAGATTGCTTTCAGTAAGAGAGCCCTTTTGACCATATTAGTCCTACAAATCCATGAGTATGGGACATCTTTCCATCTTCTGAGATCTTCTTCTATTTCTTTCTTCAGAGGCTTGAAGTTCTTTTTTTTTTTTTTTAAGTTTTTATTAGGTATTTTCCTCGTTTACATTTCCAATGCTATCCCAAAAGTCCCCCATACCCATCCACTCCCCTACCCACCCACTCCCCCTTTTTGGCCCTGGCGTTCCCCTGTAATGGGGCATATAAAGTTTGCAAGTCCAATGGGCCTCTCTTTCCAGTGATGGCCGACTAGGCCATCTTTTGATACATATGCAGCTAGAGATAAGAGCTCGGGGGTACTGGTTAGTTCATATTGTTGTTCCACCTATAGGGTTGCAGTTCCCTTTAGCTCCTTGGGTACTTTCTCTAGCTTCTCCACTGGGGCTATAGATCCATCCAATAGCTGACTGTGAGCATCCACTTCTGTGTTTGCTAGGCCCCGGAGGCTTGAATTTCTTATCATACAGATCTTTAACTTCCTTAGTTAGAGTCACACCCAGGTATTTTATATTCTTTGTTACTATCGTGAAGGGTGTTGTTTCCCTAATTTCTTTCTCAGCCTGTTTATCCTTTGTGTAGAGAAAGGCCACTGATTTGTTTGAGTTAATTTTTTATCCAGCTACTTCACTGAAGCTGTTTATCAGGTTTAGGAATTCTCTGATGGAATTTTTGGGTTCACTTATATATACTATCATATCATCTGCAAACAGTGATATTTTGACTTCTTTCTTTCCAATTTGTATCCCTTTGACCTCCTTTTGTTGTCTAATTGCTCTGGCTAGAACTTCAAGTACTATATTCAATAGGAAGGGAGAAAGTGTCTTGTCTAGTCCCTGATATTCGTGGGATTGCTTCGAGGTTCTTTCCATTTAGTTTGATGTTGGCAACTGGTTTGCTGTATATTACTTTGAATATGATTAGGTATGGGCCTTGAATTCCTAATCTTTCCAAGACTTTTATCATGAATGGGTGTTGGATTTTGCCAAATGCTTTCTCAGCATCTAAAGAGATAATAATGTGGTTTTTGTCTACGAGTTTGTTTATATAGTGATTACATTGATGGATTTCTGTATATTAAACCATCCTTGCATCCCTGGGATGGAGCCTACTTGGTCATGATAGATGATTATTTTGATGTGTTCTTGGATTTAGTTTGTGAGGAATTTATTGATTATTTTTTCATCGATATTCATAAGGGAATTTGGTCTGAAGTTCTCTTACTTTGTTGGGTGGGTCTTTATGAGGTTTAGGTATCAGTGTAATTGTGGCTTCATAGAAGGAATTGGGTAGAGTACCTTCTGTTCCTATTTTGTGGAATAGTTTGAGGAGAATTAGAATTAGATCTTCTTTGAAGGTCTCATAGAACTCTGCGGTCATGGGCTTTTTTTTGGTTTGAAGACTATTAATGAATGCTTTTATTTCTTTAGGGGAAATGGGACTGTTTAGATCATTAATCTGATCCTGATTTAACTTTGGTCCCTTGTATCTTTCGTGGAAATTGTCCACTTCATCCAGGTTTTCCAGTTTTGTTGAGTATAGCCTTTTATCTGATCTGATAATATTTTGGATTCCTTCGGGTTCTATTTTTATGTCTCCTTTTCATTTCTGATTTTGTTAATTGGGATACTGTCCCTGTGCCCTCTAGTGAATCTAGCTAAGGGTTTATCTATCTTGTTGATTTTCTCAAAGAACCAGCTCCTCGTTTGGTTGAAACTTTGTATAGTTCTTTTTTTTTTTTTCCCACTTGGTTGATTATAGGCCTAAGTTTGATTATTTCTTGCTGTCTACTCCTCTTGGGTAATTTTGCTTCCTTTTGTTCTAGAGCTTCTAGGTGTGCTGTCAGGCTGCTGGTGTATGCTCTTTCTAGTTACTTTTTAGAGGCATTCAAAGCTATGAGTTTTACTCTTAGGGCTGCTTTCACTGTGTCCCATAAGTTTGGGTATGTTGTGGCTTCATTTTCATTAAACTCTAAAAAGTGTTTCATCTCTTTATATCTTCCTTGACCAAGGAGTCATTGAGTAGAGTGTTGTTCAGCTTCCACAGGAATGTTGGCTTTCTATTATTTTTGTTGTTATTAAAGATCAGCCTTAGTCCGTGGTGGTGATCTGATAGAATGCATGTGAAAATTTCTATATTTTTGTATCTGTGAGACCTGTTTTATGACCAATTATATGGCCAATTTTGGAGAAGGTACCATGTGGTGCTGAGAAGAAGGTATATCCTTTTGTTTTAGGATAAAATGTTGTGTAGGTATCTGTTAAATCCATTTATTTAATAACTTCTGTTAGTTTCAATGTGTCCCTGTTTAGTTTCTGTTTCCATGATCTGTCCAGTGATGAGAGTAGTGTGGTGAAGTCTCCCACTATTATTGTGTGATATGCAATGTGTGCTTTGAGTTTTACTAAAGTTTTCCTAATGAATGTGGATGCCCTTGCATTTGGAGCATAGATATTCAGAATTGAGAGTTCATATTGGAAGATTTTAGCTTTGATAAGTATGAAGTGACCCTCCTTGTCTTTTTTGATAATTTTGGGTTGGAATTCGATTTTATTCAATATTAGAATGACTACTCCAGCTTGTTTCTTTGGACTGTTTGTTTGGAAAATTGTATTTCTGTCTTTGTCCCTGAGTTGGGTTTCCAGGATGCAGCAAAATGTTGGGTCCTGTTTATGTAGCAAGTCTGTTAGTCCATGTCTTTTTATTGGGGAATTGTTTCCATTGATATTAAGAGATATTAAGGAAAAGTCATTGTATCTTCCTGTTATTGTTGTTCTTAGAGTTGAGATTCTGTTCTTGCAGCTGTCTTCTTTTAGGTTTTTTGACGAATTACTTACTTGCTTTTCTAGGGCATAATGTCTGTCCTTATATTAGAGTTTTCCCTTTATTATCCTTTGAAGGGCTGGATTTGTGAAATGATATTGTGTGAATTTGGTTTTGTCATGGAATAGTTTTCTTTCTCCATCTATGGTAATTGAGAGTTTTGCTGGGTATAGTACCCTGGGCTTGCATTTGTGTTCTCTTACGGTCTGTATAACATCTGTTCAGGATCTTCTGGCTTTCATAGTCTTTGGTGAGAAGAGCTTTGTAATTCTAATAGGTCTGCCTTTATATGTTACTTGACCTTTTCCTCTTACTGCTTTTAATATTCTGTCTTTATTTAGTGCATTTTTTTTGTCCTGATTATTATGTGTCAGGAGAAATTTCTTTTCTGGTCCAGTCTATTTGGAGTTCTGTAGGTTTCTTGTATGTTCATGGGCATCTCTTTCTTTAGGTTAGGGAAGTTTTCTTCTATAATTTTGTTGAAGATATTTACTGGCATTTTAAGTTGAAAATCTTCATTCTCATCTATACCTATTATCCGTAGGTATGGTCTTCTCATTGTGTCCTGGATTTCCTGGATGTTTTGTGTTAGTATCTTTTTCATTTTGCATTTTCTTTGATTGTTGTGTTCATGTTTTCTATGGAATCTTTTGCACCTGAGATTCTCTCTTCCATCTCTTGTATTCTGTTACTGATGCTCACATCTATGGTTCCTGATGTCTTTCCCAGGATTTCTATCTCCAGAGTTGTGTCCCTTTGGGTTTTCTTTTTTGTTTCTATTTCGATTTTTAGATCTTGGATGGTTTTGTTCAATTCCATCACCTCTTTGGTTGTGTTTTCCTCTAATTCTTTAAGGAATTTTTGTGTTTCCTCTTTAAGGACTTCTACCTGTTTCGTAGTGTTTTTCTGTATTTCTTTAAGGACCTCTACCTTTTTAGCAGTGTTGTCCTGTATTTCTTTAAGTGAGTTATTAATGCCCTTCTTAAAATCCTCTACCAGCATCATGAGATAGGATTTTAAATCTGAGTCTTGCTTTTTGGGTATGTTGTAGTATCCAGGACTCGCCGTGGTGGGAGTGCTGGGTTCTGTTGATGCCAAGTGGTCTTGCTTTCTGTTAAAGATTCTTATGTTTGCCTTTTGCCATCTGGTAATCTCTGGTGTTAGATGTTCTTCCTGTATTTAGCTGGAGCTTGTTCTGCCTGTGATTCGGTTAGCCTCTGTCAGCACTCCTGGGAGTCCAATTCCCTCCTGAGTCCCAGTAGTCAAAGCCCTCCCTGGAGGCAGACTTTCCTGTGAGGAATTTGCCCAGGGCTCCAGGTCTCAGTTCTGCCTCCTGGCTGAGAATGAAGGCCTGCCTGAAGGGACCCTGTCCAAGAAGCTTCGTTGCTTCTGCTGCCCACATACTCTCCTGTGTAGACTGGTCTCCCAAGATCCTGGGTGTGTTAAGGCCTGCCGAGTTTGTGCCCAAGATGGCATGGGGCTGAAGCCACCGGTAGGAATCCCAGCCTCTAGTTGGGCAGGTTTCCTTTGTCCCTGTTCCTGCTGACACAAGACCCTCTGAGTTTTTTGGAACAGATGTTGTGTTCCACTCATCAGTGATCTCAAGATCCTGGGTGTGCTAGGGTGCCTGCAGCGTGGAGAGTCCTCTGGGGACCTTGGGACCCTCCACCGAGTTCATGCCCAAGATGATGCTAGCCTGCTTTTCTTTATACCTATCATATGAATACATACATGCATACATATATACATACATATGATATACAACCAACAGTGTCCTCTATATGTAATACACACTCCGTTTGCTACATATTTTCATTGTTTTCTTATTTTCCTAGAGATAAGTCATACATGGGTAATACATATACATAGACCACACATATGCATATATGACCTGTATATGTTATGGGTTATATTAATGAGATGACCAGCTTGAATGGCAATGCACATTCTGATAGTAGAGTAGTCCTTTGTGAGCTGGTCCAACCATCATTTTGTGAATGAAATCTCAATTTGAACTCAAGACTTAAGTTCCTGCAAAAAGGCAGTTTAGGGAAATATTTTTAAATATCTTTGATCATCTAATCAGCTAGCGATGTGTTTTGAGAATTTGTTAGATATTGAACCCAGATGCATAAGAATACTGAGAATTGGGTGAGGTGAGGTGTGTGTGTGTGTGTCCATGTTTAAGTGGATAGAACGGGTTTGTTTGAGAAGGGTGTTTCAGTCCTTGTTGAGTTAATTATGTTGTTCTGTTCCAGTATTTACAGAGACAGAAAAAAAAACTGTATATTAAAAGGAGTGTATTCAAGTTGAATAATGGATGGTAAATCATGAATGATATTTTTGCATTAAAATGGGTTCGGACAATAATTTTTTGTTGGTTTTGTCAATTAAAGGCTGGAGGCCTTCTGTATCTACATGCATAAGCTTACCTTAGGATATGGTTTTGCAGTCTCAAGAACCTGGCTGGGGAGGAAAAGTCTGAAGACAAATATTTGGGTAGAGGTTGTTGTTGTTGTTTTGGTTTTTGGTTTTGGTTTTTTGAGACACTGTTTCTCTGTATAGCGCAGGCTTGGGTAGAATTTTTACGTCCAAATTTCAGAGTCTATTATTTCCTCTGTCATCTCTTCTGGAATAATGAATTTTTGCCAGCCCTGTTCAATCTTCTTAAGTCTGACCCAAGTGTTTTTGCTCCTTTGAATGAGTTTAATTTACACCACTACTTTTCCTTTTTGCCAGCTCTTTGAAGATTGCAATCAATTCATTTTTGCCCTTCACTGTACATCTCCAAGGTATTGATTTGCTGGGAATGTATATGTAAATGAAGCTTCCGAGTGCAGTTTCTCTGCTTCCGGGGCTGTTCCTTCTTCCTTTCAGTTCTCTGATGTTGCAGCAATTCTAACTCTACATTACCAGACTCTTGGCCGATTAGCAGTGAGGATTTGTTTAGACACAGCAAACTATATTTTCCTGCTCTAATGAAGCACATAAAATATAATAGCTAGCTCCTCGGCAGGAACAGCTAATTTTCCAAAAGAGGGCTGAGCAAAGGTGGCCTTAGAGCAGAGCTGAGCAGAGATGGAATGAAGATTAATGACAGGTCTACAAAGGACAGTGGGACTGAGAGGAAGCTCAGTGGCTTATATGTGAGTCAGTAAATCAGTGACTCATGTCTACACAGTGCCTCTCTGGCCTCTTAGATGAATAGACATGTTCATTCTCCTATTTAGCGTCTTTTAATTAGGTATTTTCTTCATTTATATTTCCAATGCTATCCCAAAAGTCCCCCATGCACTCCCCCCCATCACTCTCCTCCACCCCAACTCCCACTTCTTGGTCCTGGCATTCCACTACACTTAGGCATATAAAGTTTGCAAGACCAATGGGCCTCTCTTTCAATTGATGGCCGACTAGGCCATCCTCTGATACATATGCAGCTAGACACAAGCTCCACAGGATACTGGTTAGTTCATATTGTTGTTCCACCCATAGGGTTGCAGACCCCTTTAGCTCCTTGGGTACTTTCTCTAGCTCCCCCATTGGGGGCCATGTGTTACATCCAATAGATGACTGTGAGCATCCACTTCTGTGTTTGCCAGACCCAAGAATAGCCTCACAAGAGACAACTATATCAGGGTCCTTTCAGCAAAATCTTGCTAGTGTATGCAATGGTGTCAGCATTTGGAGGCGGATTATGGGATGGATCCCCGGGTATGGCAGTCTCTAGATGGTCCATCCTTTTGTCTCAGCTCCAAACTTTGTCTCTGTAACTACTTCCATAGGTGTTTTGTTCCCAATTCTAAGAAGGGGCAAAGTATCCACACTTTGGTCTTCGTTCTTCTTGAGTTTCATGTGTTTTACAAATTGTATCTTATATCTTGCCTATTCTAAGTTTCTGGGCTAATATCCACTTATTAGTGAGTATATATCATGTGAGTTCTTTTGTGATTGGGTTACCTCACTCAGGATGATACCCTCCAGGTCCATCCATTTGCCTAGGAATTTCATAAATTCATTCTTTTTAATAGCTGAGTAGTACTCCATTGTGTAAATGTACCACATTTTCTGTATCCATTCCTCTATTGAGGGGCATCTGGGTTCTTTCCAGCTTCTGGCTATTATAAATAGGGCTGCTATGAACATAGTGGAGCATGTGTCCTTCTTACCGGATGGAACATCTTCTGGATATATGCCCAGGAGAGGTATTGTGGGATCCTCTAGTAATACTGTGTCCAATTTTCTGAGGATCTGCCTAATTGATTTCCAGAGTGGTTGTACAAGCTTGCAATCCCACCAACAATGGAGGAGTGTTTCTCTTTCCCAACATGCTCACCATCATCTGCTGTACCTGAATTTTTGATCTTAGCCATTCTGACTGGTGTGAGGTGGACTCTCAGGTTTGTTTTGATTTGCATTTCCCTGATGATTAAGGATGCTGAACATTTTTTCAGGTGCTTCTCTGCCATTCGGTATTCCTCTGGTGAGAATTCTTTGTTTGCTCTGAGCCCCATTTTTAATGGGGTTATTTGATTTTCTGGAGTTCACCTTCTTGAGTTCTTTATGTATATTGGATATTAGTCCCCTATCTGATTTAGGATAGGTAAAGATTCTTTCCCAATCTGTTGGTGGCCTTTTTGTCTTATTGAAGGTATCTTTTGCCTTACAGAAGCTTTACAATTTTATGATGTCCCATTTGTTGTTTCTCATTCTTACAGCACAAGCCATTGCTGTTCTATTCAGGAATTTTCCCCCTGTACCCATGTCTTCAAGGCTTTTCCCAACTTTATTCTGTATAAGTTTCACTGTCTCTGGTTTTATGTGGAGTTCCTTGATCCACTTAGATTTGACATTAGTACAAGGAGATAGGAATGGATCAATTTGCATTCTTCTACATGATAACCACCAGTTGTGCCAGCACCACTTGTTGAAAATGCTGTCTTTTTTCCACTGGATGGTTTTAGCTCCCGTGTCCAAGATCAAGTGACCATAGGTGTGTGGGTTCATTTCTGGGTCTTCGATTCTATTCCATTGGTCTACTTGTCTGTCATTATACCAGTACCATGCAGTTTTTATCACAATTGCTCTGTAGTAAAGCTTTAGGTCAGGCATGGTGATTCCACCAGAGGTTCTTTTATCCTTGAGAAGAGTTTTTGCTATCCTAGGTTTTTTGTTATTCCAGATGAATGTGCAGATTGCTGTTTCTAATTCGTTCAAGAATTGAGTTGGAATTTTGATGGGAATTGCATTGAATCTGTAGATTGCTTTTGGCAAGTGTAATGGTTTGTATATCTTTGGACCAGGGAGTGGCACCATCTGAAGGTGTGGCCTTGATGGAATAGGTGTGACCTGGTTGGAATGGGTGTGTCACTGTGGGTGTGGGTATAAGATCCTCACCCTAGTTGCCTGGAAGTCAGTCTTCCACTAGCAGCCTTTGGATGAAGACATAGAACTCTCAGCTCCTCCTGCACCATGCCTGCCTGGATACTGCCATGCTCCCACCTTGATGATAATGGACTGAACCTCTGAACCTGTAAGCCAGCCCCAATTAAATGTTATTTTTTATAAGACTTGCCTTGGTCATAGTGTCTGTTCACAGCAGTAAAACCCTAACTAAGACAGCAAGATAGCCATTTTTACAATGTTGATCCTGCCAATCCATGAGCATGGGAGATCTTTCCATCTTCTGAGATCTTCTATAATTTCTTTCTTCAGAGACTTGAAGGTCTTATCATACAGATCTTTCACTGCCTTAGTTAGAGTCATGCCAAGGTATTTTATATTATTTGTGACTATTGAGAAGGGTGTTGTTTCCATAATTTCTTTCTCAGCTTGTTTATCCTTTGTGTAGAGAAAGGCCATTGACTTGTTTGAGTTAATTTTATATCCAGCTACTTCACCGAAGCTGTTTATCAGGTTTAGGAGTTCCCTGGTGGAATTTTTAGGGTCGCTTATATATACTATCATATCATCTTCAAAAAGTAATATTTTGGCTTCTTCCTTTCTAATTTGTATCCCCTTGATCTCCTTTTGTTGTTGAATTGCTCTGACTAGGACTTCAAGTACAATGTTGAATAGGTAGGGAGAAAGTAGGCATCCTTGTCTAGTTCCTGATTTTAGTGGGATTGCTTCCAGTTTCTCACAATTTACGTTGATGTTAGCTACTGGTTTCCTGTAGATTGCTTTTATCATGTTTAGGTATGGGCCTTGAATTCCTGATCTTTCCAAGACTTTTATCATGAATGCGTGTTGGATTTTTTCAAATGCTTTCTCAGAATCCAACGAGATGATCATGTGGTTTTTGTCTTTGGGTTTGTTTATAAAATGAATTACGTTGATGGATTTCTGTATATTAAACCATCCCTGAATCCCTGGAATAAAACCTACTTGGTCAGAATGGATGACTTTTTTGATGTGTTCTTGGATTTGGTTAGCAAGAATTTTATTGAGGATTTTTGCATAGATATTCATAAGGGAAATTGGTCTGAAGTTCTCTATCTTTGTTGGGTCTTTCTGTGGTTTAGGTATCAGAGTAATTGTGGCTTCATAGAATGAATTGAGTATAGTACCTTCTGCTTCTATTTTGTGGAATAGTTTGTGAAGTGCTGGAATTAGATCTTCTTTGAAGGTCTGATAGAACTCTCCACTAAACTCATCTGATCCTGGGTTTTTTTTTTGTTTTTTTTTTGGTTGGGAGACTATTAATGACTGCTTCTACTTCTTTAGGGGATATAGGACTGTTTAGATCATTAACCTGATCCTGATTTAACTTTGGTACCTGGTATTCGTCTAGAAATTTGTCCATTTCATCCAGGTTTTCCAGTTTTGTTGAGTACAGCCTTTTTTAGAAGGATCTGATGGTGTTTTGGATTTCTTCAGGATCTGTTGTTATGTCTCCCTTTTCATTTCTGATTTTGTTAATTAGGATGTTGTCTCTGTGCCCTTTACTGAGTCTGGCTAAGGGTTTATCTATCTTGTTGATTTTTTCAAAGAACCAGCTCCTCTTTTGGTTGATTCTTTGAATAGTTCTTGTTTCCACTTGGTCGATTTTGCCCCTGAGTTTGATTATTTCCTGCTGTCTATTCCCCTTAGGTGAATTTGCTTCCTTTGGTTCTAGAGCTTTTAGGTGTGTTGTCAAGCTGCTAGTGTGTGCTCTCTCTAGTTTCTTTTTGGATACACTTAGAGCTATGAGTTTTACTCTTAGAAATGCTTTCATTGTATCCCATAAGTTTGGGTATGTTGTGGCTTCATTATCATTAAATTCCAAAAAGTCTTTAATTTCTTTCTTTATTCCTTCCTTGATCAAGGCATCATTGAGAAGAGAGTTGTTCAGTTTCCATGTGAATGTTGGCTTTCTATTATTTATGTTGTTATTGAAGATCAGCCTTAGACCATGGTGATGTGATATGATTCATGGGACAATTTCAATATTTTTGTATCTGTTGAGGCCTGTATTGTGACCAATTATATGGTCAATTTTGGAGAAGGCACCATGAGGTGCTGGGAAGAAGGTATATCCTTTTGTTTTAGGATAAAATGTTCTGGAGATATCTGTTAAATCCATTTGCTTCACAACTTCTGTTAGTTTCACTCTGTCCCTTTTTAGTTTCTGTTTCCATGATCTGTCCATTGGCGAAAGTGGTGTGTTGAAGTCTCCCACTATTATTATGTGAGCTGCAATGTATGCTTTGAGCTTTACTAAAGTTTCTTTAATGAATGTGGCTGCCCTTGCATTTGGGCATAGATATTCAGAATTGAGAGTTCCTCTTGGAAGATTTTATATTTGATGAGTACGAAGTGTCCCTCCTTGTCTTTTTTGATAATTTTGGTTGGGTTGGAAGTCGATTTTATTAGATATTAGAATGGCTACTTCAGCTTGTTTCTTTAGACCATTTGCTTGGAAAATTGTTTTCCAGATTGTCTGTCTTTTTCCCTGAGATGGGTTTCCTGTAAGCAGCAAAATGTTGGGTCCTAATTGTTTAGCCAGTCTGTTAGTCTATGTCTTTTTATTGCGGAATTGAATCCATTGATATTAAGAGATATTAAGGAAAAGTAATTGTTGCTTCCTATTATTTTTGTTCTTAGAGTTGGCATTCTGTTCTTGTGGCTGTCTTCTTTTAGGTTTGTTGAAGGATTACTTTCTTGCTTTTTCTAGGGTGTGGTTTCCGTCCTTTTTTGTTTTGTTTTGTTTTGTTTTTGTTTTTGTTTTTTTTCTGTTATTATCCTTTTAAGGGCTGGATTTGTGGAATGATAATGTGTGAATTTGGTTTTGTCATGGAATACTTTGGTTTCTCCATCTATGGTAATTGAGAGTTTGGCTGGGTATAGTAGCCTGGGCTGGCATTTGTGTTCTCTTGGTGTCTGTATAACATCTGTTCAGGCTCTTCTGGCTTTCATAGTCTCTGGTGAAAAGTCTGGTGTAATTCTGATAGGCCTGCCTTTATATGTTACTTGACCTTTTCCCCTTACTGCTTTTAATATTCTATCTATATTTAGTGCATTTGTTGTTCTGATTATTTTGTGTCAGGAGGAATTTCTTTTCTGGTCCAGTCTATTTGGAATTCTGTAGGCTTCTTGTATGTTCATGGGCATCTCTCTCTTTACAACTCTGGGAAGTTTTCTTCTATAATTTTATTGAAGATATGTGCTGGCCCTTTAAGTTGAAAATCTTCATTCTCATCTACTCCTATTATCCATAGGTTTGGTCTTCTCATTGTGTCCTGGATTTCCTGGATGTTTTGAGTTAGAATTTTTTTTTTTTTTTTTTTTTTGCATTTTGCATTTTCTTTGGTTGTTGTGCCGATATTCTCTATGGAACCTTCTGCAGCTGAGATTCTCTCTTCCATCTCTTGTATTCTGTTGCTGATGCTCGCATTTATGGTTCCAGATTTGTTTCCTAGGGTTTTTATATCCAGTGTTCCCTCACTTTGGGTTTTCTTTATTGTGTCTACTTCCCTTTTTAAGTCTAGTATTGTTTTGTTCATTTCCATCACCTGTTTGGATGTGTTTTCCTATTTTTCTTTAAGGACTTCTACCAGTTTGGTTGTTTTCCTGTTTGTCTTTAAGGACTTGTAACTCTTTAGCAGTGTTCTCCTGTACTTCTTTAAGTGAGTTATTAGTCCTTCTTGATGTCCTCTACCATCATCATGAGATATGCTTTTAAATCTCGGTCTAGCTTTTCGGGTGTGTTGGGGTGCCCAGGACTGGGCGAGGTGGGAGTGCTGGGTTTTGATGATGATGAGTGGTCTTGGTTTCTGTTAGTAAGATTCTTACGTTTGCCTTTCACCATCTGGTAATCTCTGGATTTAGTTGTTATAGTTGTCTCTGGTTAGAGCTTGTTCCTCTAGTGATTCTGTTAGCCTCTATCAGCAGACCTGGGAGAGTAGTTCTCTCCTCTGAGTTTCAGTGGTCAGAGCACTCTCTGCAGGCATACTCTTCTCTTACAGGGAAGGTGCACAGATATCTGGTTTTTCGGACCTGCCTCCTGGCAGAAGATGAAGGCCAGAAACAGGGCCTGTCCCAGAAGCTGTTAGCTTCTGTAATCCACACTCTCACCTGCACAGACTAGTCTCAGAGGGATCCAGGAACCAAGATGGTGACCCCCAGGTGCTCTGACAAAGTCCTCCTGGGCGGGGTGGACACCTCTCCTGTGGCAGGGCAGATGCCTTATGTCTGGAGCCTGAAACCAGGTCTGCCTCAGAACCTGTCCTCTAGGAACCTTGAGGGTGTCCACCAACCCCGCGCCCAAGGTGAACCGGTGCTGGCGCCGACCAGAAGGGATTTGTTGCCCTGGTCAGACAGGCTTTTCTGCTTCCCTAATGCTGTCTCAAGTCCCGTGCTCTTGGATTGGAACAGAAGTTGTGTTCCACTCACTGGTGGTCCTAAGATCAAGTGGAGAGTCCTCTAGGGGACCTTGGGGGTATCCGCCAACTCTGCACCCAAGGTGACCTGATGCTCGCGCCGACCAGAAGGAATCTAGCTTTTTTTAAATTTAATGAATTTTTGATCTGGATTATGAAGTGATCTGTGCTTTAAAAACTCATTTTGCATTTTTTTAAAATTTATAACTCACAGATTTAGAAGAGACTCTAGCTTAGATGAAGGTCACAGAATAGAATTATTAGAAATAGAAATGTGGTCTAGAAGCCACCCGACTCTAAATGAAGTTTTTAAAAATGAAAATAAAGAGAGAGAGATGGGTATAGAAGCATTGATATAGAAGACCCACACCACTGTGAGTCTAACATCTACAAGTTGTGACATTGCTCTAAGAGACATGGGGGAACCAGAATTTTACTTCATTATGAAGTTAATGAAGTAGCCTCATAAGGAGATTGACTATCCTTCAAGTGAATGGGGCCCTACTGAATACAATTAAATCAAATTGTACTTAGAATAGCATGGGGGCTTGGAATGTAGCTCATTATGTAGAGTGCTTGACTTCATGAGTAAAGTCCTGCAGTTCATCTCCAGAACTGCATACACCACATGTGATGGCACATGCTTCTAATCTTGGTGATCCAAACCTCAGAAGGTGAAGCAGGGAAGCAGAAGTTCAGAGCCAGCATTGGCTATATAGTAAGTTTGAGGCCCGGCTACTTGGGACCTTTTCAAGAAAGGAATGAAAGAAAGGAGAGATGAAGGGAAGAAGGCAGGGATGGAAGGAGAGAAGAAATAAAAAAGGAATGAACAAATGAAGGGAAGAAGGAAGTATGGGCAAAGAAAAGAAAAAAACATGCAATAGTGTATGGGTTTGGTGGCTGATTATGGGATGGATTCCCAGGTGCTCATGTGTCTCTAGCTGCATATGTAGCAGAAGATGGCCATCACTGGGAAGAGAGGCCCCTTGGTCTTGCAAACTTTATATGCCCTAGTACAGAGAAATGCCAGGGCCAAGAAGTGGGAATGGGTGGGTAGGGGAGCAGGGCAGGGAGAGGGTATAGGGAACTTTTGGGATAGCATTTGAAATGAAAATAAAGAAAATATCTAATAAAAAAAGAAAAGAAAAATAGGATGAATATGGTTAAACTTGTGTGAAGCAACATCTCAGACTTCCATTTCAATGTATAGAAATATTAAAAAGAAATATGTGAAAATGAAAATTCCAAGTTCAAAAGCAAGAAATAAAGACCCACTGCTCTTAAAAATCAAGAGGAAACTCAAAGCCAGGAGAAGGAGCAGGAAATGATGCTCAAATAGGCCATGAAAGAATTAGCACACATGTAGCCATAACTGCAGGCAATGAAGGTTTAAAGCCCATGGGAGGCAGTTCAGGCTCCACTCTTAGATCAAATTGCACCAAATCAAGACTTAAGAAGTACTGGCTAGTCCATTAAGAAAGAAATAAGGCTCCTAGAACTGAGAATGAAGCTTTCCCTACCTCTAGCGCTCCTGAGAACAATCTCACCAAAACCAAGTTAGGCTTCCCAGCTCTTGCAATAGCGGACATGAGGTCTGGATTTCCTTACACCAATACTTAAAAATTACCATTGAGATTGAAATATGTCTCTCACAGAGGCATTTCTAACTATCATGTTGAATTTCTTCTTTCTAAGAGATCTTGGAAAGTAACATCCACTGGAAATGAGCTCAAGCTTGAGATCCACAAACCAGGACAAAAAAGCAGGCAAAAGAGAACTCAAAACCAGCATCTCCTGTGTAGGTTACAATGATAGAAAGTCACAAACACTAATATGGGCATTCCAAAGGTGTTCCCTAGGTTAAAAACCAGGAAGAAAGACAGACAAGTGCAAAACAAGATGAAAGTAAGAGCATTTGAAAGTTAGCAACTGACTGTCTAAAATCAGAACTGAGACCATTTAACTAACAAGGAAAAGGGGTTGAGGAGTAGCTGTCAAAGACAAGTCAGTCAATAATTTAAAAAAGAGTCCAAAGAACCGATGGTAAATTCATTATAGAAAACTGGAGATGAAAAATAAATGACAAGTTAGGAAATATGAAAGCCAATCAAGGGAAATCAATGTATATTTAATGCAAGATCCAGGTGAGAAAATAAAGAATGAGAAAGAAGTGATATTCGAAGGAATACTTGTAAGAAAACAGCAGACTCTGAGTCAGGCAGCACAGTGGATCCTGGTGTAAGCAGATGATAAAGCTGTAAACCTACTCAAAGCATATATCTGTGAAAATTGGACCTGCATCAGCATAAAGAAAACTTTATATGCTTACAGAGGGGAAAGTAAGTGAAAATAGCAAAGAAGGGTAGTTAGGAAAACAATACACTTTAAATCTGCACCAAGACATGACAGAGAAAGATGAAGTAATATCTTCCAAGTGCAGACAGAAAATTGTCATTCTAGAGCATTATGCTCAAGTAAGATAAAGGATAGAGATGATTTGTGAGTTACACAAAGGGGGGCATTTACTACATTGACTCTGAAGATGAAAGATGGCCAGGATGGAAGTCAATGCAAACAAGAATGGTGAATGGGAAATATTGTCCAAAAGCAGGCAAACAAAAGTACCATTCAAAAATGTCTAGAGAGGCATAGTGGCATGAATATGAAATTCCAGCACTTGGCAGGCACTTGGAGGATCATGGCTTTAGGCAATGCATATATAGCAGGACCCTGTCTCAAAAAATAAAAAATCTAAGAGAGAAATGTCTGATGATGACTCTTCAAAGACTAAAGATAAACACCAAATAATAATAATATTGGATGTGAGCAAGGGAAGGAGAAAAAAATGAGTTCTGTTGTTGCTAGGAGAGTTGGGAGATGCTGATAAGTCTACTCTTACTAAAATACAGATTGTCTGTAAAATTTGTCATGTGTTGTGAGAAAATAAATAGAATGCACAATTTAGAAAACATAGCATAGAAAGCTAAAAATAGGAGTAAATTAATAGACCAAATGGAGGAGGAAAGCCAAAATAATATCAAAACTAATTCAAAACATAACTATTATAGCAGCAATAGGCCCAAAGAGATAAATAATCACAGGAACTGTAAACAATTCAAGCTTATGCTTGGAAAGACAGAAATTTTCCCAGGGATCTATAAATTAAAAAGAATTTGATGCAAAGCCTTGGAATTGCTCTTGTCTTTAGTAATTCCTAATATGACAAGGAATTGCTTTTGGTTTTTTTAGAAAAATATTTTTATTGAACTAATTTGATTTTTTTACATTGCTACTTTTTATTTTTAAAACTAATACAATGTATTTTAAAATACACAACTCAGTACTGACATTTTTAAGTCATCAAAATAATTTATAATAGTTAAATGCCTCTTAAATATATATGATATCTTTTGAAGCTAAAAGTAATATGCATTCAACCAGTTTTTGAAATCTATTTGAAATATTAAAAGTGATAGAAGTAGAAGAAAATCTCTTATAAAGTCCTCTATGAAAGAATATTGTGTCAGGTTCTTGATTAAACAATCTCCATCTCCAAGGGAGAGTATGCAGTGTAACTGTGGCTTCATAGAATGAGTTGGGTAGTGTTCCTTCTGTTTCTATTTTGTGTAATAGCTTGGAGTATTGGTACTAGGTCTTCTTTGAAGGTCTGATAAAATTCTGTATTAAACCCATCTGGTCCTGGGCTCTTTTTGGTTGGGAGACTCAGTGACTGCTTCTATTTCTTTAGGGGTTATGGGACTGTTTAAATGGTTTATCTGATCTTGACTTAACTTTGGCTCCTGGTATCTGTCTAGAAAATTAACCATTTCATCCAGATTTTCCAGTTTTGTTGAGTATAGGCTTTTGTAGTAGGATCTGATGATTTTTTGAATGTCCTTGGTTTCTGATGTTATATCTCCCTTTTCACTTAATCGAAATCCTACAAATCAAGATGCTGAGTAATAAAGTAGTAACTCAATAAACAGCCAATGAGAAACAAGGCCAGCAGCCGCCTTACCTGCTGATGTGTGCTTGAACTTTTCGCTTTTCTTCTTCCTCCATTTCCAAGGCTTGAAAATCCTCCCCAGGTTGGCAAACTAACTCCTCCAGATGGGGAGGGTGTGTGTACTTGGAACCAGCGAGTCAGAATGCATGGCTGCCAGCCTCTCCACTTCCCAAGGAAGTGATGAAAATAAAGAGAAAAGGGGGAGACATGTTAAAATGGGAGCCTCACTGATGGCCTGCGTTACTCATGGTGACATAAACAGAAAGCACATTATCTTTGATTTTTGGAATGGGTCATACCAACCCGTTCTGAAAGCTAGGATACAGCCAGATCCTAGAGATCTAGAACACCTTTAACCAAATTTGCTTATATTTGAAGAGACAGGCTCTCACTGAAACATACAGACTGGCCCCAACCTCCAAGTCTCAAGCAATGCTCCTGCCTCAGACTCCTGAGTAGCTGGGATTGTGAGCACGAGCCAATCCTCCAGTTAGATTTGTTCATCCTTCACTAAGCTGTTAGGGAAGGGTGATGAAGATTTCAGGGGCTCCCCTGGCAGGTGACTGAATTCTCCAAAGGCCATCTGAAGACTTACTCTAGAGTTGGTGTAACTACCAGTGTGGTAATTTCTCAACCATTATATGACAGATGTAACCTCCACAGAATTGTTTGTTGAAAGAAAGGGAGGAAGAAAATATTCATCTGCTGTCTGTTCTGGTGCCCTGCCTCTACGACCCATTTCTTGAAACTTTTTACTGCCTCGCTGTTGTGTTCAGACCTTGGAAGCACTGGGATCTGGGCAGGGAGTGGCTACTTCTTATGGGAAATGGGCAACATTAAAACCACTCACACTTTCAAAACAATTGGAAAGAATTTAAGAAAAGGGTCACAAAAGCTAATTATATTCATATTCTGAAATGTATATATTTAAATTTTGCAACCTAAATTGAAATGTTTTAGCTGAAAAAAAATTTTTTAATTACTTCATTTAAATTGGCACCAAAAATCAAGTCCTAAGAATTTAATAAGGATTTATAATAGAGATTTACAAAGAAATGCTAAATGTTATTTAGGAAAATTAAATGAGTAGCTAAATTAAAAGCTGTAATACATTTGTGAATTTGAAGGTTCAATTTTATTTAAAAATAAATCTGTTCATATGACCTATGGAGTCAATGAAAACCACTATGTGCTTTTAGGAAGATTAACCAACTAAATCTAACACTGATATAAATTGGAAGTGGACAGGGATATCCAAGATAGTCGTGAGGAAGAGCAGTCAAGTTTAAGAATCTGTAATATAAGATGGAAGTACATTTTACTTGGGTTATCATGTGGAATATGGTGCAGAAAGCAGAAAGATGAAGTCAGAGTGGAAAGTCCAGAAGCAGATTCTACACAGCTGGCCTGGTTTGAAAACAGGTGCCACCACAACCAAGTGCAGGAAAAGTGTGTTTTCCTTTCTGGGAAAATAAACATTGAGGGTGTCTTTTGCCTTGCAGAAGCTTTGCAGTTTCATGAGGTCCCATTTGTCAATTCTCGATCTTACAGCACAAGCCCTTACTGTTCTATTCAGGAATTTTTCCCCTGTGCCCATATCTTCAAGGCTTTCCCCCACTTTCTCCTTTATAAGTTTCAGTGTCTCTGGTTTTATGTGAAGTTCCTTGATCCACTTAGATTTGACCTTAGTACAAGGAGATAGGAATGGATTGATTCACATTCCTTTACATGATAACAACCAGTTGTGCCAGCACCATTTGTTGAAAATGCTGTCTTTCTTCCACTGGATGATTTTAGCTCCCTTGTCCAAGATCAAGTGACCATAGGTGTGTGGGTTCATTTCTAGGTCTTCAATTCTATTTCATTGGTCTACTTGTCTGTCACTGTACCAGTACCATGCAGTTTTTATCACAATTGCTCTGTAGTAAAGCTTTAGGTCAGGCATGGTGATTCCACCAGAGGTTCTTTTATCCTTAAGAAGAGTTTTTGCTATCCTAGGTTTCTTGTTATTCCAGATGAATGTGCAGATTGCTCTTTCTAATTCGTTGAAGAATTGAGTTGGAATTTTGATGGGGATTGCATTGAATCTGTAGATTGCTTTTGGCAAGATAGCCATTTTTACAATGTTGATCCTGCCAATCCATGAGCATGGGAGATCTTTCCATCTTCTGAGATCTTCTTTAATTTCTTTCTTCAGAGACTTGAAATTTTTATCATACAGATCTTTCACTTCCTTAGTTAGAGTCACGCCAAGATATTTTATATTATTTGTGACTATTGAGAAGGCTGTTGTTTCCCTAGTGTGGACACTGTGCCCCTTCTTAGAATTGGGAACAAAACACCCATGGAAGGAGTTACAGAGACAAAGTTTGGAGCTGTGACGAAAGGATGGACCATCTAGAGACTGCCATATCCAGGGATCCATCCCATAATCAGCTTCCCAATGCTGACACCATTGCATACACTAGCAAGATTTTGCTGAAAGGACCCAGATATAGCTGTCTCTTGTGAAACTATGCCGGGGCCTAGCAAACACAGAAATGGATGCTCACAGTCAGCTATTGGATGGATCTCAGGGCTCCCAATGGAGGACCTAGAGAAAGTACCCAAGGAGCTAAAGGGATCTGCAACCCTATATGGAACAACATTATGAACTAACGAGTACCCCAGAGCTCTTCACTCTAGCTGCATATGTATCAAAAGATGGCCTAGTCGGCCATCACTGGAAAGAGAGGCCCATTGGACACACAAACTTTATATGCCCCAGTACAGGGGAATGCCAGGGCCAAAAGAATGGGAATGGGTGGGTAGGGAAGTGAGGGGGGTATGGGGGACTTTTGGGATAACATTGGAAATGTAATTGAGGAAAATACGTAATAAAAAATATTAAAAATTAAAAAAATAAACATCATGTCCACTCATATTATATACCAAATTAATTCTGAGCCAGCCACAGATCCAGACAGCATAACAAAACTATATATTTGTTTCTTTGTTTCTTTTAAAGATAAAGTGTTGCTCTGTAGTTGAGACTGGTCTTGAACTCACAATCTACTTGCCTTGACCTTCACATACTAGGATTCTAGGTTTGCCTCATCATATCCTATTTAGAGACACTTGAAAAACGTTCAGGAGATCTTCTTCATTGTATGTGCAGAGAATTCTTAAACAAAATACTAAGTGCAGCAAAATCCTGTCATGTTTCTCTAGGGATAAGCCCGTAATAGGTATCCCATTCCAAGTAGTCAGACACAGAACATACACATATCAACACCACTAAGTGGACTCAGTAGGTAATATATACATACATATACACACACACACATATATATATATATGTATATATATATATATATATATATATATATATATTCACCTCTTCTCTTCTCTTTTCACAGAAGACGTCATGAATTTGAGATTCAGGGGGCACAGGAGGAGGTAGAAGGGGTAGATAGAGGAGGAAAGTATGTAAACACAGTACACTTGCATGAACTGCCCCTCTGCCATTGTATCTGCCTGCATGACTTCTCAAACTGTAAGCCAGCCCCAATTAAATGTTGTCCTTTATAATGTTGCCTTGGTCATGGTGTCTCTTCATAGTAATGAAACCCTAAGATCATGTGTGTGTGTGTGTGTGTGTGTGTGTGTAGTTTTAGGTTTTTATGAGATTCCTGAATGTGAACTTGTGAGTCTCTGCATCTATATGTGTTTCTTATGCCCTTTTCTTTCCTTTTCTCCCTTTGCCTTATGTTTAGTTGTTTTATAATATTTAGATTTGTTTGCTTTTTATTTATTTTATTTTATTTTATCGTTATTCTTTGGATGCCTGTTTGTTTTCTAAGGACAGATAGAAAGGGTGTGGATTCAGATGTAAGGGAGGTGAGGAGACCCTGGGAGAAGTAGAGGGAAGGGAAAACATAATCAGAATATATTGTGTAAAAAAATCTATTTTCAATAAAATATAAAAAGGGAAGTTAAAAGAAAAAAATGTGTGAAATTTGCCAAGAAAGTTAGTGTGGGAAAGGTTAAAGTTTCACACAAGAAGAGCACAGCTGTAATTGTTAAAGACATTACTAACACCATTGAAAAAAACTGTGCTGCCCAAGACCCCATTCACTGACCAACAGTGTGAGCTTCCAAGAACATTTCAAAGGGGGACAGCCTAAACTGAGAACAGCTTTAAAGGGATGCTTTAATCAAAACAACCGTAGAAGGATGTTTCCCCAAGGTCAGCACTTAGAGACTGGAGCTCTTTAGATTAAATTAGGCTGCTGCAACTGTGGTCCAGGCTTGACCGGCTGCATCTCAAGCTGATGGCGGAATGTTGTGGCATCATCCAAGTGGTAGTGATTTTAAGTCATGAAATCTGTACATGTGAGTGGATCACAGAGGCTTACACCAAAGTCTCTAAAAAAACTGCTGTAACCTGACAGTGTGTGAAGGAATTGGGTTCTCTGCAATGAGACCCTTAGAGGTCATTGCATGGCACTGGGAAGATGACACTTGAAGTGCAAAGCAGATTTGGCTCAAGTGAGGAGTTAAACTATAAGCCAAAGTAAATTCTCAGCAACTTAAAAGCCCTCATTGCCATAGCAACAAGAAGACTAACTAATACACTATGGAATGTGAAGTTTACAAAGAACTTCTCATTGTGAAAAAGCCAACCCAGTAGCAGCTAGTCACAGTGCTTGCATAGGATCCGGATGATCAAGAGGTGTTAAAGGTAAAGCTGAACATTATTAGTCACAGACATAAAATGAAAGCTACAGTGAGATGTGCCCCCCAAAACTGACTTTTTAAAAAGCCATTGGCAGTTACTGCAAGTGATATGAAACAGCTGGAGTTTGAGAGAGAACAGTAGAATTTAGAAGTGTCTGCTAATGCTGTGTTGGTGCATACTTAGTGGCATGCTAGTTCAGAAATATATGTGTGCATGTATAATATATATATATAATTTATTGAAGAACCAGGCACCTCAACTCCAAAATTGGAATAATCCAAATTTCATCAATAGTGAAATCAATTACAATCAATTGAAATCAATCCAAAAGTGGGTATTATATGTACAGCACAGGCCACAACAAGAGCTTGTGCAAAGTTAGTAAATGAACTCATAAATATTCATGTTTGTTTACTGGATTTCTAATACATCAACTTTACTGAGAGGAGAGTCACATTCCATACAATTCTCTTAAAGCACGCAACTCATTTATTTTTAAATTCATTCAATTCTTTGCCACAATAAATCTTAGGATATTTTCATTACCCGCTAAAGAAGTTCCAGGTCCATTTCTACCCTAGTATTATACCCCTGCAGTAATTAAGTAATTGGCTTTTGGGCTTTGTATACTTGCTAGCTCTTGTTCATTCAGACAGAGTCATGTAGAATATGGATATTTACATCTGGCTTCTTTCTCTTAGCAGTGTATTCAAGGTCACTGTGTTGCACGCAATACTTCATTTCTGCTCACTGTCAAAAGTGTTCTGTGGTGCAGATTCACTATGGCATTATGCATTCTGTAGCTGGTATATTAGTGTGCTAGATATATACAGTTTATAATACCCATTCAACCTTGATGAGTGAGTTATTCTTACATTGGGAATATTATAAATAGTACCATTGTGAATATTCATATGTAAGCTGTTGTGTGGACATAGGTTTTCAGTTTCCTTGAGGATATACATAGCATGGAATTACTGTGTTGTATGGTAACTTTATGTTTAGCAGTGTGAAGGAAGTCCAAACTGTTTCCTAAAGTGGCCATACTGTTTTACATTGCAGCATAAGAAGATACCAGGTTCTCAGGTTCAACACTTGTTTTCTGACTTTCTGGACATAGCAGCTTTGTGAGCAGTGTGGTGTCACACTGGGGTTTGGGGTTTGCATCTTCCTCATGTCCTCTCATGTCAAGTATCTTTTCCTGTGTACTTGGCCTTCTGTGCGTCTTGTTTGAACAACTATCAGCTCTTTGCCTATTTAAAATATCATGGTGGTTTCTGTGCTGTTAGAGTATATTGCTTTTTTCCTAATCTTACATCTGTCTCACAGGTTTGCATTGATGCTCTCTCTCTCAGCCTCCTTTCCCCTTTCTGACAGTGGCCTGTAAAGCACACAATCTTGATGAAACTTGGGGTTTTTTGTTGTTATTGATGATGATTTCTTTTTAAGACTTAATTGCCAATCCAGGATCATGCTCCTTGAGGGTTTTCTTTTCCTTTCTTACCTTCTTTTCTCCTTCTTTCTTCCTTTTCTTCTTCCTTCTTTGCCTTGCCTTTTCTCTCCCCTCTCCTCTCTTCCCCTCCCCTCTCCTGTCCTTTCCTCCTCCCTCTTCCCCCCCATTTTCCTCCTCTCCTCTCCTCTCCTCTCCTCTCCTCTCCTCTCCTCTCCTCTCCTCTCCTCTCCTCTCCTCTCCTCTCCTCTCCTCTCCTCTCCTCTCCTTTCCAGTCTGCCTTCCCTTTATTTCAGTTCATTTCCCTGTGAGGTCGTGTTTCACTATGTTACCTGAGCTATCCTTGACCTGTGGCCTACTTGCCTCAGGCTTCTAAGTCCTATGATTGTGGGCAGATGCCACCACATGACACTTCCCAAGCTTTAAAAAAATATTACTATTACTATTTTATTTTATATTTTTGTGTTTATTTTGTTATATTCCCTATTGTAGGTAGATAAATGAATAGATGAAGATAGTTAAACAGTCAAGACAGATAGATGCATAGATGATACATACATACATACATACATACATACATACATACATACATACATAGGCTTGTCCTGTTCCTTTCTCCTTCTTTCTATAATTACCCACCTTTAAATAAGACCATCATTGATGTTCAAGAGACCTGTCTCAGTAGTTAAGAGTGGGTGCTTCTCTTGTATAGGACCTGAGTTTGGCTCTTAGCACACATGTCAAGTGACCAGCAACTATCTGCAAACCTAGTTCCGGGGGATCTGAAACCCTCTTATGGCCTCCACAGCCACAGTATGTGCCTGGTATGCACACATACATGCAGGCAAAATACTCAAACACATTAAAAATAAAAATAAATAATTGTAAAAGTATAAAATAAAATAGTAAGATCCTTGTGTGTAGAATGATTTGATGTATTTTTCTCACTTGAAAATTTTTAATCTTTCCACATTCAAAATGACTGTACAATCCCTTATGTCAGGTATATACCATAATGTACTTGTTTCTTTTCATATTCTTGTATATTTGTAAGCTGTATTCAATATTGTGATATTACTAGTAAGGGCGGGCAAGCATTGTATCAGAGCACCCACTTCCTTCTCTAGAATTGATGTCAATTAAGAGGTAAACAAGGGGTCCAAATGCCCCCAGCTTCTTTTTCTAGACTTCATGCAAATTGTTTTCCAGAAAGTTGTGTCAATTCTTTCTCTTCTTGTCTCTGTGACTTTCCGAGTTGTTCTGTAAGATACTTAAAAGCAACCTAAGGGAGAAAGAACTTCTTCTAACTCAAAGTTCCGGGGCCCACACCACTCTGGTAGCAGAGACCTGATGTGAACACCTCCATCTCCTCTGTCTGCAGTTCCCTGCATGCATGCATGCACAGCTGAGTCTGCAGATGCTGATTTGGGGTCCTGCAGGCTCCCAGGAAGCTATAACCTTGCCACAGCTGTCACATTTCCACGATTTCTCAGTGACTTCATACTTTACTTTTAAAGGTCATAAAACAATGACCCATTCATTCTCAGATACCTTTCAAATGAAGCTTTAAAAACTAAATCTCTCACCAATATGACTTCGGAGCTAATGGTATTTTTTATTTAAGGGGAAGCAAAAGTAGTTGCAACAATGTAGGCAGAAAGAACATATCGTCCTGTTCTCTAACTAGGGGTGACTTCCTCTTGGGCAGTGGCTGAGTTTATTGTTGTATTTGGGAGGTGTGTCAAGCACCATTCCTAGTGCTCAGTGTTGGAACCCAGCTGCTTTCTTCTCTTCTCAGGCTGATCGCAAGTCTGTCTTCAGTGTACACAGACACTCAGCATAGATGAGCACAGGCTAGGGGCTCTGTGAATGAGAGGTATTTTCTAATACTACTTATATCAGGCACTCTGCTCATTGCTGTGGCCAGATCTCACCTTGAGCAAAGATGTATGTTGCCTCACAGTTCCAGTGAATCTCGATGGGAAGAGTTGGCAGAGTTCCTGACAGCAGGAGCCCGTGGTGGTGACTCCTCGAATCCTGTGGGTCAGGAAGCAGTGAGTTCAAGTCAGAAGTGTAGGTGGGCAAATGTCGCAGTGCATGTGTATAGGCCAGGGGACAGTATTCGGGGGTTACTTCTCACCTTCTATCTTGGTCCTGCAAATCAAACTCAGGTTGTCAGGCTCCCTGCACATATTTTTACCTGCAAAGCCAGCCCTTGATTCCATTTTAAATGCTATTGTCAACGAGCAAATATGTAAAATCTGAACTAAGTTTCAGTTATAAAGTCTTCATTGGAATTTGCTGTTTGGGAAATGTTTTGCTGCATAAGCAGGGTACAGTTTAGACCCTCAGTCCCTGAGCATGGTCTAAATTTGCCAACTAGTCCCTTTCATTTGGGTAACTGCGTATGTGTATTTTAAAAAAATGTGTTGCCTACCCTGGAGGTTAATTTACATTGAATTTACTAAAAATTAATGTAAACTCTCAGGAGCTCCCTTTTATACTGTGGAAGGCCATATTTGGAGTTAAATTACATTCCTGAAGCAAAACTGTAAGAAAGTTATTTCTTGACCACCAGCATTCACATTTCTTTACATATAAAGATCTTATATGCAAGTCTGTGTGTGTGTGTGTGTGCATGTGTGTGTGTGTGTGTGTGTGTATGCACGCACACATGTAGGTTATTTTGGAGTGATTGGCATCAAACACAGGGCCTTGCACATGACATTTGTAACGCAGCCCCAAGGCATAATTGTTCATCCAGTTTTACTTGGAAGAGCTACAATGACTGAGAAGTCTAATTTAGGCTAAAGGGCTCCAGAAAGTAGCCAGTTTTTTTCAGCTTCAGTTTGAAGGACAAGTGGAGCTCGGTGATTGTAGACTAAAGTTGTGGTTCACTGCAAACTAGGGAGACCTAGGCACTGCAGTGCGATGGAGCCCCAGGGACTGCTCTTTATACAACAAAATAGGGTACACAGAGAAGCAAAGGAGAGGGAAGTGAAACACCTGGAGGATTCCTGGACTCTCAGCCTACAGAATCCACTGTTATTTCTACTTTCATGAACTCAAAATAAAAACAAAGACTGCAGAATGAATATGGCAGAAACCTTTGTCTTCAAACTATGTCTGCAAAGTTGAAAAGCAGAATTTTAAAAGCACTAGTCCATTCTTCGAAAAGCCAGACTCTGCTCCGAGGATGTTGCATACCATTCATTTAAAATGAGTTGAAATGGTTTTTAATTGGTCCTTATCCGGGTGGCTTACCCCACTTTCCATTCCACCAGCTTGCTCAAATGGCACAGTGAATTACTTCCCGTCAGCGGCTGTGAAAGCCTGATAAGGCAGGATAATGTATACAAATGATTTCGTCTCCGAAAGAATCCATCCAGAAGAATTGTCAAATTATTTTCAAATGGTTGTAGCTCTTATTGAAACATTGCCAGAAGAAGTTTAAAGCCTTTGCTGAAGTATGTGACATTGCTATTCAGCTGTTCTATCATGGAATCGTGGGGTGTTTAGATCGGGGCATACTGAGGGACTGTCTCTTCCAGAGCACTTAGCTTTTCAAATGAGGTAAGAGATCCAGAGCACTTAGGTGTCTTGAGTAAACTGGAGATAAAGTGTCTTAAGTCTAAAGGGTGACAGTCACTTACTTAATTGTACAGAAGAATGAAAGGTGTCTACCAGTCCTTTGTAAGTGACAGGTGGGAAATGGAAGGCGGAAGTGATGGAGGAACATGTTGTTGAGAAAAATAGATGTCTTATTAGCATTGGCTACACTCTTAAAAATAGTTATAGCTTCAAGTAAGCTCTGAGCAGACAGAAATGAAAGTTTTCTACTAACTATAGAAATTGGGTATTTAAGATGTACATTTTAATAACTCCTGATTTCAACACGTCCTGTTAGCCCACCAAGAACTATCAGTCACCTTGAGCTCTGCATGACTAAGATGCTGGCTTTCTTTGGCAGAAGTAGACTCTGGACGTATGATTGCTGCAGAGAATCTTCTTGCTCTCTAGAGCGTGTTTGCTTGTAACACAGGCACCATATTCAGCCAGGGAGCATGGCCTTGGTTACCTTGGCAATGACTTGGCATTTGGCATGTGAAAGCAGGAAGGGTGGCTAGAAAAACTGGCCAGGCTCAAGGAAATTGCTCATCTTATAACTTCTCTTGGCAAGTCTTGTGACCCAGTGACTCCTTTCTTGACTTGTGAAGAGTTTTTTGATACCCTGGGATGGCCTTGCTGCCGTGGATATCACTAATAGATGCAAGCTTAAAATTATGACATGATACAATATTACTTCCTACAAAACTCATTTAAATTTTTGTGGTTGCATGGTTTCATAGATTCATAAATTACTTTATTCATATGAATCATTCTAGTTCCTTGAAAAATGGATATTTGCATAATTATTAAAGTAACCTTTAATTTACTAAAAAAAAAAAAAACATAGTAATTGATAAGCAATTGGGCAGATGGTCTGTGAGAAAGAATGCTGGTTGCATCTCATATTTACTGTTTTCTATCCTGGCAACAGAAGCCTGCTATAGCCAGATGTGTGTCCATCATGATGGAAGACAGCATTGCTCAGGTCCTTTGCAGCATGATAGAGCCACCTGAATAGATTTGAGTGGAAGTGATGTAGTCAAAAATGTTGTCCAGGACCTCTAAGAGTTCTAAAACTGAGAGACCATAGCCCTTCTTTGTCTCTTCTTTTGGCTAGGTGGATTGAGAGGGGTTAGATAAAGCTGGAGGATCAGCATGAACACAGATGCATTATGGGAAAGGTGTGCGGCAAAGTGCAAAGGGATAAGGGCTGCTGACACCAGAATGCTCTGTGCCATCTCTGGACCCCATTCTGTAGAGTTTCATTTGGTCGCATAAAAACAAACATCCTTTTTAAAAGCCACTTTAAAAAAGAATTATTCATTTGTTTTATGAATCTGAGTACACTGTAGCTGTCTTCAGACACACCAGAAGAGGGCATTGGGCATGTGGTTGCCAAGAATTGAACTCAGGACCTCTGGAAGAGCCATCAGTCCTCTTAACCACTGAGCCATCTCTCCACCCCCACCCACTTTTTAATGGATTTTTTGGTTTTTTCGAGACAGGGTTTCTCTGTGTAGCCCTGGCTGTCCTGGAACTCACTCTGTAGACCAGACTGAGCTCGAATTCAGAAATCTGTCTGCCTCTGCCTCCCAAGTGCTGGGATTAAAGGTGTACGCCACCATGCCCATCCTCTCCAGCTCCTTAAAGCCATTGTTACCGTTGGCTTTCCAGATATACCCAGCTAAATAATATTAAATTATATATACATATACATATATATTATAAGTATACAAATATATATAATTTAATATACATTATTCAAAGTACGATCTATATAGGAAATTCAGTCTACAGCTCTTGCTACCCAGAGTGCTTTACTAATTGCCTTTCAGATGCATCATTCATGGTGCTTGGAGTGCTTTGCGTCATCATATTGAGATTTTTGAATAATTTTCTCCTTATATGCTGTGTAGGGACTTGAAAAGAATCCTAGACAAGAAGTTCAGAAGCCTAAATTCTCTACCACCTGACTCTTTAAGTTGGTGTGATGTTCTTTAATTAACATTCCAATCTGTGTCTCTTCCTCTGTAAAAATATGAAATCTGGGCTAAATAGTCTCCATAATTTTGTAAGCACTGCAGACTGCTTCCTCTGAAAACTGGTTCTGGGTCCTACTGACATATGCAAATTTAGCAGGCCATGGGTACTGAATCTGCAGAGTCAACTGAGTACAGATCAAAAATGCTGCTCTTGAAACTGCATCTGCATGAAACAGGTACAGGCTACCTCTTGTCCCCACTCCCTCAGGAACCACCGTTTTCACCACATTTGCACTGTATTTGATATTTATTATAAGTCGGCTGAGGTGATTTGTAGTGTTCAAGAGGTTTGATGCAACGCTACCCCATTTTATAGAAAGGACTTGAGCCTCTGGTAGTTTGGGTGTTCTTAGAATTGGGAAGGAACCTAGAGCCAATAATTCTAAGTTTCCCAGGAACTTACCAAGTGCTTGGTGTGTGTAGGCAATTGTCCATCAGTGCATTACATAGGATATGGATGTGTTGCTGAGAGGAGGGCCACTAAGCTCATTTTTAAAGGAATCTACATTTTAATTGTGTGGAAAATTATGCAAATGTGGAGTTACAGAAATTTGAATAACCAGTGACCTCTTACTTGGGTCCACCATGTCTTTTGTACTCTCATAAGACTCTGCAGGTTAAATTTTACAGAAAGCTAGCTCTGCGGCTTACAGTAAGAATTCTATTTTAATTTCAATGGTTTTTATTTAATGTCATAAAATCCCGTCGTACCCCATTTTTATTCCCTATCTTAGACTAACTGATTGGCTATGATAATAACTGTGCACCCTTTCTCTACCACTAACTGTGCTCAATCTCTCTTCTAATGCTACATATGAGGACAGCAAACATGCTATTGTCCACTGATTCCCTCTGTGTTGAAAGAATTGATGAGAGAAATCAGAAGAGGATTTTCTGGAGGAGCTGAGTTTTGACTTAGAATTTTAAGGAGATGATAAATTTTGGTTGCCACAGAGTTCTGGATAGTATCTTAATGGGGGTAAAGGAATACAAAGACTGGACAGGGTTCCATACAATGAAGCAGCATAGGGCAGGTGATGGAAGTTGGTTGAGGGTGGGTATATTGTTTTGTGAACTGCTGTGATAAGGTATCTGTGAAAATAAAGGAGGGAAACATTATTTGGCTCAAATTTCAGAGGTTTCAATCCATAGCAATCACGGCTGTGTGTCTGTAGGGAGGCAGAGGAAAGGATGTGGAGGAAAGGATGCAGGAAACACAGACAGTCATGTCATGGTGGCTGGGCAACAGAGAGTAAAGGGTCTAGGGTTGAGTCATACCCTTTAAGATACACCCCATGTGACACACTTCCTTCAAATAGACACCCTCCAGTAGCCCACTCAGTTACCAGTTCACCCAGGAGCTAATCTGTGGATCAGTGTAGCATCTTACAAGCTAGTTGTCTCTCAATAGCGTCACCATCTGGCTCTTTGGGGTGACACATCTATTCCAAACTATAACAGTAGGGTTTTAAGGCAGTGGAACCCTAGAACTTCCCTGCCATTTGGTTTCCACTGTGACTTAGTTCTTGATATCAAATGGTACCCTTAAGGCCAGTATTTGTTAGGTGTGAGAGAAGCTTATGTAGAAAAGAGATGGGGAAGAATACAACTCTGGGAAAAATAATTTTTGAAGATATCAAGCACAGCACAGCAGAATTATCACTGCAAGAATATGCCTCTCTGTGCAAGAGATATTCCTGTTTGCATATTTGCGTTTCATGCTTCGTTGTGCAATTATGTGGTGTGGGTGAGATAAAGTTGCAGGAGGAACTTAGAATTGCTTGACTCTTCAAAGTTAAGTCAGCTGTGACTTCCCACTAATAAAGTATCTTCATGAGTTTAATTTTCCTGCCAATGTTTGTGTGCACATGTACATGCATATGTGTGATATTTAATGGCAGGAGAATAAATAGGGAGCTGACGTATGGCAAGTGGTTGGTTCACCTGAGTGGACCATCACCGAAATAATCAGAAGTATAAGAAGTGGGGAAAGTCAATGTATTTTAAGTATCAGCTCTAGTTCCCACTTTCATAGTACAGACTTGCAGATTCAGGGTGGTCCATAGTGACCAATTTAGACACTGTCACAGTAACAAAATACCCAGCCACTGCAAATATAGAAGTCTATTTTCAAACAGTAAATTAAGTTCACTACTAGGCTGTGTTGCTTTCAGAAAAAAACAAAAAAACCAAAAAAAACAAAAAACAAAAAACAAAAAACGTATGGCGTCTTCTTTCTCAGCCATCTCCCAGATACTCTGTCATCTTGTCTGTGGCTGATAACTATGCACTGTTTACGGAGGCTTATCATGAACATCCACTAAAGAAATTCCAGAGCACATCTTGAGAGGTGGGAGGGAGCCACATCCTCCTCACTGGGTCTCTTTTATAGAACTAATTTCTTGTATTCCTTTCACCTGCTCCTCTTCATCGAGTCACTCACAAGAACATGTACAGTTAGCATGAATTTGCTTTGCAGTGATCCTATACAAAACCATCGCAAAGCTTTATGTTCCGATGTTTACCAGGTTTCAGATTTAACTCCTTTTGGTAAGGTATAAGTCACTGCTGGATGCCCCCTGTCCTAAAGGAAGTGCAAGAAGCCCCTGGTGTTCAACACTTCAGAAAATCTGAGAAAGGAACTTCAAGTCAAGAAGTCATTTTTTTCACTTCTGAGTTGTGTGTTGTTTAAGCCCTTGTAACTATTCCATGGCAGCATGACCTTGTCCTGGGGTCATTGATGTGACATGGGTTTTCATTCTTCCTATCCCTTGAGACTTGTGCTTCTGTTGAGACTCCAGAATTTCAGATCCTTTATCTAATATCCTAGGCAATAAATAGGAGAGAGCTGTGTATCACAATGAACTGAGAACCACTCGACTCCTGGATCATTGTGTTTGTAGCCACTGCCATTTTCTTGGCTAGAAAGAAGTGCTCACTCTCTGTCTACCAAACTCCAAAGCTTTAGTGGGGTTATTCTCTGGGTTTCTAGCCATTTCTATTTTTGACTCTAACACCTAAAGTTTTTGAAAAGGTAACCTAAAATGTCTGAGCATCTCAGACCTCAGAAGTCCTCCCTAGGAAAATGAGGGCTCAGTCTTCCTCATTTAACCTCTGTCCTTATTGCAGTTGTAGAGAGAAAAGGCATAGATTTGTATTTAAATAGAGTGTCCTGAAAGTACATAAAAACAAGGAGGATGTAATTGCTGGATATAGAATTCACTGATATAAACTCTTTGACCAATAGAGAATAACCAGTTTTTAAATTTATTTTCATTTTTATCAATCTTTAAGTTCACTTTCAAAGCAAAGGGTGTCTCTTATTATACTTTTATAAACTAAGCATACAAAGGAAGTTTTTTAACTGTATCTATCTTGTAACTTGTTCTTGAGTCTTCCTCCCCACTCCCTTTTCATGTCTCCCTGCCACTCTTTTAATTGCCTCTCTGCCCTGCCATGGTCCCCATTCTGCTTGCATGGCACAGGTATTCCTCCCCTCAGCTTAGGGCTTCTTCCTTACTCACGGTGGCACTTACCTATGCACACAAAGACAGACTGATATTCAGGTTTTGTATACAATAGAAAACATGTTATATTGTCTTCCTGAGTCTAATCTGTTTCACTCAACATAAAGACTTCCAGTTCTATCCATTTTCCTGCAAATGTCAGAATATCAGTTTTCTTCATGGTTCAACAAAATTCCATTGTGTACATGTACCTCTGTTTGTTCCATTGATAGACAGGTTGGCTGGTTCCATGCCCTGGCTATGGTGAACATCACAGCATTAAACATGTATGTGTGTGTATCTTGTTGATAGAATACTCTGGGTATTACATAGTTCTTTTTTTTTCCCCAGTGATTTCCATGTTGATTTGCACAGTGGCTGCACCAATTTAGATTCCTATCTGTAGAAACAGGTTTCCACCTCACCTGCAGCCTCACCTGTAGCCTCACCTGCAGCCTCACCTGTAGTCTCACTTGCATCCAGGCCAGCACATTTGTTGTTTGTACATTTGTTCCCCATCCATTTTATGTTTTGGTTTTTGTTTTGCTTTTTCCTAGACATGGTTTCTCTGTGTAGCACTGGTTGTCCTGGAACTCATTTTGTAGACCAGGCTGGCCTGGAACTCAGAGATTTGCCTGCCTCTGCCTCCCCAGTGCTGGAATTAAAGATGTGCACCAACCACTGCCTGACTTGTAATTGATTTTCTCAATAATAGCATTTTTGATCTGAGAGAGATAGATGGAATATCAAAGCAGTTTAATTTCCACTTGACCAATGGCTAAGAATGTTAAACATGTCCTCAAATATTCACTGAAATTGTATTTCTTCTTTTGAGGACTATCTGTGCAGGTCAGTAGTCAATTATTTATTGATTAGACAATTTTGGCTCAGATTGTTCAGATTTCTCATTGTTTATATGGTCTTGGTTTAATCTCCTTACTGTTGTGCTCTTGTTTATATATTCTTGGCTTAATTTCCCATTCTATGTGCTGTCTCTTCCCTATGCCGATTATTCCTTTTGTGTGCTGAAGCTTTTTAAATTAATGTACTCCTATTTGTCAATTTTTAGAATTAACTTTCCCAAACTACTGGTGTCAATTTCAGGAATTATTTGTTTATGTCAATATTTGAAATGTTTTCCTTAGCAGCTTCAGTATTTCAAATTTTATTTGAAGGCCTTTGATCCATTTTGAACTGACTTTTGTGTAGAGTGAGAGATATACATCTTATTTCAACTTTTTGCATGGAAATATCCAATTTGTCTAGCACCATTTGTTGAAAAGGATGTTTTTTCCTAATATGTATTTTGATTTTTTTTCAGTCAAAAAACAGTGATTGCAGCTGTGTGCATTTGTTTCTGGTTTTCTGATTTTATTTCACTGGAATTTGTGTCTTATTTGTGATAGCGCATTTCCATTTTGGTCACTATGACTCTGTAGCATGATTTGAGTTCAGATATTATGACATTTCAAACACTGCTTTCTGACAGGGATTATTTGGACCCTTTAACTGTGATCATGGTGTTATTATGTGTTGCAAGGTATGACACTTTCCTTCAGAGCCATAGATCCTCTGCTGAGAATCACAGGAAACTAAAATCTAGGTGCTGACAGAGCTGTGCTCCTTCCTAGGGACTCCCAGGGGTTGGTTCCCTTCCAAGAACTGTAAGGTTCTTTCTCAAGTTCAGCTCCTTGAAGTTGCTGTACTGATCGCCTAGCTCTTGCCACACTTGGGCTGGAGCCACTCTTAACTCCCTGAGGCTCGCTAGTTCTTATCCAAAGCTTTTCTGTCACGTAATCTTTTCCAGCTCAGAACCACCAAATGTTTAAATCTTTTTCACCCTTATAATCTCTTTGACTTTCTCTTCTGCCTTTAGCTAGAGAATTTTTAGAGGTTTATGAAAGTAGAGTGTGCCGACAGAGTTAACTGGGGAAAACTCTTAAAACCTACAACCTCCATATCTTAGTGTTTTTACTTTGTGGTCTAACAAACTCATATGTCTCATGATTAAGACATTGCCATGTATGGTATATCCTTCTGACAATGAAAATACCTTCTTGTGGGAAAATAAAATATATAGCCTTTGATTAACCACTTTTGAGGTCAAAACACAATGAATTCACAAAATAACCTCCAGAAAGGAAACAAGCAAAACCCCAAATGTGTAATTTTCAGGAAATAGCCAGCTGGAAAGGACATGATAAAATGGAAGCTATACAATAGCTAGAAGAGAAGGAACTAGAGAAAAAGAAGGCAGACAAACAGGAAGAGAGAATATCTATAAGATAGAAAGATTTATAATAGAAATATATATCTATAAGTATATATAATGTGTAAAAATATATAGTTAATTTTTATCTATATCTATGTAATATATTACATACATACACATATATATATATATGGCAAAACAGGCGCATGAATAAAGAAATAGTTCCATAAATAAAGATTTATTGAAAGACCTCTGAGCATCTAGGGTCTGTATCATCTCTTACAGTGATGTATTTCCTAATTTGTCTAAAATAGGTCCTAGCATGTTCTGATTGCACTGATATAGTTATCAGTATCTTGATTTGTACAACATGACAAATCTCCTCTTTCTAGGGTTCTCTTTAGAAGGTAGATTAACTGTCTGCTTTTTGCACATTTAAATTGTAGACAAGAACATCTGAGACCACATGGGTTGGATTTAGAATCCTGAAAAACTCATTAGGAACTGGCTTGGGTCTCCAAATCAAGTTTCTAATGCCTGAATCCATCCTTTGTTTCTATCTGTCTCTGACACCCACAGTTTGTAAACTCTGTTCATAGAACTGTAAATGCCTGTGTTTATATTTTAAAGTAACTTTTCTTTGTTAACTCTTAATACATGATCACATAGCACATAACTTTAAATGTGACACTTGACTTTTAATAGGAAGGAAAATGAGAACCTCTTCTCTCCTAGATAGTAAATCTAAATTTGTTTTCTACTATTTTTTTTCTTTTTTCTGCATTAAAATGTCAATTTTCCATTATCATTTGGGCTCTCTTTAAACACTTTAAATTCTAGAAATTGCTTCTATTCTTGCATGCATCTTAATTACTCTGCATTGTTGGTCACGAGTAGAAATAGTGTTGATAAACCAAAGACCCACACAAGGTTACTTCTGACTTTGGATAAGTGTGTATCTGGGTTGGAAGTTATTCAACCACACTTGCCTCGCAGTTATGTTATCAGCAGGAGTGTTTATTTCATTATAAGATATTTTCAGTTTTGGTTTCAGTAAAATTAATTTTCATGCCCTACAGATAATTCAGTGTCTGTGCTGTTCTGGACCACAATGCTAGGACATAGTGAATTCGTTTGCTAACCAATTTCCCACAGAGAAAATTAGCCTGTGGCACCATGATCTAATGACATGGCAGAGAGGTGAAAAAGTCACCTTCAAGGTCAGGCAGATGTGATGCAACTCTGACTTTGCTCTGAGGAGCCATGTGACCTCAGAAGACACTCATTTTTTTTTTCTAACAACTAGTATCTTCAAAAGCAAAACTGTGATGCCGTTAGCAACTCGAAGATGATGGAAGGGTGACACAGACTGGCATTAATAAGAAATCGCTACCAGACAGAAGTTGCAAATTGATGAGTTATCATTGCCTTTCCATATGGGTGTCTGGGAGTCAATCTGTAACCTTGGGCCCTCATCTAACCGTAACCTCAAGTATGACTCTGTACTGGAAGAACCTGTCTGAACTTAAAACTTTTTACTGCCATTCTAATTAGAGTTGGATTTTTTTCCTATTATACCTTCAGGTGTAGTGAACTACACTAAAAGAAGTTTAAGTATTTTATTCACTCATTTTACAGAGAAATAACATAAAATACTCTCTTAAAAGATGAGAAACTTTAGATTGTATGAGATGCCTAAAAACAATAGCCCTCTCACCTTATTAGTATTGCCATTTTGATAGTAAACGCTTCAAGTTCAAAGTTCTTACCATGAAGAATTAACATTAGCCATTGTTTTTTGAAGCAGTAAAAATCTATTTTGTGTTTTTTTAAATAAAATTTTAATACACACACACACACACACACACACACACCTAGCCTTAATAAGTATTAGAGAGGGGCAGGGAGCGCCACCTTGGTTCCGAGACTCCGCCGAACTTAGGAACTTAGTCTGCACAGGTGAGAGTGTGCACCACAGAGGCAGACAGCTTCTGGGTCAGGCAGGAGCCGCTGAGGAAGCACCCTTTTGGGGCCGCAGATATCCGGCACCCTCCCAGCCGGAGGACAGTGGTCCGCCCTGCACGGGAGCCCTCTGCCTCAGGAGCAGGGAGCGCCATCTTGGTTCCAGGACTCCACCGAACTTAGGAACTTAGTCTGCACAGGTGAGAGTGTGCACCACAGAAGCTGACAGCATCTGTGACCTGCCAAAGCAACACAGCATCTGGGAATGGTCCTGTTTTGGGCCTTCTTCTTTGGCCAGGAGGAGGTCCAAACACCAGATATCTGTGCACCTTCCCTGTAAGAGGAGAGCTTGTCAGCAGAGAGTGCTCTAACCACTGAAACTCAGAGGAGAGAGCCTGTCTCCCAGGTCTGCTGACAGACGGTATTCAGAATCACCAGAAGAACAACCTCTGAACAGAGACAACTATAACAACTAACTCCAGAGATTACCAGATGGCGAAAGGTAAACGTAAGAATCTTACTAACAGAAACCAAGACCAGTCACCATCATCAGAACCCAGCACTCCCACTTCGCCCAGTCCAGGGCACCCCAACACACCCGAAAAGCTAGACCTGGATTTAAAAGCATATCTCATGATGATGGTAGAGGACATCAAGAAGGACTTTAATAACTCACTTAAAGAAATATAGGAGAACACTGCTAAACAAGTAGAAGACATTAAAGAGGAAGCACAAAAATCCCTTCAAGAATTGCAAGTAAACATAACTAAACAGGTAGAAGACATTAAAGACGAAACACAAAAATCCCTTAAAGAACTGCAGGAAAACACAACCAAACAGGTGAGGGAATTGAATAAAACCATCCAAGACCTAAAAAGAGAAGTAGACACAATAAAGAAAACCCAAAGTGAGGCAACGCTGGAGATAGAAACCCTAGGAAAGAAATCTGGAACCATAGATTCGAGCATCAGCAACAGAATACAAGAGATGGAAGAGAGAATCTCAGGTGCAGAAGATTCCATAGAGAACATCGGCACAACAATCAAAGAAAATGGAAAATGCAAAAAGATCCTAACTCAAAACATCCAGGAAATCCAGGACACAATGAGAAGACCAAACCTATGGATAATAGGAGTGGATGAGAATGAAGATTTTCAACTCAGAGGACCAGCAAATATCTTCAACAAAATTATAGAAGAAAACTTCCCAAATCTAAAGAAAGAGATGCTCATGAACATACAAGAAGCCTACAGAACTCCAAATAGACTGGACCAGAAAAGAAAAACCTCCCGACACATAATAATCAGAACAACAAATGCACTAAATAAAGATAGAATACTAAAAGCAGTAAGAGAAAAAGGCCAAGTAACATAAAAAGGCAAGCCTATCAGAATTACACCAGATTTTTCACCAGAGACTATGAAAGCCAGAAGATCCTGGACAGATGTTATACAGACAATAAAAGAACACAAATTCCAGCCCAGGCTACTATACCCAGCCAAACTCTCAATTAACATAGATGGAGAAACCAAAGTATTCCACAACAAAACCAAATTCACACATTATCTTTCCACGAATCCAGCCCTTCATAGGATAATAACAGAAAAAAACCAATACAAGGACGGGAACCACGCCCTAGAAACAACAAGAAGGTAATCCCTCAACAAACCTAAAAGAAGACAGCCACAAGAACAGAATGCCAACTTTAACAACAAAAATAATAGGAAGCAACAATTACTTTTCCTTAATATCTCTTAATATCAATGGACTCAACTCCCCAATAAAAAGACATAGACTAACAAACTGGCTATACAAACAAGACCCAACATTTTGCTGCTTACAGGAAACTCATCTCAGAGAAAAAGATAGACACTACCTCAGAATGAAAGGTGGGAAAACAATTTTCCAAGCAAATGGTATGAAGAAACAAGCTGGAGTAGCCATTCTAATATCTGATAAGATTGACTTCCAACCCAAAATCATCAAAAAAGACAGGGAGGGGCACTTCATACTCATCAAAGGTAAAATCCTCCAAGAGGAACTATCATTTCTGAATATCTATGCTCCAAATACAAAGGCAGCCACATTCATTAAAGAAACTTTAGTAAAGCTCAAAGCACACATTGCACCTCACACAATAATAGTGGGAGACTTCAACACACCACTTTCACCAATGGACAGATCATGGAAACAGAAACTAAACAGGGAAACAGTGAAACTAATAGAAGTTATGAAACAAATGGATCGAACAGATATCTACAGAACATTTTATCCTAAAACAAAAGGATATACCTTCTTCTCAGCACCTCATGGTACCTTCTCCAAAATTGACCACATAATTGGTCACAAAACAGGCCTCAACAGATACAAAAATATTGAAATTGTCCCATGCATCCTATCAGATCACCATGGACTAAGGCTGATCTTCAATAACAAAATAAATAATAGAAAGCCAACGTTCACATGGAAACTGAACAACACTCTTCTCAATGATACCTTGGTCAAGGAAGGAATAAAGAAAGAAATTAAGGACTTTTTAGAGTTCAATGAAAATGAAGCCACAACATACCCAAACTTATGGGACGCAATGAAAGCATTTCTAAGAGGAAAACTCATAGCTCTGAGTGCCTCCAAAAAGAAATTAGAGAGAGCACACATTAGCAGCTTGACAACACAGCAAAAGCTCTAGAACAAAAGGAAGCAAATTCACCCAAGAGGAGTAGACAGCAGGAAATAATCAAACTCAGGGGCAAAATCAACCAAGTGGAAACAAGAAGAACTATTCAAAGAATCAACCAATCAAGGAGCTGATTCTTTGAGAAAATCAACAAGATAGATAAACCCTTAGCCAGACTCACTAGAGGACACAGGGAAAGCATTCTAATTAACAAAATCTGAAATGAAAATGGAGACATAACAACAGATCCTGAAGACATCCAAAACACCATCAGATCCTTCTACCAAAGGCTATACTCAACAAAACTGGAGAACCTGGATGAAATGGAGAAGTTCCTAGACAGATACCAGGTACCAAAGTTGAATCAAGATCAGGTTAATGATCTAAACAGCCCTATATCCCCCAAAGAAATAGAAGAAGTCATTAATAGTTTCCCAACCAAAAAAAGCCCAGGACCAGATGGGTTTAGTGCAGAGTTCTATCAGACCTTCAAAGATCTAATCCCAGTTCTTCACAAACTATTCCACAAAATAGAAACAGAAGGAACTCTACCGAACTCATTCTATGAAGCCACAATTACTCTGATACCTAAACCACAAAAAGACCCAACAAAGATAGAAAACTTCAGACCAATATCCCTTATGAATATTGATGCAAAAATCCTCAATAAAGTTCTTGCTAACCGAATCCAAGAACACATCAAAACAATCATCCATCCTGACCAAGTAGGTTTCATCCCAGGGATGCAGGGATGGTTCAATATACGGAAATCCATCAACGTAATCCAGTATATAAACAAACTCAAAGACAAAAACCACATGGTCATCTCGTTAGATGCGGAGAAAGCATTTGACAAGATCCAACACCCATTCATGATAAAAGTCTTGGAAAGATCAGGAATTCAAGGCCCATACCTAAACATGATAAAAGCAATCTACAGCAAACCAGTAGCCAACATCAAAGTAAATGGTGAGAAGCTTGAAGCAATCCCTCTAAAATCAGGGACTAGACAAGGCTGTCCACTTTCTCCATACCTATTCAACATTGTACTTGAAGTCCTAGCCAGAGCAATTCGACAACAAAAGGAGATCAAAGGGATACAAATTGGAAAAGATGAAGTCAAAATATCACTTTTTGCAAATGATATGGTAGTATATATAAGTGACCCTAAAAATTCCACCAGAGAACTCCTAAACCTGGTAAACAGCTTCGGTGAAGTAGCTGGATATAAAATTAACTCAAACAAATCAATGGCCTTTCTCTACACAAAGAATAAACAGGCTGAGAAAGAAATTAGGAAAACAATACCCTTCTCAATAGTCACAAATAATATAAAATATCTTGGCGTGACTCTAAATAAGGAAGTGAAAGATCTTTATAATAAAAACTTCAAGTCTCTGAAGAAAGAAATTATAGAAGATCTCAGAAGATGGAAAGATCTCCCATGCTCATGGATTGGCTGGATCAACATTGTAAAAATGGCTATCTTGCCAAAAGCAATCTACAGATTCAATGCAATCCCCATCAAAATTCCAAATCAATTCTTCAACGAATTAGAAAGTGCAATCTGCAAATTCATCTGGAATAACAAAAAACCTAAGATAGCAAAAACTCTTCTCAAGGATAAAAGAACCTCTGGTGGAATCATTATGCCGGACCTAAAGCTTTACTACAGAGCAATTGTGATAAAAACTGCATGGTACTGGTATAGTGACAGACAAGTAGACCAATGGAATAGAATTGAAGATCCAGAAATGAACCCACACACCTACGGTCACTTGATCTTTGACAAGGGAGCTAAAACCATCCAGTGGAAGAAAGACAGCATTTTCAACAAATGGTGCTGGAACAACTGGTTGTTATCATGTAGAAGAATGTGAATCGATCCATTCCTATCTCCTTGTACTAAGGTCAAGTCTAAGTGGATCAAGGAACTTCACATAAAACCAGAGACACTAAAACTTACAGAGGAGAACGTGGGGAAAAGCCTTGAAGATATGGGCACAGGGAAAAAATTCTTGAATAGAACAGCAATGGCTTGTGCTGTAAGATCGAGAATTGACAAGTGGGACCTCATGAAACTGCAAAGCTTCTGCAAGGCAAAAGACACTATCAATAAGACAAAAAAAACACCAACAGATTGGGAAAGGATCTTTACCTATCCTAAATCAGATAAGGGACTAATATTCAATATATATAAAGAACTCAAGAAGGTGGACTCCAGAAAATCAAATAACCCCATTAAAAAATGGGGCTCAGAACTGAACAAAGAATTCTCACCTGAGGAATACCGAATGGCAGAGAAGCACCTGAAAAAATGTTCAACATCCTTAATCATCAGGGAAATGCAACTCAAAACAACCCTGAGATTCCACCTCACACCAGTCAGAATGGCTAAGATCAAAAATTCAGGTGACAGCAGATGCTTGCAAGGATGTGCAGAAAGAGGAACACTCCTCCATTGTTGGTGGGATTGCAAGCTTGTACAACCACTCTGGAAATCAGTCTGGCGGTTCCTCAGAAAATTGGACATAGTACTACCGGAGGATCCAGCAATACCTCTCCTGGCATATATCCAGAAGATTCCCAACCGGTAAAAAGGACACATGCTCCACTATGTTCATAGCAGCCTTATTTATAATAGCCAGAAGCTGGAAAGAACCCAGATGCCCCTCAACAGAGCAATGGATACAGAAATTATGGTACATTTACACAATGGAGTACTACTCAGCTATTAAAAAGAATGAATTTATGAAATTCCTAGCCAAATGGATGGACCTGGAGGGCATCATCTTGAGTGAGGTAACACAATCACAAAGGAACTCACACAATATGTATTCACTGATAAGTGGATATTAGCCCAAAACTTAGGATACCCAAGATATAAGATACAATTTGCTAAACGCATGAAACTCAAGAAGAATGAAGACCAAAGTGTGGACACTGTGCCCCTTCTTAGAATTGGGAACAAAACACCCATGGAAGGAGTTACAGAGACAAAGTTTGGAGCTGTGATGAAAGGATGGACCATCTAGAGACTGCCATACCCAGGGATCCATTCCATAATCTGCTTCCAAACGCTGACACCATTGCATACACTAGCAAGATTTTGCTGAAAGGACCCAGATATAGTGGTCTCTTGTGAGACTATGCCAGGGCCTAGCAAACACAGAAGTGGATGAGCACAGTCAGCTATTGGATGGATCACAGGGCTCCCAATGGAGAAGCTAGAGAAAGTACCCAAGGAGTTAAAGGGATCTGCAACCCTATAGGGGGAACAACATGATGAACTAACCAGTACCCCGGAGCTCTTGTCTCTAGCTGCATATGTATCGAAAGATGGCCTAGTCGGCCATCACTGGAAAGAGAAGCCCATTGGACTTGCAAACTTTATATGCCCCAATACAGGGGAATGCCAGGGCCAAACGAATGGGAATGGGTGGGTAGGGAAGTGGGGGGAGGTGTATGGGGGACTTTTGGGATAGCATTGGAAATGTAATTGAGGAAAATACGTAATAAAAAATATTAAAAATTAAAAAAAAAAAACTTCAACCCCTGAGGAGCAGGTACATACTCTAAAAAAAATAAATAAATAAGTATTAGAGAGCAAAGAATTTCAAGCATTGGTTGCTGGCTGGTTTACAGCTCTTCCCCAGGACTTTTATCCATGGTGGTGACAATCAGACTCAGGTTCTGGCTCTAGTTTCTGTATTTATGTGAGACCATGATAATCTCTGGGTCTATATCTGTTTCTTGTGCCTTTTCCTGGGCTCTTTCCCAGTTTGTTTTTGGTCCTATTCCAATGTGTTAGTTTTTATCTTACTTATTATATTTTATTTTGTTATTATCCCCTAGAAATCTGTTTGTTTTCTAATAAGAGACAGAAAGAGAGTGGGGTGCAGATTGGAGGGAAGGTGGGAAGAAACTGGGACAGTAGAGAGAAGGTAAATTGAATTCAAGATATATTATGGGGGGGAGGGGGATCTTCAACCTGGGCATAGAAGAATATCATCTTTTTTTGTACCTGTTCTTCTATCCAGTCTACAGTGTGTTTAAAGACCTTCTTGGATTTGCCAAATGCTGTACAAGCAATCATGTTCCTGACTATTATAGTTTGTTTTGTGGAGCTGGTGGTGGTGGTTACAGTGGTGGTGCTGCGAGTGTGTGTGCGTGTGTGTGTGTGTGTGTGTGTGTGTGTGTGTGTGTGTGTGTGTTTCACTAGGAATTGTTTCTAGGTTTTGGAGCATACTAGGCAGACACTCTACTACTGAACTAAATTCTCTAGCTTTTTTTAAGCATGACAAATATTTTCTCTACACTGTTCAAGCTGGCCTTGAACTTGCTTTCCAGCTCAGGGAGGCTTTGAACTTTTGATGTGAATGTCTCATTTCCTCAGTGAATAGACTTATAGGCCTGTGACTCCAAATCCAATAGTCTAATTACTACATTATAACCATCCTTGAGTATATTGTGATATATTATGGGTAAGAGTTTCTATCAGGATTTATATCCCTGCAATGGTATCCAAGTTACCAATGTTTTTGCATACAATATGGGTCTTTTCTCTTGGAATTATGCAACCAGTAACAAGCTAAGTACCAACTGAGTAGTGGGATTGGAACAAAAAGCATGGTCATGTCTGCCCAGGCATTCAATGTCACCCACACTGGAGTTTCCTTTCCATCAGAAGCGTGGTGTGGTGAAGAGCATCCTATCAAGCTCTTTGGTCCTCCTTCAGTCTGACAGGGTGAAGTCCAAGAATCGTCTCTGCTTACAAGCATTCTAGATGATTCCTGTGATATACAACTGAATCACACGTACAGACACACTGAAAACACAGAGGCAGGATGGAGCTATGTGGAGAGCATGGGTGGGCACTATGATGGAACATTTGATGCTTCCTGGGAAAACCATGATATGTTCTGGGAGTAGAAAGCCCCTGAGATAATGAACAATACCATTTGCTCAGTGTGAGTGAACAGACCATGTTGAACAAAAAGAAGACTTCATGTCAAGGCACAAGGATAGAGATTGATGCCAGATTGTGAACGGCCTTTGGTAATTTTAAGCTCATTAACTTTCATTGATTTTTCTATAATGTTCTAAGCTCTATGCAGAGAGAGAGAGAGAGAGAGAGAGAGAGAGAGAGAGAGAGAGAGAGAGAGAGAGAGAGAGAGAGAACAGGATGTTCCTGAGACTGGCTCTAAACACTTAATTTTTCTCTAGTAGTGATACCAAGCTTTATACATCTCCTAAGAATAGAATGGCATTCTTGTTTTACACCCAATGTCCCAGTGCCTCCATGAGAAAGGTACTGAGGTCCAGCTGTGTACTTGTATGCACGTCCCTTGTCACTGCCTTGGCGGGGGGAGTGGATACATCCTGTTTCAAGACTCTAATAGCTTTAGAAGGAGTCAGCTGAATTTGGGCAGATGGGGTTGTACGAGACAAAAACACTCCAGGACATCACAACCGTTGATGTTACATTGATGACTGATTTAATTACACTATAAACTCAACTATGCCTTTCATGGGGAAGGAAACCAGGAACTCTGTTTTATTTTTGTTTGTTTGTTTGTTTGTTTTTTTTTTTTTTGTCTAAGAAAAAGTCTAAACTGCATGCCAAAATAAGATCTGAATGAGAAAATCTATTTATTGCTTGGCAGGCACCTGGCCTCACATGTTCCTTTCCATTACTTCTCATCATGACTTAGTTACTTTCTCACATCCCCCTTGGATAAGCAGCATCACTGCATTGTTTTATAAGTCATGAGGCTGGTAAATGGTAGAGCTGGGATTTGAACTTAGGTTTGCAGAGAATTAGGAATGGAGTGTATCATGCCCATGGCAGGCAACTTTGAGAGGGAAACTAATGCCTTTGTCTGTCTTCTCGCTTCATATCTATATCCCATAGCTTCTGTTGGAGCTTGTGGAGGAATTAAGCTAGAACAGCCTCTTAAACAAATAAAATACCAAGAATGAGCAAAAGATATCTCTCTGTCTTCTACTGAACATTTTACCTTCAATTCAAATAGAGACAAGAGAAAATGAAAAGATATTCAAGTTGGCAGACATTGGATCGAGAGTTGACTATCAGATTATTCTGCTCACAGTAGGCTTTTCAGAAAACATGACTGGAGGTTCTAAGCTGACTTGCACTCAGAAAAACAAAATTGGAAAGGTGTACAAGAATTCAACTGAGTTAAGAGAGCATGAAGCATGGCCTGCTGGATTGATTCTTTTATCATCTAACTTCTCCCTGGAACTTAGATCATTATTGGAGTTTGATCCACAGTCTGCAATTGTCATTCAATGACATCACCCCCCACCCCTAGAACTTGGAGGGAAAGGGGCCTCTCTCAGTTCTGTTTGCTGGTGTCAGTGCCACAGAGCAATATAGAAACTGCTGTGATGAATGGCACCCAGTTTGCAAGAGGGAAGACCTGTGCAACCGGTGATGTGAAATCCCACATTATTAGATATTTTTCTTTTTATTCAAAATATTTATTTGTGCTTTTACAACTTGATGCATGGCCTGATATAAAAACCCAGCTATCTAAAGTTTGTTCACTAGGCATCAAAATGTATTCAGTTTAAAATCTTAACTAAACCTCATTAACATATCAAATGTTAATGACATTTAATATAGTTCAGTCATTTCATATTTAATTACTACTCAGTAAATGTCCTCTTATGCTTAGTGTTGACATTTTAATCCCTTAGTACTTGTGGTACTTTCTGATAATAAAAGGTTAACAAAATACTGCAGAGTTGTTGGGCATTTCTGTGTACTTATAGGAAAGGTTTAGATTTACATTGACCTCTTAGTAAAAGGAAATTAATTGAGCTTATGCTGTGGAACTAAATAAATCAGTGGGAAGAAAAATGATGGAAGAAAAATGCTAGCGGAAGTAATTAGATCAAAGAATTCTTTGTGGGACTAAGTTGACTGTTTGTTTCTGAATGGCTGCTAATGTTTAAACAATTCTTGGGGCTGCCAGATTTTTATTATTTTGCCAACAACATTTTCTTTATTCCAAATGTTGCTGAAAAACTAATCGGGTGCAGTAATTGATTTAACAACCGAATGATTCAATAGTCACAATCCCCCATCCCCCACCCTTGTTTTGTAATTTTTTATGGTAAGTTGTCGATTCATAGACCTTAGAACACAAGGCAGTTTTTCTCTGCACTCAGTTTTGTTTCAGGTAGAACTTCTTAGTGAGCAAGCCCTGTGCTGGAGCACACACACAGTCCTTATTGACAACCAACTTTCTCTAGAGATAGTTGAGGCACGTGACAACTCCCTAGCTGCTTAAAGTTGAAGTAATCAAAATGATCTAGCATCAGAAAAATATGGCTGAATCCAGAGCTCTCTGAGACATAGGAACAGGAGCTTGGGTACTCATCTGCAACCTTGATCAGGGGTCCAGGATTTTTCTTTTTAAGATCTTTCTCTACTTGAATCATCTGTCTTAGTGTCTAGCACCTGCTTTCTGTGGTCATGTGTAGTTATCCACCTCCCACCTCCACCTCCTGCACAGTCAAAGTATGAAATAGGATCAAGTTAGAGGCTGACATCAAGTTGACTCATGGATGGATATATGACAAATTACAGAGATGGATAATAGGACAAATGCATGTGGATGCAATTTCACACAATATACTTCACATCAAGATTAAAAGCATCTTCAATGTCCATAGGACATTGTAGCATGGAATGTAGTGTGAAGTTCATGGAGAGGAAAAGGTCAGGGTATAGACAGGTTAAGAGCCTGTAGAGCTTTGATATAAGATGACCTATTTGTAGAACTTGTCATCTTTACTGATTCTTAGATGATTTGTAGCTTCCCCCAAATAGTAAAAATGAAACCTCTGTCTCCAAATATGAACATCAGCTTAAAGTAGATTTAACCAAACCAAGAACTACAAAGTTGAAACTGTAAAACTATTAGAGGAAAATATGGGAAAAACCCTATGAAATTGATCTGGATAAGAATTTATTCTCCCATAAGCCATGATACTCATGGTATCTTCCTTGAGTGTTTTTGTAATTTGCAGGATAATACACAGATTTATGGGGAACACGTTGCTCAGCTTTGTAGGTTTATTTAAAGACATTGGAAATTATCTATGAACAATCAGATTAAGAGGTAAGGGGATCAGTATACTGGGTCCCTCAGACACCAGTCTGCACAGGAAAGTGCTCGGGCTGCAGAAGCAACAGAGCTTCTGGGACAAGGTCCCTTTCAGGCCTTCATCTTCAGCCAGGAGGCAGAGCTGAGACCCAGACCTCTGTGCACCTTCCCTGCAAGAGGAGAGCTTGCCTGCAGAGAGTGCTCTGACCACGGAGACTCAGAAAGAGTTGGACTCCCAAGAGGGCTGACAGGGGCTAACAGAATTACAGGAAGAACAAGCTCCAGCCAGAGATAGCTATAACAACCAATGCCAGAGAATGCCAGAAGGCAAAAGGCAAACATAAGAATCTTACTAACAGAAACCAAGACCACTCAGCATCATCAGAACACAGCACTCCCACCACAGTGAGTCCTGGATAACCCAAAACACCTGAAAAGCAAGACTCAGATTTACAATCATATCTCATGATGCTGGTAGAGAATTTTAAGAAGGACATTAATAACTCACTTAAAGAAATACAGGAGAACACGGCAAAACAGGTAAAAGCCCTTAAAGAGGAAGCACAAAAATCCCTTAAAGAATTACAGAAAAACACAACCAAACACATGATGGAATTGAACAAAACCATCCGAAATCTGAAAATGGAAGTAGAAACAATAAAGAAAACCCAAAGGGAGATAACTCTAGAAATAGTAACCCTAGGAAAGAAATCGGGAGCCATAGATGTGAGCATCAGCAACAGAATAAAAGAGATGGAAGAGAGAATCTAAGGTGCAGAAGATTCCATAGAAAACATGGACACAACAATCAAAGAAAATGCAAAAGGCAAAAAGATCCTAACTCAAAACATCCAGGAAATCCAGGAAACAGTGAGAAGAACAAACCTACGGATAATAGGAGTAGGTGAGAATGAAGATATTCAAGCTAAAAGGCCAGTAAATATCTTCAATAAAATTATAGAAGAAACCTAACCTAAAGAAAGAGATGCCCATGAGCATACAAGAAGCCTACAGAACTCCAAAAGAAAAGAAATTCCTCCAGACACATAATAATCAGAACAAAAAATGCACTAAATAAAGAAAGAATATTAAAAGCAGTAAGGAAATAGGTCAAGTAACAAATAAAGGCGGGCCTATTAGAATTATTCCAGACTTCTCACCAGAGACTATGAAAGCCAGAAGATCCTGGACAGATGTTACACAGACCCTAAGAGAACACAAATGCCAGCACAGGCTACTATACCCAGCAAAACTCTCAATTACCATAGATGGAGAAACCAAAGTATTCCATGACAAAACCAAATTCACACAATATCTTTCCACGAATCCAGCCCTTCAGAGCATAATAAAGGAAAAACTCCAACACAAGGACAGAAATTATGCCCCAGAAAAAGCAAGAAAGCAATCCTGCAACAAACCTAAAAGAAGACAGCCACAAGCCGGGCGGTGGCACACACCTTTGATCCCAGCACTTGGAAGGCAGAGGCAGGTGGATTTCTGAGTTTGAGGCCAGCCTGGTCTACAGAGTGAGTAGTACCAGGACAGCCAGGACCACACAGAGAAACCCTGTCTCGAAAAACAACAACAACAACAACAACAACAACAAAGAAGACAGCCGCAAGAACAGAAACCAACTCTAACAACAAAAATAACAGGAAGCAACAATTACTTTTCCTTAATATCTCTTAATATCAATGGACTCAATTCCTCAATAAAAAGACAGACACTAACAGACTGGCTACACAAACAGGATCCAACATTTTGCAGCTTATAAGAAACCCACATCAGGGAAAAAGACAGACACTACCTCAGAGTGAAAGGCTGGAAAACAATTTTCCAAGCAAATGTTCCTAAGAAACTAGCTGGAGTAGCCATTCTAATATCGAATAAAATCGACTTCCAACACAAAGTTAACAAAAAAAGACAATGAATGTGCACTTCATACTCATCAAAGATAAAATTTTCAAGAAGCATTCTCGATTCTGAATATCTATCCTCTAAATGCAAGGGCAGCCACATTCATTAAAGAAATTTTAGTAAAGCTCAAAGCATACATTGCACCTCACACAATAATAGTGGGAGACTTCAACACCCCACTCTTATCAGTGGACAGGTCCTGGAAACAGAAATTAAACAAAGACACTAGGAAACTAACAGAAGTTATGAAACAAATGGATTTAACAGATGTCTATAGAACATTTCATCCTAAAACAAAAGGATATACCTTCTTCTCAGCACCTCATGATACCTTCTCCAAAATCGACCATATAATTGGTCACAAAACAGGCCTCAACAGATACAAAAATATTGAAATTGTTCCATGCATCCTATCAGATTACCATGGACTAAGGCTGATCTTCAATAACAACATAAAGCCAACATTCACCTGGAAGCTGAACAACACTCTCTTCAATGATAATTTGGTCAAGGAAGAAATAAAGAAAGAAATTAATGAGTTTTTAGAGTTTAATAAAAATGAAGCCACAACATATCCAAACTTATGGGACACAATGAAAGCAGTCCTAAGAGGTAAACTCATAGCTCTGAGTGCCTCGTAAAAGAAACTAGAGAGAGCATACACTAGCAGCTTGACAGCACACGTAAAAGCTCTGGAACAACAGAAAGCAAATTCACCCATGAGGCTATCAATGGGAGGAGAGTCCCTTGGTCTTGGGAAGATCATAGGCATGCAAGGGAATGCCAGAGCCAGGAGGAAGGAGTGGATGGGTTGGGGAGCAGGGCAGGAGGAGAGTATAGGGGACTCTAGGAATAGCATTTAAATGTAAATTAAGAAAATATCTAATAAAAAAAGAGGTAAACAGACCAAGGTATGGAGGAGGGATGCCTGCAAGCACCATTGGCAGTTCACCAATCCAGGTGATCTCTAAACCCTGTTCTGGGGGTGTGTGGAGAAGGTATGCTTCATATCATAGACATGATGACTACATTTCTGGTCATTGACTTCATTGTCCATGTATTTCACATCAAGACTAGAAGCATCTTCAATGTCCAGAGGACATTGTAACATGGAATGTAGTGTGGAGTTCATGAACAGAAAAAGGGCAGGGTAAGGGCAGGTCAAGAGCCTATATAGCTCTTAACCTTCCTGGAGGTTGGAGAGAATGACAGACATCGGTCAGCTCTGCTCCTTGCCTGGGTCTTTCTTTTAAAAGAACAACCTCTCTGAAGATATCCAGACACCCACAGCTAATATACCTCTTAAAGAGACTCATTCACCCAGACGTTGCAGGAGTTTTCAGAGCTGTGTGGAGAAAACCAGGGGCAGAAACCAAAAACAACATATACACAAACACATATTCTCACACACATTCTCTCTCTCCCTCCCCTCCCCCTCCCCCTCCTCCTCCCCCTCCCCCTCTGTCTCCATCTCTCTCTCTTGCTTCATCAATTGCTTGCTTACACACACATACCACTGACACATATTTTGCTTTACTAATATACTCTAATATGTTTATCTTATTAACCTTAGGCATTATAGTTATGTTCTTCGGTACTCTGTAAAATATATGGAATTTTCCTGCCTGTTTTTACAAGACTCCCATGAGGATTAAATAAGACCATTTAAAGGGTTTAACCCTGCCTCAGGATGTGCATTCCATTGATTTTTAGCTATTGTTCTACATGCCCAACTTCCCCTGTGAGAACACAACAGGTAGGTGGGTGTCTTTTCTGGATTTTTTAATTTTTTTTGCAGGAGCCTCTAGTTGAAACAAGACCTGAATCCCTACAGGACTGTCACCCCAACCACCTCCCTTGTCCAGCATAATTATCTGCTTGCCAGAACTGGAGAGCTCATTTCTAAGTGAATTTTTAAAAAAAATCCCTGGAACTAAATTTGTTCTAGAATATTTTATTGCACAGCAAAGTATAAGTAACAGTTTGTCAATAATCAAAGTGCAAAAAAAAAAAAAAAATCCTGTGAAAGGTACTTTAAGTAGAGAGTTTTCTGTGGTGAGCTGTTTCTCTTCGTAGGTGTCTCAGCTTAACCAACAATAAATGTTCTGTTAAGATCTTCCTTTCTGTGTAGAATGAGAATTAGGGAGACGTTCCTGGCCACCTTCTGTACTGATTTAGTCACACATAGTTTAGATGATAGAGCATATTATTGCATTAATTTCATTGCTCTGAATTCAGCATACACACTGCTCTCTTTGCATTGTCATTAAAAACAACATAAACAAATGCTTCAATGCAGCTAGCAGCCTTAGAAACATTACACCAAAGATGAAAAATAATTTACAGCCACAAATTTAAAAACAAAAAACAATCATTCTGAAAAACATTTCTTGGAGTATAAAGGTTTAATCCTTAAAATAATATTTTAAGGACTCAAACAATTATAAGCTTACATTTGCACCTTGCAAATTCTGAATGTTATGGTCTTTGTGTCTGTGTCTCGTCATGACTGTGCTAAAATCCTAACCTTCAAATGTTAGAATCAGAAGATGGGGCCTTAGGGGATGAGGTCATGAGAATGGACTGCTCATGAATGAAATTGCTGACTCTAGAAAATCTGAGGGGCTTGGGATGCAGAGCAATGGCAGAAGGCTTGCCTAAATTGAGCAAAGGCTTGGATCTGCCAAAAATAAAGGTGAGGGCACTGAAGAAGCACATTATCCCATTCACTATGACAGGGCAGAGCAACAAGGTACTGTCCATGCAACAAGAATATCTGCTGACCAACTGAATCTTAGACATCCCCACCACCCAGAGCTATAAGAATTAGTTTCTGTTTTGTTTTAAAGATGTATTTATTTTAATTTTATATACATGAGTGTTTATCTGACTGTGTATGTGTACCACATTTGTGCCTGGTGCCCACAGAGGTCAGAAGAAGGTGATGGATTCCTTAGAACTAGAGTTACCCATGATTACTCACTGTCGTGTGAGTGAGGGAACTGAAGCTGGCTCCTTCAGAAAAGCAGCCATTGCTCCTAAATGCTGAGCCAACTCTCTAGCTGCCAAGTTTCTGTTATGTATAAGCTCTGCATTCCATTGTATTTTTGTAATAGCACTACAAACATACTCTGGGGCTAGAAAAACTAGTGAGGCTTTATTAGGTAGACATAATGTTGTCCCAAATTGAAGTGTATTCCTAATTACTATTAGTAGTCATGATAAAAAGTGAGTATGGGTTTCCAAAAGAACTGCCAGGGATAGAGAGAAATGGGGAGTGGGTTTGGACAATTGCTCTGAAACCAGGCTGCAGGGAACATTTAAGTACCTTGCCTGTGGGTATATATAAAAGAGCTTTTGGGCACTTACAGGAATTCAATGTAGGTAAACTATTAAAATTTGTTTTTAAAATTCTTGTAGCAGAAATGGTATTTCTAGCAACAGAAAGTGGTGTTATTAAAAAGTGTCAGTAGACATTGCTGCTGTAAATAAAAGTATACTGTTACCAGGATAAAGGGAGAATTAAAATAATTTTGGCCCCAACCACTAGAATTTTAAAAGCAGGGTATTATAGTGCACACCGGTGATCTCACCCCAGCAACTGAGAGGCTGGGGAGGAGTATTATGAGTTCAGAGACAGCTTGATCTATACAAAGAGACTGTGGCTCAAAGATAGACAGACAGACAAGTAGGCAGGCAGGCCAGCATGCAAGCATCCAAGAAGAAGAGAGGAAGGGAAGAAGGGAAGAAGGGAAGAAGGGAAGAAGGGAAGAAGGGAAGAAGGGAGGAAGGGAGGAAGGGAGGGACAAAGGTGGCCATATTCTTAGGTAGCAAATCTATACCTTCTGAAAAGCAGTGATTTTTTTCATATGGCGTATGCCAGCAGAATCTTATTTGTTTTTTGTTTTGTTTTTTGTTTGTTTGTTTGTTTTAAATATTTTTATTAGGTATTTTCCTCATTTACATTTCCAATGCTATCCCAAAAGTCCCCCATACCCTCCCCCCCGACTCCCCTACCCACCCACTCCCACTTTTTGGCCCTGGTGTTCCCCTGTACTGGGGCATATAAAGTTTGCAAGTCCAATGGGCCTCTCTTCCCAGTGATGGCCGACTAGGCCATCTTTTGATACATATGCAGCTAGAGTCAAGAGCTCCCGGGTACTCGTTAGTTCATAATGTTGTTTCACCTATAGGGTTGCAGATCCCTTTAGCTCCTTGGGTACTTTCTCTAGCTCCTCCATTGGGGGCCCTGTGATCCATCCAATAGCTGACTGTGAGCATCCACTTCTGTGTTTGCTAGACCCCGGCATAGTCTCACAAGAGACAACTATATCTGGGTCCTTTCAGCAAAACCTTGCTAGTGTATGCAATGGTGTCAGCTTTTGGAAGCTGATTATGGGATGGATCCCCGGATATGGCACTCTCTAGATGGCCCATCCTTTCGTCACAGCTCCAAACTTTGTCTCTGTAACCCCTTCCATGGTGTTTCATTCCCAATTCTAAGAAGGGGCCAAGTGTCCACACTTTGGTCTTTGTTCTTCTTGAGTTTCATGCGTTTAGCAAATTGTATCTTATATCTTGGGTATCCTAAGTTTCTGGGCTAATATCCACTTATCAGTGAGTACATATTGTGTGAGTTCCTTTGTGATTGGGTTACCTCACTCAAGATGATGCCCTCCAGGTCCATCCATTTGCCTAGGAATTTCATAAATTCATTCTTTTTGATAGCTGGGTAGTACTCCATTGTGTAAATGTACCACATTTTTTTATCCATTTCTCTGTTGAGGAGCATCTGGGTTCTTTCCAGCTTCTGGCTATTATAAATAAGGCTGCTATGAACATAGTGGAGCATGTGTCCTTCTTACCGATTGGGACATCTTCTGGGTATATGCCCAGGAGAGGTATTGTGGGATCCTCCGGCAGTACTATGTCCAATTTTCTGAGGAACCACTAGACTGATTTCCAGAGTGGTTGTACAAGCTTGCAATCGCACCAACATTGGAGGGGTGTTCCTCTTTCTCCACATCCTCGCCAGCATGTCAGCAGAATCTTATAATACCTTGTATATTAAAAGCTTTTTTTTAAGCATAGTTTGAACTTTGGAATTCAAGATGGGATGAATGGAAAATGAGTCTCTTTGAAAGCGTGGTGAATCTTTCTCAAGTGACTGAAGTATTTCAAAAGTCTACCCCATGCCTGAATTTTATCACAGTAAAATTTTCCAGTTCATCTACAGAACCTCAGCAGATAGTTGAAGCACAAGGGCTGTATTTCAGAACCCAGAATGACTCATTAATCATTAGGAAAAATAATATAATTTTAGACAGACGGCTTATGAATTGAATCATATCACAGAAAGTTATGTCAGAGCATGCAACTACACTTAATACCAGGATCGCAATGCCTGGACAATACCAGACCTCAAACATACCTGTAATACTACTTGACTGGGCATTGCTTGCCTTTCCTTATTATGTATTTTGACTTCTGTCTTTAATAATTTAAGTGGAGGGTGTGGGGAGCTATAAGTCATTTTTTTAAATCACAGTATGGTTGTCTGAATAGGAATGGCACCCATATAGTTATGTGTTTGAATGCTTAGCCCATAGAAATTGGAATTATTAGGACATGTGGCCTTGTTAGAATAGGTGTAGCATTGTTGCAGAAAGTGTGTCATTGTGGGGGCAGGCTTTGACATCTCCTATGCACAAGCTACACAAGTGTGGCACACAGCTCCTTCTCCAGCATCATGTCTGCCTGTATGACACCATGCTTCCAGACTGAACCTCCAAACCTGTAAACCTGTCCCAATTAATGTTTTATAATAGTTGCTGAGTTCATGGTGTCTCTTCACAGCAATAGAACACTAAGATACCTGGTGTCCTGGCTACTTTATGTCTCCTTGATACAATCTAGAGTTATTTTTGAGAAGAGGGAACAGCAGTTGAGAAAATTCCCCCACTGCATTGGTTTGTGAGCAACCCTGTGGGGGCATTTTCTTGTTTAACGACTGATGTAGGTGAACCCAAGTTACTGTGGGAAGCGCCACTCTTGGGTTGGTGGTCATAAGAAAGTGGACTAAGCAAACAATGCGAACAAGCCAGGAAGCAGCACCCCTCCATGGCGTCTGCAGTAGCTCCTGCCTCCATGTTTCTGTCCTGTTAGAGCTCTTGCTCTGACTTCTCTCAGTGAGAAGAAATATGAAAAAGAATTAGCAAATGTGGAGCAGAGGTAAGTGAAGAACAAGAACTGGGAAGGGATGGCATTCAGGAAGACACACAAAGAAAGCATTTCAAGAGGGGAGAATGATAAACCAGAGTCAATATTGACACAGGGAAGAAAACTATGAAAATAGGAGAGTATAGGTCCTTGGTCACCATTATGAAAATGGAGTGATTTTTCATAAGCATCTTTGTGAATGAGGAACATCTCCCATCATTTAGAGTGTACTTGCTCTCAGCAGATGGCCACTCACCACCTATCAGCAGCTGCATTAACACCTGGCTGAGCTGTTTGTCTTAGGCATTGATGTTTCTTCCCTTTTACTGACCCAAAGTGATATTTATTTCTTTAAAAGTCTAGGTAGGCTTTTCCCTATTTCTGCTTGATTTCCTTGATGTTAAAAGTAGAAAGTTATGAATGTGCTGTGTCTTTTTGACTGAAATTTTCTTCTTCTACAACTTTAATTTCTTCAATAAATGTTTCCTTTATCCTCTGGCCTTCCTTGGTTCACGGTGATGAACAGTCAGTGCTGTGGCTTTTTGTGGTGACATTCTCAGATTGGGATTTCTCTCTTGCTCAACTCCACATGCTGCTGAACTGAAGGTGGTACAGTTCTCCCTTGTTCTATCATGCTGTCACAGAAAGCATCTCTCCTTCACTCTAAGTGTCTTCCTTAGCACCCATACCACACTGCTCGTCTTTTTTGTCACAGATCACACAGTTAGTCATGGTCCTAGTTTGTTTTGCTTCTGTGATAAACACAATCACCAAAAGGCAATTTGGAAAGGAAGTGGTTTATATCATCTTACTAAAAGTCCATCATTGATGGAAGCCAAGGTAGGAACAGATACCATATATTGAAACAGATACCATGGAGGAATGCTGCTAACTGGCTTGCTCCACATGGCTTGATCAATCTGCTTTTTAAATATAGCCTACCAGGATGATCAGCACAGGAATGGTATCATGCACAATAGGCTGGACCCTTCTACACCAATCATTAAACAAGAAAGTGCCCCACAGACAAGCCTACAGGCCAACATGATGGAAGCAATTCCTGAGTTGAGGTTCCTGCCAGCTTGTGTCTAATTGGCAAAACTTAACCAACAGTCACCCTCTGTTAGGGTTTGGAACATGTCTTCCCAAAAGTCACATTCTGAATTCTTTAGGTATCTGACCCTGGGACTCAGTGTGTGGAGATAGGATTTTCTTAAAGAGGTAATAAACTTAAATGAGGGCATTAGGGTACATCTTGTCCTATCTAGTAGTGTCCTTAGAAAAGGAGGAAGTTAGAACATGGACAGGGAGTGAGAAAGCCATGTGACAACACAGTAAGATGACAATTTGGAAGCTGAGACTGATGTTAGAAGAACAGAACTCTAATGATGCTTTGACCTTTCATCATCCCAAACAGTGAGAAAGTAAGTCTCTGTTCCCTGAGCTATTCAGTTTGTAGCATCTTGTTATGGCAGATCTGAGAAATAAATCTCCAAACCCACCCTCACAGAGGATTGTGAAAACCTCCCAGGTGTTCTTTCTTCCAGTGTTCTGTCTTCATCAGAATGGCTCCCATGCTTGTGGAAAGGGTTCATGCCGTACCACAATAATATGCAATCACTCCACGGTCTTCCATTCTACCCAAGCTATGCACTCCAAAAGCTACACCCTGATTAACACCCATAACTGTTTCATCATGAAATGAGACCTGCACTTTTCCAGAAGTATAGCTCCATTGTCTGTAATGTCCTGGCTCCTTGTGGTGGTTTGAATAGCTTTGGCCCCCATAGATTTATGTGTTTGAATGCTTGGCCATAAAGAGTGCCACTATTAGGAGGTGTGGCCTTCTTGGAGGAAGTGCATCGCTATGTAGCTGGGCTTAGAGGTCTCCAATGCCCAAGCTCCACCCAGTGTGGAAACATTCAGTCTTCTGGCTGCCTTTGGATTGAGATGTAGAACTCTTGGCTCCTCCAATACCATATCTGCCTGCATGATGCCATACATGATGCCACCATGATAATAATGAACTGAACCTCTGAAACTGTAAGCCAGTCCCAATTAAATGTTTGTTTTTATAAAAGTTACCTTGGTCATGGTGTTTCTTCAAACAAACAAACAAACAAACAAACAAACAAACAAAAACCAAGCTAAAACACTACTAGACTCTGCTCTCTTCCATAGATTCTGCCTGAAGAGGAGGAAAAAGAAACATTGGTGGAAACTTTCTCCTTCTCTTATCCTACATCTTCAATCAGACTCTACCAGCAGCCCAATTCTATTGCTTATTGTATTCTTCTTGTATCTATTTTGCAAACCCCAGTTCTGAGTGGAACCAAATACCTATCTTTTCAACTGTGCAGCTGGGACACATTGAAAGTGCTCAATGACTTTTGGTCAAGTAGTAATTGCTTCCCCCTTCACTGTTAAATGGCACCAATGCCGTGAATGGCATGTTATTTATCTCAGTGTTTCTCTGGTTATGTAAAATAAACTCCTTTAGTTTAGTTCATTTCCAAAAGCCTTTTAGACAAGTGTTTCTCAACCTTCCTAATACTGTGACCTTTAACACAGTCCTTAGGTTGTTGTGACCCTGACCATAAAATTATTTCCATTGTTATTGTTTGAGTTGTAATGCAAATATCTGTGTTTCCTGATGGCCTTAGTTGACCCTTGTAAAAGGGTTGTTTGATCTCCAGGTTGAGAACTTCTGCTTTAGATTTTAGAAATGCAACAGCAAATTTCCTTTCTTTGGGTTCCTAATGATCATCCTTTCCTCCTGTGCCATGATACACATCTCAATTCAATGTTTCTAAGATTGTGAAAAATTAAGTTAAGATTTTAAAATTAAACTAACAAATAAAAAAGAACACCTTTAAGATATGAATCTGTTTCGCTGTAGAGTAGAGAGATAAGGCATATTTGTGTTCATTTACAGCTGGGTGTTAGGTTTCGTTGATTGCTTTTTTCATCAAGAGATTGCTCGTTACACTGTTGACTGAGTACCTTCTCAACCTCATGAACATTCTGAGTTTGAGTATTGTGTCCATTATCTATTACTGGCTGTTAATCATATGTACTAGATATTCACACAGTTCCTGTTGACTCTACTTCTTAACAATGTGGGGTTTTTTTTTTCTGTTTTCTAAAGGGTCATCCCATTTTTTTTCACATTATGTTGGCTTTTTTGTGTTTTCAATTTTAAAAAATAATTCATTACAGATGTTTAATTTTGCTAATAAGTGTACAGTGTTCTTATGATATCTCCTTATTTTAGTTGGTTCTCTTTTTGTCTCATATGTCACACTGTGTCTTAATTTCTGCCTGTTCTGTTCTCTCCCTCAGTCTGTTTGGATGTGAGAACATCCTTCTATGTATCTTGTAATAGACCATGTGGATACAGTACTTCCTCTCCATCTGAGTGTTTTAGATCTGTAGAACTTTTCTTGTTAGATTTATTTGGTCCTCTTTGCTCATCTTAGGTCATTCATCGGGCCTGCTTCTGCACATAGCTAGAGTGAGGGTGTCTTTGAAGTCTCTCAATATCCTCTTTACTATAGTCATAATCTCTCTCTTTTGTGAAAGAGACCCTTCTCTTTTCCTGAGGCTGGTATTTACATAGAGGAAGGACCTCAAGCTCTACCATCATCTATATATAAAGAAGAATTTATTCTTAGATTATCTGAACTTCTTAGGGTTTTATTGCTGTGAAGAGATACCATGTTCAAGACAGCTCTTACAAAGGGTGAATTTAATTGTGGCTGGTTTAGAGTTTCAGAGGTTCAGTCCATCATGATCATGACAAGAAGAATGGCGGATATGGTGCTGGATAAGGATCTGAGAGTTCTATTTCTTGAACCATAGACAGCAAGAAAGAGACTGTGTTCCATAAGGGAGAAATTTGAGCATAGGAGACTTCAAAGTCTGACCCATAATGACCCACTTCCTCCAACAAGGCCACACCGACTCTAACAAGCCTACACCTCCTTAATGTCACTCCCCATGGGCCAACCATTTGAACACATGAGTCTATGAGGGCAGTAACTATGCAAACCACCATACTGATGCATCCCATAGATGGCCCCTTTCTAGAAATAGTGGGAGCAAAGTTATCACCTCCCCAGTGTAGATGACCCACATGACTCTTTCTTTTTCTTCTTCTTCACACTTCACAACTGAGTTTATAGCCTAAGATTGATTCCATACTACAAATCTACCCTCTTCTATCCCAGTGAGTTTTGTTGAAATCATACATGTCCAAATGGGGATTTAAAAAAAAAAACATAATTTCCATTGGTACAAATGAGGTAAAAGAGACTCCAGCTGCTGCAAATATAAGTCTCCCATTAATTGATGCCTCTTCCCATTTTGACCAAAGAAAATCCCCAGGCCCGAGTTGACTAAACCTGAGGTGGCTAAACCCAAGGTTGCTCTGCCCTTTGGACAGTAAGAGAAATTGGCTAATGTCCTGGTAATACCTATTTAGTACATCTGGTATGTTCATTTCCTGTGATCCTGTAATTGGGCACCCTTTTGAACTTTGTGGTAACTATTTCAATAGTATGGTAGCAAGGGTCTCTAGATGACACCACTGACTTCTCTGTTTCAATAGTTTCTTGCTGTTATTAAAAATTATCAAAGAAATCCACTTAAGGGAAGAAGGGATTATGTTGGGTGGTGGATTCAGAGGTTTTAATCATGGTCTCTTGGCTACATTGATTCTGTGTAGACAACATGGCAGAGTATGGCATGGCTTACCCATGGTGGACCAGAAAGAAAGAGATAGAGAGAAGGAGAAAGGGAAAGAGCAGGACAGGGATATGATATCCCTTCAAAGCATAACTCTCGTGGCATAATTCCTCAAACAGGTGCCAGCTTCTGGGAGACCATTTGATGGTAGGAATTCATCAGTGCGTTAGTCCACCTACGAGGTTCTTACCTCAGGGATCCACCATGGGTGACTATCATGGCTTCAGTCCATAAGTTTAGGGGAACATTTTATTCCAAACCACAATGTCAATAGTTTTCCATGTCCTGGAATATAGTTTTAAAAGTGCTATGGTTGGTCAAGTGAAAAAACTATGTAATGAAGAATTAGTGGTTTTTTCCATATAAAAGACAGGACTATTGAATTTTTAATGAACATTTCCAGCTACTTAATACATTGTACCTCATGATTTATTTGGTAAGAGTTACATGCTTCCTAAAGTCTGATGGAGACCACCTTTGGTCTTTAAAGAAATTCATGAAAACAAACATCAATCATCATTAAGAGACTATAAAATATGGGATTTCTGAGCTAGAGAACGTTTTCAGAACTGACAGCATGATTCTTTCTGTCACCCAGCTGGAGATATTTTTCTTGTCACTCAGCATTTTTGCCATATTCCATTTGAATAGGCAGGCTTCTGTTTTAGTTATCACTGCATAGGTGTGATAGAGTGCCTGATAAAGCCACTAAGAGAGGGGCCACTTATGCTGTTTTGTGCCTTGCAGGAGTTATGAACTTTCGTAATGCTGTGACCCTTTAATAAATTTCCTTGTGTGGTGGTGACCCCCAATCATAAAACTATTTTTGTTGCTACTTTATAATTATAATTTTGCTACTGTTATGAACAATAATGTAAATTTCTGATATGCAGAATATTTGTCAGGACCCACAGGTTGAGAACCTTGGTTTAGAGGATTTTAGTCCATTGTGATCAAATGAGCAGTTTGGATTGTGTCCACTGGAGCTTCGGTCAGCAACTTGTTATTCTCATGGAAGCTCATGGAGAACAGAGCAGTTGATCCACAGTTAGATATAAGCTTTGGAGGGTCTCTTCCAGTGGTGTACGTTTGCCAGCTAAGCTTCACTTCCTGAAGGTTCCATTGCCTTCAAATTCATGCCATAAACTAGGGCTTGCCATTCAAAACATGAGCTTTTGGAGAGCCTATCTTTTAGATTCAAACCATAACACTGTAGAATAATGTCCATGGACATATGCTCTGGAGTCGGAGCATCTGAATTCAGACTTCAGGTCCAGTAGTTAACTATCTGTAAATCTGTACCGTTTCACTCACCTCTCTGCATATACACTTCCTCATAAAAACAGTAGCTTCTATTTATTACATACCAGTCTGTATTATGATTAATTGCAAGAATCAATTAAGCACCTTGAATTGATTAAAACTTAATTTTCAAATATTATGTTTTTAAAAACTTGAGTGTCTCATGGAAGACAAGGATTTGATTCTAGATAAATCCATGGTTTAGAAATCCTGCTTCTTTTTCTCTGTATAACTGCTTTACGTCCTCTGACTACAGACCAGATTTTCCCTCCATTCTACTTGGCAGGAGTAATGACATTTGCTAATAGTTCTCAAGGTCACATCTGACCTACAGGCCACCCAGACTGTTCTGCAGATTCACAGCTTCAGTCCTAACTGGCTGGGCTTCACTTAAGTGCTCACCTTGGGCCAGTCTCATTAGTTCAAGAAAAAGGGTGGTGGTCGGTTGAACACATGTGGAGCCCATAGGAGGACATCACACATCCTGCATTGTCACTCTCCTACTCCTTCTCTCCAGACAGGGTTTCTCACTGTACCTGGAACTAGGCTGCTATCCAACAAGCCCCATTGCTCCTCCTATCTCTATTCCCACAGCTTGGAATCACAGCCACCCATGGGATCATTCCCAGCTTTTTATGTAGGCTTTGGGGAATCAACTCAGGTATGCAAGTTTGTAAAGCAAGCATTCTCAGTGTCTGAACCATATTCCCCATCTCAGTTTGCTGTCTTTAAATACAGGGCTATTGCTTTCCTTCAATATACTCAAGACACAGCTTCAGTTCCTCCTTAAACTCATATGTAGATAGCATACATTCTGGCTTCAGTCCCCACACACCCTCTCTTCCCCCATCACTTTCACAAGCACCTGTCTACTCCTCCAGAAATCCTCTTCCAACTATCATGCCTTTTGCTTTATTTCATGGACCATGGAGTTTAGCCTGGGACACCCACGTGGCCATGGAAGTGCATCATGGACTCACCAATCTTAGCTGAACCTAAAAATGTCAAAATGTCAATGTTTCTAAAACCAATCTAGATTCTTCTGTAACACACTTAACATCTCATCTACCCTAAATAATAAGCTTCATATTTTAGTGAATGGACCGTCTTTCATGCATGTTGGTAAGTCAGTTACTCCTTCACCCCACATAGCCAAACACTTTCATGTTGTTGTTGTTGTTATTTTTACCTTATAATATGTATATGTTGAGTTACTGTTAGGAAATCAACATATGTCCTCCCTGGAGAGTCACATAATTCTACCTTGTATACTATACCTCTATTACAAAACAATGAGATACTGAGATTATAGCCACAGTATAATTTAGCTCATCCTGATAAATCTGTCATAATATGAAGTTATAAATATATCATATATTAACTTAATGTCCTCACCTATCACTAAATTATCTACTAATACAGGAATTGTTTTCATTTTCTGAATCCTTAGAATCCAATAGTATTGTGGAGAGTATGAAAAACACTTTTTAAAATATGTTGAATGGGGTCATTGAGTTGTCTTGGTGGAAAAGGCACCTGCTACTAAACCTGATAAACTGAGTTCAATAGCCAAGACCCACATGCTAGAAGGAGAGAACCAATTTCTACATATACATCATGGTGAGCAAGTGTCTTAACCTCACACACAATAAATAAAAAGTAGTAAAAATAAGGTGTGTGGCTGGAAAGATAGCTCAGTGATTCAGAGGGCTTATTGCTCTTGTAACAGACCTAAGCTAGGTTCCCAGAGCCTAGGGGGAGGGAACTCACAACCACGTGTCCTCCAGCTCCAAGGGATCTGATGCCCAATTCCGAGATTCACAGCCACCCCTGCTTATGCATACACAAACACATACACACTCTCTCACAAACACATACACCCACGCATGCACACACGCAAATATGCACACAATTAAAAATAAAATCTTAAAAAATAAAATTTGATAATAAATGGAAAAGATAATGTAAACTGATTATTATTGATTAGAGTTCTTCATAGCTTAAACGATGGTAGAAAAGCTGAGCAAATGACACTTTTTAGTATATAGTTGATAAGATTTTTATCAATGGGACACATACACACACCGTTGTGTTGGCTAGATTTATGTCACAGTTTAACACATTACCTTCATATTGGAAGAGGGAGCCTCAGTTGAGAAAATAACTTCACTAGACTAGCCTGTAGGCAAACCAGTGGTGCATTTTCTTGGTTGGTCATTGAAATAAGAAGGCCCAGTTTAATGTGGGTTGGTTCCAGCCCTGGGCTGGTGGTCTTGGGTGATAGAAGAAAGCAGGCTGAGCAAGACATGAGGACCAAGCTGGTAAGCAGTGTTCCTCCATGACCTCTGTACCAATTTCTGACTCCAGCTGGTGGGCTCCAGCTTTGAGTTTCTGACCAAATGTCCCTGGATGTTGGACCACTAACTATAAAATAAAATAAGCCCTTTCCTCCTCAAGTTACTTTTAGCTATGCTGTTTTATCACAGCAATGGAAACCTAAATATGACCACCTTTCATGTCATAATAGTGACTGAAGTTAGAAATGACATGGATGGTTTATTTTCTGAGCCAATCCTTACCTTCATTTCTACATATTACCACGTTATATTCTGAATCAGAAATGATGCTGCTGGCTCATGCTTTTGAGGCAGGACATAGCTAGAGGAAGTATATCACTAGGGGCTGGACTTCAAATGTCCTGTTGTGTCTACATCTGAGTCTACACCATATGAGCATCTATTACTACACACTCCCTGTTAGAAGCCCCGACTGTGTCATCCCACAACCTTAACTGACTGAAACTTCTGGAACCATGAGCCAATATAAACCTTCCCTCTCTTAAGCTGTTTCTTCAACAGGGACGCAGAAGCAAATGCTTGTGTAGAGGAAGCTTCAGTGGATAGCAGCTATTGATCATTTGACCAGTCAAATGATCTCTGGTCACTAGCACCTTGGGGCAAGGACCCTGTATGTGTTTGAGGGTCAAGTGAGGCACACGCTCTTAATTCTTCTCTCATAGCCCTTGTTAAGCCCTTGGAAGTGTTATCAGGCTATCTGACCCCCACTCCCACCTCCAAAAAAAACCCATAGCTGCACTTCACACCTCACTAACTGCTTAACAGTTGCTTTTATTGCATTATCTTGTCCTTTCAGCACTATGACTGCTTCCTTTCCCATCCCTAGACAGCTGAGTCTTCCCCTCCTAGCTGGCTCTCAGCTCTGAGGACCAAAGGTCTTCTGGTACAACAGTCCTTATTTGACCTTCCTCTGCCTTCCCAGAATTACTCTCTCTACTCCAGCTGCTTACAGACATCACCTGCAGGGCAAATAAATTGCAATCTTGCTTCCTCTCGAATCTGAACAACATATAAATCCATCCTTCACAGATTGCTGTAAATGTTTTATTGTGTTCTCAAACCAGGAGGCTATTTTTAAGCATAATTTTCAAATTGGACTTTGGAAAATGAGGTGGACCGAATTCTAGAATTTCCAACAAATAAGTCCCTGAAAGTTCATCCCATTAAGGAGTTTTTAATTAAAAAGAACGACCCACAGGTGCCTCATTGTTCAAGCATGCTGGATCATTCTGCAGTCTTTGGAGGAAACAGAATAGCTCACTCCATGCTTAACATCCTCTAGACAAAATTAACCCTAGCACAAGAGTGGGCTGGCCATTAGAGGCTCAGGTAATTTTGTTTGAAATGCTAGGAGTTCCTCGCTCCCATTTCTCTGAGGCTCCCAGAATACTGTTGGTAAGAGTAATCATGGCTGCAATTCTTTTATTTATTCCTAATGCAGTCGTTTTAATATGAATTTCAAAAACTGACAGCCAACAAAGCCACTATGGGAGAAAGCTAGAAGCAGAAATATAAATAAAGGGAGGGTAATTTTCCTTCCCACTCCTTAAGTACAATCTTCCTGAAGGAAGAGACACTTTCCACACCCTCCATGGACACAATCCCACTCAGACCACATGGTCATCTTCTCAGAGATTGAACAGTATTTTCAATTAATAAATTATGAGCTCAGATACCCTGCTTATCTTAGAATGGGTTTCAGAGATCGGTTACTTTTTTTTCTCAAGATAGTAAAATCGCCTTTGTCTCCTTTCCTGATCACAGAGTCTAATAGAGTGCATCGGGTCACTTTGTTTATTAGTGGAAGAAGATGAGACAGAGGAGGGAGCCAGCGATAGACAGGCGCGGGAATCAAATGGTCAATTAACAGCGTGTTTGCTACAAGCAGAGTTCTATCATTAATAATGATGATGTTTAGCTGTAATTAAAAGGGCTTATGGATTTGTTCCGGCCTGTGTGCCTCAGAGTAGACGTCTCTCTGCCTGTGTTAGCACCAGCATTCCCTGGAAAATGTTAAGTCTACATTAAATATACTAAAATCAAGTTGCCGATTAGTAGGAGAGCCCTTACCTAGCATGTACAATGTTGTGAGTTCAATCCCCAGCACCATTTAAATATAATGCATAACAAGAAATTCAGGGCCAACCCCAGGAATCTGTAGCTTATGTTTCTGATGCATAGGTGATTGTAAGCTATGCTATTGCTAATAACATTTAGTGGGACTGCGCTCTCTCTCCCTTGAGGAAGAAGTATGGCTTTTTCACCTGTATCCTCACAAATAATCGGTTATAACTATCACAGAGAGAAAACAACTTATTGCATGTATTTATGAAGAAAGCTCAGATATGATTGGAACTCCCCCTCCCCCTCAAAGGGAAAGCTACCTTAACTGTTTCTATCTTGTTAAGTGAAGTAAGGGGAGCTCAAGTGGGAGATGGCACATGTAGGCAGGACAATAGGATCGGATACAGAAGTATATGGAACAGGAGTCTGCTACTGCAGGTGTCTTTCCAAGGCCATTCCCTTTCCTTTGCTTGTCCTTTGGCTTCTGTCTCAGTTGTGACCTAACAATGGCACCTAAATGTATCCTAAACAATGAGACAGAAAGTGAAGAGATTTAAGCAGTGAGACTTGCTGCAATCCCAGCTTCTCAGTCCCTTTCTGACATGGTGGTGTGGTAATATGGGATTTTTTTTTCCACATATGAATAATTGTTCAAGTTTAGATCTGAACTTCATTACAATTTGTAACCCATCATGTTGTGATGTCTTTACCTGAGAGAATATGTTGATGTCTACACAAAAAAAGGTTGACTGCTTTCTGCTGGGTTTCTGTACATGCAAAATTATGACCCTTAAAGAGAAGAGTTGATTTGGCTTGTGAAAGTATCATTGTGTTTAGGCTGAAGTGTCTAATTATTTTTTTAACCTTAGCAGTTGATTAAAAAAAACACCTACAGAGGGTCAAACTTGGGAAACCTTCCCTTGTGTGTTGAGGATCACATAGACCTCAAAAGATATTTAGACATGTAGCACAAAGTCTCTTGGGCTCATTGAGGGAGTAGAGTCTGCAGCCACAATGCACACTGGTGCCTCTGTGTGATGGGATGAACAATATAGATGCTGTGTGACAGGGTGAACAGTATAGATGCTGTGTGACAGGGTGAACAGGATAGATGCTGTGTGACAGGGTGAACAGTATAGATGCTGTGTGACTGGGTGAACAGGATAGATGCTGTGTGACAGGGTGAACAGTATAGATGCTGTGTGACAGGGTGAACAGTATAGATTGGCCCAGCTGCTTCTTCCATGAGCTCACTTCTCCCTCGGCCTCCTCTGCACTGTGGGAACCAAGCCAGGCCTGCCTTGTCTGCTGCTTTATTCGCTCTCTTCTCTGTGACTTTCTTCTTTGATGCCTCTGAAATAAAGACATTGTTTTTAATCTTAATACTAAGCTCTAACTGCCCTTAATGATAGAAATCTTAAAAAAAAAATACCTCTGGTTTCCTAGGTGATAATTCAAAATCATTACTCCTTGCTTACTTAGAAGCTGCTCCACCTCCCTCTGGTCCCATCCTCAACACCCTTTATCGTGATTTTGAGGCTTTCAGCACCCCTTAATGCCCTTGATACTGGCCTCTACATCAACTCCTTTAATCTGTTTACATCCTTGTTGTAATGTCAGTAGTTGCCTTGACTCATGACTATTCTTCAGTTTCCTTGTGATATAGGTAAAGTGGTCCTAGCAACTTCCTTAGAACCTAAACCCTATAGATTGTGATGTCCTCTAAGAGACTCATATTTCACTTCTCCATCAACAATGATCACCCTGTGCTTTGGCTGAATGTGTCCTCATCAGAACTCTGTAGTGACAGGGTGACAGTAGTAAGAGGTGGAGTCCTGCTCCCTACTTCACAGGAGCAACACCCCTTCAGAGAGGTCTCTCTCAGTCTTCAATAGTTCTCTGCTGTAGGATATCACAGCCTTCATTCTCTTATTCTTCATACCTTCAGCCATGTGGGAATTAGCAAGAAGGCTCTCATGGGTACCAGGAGCCATGGAACACATCGTTGACATCAAAGTTTCAGACTATAAGAGATAAAATTTTAGTCTCTGTACATTTTCCCCAGCTATAGATTCTGCTATTGTGTCACAAAGGAACTAAGACACTGTAGCTTACAATTGCAGAGTCATCCCTGGTGAAAATCTTCAAGGCATTTCCTTCTGAGCCTCTTCCCCATTCATCCCTCCTTTCCCTTAAGCATGACCTAGCAGCTCACATGGGATTGTTTTTCACTCACACTCTTGGTGCTAAATTCCTCAAGAAGCCATTTTGTGCCTTTTTGCACATTTTGCTTTGAGTCCCTTAATGGTCCTTTGGGAATCTCTCTTGCTTCTGGTCTCTATAGCTCCGAAAACACTAGTGATAAATGCAGCCATTTGTTCTACACCAGCATAGAGGAAGCATGAGAGCTTCCCACATGCTCTTAAAGGACCTGAAGTAGGTATTACAGTCATTCAACTTTATAAATAAGGCAGTTGAAACTCAAAGGATTTTTTTTAAAAGCTGGCCATGATGGCAGAAGCCTATAATCCCAGCACTCTGCATAATGAGTCAGTAAGACCCTGAGTTAGGCTATATAGGAAGATCTTATGTTGAGGTGAAAAAAATAAAAACAATGAAAGTTATTATTGGTGTTTATACTTATTAAAAACAACAAGTACTACTGGGATTAAAGGTGTACAACCATTCCATTTGGCTAATACCACTCATTCTTATTAAAAGGTGTCTAATGTTTCCATTTTTATGTAACACTGCATCCTGTAACTTCATCAGTTAACCATGATTATTCAGATACTAAACTAGGGTCTTGCTGTGAGGATCAGAATTCCACAAATTATACCATGACTTCAACTATGAACTCTGTATCGTTGAACTTTGACATAATCTGAACATCCTCCTTGCTATCTACCAGGAGTATGCAAGAAGCAGCCCAATTCCAGCTCCATGTTAGAGCTCTTTTCTTTTGTCTTTCTTTCTATTGTTTTGTGTTTTGTTTTGTTTTGTTTTGTTTGAGACATGTTTTTCTGTGCAGCACTGGTTATCCTGGAACTTGCTCTGTAGACCAGGTTGGCCTGGAACTTAGAGATCCGCCTGCCTCTGCCTACTGAGTCCTGGAATTACAGGTTTGTACCACCACCTCCTGACCCCTAGAGCTCTTTTTAAACTGCTGGTTCAATGACTGGAGTGGTCCATCTTGTTATACCTTAATTTGTATTTCCCCAAATATACTTGAATTTGAGCATCCCCTCATCTATTTAGCCTGTAGAACTGTCTTTCATGAATTTTTTGTTGAGCATAAAGTTATATTTCCCACCCAATCAAAAATTGTTATCAATGTTTTATACATTATAGGACTTAATTCTCAGTGTCTCCTGTGGTTGGTACCTTTTCATTCTGCCTTTTATCTTTTTTCCTTGTTTTAAAATTGTTTAACATTCTGCATGACTTTGTAAACTTTCTTTCCTAGTAAAAATGCTTTCTCCTGAATAGATTCAGAAACTCCTATTTTGCTTAAGGACTCTTGTTTCATTTGTTTTTAATTTCTTAAGCATTTAAATCTTTAATTCATTTAGGATTTATTTTTGTATTTGATGTGGAAAATGAGGGCCATTTTTTCCCTCAGTGGTGGCAGAAAAGTTTATTAAGCTTTATCAAATTTTAATTTAGAAGAGACTAAACCATCCATCTTCTTATAAATTGAACTCCTTTGTCACCTGCCAGGTCACCACACATGCGTAGATGGTTTTCTGAATTCTCTGTTGACCTCTTTGTCTGTTCCTGGGCTGGCTGGTCTGATTAAAGAAGTCTTGTAAACTTTACAGATAGTAACACTTAGCAATAACTTTCCCTGTTAAATGTGTGTGTTATTTAGGGGAGACACATTACTGTGCGTTTTTGATATTAGATCTTCTAATTTAAGTAAAAAGTTCTTATTTGCTAAACAAACATTATAAGTTGCCTAGCTGTTTCAAGTTTTTCAAGCCTGTTGGGTATGAGGGATTTCATCATATTGGTTAAAAAGCAACAACTTAAAAGTAGGTGAAAATTTAATCATAACTTTGATATTATAGCAAGTTTCTTTTCTTTGTAGGTAAAGACATTGTTTCTTGTACTTTTTCCCATTTAATCTAAGTTTTTATTAATTCTTTGAGATTTTTGCAAAACATATTTTGATTATACTTACCTCCCTACCCACTCCCTCCCTTTAAGTCCTCCCAGATCTGTCCTCCACTTTCCCACATCTTTTCCCCATTATCTTTAATTATGATTGTTACATGTGTCCACATACAAACACAATCTACTGAGTCCATTTACTGTGACTCCTTTGTATGTTTTTAGAGTTGAAGACTTGGTTTTTAGAGTTGATGACTTGAATAACCTGTCGATGAAGATCATCCCTGGAGAAAGCTGATTCTCCCTTTCTCAGCACTCATCGGTGACTCTTCCACTAAAGCTGGGCTCCTGTGAGGTCTGCCCCTCCCCCGCCACACTGGTGTCAGCCTCTCATGTTATTGCTCAGGCCTTATCTCAGCAGCCATTTTACTGAGACTTCATGAGGGTAGCTTCCCCGTCATATACAGAAGCCACAATCTCCCAGCAGATGTCCTGCTCCTCTGGCTTTTATAATCTTTTCACCCCTTGTTCTCCTAGCCCCAGGTGTAGGGATTATGTTATAGATGTATCAGTTGGGGTTGGGTATCCAATGATCTATTGTTCTCTGCATTTTGAACAATCTGTGGCTTTCTTCAATGGTCTCCGTCTGCTGCAAATAGATTTTCTAGTTAGGGGTTGAGAGCTCTACTATCTCCACAGGCATATGTATAAGGATAAGTGTTTAAAGCAGTTATAACTTAAACTGGATTAAGAATGTAGCTATTATCTTCTAGGTTCTTTTGCTTCCTAAATGTGGGTAGTTTGCTAGATTTATAGTACCATGCTGAGGTTTGCTCTTTTGCTGTGTATTGTAATACTAAATACTGTCTCTCAAGGTCTGGTTGCCCCAAGATGAGAGAATCCTCAAGTTTAGGGCCCCCAATGGAGGAGCTAGAGAAAGTACCCAAGGAGCTAAAGGGCTCTGCAACCCTATAGGTGGAACAACAATATGAAATAACCAGTACTCCCAGAGCTCGTGTCTCTAGCTGCATATGTATCAGAAGATGGCCTAGTTGGCCATCAGTGAGAAGAGAGGCCTCTTGGTCTTGCAAACTTTATAAGCCTCAGTACAGGGGAACACCAGGGCCAAGAAGTGGGAGTGGGTGGGTAGGGTAGGTGGGGAGGGTATGGGGGACTTTTGGGATAGCATTTGAAATGTAAATGAAAAAAATACCTAATTTAAAAATATTAAAATAAAATCTACTGGTTGAATAAAGATGCTAACAGCCTATAGCTGGGCAGAAGAGAGATAGATAGAGTTGGGTTCTGAGGAGAGACCATGAAGGGAAATGAAGAGAATGTGGAGGGAGGAGATACCATGGGGTAGGTGAGTCATGAAAACATGGCCATAGAGGATGACCAATAGAAGGTAGACCCAGATGGAATATAACAAGTCATATCTTAGAGTTGTTGACAAGGAAATAGATAGAATAGCACAAAGAGTAGATATTTGCTTTGCTCTACTTTCTTTTAAAGGCTTATCATAAATATAAAAGGTTTTATGTCTTTTATCTAGGAACTGAACGATCAAAGGTGGGGTCAAAATCCCCTCAATTTAGAGTAAATATTTACTACAACAGCACCAGGTATAAGTTCTGTCTTACTAAGTGAGCTTTAAGTTTAATTAGGCAGCTGTTGGTTATACCCAATATAGGAATGCCACAACTATACCTTTGGAAATGACTATGTCCTATAAGAGATGAATGGAAACAGGACTCAGAAGAATCTAGCTTGAACTGACCTGAAAGCCTCTTCCTTGAGAATTTGTTCTCATGGTACCAGAAATGGTGTGAGTGGGGGGGAAAGGTTCTATTCAGCTGTGATACCTGTGAAACAGCAGTGACCAACACAGGAAGATAGGCCCAGAGATTCAATAGTGCCACTTATATCTTAGGTGGTGATCGATAGCTACCTAATTGGACTAAAGCCTGCTCTTTGAATCTTGTTATTTGAGAGAATGAGAAATCTCTGTCCTCATGCAAGCCCAGAAGGTCAAAAATACCTCTTACCCTTGAGGGTATCTTGTCTTCTCTGGACCTTTAGCTCTGGCTTTTCATTTCCCACTCTCCCTGGATTTGCGATGAAGATGACTTGGAGTTTTCTGGTGCCTGTCTCCCTTTTTTGCCTACTCATCTGGTATTCCTGGCCCAGGTACACCCAGGCCCTTGATTCCACATATCCAGAAGCTTCATGCCACTAAAGCACTACAGAATTCTTGTCCTTAGTATAATCCCAGGATGCGTTTTTCACATCGGTTCTTCTGGCTCCTGTGCTACTGTTATTCTTTCTCTACTTGTTGATGAAGCTAGCTTTGGCATGAAGGATTGGAAGATCAGCTGACAAACGGGCTGAAGAGAACTTTGGCAAAGCTTGCCCTGCCCCAAGAGCATGGTGCCTCTCCATTTGTGTTGGCATTGGGATTGGGGCTGTACCAAGAATGAGAAAAAATGGATTTGCCTAAATCTCTGGCTTATCTATATAGTTCTTCGTACAGAGATTTGTTTTTGTCCATCTGTTACCAAACCAGCACTTTCCTGGCAATCAGCCTGGCTCAACATACAGTGGCTAGACCATTGTTTCACATAAAGGTTGGTATTTTCTAACATCTGCAGCCTAACTATTGAGAAAATGAATAGCTGTCAATCCATTCAGGAAGAATATTTCTCATTTCTTTTATGAGATATCTGTTCTTCCTGAGTGTCTCCAGGCTCCCATGCCTCCTGTACTGCCAGGATGTCAGCAAAAGCTCTCTTGGATATAATTGTTAATCAAAAAAATAAAAGAAAAAACCTATCATTTAATAACTAAGGTTGAGGCCATACTTTCTACATGTATTTTTAAATAATATTTGAAAAAGTATATTTCCCATGAAAAAAAATCTATAACAAAATAGGCTTGTTCTAGTGTCAATTTTCTGCCTGGATAAAAGTAAATGGATATTAAACACTGCTGCAGGCACTGTTGTCATTGGAATTAAACATTCTCTGCTGTAATAAATAATTTCATAAAACCACAAAATTATCTAAGCAATGGTAGTTCAGGTTATTTAAAAAAACACTTTATTTTTATAGACATATTTTCAGTCCTGGGTACATACATTTGCATTATAATGTGTGAGCATGAAATGTTGATTTTAGAATGAGTCTTAGATATTTTGAAACTGCAGTATAGCCACCTACCTGTTAAAAGTGGTCCAGTGTCTAAGTAAGGAGTAGATGACTCTTCTGTGTGGGAAGATGGCATATGTCTTAGATGAAAATTAAATCACATTCAGCACTACTGAATTGCTAGTCACTTGAATAACATCAGACCCTCATGGAGGGAAGTATGGTGCCATGTATAATGGGTTCTAGTCAGCTGATATGGTTTCAAGTGGGTGGCCCGATGGCACTTGCTCCTCCAGTAGTTTATTTATACTCTCTGAGCTTCACATTCGTTGGACAGAGAAATGGAAGACTCATACTAAATTGAAGTTCCAAACTGCAACATTGCACATGCTGGCATGTTTCACTCAACTGAAAGGTAAATCACTTATTGCTACTAGAAATAAACTCTGCTGCTTGCAAATGAGCCATGGCTGCAATACAGGGAAGCTTCATTCTGAGAGGCCGTTTACATCAGTTCACCTTCTGATGCTGACTTTTGCAGAGGAAGGAAGAGAGAATGAGAATTATGGTTGCAAAATCCAATTATAATTAGCATATAGAAAAAAGATAAACATGAGGGTCACCGTTAACACTCTGTAAACAAGATGTGCAACTGACACCAAGAATTTCAAATGACGGATTTCATTATTTAAATGCCTATGGAATATTTTCAGGGGTGCTGTTACCAGTAAATTCCTGGCTCTTTGATTTACTGGCCAACACATTTTTGCTGATGTTTTGTTGATATTTGGTCTCAGGTTTAAGTAATTATTCCTGGGACAATTTTCCCTTCTATTCCCTGTGGCCCAATACCTTCTCCAATCCCTCTCACATGCAGAGGAAAGGTGACCACGGAGACAGTTAATGACTACATCTAAGTGTGAAAAATGTGCCAGAGGCAGAGTTTGCGGCTGCTCACTGGTTTACCATGGAGACTGGGATTTCTTGACACTTGGGAAGTGAGTTGCAAATTCCATGTTTTCATACTCTAAATTGTCTTTGCCTTAAAATATGATCGACAATGGTACAAAATATTGAATTATACCTTAAAGGATGGCCTACTAGTGATACCATGAAACACACTAAACACACTGCAAGAAACACTTTGTTGGAAAACAACAAGCAGAGGCAGGAGACAGCAGCAAGTCTTGTTTACTGATTCCTGTGTACCACCCAAGGGCTACATTTCATATACATCAATTCATGAAGTTCTTATGATACTCTAAGGTAAGATTAGCATCTGTACTTTATAAATGTGCATGCCCGAACTCAGAGAAATAACTCAGTACCTAGGGACTAGATCACACACACACACACACACACACACACACACACACACACACACACACAGGAAAAGCTTTGGCTCCACATCAAGGCTCTTGGCCACTCTCCTGTGCTGTGTTATCATGCCTTTGGATAACTGGGATTGTGGCAGTTTTCACAAAACTGACCTTAGAAGTCACTCTCTTTATCCCAAAGATAGATTGGAGAAAGCCAATAAAATGGAGTATGTGACTAACAAAGGCAGTGAAGGTCCTGGAATTTGAACCTTGGTCTTTTAGATCATACTTAACTCTGTCATATAATATGTTCTGTAGAGTTGGAGGACTTGAATGGAAATGGCCATGGGATTTTCATCTTTCCACTTACTGTCTTTATCATGTCATCAAGTGCCAGAATTTGAACATCTACAGTGCACTTGCTTGCACTATGTTTTGAAATATACATCCCAAATAAGAGACTATCCATGTCTAGCTCCCTCGGCCCTCAGCTGAGGGCCAATAGTCCACAGGCTCTCATCCTACCCCTTCAGTCTTTGGTCAATCAGAACCAACCTTTACAGGGGAGCCTGTCTTTTTGCCCACCTTCCAGGTAGGCCTTGCAATAGCAAAATTGCTAACCTAAGGCAGCTTTGTGAAGCTACAGGTCCCCTCCAGCCCCACTGCATAAGGTGGCAGTCCTGTCTTACTGCTTACTTCTTACTCAAGCCTGTGACAGAATGGCCACTTTGATCTTGGGTACTCATCCTCCAGCAACACAGGCGGTTTCCCTCCTTTCAACACGATTATCCATTATCCTCAGTCTTTGGCTAGGAGACCCAAACATCTCACCACCACCCTCTAGAGTTGATGTATTGATGACTCTCTGAGTGTGGGGATTGGCCTGTCAATCACTATTCCTCAACAAGGCTGTTTTTCAAGGCTGTAGCCATAACCTCAGGCTATGTCAGGGTTCAGGGACTCTTATGAACCCTCAGGATCTGGTAACCTTTGTTAGAAGCACCAAGAACTAAGTATAAGTGCATAACCAGCATGCTGTTTACATTTTCTGTAGAAAATAGCAAGTGCTGCATATGCCCAGTGTACCAGACTCTGTGCTAAGTACAAGGCATACAAAACAGTGCAAGTTATGTCCACAAATTCCAGTAGCTCTGCTCTTACTCATCCAGGCACATCTCCACTTTTATTCATCTTTCCTGGAATGATTAGGTGAGCAAATACTATTTTTGTCCTAAGTTTCATTTGAATATTTGAGGAAATCAACAAAACATGCAACTCCTCCAACTTGGAAGAGTTATTGTATTTGTGATCATAAAGAATTGAAGCTGCAGCAGACTAAAACTTGACAAGAAACAGAGATCTCCAAACTTGAGTTGAAGCAAAAGAGGCACCCTAGCCTGATTAGACTTTGATCATTATCATGATGGGTTAAGAGGCCACCTGTTGCTGATTGAACTGACGTGGACCAGGCACTTAGGGTACTAGATAGAACATCTAATATGTACTTTGCTTACATGGTAAGAACATGCACAATATGTTTTGGGCAGTCTCTACAGTACTGTTAGCCTAGATGCTATTTGACATGACCCACATCCCTGACCCTAACATTTACCCATCATCATTAGCTTTGACACCTTAATCCCCTATCTTCTACTCTGCCTCAAGCCATCCTGGGTTTGTCTGATAATCCACCTTTGAATGGTTCCTCTCTTGTCTATTTCATATTTTATAATTTCAGAGCAAAGGTATTATTTTCTTTAATTTGTATTTCAAATTCTCTCTCAGAGACTGGAAACAACCCTTCAAATGACCACAATCCTGGCCCTGCCATCAGCAGGATCTAAAACTTTGTTTTCAAATCATTATTCCTGCACTTCTTTCCTCACACTTTGGGAGAGGGTCTCCTCAAACTTTCTAATATGCCTTCAGCCTCCAATAACGCCTGAATCCATCCTCGTCTACACTTCAGAATCTGTACTCGTGCCTCTTTAGTCTGGAACAGCGCTGTACTTATATGTGTAGGCACTTGAAATGTTTTTTAAAACACCAGGTTCTAGGACCCAAGTACTGCCTGGTAAATTATTGGGTGGAGTAGAAGTCTGTGGATTCCAGTTTGAAGACAGGAAGGAAGCAATAGTTCTCATCACAGATGGTTTAGATTTTACTTTTAGTGCCTCTACTGGTCAGTACTACAACTAATCCAACAGATGGAATGGGGATAGCGCTCTCTCTCTCTCTCTCTCTCTCTCTCTCTCTTAGAAGCCAAGTACAGAATGCAATCTTTCCAAGCTTGGCTGTTTGAGTTCTGTATTCAAGAGAAAGAGTGGTTGCATCGCACTCGAACCCACTGTTTCTATGTATCCACCCTTGAAACTATACCTCCAATGTCAAAAAGCACAGTTATGAAGTCTGGGGTCAGTATTGTTGGGTGGAACTCTTCCCTAACATGGACCACACATATATATGTTAGAACTTTTACCTGTAGTCTATCCATACACATCTTCTTCTCCTTCCTCTCCTTTCACTGGATTCTTGAGAAAGCATCTCATAGTGAGGAATTAGAATCCACATGATTGTGCTTTTGTTTTGATTACAAAAGTTTACCTCTATTCCAAAGAAAGGGAAAAATTGTGACTTAAAGAAACAAAAGCTCAGGCTGAGAGTGCAATGAAATTCTGCAACCCTATCTGACAGCATCCATGAAGAATAAGGTGTGGTAGGTTAGGTTCAGGGTGAGTGGTAACTGGGACTGAGGAACTGGTTTCTGGGTCCTCAGTCTGGAGACAAGCACCACACTACTGCTAAGGGATCAGATCCCATCCGTTTCCTTCAACCTGTAAAAGTTCATCTGAGAAGTATGGCACAACAGCCTCAAGGGTCTATGTACTGGCTGGTTTTGTGTGTCAACTTGACACAGGCTGGAGTTACCACAGAGAAAGGAGCTTCAGTTGGGGAAATGCCTCCATGAGATCCAGCTGTAAGGCATTTTCTCAATTAGTGATCAAGGGGAAGGGTTCCTTGTGGGTGGTACCATCTCTGGGCTGGTAGACTTGGGTTCTATAAGAGAGCAGGCTGAGCAAGCCAGGGGAAGCAAGCCAGTAATGAACATCCCTCCATGGCCTCTGAATCAGCTCCTGCTTTCTGACCTGCTTGAGTTCCAGTCCTGACTTCCTTGGTGATGAACAGCAGTATGGAAGTGTAAACTGAATAAACCCTTTCCTCCCCAACTTGCTTCCTGGTCATGATGTTTGTGCAATAATAGAAACCCTGACTAAGACAGTCTGCATAGCAGTGGGCTCTGCCTTTTTTCAGCATAATGTCACTGGCTGCTTTTCTTCAGCTAACAAAGAGCCACTACTATCCCATTTCCCTCGGTAAGTGAGGCTGGACTTTTTAAGCCCTTGACAGCACCCTTGCTGATGACACAGTACCCATTGCCCTTCTCCTGGAAGGATTAAATTACCTCAACCCCCACCCACATGACCATCTAGCTGATTGTTGACCTCAGTCTCATGCAGGCTTTTCATCCTGCAGGAAGATGACTTACTCTCTGTGTCCTGACACTGTACATCTACTTCTTCTTTCTAATTCTTCTAGGTTTCCTCCCCTGGACCCTGTGTTTGACATCTTCAATCCATGAGCAAAACTCTTTCCAGAGCAAGAAATACTGACTATGGGGTGAGTGAAATGACGTGGTAATCATGTTTGTGTTTCCAGTTTATCTGCCTCCGTATCTTGAGAACTGAATATATTTTCCTCTAAGTTTTTATGGTAATATTTATAGGTTTCATATGCCGTATTTCTTTTGCTGTGTCAGATCTGCACAATCGTGTCTTTTAAAATCGAGTTAATCCTCTCTGATAGCTTTGGGATGAATGTTCACTTTCATAGATATAGCATGAGATATAAATTGACACTCAGATATCAAAGAGGCTTTTCAAATCTATCCTCTGAGTTGGCTGGCATCTGTTTTGTTACATATGGAATAAACCCAGGTTGATAAAGGAATCTTCTTGTGATGTGGAGGCTCATGGTGGAGTGTTTGCAGGCACAGTGAAATTCCTGACTTGCAGCCACATCAAGACATTGGTTTTCTACTGTTTCTTATCAGATTTCTGCAAAGGCACCACGGGAGCCAGATTGCCTGGGGCACACAGTTCAGCTGCACCAATAGATAGTGCAGGCGATTTTACCAGGTAACACAGATGCACATTTTCACAGTAAAGATGTGCCAGTGCCCTCTGCTTTTGCACCCCAGCGGGAAGGCTCTAATTGAAACAAAAAGACCCACTTAGCACATGACATTAAGATGCATCCAGGAAAGGGAAAGAGATATGTATCCAAATGGTCTGTTCTCCATCTTACTTTATGTCATTTACACTGTACTGTCAAAGCAGCAGATACCATCAAACAGAAGTATTCTAACTTGAGGTTCAGTAAGGTCTTCCTTCTTGCTTAAAATGATCAGACTTCTTTTCTGAACCCATTTACATAATGTTGTTGCCAGAGAGATTATAGGCCAGGATATGCAAGAATGGAACATTTGGTCAGTAAATATCTAATGAGCATCTAATCAGTTCAAGTGGCAGTTTCTCATTAAGATTGGAGGCCCTCTTAAATTTGATTTCTAAAGGAGGGAAGGAATCAGCAAACATGTAGGTGTTCTGGTTTGTTGTAGCAGTAATAGAGTGCTTACTCAGCATGGGCTCAGTCCCCAGTACTTCCAAACCTAAATCAGAGAGATATGTCAGATGATAAATATATTGCAGTCAAATAAATCCCAGAGCATGGACAAGTCACACAATGAAAGATACTGTTTGAACAGGGTATTCAGAGAAACCCTTACTGGGAATATAGTATTAGGAAGTGATGCACAGAACTAAGAGGGAGAGATACTATCTGTCTCAGACAAAGTTATGGGGACTGGATCTAGCAGATATGATGAGCAACAAGAAATTCTTGAACTATTTTGGAGGCAGAAGTAGTGGGAATTTTTTTCCATGTTGAGTGTGGAATATTAATGGGGAAAGTGATCAAAATGATTCTAAAGTCTTTGGCAAATACATCTGAAGAATGGAGTTGTCAGATGCTTAGACAAAGAATACTTCGAACAAACAAAACCAAGACTAGAGAGAGTAGAATTAGGAATTCTGTCTTAGAGCTATGGAGGTGGAAACATTTACTAAATATCCAAATGCAGAGATCAATCACCAGTTTGATATTCAAGTCTAAAGTCCAAAGGCATGGTCTTTAATGAAGTCATACAGTGGAGATTTTCGATCTTGAGCAGCATTCACAGCTGAGGCTACAAGAGAACATCACAGTAGGAACCAGTTCTCCAATTCCCACATTATTCCTTAAGAATTCTTTAATGGGAATGTAGTAGTTCTCACCCATTGATATTTTTAAGAATTTCTAAACACGGTTCACATGTTCAACACAGATTAAGTGAATCTGCCTTAGAAAGGGAATGTGGCTGAAGACAGCAGAATTCATGAGCTAGAGTCCAGAGCATGCTAAAGGGTATGGAGATGGGTGATAACCAGGCAAAAGAAGAATCTACAGTAAGACCAGAGGAAAACAATGAGAAATAAGTTCTGAAATCTAGCTGGTTAAAAATGAGCGTGACTAACTATATCAAATGTTACAAGCAGACCCAAAGAATGAGAACTGAGAATTTGCTACTTAGCCACATGATGTCCATGTTGGCTTTACAATAGCAGTAGCAGTTCTTTAATAAGATGCTGTCTGGATGAGGTAAAATAAAGAAAAAATGGGGTTCTTCAGGTCAGTGGGGCTCTACCTTGGGCACAATCTCAGTGGATAGTCTCACAGTCCCCAGAGGAGAGGAGTCTCTACTCCCGGGTACTCTAACAAAACCAGGATCTTAGGATTCCAGGAAGCCAGGATCCCAGGAGCTTGGTCACACCAGGATCTCACGGTCTCAGAGTCAGCTTGACTCCCAGAAACTCTGACATACCCAGAATCTCAGGATCACAGGATATCAGAATCACAGGATCACAGTGAAAGCCAGACTCTGAGGAGTTATGGCTCAACTGGGATGAATGGATGGACAGGCTCCAATCAGATATAGTGAGTTCAGGGAGCACTTAAGATAATCAGATGGTGGGAAACAAGCATAACAACAGAAGCACCAGAATCCAAGGTTATTTGGCATCATCAGAACCCAATACTCCCTCCATAGCGAGGCCTGGGTACAACACCACACCAGAAAAGCAAGATATAGATCTAAAGTCACTTCTCATGATGATGATGGAGGAGTTTGAGAAGGACATAAATAACTACCTTAAAGAAGTACAGGAGAACACAGGTAAACAAGTAGAGTCCCATAAAGAGGAATCACAAAAATCCCTTAAAGAATTACAGGAAAACATAACCAAAGAGGTGAAGGAATTGAACAAAACCATCCAGGATCTAATATTGGAAGTAGAAACAATAAAGAAATCACAAAGGGAGAGAATTCTGGAGATAGAAAGCCTAGGAAAGAAGTCATGAGCCATAGATGCAAGCATCACCAACAGAATACAAAAGATGGAAGAGAGAATCTCAGGGGCAGAAGATACAATAGAAAATATTGACAGAACCATCAAAGAAAATGCAAAATGCAAAAAGATCCTAACTTAAAATATCCAGGAAATCTAGGATACAGTGAAAAGACTAAGCATAAGAATAATAGGTATAGAAGAGAATGAAGATTTCCAACTTAAAGGACCAGTAAACATCTTTAACAAAATTATAGAAGAAAACTTCCCTAACCTAAAGAAAAAGATCCCCATGAACATACAAGAAGCCTACTGAACTCCAAATAGATGGGACCAGAAAAGAAATTGCTTCAATCACATAATAATCAAAACACCAAATGCATAAACAAAGAAAGAATATTAAAAGCAGTAAGGAAAAAGGTCAAGTAACATATAAAGGAAACCTGTCATAATTACACCAGACTTTTCACCAGAGACTAAAAGCCAGAAGATCCTGGACAGATGTCATACAGACCCGAAAAGAACACAAATGCCAGCCCAGATTATTGTACCCAGAAAAAAAATTTCAGTTACCCTAGATAGAGAAACTAAGGTATTCCATGACAAAACTAGATATACAAAATATCTTTCCACAAATCCAGCCCTTCACAGGATAATAAAGGGAAAACTCCAATACAAGGAAGGAATCTACTCCCTAGAAAAAGCAAGAAATTAATCTTTCAACAAACCTAAAAGACAGCCACATGAACAGAATCCTAACTCTAACAACAAAAATAACAGGAAGAGCAACAATTACTTTTCCTTAACATCTCTTAGTATCAATGGACTCAATTCCCCAATAAAAAGACATAGGGTAACACACTGGTTACATAAAAAGGACCCAACACTTTGCTGCATGCAGGAAAACCACCTCAGTGACAAAGACACACACTACCTCAGAGTAAAAGTCTGGAAAATAATTTTCCAAGCAAATGGTCCCAAGAAACAAGTTGGAGTAGCCATTCTAATGTCAAATAAAATTGACTTTCAACCTAAAGTTACCAAAAAAGATAAGGAGGGAAACTTCATACTCATCAAAGGTGAAATTCACCAAGATGAACTCTCAATTCTGAATATGTATGCTCCAAATGCAAGGACAACCACATTCGTAAAAGGAACATTACTAAAGCTCAAAGCACACATTGTACCTCAAACAATAATAGTGGGAGACTTCAACACCCCACTCTCATCAATGGACAAATCCTGGAAACAGAAACTAAACAGAGACACATGGACACTAACAGAAGTTGTGAAACAAATGGATTTAACAGATATCTATAGAAATTTCATCCTAAAACAAAAGGATATACCTTCTTCTCAACACCTCATGGTATCTTCTCCAAATTTGACCATATAATTGGTCATAAAACAGGCCTCAACAGATACAAGAAGATTGAAATAATCCCTTGCATCCTATCAGATCACCGCAGACTAAAGCTGATCTTCAATAACAACATAAATAATAGAAAACCCACATACACGTGGAACTGAACAACACTCTACTCAATGATAACTTGGTCAAGGAAGAAATAAAGAAATTAAAGAGTTTTTAGAGTTTAATGAAAATGAAGCCACAACATACCCAAAAGTCTGTGGCACAATGAGAGCAGTCCTAAAAGGAAAACCCATAGCTCTGAGTGCTTCCAAAAAAGAAACTGGAAAGAACATACACTAGCAGCCTGACAGTACATCTTACAGCTCTAGAACAAAAAGAAGCAAATTCACCCAAGAGGAGTAGATGGCAGGAAATAATCAAACTCAGGGCTGAAATCAATCAAGTGGAAACAAAAAGAACTATTCAAATTATCAACAAGACCAACAGCTGGTTCTTTGAGAAAATCAGCAAGATAGATAAACCCTTAGCCAGACTAACAGGAAGGCACAGGGACAGTATCCTAATTGACAAAATCAGAAATGAAAAGGGAGACATAACAACAGAAACTGAGGAAATAAAAAAAAAAATCATCAGATCATACTACAAAAGCCTATATGCAACAAAATTGGAAAACCTGGATTATATACTTAAGTGACCCCCAAAATACCACCAGAGATCTCCTAAACCTGATAAACAACTTCAGCAAAGTGGCTGGATATAAAATTGACTCAAACAAATCAGTGGTCTTCCTCTACACAAAGGATGAACAGGCCGAGGAAAAAATTAGGGAAACAACACCCTTCACAATAGTTACAAATAATATAAAATATCTTGGTGTGACTCTAACTAAGGAAGTGAAAGATCTGTATGATAAGAACTTCAAGTCTCTGAAGAAAGAATTGAAGAAGATCTCAGAAGATGGAAAGATCTCCCATGCTCATGGATTGGCAGGATTAATATAGTAAAAATGGCTATCTTGCCAAAAGCAATATACAGATTCAATGCAATCCCCATCAAACTTCCAACTCAATTCTTCACAGAGTTAGAAATGGCAATTTGCAAATTCATCTGGAATAACAAAAAACCTAGGATAGCAAAAACTCTTCTCAACAATAAAAGAATCTCTGGTGGAATCACCATCCCTGACCTCAAGCTGTACTACAGAGCAATTGTGATTGATTTAAAAAACAAACAAACAAACAAACAAACTGTCTGGTATTGGTACAGTGGCAGGCAGGTAGATAAACGGAATAGAATTGAAGACCCAGAAATGAATCCACACACTTATGATCCCTTGATCCTTGACAATGCAGCTAAAACCATCCAGTGGAAAGAAGACAACATTTTCAACAAATGGTGCTGGCTCAACGGGGGGTTAGCATGTAGAAGAGTTTCAATCGATCCATTCTTATCTCCCTATACAAAGCTCAAGTCTAAGTGTATCAAGGCCCTCCACATAAAACCAGAGACACTGAAACTTATAGAGCAGAAAGTGGGGAAGAGCCTTGAAGATATGGGCACAGGGGAAACATTCCTGAACAGAACACCAATGGCTTGTGCTGTAAGATCAAGAATTAAAAAGTGGGACCTAATAAAATTGCAAAGCTTCTGTAAGGCAAAGGACACTGTCAATAAGACAAAAAGGCAACCAACATTTTGGGAAAAGATCTTTACCAATTCTATATCCAATAGAGGGATAATATCCAATATATACAAAGAATTCAAGAAATTATACTCCAGAGAATCGAATAATCCTATTACAAATGGGGTACAGTGCTAAACAAAGAATTCTCAACTGAGGAAGCTGAATGGCTGAGAAGCACCTAAAAAATGTTCAACATCTTTAGTCATCAGTGAAATGCAAATCAAAGCCACCCTGAGATTCTACCTCACACCAGTACCTGACAAATGCAGAAGGAGATGCTCACTGCCATCCACTGGACTGAGCACAGGGTCCCTAATGAAGGAGCTAAAGAAAGTATGCAAGCAGCCGAAAGGGTTTACAGCTCCATAGAAGGAACAACGATATGAACTAACCAGTGCCCCCAGAGCTTCCTGGGACTAAACCACTAACCAAAGAGTACACATGGTGGGACTCATGGCTCCAACTATATATGCAGCAGAGGATGGCCTAGTCAGTCGCCAATGGGTAGAGAGGCCCTTGGTCTTGTGAAAACTCTATGCCCCCGTGTAGGGGAATGCTAGGGCCAGGAAGCAGGAGTGGATGGTTTGATGAGCTGAGGGGCAGGGGAGGGGATAAGAGGAGAGGACTTTCGTAGGGAGACCAGGAAAGGAGATAACATTTGAAATGTATATAAAGAAAATACCTAATGAAAATTTAAAACTACCGATTGTGCTGTACTTATTTTTTTAAAAAAAGAAAAGAGAAAAAAAAAAGAATGGGAAAAGAGATTAGTGGAGGTCCTATTCAGTCAGCTCTTTTGATGAATTTCTCACAAAATCAAACAGAACACAGAGGCCTAGCAGAAGTTGTGGTTGAGATAAGAGGCTTTAATTTTCAAGACTAAAATCCAGTATAGGATGGACATAAATGACAGAGGACAGAAGAATTAGCTAATGATTTCCCTGAGCAGGTAAAAGGACCATGTGTGCAATGAGGTGTCATGCTGACTGAATGGGAGCATGGAGGAGGGAAGACTTGACATGAGCCAGTTGCAGGCAGGCGGATGCCAACGCAGAGGAGCTAGAAGACACTGTTTTGGGCCTGCTTCTATTTTCTCTGGGAACTGTGGAGCAGGTCTAACAATAAAAGAGAAAATAGGAAGTAGATACTCAGCGAAGTACAAAACTCATGGCTATGGTATAGATGTCGAATAGCTTCCAAAAGCGCACAGGCGGTCCTGAGGTCATGCTATTGGGGCATAGTGGAGTCTTTTAGGGATAGGACCGAGTAAGAGTTTCTTGAATTATTTGAGACATGTTCCCTAAAGGAGGATTGTGGGACCCTCATTTCTCTATTTCTCTCTTCTTCCTGGTTTGTGATGGAACAGTTTGGTCTGGTCCATACCCAATCACTGCCCTCTGTCATGCACACCAGAGGCCCAAAGTCATGAAAGCCACCAGACCTTGGACTGAAATCTCTACAGCATGAGGTAAATAACTCACTTTATAAGTCAGTTCTTTGAGTTCTTTGCAATATGACATGAAACTGACTAATACACACAGAGAATAAACATGAGTAATTGAATGGCTTTGGAAAGCTTTGTCCCATTAGGAGGTCAGAAGTTAGACCTCTTATGTGAGTCCAGCATCTATGTGGATGTGTCCCAGCTACATTCAGTTGCATGTCTGTTACTAAAGACCTGAATAGTAAGCATGGACGAGGGTAGGTTCATGGCTTTTCTGCAAAGTGATTAATATAGAGAAAGGCAAGTGGGTCATAGACCTGAAGTTAAAAGCAATGGCAACCATTCCATTTTAGCAATGAACCTTACCACACATGGTAGCCAGGGGGAGCAAGAGAATGAGCATATTGAGAGGTAATGACGTTGCAGGTGAGGTCTGCAGAGAATCACAGAGCTGAAAGTGCAGTTCTAGTCTTTGTTGTGGCATGAAACAGCTGTCTATCTTGATAAAAAGGAAGCATATTCATTACCAAAGGCTGATTGCACTTTGAATCTATTTAATTAAGTTTTCACCCCTTAAAATTAGTTAAGCTATGCAAAAAAGACCATAGCTTTGAACATTAGTATGCATTCTTTCACTTACAATTATGAAATGAATATATTAGTGTATAATCTAAAAACAATTAGTGATTGCTAGGCTACATCTCAGTAATCTTTCTCTTCTGAAGGAATACATTTCTGAAGACAGAATTAAACCATCTCTCTTCTTTGCCATCCCAATGGCTTGGGGAGTACAATGACAGACAACATAATACATGTCTCTGCCTATCTTGTAAATCACTTTAATTTTCCTAAATTGCTGGAAAGGGATTTGTAGCTGTTAAAAGACCTTTTAAAAACCTGATTGATCAAATTGCATTACCCAAAACAGATGCCAAAGCTACAAAGGTCTTGACTTTGCTAAAAATTGAACCTAGTTCACCTCAGATTTCCAATGTGCAAATGGGAATTTGCCACCCAGGAGACCCTGACATAATAACGTTTTATTCCATCAAGTTAATTTTTTGTTTGGGTGTGGGAGGTGATGTTGTTTGTTTCTCCCTATGCTCTCACCTTCTTTTACTATCTTATTATAATTTTTGGTATACTTAAGCAATACTTGTAAGAAACTATGGGTCCTTCTGCATCCATGCAGCAGCAAGCCTGACAAACCAAACCCATGTGGAGCTTCCTCATAGTAACAGCATGGCTGTCTTTAGAAGGCCTTGTAGTCAGTTAACTAAGACACAGCCAACTGCCTAGCTGATTTATTGAACAGTAGTCAATTAAGTTGTTCTCTGTGTCTTGCTTCTGCCTTTCCATGAACTCTGCCTGGTGCCATTATTGGCTGACGTTCTCAGACTCTGCTAGTTCTAGAAGCTATCAGATTCTCAAGGGTCGTTTTGTTTTGCTCAGACAAACTCTGCTGAATGTGATTTGCCCGAGAAGCAGTCCCTTCAGCAGTGCTATCAAGGTTAAATTTTACAATAAAGTTTGACGCAACAGAAAGCAAGTTGAAAAGCTTCTTGCTTTTCGATGAATTGAATTCTCTGGGCTAAATGTCTGTGTTTGTATCGGGCTCTTAGTCGCTATGTTTGCAGTCTCTATGTTCTTGCAGCTTCAGTCTCCCTGTCTGTGTGACCAGCACATGCTTCAGATTAAGTTACAAGCCCTCACTTCCCTTCCTAAAGCGCAGTGGCCAAGAGGAACCATTATTTTACCTTCAGATTACATTAGTCTGGAGCCCAAAAGAGCCTCTTTTTGGCCATGGGTGTAATTATGAAGCTAGTCCCAGACAAACTGCACACAATCCTCTGCCTTGCTATCAGGCTTAGTGACAGGCCTATGACCGGAGCATGGTAAAATATGGCAAAGCAGAGCTACCAACAGTCCTCAATGTATAATGCCATATACTCCTGAAAATGTGAAAATCAAATGTAGGAAAAGAAAACATGAATATATGTGTTACAACGGACCCCTATGGCTACAGAGAACAAAATGAAATCCCTAATGTCATTTCATATATCTCTAGAGATAGAGTTTCAATGTTCAGGATATGTTCCTCAATTTTGTTCTTTTCTAATTTAATACCTTGGTGCTGATGCATGTTCAGTGTAGGCTAGAGAGGTGGTGTTATGTGACAAACTGTGTGCTCCTCATCAGTGGTATCAGAGCTTTATTCTCTATCTTCCCTTTATTTCTCTAAGTAATCATGAAATACAAGATCATTTTCACATGCTCACTTACACATACCTCCTTCTGCAGGTGAAGACTATAACGTCCCATTGGCATCCTGGTTTGTACATCTTTATTGACACATGCTCATCTGTTGACTGATTGTCAATTGCTAAGTGTTAGAGCTGTATTTCTCCTATTTCATTTTAGATCTAAGCATTTTATAAAGCCTGCTCTTTGTAAAGTACTATAGAGTTGGGAAAATATCTTCAACTTCATATGTAAATGAGTTAAAGGATTAAAAAAAAAACTGTAGCCAATGCTATAATTGGCCAATTAATTGGAAAACACTCCATGAAACCCTGGACAGAAGTGAGGAGACAGAGTGACTGCTAATTGTCCTGGAAGAGCTGGTAATTTTAGAATGGACTTCTCTAGAGGGGTAATCCTTGGCCCCTTCCCTTTACTTTTCTCCATTACAATACTACTTGCTTTACTTCACATTTCAGTGTTTAAAATCACAAATAGAAAAGCCAATGTCAGGTCAGGATATATTTCCTGAAGTATGATTGTTACAAGGGCCAACTAAATCATTCTATCATACACCACACATCAGTGTTTCCATATATGATGGGCCTCATGGATGACAACACTCTATAGGAGACAAATGGAGCCGAAATTACTGCCAGAGATGTAGCAGACAGCCTAATATAACAGTGTTTTACGCACATGTCTGTTACTTGTGTAAACAAACATGCCATGCTACCAATGCTGTGTCAAAATTCAGTAGATACAATAAGTATAACCCTCTTGTTGAAATATTCACTGTAGATAAAACACAGTGTATGTCAGCAGCAAGCTCATACATGGTGTGTTTAAAGTCTCTTGATACAATCAAGAAGCCATCTGGTAGCTTGACCTAGATATCAGGTTTTAGAAGTTTATTCTAGAATCTTTGCCCTGTGACAAATACCTTTCATGACCCATCTCCCAGGATGTACCTTGGCTAGTAAGCAGTGCTTGACTGTCTCATTCTGTTCACAACTACAGTCCTTGGGGGCAAGGGGAAATACTCTGAAGAGTTATTTATCTAAAGGCTTAAGAGCTGAGCTCTAGGTCCAGTCTGTGTCCCAAAAACTCTTGATCCAAGATCATATGACCTAAGGGGAGGGTGAAAGTCTAGATAAATGCTCAGAATAGGAGCTTAGAAAATCTGCATTATATTTGGATGAAAGGTAGGCTACAAGGAAGTTTATTTTGGCACACACATTGAAAATTTATTAATTTAAAAAATTCCTTGCACCTAAATGTTGATTTCCATATACAAACGAAAAATGTCCATTGACTTTTGTAGTTGACTAAAGCCCATTTTTTCATGGATTAAAATTCTCCGGACCCCTACATATGCTTATCCTTCCCAATTTATTGGTATCCCTGATGAAAGTGGTACCTTAAAATCAATAGCCTGTGTTGCACAATAGCCTGGCGTTCATCATAGGCTTTGCTCTCAGTACTATGCTTCCTGTGAATTTTACAAATGTGCAACTACATCTATCCACCATTGTCATTTTGTACAGAGTAATTTCAATGTCATGTAATTATATATCAGCTATTCCTATCCCCTTTCTTAATAGCTGCTGGCAACCACTGACTTCCATTCTTCTGTATTTTACAGAATGCATGCAGTTATCTATCGTTTTACTACGTAACATGAGTCTTTTCCCGTCTTTTCATGACTAGATAGCACATTTGTTTTTAGTACAGAATAGTATTCTTTTGTCTGAATATATCATAGTTTATCCACTTACCTGCTGACAGGCATCTAAGTTGCATGTAAAATGTCAATTATAATTAGGGCTAAGACCAACATATCATGCAGGTTTTTATATGACAGTAGCTTTTCAACTCCTTTTCAAATACCAAGGAGTGTTGCACCCAGATTATGTGTTAAAGCACCTTGTTGTTCTTTGGATATTGCCTGGGTAGAAGCAAGTATGTTGACTTTTGTAACAAGCAGCCAGACTCCCAAAATTGCTGCTGTTTTGTCCTCCCACACAAAAGCCCTTAAGTTCTCTGTCCTCACAGACATTAATGATGCGGCTGACTGTGCCCTACACTTTGTGTATTCTTGTAGGCACCTGATACTGTCTTCTTGTCTAATTTGTGTCTCCCTGGTGACATGGGATGTGGTTGCCATTCCCTTTTACTCATTGTTCATTACTCTGAAGCCCCAAAGTATGTTTTGGAGATGTCCAGATATTTCAACTGTTGAGGCATGCCCACAAGATTTATGACAAATTTACTGTTAGTCTTGTGACTGTGAGTTGTCTTTCTCAACACAGCAGGCTAGCAAGTCATAGACTTAGTTCATGTCCTCCTTGTATTTTCAACTAATTTAGCCTAGAATCTACTATCAGTTCAATAAACTCAATAGCACAATTATTTTTGAAGGCGGGGTAATCAGTCTTTCACCAGTACCCAGGCAATATCCAAAGAACAACAAAACTCAGTGCTTTAACACATAATCTTTTGCTTCTCAGATTGTCTCACTAGTTATCCTGTCACAGGCCCTGCTGTGGAAGCAGTGGAGTCATCCACATGGGCTTACCCTTCACTGTGCTTTCAGGCACTTCTTAGTGCCTAGAGTTCCCAAGCTGGTGCTGTTTCTAGAACAATCCCTGGTGTCTCTTTGCAGTTAATTATTATCACCAACTCATATTCTCAACTCATAGTTGGGACACTTACCTGGGCAGGACAGCTGCTATCCTCTCCTGTCCAGACCACCCAGTTTGCTCGCAGCCATGGCTTAAATGGCTGCTTTTAGTTAGAAGCATTGCTAACTCTTCTCAAAAAAAAAAATAAATAAATAAATAAAAAAGAAAGAAAGAAAGAAAAAAGAAAAGAAAGAAAGAGAGAGAGAGAGAGAGAGAGACTCTGAATTTTATAGATCATGGTGCACTTTAACTTTTTTAATAAAAATTTTAAGAGATACAAGGTGCCATTTTGCTAAGCATATCGAGATGATTATTGTAGTCTTGGGTGTCCTGTCTTCATGGCCTCCCTGTGTACCTGTGGTAAGAATACTTTAAATCTACTTACCAACTTACAGTATAGTATCACTCACTATAGGGATCAGAGAACAGAATGATAAGAACAGGCAGGTGGGAGACAAGAAAATCACAGGAAAACTGAGTTAAACTTTCAGTGTTCCCTTGCTCCTTAATTTCTGGCCTGGGAAACTAGCAAGCAGTCTTGCTCCCAAAGCAGTATGCTCCCTCTGAAATTCACTAGTGTTAGTGTCTAGCACTTCCTTTGGCCAATGCCTCCCTCTTAGGGCAGATAAGTGTACTTGGGACCAGTAATGGAGGGTGAGTTTGTGGGTGAGGGAACCCCTACAGGGAAGGCCTCAGAAGACTGCAATACAGGGAACACTTGGGAACAAATGCCCTTCTCTCCAGCTCGTTCACAGTGTGGACCTCTGTAAACCTGGGACAGAGCACAGTTAGTCATTGTGGCTTCAGTATGTTGCACTTAGGAAGTACTTGATAAAGACTTGTGGATCTGAACTAAACAGAGTCACATAGAGTTGGTCCAGGGATATGTGGTCATCAGCCAGTCAGTGAGGAGAATTAATCATTAATGACGGAATAATGAAGGCAAAAAGGAGGACATAAGGCTTGTCACGTCTGCTTTTCTTCTCAAATAACTCTGGCACATTCAGTTGGAAGCTGTGTGCTGATGTAAGCCATTAGGACGATCAGTTCTAAACCCAGCCCTCTTTCAGAACACTGATAGAAGAGCAAATGAGTGGAAGTTACCAGATTACGTGTGGGACCAAAAGAGACCAGAAGAAATGCTTATCTCCAGTCTCCACTTCACAGGGGTGACACTGTGCAGGCTCTTGAAAGTGTATCTAGGTCTGTTTCCAATTTGCCCCTGGGCGTGATGTTATGATTATGTTCTTCGGAGCCCCCCCACCCCACCCCAGGGAGAGGGGCTAAGAGGTCTGCCTTTGACAGTGGATAAATCACTCTGCTGATGTTAGCTCCTGTTAAAGACCAGCCCATTCTTCAGGAAGAACACTGACACTGTTCTAGCCTACTGCCTCCCTTGTACTCAGGCGGCTAGGCACAGCTAACTGTTTGCTTTGTAGAAGACAAAATAGACAGCTTCACAGATAGATCAGGAAACATTTTTTTTCCTCGAGGAAACATTTTTTCCCCACAGGAAACACTTTTTCCCCCTAAACCTGCATGCCTTTGAAAGTTTGTTTCCCCCTATGTGTTCAAAAGGATTGTCAGCAGTGGGCACAAAATCCTGACCTGAGCAATGAGTAGCTTTTCAAAACGAGAAGAAAAAAAAAAAGCTTTACTGAGGCAGCCAGAGGCTGAGAGACCTACTGGGCTTTGGGAAAAGCCCTTCTTTTCTAACACACTCACTAGGGTGCAGCAGAGAGAGAAGTTGGCTGTGTTCTCTGAGGTGTTCTTTAACCAGGGAAGCCAGGAAACTTCCATAAATGAAGCACAGCTGAACCTGAATGGAGCAAAGTTCATTTCCAGGTTCATTTCACACAAATTCATCCATGGAAGACATAGGACTTGGTGATTAGCACCCTTTTAGACTACAGGGTGGTAACGATCTTTATATTGAAAGCAATTTTGGTGAATATAGAAAACCATGAGGTTAATCATGCCAGTTTGATATAAGAGTAGCATAAAAGCATATATTGTGATGTTGCTCATTCTTTGAGAGGTTTCCTTCCAAATATTCTCCTATTATTTCAGGTTTCTCTCTCTCTCTCTCTCTCTCTCTCTCTCTCTCTCTCTCTCTCTCTCTCTCACACACACACACACACACACACACACACACACACTGTATCAAAAAGATTATTTGATATTTCTTGTTCCTAAAAATGTGACTTGATATAGTATTAGTAGTTATTAAAATACTAGAAACTGGAAATCTTTTTAAAAGTTTTAAACGTTCCGAAGGAAGTATAGTTAATATTTTAGTCACATTGACCTTTGAAATCAAATTCTTCAACTAAATCAGCTATAAAGTGTGTATTTTCCCATGCCTTATCCAATGGGTCTACCCACAGTATATTTGAGGATGCAAAATTAAATTGCTTCTGAGCTATGGACAAAAGGCTCAGTGGTTGAGGACACGAGCTGAACTTTCAGAGGACCTCAGTTCAGTTTCCAACTCTCATTTTAGGCAGTTCAGAGCCACCTGTCCCTCCAGCACCAAGAGAATCCAACATCCTCCCCTGGCCTCTGAGACCACCTGCATCCATATGAGTATATCCACACTAAGGCACACATTCAAATACATACTCATAATTAGAAAAAAACTTAAACACTTTTAGCTGTAGTGTCACATTCCAGTCTGTTATATAACATGCCACAGTATTTACATGCAGCCTTGCAGATCCCTGCACACCTCCCTTGACACATCCTTAGATCTCTATACGACCTGCTGCAAATGTCCATGATATGCAAATGCACTATATTGTTAAGGAAATAAATACTTTCAAGAAAAAGGTCTCAATGTGTTTGTTCAGTACAGACTCAGGGTAGCTATTAAACTTTTTTTTTGTTTTTGATCAGCAGTTGATTTAATTCACTGACAGAGAACGTGCAAATATGGAAAATCAACTATATTCTGCAGAGGAGCAGAGTAAGAGTCAGGAATCCTAAATTTTACACTGGGAGATGCTGCTGCTGCTGCTGCTGCTGCTGCTGTGTGTGTGCGTGTGCGTGTGCGTGTGCGTGTGCGTGTGCGTGTGTGTGTTTTACCTGATGCCTGATGATGCCCATTGACCCTTGGAACTTCAGTTTAGGAAACTGTAGAAAAAAATAGAAACATAACAGTATCCGACAGTTTCGCTTGGTGATTGTGTGCAATAAAGCCTGTCAAAGTGTTTCTAACAGATTTTTAAAAATTGTGTAAGTTTTTTTTCTTTTTTCTTTTTTTTTTTTAACAAACAACAACCCCCTTACTCCCTCAAATAGTTTTTTTTCCTAAGTTCTCCTTAACTCTAAATTTCCAGACCATCTGTTGTAATGCTATTACTCTTTTTTTTTTTTTTTTTTTTTTGGTTTTTCGAGACAGGGTTTTTCTGTATAGCCCTGGTTGTCCTGGAACTCACTTTGTAGACCAGGCTGGCCTTGAACTGAGAAATCTGCCCGCCTCTGCCTCCCGAGTGCTGGGATTAAAGGCGTGCGCCACCACGCCCTGTGTAAGTTTTTATGGTTTATATTTTAAAACGAGGAGCCAGGGATATGTTTTGTAGAGGCATGGTGTGGTATGGTGGGACAGGGTGCTTCTATGGATGGGCCTATGCTGAGGCACCCTTTCCCACAGGTACCAGCCATAAGACAGATATAGTATGGGATAGAGTTTATTTAGGACATAGGAATTGGAGATGGGAAGAGAGGAGAGGAAGAGGAGGAGGAGGAGGAGGAGGAGAGAGGGAGGGGGAGGGGAGAGAGAGAGAGAGGGAGGGAGGGAGGGAGAGAGAGAGAGAGAGAGAGAGAGAGAGAGAGAGAGAGAGAGAGAGAGAGGAGAGAGAGAGGGGGCTGGCCAAGGAAACGTGGAGAGAAGGGGGAGAGAAAGGGCTTAGGAAGAGAAAGATCAGAGAGAGTAAGAGAGTAAGAGATCAAGGAGGGAGCAAACAGCCCCTTTTATAGTACTCTGGGCATTACTGTGGGGCAGAGCCTAGAAGGAATGCGAATATAAGTGTTTTATGTTTAAAACAAAATGTAAATGCAGGAAAATATATACTAAAATGCTAGAGGAAGCATGCTGTTTGTTTCTAAACTCTAAATCACACTCTTTGGAAAATGTTCCATTTGTGTTGTTTTTACAGCAAAGGGTTGTAAAAATATACGAGAAATAGAAAGGGGGAAGAAACAGGCTGCAGGCAGCCACAAGGCTGAGGGGAAATGTGTGTGGACAGAGTTAAGTGTCCCCTGTGTGTCCTGGGGAGTCAAGATCCACAAGCACAGAAGAAAAAGCAGAGTCCATCTGGAATACAAAACTAATTCTGTGTCGCAGTAAATCTCCAACCCAAGTATGCCCCGGCAATGAAAACACAACTCAGTTAATATGAATACATGCTATGTGCCTAGATTGGGCAGATCTACCCATCTTCTCCATCTATGAGGCCCCTTAGAATTTGCAGTTTCTCCAGGCCATGTTCTTCTATACTGCTTTTCTTCTTCTTCTTCTTCTTCTTCTTCTTCTTCTTCTTCTTCTTCTTCTTCTTCTTCTTCTTCTTCTTCTTCTTCTTCTTCTTCTTCTTCTTCTTCTTCTTCTTCTTCCTCCTCCTCCTCCTCCTCCTCCTCCTCCTCCTCTTCTGCATCTTCTTCCTCTTCCATTTTCTCCTTCTCTCTCCTCACCTTGCACTCCACCTTCCCTTTATCTGCCCAATCATCAGCTCTCTTTTATTTTACAAATTAAAGTTGGAAACAGGTTTACAGAAAATCACCTGAATGCTGACTCATTCTTTGTTCTCAACCCCTCACAGGAGAACAGAATTAACATCAAATATAATTAGCCCCAGGGCTATCCACAACCATTCTGAAATGTTTTTATTGGCAATAATTAGGCTATAAATGCCACTCATCTCTGTATTTGTCTTTTTAATCCTGTGTTTCCTCAGTTGTTTTGTTTTGTTCAAGAAAACTGTAACTTTAGGGAATTTTGGGGTGTTTGAATTGCCCTGCGAAAGAAACTGAAGGTCAAACTATCCAAGAAATATTGTCTATGGTTTAATTCACTTTTGGAAAGTCTGGAAAAAATGCCCAGTTATTGACCAGTTCATGTTATAGATCTCTTTTTTAAAAAGATTTATTATTTTATACATATGAATATACTCTTGCTCTCTTCAGACACACCAGAAAAGGGCATCAGATCCCATTACAGATGGTCGTGAGCCACCATGTGGTTGCTGGAAATTGAACTGAGGATCTCTGAGTCAGTGCTCTCAACCACTGAGCCATCTCTTCAGTCCCTGTTATAGATCTCTTATATATAACAATTTTCTTTGCAATTTTCATGTCATCAAGTCTTGTGGTGAGGTGATGTGCATATGAAATGTTCCCCATATTGTCTGGTATTCAAATACTTGGTCTCAGTTGATGGCCTTGCTTGAGGGAGTCCATAGAGCCTTTAGACAGTATATCTTCCCTAGACAAGTATGTGACACTACAGGAGGCTTTGAGACTTTATAGTCTCCTCCCACTTCTAGTTCACTCTTGATGTTTTGTGGTTGAGCTTTGGCTTACATTGCCCACTAAATACCTCTCTCATCATTGTGGGCTCTCCCTCTGGAAGTCAAAATCAATTCTGTCTTCTGTAAGTTGCTTTTGTTTTATCCCAGAAAGAGATAAGAAACTGTTATGAGTCTCATACATTTTCTGGTACAATTTGGGGAATAAGACGAATATTCTCTGTATATGGAAATCAATTCACTAACTCTTATTTCTTAGCATGAAAAAAATCCAACAAAAAACCAAAACCAAACCAAAACAAAACAAAACAGAATACAACCAGGTTTTGAACTATTTGGGAAGCTTTCTAAACATTTCCACCTCTATTGGGGTATCCAAGATAGATGCAGGGAGCCCCTACCCCTATTGAGGTCTGCTGTGCTGTTATGTATTGTAATGCTAAATACTATTTCCCCAAATCTGGTTGCTCCCAGCAAGAAGATCCTCATGGAAGAGGAAATTCTCATATACACCAACTACTTCTATGTAACCTTGCTCCTTAATTTAAAACCAATGGTTAAATAGTGATACTGACAGCCTGTAGCTCAACTGAAGAGAGGTAGGCAGGGCTTTGGTTCCTGGGTCTGAGGCAGAGACCATGAGAAGAGGAGAGGAGAGGAGAGGAGGGGAGGGGAGGGGAGGGGAGGGGAGGGGAGGGGAGGGGAGGGGAGGGGAGGGGAGGGGAGGAGAGGGGAGGAGAGGAGAGGAGAGGAGAGGAGAGGAGAGGAGAGGAGAGGAGAGGAGAGGAGAGGAGAGGAGAGGAGAGGAGAGGAGAGGAGAGGAGAGGAGAGAGGAGAGGGGAGGGGAGGGGAGGGGAGGGGAGGGGAGGGGAGGGGAGGAGAGGAAGAGAGTGTGATGGGGCACACAATATTAAAAATATTAAAATATTTAAAGTATTGTGTCTGGGAAAATAAAAAAAAAAGAATTTAAACATAACTATGAAGCTGCCTCAATCAGTAGCCAGTAGAAAGAATCCTGAGACTGAAATCACCATGCTTCTATCCTGGGTCATCTGTATGTATATTGTTGTTCACATACAAAGTAGGACTCAGAGTAAAACCCTTGTGGGAACCATGTGCTTAAACCTCAGACTGCTTTTCCTAGGCTCCATCAGCTCTCAGCTCACTAGAATGAAGATCTTTGGGCTTAGCTTGAACTGTAATGCCCTTTGCAAGAGTCATGAAGTTTGTCTTCAGGTACAATTCCCACATAACTATGAATCTCAGCTCCTGGTTTTCTCTTCGCTGAATACTGCATTCTTTTTCTTTAAAAAAAAAATTGTCTCCAAGTTTCACTTTTTAAATGTTTTTCCTGTGTAGCACATGTATGCAATATGCACAAAGGCTGGAGGAAGGCCTCAGATACCCTGGAACAAGAATTATGGCTAGGAGCTATAAGGGTCCATGATTAGCTGAAGAATGACAGCTAGGACTCAAATAGTCTGTAAATGCAATGAGTGTTTTATTCTGCAGAGGTCCAGCATGCTGGGGCCTCCCATTACCAAGACAGAGAAACAACCAAGTGGGCTCTCAGGCTCCCTTTAGAGCACACTGGAATTCCAGGGTAGAGGAGCTTTATCTTACTGGATCTTCTAAGAGCCATTGCATTGCTGGGGCATGGAGCAGGAAACTGTTGCTGCGGAATCCCTGCGTAGGTGGACTTTGTCTTACTCTATCACTAAGGACATTGTGGGGGCTCACTGGAAACTGCTGGCCCATTGTCCTTGCTTCAGGTCAGATGGTAGGGTAGTTTCCTATAAGCTGTCTGAAGTCTGGGTTTGCCAATTTGAAGCCTCTCCTAGAGTCAGCCTGTCTCATCAGAGCTACCATGTGGGTGCCAGGAAGTGAACCTGGGTCCTCTTGAAGAGCACCCAGTGCTCTCAACTGCTGAGCCATCTCTCCAGCCCCAGCACTACATTCTTACACTTCCTTCTGTCCATTACCTAGAAATTATTTTCTCAACTATTTCTGTCCAGTTGCTATGTTACAGGGTCTAGTTAAGTTCCTTAATTTCTTTTCATATTTAATATTTTATTTCTTAATATTTTTATATTTAATATATAAAAATATATTAAATCTTTAATATATTTTTATTTCTTAATTCTCAGATTTTTATCTTCTCATTACTTTAATTTTTCTATTCTCAGGACTGTTGAATTTTCTGCTTATTAATTAGAAAATATATCATCTGAATTTTTGTTTCATTTTAAATATGAAAACCACAGAAAGATCTCACTTAAAATGTATGTTTCTATGTTTTGTCAAGATAAATAATTTATCATGTTTTTAAGAGCAAGTGTCAATGTTTTTCAACTCATAAAACTCTGAAAGTCATTTATATGAAGTATTTATAAATTTTTACCTAAGTACATGTCAGTTTTTCCTCTCAGATTTATAGTTAGTATTATATATAATTCTTCACATACATGGATTTATTCATGTGCTGACAAAAAATAACAAATACAATTGGGTTACATGTTATTTCAATCAGGGAAACAAACAGGCTCCCTTTTCTGAGTTCTCAGTCTCATTTGATAAAAGAATTTTAAAACAGACTCAGAAAGATGCTCTAAGTCCATTTTATTAGAGTTTGAGATAAGAACAAAAAGGTTGGAAGCTGTAAATCTCAGCAGTTTTCAGGAGGATGAAGATGGAGAAGAGAGAGAAAGACAGAGGGGGGATGAGGGAGGAGGGGGAGGGGAGAGTGAAGAGGAGGGAGAGCGAGATGGAGGGGGAGATGGAGGGGTAGGGGAAGAGCGAAAGGGAGAGAGGGATGAAAGCAAACCAGCATGGTCAATAACAGAGACTGGCAAGCAGCTGCATGAAAGAAGGAGCCTCTAGAAAAGACCATAGTGCCAGGGAAAGCATGCTTATAGGCTCTGCAAGTGGGTCAGCTGAAGGAGAGGCTTCTGGGAAGGATGAGTGCACTGTCTCATTAAGGGAATAATTATTTCTCCCATCACCTTGGCTTGTTTCTGGATGAGTTAACTTTCCTGAAGGGTTGGGCAAATAACAGCCATGGCTGCATTAACTCTTAATGGCAGAAATAGTCATATGTAATATTCTTATCTTTGGAGTAAACCAGAATGCCATCTCTCTACCCATGGGCAGGAGTAGAACTTAGATTCCATTCTTTGACAAGGAAAAAATAATGTTCCTTGATGGGACTCAACATAGTCCCAATACTTCTACCTTCTCATGTGGTAGTTTAAGTTCTAGAAAGAGGCAGTTTTCCTTTTCATTGTTTATTGGGAAACAGGAGGTGGAATCCAAAGCCAGTCATAAAGGAAGTACCTATTCTCAATGGCCTCCAAGGCTGCTAAGTTCTATCTATATATCTATATATCCCTTTATTGTTGAATGTATGTTATTCATCTCAACAAGCTATTAATCAAAATTAAAAGAGAAAATTATAATTAAAGGCTTTAATTAGAGCATCACCTTCTAAGCATTGCTTTTCTGATAATATAAGATGTTCCTTGTGAGGGCACAGGTAATGTCTAACCAAAAACACTTTTATGAGAATTTCCTCTAGTCTGTTTGTTCTAACTTATGGGAATGAAATTATTACAAGAATCTGGAAAGCTGTGACTAGTCCCCAGAGACATGTGCCAAGAACCTTGTTGAGGTTTGTGGTATGTCTCAGATAACCAAGTGAGTTGTCTTTCATAATATGCTCAGTGTCTGCTTGTTTTGGAACTAGGACTCTGCTGACTAACTTTGGCCTTTCTAGTGACAGAGACAGCCTTTGAATTAAGAGTTATTGGTGACATGCATTAAGCATCAGCTGTCACACTTCCTCCAGAGAAGAGAAATCTCATAGACATTTTTTCTTCACAGCCTGCCTTGTTTATCATGGAAAATGTCTTTTCATAGGATAGCTTACTTGTAAATTTTATGGACGAGTCACTCATTGGAGAGGCTCATTGTTCTCGCTTATAAACAAAAGAAATGATGTTTTGCTTAAGAATCTTGATAGAACTGAGAAAAGAATTTATAATATACGATGCATCATTAAAGAATCATGAGCTGGTGACAAATAGAAAGATAGGCCTCCTCCTCCTGGCTGACTTACAGGGTAGAAAACATAGCATGGTGTAAAAGAATAGCCAACTGCAAATGACTTCATGTTTTCCTGATCCACTTAAAAGACTGTTTTTTATCTATTTTCCAAATGGCTTTTTATGGTTTTAGATAATTTATAATCACCACCCACAAATATCCAATTAACATTAGATACATCTTTAGATTTTGTTTCAATTAGTAAAATGTACTTCTGGATGAGTTTGCCCCACACACTTTCTTGCCCTGATTATTAGCACGCATTCCACCTGAGGTAATGAGTTCTTCCTGTACATTCCTGTCCTTCCTTCTTCTGGCCTTACCTCACTCAGTGAAATCATCACTTTGTTAGGACATCTTAGCATCAGGCTCTGGACAAAGCTCATGCTCTGCCTTTTATAGGATGAGTCCATTCTTTGTGAAGTCATAGCTTCTTAATGTCTATGGCAAAAAGTTAGAGGAAGCATCATGATGAGGCCTTCCCAGGAATAATTTTATAAACTCAGAGTTACCCTCTACAGCACATCTCTGAAGACTTGCTATGGGGGTGATTTTATCTGAGATCTCTAACAGTGTGTATTCAGAACCTGAACTGGCCACCTCCTGTAGCCAGTCAGGACCTTCAGGAAGGGATAAAGACACCAACCCATCCACAAAACTTTTGACCCCAATTTTGTCTTGTCTACAAGAAGTATAGGGACAAAGATGGAGCAGAGACTAAGGGAATGACCAACCAATAGCAAGCTCAACTTGAGACCCAGGGGCAAGCACCTATCTCTGACACTATAAATGGTACTCTGTTATGCTTGCAGACAAGAGCCTATCATAACTGTCCTCTAAGAGTCTCCCATGAGCAGCTGACTGAAACAGATGCAGAGCCAAACATTGGATGGAGCTTGGGAAGACTTATGGAAAAATTAGGGGAAGAATCAGGGTCCTTGAGAGGATAGGAACTCCACCGGAAGACCAACAGAGCCAAGCTCCATGCACATAAGTAGCAGGTATAAAATACAGGCTTCATGTGGGGCCTCAACAATTGGAGCAGGAGCTGTCCATAAAACTGTTGCCTGTTTGTGGATCCTGTTCCCCTAACAGGGCTGCCTTGTCTGGCCTCAGTGGGAGAGGATGTGCCTAGGACTGCAGAAACTTGATGTACCAGGGTGTGGGGATACTCAGGGAGGAGGTCCACCCTCTCAGAAAGAGAGGAAGGCATGGAGTGGACCCCATGTGTAAGGGAATGGAGGAGGAGAGGGGCAAGTATCAGGATGTAAAATTAATAAATAAGTTAATGCGGGGGAAGTTACCAAAAAAAAAAATGTTGGAATCCATTGGTAAATCTTCTGCCACAGTGCTCCTTACCCAAATAGCTCCAGGAGGGAGCAAGCCTCCTAGGAGTGCAGACAAGCCTGTGAGAACAGGTAGGACTATCACTGCTGCTCAGAGAAACCCACCCTTAACCCTCAGGGCACAGGAACCGAGGGGCTGCCTGGGACAAGTCTTCCAGTCTCCTACTGTGCCTAGAGCTGATCCTGTGCCACAGAGGATACACAAATACAACCAGGAGAGAGCTGATCTCCCAGGAGTGCCTCCACACCTGTGAGCACAGGTAAGACCACCATTTCTCTTCAAATTCCTGGAAACCTTACAGAGCCATCAGGACACAGGAACCAAGGATGAGCTGGGGACAGGATCCTTCTGATCTCTACACTGCAGAGCTGACCCCATACAACAGCTCTCCATACTCAAATTCCTCCTGGAGAGAACTGGTCTCCCAGCAGTACTGACACACAGACTTGTAGGAGGGACAAGCCAAAGGCAGATACAGCAAAATCAACTAATACCAGAGATAATGAGATAGCAAAAAGCAAGAGCAAGAACATAAGAAACAGGAACCAAGACTACTTGGCATCATCAAAACCCAGTTCTCCCACTACAATGAACCCTGGTTATCCCAACACACCAGAAAAGCAAGACTCTGATTTAAAATCACATTTTATGATGATAATAGAAAAATTTAAGAAGGACATAAATAACTCCTTTAAAGAAATACAAGAAAACACAGATAAACAGATAGAAGACCTTAAAGAGGAAACACAAAAATCTGTTAAAGAATTACAGGAAAACACAATGAAACAGGTAAAGGAACTGAAGAAAACCATGCAGGATCTAAAAATGGAAACAGAAACAATAAAGAAATCACAAAGGATGACAACACTTGAGATAGAAAACCTAGGAAAGAGGCCAGGAGTCATAGATGCAAGCATCACCAAAAGAACACAAGAGATGGAAGAGAGAATCTCAGGGGCAGAAGATACCATAGAAAACATTGACACAACCATCAAAGAAAATGAAAAATACACAAAGCTCCTAACCCAAAACATCCAGGAAATCCAGGACACAATGGGAAGACCAAACCTAAGAAAAATAGGTAGAGAAGAGAGTAAAGATTCCCAACTTAAAGGGCCAGTAAATATATTCAACAAAATTATAGAAGAAAACTTTCCTAACCTAAAGAAGGAGATGCCCATGAACATACAAGAAGCCTACAGAACTCCAAATAGACTGGACTAGAAAAGGAATTCCTCCAATCACATAATAATCAAAACACCAAATGCACTAAATAAAGAAAAATATTAACTGCAGTAAGGGAAAAAGGTCAAGTAACATATAAAGGCAGACCTATCAGAATTACACCAGATTTCTCACCAGAGACTATGAAAGCCAGAAGATCCTGGACAGATCTCACACAGTCCCTAAGAGAACACATATGCCAACCCAGACTACTATACCCAGCAAAACTCTCATGATGGGAATGGGAAGTCCAAGAATCTAGTAGATGCTCAGTCCCAGGAAGCTAGTTGTTTCAGCTGGTCTTCTGTAGAAGTAGTTTCCAACAGATGCAAGTAAGTGCAAGCAGGTGAAGACTGAATCTTCCTTCTTCCAGTGTCCTTATGTAGGTCTCCAGCAGGAAGTGTGGCTCAGAATAAAGATGTGTACACCTGGATATGGGACTTGCTTTGTCCCGGGCTGACCTTGAACTCAGAAATCTCCTTGCATTAATCTCCTGGGATTAGAGGCATGTACTACCTTGCTGGGCCTAAGCTTTTTTATGGCCACTATGCCTCAAGATCTAGATGCCAAGATCCAGGTCAGAAACTTGTGTCTTCCAGCCTCAAGATCTGGATCACAGATGAGCCCACCAATTCTGGATTGCAGTTCATTCCATATATAGTCAAGTTGACAACCAGGAATAGCCATTACAATACCTAATTATATGTGTGGATTCTCCTATCATTTTTAATTTGAAATATGCTCAAGTGTAGCAAAATGCTCCTATGACATAATTTCCCATCTCAATAACTTTCTTTTTTTAATATTTATTTATTTATTATATGTAAGTACACTGTAGCTGTCCTCAGATACTCCAGAAGAGGGCATCAGATTTCGTTACGGATGGTTGTGAGCCACCATGTGTTTGCTAGGATTTGAACTCGGGACCTTCAGAAGAGCAGTTGGCGCTCTTAACCACTGAGCCATCTCACCAGCCCTCAACAACTTTCTTAATGTTTAGATTCAAACATGTGCATTGTTGTATCATCCTAATCCAACACTTTTCCTTCTTACAAAGTGATGTCATATCCATTAAACATTACCTCCTGATCTCTCTCTCTCTAGCCCCAGGCAACCACACTTCTATTTTGTGGTTTTATAAATATTATTATTCTGTATACTTTGTACAGATAGAACCATGAGAGATTTGTTTGTCAATATTTTCTGTAGCAACATGTCCTTGGATTAATCCCTGTTAAAGCCTACGTCAGATCTTTGTTCTTAGTGGGAGCTGTGTACAACTCTATTTTGATTGAGTCAATATTTTGTCATGGTGTATTCCATGCTAATATATGTAGCTATTGCTAGTTATTTTCTGCTGTGGTAAATCCTTCCATTATGTAGTCTAAAATTTACCTATCCGTTCAGGTTTCTATCTGGACTTTTTCCATTGCTGCTTGGTTTCTGGAACAACCTTGTTGTCTTAGCCACAGTGTATGTACCTGTGCAAGAGTCTTCCTGACGTATGATGCTCTCTCCTGGGGAAGGCACTTCATCCTGGTACTTTTTGGGGTATTTGTAAGGGAGTTCTTGGCATTTACCAACTACAAGCCAGAGATACGATACGATAGCTTTCAGCCATCAATGAATTCTTACCCACACCACAAAACATAGAATATTGACACAAGAGATAACTAAATATTCAAGTAGGTGAAAAAAACAAGCACTGAGATCTTCCCTTTAAAAGATGTATTTTGTAACACTCTGTAAAAAGCCTCTTGCTCCACAGTGTTTATAGGTCTATGGAACACATAGGGAGATATGCTTGTAGCTTCAAATCTGCCCATCCTGGATGGAAGTAGCACTACAGGGGGAGAAAAGTATACCTTCCAGGGTTTTCAAGGACAGTATATGCCTGTTCTGAAGCATTTGTAGTCATCTGTCTCTAAGTGTCAGTTCCTTGGCTTTGGGAGAGAGCTTTGACATTCACTTAGATGACAGCTGTCTCACGGGGAGAGATGAGCGAGGGATAGTGTGGTGTAGCTACAAGATGGTCTTTAGTTAGATCAAGATTTGATTCATATTCCACTGATACTGTGTCTAATTGCCAAGTTTTTATAAATTCTAAGCTCTTCTATTCAATTCACTCAGCTGCAAAAGGAATCAGTAGTATGCCTAGTAAGTCTCTATGGGAAGGAAAGTAAGAAAAACATCATAAGTTTCTATAGGAATTTAGTAAAATAAATTTAAAAAAAAATGCACCTAGGGTGTGTTTAAATTTTCAAAACTAGTTTGGCAACCAGTAATTTTATTTTCATAAATATTTGTTCATTTTGCTTTGGACCACCTCATTTTTTGTGTCTTGACATGGATTGAAATACTTCCCATGGGTTATTTCCTTCTGTTGACATTTACCACAATACTGTAAAGCAATTATAATTATTGTTTAACTAGAAATGTTTAGACAGAAAGAGAGAGAGAGAGAGAGAGAGAGAGAGAAAGAGGAAGGAAGGAAGGAAGGAAGGAAGGAAGGAAGGAAGGAAGGAAGGAAGGAAGGAAGGAAGGAAGGAAGGAAGGAAGGAAATGCTAAGTAACCCGCTCCAGATCCCATGGTCACTAAGGAGGGGTCAGGGCTGGGGCTGAGCCTCCTGTTGTCTCCTCTGTCTTAACTTCTTTGCTGTATTACCTATCACAATAAACTGGTTAAAGCTCTTTACCACCCAGTTCAACTCAACTGGCTTTAAGCCTAAGACACCTTCACTGTGCCCCTTTGGACAACAAACTATACTGACATAAAGGGAACAGATACCTAACCCTAGAGCACAAGCCCACACTTGTATGCAAAGGCTGCAAAATTCAGGTATGTTGGAAATAAAATCCCAAGCCTAAAATTTAATTTGCAGTTTAGAATTTAATCTCTATGAATTCTCATTTCTCCGATAGTGACTTATTAATCAGCTGCACACTGAGCTATGAAGGAGCCGGTGTGCTTTGCATAAGAATCCAGAAGGCAAAAGCAAGTGTGAAAAAACAACTTTAGGCAAATGTATAAAGCTTTGACCCAAGTGATGTGTGACTGTTGGTATTTTTTTCCCTCAATTCTCTCTCCCTCTCTCTCTTTCTCTTCTTCTGGTGTGTGTGTGTGTGTGTGTGTGTGTGTGTGTGTGTGTGTGTGTGTGTGTGTTGATAAAAAAAAAAAAAAAAAAAAAACCTCACCTATGAACCATGAAATCTCCCAGAGACAGCAAGAAGGCTGGCTGACTGCCAGGCCTTCCCCACTGCTGAAAACGCCACACCACACACCTCACCTCCTGAGGGCCCAGCTGAAGCTCCCTGCTTGAGATAAGTCTTTATGTATCATGAACTTATGCATATGCAGGAAGGTGGGTGTAGATGCCACTCTGTGAGCCACAGCAAGTTCTGAGCAGCACTTTAAATGCAGCATCAGATGGCAAACAAGGCTTGCACAGTGCAAACCGGTACTAACCAGCTCAACATCACCCAGTGCTTATTACACTTTCATTTCACTGGGGCCGACGTGAGTGGGGTGGTGCAGTACAGTAAGATTAAGACAAAAGAACAGAAAACTGCAGTCTAGGAAAGCTGCCATCTGGGTGCATTGACCCAGTTGTCTCTTTATGTACTGAACAGATCTACAGGGTCAATGGTCATCAGATGCAGATGGCCCATAGGTTAGAGGGTGCTGGAGAAGGCAATGACAGTGTGACACAACTGCCAAGGACAAACTGATTCAGCTGCTTCAGAAAGCAGAAGCCTTAATGACCACAAGAGTTTGTTAAGGACCAAAGTGAATTTAAGCTATGGTGAAACGATGCCTCTGCGCCAACGATGACTAAAACTCCTTCACACAAATGAGAAAGAGCACCTGTGTCTTGGGCCGGAAGGTTGGCTTGAGTGGTTGAAGGTGCTTGCCAACAAGCCTTGGGTTCAAGCCCTAGAGCCCATATAATGAAAAAATAGAACCAGTTCCCCACTGCTGAAAACATGAAAACACACACAAACACATACACACACACACACACACCAATAAATAAATAAGTGAATTAATAATTTAAAAAATAAAAAAATACATGAATATTGGAAAATTTATCACATGCCTCTATTTCTTACAGTCATATGTTTTCTTACTTTTTTTTAACAGAGTTCATTTTTACTTATAATAGTACAGTAAATCTATGTGGCATTTGAGGCATGTAGGAAACATGATTTTACTGTAACCATCCCAACCTTTTAATGCAGATGAGAGACTGTGTGTTATTAACCTGTGATCTCAGGGAAGCTACACCCTGCAGGCTCTGCTGCTGCAGTCCTGGGTAAGAAGCCATAGTATTCCATCTATACCACTGTCCACACTTTTTGTCCAGTCTATATTCCAGACTATAAACTGATTTTTTTTCTGGCTATCTCCACTGTACATTTTTATTCTCATTTTGTGGCATATTACTAGATCATTTTCAGTAATTTATGGTTAAATTTGTCATTCATGGGAAAAGAATTTCTGCAGCAAATATTACAGATCTGACTTTTTTTCCTCTTGAAATTCCCACCTCAAGCCAAGCCCCGTGCCCGAGGACTTGGATTACAGGCAAGTGCTTCATGCCTGGCTTGGATATAATTTTCACAGTCCTGCACTTTTTAGGAACTACTGTGGTATTTTGTTGTTGTTGTTGTTGTTGTTGTTGTTGTTGTTGTTGTTGTTTTAAATAAAATAACAGTTCCTAAGATCTCCTGTGCAGGAAGACAAGAACAGCAGCTAATGACGGAAAAGGTTAAGGATCACCTGTGCAGATGGCACAATATGCACACAGTATGGACACCTACTTGTTTTCTTTTTCTCTTTCTTTTTTCACATTTAATTCCAATTGAATGATATTCTACTGGACTAGATGCTTTCTGCCTGCCTGGATGCATTCTGCTTGATCTTTGATTTGCAACCAAATCCAGTTTCAAATTGGCCAAGGTAAAGGAACCCATAGCCTGCTAGGAGCCATGCAGTGTTTCAATTGCAGATAACTCTGGGTTAGGGATGGGCGCATGTGTTCCAGCCTTTTAGCTATAGGGCCTCATCTCTGCAGACCTGTGTAGGACCTAGGTACATGTGCCTCATTCTCTCTGAGTTACATTTAAAAGGTTTTGTTTTCTTTCCACCTCTGCTTCCACAGGATTTCCTGAGCCCTGTGGGAGAGGCATTTGATTGAGACATCAGGTTAGAGCTGAGTGTTCTACGGTCTCACACTCTGTGCATATTATCTGGCTGAGGGTCTTTGTATTTGTTCCCATCTGTTCCAGAAGGAAGGTTTTCTGATGATGGCACTGACAATAAGTATATAAAAATGTCATTAGGAGTAATTTTTTGCTACAGACCTTTTGTAGAACAGTAGTATTTGATTGTCCTCTAGGTCCCGGGGCTCTCTAGTCTCAGGTTTTTGATCACCTAAGCAGTGCACAGGTAGAATCACCATCTCATGGAGTGGGCCTTGAGGCAAATCATATATTGGTTGGTTACTCCCACAAGCTTTGTGCCAACATTACATTGCAGGTAGAGCACTATGGAGGTCAAAGGTGTTTATGTTTCTCTTTAGGTAACATGGAGAGTACCCTCCTGTACCAGACATGCTGGAATGTAGGGGTAAAGGTTTTATATGTAGGTGTCAGTTTAACTTGTCTATCTTCAATGAATTGTTTAGGTGTTGTCTTCAGCAATGGGGTCTGTGGAGAGCAACCCATAGTCTTGCAACAGCCTGAATTATTTGAGAGTTCCCATAGGACCCTCTAGCCCCAATTAGATGTAACCCGATCCTGGGACTGGAAGCAACTTTTGGAGATAAAACATATTCAATTGGAGATCTGTCTTCTCTGGTCTTTGGCATCTTCATTTCTATCCTCTTCATGTATGTATTTATTTTACTAAGCTTCTGCTCGACTAGGTTTCTGTGCTACTCCTAAATGGCCCTTAATGTTAGCTGCCTCTCCCCATGTTTCCTCCATCCTCCCACACTCCTCTTCCTCTCCCCACTTGGTCCAGTCCCCCATTCATCATTAACTATTGATTTCCCTTTTCTAATAATTATAAATTATAATCATTATAAAATTATAATTAGCTCTTCCGGTCAGAAAAGCACCAGGGTAGCTAGGGCGCAGGGTCGGCTGACACTCGCCAGCTACCCACAACACCCGCCACAGGATCTTAAGACTTCTAGTGAGTGGAACACAGTTTCTGCTCCAATACAATTGCACGCGGGACCTGAGACTGCATTAGTTACAGAAGCAGAAACCGGCCTGAGTAGGGCCACAGGCCTCATCCGGCCGGATCAGCACCGGGGCAGCTAGAGCGCAGGGTCGGCTGACACCCGCCAGCTACCCACGACCCCCGCCACAGGATTTTGAGACTGCTGGTGAGTGGAACACAGCTTCTGCTCCAGTCCAATCACACGGGACCTGAGACTGCTTTGGTTGGGGAGGGAGAAATCCGGCCTACATAGGGCCACAAGCCTCTTCCGGTCAGAAAAGCACCGGGATAGCTAGGGCGCAGGGTCGGCTGACACTCGCCAGCTACCCACAACACCCGCCACAGGATTTTAAGACTTCTGGTAAGTGGAACACAGCTTCTGCTCCAATCCAATTGTGCACGCGGGACCTGAGACTGCATTAGTTAGGGAAGCAGAAAACCGGCCTGAGTAGGACCACAGGCCTCTTCCGGCTGGACCAGCACCGGGGTACTGCCAGCTACCCACAACCCCCGCCACAGGATTTTGAGACTGCTGGTGAGTGGAATACAGCTTCTGCTCCAATCTTTAAACAGTGACAACGACAACAACTAACCCCAGAGATTACCAGATGGCGAAAGGTAAAAGTAATAATCTTACTAACAGAAACCAAGACCACTCACCATCATCAGAACCCAGCACTCCCACTTCGCCCAGTCCAGGGCACCCCAACACACCGGAAAAGCTAGACACGGATCTAAAAGCATATCTCATGATGATGGTAGAGGACTTCAAGAAGGACTTTAATAACACACTTAAAGAAATACAAAGGAACACTGGTAAACAGGTAGAAGACAGTAAAGAGGAAGCACAAAAATCCCTTAAAGAATTGCAGGAGAACACTGCTAAAGAGTTACAAATCCTTAAAGAAAAACAGGATAACCTAATCAAACAGGTAGAAGTCCTTAAAGAAAAACAGGAAAACACATCCAAACAGATGATGGAAATGAACAAAACCATACTAGACCTAAAAAGGGAAGTAGACACAATAAAGAAAACCCAAAATGAGGCAACACTGGAGATAGAAACCCTAGGAAAGAAATCTGGAACCAAAGATACCAGCATCAGCAACAGAATACAAGAGATGGAAGAGAGAATCTCAGGTGCAGAAGATTCCATAGAGAACATCAGCACAACAATCAAGGAAAATGTAAAATGTAAAAAGATCCTAACTCAAAACATCCAAGAAATACAGGACACAATGAGAAGACCAAACCTACGGATAATAGGAGTGGATGAGAATGAAGATTTTCAACTCAAAGGACCAGCAAACATCTTCAACAAAATTATAGAAGAAAACTTCCCAAATCTAAAGAAAGAGATGCCCATGAACATACAAGAAGCCTACAGAACTCCAAATAGACTGGACCAGAAAAGAAATACCTCCCGAAACATAATAATCAGAACAACAAATGCTCTAAATAAAGATAGAATACTAAAAGCAGTAAGAGAAAAAGGCCAAGTAACATATAAAGGCAAGCCTATCAGAATTACACCAGATTTTTCACCAGAGACTATGAAAGCCAGAAGATCCTGGACGGATGTTATACAGACACTAAAAGAACACAAATTCCAGCCCAGGCTACTATACCCAGCCAAACTCTCAATTAACATAGATGGAGAAACCAAAGTATTCCACGACAAAACCAAATTCACACATTATCTCTCCACGAATCCAGCCCTTCAAAGGATAATAACAGAAAAAAACCAATACAAGGACAGGAACCACGCCCTAGAAACAACAAGAAGGTAATCCCTCAACAAACCTAAAAGAAGACAGCCACAAGAACAGAATGCCAACTTTAACAACAAAAATAACAGGAAACAACAATTACTTTTCCTTAATATCTCTTAATATCAATGGACTCAACTCCCCGATAAAAAGACATAGACTAACAAACTGGCTACACAAACAAGACCCAACATTTTGCTGCTTACAGGAAACTCATCTCAGAGAAAAAGATAGACACTACCTCAGAATGAAAGGCTGGAAAACAATTTTCCAAGCAAATGGTATGAAGAAACAAGCTGGAGTAGCCATTCTAATATCTGATAAGATTGATTTCCAACCCAAAGTCATTAAAAAAGACAGGGAGGGACACTTCATACTCATCAAAGGTAAAATCCTCCAAGAGGAACTATCAATCCTGAATATCTATGCTCCAAATACAAAGGCAGCCACATTCATTAAAGAAACTTTAGTAAAGCTCAAAGCACACATTGCACCTCATACAATAATAGTGGGAGACTTCAACACACCACTTTCACCAATGGACAGATCATGGAAACAGAAACTAAACAGGGACACAGTGAAACTAAGAGAAATTATGAATCAAATGGATCTGGCAGATATCTACAGAACATTCTATCCTAAAACAAAAGGATATACCTTCTTCTCAGCACCTCATGGTACCTTCTCCAAAATTGACCACATAATTGGTCACAAAGCAGGCCTCAACAGATATAAAAATATTGAAATTGTCCCATGCATCCTATCAGATCACCATGGACTAAGGCTGATCTTCAATAACAAAATAAATAATAGAAAGCCAACCTTCACGTGGAAACTGAACAACACTCTTCTCAATGATACCTTGGTCAAGGAAGGAATAAAGAAAGAAATTAAGGACTTTTTAGAGGTCAATGAAAATGAAGCCACAACATACCCAAACTTATGGGACGCAATGAAAGCATTTCTAAGAGGAAAACTCATAGCTCTGAGTGCCTCCAAAAGGAAACTAGAGAGAGCACACATTAGCAGCTTGACAACACACCTAAAAGCACTAGAACAAAAGGAAGCAAATTCACCCAAGAGGAGTAGACGGCAGGAAATAATCAAACTCAGGGGTGAAATCAACCAAGTGGAAACAAGAAAAACTATTCAAAGAATCAACCAATCAAGGAGCTGGTTCTTTGAGAAAATCAACAAGATAGATAAACCCTTAGCCAGACTCACTAGAGGGCACAGGGAAAGCATCCTAATTAACAAAATCAGAAATGAAAAAGGAGACATAACAACAGATCCTGAAGACCTCCAAAACACCATCAGATCCTTCTACCAAAGGCTATACTCAACAAAACTGGAGAACCTGGATGAAATGGAGAAGTTCCTAGTCAGATACCAGGTACCAAAGTTGAATCAAGATCAAGTTAATGATCTAAACAGCCCTATATCCCCCAAAGAAATAGAAGCAGTCATTAATAGTCTCCCAACTAAAAAAAGCCCAGGACCAGATGGGTTTAGTGCAGAGTTCTATCAGACCTTCAAAGAAGATCTAATCCCAGTTCTTCACAAACTATTCCACAAAATAGAAACAGAAGGTACTCTACCCAACTCATTCTATGAAGCCACAATTACTCTGATACCTAAACCACAAAAAGACCCAACAAAGATAGAAAACTTCAGACCAATATCCCTTATGAATATTGATGCAAAAATCCTCAATAAAGTTCTTGCTAACCGAATCCAAGAACACATCAAAACAATCATCCATCCTGACCAAGTAGATTTCATCCCAGGGATGCAGGGATGGTTCAATATACGGAAATCCATCAACTTAATCCAGTATATAAACAAACTCAAAGACAAAAACCACATGGTCATCTCGTTAGATGCGGAAAAAGCATTTGACAAGATCCAACACCCATTCATGATAAAAGTCTTGGAAAGATCAGGAATTCAAGGCCCATACCTAAACATGATAAAAGCAATCTACAGCAAACCAGTAGCCAACATCAAAGTAAATGGTGAGAAGCTTGAAGCAATCCCTCTAAAATCAGGGACTAGACAAGGCTGTCCACTTTCTCCATACCTATTCAACATTGTACTTGAAGTCCTAGCCAGAGCAATTCGACAACAAAAGGAGATCAAAGGGATACAAATTGGAAAAGGTGAAGTCAAAATATCACTCTTTGCAGATGATATGATTGTATATATAAGTGACCCTAAAAATTCCACCAGAGAACTCCTAAGCCTGATAAACAGCTTCGGTGAAGTAGCTGGATATAAAATTAACTCAAACAAATCAATGGCCTTTCTCTACACAAAGAATAAACAGGCTGAGAAAGAAATTAGGGAAACAACACCCTTCTCAATAGTCACAAATAATATAAAATATCTTGGCGTGACTCTAACTAAGGAAGTGAAAGATCTGTATAATAAAAACTTCAAGTCTCTGAAGAAAGAAATTATAGAAGATCTCAGAAGATGGAAAGATCTCCCATGCTCATGGATTGGCAGGATCAACATTGTAAAAATGGCTATCTTGCCAAAAGCAATCTACAGATTCAATGCAATCCCCATCAAAATTCCAAATCAATTCTTCAACGAATTAGAAAGTGCAATCTGCAAATTCATCTGGAATAACAAAAAACCTAGGATAGCAAAAACTCTTCTCAAGGATAAAAGAACCTCTGGTGGAATCACCATGCCGGACCTAAAGCTCTACTACAGAGCAATTGTGATAAAAACTGCATGGTACTGGTATAGTGACAGACAAATAGACCAATGGAATAGAATTGAAGACCCAGAAATGAACCCACACACCTATGGTCACTTGATCTTCGACAAGGGAGCTAAAAACATCCAGTGGAAGAAAGACAGCATTTTCAACAAATGGTGCTGGCACAACTGGTTGTTAACATGTAGAAGAATGCCAATCAATCCATTCCTATCTCCTTGTACTAAGGTCAAGTCTAAGTGAATCAAGGAACTTCACATAAAACCAGAGACACTGAAACTTATAGAGGAGAAAGTGGGGAAAAGCCTTGAAGATATGGGCACAGGGGAAAAATTCCTGAATAGAACAGTAATGGCTTGTGCTGTAAGATCGAGAATTGACAAGTGGGACCTCATGAAACTACAAAGCTTCTGCAAGGCTAAAGACACCATCAATAAGACAAAAAAAACACCAACAGATTTGGAAAGGATCTTCACCTATCCTAAATCAGATAAGGGACTAATATCCAATATATATAAAGAACTCAAGAAGGTGGACTCCAGAAAGTCAAATAACCCCATTAAAAAATGGGGCTCAGAACTGAACAAAGAATTCTCACCTGAGGAATACTGAATGGCAGAGAAGCACCTGAAAAAATGTTCAACATCCTTAATCATCAGTGAAATGCAAATCAAAACAACCCTGAGATTCCACCTCACACCAGTCAGAATGGCTAAGATCAAAAATTCAGGTGACAGCAGATGCTGGCGAGGATGTGGAGAAAGAGGAACACTCCTCCATTGTTGGTGGGATTGCAAGCTTGTACAACCACTCTGGAAATCAGTCTGGCGGTTCCTCAGAAAATTGGACATAGTACTACCGGAGGATCCAGCAATACCTCTCCTGGGCAATCTCCCATCTTCTGGGATATCCAGAAGATGTCCCAACCGGTAAAAAGGACACATGCTCCACTATGTTCATAGCAGCCCTATTTATAATAGCCAGAACCTGGAAAGAACCCAGATGTCCCTCAACAGAGGAATGGATACAGAAATTATGGTACATTTACACAATGGAGTACTACTCAGCTATTAAAAAGAATGAATTTATGAAATTCCTAGCCAAATGGATGGACCTGGAGGGCATCATCTTGAGTGAAGTAACACAATCACAAAAGAACTCACACAATATGTATTTACTGATAAGTGGATATTAGCCCAAAACTTAGGATACCCAAGATATAAGATACAATTTGCTAAACGCATGAAACTCAAGAAGAATGAAGACCAAAGTGTGGACACTGTGCACCTTCTTAGAATTGGGAACAAAACACCCAGGGAAGGAGCTACAGAGATAAAGTTCGTAGCTGTGATGAAAGGATGGACCATTTAGAGACTGCTGTATCCAGGGATCCGTCCCATAATCAGCTTCTAAACGCTGACACCATTGCATACACTAGCAAGATCTTGCTGAAAGGACCCAAATATAGCTGTCTCTTGTGAGACGATGCCGGGGCCTAGCAAACACAGGAGTGGATGTTCACAGTCAGCTATTGGATGTATCACAGGGCTCCCAATGGAGAAGCTAGAGAAAGTACCCAAGGAGCTAAAGGGATCTGCAACCCTATTGTTGGAACAACATGATGTACTAACCAGAACCCCGGAGCTCTTGTCTCTAGCTGCATATGTATCGAAAGATGACCTAGTCGGCCATCAATGGAAAGAGAGGCCCATTGGACTTGCAAACTTTGTATGCCCCAATATAGTGGAATGCCAGGGCCAAAAGAATGGGAATGGGTGGGTAGGGAAGTGGGGGGCGCTATGGGGGACTTTTGGGATAGCATTGGAAATGTAATTGAGGAAAATATGTAATAAAAATATTAAAAATTAAAAAAAAAGAAAATTCCAAAGCAAAAAAAAAAGTTAAAAAAATTATAATTATAATTAAATAATAGATAATTTATTTCTCTTTTCTAAGGAGATCTATGTGCCTCCCTAATCCCTTGCTTTCTACCTAACCTCTGTGGTTGTTTGGATTATAGTTTGTTTAGCATGGATCTAACAGCTAATAACCACTTGTAAGCAAATACATATCGTATCCGTCTTTCTGGGTTACCTCACTTGGGATGCTTTTTTTTTTCTAGTTCCATCTATTCACCTGTGCATTTCATAATGTCTTCTTTTTAATGGCTAAGTGGTGATTCATTGTGTAAATATACCACAATCTCTCTATCCATTCACCTGTTGAGAGAAATCTAAGTTGTTTCAATTTCTGGCTATTATGAATAGAGCAGCAATGAACATGGTTGAGCAAAGTCCCTGTGGTAGGAAGAAGCATCCTTTGGGTAGATGCCCACGAGTGGTATAGCTGGATCTTGAGCTAGATTTGGATCTTCCTTAGGAACTACCAGGCTGATTTAGTAGTGGCTATACACATTCCACTCCCACCAGCAATGGGAGAGCATTCCTCCTATTCCCCATCCTTGCCTACATGAGCTGTCATTTCTTTCGTTAATCTACAATGATCTCAATTTCATTCCCTGATATGGAAGGATGTTGAATATTTCTTTAAGTATTTTGTAGCCATCGAATTTTCTTTTTTGATAATTCTCTGTCTAGATCTATAACCCCCTTTTAAATTAGGTTATTTATTTTCTTGATAATCTAGTTTCTTGAATTCTTCATATATTTTGGATATTTGTCCTCTATTGGATGTGGAGTTGGAAAAAAAATTCTTATTCCATAGGCTGCAACTTTATCCAAATAACAGTGACCTTTGTCTTACAGAAGACTTTTCAGTTTTCATGAGGCAACGTTTATTAGTAGTTAATCTTAGTGATGGTCCTCATGATGCTAATATGTTCAGAAAGTTTTCTCCTGTGCTGATGAGTTTAAGGCTATTCCCCCACTTTTGATTCTATTAGGTTCAGTGTGTCTGGTTTTGTATTAAGGCCATTGATCTATTTGGACTTGAGTTTTATTCAGAGTGATAAGTATAGATTATTCTTCTAAATGTAGACATCCAGTTTGACCAGCACCATTTGTTAAAAATGCTCTTTCCAGTGTGTGTTTCTGGCTTCTTTAACAAAAACCGGGTGTTCTTAGGTGTGAGTTTATGTCTGGGTTTTTAATTTGATTCCATTGTTCAATGTGTACGTTTTCTGCTGATACCATGCTGTTTTTATTACTGTAGCTCTGTAGTGCAATTGGAGGTTGGGGATAGATAGTGATATCTCCAGCAGGACTGTTTATTATTCAGGATTGTTTTAGCTATTCTGGGACTTCTGGGTTTCCATCTGAAATTTGTTCTTTCAAGATATGTGAAGAATTCTATTAAAATTTTGATAAAGATTACATTGGATTTGTAGATTGCTTTTGGCAGAATGGCAATTTTTACTATATTAACCATACTGATCTCTGATCATCGATGATTTTTCCATCTTCAGATATCTTCTGTTTCTTTCTTTGCTGTCTTGAACTTTTCATCATACAAGTCTTAGTTTATTTTCTTGGATACAGTTACCTCAAGGCATTTGACATTATTTGAGGATATGGTGAAAGGACTTGTTTCTCTGACTTCTTTCTCAGTCTGCTTGTCTTTTGTATATCAGAGGGCTACTGATTTTTGTGAGCTAACTTTGTGTTCAGCTATTTTGCTGAAAGTGTGTGTCAGCTATAGGAATTTCCCAGTGGAATTTTTAGGGTCATTATATACTAACATATCATATTCAAATAAAGATATTTTGATTTTTTTCTTTTCCAATTTGTATACCCTCAGTCTCTTTCAGTTGTTTTATTATGAAAGTGGAAACTTCTGGTTTCATTGAAAAGTCAGTTATGTGAAATGATATTTTTCCTGGGCACACAGGTAAAAGGATGTTTTACTTAAGCAGACATGTGAAAGAATATTTTCCTGAAACAGACATAGGTGAATGGATGTCTTGCTAAAGCAGACATGTGAAGGAATGTTTCACTGAAGCAGACACAGGTAAAAGAACTCATGATGCTGAAAAGAAATATAAATATAACCCAACAGGTAATGGACAACACTGTATGGTGTTGGTACACCTTGCCATTCCTTACTAGTCTTTGTTTGTCATGACTTCATAGAAAGAAACACACCAAACAATTTCTCGTGGTATTCTGGCAGCTTCTTGTAGCTTCCACTGACTTGGGCTGATTGGCAGAGTGAAGAGGGAGTTTCTGGATATGTTAGTAGGTACAGACTTGCATGGCGTTTTGCTAAGACAGACTCATGTGGTATATTGGTGAGGCAAGATCCATGGGAGGTAAGACCTGTGGGAAGACACATGATATTTGGAGAAAGTATAAATAAGATTCAACATACAGTGATGGTGGGCTTGCATAGCTAACTTTGCAATGCTTTGTTGGTCTTTCATTCTCATCTTCTATGATCTTCACTTCATTGAGAGAGGCAGAGAACTTCTCCTGGTATTACTGCTGGTCCTGGTCACTCCTGATGACTCAAGTGGACTCATTGGAGGCCTGGCTGTATCTGCTGGGTCTTGCCAGCACTGCTCATTTGTGTTTGCTGTCCTGAGACTACTGAACTGGACTGGTGGTATCCTTACCATTAGAGATTAAAATCAACACAAGGAACTAATTCTGAACAGTATACAGCAGAGCCTTGCGGCTTCTTCTGGATCAACCTGCCCTTGCTGACAAATGAATGGTGTTTTCGTGTGGATAGAGCTGCCGCTGCTGATTCATGTAAGCTGAATGTTGATATCCCGACCATGCAGATTTGCTCCAAAGAACTATTTCTAAACATGTCCACTTCCCCCGTATCCTAATAATCTTTCTTTTCCACTACTTCTGGTGGGTTGTGGGATAGAAGGGAGGTTAAACCATTTAAGAAACCTTATTAAAAGTAGGTTTTGAAAAAATTAAGCCTACATATTGCTCTAGTTAAGACTTTAAGTAATATATTGCATAGGTATAGTGGGAGTACACAACCTTGTTTTGTTCTTGATATTAGTGGAATTGCTTTGAGGTTTTCTCCATTTATCTTGATATTGGGTCCATACTTGCTATAAAATGCCTATAACTGTAAATTGTATGCTGAGGTATGTCCTGTATATGGTGGAGTATGTTTATTGACATACATATTTTGAACCATCCCTGCATATTTCGGATGACTTCTTCTTGGTTACTGTGGGTGATTTTGTTATGTTATCTTGGATTCAGTTTGCAAATGTTTTATTGAAAATTTTTATATCTATATTCATAATGGAAATTGATCTCTGGTTTTTTCTTTGTTGGATCTTTATGAGTTTTGGCTAACAAAGTACTTATAGCTTCATAAAATGAATTGGGCAACACTTCTTCTGTTTCTATTTTGTGAAGTTGTCCCATGAAGTGGAAATTTCTGGTTTAGCAACTCAGTTCTATCATGTGATGTGTTCTGGAAGCTGTCTTGTGGGAGGGCATGTGATGTTTTGTTGAAAACAGACACTTGAGAGGGCATGTAATGTTTAGAAAGAATATAAACAGAACCCCACAAATATATGAGTGGATGCCCTTGCATTGCTATGCCATGAAATACTCCACTGGTCTTCACTGGTCTTCACTTCACAGAGAGAATCATGCCAAAGAACTTCTTGCAATATTCTGGCTGATCCTGTCAGCTTCCCCTGACTCATGTAAATTTGGCAGAGCCTTGTTTCTGCTGGATTGTGTTGCCACTACTGGCTCTTGTTTGGTGTTTGCTATTGAACTGGACTGGTATCCTGACAACTAAGAGAGGAATCACCCCCAATGGACTATTTATTTTCATATTAACTGTCCCCACACATATACCTCTGGCCAGTTGGTTACAAGGGAAGTTGGAACATTTAAGAATACTTAATAAAGTAGGTTTTGGAAAAATATAAGCCTATAGCACTGGGATAATTTGTTTGGTACACTTGATTTTTTGTTGGTATACTTTTAACTACTGCTTCTATTTCACTAGGGTTATAGTTCTGTTTACATTGCTAGTGGATCCTGGGGTGCCGTACTTTCTTGTTATTTTGATACTTGCTTTGTGTTGAAGCATATGGTCAATTTTGGAGAAATTTCGATGAGCTGCTGAGAAGAGACTTTTGATTTTGTGTGGCTAAAATTTTCTGTAAATATCTTTTAGGTCCACTTAGTTTATAACTTTAGTCAGCACCAGCATTTTGCCATTTGGTTTTTGTCTGAGTGACCTGACTATTGGCAATATTTGTGTCTTGAAGTCTCCCACTAGCAGTGTGTGAAGGTCAATATTGACTCAAGGTGTAGCAGTGTTTCTTTTATAAATGTGAATGCCCTTACGTTTGGTGCATAGAGGTTAATAATTCCAATGTTCTCTTGGATTTTTCCTTTGGTGAGTATATAGTATCTTTCCTGATCTCTTCTGATTAGTTTTGAAGTCTACTTTGCCAGATATTAAAATGGCTATACCAGCTTGCTTCTTAGGCTTATTTGTCTAGAACTCTTCCCATCCTTTTACCCTGAGGTGATTTTTATCCTTGATGTTAAGGAGGGTTTCTTGGATGCAGCAGAAGGATAGATTCTGGTTTTGTATCCATTCTGTTGGTCTGTGTCTTTTTATTGGGGGATTGAGACCATTGATGTTGAGAGTGATCAATGACTACTGGTTCCTGTTTTGTGTGTGTGTGTGTGTGTGTGTGTGTGTCCTCTTTTGATTTGCTGATCTAGGATTATTTGATCCTTGTGTTTTCTTGGGTGTGGTCAGCCTCTTTAGATGTGGGGTTTTCCTTTTAGCACTTTCTATAGGAATAGGGCTAGACTTGTGAATTGATATTGCTTAAGTTTTGTCTCATCATGAAATATCTTATTTTCTTCTATTACGATTGAAAATTTTTGTTGGGTATGGTAGTCTGGGCTGACATCTGTGGTCTTGTAGTGTCTGTTGAACATTTATTCTTCTGACTTTTAGATCTGCACTGCTCTTCGCTATTCTTCTTTGGGGCATAAGCCAGAATATCTGTCACATGGGAACTTATTACCTACTTTCAGGAGAGGTGGGTTCAAGGATTCTTTCATGACCAGCTCTACACAGAAAAGAAAAGAGAGTGGTCATCCTGCTTCAATGATTCCTCAGTTTCCAGTGGAGTAGCATTTCCTGTACCCCCCAGTCATTGCTTTTTAGGTTCAGATTTCAGGAGTTAGTGTACTTCCTTTACATGAGATGAAGGAGAAGCTATCCCATGCAGTTGGCCCAGCATTGTCAAGATCACCAGGAGCAGACAAAAGTTTGGTCGGTTTAGTTTTATGCTAACTTACATGAAGCCATGATGACTGAATTTTTCCAGTAGTATTCTGGTATATTCTAAGACACTTGGGGAGCTTTCTTGACGTAGTTTTATAAACTTTAAAGTAAATTCATTCAATAGTGGATCTATTACATTTTCAAACAGATATACCTATGTACTTCACTCATATCCCCCCAGCACCCCTATTATCTCCTCTCCTGGCTCTCACATATCCTCTTCCTCCCACCACATAATCTGTCTTCTGCTTTTATCTCAGACACACATCACAATTTTTTGTAATGTAGATCCTTCATATGAGAGAGAATATGCAATGGATATCTCCTTGAGAATGGCTTATTTTGCTCAATGCAATGCCAAATCTATCAATTTTCCTATAAATGCTGAGTTTTGATCAACTTTAATGAACAATAGGCCAGAGACTCCTTCATGGGAATCTGCAGTGGGATGATGAACCACTGTTCTGTTTCCAAAGGGCAATTTATACTTAAGGTATTTTAACATCTAAAGGAAGTACTGAGTGTTTGTTACCAGAAATACCATCAGAAATGGCAGTAACCTGCAGGCCCTAGATAGTGGCAATGTAATGAGGAAACACTGTCTTGACTCTGGGCCTGATACACTAGGCTATCATACTACCCTGAGTCTTCTGTTAGGTCTGCTAAGAGATCTTAGCAGTCACCTACAATAGCAATAATTCATATTTAGGGAGAATGGCACAGCTTTTCTGACATGGTTCAGCATAGGCTAAGGTTTTCTGTGCTTACAATCATCTTCACAGTACTTTGGCTTAATACCTCAACAGGTAACTAATGGTTTCTTCATCAGAAGCTGCAAGCTTGGATCAAGAGTCAGTGGATGCTTCTGCTTGAGGTGGCTCCTATCAAGGTCACCCCAGCAAGGGAAGAGTGATGATGAGAATTCTGCATGGCTTTGAACACTTGTGAGAAAGTGGCAACCACTGCTCTGCTTCGAATATCATTGGCCAAATCAGGCCATGTGGTCATCTAGCTATTCACAGTTGTAAGTGCAGTCTCTTGTGACCTAGAGAGAAATCAAATATTTGTGAGAAGTAATATTGCTACCACAGTTTCCTCATGTGATTACTGCTTGTACCAGTTTCCTTCCAGTTGCTGTAATAAAACACTCTAACCAAAAGCACCTTCATGGAGGAAAGGGTTTATTTGATTTCTACTTCTAGGTCTCAGTCATTCTTAAGTCTGGTCAGCAATATGAAGCAGAGACCATTGATGAACAAGACTTGCTGTCTTGATCACTCACTCAGGCTCATACTCAGGCTAGGGTTTTATATATATATAGAGAGAGATCCCAAGACTACCTCTATAGGGATGGTGCCACCCACAGTGAGCCATTCTATATCAATTAGCAATCAAGATAGTGCCTCACAGCCATGCCCATGGGATGACAATTGCTCTACTAAGACTGTTCAGAAGATTCTAGGTTATGTTCAAGATGACAGTTAATGCTAACTTGACAGCATCTGTTCTTTTAAACAGCTAAACAATGCTCAAATTTTTTTGTATTGTTTTTCTGATAAGAGGAAGAAGCCAGAAAAATAGGCATTTATATCTTGCCCACAGTCACACAGCTGGCACGAAATTATCTAGCATTTAACCCCATTCCTCTAATTCCAAATCATCTCTTCTTTCTATCCAGCAGAGAGTATGTGTTAACTGTGCTTTCAATGTTCACATTTGTGGCTGTTGTTTACTTGACAGAAGAATTAATTTCCATGTGCCATGTGTGTGGCTGTTCCAAAGCCCTCTCTAGTAATGTAGCTACTGGAAACTGGAGTCAGGAGAGGGGCTGATTGTTGCTTTTCTATGTGGAAGTTTCTGGATGCATTGTGAAAATATATGCCTATCACTCTGAAAGACATGCACCATCTGCTGACATAAGCCAAGTAGTTGAAATGCATCCCTTCAGGACTCCTCACTCAGGAGAAATCCCTGTGCAATGTCCTGTCCCTAATCTACAGATGAAGATATTGAATATAGAGGCATTCAGTCAGTTTCTGCTCTTCCTCAGGGGATCCAAAATGCGCTGCCCACCTTACAGATCATGACAACAGGTGGTCAGATAGGTTCATTCACTTAGTCAAGATCATAGATCTAAGAGATATAAAGAGACACACCCCAGGGCTCCATCATCCTCAGGGAGACTACTTTAAGAGTGTCCCCTGTTTCTTCTTTTCTTTTCTATTCTTTTCTTTTCTTTTCTCTGTTCTCCATTCCTCCCTTTAAGCTTCTTTCTTAAACAAGTAGTTACTGAGCTACAGTAGTTTTACAGAGAAACTGAAACAATTTACACAAACTAATCCAGCCCCCATTTCCCTCTCCTCTTCCTATCTATTCATCTATGACTAACCAATTATATGTAAGATTGTATAGTAAAGAACTCATTGACTGACCATCTGCTATAAAGGAGATTTTTTTAATGGCCTACTGATATGAGCTGGGTAGTCTAATAGTGGCTGTTTGCACTTAGGAGAGGCTGAGAGCCCAGAAGCTGCTCAGTCTGTGAGGCCCCATATATATATATATACCACTGCTGGAAGGTGCTGGCCATTCTGAGTGAGTTTTCTCCCCTCAGTTAGAACTTCTGAAAAACCTCCTCCCAAAGCCACTCAGAGGCAACCTCTTAGTTAATTAGTTAATCCCAGATTCCATCAACTTGACAGCCAAGACTCACAGATGGTGAGTCCTAGCTGGAGGAGGTGGGTAACTGTGGGCAGGCCTCTGAAGATTAGGTTTATTATCTAGTTCCTGGCTCCTCTTGTACTCTCTCTGGATTGGCTGTGGTATAAGTGTTGATACCAGGAACTGGCTTTACCATTAAAGATCACCTCTGAATCCAGCAATGATGGTGACATCACCCATAGGCAACAGAAACCTGTGCATCTGTTGCCATGGGAATTGCCATCCATTCCCACAGTCCACCTGGCTCACCTCCCACTTTTACCAGTGAGAGGTTACATCACAACCTAAATAAAAGGCAGACCATCTTAACCTTCGCCTCTACTTTTCTCTCTTTCTAACTTTGTCTTCGTCACCACCTTTTTTCCCTTTTCCCCCACAATAAATCTCTCTCACGTGGAACCATACTGGCCTGGTATGGTCTGTCCAGGCATGTGCAGCATTTCGAACACAACAGTAAGGAGCCTCTGACACAATTCTCTTACCATGAGCTAAGCTCCTTGGCTATTCCTTGTCATTATGAACTGAAACTTTCAGAAACAATGAGCCAAAATGAGCCATTCCTCCATTCAGTGTCAAAGCAACACAAAGAAACTCATACAGGAAGGTAAGAAGAAGAGAAAATGCAGGGAAACCCTCATTCTACCCTGAGCATACCAAGGCCAGAGGACCGAGCAGCAAGCCTCCTGCAAAGCCACACTTACCAGGAAAGGTGGAAAATGATGTTCCCTTAAGAATAGAACACTATTCGTTGAAAAGGAAGAAAATAGCTGGAAGAACAGAATCACACTGTAGCCACAGTAAGTGGTATTGCAAATCAAGCAGTCTGCAGTGTTTCCATTTGGGAGGACAAGAGAGAAGTTTGGTCCATCCACATCTGTGCTGTGAGTCTCCACAGGCCTGCAAACTGTCCTAATGCTAACTTCTGGCTGTCCTGAGCAACACGAAGATGATGATGAACAAATGATGATTCAAGCACTGGTCCAGACCTTAGCAGAAAAAGCTAAGGCCTGGCCGGACGTGGTGGCGCACGCCTTTAATCCCAGCACTCGGGAGGCAGAGGCAGTCGGATTTCTGAGTTCGAGTCCAGCCTGGTCTATAAAGTGAGTGCCAGGACAGCCAGGGCTACACAGAGAAACCTTGTCTCAAAAAACAAAAAACAACAAACAAACAAAAAGCTAAGGCCTGGCAGATTTGCAAACTGTGAGTTTCAGAATTCTGTCAAAGATCTACTGAAATGTACCTTCTCAGTGCTTAAACCAGGAAGGAACCTGGAACTACAAAGAGATGGTTGACCACCCATCCCTGGTCCAAGCCAAATTTGGGCTCAACCAGAACTCAGAGACCTGGTGTGTACAACATGCCAGGTGTCCCATCAAGTACTTCTGTGCATTATTTCCGTGAACACCAATTTTTGAATAAGAGAATACTGAAGTTAGAAGTGATCCTCTCAAGGTCACATGCCTGTTAAGAGAAAAGGCAGGATTGAAGCTCTCTGTCTCCAGTGTCACAGGTATTTCTGTCACCATGACCAGCTAGCTGTGCTGTTGAAGGAGTCCCCTGAGGTGTAGACAGGATCTTCCCTCATGTATAGGTAAATATTTCAGGATGAGTCATTCTGAAGCAAGCTTGTAAATTATTAAGAAAAAAAAAGCACACACTCTGAGTTTCAGAGTTTAGGCATTATAGAAATGTTTAAAGTGTCTTTACAACAGACACAGTATGTGATGTGGTTTCTGGAGTTACTGTGCTCATAACCAAGCTCAAGGGGAAAGCAGAGTTTAAAAACTAAGTAAACTACATGATTGTTTTTAATCGTAAAGAATGATCTTTTGTACATGCGATTATAGGGTGCTTTCTGTGGTGTATTATGGAGATTGGCAGGCGAGAAAGAAAGGTTGCTAGGACTAAGCTCAGTGACACCAGGATTTAGGAATAAATTGTGGCCTGTGGTGTAATTGCTTAGCAGTTTCCAGGCCTCCCGTTTGAGATCCATCTCAGAGAGGGAGGTGGTCTCTGGGTGACCTTGACTCTCTGGGTGACCTTGACTCTCTGCCAGCTGAAAACATAAACCAGACCCTAGAAATGGAGGGGTCACTTCTTTTTCTCAACTCTCCTTAATTGTTCCTGTCCTTCTACTCCAACTTATTTCTGTAGACATTTAACTGTCTACAAAGGACTGAAGCTGACCTTGATCATCTCCTGCCACTCAGTTTTTTTATCAGTTTGAAATGTGAGATGCCACCTAGATCCTTCATCTCCCTATAATCCCAGTGAATCCTTCAAACTAGAAGCCTTTGGTCAACAGCAGCCTTATAGGTTTTATCATCAAAAGGCAGACTGCCTGCTCTTCTTGCATTTTCTGACATATAGATCAGGCATGGAAGCAAATGAATTTGCATGTGGGCATGGGTATAGAGATTTTCTTTTTTTAATCTTCCCATTCTTCTTTTTTTTCTGACTCCCAAAATGACAATAAGTGAAAAGTTTGAGAAGAAAAACAATTCATTTATGAGAATTACAGACTGATGGACATCACCCAGTGTTTCTGTAAAACATTTGATGGAGCTGGCATTTCTCCATGGTAGGAGTGTCCAATTGATAACAGCTCATGGGTGCTTGATTTGACTCTTCTCTGTTTGGTGTTCTGTGTTGTTGGCAGCTGTGGCATAGAGACTTCCCTGTCAATAATCCACTTGGTTCTAGGTAGAATGAGGTATGATCACAGTAGTTATTTCAAGTTAAGAAAAATCAGATGTAGAAACTGCCCAAATAAAACCATCAGCCCAGGCCTGTCATGGCATCTTTGGAACCTCCACTCCCCTAGTTTGCCTCCCTTCTCATCCTTCCTCTCTTCCCACCTGCTCCTTGATAGTCTGTGTTAGATACTTTGCCCTTGCTCAGATGTTAAAATAATTTGACCAAAGCAATTGATAAGAGAACATGCTTATTCTGGCTTACAATTCTAGAGGACTACAGTCCATCATGGCATAGAAGGCATGTGGGGAAAGCATGGTTTCAGAAGCAAGAAGTGGGCTGCTCCCATCACATCCACACTTAGGAACCAAACCATACAGAGAGTAAGGCTAGGTTCTAAAGCTTCAGTGTTTTCAATTCCCACCCCAGCATCCCAATTCCTTCAGGGAAATGCTGCCTCCTAAAGGTTCCAGAACCTTCCCAAATATCCCTACCAGATTTGATGTCCAAACCATCAGTGAGGTTATTTCACATCAAACAGCAGCACTGTCCATTCCATCCACCAGCATTCAAGCTCTGCTTGAGGAAAGCATTCAGTATGGAGGGGAAATAGTAGATCCACTTGGAAGGATCCACAGCTTAGGCTGTGCATTCGGTACATCTGGAGACTGCAGAGATGGGTAGGAGGACCTGCTGCTCTTGCAGAGGACTGGGGTTGGCTTTCCAGTGTCCCCATACTGGCTCATAGATGTCTGTATGTAATTATAGTTCCAGGGAATCCAATGCCCTCTTCTGTCCTTTACAGGCATCAGGTGTGTAAGAAGTGCACAGACATACATGCAGACAAAACACTCATACACATAAAATAATTTTTTAAATAAAAATGGGGACCAAAGGTAATATTTTTATAGTTCCAGGGCTCAAGGACAGAGCCTTATGTATGCTAAAGGGCACTTTCCTACTCTACTGTATCTCAAAGGTAGGAAACAGAGAACGGCCTACAGCAGCTCTGACAGGAATGATGATAAGAGTAGCAAAGATAGAGAGCAGCCATTCAAGCCCAGAGAGTGAGGCCAACTAGGATGTCAAACATCTTAGTTCCACTTCACCGTCCTTTGTAGATACAGTGACATAATCCAAACCTGCGGGTCACTAATGTTTCCTTTAAGATATTCTTTTCTCTCCTGTGTGTCTGGCGTTGCTTTCCTAGCAATAGAAAACTAAAACAAGGTTATATTCATTCATTTACCCTGAAGATAAAGGCCATCCCCTAGCCCTCCATCCCTACAGCTTTCACTGGCCTTTAATTGACCGTCTCTGAGTTCACAGTGACTTATTAGAGCCAGCCAAGGCCTTCATGCAGGCCTTCCTTGTACTGTTAAGAATTCCCCGAGGCCAAGCATTAGCCCTCCCTTGACTGAAGTGCACTGGCATTTCTCAGGGATTTTTTTGGATTGGCAATAAAGAAGTCGTCATACTGAATCAATGTCACAGAACAGACATCCTGTGAAACACATGAGTTTATTTTGGCAAGAAAGTCTACCACAGACTGTCAAGTATTGTTTGTGTTTTTGTAACCAAGTACCTTTCTGTCCTAAAAAAAAAAAAAAAGCAAACAAAGGAAGGTAACCTTTTCCCTACCATTAGGCGACTTTCCCAGCACCTGCCATATTAATATTCTCTGGGGTTTTGTGGTTCTTTGGGGATCAGCTTGATGAGAGTGAAAAGAATGTGGTGTGATTGAATTGGAGGAAAGGAGCTGGAAGGGGATGGATAAGTGGGGCAGGGGGTACCCCAAAACAACCAGAAAGTTCCCAGGTGGTGAAATACCAGGCAGGCTGCCAGGGAAATTCCTGGTGCGAAAATAGTGCTGGCACTCTGGATTGGCATGCACACTGAGAAAAAAAATCATCCTGATTCTTTAAATAGGCTAATAAAAGCATGGCCTCTCGCCCAGTTTAATGTTTGCTCATTGGAAGGTAGACAGTCACGTAGGGAGGCATCTCTGGGTCTAGAAAATGGATTCAGCCTCTTTCTCATTTGAACCTGTTCTTTCACCTATGAGGAGGCTCACATACATCCTTTCATCACCTTGACCAGTGTTTATTGGGACACGCCTTGGAGCAAACAATTGTTGGTCTTGGGGATACTCCAGTGATACAGACACATGGCCTGTATCCCTAGAGTGCTGGGAATTACCACTAACTCAGTAATACTAGGTTGGAGGAAATGAGACCCAGCTTAGCCAGAGTGCTTAAGCTAAGTGTATCCAAGGAAGATGTCAGGATGAACAAAAAATGGATCTAGGCCACCATTCTATGAAAGGAGGACCCATCCTTCTAAGTATTAAGAACCATTTGTCTGTAAGGCAGATGGAGTGTGTTGAGGATTCATCTGAGGTGAGTCACCAATGCACACAGCTGCCTTTTCTTCAACCAAGCATCTCAGGATCAGCGCCTACTCAACTACCAAGCCTTTCTTCACATAACAGAAAGCTATATGGCAAGAGTAACTCCAGTCCCAAGCCCTCGGTTTGGAGATGTTATGAATAGCTGTGCCATTTTTATGACTACAGGCATGGTGAATCTTCTACTCAATTTTACTCAAAAAAGCAGGAAATCACTGCCTGGTGACCTGCCAGCTAAATGAGTCACTCATACCATTTTCAATTTAAGAACTGCTCAAATTTACAAGCCAGTACTGTTTAGGCCAGAAATAATGCCATCAAGGTAGTGGGTGATAGTCAGGCTCTTGGGGAAGTAATGAAGTTGGGAGATGGAACTAAAATGCTAGGTATGCTGGCTCAAGCTGCTCTTGATCCAAACACGAGTGCACTTATACACATGGCCTAAGGCTACGGTTCCTATAGAGACATTTGAGGAATAGATGTAAGTTCAATTGTCCTTTATTCCTCTTACTAGTTGAAAAAGTGACATCTCCCAGCAAGAAAGTCTAGAGTAATAAGACAAATAAAAAAACCAAACAACACCCCCCCCAAAAAAAAAAACCCAAAACAACCATGGGGCTGAAGAGATAACTCCATAGATCAGAGCAACTCCGTCTCTTTCAGAACTCCTGAGTTCAGCTAATAGAGCTTATCTTGGGCAGCTCACAATAGCCTATAACTTAGTGTTCTCTTTTGGAGTATGAGAGCATTTGCCTTAATTAAGCATATATCCCTCAACTGGATACATACTTATAGAGATTATTAAAAATAAAATGAAAAGAATTTTAAATGGACCAGTCCGGAGTCAGGAAAAGAACTGCATAAGAAAAAAAAGAAAAGAGAGAAGAGGAAGATGTAAGAAAGAAGGAAAAGAAACAGCTTGAATGGAGGTTGGCAATCCTCACTGCAAAGCTACTCAGACATTATAAGGGTCAGGGTTCAAGAAAGTGGCGGAGCTAAGGAAAAAGCAGACTTAGAACTAAGCAGAATCTCTTGTTTTCTTCTCTTGTGGTTGTCATAAACTGCTCTGACAAAAACAAGAGAAGAGCTTATTTAAGTCATGTTGGGAAGTCAAGGCAGTGGGTGCTTATGGAGGCTGCTCACTTTGCATTCTTGATGAAGAACAGGGAGGGTGAATACAGGTTGGTGCTCACTCTGCTTTCTCTGCTTGATACAGTCTCATTCTGCTGCCCAGGGAATAGCCCCACCAACAAATAAGATGTGTATTCCACATGTCAATGAACTTAATCCAAATAATAAATGCTCTACAGGCATGCTCAGTGGCCCATCTTCCAGGGGATTCTCTATCTTGTCAAGGTAACAATTAACATTTACGATCAGATTGGTCGGTAGCAAAGCTGACAAAGTTTGATGACATTTTTATAATAACACAACAAAGAAAGTCATTAATCAAGGCACATTTCAAATACACTGGTAGGAACAGCAGGTAGGTATGTTAGAGCAAAGTGGGAAAATCTCTGCTTTAAGACACAAATGCTATCCGATACTATTCTTAGCCTTTTAAATGGCAGAGTCAGGTGTCTGTTTATACATTCCAAAGGATTTGCCCAGTGTTCACAGAGATACTAACTTATATACAGAGGAGGGTAATAAATAGCTAATAAGAGGGTTAGAGATGCCCCAAGAGAACTTGGCTGTGGACTTTGCAACATTCCAAACTTTCCACAGACACTGAAGCTCTGTTTAGTTAATCAGCCTTGCGGGAGGTTCAGGGGAAATTGACAAGTCTTTTCGGGACCTTTGTTTACAAAGGATGTTGGATGATGGTATGTGAGAACTAATCTGTACTATTTTTGCAAAGTTTCTGGAAATCTAAAATAACTACAAATTTATTTTTAAATTAGCTCTTGGAAAGATGCCTATAGATGTGTATATATATATGTGTGTGTGTGTATATACGCTTGTTTCTTAAACAGTAACATTTATTTCTCACAGATCTCATGTTTAAAATGTCCATTGTTAGGCTAGTGAGAAGGCTCAATAGTTAAGAGCACTGGCTGCAATTCCAGAAGACTCACATTCTATTTTGACCATCCTCACAGTGGTATACAACCACCTGCCACTCCAGTTCCAGAGGACATGATGCCCACCATGGGCCCTTGCACGTATGTGGTACACAGACATACAGGCAAAATATCTGTACATAAAATAATAAAATAAAAATTGTAAATGTAAGCATTCATTCTTTCACTACTGACTTTTAAAACTACTCCTAACATATAGTAATAGTAGTATCTGTAAGTGGGTTTTTCCTAGATTCATAATTTCTCTCTGCTGGTCCATCCTTGTCTTTCAACAGACACAGCTTATATTAATAGGATTTCAGGCTTTCTGTACAATGAAATTGGACATCTTGGCTCTTTCTTCCAGCAGGTGGTTCATTGTGCAGACTCTCAGGCTTTGAGAGTTATTATCCAAAGGACTGGGATATAATGGGACATGTCATTAAAGCCATTTCACTTCTTTTTCTTCAGTATTGCTTAACATCTCATTTGATCAGATATTTTAAAATTTTATTGTTGTAGTAATCAAATTGGCTGGGGTGTGGTAAAAGGCTGAGGAAGAGGGTTATGTAGGGAGCACACACACACACACACACACACACCAGCATTCACTAGACTATGTTGCTTCTTCTGTTTCCCTCCCTCTCCTAGGCCCCCAGAAACCTCTACCACATTAGAGATCTGTAATCAGTCTTGATATCTGATGAAGTGAAAATGAAATTACTAAAGGAAAAAAAATAAGGCTAGGCTGTTAACTTGACCATGCAGGAAGAGTCATGTAGAGAGTGTGCCCTCTTGCATCCACATCAACTCACCATGTCATCGGTTTTTGCTATCAGAGAGAGGAGGTACCATCATTGGATAACTTAGGGAAGACAAGAAAAGGCAGATTTGAAAGGTAGAAATCTTTTTTAAAGCATGGTATATAACAGAAAATCATCTAGAATACATGAGCATGGTACATAACATACTGGTCTAGAATACATGGATTTTCAGTACTTTCTTTTGAGCTGATTATCAATACTATTTGTCAAATGAAATATTCAGACCCTGAAAATGCCACCATCTAGGCTAACATCAGAGTGCTGGCTCTGTTGTACTGAAGAAGTTGATAACAAGTAGCCTGATGGACTGAATGTTCCCTGTGAGTAAACTTTCATTTGTCCACTCTCAAATAATAGACAGATAATGTGTCTATCAAATTCGCATACTTTACAGCAGCTAAAGCTTTGAGGAATACCAGACAGGCATTCCAACCATGCTATACATTGCCTGGCCTCTGTGGCTTTCTGGAACTTTGATGTAAGCCTCCATGATGGATTTGGATTTGACGTATACTTACAAAATAAGCACTATGTAGATGCTACCATCAAGAAGTGCTGCCAGCTCAAACCATAGACTCTGAGGACCAAGTCTTTATATGGCCAAAGTTGGGAAGACAATTCCCTATGCCCCTCAGTGGGTTTTTTTTGTTGTTGTTGCTTTGTTTTGTTTTTGTTTTTGTTTTTTCTTGTTTGACTGCTCTTTTGAGCAAGAAATCCCTGCAAAGATATGTTCTATTCAACCCTTATTTTCTTGCGTATTCTCCTGTCGAATGAATATTTTTCAACTAGTTTCCCAGGAGCCTATACCCTTCAGTGGGTAAAATACTGCCCATGGTTTGTCATTTTTAACGTTCTACTGCAAGATTTCCCTTCACTGTGGTAATGTCTTTTGTTGTTATAGCTGCTCTAACCCTGCCCTCCTGTCTTCCCTGTTTGCATCCTTAACATTGTCCTTGCTCCCTTCCGTCCTCATGGTATTAACTTCCCTGTTGCTATGATAAAACACTTTAGGACAAAGTTTGTCTAGGAAGAGTTTCTTTTTGGCTTGCAAGGGTCTATCATGGTGGGGAAGCAGGACAGCAAGCAGCTGGCTTGGCTGCAGAAGAAACTGAGAGCTCACATCTGTACCCATGAGCACAAAACAGAGTGTAAACTGGAAGTAGGGCAGAACTTTAAGCTTTCAAAGCCTGCCTCTGATAACATACCTCCTCCAGCAAGACTGCATTCCCTAAACCTCCCCAATTAGTGCCACCAACTGGGGACCAAGTGTTCACATACCAGACACTATAGAGAACTTTTTTCATATACACCACCAAACTCACAAAACTGTACTCTCTTACCATAAATCTGGTGGTGAACCTTGAGCAATAACCATTCCTGCCACAAGCTGGATGATACTCTGTCTTAAAATTTTCTCTTCCAATAAAATAAATCCAAAACTTAAATTTGGCCACACTCAGAATGTTAAGACGCAGTCAGAATACAACAGGAATGGTTTCTAGTCTCACCCCTTGTTGTCCCCCTGAGACCTCTCCAGCACAGCCTTTACTGGCAGCACTTTTACTGGGGTTTTGATCTCCTACACTCCCACCAGAATACCCTGTCACTCTTTGTTATAGTATTCTTGGGTCTCTTTAGCCATATGCGCAAGCTCTTTCACATTCCTCCCCAAACAACTCCCAGTGGCCTAAGAACCATGTGGCCAGGATTGTCACAGCACTCCTGGTACATCTGTGAGCCAATTTAAATGGAAACAAAACAAAACAAAACTTTTCACCCTACAATAAAATCCTTGACAAATATCAAAAGGGAGTCTAAAAGATTTGTGGGAAGGTACAATCCATCAGGGTGGTGAAGGAATGGTGGTAGGAGAGACCCACAGCTAAGGTTTCAGGAACGTGGGGTAGCTGTCTATAGCCAATCAATAGTCAGGAACCGAAGGTATCCTTCATTGTTGGTTTCCCTTTTGCTCTTCTCCTGAGAAGTTCTCTCATCTTTCCAAGCCATACTCAGGCGGTTCCTTCTCTGCCCTCCTCAGCATCACTCTCTATTGTAAGCTAGCACACGGATGTGTTTCTACTTTGCCACAATATTTGTCTCAGTGCACCACAGTCTATTTCTTGTTTATTTGGTACATCATGATTAAAGTAGAATGGATACATATAATTTTCAAATATAAATATACCTCATATACGCTGTGATGATTTGAATATGCTAGCCCAGGGAGTGGCACTATTAGGACATGTAGTCTTGTTGGAGAAGGTGTGACCTTGTTGAAGGAAGTGTGTCACTATGGGGATAAGCTTTGAGACCTTCATTTGGGATCAATCTTCTCCTGTTTGCCTTTGGAACAAGATGCAAAACTCTCAGCTCCTCCAGCACCATGCCTGCCTGGACACTGCCATGCTTTCCACCTTGATGATAATGAACTGAACCCCAGAACCTGTAAGCTAGCCCCAGTTAAATGTTATCCTTTATAAGAGTTGACTTGGTCATGGTGTCTCCTCACAGCAACAGAAACTCCAAGACATATACCTAGCTATTTCTGAGGCTATTTTGAATGATTGTTTACCTGATTTCATTCTTGGCACACATGTTGTTGGTATATAGAAAAGTTACTGAGTTTTGTATTTTGCTTTTCTATCCTGCTACTTTGCTAAAAGTGTTTATGAATTCTAAGACTGTAATGATAGCCTTTATGGGACTCTTAAGTATAATATCATATCATCTGCAAATGGAAGTTATCTGATTTCGCTCTTTCCTACCTGTATTCCTTTTTTGGCCTTTCTTCTGATTTATTAACACAAAAGCATTTTAAAAAGATTTTTTTTAAAGTGATGATTATAATTTCTTTCTTTCTTTCTTTCTTTCTTTTTTTTTTTTTTTTTTTTTTTTTTTTTTTTTTTTTTTTTTTTGGTTTTTCGAGGCAGGGTTTCTCTGTATAGCCCTGGCTATCCTGAAACTCACTTTGTAGACCAGGCTGGCCTTGAACTCAGAAATCTGCCTGCCTCTGCCTCCCAAGTGCTGGAATTAAAGGTTCGCACCACCATGCCCAGCTGATTATAATTTCTTACTCACGTATCTTGGACTATATCTAACGCCCAGGAGAAGCTAACTTAGAGATATTTGGCTTCATCTACAGGCATTCTTTGCTTTTCCCTTCTTGCAAAATATTTGCATGCCAGTTGGAACCAAAGTTTTTATTTTTTTATCTATTTATTTTATTGTGTTAGTGATTCCATACTGGCTATAATTCCCAAACTAAAAACAAACTGGAGGAAAAAAACTCAGATAAAGGCAGCATCACATATAGATGTAAATTCCATAAGCTGAATGGAAGCCTGACTGAATGACAATTTCCAAACACATTGTTAGTTCCTAAAAAGGTGCTGGCTGTTGTGACTTCTGCTCAGTGAGCTGCCATGGCAGTGGGGCACCAAAGCAAATAACTCCATTCCTTATTTCTTATGGTGGAATTTTCAGCTTTCTTTGTTGTATACCAGCCCATGGCCTACTTGAACCGGGTACACCTGGGAGGCAGGCTGGGGCTGAAAAAGTCTTAGACGGTGAGAGATTAATGGAGATCAAGACACGATTCTGTTCAAGGCCCGCCAGTTTACTAAGAGAGTGTACTTATAAGGGGGAAGGCCCATTCCCCACCAGTCCATTCTTGGTGTTTGGAGTCAGCCTGTAGGTGATGTGCAGAATAGGATGTTCCTCTGGAATATCTCAAGGGCCTCTCAGCAGGTAGCAGTGTCTTGGAGAACAAGAGAGCCATCTAGGTCAGAAGGCTCCATCCACCCTAGGTAATCTCCTTCTTAGTGGCAGCAAGGTCAAAGTCTGGATCAGCCTGCTTCAGGCTAGGGGAGTCTACAATTCCTCCCTGATTATATAATAAAAATAGCTGGGCCGAGACATAACATTTATTTATGCTCCATAGTCCTGCCTGGGAGTTATGGTGGCTGGCTGTGCCTGTCTTAGGAATTCTCAGATTTTCCCGAACCATTCAGATCCATCAAAGAGGAATATATGCAGCTTGTTTGTGTTTATTTTACACAAGCATGAGTCTGTGGTGTATTATTAATAAACCACGGCCTCTTGGTATATACCTCTGTCTTAGATTGATATGGCTCTGAAATCTGGTTGCCTGTCATTGACTAACTGGCCCTCATAGCACACCTTATTCCCAAATCAGATCAAAGACACAATATATATTGAATATGCTTCTTCATATTGATTAATTTCTGCCACCCACACTTGCTGGAGGCGAAGCTGCACGCTTGCTGAAATCAGACTGTGAGGTGTTGACTGACCTGCAACAAGACAGTGCAAAGCAACAGGATAAAAGCTTCTTTGTGGAAGCCCCAGTACTTTATTCAGTTGCAAATTAGCAATGAACAAGCTCAGGCTCTGGCCTCCCAGTATAGGGGAGCTCTGAGAATTAGCAGAAAGGCCAGAGATTCTCTGGAAGTGGAGGCTTTGCTCCAAATTAACTTTGCTAGGTAACTAAGATTTTTTGCTATCTTCAATAGGAATCTCTAATATTTGAATTATTACTAGACCAGTCCAATATTGAGTTAGAATAACTGGTCACATTGAAAGAAAGAGAAGAATCATTATAACTCTTTCTTATGACTAATCTTTCTAAGTCAGGTTCCACGGTCTTTAACGTTCTATGTCCCATAAGATTAAAAAGCTTGAAGCAAGGCACCTTAGCTTGTCCAATCTGGTACAGAGGCAAGCAAAGATGGGTCAAAACATATACCCAATTCAGCTTTCTTGTCACCATCGTCAGGGCACTCAGCGAACTCACAGGTCAGCTTGTCACACAAATCCTTCTGACAGTTGTCATGCTTCTGCAGCATTCTGTGGAGAGAACCTAAGCTTTCCCCTTTCCCCAATAGGGTAGCTGTTCAGGATCAAGCCATATGCCAGTAAGAAGATCCTTTTCATCTCACCTAGACAGGATTATGTCTAGTTTTAAGATACTATAAGGCATTTAAGTTCTTTGATATCCAAATTTCAAAATTCTTAAAATAAAAATATGATTTAAATAATGTGCACGAGGATATAATTCCTCCCCTTCTTTGTTTTTTAAGAAGCTATAGTTTAATACCTTGTCTTTGAGAATTATTAAATTGTTGACAAAACATTTCAAATACTTGACTGTTATAGTCAGTTTTAATATAACATGGGCAGTGACGAATTACACTTTCAATTGTTTCTCTTGAAGAGCGGTTGTTACTAGAAAGCTTGAAAAGTTATTAATAGTCACATGTGCATAATTTATTTATTAATCAGAAATAAGAGCATTCATTTGCAGCAATTGATTAAGTACAGGTCCTCAAGAATTAACACCATTATGTGGAAACAGGTAGAATCTGAGGACACCAAGAACAAAATTTTTTTTGACATGTACATTCAAAAAATTTATCAACCTATCTTGATGATAATGATTATCTATAGTTCCTATAAATCCTATTTGAGCAAGCAACCAATCTGTACTGTTCTTCTTCAGTCAAGTATCTTGTTCTGTGCTGTAAGGCTGAACAATGATATCTGGCTCTTTGCCAAAATAAGTTAGTGCCTGTCTCCTTCCAAGTATGATCATCTAAGCTACTGCTTCATGATATGGCAGGTTATTACGTTTAGGAGAAATCCTCAAATGTATCCACATTAGAAGAACCTTTTGCCACAACAATCCTGTAGGTATATGAATCGTATTAAAAATTAACAGATGTAAAAGCAAAGATTAATCTATATAAGTGACAAATTGTTCCTCAATGGCTCTTTCCACTAGTTGCAAGGCCAGCAATCCTTCTAAGGTTAAAGATCTAGGAGAGGTAGGCTCAGAACTCCCTTTAAGAATATCAAATAAAGGTTTCAGTTCCCCTGTAGTAAGCTTTAAATATGGGTGAAGCCAATTAATATCACCTAACAATTTTTGAAAATCATTTAAAGTTCTTAAGTTGTCCCTGCAAAAAACCATCTTCTGGGGGCAAACAGCTTGATCTGTAAGTCTAAAACCCAAATAATTATAAGGATCCTGAGTTTGTATCTTCTCAGGAGCTATCTGCAATCCTTTATCAGCTAAGGCCTTTTGTAAGTCTCTATAACACAAAAGCAAATCCTGGGGGTCTTTTCCAGGCAACCCAGGGCAAATTCTTAACTGTCCAAAAACAGTCTTCTTAAAAGAACAGTATTTTTTTCTTATGAGTTGTATATGCATAAACAATTGCAAATTTGAGAATTTATAGTATCTGAGGGATGAACAATTTTAAGCAATTGTAAGCTCTGAGATATATAAATAAATATACAAATTAAAGCTTGATTATTCAACATTTTAAAACACCATCTACAGCACACAATTTAATTATCTGTGCTGAAGCAGGAGGAAACTCAAAAGAATAAGCGTGTGATCCAATTCACATATACTTTTCTCCCATAGAAGGGCTGTTTTTAAACACAGTAAATGAGATGCATGCATGCATGAATTTATAGAAGTACAAAAGCATGCATAAAAACAATTTTCAACTTATCTTTAGGATAGTAATTATCAATTTTATTTTAAAACGATGGTATGCAATGGGCCAAATATCAATATTCTGCAATAACCAAATTAATTGCTGTTTGGAACAGGGAACAGACACTTTGTCAGGTTCTTAAGACACAATTTTTTGTTATAGGTTTTCTAAGATATACAAATTTATCTTACAATTCTTTATTAGCACCACAGTAGCCTTAATAAGATGTTAAAACTTTGTTTCGAGGCAAAGAAAGATGAAATAAACTTCCCTTGAGAGGCATTAGCTAATAAATTACTTTCCACTTAGGAAACAATATACACTGCAAGATTCAAACTCTTAGCTTCTTGTATAGATGCAGAGACAATAAAAATTTTTCTTACATAATGTAAAGCTATATTAGCCATACCTGGAGGCAAATTTTCCAGTGATTACCAGTTCACTAGAAGCAAATCCTTTACCATGCAAGGGAAAAAAAACGAACCTTTAAACCTATAATAACTTTACTTAAAGTAGGCAAGCCAGATTGTAATGCCTTTATAAGTTCTACAGTCTGATCGACCCTTTATAAACTTTTAATTTGATCTTTATTTAGAACAACATCTGGATAGGTCTGCAACAGTGTTCTTTTACCTAAAAGGAATTTTTCCTGAAGGCAAGGAGAGGCAAGTTTCAAGAGCTTCCTTAGGCACTGTTTGCAAGACAAAAGAAAGTCACATAAGCCCAGCAGAGGCTGCTCTGAGCTTCATTCCTATTGCCATAAGGACAGATTTTAGAATTTTTTTTTATTAGGTATTTTCTTCATTTACATTTCCAATGCTATCCCAAAAGTCCCCCATACCCTCCCCCCACACTCCCCTACCAACCCACTCCCACTTCTTGGCCCTGGCATTCCCCTGTACTGAGGCATATAAAATTTGCAAGACTGATGGGCCTCTCTTTCCAATGATGGCCGACTAGGCCATCTTCTGATACACATGCAGCTAGAAACACGAGCTCTGGGGGGTACTGGTTAATTCATATTGTTGTTCCACCTATAGGGTTTCAGACCCCTTCAGCTCCTTGGGTACTTTCTCTAGCTCCTCCATTGGGGCCCCTGTGATCCATCCAATAGCTGACTGTGAGCATCCACTTCTGTGTTTGCTAGGCCCTGGCATAGCCTCACAAGAGACAGCTATATCTGGGTCCTTTCATCAAAATCTTGCTAGTGTATGCAATGGTGTCAGCGTTTGGAGGCTGATTATGGGATGGATCCTGGGGTATGGCAGTCTCTAGATGGTCCATCCTTTTGTCTCAGCTCCAAACTTTGTCTCTATAACTCCTTCCATGGGTATTTTTCCCCACCGTTCCCAAGGTCCCTGGCTCAGACGCCAATCTGTTGTATGCCGGCCTGTGGCCTACTGGAACCCGGTACACCTGGGAGGCAGGCTGGGGCTGAAAAAGACTTAGACAGCGAGAGATTAATGGAGATCAAGACACGATTCTGAAAAGCACCGGGGCAGCTAGGGCGCAGGGTCGGCTGACACTCGCCAGCTACCCACAACACCCGCCACAGTATCTTAAGACTTCTGGTGAGTGGAACACAGCTTCTGCTCCAATCCAATTGCTCGTGGGACCTGAGACTGCATTGGTTAGGGAGGCAGAGACCGGCCTGAGTAGGGCCACAGGCCTCATCCGACCGGATCACCACAGGGGTAGCTTGAGCGCAGGGTCGCCTGACACCCGCCAGCTACCCACGACCCCCGCCACAGGATTTTGAGACTGCTGGTGAGTGGAACACAGCTTCTGCTCCAATCTTTAAACAGTGACAACGATAACAACTAACCCCAGAGATTACCAGATGGCGAAAGGTAAACGTAATAATCTTACTAACAGAAACCAAGACCACTCACCATCATCAGAACCCAGCACCCCCACTTCGCCCAGTCCAGGGCACCCCAACACACCAGAAAAGCTAGACACGGATCTAAAACCATATCTCATGATGATGGTAGAGGACATCAAGAAGGACTTTAATAATTCACTTAAAGAATTACAGGAGAACATGGCTAAAGAGTTACAAGTCCTTAAAGAAAAACAGGATAACACAATCAAACAGGTAGAAGTCCTTAAAGAAAAACAGGAAAACACATCCAAACAGATGATGGAAATGAACAAAACCATACTAGACCTAAAAAGGGAAGTAGACACAATAAAGAAAACCCAAAATGAGGCAACACTGGAGATAGAAACCCTACGAAAGAAATCTGGAACCATAGATGCAAGCATCAGCAACAGAATACAAGAGATGGAAGAGAGAATCTCAGGTGCAGAAGATTCCATAGAGAACATCGGCACAACAATCAAGGAAAATGTAAAATGCAAAAAGATCCTAACTGAAAACATCCAAGAAATACAGGACACAATGAGAAGACCAAACCTACAGATAATAGGAGTGGATGAGAATGAAGATTTTCAACTCAAAGGACCAGCAAACATCTTCAACAAAATTATAGAAGAAAACTTCCCAAATCTAAAGAAAGAGATGCCCATGAACATACAAGAAGCCTACAGAACTCCAAATAGACTGGACCAGAAAAGAAATACCTCCCGACACATAATAATCAGAACAACAAATGCTCTAAATAAAGATAGAATACTAAAAGCAGTAAGAGAAAAAGGCCAAGTAACATATAAAGGCAAGCCTATCAGAATTACACCAGATTTTTCACCAGAGACTATGAAAGCCAGAAGATCCTGGACAGATGTTATACAGACACTAAAAGAACACAAATTCCAGCCCAGGCTACTATACCCAGCCAAACTCTCAATTAACGTAGATGGAGAAACCAAAGTATTCCACGACAAAGCCAAATTCACACATTATCTCTCCACGAATCCAGCCCTTCAAAGGATAATAACAGAAAAAAAACAATACAAGGACAGGAACCACGCCCTAGAAACAACAAGAAGGTAATCCCTCAACAAACCTAAAAGAAGACAGCCACAAGAACAGAATGCCAACTTTAACAACAAAAATAACAGGAAACAACAATTACTTTTCCTTAATATCTCTTAATATCAATGGACTCAACTCCCCGATAAAAAGACATAGACTAACAAACTGGCTACACAAACAAGACCCAACATTTTGCTGCTTACAGGAAACTCATCTCAGAGAAAAAGATAGACACTACCTCAGAATGAAAGGCTGGAAAACAATTTTCCAAGCAAATGGTATGAAGAAACAAGCTGGAGTAGCCATTCTAATATCTGATAAGATTGACTTCCAACCCAAAGTCATTAAAAAAGACAGGGAGGGACACTTCATACTCATCAAAGGTAAAATCCTCCAAGAGGAACTATCAATCCTGAATATCTATGCTCCAAATACAAAGGCAGCCACATTCATTAAAGAAACTTTAGTAAATCTCAAAGCACACATTGCACCTCATACAATAATAGTGGGAGACTTCAACACACCACTTTCACCAATGGACAGATCATGGAAACAGAAACTAAACAGGGACACAGAGAAACTAAGAGAAATTATGAATCAAATGGATCTGGCAGATATCTACAGAACATTCTATCCTAAAACAAAAGGATATACATTCTTCTCAGCACCTCATGGCACCTTCTCCAAAATTGATCACATAATTGGTCACAAAACAGGCCTCAACAGATACAAAAATATTGAAATTGTCCCATGCATCCTATCAGATCACCATGGACTAAGGCTGATCTTCAATAACAAAATAAATAATAGAAAGCCAACCTTCACCTGGAAACTGAACAACACTCTTCTCAATGATACCTTGGTCAAGGAAGGAATAAAGAAAGAAATTAAGGACTTTTTAGAGTTCAATGAAAATGAAGCCACAACATACCCAAACTTATGGGACGCAATGAAAGCATTTCTAAGAGGAAAACTCATAGCTCTGAGTGCCTCCAAAAGGAAACTAGAGAGAGCACACATTAGCAGCTTGACAACACACCTAAAAGCACTAGAACAAAAGGAAGCAAATTCACCCAAGAGGAGTAGACGGCAGGAAATAATCAAACTCAGGGGTGAAATCAACCAAGTGGAAACAAGAAAAACTATTCAAAGAATCAACCAATCAAGGAGCTGGTTCTTTGAGAAAATCAACAAGATAGATAAACCCTTAGCCAGACTCACTAGAGGGCACAGGGAAAGCATCCTAATTAACAAAATCAGAAATGAAAAAGGAGACATAACAACAGATCCTGAAGACATCCAAAACACCATCAGATCCTTCTAACAAAGGCTATACTCAACAAAACTGGAGAACCTGGATGAAATGGAGAAGTTCCTAGACAGATACCAGGTACCAAAGTTGAATCAAGATCAGGTTAATGATCTAAACAGCCCTATATCCCCCAAAGAAATAGAAGCAGTCATTAATAGTCTCCCAACTAAAAAAAGCCCAGGACCAGATGGGTTTACTGCAGAGTTCTATCAGACCTTCAAAGAAGATCTAATCCCAGTTCTTCACAAACTATTCCACAAAATAGAAACAGAAGGTACTCTACCCAACTCATTCTATGAAGCCACAATTACTCTGATACCTAAATCACAAAAAGACCCAACAAAGATAGAAAACTTCAGACCAATATCCCTTATGAATATTGATGCAAAAATCCTCAATAAAGTTCTTGCTAACCGAATCCAAGAACACATCAAAACAATCATCCATCCTGACCAAGTAGGTTTCATCCCAGGGATGCAGGGATGGTTCAATATACGGAAATCCATCAACGTAATCCAGTATATAAACAAACTCAAAGACAAAAACCACATGGTCATCTCGTTAGATGCGGAAAAAGCATTTGACAAGATCCAACACCCATTCATGATAAAAGTCTTGGAAAGATCAGGAATTCAAGGCCCATACCTAAACATGATAAAAGCAATCTACAGCAAACCAGTAGCCAACATCAAAGTAAATGGTGAGAAGCTTGAAGCAATCCCTCTAAAATCAGGGACTAGACAAGGCTGTCCACTTTCTCCATACCTATTCAACATTGTACTTGAAGTCCTAGCCAGAGCAATTCGACAACAAAAGGAGATCAAAGGGATACAAATTGGAAAAGATGAAGTCAAAATATCACTTTTTGCAGATGATATGATAGTATATATAAGTGACCCTAAAAATTCCACCAGAGAACTCCTAAGCCTGATAAACAGCTTTGGTGAAGTAGCTGGATATAAAATTAACTCAAACAAATCAATGGCCTTTCTCTACACAAAGAATAAACAGGCTGAGAAAGAAATTAGGGAAACAACACCCTTCTCAATAGTCACAAATAATATAAAATATCTTGGCGTGACTCTAACTAAGGAAGTGAAAGATCTGTATGATAAAAACTTCAAGTCTCTGAAGAAAGAAATTATAGAAGATCTCAGAAGATGGAAAGATCTCCCATGCTCATGGATTGGCAGGATCAACATTGTAAAAATGGCTATCTTGCCAAAAGCAATCTACAGATTCAATGCAATCCCCATCAAAATTCCAACACAATTCTTCAACGAATTAGAAAGTGCAATCTGCAAATTCATCTGGAATAACAAAAAACCTAGGATAGCAAAAACTCTTCTCAAGGATAAAAGAACCTCTGGTGGAATCACCATGCCGGACCTAAAGCTCTACTACAGAGCAATTGTGGTAAAAACTGCATGGTACTGGTATAGTGACAGACAAATAGACCAATGGAATAGAATTGAAGACCCAGAAATGAACCCACACACCTACGGTCACTTGATCTTCGACAAGGGAGCTAAAAACATCCAGTGGAAGAAAGACAGCATTTTCAACAAATGGTGCTGGCACAACTGGTTGTTAACATGTAGAAGAATGCGAATCGATTCATTCCTATCTCCTTGTACTAAGGTCAAGTCTAAGTGGATCAAGGAACTTCACATAAAACCAGAGACACTGAAACTTATAGAGGAGAAAGTGGGGAAAAGCCTTGAAGATATGGGCACAGGGGAAAAATTCCTGAATAGAACAGTAATGGCTTGTGCTGTAAGATCGAGAATTGACAAGTGGGACCTCATGAAACTACAAAGCTTCTGCAAGGCTAAAGACACCATCAATAAGACAAAAAAACCACCAAAAGATTGGGAAAGGATCTTCACCTATCCTAAATCAGATAAGGGACTAATATCCAATATATATAAAGAACTCAAGAAGGTGGACTCCAGAAAGTCAAATAACCCCATTAAAAAATGGGGCTCAAGGGCCAAAAAGTGGGAATGGGTGGGTAGGGGAGTTTGGGGGGGAGGGTATGGGAGACTTTTGGGATAGCATTGGAAATGTAATTGAGGAAAATACCTAATAAAAATATTTAAAAAAAAAATAAAGTTATTTTATTTATCATTGACATAAAAAAAAAAATGGGGCTCAGAACTGAACAAAGAATTCTCACCTGAGGAATACCGAATGGCAGAGAAACACCTGAAAAAATGTTCAACATCCTTAATCATCAGGGAAATGCAAATCAAAACAACCCTGAGATTCCACCTCACACCAGTCAGAATGGCTAAGATCAAAAATTCAGGTGACAGCAGATGCTGGCGAGGATGTGGAGAAAGAGGAACACTCCTCCATTGTTGGTGGGATTGCAAGCTTGTACAACCACTCTGGAAATCAGTCTGGCGGTTCCTCAGAAAATTGGACATAGTACTACCGGAGGATCCAGCAATACCTCTCCTGGGCATATATCCAGAAGATGTCCCAACCGGTAAAAAGGACACATGCTCCACTATGTTCATAGCAGCCCTATTTATAATAGCCAGAAGCTGGAAAGAACCCAGATGTCCCTCAACAGAGGAATGGATACAGAAATTATGGTACATTTACACAATGGAGTACTACTCAGCTATTAAAAAGAATGAATTTATGAAATTCCTAGCCAAATGGATGGACCTGGAGGGCATCATCTTGAGTGAAGTAACACAATTACAAAAGAACTCACACAATATGTATTCACTGATAAGTGGATATTAGCCCAAAACTTAGGATACCCAAGATATAAGATACAGTTTGCTAAACGCATGAAACTCAAGAAGAATGAAGACCAAAGTGTGGACACTGTGCACCTTCTTAGAATTGGGAACAAAACACCCAGGGAAGGAGTTACAGAGACAAAGTTCGTAGCTGTGATGAAAGGATGGACCATTTAGAGACTGCCGTATCCAGGGATCCATCCCATAAGCAGCTTCTAAACGCTGACACCATTGCATACACTAGCAAGATTTTGCTGAAAGGACCCAAATATAGCTGTCTCTTGTGAGACGATGCCGGGGCCTAGCAAACACAGGAGTGGATGTTCACAGTCAGCTATTGGATGTATCACAGAGCTCCCAATGGAGAAGCTAGAGAAAGTACCCAAGGAGCTAAAGGGATCTGCAACCCTATTGTTGGAACAACATGATGTACTAACCAGAACCCCGGAGCTCTTGTCTCTAGCTGCATATGTATCGAAAGATGGCCTAGTCGGCCATCACTGGAAAGAGAGGCCCATTGGTCTTGCAAACTTTATATGCCCCAATATAGGGGAATGCCAGGGCCAAAAGAATGGGAATGGGTGGGTAGGGAAATGGGGGGCGCTATGGGGGACTTTTGGGATAGCATTTGAAATGTAATTGAGGAAAATATGTAATAAAAATATTAAAAATCAAAAAAAAAAAGACACGATTCTGTTTAAAGCCCACCAGTTTACTAAGAGTAAGGGGGGGAAGGCCCATCCCCCGCTGGTCCATTCTTGGTGTTTGGAGTCAGCCTGTAGGTGATGTGCAGAATAAGATGTTCCTCTGGAATATCTCAAGGGCCTCTCAGCAGGTAGCAGTGTCTTGGAGAGAGCAGTGGCAGGTAACAGAACAAAAGAGCCATCTAGGTCGAAAGGCTCCACCCTAGGTAATCTCCTTCTTAGTGGCAGCAAGGTCAAAGTTTGGATCAGCCTGCTTCAGGCTGGGGGAGCCTACATTTCTTGTTTAGTGATTGGTGGCACCCAGCCTATGCTCTGGTGAAAACAGACAGCAAACATTGTAAGTGGGGCATTGAACCAGTCTGGGATGCATGAGTGGGTGGGTATGTTGGAAAGTTACAGAGAAAGAGGTGGCAGTATAGAAGGTGAATCATAGACCTCTGTGAGGAAAACTCAACTGGATTGAGTGTGGGGATACCACTGCCCAGAGCTTCTCTACCATGGGCATCAGGGACAGAGATTGAGCTAGAGGGCTCCAAGGTAGAAATGCAAGATTTTCCCAGCTGTCAAACAGCAATGGCTACTGAGTGGCATTTGGATCTCTTGTCCCTCCAACACATTCCAAGTCCTGGCCCTTCAGCAAGAGAAGAGGAGGAGTTCGTTTCACTCCCTTCATTTTGGAACTTGTGATTCTCCCTGACTTCAGTGGGTGGTTTCATCTCTCAAGCTCTTTGATTTCAGGTTGGTAATATCTGTATAAATCTCCATATATGTAAATAATGAGCTAAGTCACTTGTGTCTTATATTTAAACAGGACATATGTTTGTGAGAGGCAGCATATTTTTCCTCCCATAGGTTTTAGAGACAGGAAAGATGTAGCTAATGAGACATTAATTAGTTTGTCTGTTACACTGAAAAAAAAATAGAAAAATCTCTACCACAATGAGCCTTGTCTAATTGATGTCACAGGGATACCTCATGGTTTATCCCTTCAAGAAGCTGTTTAAAGTCATGATGACCTATGAGTGAATCCTCTATCACTGTGAGGTCATGGCTAAGGTCTACAGGAGATTTCACCATTCCCAAGGTTGCTTCAATGAGAAGTTTAGTACAGGGTCATGTTGTGTTAAGGACTTTTTCCCTATCTCAAGCTAACAATTCTACTCAGAACAAACTCAGTCAATTCATCCTGCACACAGTCCTGGCTAGAACATAAAAGTTTTATCTCATAGGTGGTGGCAGTGTTGCATTGTAATCTATAACAACCAATGAAAAAGTTATACTTCAAGGTATAAGACATGATAATTGATGTTGCATGTATAGAGCTGCCACAAAATCAGAGTTGTGTGGTCCAAAGCCTGATTATGTGTTATGTAAGCATGCTGGAACCTGGTCACTGAGAAGTAAACTATAAATACAAAGATTGCATGAGTGTCCAGATGATAGACATAAGTCATAGATGTACCTGTCACTATCATACTATGGTGTTGGAATTGGAAATGACCTGCCTCTGCTCCATAATCAGTACTTACTGTTACTGTTTGGAATATGTCTGGATAAATGTTGCTAGTCCCCAAGAAAATCACAAATAGTCATATGCTACTCAAACCTTAATAGATTATGTAAATTATTGATTCAGTCATTTATTTAAGAAGTATTTGCTCAGATATCCTTAGCCTCTGGGAGCAAACAACAGTCAGTATTAATTAACCCAAGGCTTTGGTATAAATTCTGTTCTGTGGGTATTAATTAAAGACAATGAGCCTGAATGTGAAGGAGCCTCTTTGGAGCTGAAAAGATAGTTCAGAGATTAAAATCACTTAATCTTCTTGCAGAAAACCTGGAATCAGTCTCCAGCAGCCCATATTGGGCTTCTTACAACTATCTGAAGTTCCAGATCCAGGCAACCCAAAGATCTTTTCTGGCCTCTGTGGCATCTTCACACACATGGTGCACACACATGATTCACATACACATACACACACACACACACACACACACACATACACACATACACACACAGAGAGAGAGAGAGAGTAAATAAAAATAAAACTAAATAAATCCTTAAGGATACCTCTTTGCCTAGGAGGCCCCCAAAATTCCATGGAATATAGTCTAGAAAGAAACTTTGGGGAATACCAATAATCAGTCCTGCTGAAGAGTGAAAAATAGGAGACCTAAAAGTGTCTTTGCCATCTAGATATCAATGTCAATTCATGCCAAACGCCAGACCTAACAACTCCAGACACAATGCTTTTGATTTTGACCCCAGCTCTTTCCAGCACCATGTGAGCACAGTGACTTCCATCTCATCTCTACTCACACGTCAGGGAGGAGCTAGGTACTGGGCTTCAGGGTTTCATTCTGGACCAGTCCTGAGGATGTGCATGCATAATTAGGCATTTGATATTTTATTTTTATCTCTCCTTTGAGAAAACCTCTGACTGGCTGAACACGTTATCATGAAATTAATTTCTGAAATAAATTTTTATTTTGAAGGCAACAGGGCCTTGTGGGGTGACTGAAGAATTCACTAGTCTTCCCCAGAGACATTTCAGGTTCACTCATTAAGATGTCATCAGACCACCACAGATGTGTGTATTAAAAAAAAAAAAAAAAAAAAAAAGATATCAAAAAACAAAACAAAACAAAAAACCAAAAAAGAATGCCGGGCGGTGGTGGCACACGCCTTTAATCCCAGCACTTGGGAGGCAGAGGCAGGCGGATTTCTGAGTTCAAGGCCAGCCTGGTGTACAAAGTGAGTTCCAGGACAGCCAGGGCTACACAGAGAAACCCTGGCTCGAACAACCAAAAAAACAAAAACAAAACAAAAAAAAAGATATCAGCTTTGAAGTCCTTATGAATATTATGGTTAATCCAGTTTTTCATCTGCCTCTTTGTCACTCACACCCTCTCTGCCACATGGAGAGGTTTTCTACTATCCTTTGGAGCAGTCGGTGACACCGGCTTCCCTCATCCAAGATGGCTTAGTCTATTTTTTGTTGGGCAATTTGTAATGAATCAAAGTCGATTCATAGCTGGGCGTGGTGGTGCACGCATTTAATCCCAGCACTCGGGAAGCAGAGGCAGGTGGATTTCTGAGTTTGAGGCCAGCCTGGTCTACAGAGTGAGTTCTAGGACAGTCAGGGCTATACAGAGAAACAAACAAACAAAGTCGATTCATCTCACAATTCTGAGCATCAAGGGGCTGCACTTGGTAAATGATATTTTTTTTTTGCATAGGTTTTCTGAGGTATCTTCTAACACCGGGCATTACATGGGAAATGAGATTGAGCATGCTGGCTAAGGCCTCTCATCTTTTTTATTAAAAAAATTTCATACACTGTATTTTTTATTTTTTATTAAATTATTTTTTACACTCCATATTCCCTCTCGCCCCGCAATCCACACTCTGACTGCTCCACACCCCACATCTCCTCCCTCCCCACCCCTGTCTCTACGCAGATGCTCCCACCCCCACCCCACCTGACTTCTAAACTCCCTGGGGCCTCCAGTCTCCTGAGAGGTGCATCATCTCTGAATGAACATAGACCCGGAAGTCCTCTACTGTAAGTGTGTTGGGGGGCCCCATATCAGCTGGTGCACGCTGTTTGGTGATCCAATATTTGAGAGATCTCGGGGGTCCAGATTAATTGAGACTCCTGGTCCTCCTACAGGATAGCCCTTCTCCTCAGCTTCTTTCAGCCTTCCCTAATTCAACAACAGGGATCAGCTGCTTCTGTCCACTGGTTGGGTGCAAATATCTGCATCTGACTCTTTCAGCTGCTTATTGGGTTTTTCGGAGGGCAGTCATGCTAGGTCCCTTTTTGTGAGCTCTCCATAGCCTCAGTAATAATGTCAGGCCTTGGGACCGCCCCTTGAGCTGGATCCCACTTTGGGCGTGTCTCTGGACCTTCTTTCCTCAGGCTCCTCTTCATTTCCATCCCTGTAATTTTTTTCAGACAGGAACAATTATGGGTCAGAGATGTGACTATGGGATGGCAACCCCATTCCTAACTTGAAGCCTTGTCTTCCTGCTAGAAGTGGGCTCTAGGATTTTGATCTTAGTTTTTTGCCTGCATGAATTGCTCCCAGATCTATCTATCTATCTATCTATCTATCTATCTATCTATCTATTCATCTATCTATTTCTGTCTCTACATCTCTCACACAAATATAAACAAGAAGCAAAAAAGAAAAAAGTCAAAAAACAAACACAAAAATGTCAGAAAAACAAAAATGAATATAAACAAGCAAAATACCAATAAGACAGCAAATGAAAAAGCAACACAAAAGAAAACAAAAGCCCACAAAATATCATTGAGTTCATTGTCTGTTGGCCAGTAATGCCTGAGAGTGGAGCCTGCCATGAAGTATGGGTGGTATGCTCAGTAAAGTCTTCATTGACAAAAACTGATTTTTTTCTCTTTGCCAGTAGATTTCAATTGCACACAGCTCATTGGTTAGGGGTAGGACCCTTTGTCCACTTCCCCTCTCAGTGCTAAAACCTCATCTGTTATGAACTCATGTGAGTTTTGTGTGGGCTGCCAGTCACTGTGAGGCCATATGTGTATCAATTGTGTTCTGTATGGAAGGTACTTTTTCGCCTTAGAGTTATTATTGGTCATCTGGAGAACAAACAGCCACACAGACTTCCATCATGGCTGTACTCCCACAACAATGAGTAAATGTTTCCCCTTTCCTGCATCCTTGGCAGTATGTGTGCTATCAGTTGGCCATTCTGACTGGTATAAGTTAAAATCTCAAAGTAGCTGCAATTTGCATATCACTGATGACTAACGACATCGAACATTTCTTTACACGTTTCTAAGACATTTGTATTCATCTCTCCTTAGTTTTGTACTCCCTTTTTAATTGGGTATTTTTTGATGCTCAGACTTTTTTTTTAGTTCTTTATATATTCTAGATACTAACCCTCTATCAGATGCATAATTGGATTAAAAAAAAACTTTTATCATTCTGTAGGCTGCCATGTTGTAAAAAAAAAAAAAAATAGTGTCCTTTGCCATATGGAAGAGTTTCCTCTGCATGAGATCTCATTTATTAATGGTTGGTCTTAGTGCCTATGCTATTGGTGTCTTACTGAGAAAGCCTTTCACTGTGCGAATGAGTTCAAATTTACTGCTCACTTTCTTTTCTATCAGCTTTGGAATATCTGGTCTTATGATGGGAGTTGGGTTTTGTACAGAGTGATAGATATGAAGCTGTTTTCATTTTTCCATATACAGACAGCCAATTTGACCAGCACTGGTTATTGAAAATGTTCTTTTCTCCAGTGTGCATTTCTATCTTCTTTATCAAAAGTCAGGTGTTCCTAGATGTTCTGATTTATGTCTGGATCTTAAATTTGATTCCATTTGTCAGTCTGCTTTTCTGCCAGTGCCATTAAGTTTTTATTACTGTAGCTCTGCAGTACAGTTTGATGTCCAAAGTAGTGATATCCCCAGCAGTTCTTTCAGTATTTAGGATTGTATTACCTATCATTTTTCTTTTTTTAATTCTGTGTTTGCATATGAAATTGATTTTTTCAATTTATGTGAAGAATCATGTTTGATTTTTAACAGGGATTGCATTGAGTCTGTAGATTACTTTTGCTGGGATTACCACTTTTTCAATAATAATCCTACCAATGTTGAACATGAGAGATCTTTTCCATCTATTAATATCTTTTTTTAGTTATTTTATTTATGTGTATTTCAAATGTTGCCCCCATCTCTGCTTCCCCTTTGCAAGCCCCCTATCCTGTCCCCTTCCCCCTGCCTCTATGAGGGTGCTCCACCACCCACTCCCAACTCACCACCCTATTATCCCCCTATGCTGGGGCATCAAGCCTCTATAGGACCAAGGGCCTCCCCTCCCATTGATGCCAGATAAGGGAATCCTCTGCTACATCTGTGGCTAGGGTCTTGGGGTGCCTCCATGTATATTCTTTGGCTGGTGGTTTAGTCCCAGGGACCTCTTGGGATATTGTTGTTCTTCCTATGGGGTTACAATTCCCTCAGTTCCTCCAGTCCTTCCCCTAACTCTTCCATTTGGGATCCAATGCTCAGTCAGATGGTTGACTTTGAGCATCCTCCTTAGCAGAGCCTCTCAGGGACTGTTACACCAGGCTCCTGTCAGCAAGCACTTCTTGGTATCAGCAATAGTGTCTGGGTTTGGCATCTGCAGATAGGGTGGACCCTAGGTGAGGCAGTCTCTGGATGGCCTTTCCTTTAGTCTTTGCTCCACTCTTAATCTCTGTATTTTCTTTAGACAAGAACAATCTGGATTAAATTTTTTGAGATGGGAAGCCCCATCCCTAATCCAGGGGCTGTGCCTATCCACTGGAAATGATCATTACATATTCTATCTCCCCTGTGCTGGGTATTTCAGCTAAGGTCATCCCGACTGGGTCCTGGGAAACTCTTGCTTCCATGACATCTGGGACTTTCTAGTGGCAACCACCAGTTCTCCATCCACCACTGCTACAGACCACTGTTCAATGTCTTGACCTTGTCTGTACTTCTCCATCTCCTCCCACACCTGATTCTGCCCCCTTTAATCCTCTCCTCCTTTCACCCTCCCAGATTCCTCCCTCCCTCTATCTCCTACGATTATTTTGTTCCCCCTTCTATGTAGGGCTAAAGCATCCACACTTTTATCTTCCTTCTTCTTGAGCTTCATATGGTCTATGAGTTGTATTGTGGGTATTCACAGCTTTTTTCCAAATATCCACTTATCAGTGAGTACATACCATGTGCGTTTTGTGAGTCAGTTGCCTCACTCAGGATGATATTTTCTAGTTCCATCCATTTGTCTAAGAATTTCCTGAAGCCATTGTTTTTAATAGCAGAGTAGTATTCCACTGTGTAAATGTACCACATTTTCTGTATCCATTCCTCAGTTGAGAGACATCTGGGTTCTTTTGAGCCTCTGGCTATTATAAATTAAGCTGCTATGAACATAGTGGAGCATGTGTCCTTGTTATATGTAGGAGTATTTTTTGGGTATATGCCAAGGAGTGGTATAGCTAGGTCCTCAGACAGAACTCTTTCCAACTTTCTGAGGAACTGCCAGACTGTTTGCCAGAGTGGTTGTACCATCTTGCAATCCCGCCAACAATGGAGGAGTGAGAACACTTCTTTCTCCACATCCTCGCCAGCATCTGCTGTCACCAGAGTTTTTGATCTTAGCCATTCTGACTGGTGTGAGGTGGAATCTCAGGGTTGTTTTAATTTGCATTTTCCTGATGACTAAGGATGTTGAAGATTTCTTTAGGTGTTTCTCTGACATTTGAGATTCCTCAGTTGAGAATTCTCTGTTTAGCTCTGTACTCCATTTTTTAAATTGGGTTATTTGGTTCTCTGGAATCTTGGATTCTTTGTATGTATTGGATATTAGCCCTCTAACAGACATAGGATTGATAAATACCATTTCCCAGTTTGGGGGTTGCCATTTTGTACCACTGACAGTGTCCTTTGTCTTACAGAAGCTTTTAAATTTTATGAGGGCTCACTTGTTAATTGTTGATCTTAGAGCATGAGCCATTGGTATTCTATTCAGGAAATGTTCCCCTCTGCCAATGTGTTCCAGGTTCTTTTCCACTTTCTCTTCTATTAGATTCAGTGTATCTGGTTTATGTGGAGGTCCTTGATCCACTTGGACTTGAGCTTTATACAAGGAGATAAGAATAGATAAATTTTCATTCTTCAACATGCCAACCGACAGTTCAACCAGCACCATTTGTTGAATATGCTGTCTTTTTTCCACTTGATGGTTTTGGCTTCTTTGTCAAATATCAGGTAACCATAGGTTTGTCGGTTCATTTCTGGGTTTTCAATTCAAGTCCATTGATCTACCTGTCTGTCTCTGTACCAATACCATGAAGTGTTTATCACTATTGCTCTATAGTACAGCTTGAGGTCAAAGATAGTGATTCCCCCAGAAGGTCTTTTATTGTTGAGAATAGTTTTCACTACCTGATTTTTGGTTATTCCAGATGAATTTGAGAATTGCTCTTTCTATCTCTGTGAAGAATTCAGTTGGAATTTCAGTGAGGATTGCATTGAATCTGTAGATTGTTTTGGTAAGATGGCCATTTTCACTATGTTAATCCTGTACATCCATGAGCCTGAGACATCTTTCCATCTTCTGAGGTCTTCTTTGATTTCTTTCTTCAGAGACTTAAAGTTTTGTCATACAGAACTTACACTTGCTTGGTTAGAGTCACTTCAAAATGTTTTATATTATTTGTGACTATTGTGAAGGGTGTCATTTCCCTAATTTCTTTCTCAACCCATTTATCCTTTGAATAGAAAAAGGCTACTAGTTTGTTTGAGTTAATTTTATATCCAGCCACTTTGCTGAAGTTGTTTATCAGCTGTAGGAGTTTCTTGTGGAATATTTGGAGTCACTTAAGTATGCAAATATCATCTACAAATAGAGATACCTTGACTTCTTTTCCAACTTGTATCCCTTGATCTTCTTTTGTTGTCTAATTGCTCTAGCTAGAACTTTGATTATTATATTGAGTAAATAGGAAAAGAGTAGGCAGCATTGTCTAGTCCCTGATTTTAGTGGGATTACTTCAAGTTTCTCTACATTTAGTTTGATGTTGATTATTGGTTTGCTGTATATTGCTTTTATTATGTTGAGATAAGGGCCTTGAATTCCTGATCTTTCCAAGACTTTTAACATGACATCTATTCATATATTTTTCCAATGTCTTTTATTTGCTCAGTTAGAATTATCTCAGGATATGTTTTGGAAACTATTGTAAAAGGTTGTATCTCCCTGATTTCTTTCATAGTCCATTTGTCATTTGTATATAGGAAAGCTACAGGTTTTGTGAATTATTTTTGTATTCTGCTACTTTTCTTAAATGGCTTGCCAGCTTTAGATGTTTTTTGATCAACTTTTTAAAATATTTTATGTATAAATTCATATCATCTTCAAATAACAATATTTTGAGTTCTTTCTTTCAATTTGTGTTTCTTTGGTCTCCTCCAGTTGTCTTATTGCTCTAGCTAAGACTTTAAGTAACACATTGAATAGGTAGGGAAACAGGGAAAAACCTTGTCTTGTTCCTGAATTTAGTGGAAATGTTAGAATTTCTCTCCATTTAGGTTGATGTTGGCTATGGGCTTTCTGTAAATTGCCTTTATTATGATGTTTGTCGCTTGTATCCCTGATCTTTCCAGGACTTTTATCATGAAGCTGTGTCAGTTTGTCAAATGCCTTTTCTGCATCTAATGAGATGACTGTCATTTTGCCTTTTAGTCTGTTCATGTGGTAGATTATATTTATTAATTCACATAACTTGTATGATCCTTACATCTCTGAAGTCAACTTAATTGTGGTGGATGTTCTTTTTGATGTGTTGCTGGATTCACTTTGCAAGAATTTTATTGAGACTTGTTACACTAAAGTTCATATGAAATATTGGTCTGAATTTTTTTTAATTGTTGGGTCTTTGTGTGGTTTAGGTATCAAGGTAATAGGGGCTTCATTAAAAGAATTATGAAATGCTTCTTTGGTTTCTATTTTGTGAAATAATTTGAGGAACATTAAAATTAATTCTTGCTTGAAAGTGTAGTAGAAATCTATGCTGAATCAATCTGGCCCTGGGCTTTTTTCTTTGGTTGGGAGACTTTTAATTAATGGTTCTATTTCACTAGGGGTTGTTAGTTCCTTTAAATTGCTTGTCTGATCATGATTTAACTTTATTAATTTGTATACATCGAAAAACATATCCATTTCTTTTAGTTTTCCAGTTGATGCAGTACAAATTTTTAAAAATTATGTCTTCATAATTCTGTGGTGCCTGCTCTAACATTCACCTGTTGCGGTAAAACTCCAACCCAAATATGCCCTGGCAATGAAAACACAACTCAGCTAATATGAATACATGATGTGCACCTAGATTGAGCAGATCTACCACTACACTACCATCTTCCACGTCTATGAGACCCCTTAGAACTTGCAGTTTCTCCAGGTCATGTGCTGCTGCTCTGCTTTGCTTCTTCTTCTTCTTCCTCTGGCCCTCCCCCTCTTCATTTTCTCCTTCTTTCTACCCATCTTCTGTTCTACCTTCCCTTTATCTGTCCAATCATCAGCCCTCCTTTATTTTATAAATTAAGGTGGGAAGCAGGTTTACAGGAAGTCACCTGAGTGCTGACTCATTCCTTGTTTATAACCCCTCACAGGAGAATGGAATTAACATCACATATAATTAGCCCCAGGGCTATCCATAACATTCACCCTTTCATTTCTATTTTTATTAATTTGAATATTTTCTTCTTTTAGTTACTTTGGATAATTGGTTGATTTTCTTGGAGAACTAATTCTTCATTTCATTGATTCTTTACATTGTTTTGTTGTTTCTATTCTATTGGTTGCAGCCCTATTCTATTGGTTTGATCATATGATGCCATCTACTATTTGGGGGTATTATTTTTTTCCTGTTGTTATAGAGATTTCATGTATTCTGTTAAGTTACTAACAGGAGATTTCTGCAGTCTTATGTTAGCATTTAATGCTATAAACCTGCCTCTTAGAACTGGTTTGGATATGTTGTGTTTTCATTTTCAATAAATTCTAAATGTTTTAAATTTCCTTCTTGATTTCTCTCTTAACTCATTTTTCATCCAGTGATGAAATTGTTCAGTTTCCATGAATCTCTATACATTCTGCTATTGCTAATATCCAGCTTTAATTCATGGTGGCCAGATAGGACACAGGGTATTAATTTAGTTTTCTTACTTTGCAGAGATTTGCTTTGTATCAAGTATATGGTCAGTTTTAGAGGAAGTACACAAGCAGCTGAGAAGAAAGCATTTTTAATGTTTAGGTGGAATGTTCTGTAGATGTCTGCTAGATCCATTTGATTTATGACATGATTTAATGCCAGCATTTCTCCAGTTATTATCTGAATGACCTGTCTATTGGCAAGAGTGTTGGAAGCCTTATCAGTGTGTCTGCTGGCTAGAGTTATCTGAAAGAATGGAACTTTAATTGAGAAACTGCTTCCATAAGATCCTACTGTAGGACATTTTCTTAATTACTTATTGATGGGGAAGGGGCCCAGCCTATTGTGGGTGAGGCTACCCCTGGGCTGGTAGTCCTGAGTTCCATAAGAAAACAAGCTGAGCAAGTCATGGGGAGCAAGTCAGTAAGCAACACCTCTCTGCATCAGCTCCTGCCTCCAGTTTCCTGCCCTGTTTGAGTTTCTGTACTAACTTGCTTCAGTGAAAAACAATGATGTGGAAATATATGCCAAACAAATGCTTTCCTCCTTGAGTTGCTTTTGATCATGTTTCTTCAAAGCAATATTCTTTCTTTGCTCTATACACTTTATGTTTTGATTATCACGTGTCATATAGAATTTTTATATGATTCTGTCTATTTGCTGTTCTGTATGTTTCTTGTACACCTCCATTTCTCTTCTACTGTTTTGTTAAAATATTCTGTACCCTACCAACCACTGTTGTTTTATTTTGTTTTGTCTGTCTTTCCTCTATCCCCATTGTGTGTAGATTTTATTTTTTTCATACTGCCTCTGAGTTCCTAGCTTTTCCTTGTGCCTGGAATACATACATTCATACATACATACATACATACATACATACATACATACATGCACACACACACACACACACACACACATACACACACATTTGATTAACCATTTCTTTGATGGGTATCCATTTCTTCTACCTTATATTCAACATTTGAGAATCTCTTTTCCATGTCTTGTAATTTATTAATGAGGCTTACTTCTGAAATTATTGTTTGACATTCTAAATTTTATTTCCAGTGTCAGTTCATGTATTCCTTAGTGACTTTATTTCTACATTTGTGTCTTGAACTGTTTTCATCATTTTCTTTCATCCTTTTCTTTGTATTCTCACTTTATTCATTAAGGCATTTATTCATATCCTATTTAAGGTCCTTGATTCACAATTGACATTTTGAAGAACTTGTCTTATGATCCAGCTAAATTGAATTTCTCAGGTCCTGTTGCAATAGTACTACTGACTTCTGTAGGAGGCATTCTATCCTGGTTGTTGGTGTTGGTGTCTTTGTGCTGTGACCTGGGCATCTGGAGTGAAGCTATTTGAGGTGTTTCTTAGTGTACATATCTGGTCTGGTCTTTGTAGGGTGGGTGTTCTGCTCTGTGGTTTTCCCTCTGTGAGTTTTATGCATATGTGATTGCTGTGGGGTCTCTGGTAGTAAGTGCTTCCACATACCAGTAACATGAAGGACTGGAGATGGTTCAGGAGGAAAGACTGAAGGAATGTGGGAAAGATCTAGGGGATTGGGTCTGCATCAAGAGGCAGAGTCTGTAGGAACTGGAAGTTGAGTGGAAAGAGGAGATCCTTCAGACAAGCTGCTACAAGACTAAGAACAAGTATGGAGAGATCATAATGGAGAGGAAGTACAGTGAAAATTGCCTAACTCCTTCCCAACCTACTGTGGCCACTGGGGATCCATGGTGAAAAGTGCCCGGTGGATCAGTGCTAACACAAAGAAATAGAGATGGGCCACAGGGAAAGCCGAGAGGGTCAGTGGGAAAGAGCTAAGCTGAGTTTGCATCAAGGGACAAAGTCCCCAGGAAAGGGATGTATGGTGAGAGGAGGGGTTCCCACAGACAAGCTGCAGTGAAGGGTGAGTCTAGGGAAAAGAAATGAAAAAGCTTGAGGGACCCTGGCTCGGCATCAAGCATCCTTTCATTCTCTTAGAAAACCACCAATGCTGTCATGGGGACCCACCCTTGTGACTCCTAGAGTTCCTCATGGTTCCAATCTCAAATTTCAATAGCATATAATTTTAGTTTTATGTTTCCAATTCACAAATTTGGAATATGTACTCATACTAAGACTATGGCTCAGCTTAATGATGGTGAAATGACAGAGAACATTCCATTACTACTACTATATTTATTATATTTTAAATGACTCATTAAGTTTTTCCATTTTATTGAAAATGTACTCTTTTCTCATACACTATATCCTGATTATATTTTCCCTCCCTCTGTGCATCCCAGCTCCTCCGCATCCTCACCCTCCTCCAGATCCACTCCCTTCCTGTCTCTCATAAAAAAAAAAAAGGAGCAGACTTCTAACAATCAAACCTGTCAAGAGAATGCTCTTCTTACTGTGAACTAGGTTTCAGGTTATGGCAAACTTACTTCCATCATGGGAAACATGTCTCTGGTGAAGTGTGTATATTGGGATGCTTATATCCAAAAGGAATTGAATGCTTTTTCTCAGGCATTGAAATAAAAAGTCCCTTTTCTGATATGGGAGCTTAAAATGAACAGCATGGGGCCCAGAGACCCAATTTTCTGATGCAGTGTGCAGATTCTATCAGTGATGGTACTTGCTTTTGCCCTGGGATCATCTACTCAATGGCTTTAGTTTAAGACTCTAGCACATGGATATGGCTTCCATCTCACAGCATCTCAAAGCTGCTACCTTTCTGCTCTCATATAGATGGTTCAGGAGTGCAAGAGCATTGCTTAAACTTTGCAATAGAAATCAGAGTGCAGTCTGCAAAGCCCCAGATTGATCTGTTCAAGCTGTCCAGCACTATACCTGGAATTGTAAGATTATGCTATTCCCTGGGCAGTTGGTGATTTTTTTTTCTTTCTACAAGGGTATTCAGGGATACCAGATAGTACCTGAGGCTGGTTACAATGAGTTGTCCATGGCTTCTTCAGAACACAAGACCCCTGAGCTTGGCTCATAACACTGTGTCTAATTTGTAATTAGCAGCATACTGGTATTTACTTGGTTCTGAGTTTATATGTCTGTGACATAATACATACTTGGGGGAATAGAGAGATTAATAAGTGGTCTGTTTTCTTGGAGTACAGGAGCTCTCTTCCCAGAACCCATGGTGGATAGGCTTCAATTGCTTGAAACTGCAGCTTTAGGGATCTCATGCCCTCTTCTGTCCTCCATGAACACTTCAACATGTGTGTGTGTGTGTGTGTGCATCACACAAACAAATGGATCTTTTTTAAAAAGTAATATATTTAGTCTTAGCTTCTGCTTCCTGGTACAAGAGCTTTTAAAGCCCTTCACGTTTCCCCATTCCTATGGGTGATTTTTATATGCAAAAAAAATAGCTGGTGGTTTCTTAGATAACTTTAAGATGAATGTTGAGATTGCCTAAGTGTCAACCTGATGACTACTCTGTTGGGAGTTCTGACAAACTCCCATCACTAGTGACAGAGAGGAGTTTGAAATTGACATCAGCCACTAATAGTCAATGATTGCATCAAGCACGCACAAAATATAGGACGTGCATAAAAACACTAGGTAGCAAACACTCCAGAGTAGTGGGAGGCAGAGCCCTCTGAGAGAGAAGGAGCTTTGCACCACCTCCTGCACTCCAACTGTGCCTTCATTTGACTGTTTACCCACATACATTTTTTTATTTTGCTTTGTGTGTGTGTGTGTGTGTGTGAGAGAGAGAGAGAGAGAGAGAGAGAGAGAGAGAGAGAGAGAGAGAGAGAGCATGCATGGAGGTATGCTTACCCATGGTGGATGTGTGAGGATGTCATAATGGCTTCCTCAATCTTTCCTTTCTTTCTTTTGTTTTATGGATAGGGTCTCTCACTTATCTGGAGTTCACAGTTTTGACTAAACTGGCTGGCCAGTAAGCTCCGCAGGATCTACCTCTCAATTTCCCTACATGGGATCATAAATACACAGTACATAGCTACATAGAAACATACCCAACTTATACACAGTTCTGGATGTCTGGATTCAAGGGTCCTTATATTTGAGTATCAAGCATTTTAACTAATGAGCAATTGTCCTTCTCCATCTATGTTCTCTGTATAGTTGTTTATATTATATAAACCAATGATATGGGATCATTGCCCTGGCTTCACCGAGATGCTGCACTTGCTAAACCTTAGGGGGAAGTTGTAGGAGTCAGCAAGTTGTTATCAAATCAGAAATAAATGTGTGAAGCCTTTGGAGCCAGTGTTTGTAATTGAAGTGTGGCCAGGATTGTGAGTTGAGCCATTAATCTGTAAAGTCTGTGCTAACTCCAAATAGTATCAGAATGAAAAATGAATTCATTCCTATCTCTTTCAGTTGTGTTTGGACAGGTTACTCTCTCTAAACTTGATATCTGAGACTGGAGAGGGAGCAATAGAACAATACCTCTTTTTTGAAGTACCTAATTAAATGAGAATTAAAGCACAGTAGTCAAAGGAAAAGCTAAAGGAACAGTCAAACTCCAGAGATAAAGGAGAGAATAGTGTACTTGTGCCAATCAAGACTCTTTCCCATAGTGAATTTTAGAATGTGCATACCCACACCCCATCTCTGTGGCTGAACTCTCTACTCAAGGGAAACTGCTTCTGGAGAAGTGGGGTCGAAATAGCTCAGACCTGTTAGTTCTTACAAAAGAGAAGGGACGGATCAACTCAGCCCTACTATCTTCTTCCTGCCCCTTATTCAAATTGAATGACTTCTTATCAGGAGGATTTGGAAATAGAAGGAGTGAAAAGAATAAGGTGTCATCTTTGCCAGTTTTCTTTACTGTGCTAAAATCCTGAAATAAATCGACTTATAAAAAGGAAAATGTTATTTTGGCTCACAGATTAAAATGTTTAAGTTCCTAGTTGTTTGGAATTGATTCTTAGGGCATGTGTTGGGGCAGAACATCATGGTGAAAGCACATGGTAGAAGAAGCCTTTGCACCTCATGGAAGCAGAGAGAGAGAGAGAGAGAGAGAGAGAGAGAGAGAGAGAGAGAGAGAGAGAGCTGGGTCCTCTTCAATGTCACCATTTATTCTTTTAGGTCTTGTTTTCCCAAAGTCCCACTACCTCCTAATAGCATTGTAGATTGATAACTAAGTTTTAAACATCTGGACCTTTAGGAGGTTTCCAGGGTTAACACTTCCCGTGGTATGCTAGGCCCTTCCACATAAATCATTAATCAAGAAAATGGCCCATAGACATGACCACACACCAGTCCAGTAGAGAAAATCCCCCAGCCAAAATTTCTCTTCCATCCAGTGCTAGGTTTGTGTCAGGCTGACAAAAAGAAACCAAAATGGAACTATTTCCAATTCCTTGAAGCAGAATCTAACCATCTAGGCTTCTGGTAAAGGGAAGGAAGCACTGGATGTTAAGTCAAGAAAGTATCTGATATTCATTTCTCATCCTTGTGATTGGGCTAATCCTCATTCTACACAAAAATTATGTGGGCTGTAGAGAATCCTATATTTCAATATGTCCCCAATCATTAGGTGGCACCTGTCTCACACTGACAATTCTTCCTCTATCTCATGCACTGCCTCTATCTCACAGTGTGTTTTCAGGAGAGATTATAAGAGAAGAAAGTCTATCTTAAGGTATTTGAATTGCCTCGATATTTTTACTATAAATTTTTATTATTAGATATTTCCTTTATTACATTTCAAATGCTATCCTGAAATACCCCTATAACCTCCCACCATCAATTTTGGAAAATGTACCATAAGGTGCTGAGAAGAAGCTATATCCTTTTGTTTTAGGATAAAATGTTCTGTAGATATCTGTTAAAACCATTTGTTTCATAACTTCTGTTTCAATGTGTCTCTGTTTAGTTTCTGTTTCCAGGATGTGTCCATTGATGAGAGTGAGGTGTTGAAGTCTCCCACTATTATTGTGTGAGATGCAATGTGTGCTTTGAGCTTTACTAGAGTTTCCTTAATGAATGTGGCTGCCCTTGCATTTGGAGCATAGATATTCAGAATTGAGAGTTCATCTTGGAAGATTTTTACCTTTGATGAGTATGAAATGCCCCTCCTTTTTTTTTTTTTTTTTTCTTCATAACTTTGGGTTGGAAGTCGATTTTATTCACTATTAGAATGGCTACTCCAGCTTGTTTCTTCAGACCATTTGCTTGGAAAATTCTTTTCCAGCCTTTTACTCTGAGGTAGTGTCTGTCTTTGTCCCTGAGGTGGGTTTCCTGTATGCAGCAAAATGTTGGGTCCTGTTTGTGTAGCCACTCTTGTTAGTCTTTGTCTTTTTATTGGGGGATTGAGTCCATTGATATTAAGAGATATTAAGGAGTCGGGCGTGGTGGCGCACGCCTTTAATCCCAGCACTCGGGAGGCAGAGGGAGGCGGATTTCTGAGTTCGAGGCCAGCCTGGTCTACAAAGTGAGTTCCAGGACAGCCAGGGCTATACAGAGAAACCCTGTCTCAGAAAAAAACAAAAAACCAAAAAAAAAAAAAAAAAAAAAAAAAGAGAGAGAGAGAGATATTAAGGAAAAGTCATTGTTGCTTCCTGTTATTTTTGTTGTTAGACTTCGGATTCTGTTCTTGTGGCTATCTTCTTTGAGGTTTGTTGAAGGATTACTTTCTTGCTTTTTCTAGGGCATAGTTTCTGTCCTTGTGTTGGAGTTTTCCCTTTATTATCCTTTGAAGGGCTGGATTTGTGGAAAGATATTGTGTGAATTTGTTTTTGTCATAGAATACTTTGGTTTCTCCATCTATGGTAATTGAGAGTTTTGTTGAGTACTGTAGGCTGGGCTGGCATTTGTGTTCTCTTAGGGTCTGTATAACATCTGTCCAGGATCTTCTGGTTTTCATAGTCTCTGGTGAGAAGTCTAGTGTAACTCTGATATGTCTGTCTTTATATGTTACTTGACCTTTTCCCCTTACTGCTCTTAATATTCTATCTTTATTTAGTGCATTTGTTGTTCTGATTATGTGTCGGGAGAAATTTCTTTTCTGGTCCAGTCTATTTGGAATCCTGTAGGCTTCTTGTATGTTCATGGGCATCTCTTTCTTTAGGTTTGGGAAGTTTTCTTGTATAATTTTGTTGAAGATATTTACTGGCCCATTAAGTTGAAAATCTTCATTCTTATCTATACCTATTATTCTTAGGTTTGGTCTTCTCATTATGTCTTGGATTTCCTGGATATTTTGAGTTAGGATCTTTTCGAATTTGCATTTTCTTTGATTGTTGTGTCCATGTTCTCTATGGAATCTTCTGCACCTGAGATTCTCTCTTCCATCTCTTGTATTCTGTTGCTGATGCTCACATCTGTGGTTCCTGATTTCTTTCCTAGGGTTTCTGTCTCCAGAGTTGTCTCCCTTTGGGTTTTCTTTATTGTTTCTACTTCCCTTTTTAGATCTTGGATGGTTTTGTTCACTTCCATCCCTCATTTGGTTATGTTTTCCTGTAATTCTTTAAGGCATTTTTGTGTTTCCTCTTTAAGGTCTTCTACTTGTTTAGCAGTGTTCTCCTGTATTTCTTTAAGAGAGTTATTAATGCCCTTCTTAAAATCCTCTACCAGCCTCATGAGATATGATTTTAAATCCAATCTTGCTTTTTGGGTGTGTTATGGTATCCAGGACTCACTGTGGTGGGAGTACTGGGTTCTGATGATGCTGAGTGGTCTTGCTTTCTGTTAGTAAAAGTCTTCCATTTGCCTTTCGTCATCTGGTAATCTCTGGCTTTAGTTGTTATAGCTGTCTCTGGCTGGAGTTTGTTCCTCCTATGATTCTGTTAGCCTCTGTCAGTACTCCTAAGAGTCCAACTCTCTCCTGAGTCCCAGTGGTCAGAACACTCTGCAGGCAAGCTCTCCTCTTGCAGGGAAGGTGCACAGAGGTCTGGAGCTCAGATCCACCTCTTCGCTGAAGATGAAGTCCCGAATGGACCCTGTCCAATAAGTTGTGTTGCTTCTGTGACCCACAAGTTCTCCTGCTCAGACTGGTCTCTAAGAGACCTGGGATACAAGATGGTGCTCTCACCTGAGTGCCAGTGATAGAGCCCTTCTTGGATGAGGACTCTCCTCTGGCAGGGAAGGTTCCCAGAGTTCTGAGTCTCAGCTCCACCTCCTGACTGAGGATGAAGGCCGGAAGGGACCCTGTCCAAGGAGCTCTGTTGCTTCTGCGGCCCACTTGCTCTCCTGCGCAGACTGGTCTGTGAGAGACCTGGGATACAAGATGGCGCTCTCACCTGCGTCCCAGGGTCAGAGCCCTCTGTAGAGGCTGATTCTACTCAGTGATCCTAAGATCCTGAGTGTGTTAGGGCACCTGCGGCATGGAGAGTCCTCTGGGAACCTTGGGACCATCTGTCGAGTTTGCGCCCAAGGTGGCACAGGGCTGGCACCAACAGGAACTTTAAATATCTTTATATTCTCAAAATAGTAACACTTTTGCTTGCCTGGAATTCCTCTATCCAGCAATAAGTTGTGTGTGGGGTGGAGGGACTGCATGTGGGTGTGGTTGTGGGTAGAGGTGTGGATGTGTGGTGTGTTTAATGGTTAAAGCTTTCCCTCAATACACTTTTCTTTCAGATCTGAGAATCTTTTGTAAAACTCTCAGTAAATTGGAGATGCCATTTCAAAAACTCAAATCAAAGGCTATTAGACTATAAAGGGAGGATGACATCATGCCAGTGCCTTTCATGTGAGATGAGAAGTAAATGTTCAGAAAGTGAAATCACACCAAAGGTAAAATGATCACACACTGGACTTTCAGTCAGAGATCTTCAGGATGGACTTGTAAGTCCTCTGCTTTCCCCAAAATAATTTTCCCCAAATATTTTTCTGGTTTTGTGTTTCCAGATAGTCACCTGGTTTGTGCACTGGAGTTCTGCAGCAGACTTACATACAAACAGATGTGCTGTTCAGGCCTCCGGGGACAGTGAGATTCTTTCTCTTAATTCTGAGAACAATGTGTGATAAACCAAATGTCATACTGAACATAAGACTTTATATATGGAGAAAATCCATATATAAAGCAGTTGATTCAATGGGAAAGATTGTAAGTGTGAACTTGAATAGTCCTGTCATTCTGCAGTGGTCCCGTAGATCAAGGGGTGCACATTGTTGTCACAATAAAACCCACCAATGAGAGCTCTTGGCACAGAATCTTGCTCTCTGCCTAAATGCATTGCTTAGAGCTCGTATCTCTAGCTGCATATGTAGCAGAAGATGGCCTAGTCGGCCATCACTGGGATGAGAGGCCCCTTGGTATTGCAAACTTTATATGCCCTAGTACAGGGGAATGCCAGGGCCAAGAAGTGGGTGTGGGTGGGTAGGGGAGCAGGGCAGAGGGAGGGTATAGGGAACTTTCAGGATAGCATTTGAAATGTATATAAAGAAAATATCTAATAAAAAAAAGAAAAGAAAAGAAAAAGAGAGAGAGAGAGAAATTGCTAAGCTGTCTACCTCTTTAAGTTGTCTGGCTTTTGTCTTGTCATCAAGCAATTCTGTCCCTTCTGGAGACCTTGTGCTTTTGATTTTACAAGCTAGCCACATCTGGAGCTCCTGTGGAGCAGGCTATGTTCCAGACCTACCAGTGAATACAAAATTATTTCTAGCTCTTTATGTTGGAAGCAAATGGTAGAATCTAGCAGAAAACATTGCTTTTAAGACCAGCTTTTTGAGAAAGAAGCTTCGCAGAACAGCAGTGAATTTGAGTTTTCCCTACTATAGTAACACTTTTTTCCTTTCCAATTGCCTTGCCTTTGTTACTTGTTTGTTTGGGTCCACGCAGCTATTCACATAATATGTAGCTGCTGAACACCTGCTATGCAAACATTACTCGAACTCAAGATTGTGTATTAAACATAAAACAACAGGCTCTTTGTCCTTGTGGGGCTTGGAGCCTTAGGATATGTAATGAAGGATCACTGAGATAACTTAGACAGTGCTCAACATGTGTCCTGGGACATGGCTAATGCTCTGTGCCGTTTACAGAGAGAAGCTGAAGTACTTGAAACTCATGGAGTCACACAGTTTATAAAGAACTTGAGTACTTGAAAAGTGGCTGGAAAATATTTTCTTCATTTCCACATTAGAGATTTAAACATTACAGGTTGATAGAGACTCAGTGATCATGATAACTGGAGAGATCTTGGAGGATTGCTGACATTTCCTGCTGACTCTGTCCGAATGACAAGAAGAAGACACCAAACATGCAAAGGACAGACAAGGGACAACAAGGATCAAGTTGACAAGGCACAAACAAAAATATAAAAAGAAGACTTTTGTGGAGGCAGGCACACACCTGTAATCTTAGTGCTCACCCCAGAGGCTGGGGCAAGAGGATCAGAAGTTCAAAGCCCACCTGGGCTACATGGCAAGACACTATCTTAAAATACAATGAAGTGCAAAGGTGACAGGCAAGTTGAAGGAATGAGGTACAAGATGAGGTTGCCTGCTGAGTACAGATCAAGTGTGGCTTTGGAAAACCATAGCAGGAGTTTGAATATCTATCATGAGTTTTAATACTGCTATGCAAAAACACAAAACAAAATGCATTTTAAAACACTCCTGCCCAGTCGGAGGACAGTGACCTGCCCTGCAGGGAGCGCCATCTTGGCTCCGGGACTCCGCCGAACTTAGTCTACAGGTTAGAGTGAGGACCACAGAGGCAGACAGCTTCTGGGACAGGCGGGAGCCACAGAGCCGCTGAGGCAGCACCCTTTTGGGGCCGCAGACATCCGGCACCCTCCCAGTCGGAGGACAGTGACCTGCCCTGCAGGGAGCGCCATCTTGGCTCCGGGACTCCGCCAAGCTTAGTCTCTACAGGTCAGAGTGGGGACCACGGGGGCAGACGGCTTCTGGGACAGGCAGGAGCCACAGAGCCGCTGAGGCAGCACCCTTTTGGGGCCGCAGACTTCCGGCACCCTCCCAGCCGGAGGACAGAGACCTGCCCTGCAGAGAGCGCCATCTTGGCTCCGGGACTCCGCCGAACTTAGTCTACAGGTTAGAGTGAGGACCACAGAGGCAGACAGCTTCTGGGACAGGCGGGAGCCACAGAGCCGCTGAGGCAGCACCCTTTTGGGGCCGCAGACTTCCGGCACCCTCCCAGCCGGAGGACAGAGACCTGCCCTGCAGGGAACGCCATCTTGGCTCCGGGACTCCGCCAAACTTAGTCTGTACAGGTCTGCTGACAGAGGATACTCAGAATCCCCAGAAGAACAACCTCTGAACAGAGACAACTATAACAACTCCAGAGATTACCAGATGGCGAGAGGTAAAGGTAAGAATCTTACTAACAGAAACCAAGACCACTCACCATCATCAGGACCCAGCACTCCCACTTCGCCCAGTCCAGGGCACCCCAACACACCTGAAAAACTAGACCTGGATTTAAAAGCATATCTCATGATGATGGTAGAGGACATCAAGAAGGACTTTAAAGAACTACAGGAGAACATGGCTAAAGAGTTACAAGTCCTTAAAGAAAAACAGGAAAACACAAACAAACTGGTAGAAGTCCTTAAAGAGAAACAGGAAAACACATCCAATCAGATGATGGAAATGAACAAAACCATACTAGACCTAAAAAGGGAAGTAGACACAATAAAGAAAACCCAAAATGAGGCAACACTGGAGATAGAAACCCTAGGAAAGAAATCTGGAACCATAGATGCAAGCATCAGCAACAGAATACAAGAGATGGAAGAGAGAATCTCAGGTGCAGAAGATTCCATAGAGAACATGGGCACAACAATCAAGGAAAATGGAAAATGCAAAAAGATCCTAACTCAAAACATCCAGGAAATACAGGACACAATGAGAAGACCAAACCTACGGATAATAGGAGTGGATGAGAATGAAGATTTTCAACTCAAAGGACCAGCAAACATCTTCAACAAAATTATAGAAGAAAACTTCCCAAATCTAAAGAAAGAGATGCCCATGAACATACAAGAAGCCTACAGAACTCCAAATAGGCTGGACCAGAAAAGAAATACCTCCCGACACATAATAATCAGAACAACAAATGCACTAAATAAAGATAGAATACTAAAAGCAGTAAGAGAAAAAGGCCAAGTAACATATAAAGGCAAGCCTATCAGAATTACACCAGATTTTTCACCAGAGACTATGAAAGCTAGAAGATCCTGGACAGATGTTATACAGACACTAAAAGAACACAAATTCCAGCCCAAGCTACTATACCCAGCCAAACTCTCAATTAACATAGATGGAGAAACCAAAGTATTCCACGACAAAGCCAAATTCACACATTATCTCTCCACGAATCCAGCCCTTCAAAGGATAATAACAGAAAAAAACCAATACAAGGACAGGAACCACGCCCTAGAAACAACAAGAAGGTAATCCCTCAACAAACCTAAAAGAAGACAGCCACAAGAACAGAATGCCAACTTTAACAACAAAAATTACAGGAAACAACAATTACTTTTCCTTAATATCTCTTAATATCAATGGACTCAACTCCCCGATAAAAAGACATAGACTAACAAACTGGCTACACAAACAAGACCCAACATTTTGCTGCTTACAAGAAACTCATCTCAGAGAAAAAGATAGACACTACCTCAGAATGAAAGGCTGGAAAACAATTTTCCAAGCAAATGGTCTGAAGAAACAAGCTGGAGTAGCCATTCTAATATCAGATAAGATTGACTTCCAACCCAAAGTCATTAAAAAAGACAGGGAGGGGCACTTCATACTCATCAAAGGTAAAATCCTCCAAGAGGAACTATCAATCCTGAATATCTATGCTCCAAATACAAAGGCAGCCTCATTCATTAAAGAAACTTTAGTAAATCTCAAAGCACACATTGCACCTCATACAATAATAGTGGGAGACTTCAACACACCATTTTCACCAATGGACAGATCATGGAAACAGAAACTAAACAGGGACACAGTGAAACTAACAGAAGTTATGGATCAAATGGATCTGGCAGATATCTACAGAACATTTTACCCTAAAACAAAAGGATACACCTTCTTCTCAGCACCTCATGGTACCTTCTCCAAAATTGACCACGTAATTGGGCACAAAACAGGACTCAACAGATACAAAAACATTGAAATTGTCCCATGCATCCTATCAGATCACCATGGACTAAGGCTGATCTTCAATAACAAAATTAATAATAGAAAGCCAACCTTCACGTGGAAACTGAACAACACTCTTCTCAATGATACCTTGGTCAAGGAAGGAATAAAGAAAGAAATTAAGGACTTTTTAGAGTTCAATGAAAATGAAGCCACAACATACCCAAACTTATGGGACGCAATGAAAGCATTTCTAAGAGGAAAACTCATAGCTCTGAGTGCCTCCAAAAGGAAACTAGAAAGAGCACACATTAGCAGCTTGACAACACACCTAAAAGCACTAGAACAAAAGGAAGCAAATTCACCCAAGAGGAGTAGACGGCAGGAAATAATCAAACTCAGGGGTGAAATCAACCAAGTGGAAACAAGAAAAACTATTCAAAGAATCAACCAATCAAGGAGCTGGTTCTTTGAGAAAATCAACAAGATAGATAAACCCTTAGCCAGACTCACTAGAGGGCACAGGGAAAGCATCCTAATTAACAAAATCAGAAATGAAAAAGGAGACATAACAACAGATCCTGAAGACATCCAAAACACCATCATATCCTTCTACCAAAGGCTATACTCAACAAAACTGGAGAACCTGGATGAAATGGAGAAGTTCCTAGACAGATACCAGGTACCAAAGTTGAATCAAGATCAGGTTAATGATCTAAACAGCCCTATATCCCCCAAAGAAATAGAAGCAGTCATTAATACTCTCCCAACCAAAAAAAGCCCAGGACCAGATGGGTTTAGTGCAGAGTTCTATCAGACCTTCAAAGAAGATCTAATCCCAGTTCTTCACAAACTATTCCACAAAATAGAAACAGAAGGTACTCTACCCAACTCATTCTATGAAGCCACAATTACTCTGATACCTAAACCACAAAAAGACCCAACAAAGATAGAAAACTTCAGACCAATATCCCTTATGAATATTGATGCAAAAATCCTCAATAAAATTCTTGCTAACCGAATCCAAGAACACATCAAAACAATCATCCATCCTGACCAAGTAGGTTTCATCCCAGGGATGCAGGGATGGTTCAATATACGGAAATCCATCAACGTAATCCAGTATATAAACAAACTCAAAGACAAAAACCACATGGTCATCTCGTTAGATGCGGAAAAAGCATTTGACAAGATCCAACACCCATTCATGATAAAAGTCTTGGAAAGATCAGGAATTCAAGGCCCATACCTAAACATGATAAAAGCAATCTACAGCAAACCAGTAGCCAACATCAAAGTAAATGGTGAGAAGCTTGAAGCAATCCCTCTAAAATCAGGGACTAGACAAGGCTGTCCACTTTCTCCATACCTATTCAACATTGTACTTGAAGTCCTAGCCAGAGCAATTCGACAACAAAAGGAGATCAAAGGGATACAAATTGGAAAAGATGAAGTCAAAATATCACTTTTTGCAGATGATATGATAGTATATATAAGTGACCCTAAAAATTCCACCAGAGAACTCCTAAGCCTGATAAACAGCTTCGGTGAAGTAGCTGGATATAAAATTAACTCAAACAAATCAATGGCCTTTCTCTACACAAAGAATAAACAGGCTGAGAAAGAAATTAGGGAAACAACACCCTTCTCAATAGTCACAAATAATATAAAATATCTTGGCGTGACTCTAACTAAGGAAGTGAAAGATCTGTATGATAAAAACTTCAAGTCTCTGAAGAAAGAAATTATAGAAGATCTCAGAAGATGGAAAGATCTCCCATGCTCATGGATTGGCAGGATCAACATTGTAAAAATGGCTATCTTGCCAAAAGCAATCTACAGATTCAATGCAATCCCCATCAAAATTCCAACTCAATTCTTCAACGAATTAGAAAGTGCAATCTGCAAATTCATCTGGAATAACAAAAAACCTAGGATAGCAAAAACTCTTCTCAAGGATAAAAGAACCTCTGGTGGAATCACCATGCCGGACCTAAAGCTCTACTACAGAGCAATTGTGATAAAAACTGCATGGTACTGGTATAGTGACAGACAAATAGACCAATGGAATAGAATTGAAGACCCAGAAATGAACCCACACACCTACGGTCACTTGATCTTCGACAAGGAAGCTAAAAACATCCAGTGGAAGAAAGACAGCATTTTCAACAAATGGTGCTGGCACAACTGGTTGTTAACATGTAGAAGAATGCGAATCGATCCATTCCTATCTCCTTGTACTAAGGTCAAGTCTAAGTGGATCAAGGAACTTCACATAAAACCAGAGACACTGAAACTTATAGAGGAGAAAGTGGGGAAAAGCCTTGAAGATATGGGCACAGGGGAAAAATTCCTGAATAGAACAGTAATGGCTTGTGCTGTAAGATCGAGAATTGACAAGTGGGACCTCATGAAACTACAAAGCTTCTGCAAGGCTAAAGACACCATCAATAAGACAAAAAAACCACCAACAGATTGGGAAAGGATCTTCACCTATCCTAAATCAGATAAGGGACTAATATCCAATATATATAAAGAACTCAAGAAGGTGGACTCCAGAAAGTCAAATAACCCCATTAAAAAATGGGGCTCAGAACTGAACAAAGAATTCTCGCCTGAGGAATACCGAATGGCAGAGAAACACCTGAAAAAATGTTCAACATCCTTAATCATCAGGTAAATGCAAATCAAAACAACCCTGAGATTCCACCTCACACCAGTCAGAATGGCTAAGATCAAAAATTCAGGTGACAGCAGTTGCTGGCGAGGATGTGGAGAAAGAGGAACACTCCTCCATTGTTGGTGGGATTGCAAGCTTGTACAACCACTCTGGAAATCAGTCTGGCGGTTCCTCAGAAAATTGGACATAGTACTACCGGAGGATCCAGCAATACCTCTCCTGGGCATATATCCAGAAGATGTCCCAACCGGTAAAAAGGACACATGTTCCACTATGTTCATAGCAGCCCTATTTATAATAGCCAGAAGCTGGAAAGAACCCAGATGTCCCTCAACAGAGGAATGGATACAGAAATTATGGTACATTTACACAATGGAGTACTACTCAGCTATTAAAAAGAATGAATTTATGAAATTCCTAGCCAAATGGATGGACCTGGAGGGCATCATCTTGAGTGAAGTAACACAATCACAAAAGAACTCACACAATATGTATTCACTGATAAGTGGATATTAGCCCAAAACTTAGGATACCCAAGATTTAAGATACAATTTGCTAAACGCATGAAACTCAAGAAGAATGAAGACCAAAGTGTGGACACTGTGCACCTTCTTAGAATTGGGAACAAAACACCCAGGGAAGGAGTTACAGAGACAAAGTTCGTAGCGGTGATGAAAGGATGGACCATTTAGAGACTGCCGTATCCAGGGATCCATCCCATAATCAACTTCTAAACGCTGACACCATTGCATACACTAGCAAGATTTTGCTGAAAGGACCCAAATATAACTGTCTCTTGTGAGACGATGCTGGGGCCTAGCAAACACAGGAGTGGATGTTCACAGTCAGCTATTGGATGTATCACAGGGCTCCCAATGGAGAAGCTAGAGAACGTACCCAAGGAGCTAAAGGGATCTGCAACCCTATTGTTGGAACAACATGATGTACTAACCAGAACCCCGGAGCTCTTGTCTCTAGCTGCATATGTATCGAAAGATGGCCTAGTCAGCCATCAATGGAAAGAGAGGCCCATTGGACTCGCAAACTTTATATGCCCCAATATAGGGGAATGCCAGGGCCAAAAGAATGGGAATGGGTGGGTAGGGAAGTGGGGGGCGCTATGGGGGACTTTTGGGATAGCATTGGAAACGTAATTGAGGAAAATATGTAATAAAAATATAAAAAAAAAAAAAAAGAATGAATTTATGAAATTCCTAGCCAAATGGATGGACCTGGAGGGCATCATCTTGAGTGAAGTAACACAATCACAAAAGAACTCACATAATATGTATTCACTGATAAGTGGATATTAGCCCAAAACTTAGGATACCCAAGATTTAAGATACAATTTGCTAAACGCATGAAACTCAAGAAGAATGAAGACCAAAGTGTGGACACTGTGCACCTTCTCAGAATTGGGAACAAAACACCCAGGGAAGGAGTTACAGAGACAAAGTTCGTAGTGGTGATGAAAGGATGGACCATTTAGAGACTGCCGTACCCAGGGATCCATCCCATAATCAACTTCTAAACGCTGACACCATTGCATACACTAGCAAGATTTTGCTGAAAGGACCCAAATATAGCTGTCTCTTGTGAGACGATGCTGGGGCCTAGCAAACACAGGAGTGGATGTTCACAGTCAGCTATTGGATGTATCACAGGGCTCCCAATGGAGAAGCTAGAGTAAGTACCCAAGGAGGTAAAGGGATCTGCAACCCTATTGTTGGAACAACATGATGTACTAACTAGAACCCCGGAGCTCTTGTCTCTAGCTGCATATGTATCGAAAGATGGCCTAGTCAGCCATCAATGGAAAGAGAGGCCCATTGGACTTGCAAACTTTATATGCCCCAATATAGGGGAATGCCAGGGCCAAAAGAATGGGAATGGGTGGATAGGGAAGTGGGGGGGCGCTATTGGGGACTTTTGGGATAGCATTGGAAATGATATGAGGAAAATATGTAATAAAAATATTAAAAAAAAACACTCCTTTATTAGAACTTGTTTATGTAGCTCTTCATAAGATTTGTACAAAAAAGATAGAGGAAAAAATGGATACACTAATATAAGAGATTTGGAAATCAACCCCAGGACTTTTAAATAATACTAATATGTAAAAAACAATGTTAAGTGTCTGTAACATCTCCTATGCCATTAAAAATTATTATACAAGTTACACTTTAAAGTGTTTAAATTAAAGATCACTGGGAGGCCTTGTGAGGTGGTAGTGGCTCACAGTAGCAACACCCGCTTTTATATGAGGACCCCTGCTCTTAACTTTGCAGTAAACATTCGCCCCTGTTTCAGTGTTTCTGCAATTGGTTTGCTCCTGCCAATCGACATGACTATGTACATTCTACTGAAATATCTGGGGCTTTCAGATGTTATCATTGCATTTCTGCATCTTGCTGGGAAAGGGCAGTTTGAGAATAGGGTTATTTATAATCTTAGCAGAATATAAAGTCAGTAAAAAAGATGTTTTTGATACAACTATGTGATTCCTTGGCAAGCTATTAGACATTTGAGAACATTTTTTTCTTTTACACAATGTATACTAATCCCGACTGATTCTCAGCTAGCTCCTGGATGCTGATCCTTGTACATTTCTTACCACAGTTGGCTCTTGATATGGGCCTGCCCTCCCTCATGGGGTGCCTCCCACTGAACAACCAGCCATTTTTGGCTAAAGCTCATTGTCTTTTGTAAAAATACAGGACATATAATATGTCCTATGTCTAGTTAGAAAATCATGGTTATCTAGGGTACTGCAACAAACGACTTTTTTTCTTTAGTTCTTATCTTATGGATGACATGACACAACCATTTGTGAAGTGATGGTTTGTCTTCATTTTTATTTTCACATAAAATGTGCTATATAGCATGAATGCAGAATTACAACTGGTTGGAGCTCTCATATACTAGTCAGAGTCCTGGCAGAAGCACATGGATCACTTAAGTTGGGAACTTGAGAAGCATCTACTAAAGGAGGTTGTTGTAAAAATGGTGACCACTAAGGAATGATGTAGCTGTCCGAGACTGGTAGATGCAAGAGCTGTTACTAACTCATGGCCTGGAGGAATGAGGGAACACCAACTAGTGTTCATTGGACCATACATGAATGAAGAAGACCAACCAACAAGTGCTGTGACCACTGGCAAAAGGAAGTCCCAAAGTGACCAGGGAGAGAGTAGCAGAATAAACACCTTGGCTTTGTGCTCTCCATCTCTGCCAGGAACTGGTCTTGGTTTAAGGTCACCAGAAGCTAATAGGAAAAGGATTTTTTTGACACAGCTTCCATCTTCTGGGGTGCATAGAGAGTGGAGAAAGATGGAGAAGGCATCAGGAGGAGGAAACAGATGCTATTCATCACAGCTTACGTGGAGAACCAAGCCTGGAGCCAGTGTCACTCAAATATGTAATACATGAAAAATAGCAGAGCTCTCACTTCCTCAAAAGCATCCTCATTCATTCACCAAGTATCTGTTGAAGGGCTCAGATGTGCCAGGAAAACCAGATGAATTAAGCCAAATTCTCCAAGTCTTTAAAAAACAAAATACAACTTTACAGAATCTTAGAAGCATCATCTCTAAAAAGGCATAAGCAGTATGGTCAAGTCCAGAGGCTGAGCATACATCTTAGAACAAATTTATTTATGGAAAAGATTGATTAACTAGTAAAATTTTACACAGAGCAAGATCTTTTCAAAAGCATTTAAGTCTTATCATACAGAATTATCTGCGTGCTGTTTAAAATAGTGATATTTTTAACATTTTGTTTCATACCATTGATAACATATTTGGGGTTTTTTTTTTCCTCTACCAATCTAGTTCTAATGTAACTAGATATTGTTTTGGCTCAAAAATGAAGTAGGTTCTGCCCCACCCCTACCACCAAAGATCATACATTGAAAGCACAGTTTCCAGCTTATGGCACTGTTGAGAGGTGATTGGCTCAGGAGGGTGCTTATGTCATCAATGAAGCGGTGACATTTCATTAAATGCCATCTAGCTAAATGAGTTGTTAGGAAGTGTAGCCTTGTTGGAAAAAGAGTATCACCGGGGGGTGTGCCTTGGAAGAATGTCTCTTTATGTTAGCCCTTTCCTCTCATTTTCTTGTCTTTGCTTCCTAGACACAATAGGGTGAGCAGTTTTTCTCCACATACTCTCGCCATGATATTCTGGGTCCCACCCACCTCTCACCCCCCCCAACCCAAACAAACAGATAAGCATGGAATAAAGACCTCTTACACCCTAAACTGTACTAAAACCTCTTCTAAGTTTATCTGTCTTGGGTATTGTGTCGTAATAATGAAAAGTTAACATGGGTGTTTCCTCTCTTTAACCAATTAAGTAGAAGACTCTTATTCATACTTTACATTCTTCTGTTTCAGTGGCTCATAGTTCACTACAATAACTATGACATTGATTTGGGTATGGATTCTTTTGAAAAACAGAGACTAAACATAAAAGAGTTGGGAGGGATTGAAGAAGAGAAAATATTCACATAGTGTTTATTACAGTATATTTTTGTGCATGATTGATACATCAAGATTTATCTGGGGTATATTCATATGAGGGGGAATTTTAGTTCTTATAGGGTTGAGTTCTAGTTGCTGTTTGAAGTACTCACTAGAGTACAGGGACATAGACCCCATGAATAAAGGAGACCTCTGTAGTTGGTATTAACTTTTGCTTTACAAATATAAAAGCAGTACTTGGATAACTATGTGTGTTTCTCCAAAGTGTTTGAACCTAAATTAATACTTGAGATAATGATGAAGCAAAAAGAAATAAATGCAGAACGTTGCTTAGAATTAATAAATATGAAGATAAAATTAGAGCCATTCATAAGCCATTCATAAGCCTTGTTTGTGGGTTGTTATAATGATAGGCAAATTAAATACACTCAGAACCTGTTATAAACAATTGGTTGGCTGATTAGCCGAAGCTGTGGGTGTTTATAACATAGGAGCTACAGAGGCATTGTATTAGCATGTCAGCATTGGGTCTGACTGCGGTTATGTTACCCACTCCACATCCTGTGGAGTAAAATCAGCAAATTCTCTGCAGAACACTGAGCAGTCTGTTTACACACATTTTCCCTGTAAGCTGTGTAATGATGTTGATGCTAAAAATAGAATAAAATTCTGGATATTAAGATATCACTTGAACAGACTCAGAGGACAGCCCCATCACTGTGGAGCAGTGGTTTCTGATGAGAGTGTCCTGCTTTGGGTTCTGCTTCTAGAGACTCCACATGGCTTCTGGGAACCCAGCCTATGTTCCCTGCTAAGTGGCTACACCTGCACCTAGAGCAAAGCTCTCTCCTTTCCAGGCCTTCATTTCTATTTCCATTGTAAAATTATTGCTCTTGTTTTTAATGTTCACCAAGTTTTAATCCAGCTCTGAAATTCCATGTGTTTTCTGCTAAACAAAAATATTGCATAGTCCTAGTTTGAGTTTTAAGTTCTCTGGGACAAGACAGCCAAAACAAATATACTCATTTCCAATATTAAAATCTGGTGTAAATATTGATTTTAAGGCAAACCAATAACGCGGAGAAATCTGTAACCTCTTGGTAGTATTTTTAGCTCAGTGAGGCCCCTGTTCTTAAGGAAATAGGGGAACTAGAGAAAACAAGGTTTCTTTTCATATGTAAGGTAAGAGGGAAAGATCAACAAGCAAATGTAGAAAGGCTGGTGTGGATGGGCCTGGTGCTGCCTGTATTTTCATGTTAATTCTGCTTTCCCTGGAGGGGTTTTCTGGAATGAGAAATGAGTCACATACTCGGGTGACTTCTTATGAACAACCACACACACACACACACACACACACACACACACACACACAATGAAGAAAGGGACCAATCACTGAGCGAGGAGGCTGGACTTCCGGGTTGGACAGAGGAAGAGGGTGAGAGGCTTTTTGGACAGGCATAGGAGAGGACAAGGTATAGCTACTGGTGTCTCCTGGTTTCAATGGCGGATCTACCAGGATTCACCATCAGAGGATTTAGATTTAATATGGCTGACAAGATTAGGCTTCTAAGTGTTACAGATTCCAGGGATTGAGTTACCATTGTTTTTTTGAACTAAGTTTGTGTGGTGTTTTCCTTCACATGAGTAGTTCGACTGGGTTCCAGAGAGAAAGACAAAGCATGGGTTTATCTGATGTGCACCACCAAAGGCCTTAGGAGTTTTGTTTTTTTTTGTTTTTTTTTTTGGTTTTTCGAGACAGGGTTTCTCTGTGTAGCCCTGGCTGTCCTGGCACTCACTTTGTAGACCAGGCTGGCCTCGAACTCAGAAATCCGCCTGCCTCTGCCTCCCGAGTGCTGGGACTAAAGGCGTGCGCCACCACGCCCGGCTGGCCTTAGGAGTTTTGAAGCATGGGACTGGCGTGGTAAAGACCCACCAGTGGGAACTTAGTGAGCTGGGAGGAGAGATTTTGGAGCTCTGAGTCAGAGTCTCCAGAAGATAAGAACAGACTGGCCATTGCTGCCAGTGCATAGCTGTCCAGCCCACCAGGGCAGAGAGTAGCTGGGTGTAGCACAAGAACTTACCATTATTTTTTAATACTTCTCACAACAAAGGTCATGAGTTTATTGCAAAATATGTACTGACTTCAGGGCAATATTAACTGACATCCACATGTCAGAATTGTACAACCTGACTACCAAAACAAAAAACAAAAACAAAAACAAAAACAAAACAAAACAAACAAACAAACAAAAAACGTGAGCATTCTGAACATTGCTAACTGATGTCTGCCATAGGGGCCTGCTCTTCCCTTCATCTGTACATCTAACATGAACTTGTCCTTTAGGCTACAGTAACTGGCACTCTAGATAAACTGATCTTTGGAGCAAAGTTTGTTAGCAACAAGCTGGGTGTCAGTAAGAAACAGTTGGATATATACATAGTAGCAGCAAAAAAAAGCAAATTTCAGAACCTAGATCTAAGTAACAGATAAAACTAGGGGGAATAAGAAAACTTAAATTAATATTTATAGTAATTTTCTATATTGTTGATTATGTATTAAGTTATTTATTCCACTATGTATTTAAGAAGTACATAACACTAAATCTGAAATTTTTCTTAAAATGGTTTGTTTTTTTCCCTACGTTTTGGTACTTTGAAAGATGTACTACAAACATTTTTTAATCACTGTCTAGAAGAACTGAAGTCCAACTGATGGTCAACAAATGTCCAGGCCCCAACAGGGGACAGGGCACACATACATTAAGTCAGTACAAGGTGGTTTGTAAAGGAATTGATTAAAAGGGAGAATGTAACATAGATTTCAGGATAGAACCAAAGCCATACTATCCTGAATCCTTTGTCCAAAGGGGACACAATCAAGTTTATTGCAATCAGGGACAAGATGGTACAATAAATCCGGCAGCAAAATGACCTTCTGCCAAGGCACATGGCATCTTGCAGTAGGAGTCAGACAAACTCAGACTCTTTCCTCAGCCCTCCTCCTTTCTCCATTTGCTGAATTCAACCAGAAGCTCTAAGGCTGAGTGTAACATGGAGACCACAGGTGATGCTTGGCACACTAATTTTAAAGTTTTTGACTTTGCTTCTCCCTAATCATGGAGGCTGTGAATGTGACCTCATTTAGAAATAGGATCTTTGTGAATGCAAGGAAATTAAAATAAAGTCACGATAGATTGTGGTGAGCCCCAAGTTCAATGACTCATTGTCTCTTCATAAGGAGGAGGAATTCTAGAGTGAGAAATGCAGACTACACAGACTGTGAGCTATATGACCATAGGCTGAAATACAGCAATAAACCTGTAAGCCAAGGAGTGCCAGCGATACAGGGACCTACCAAATGCAGGGAAGAGTTCTTCTCTAAGAAGGCACTGGGGGAGCATGGCCCTGCTAGATTCCACACTTCTAGGCTCCAAACCATAAAAGAACACATTTCCATTATTTGAAACAACCGTGTTCTTGGAAATTTGCTGTGGCACTCCTTGGAAACTAACTAATACATAAAACATCATGGCATTCAGCACTGTCTTCACACTGCTGGATTTCCCTTCATCACATTCTTTGGTTTAATCAATCGTAGGTTCCAATGCAGATCCCATATGATGTAACCATGAGGTAGAGATGTTGTAAAGTGAGGGAGAATGGTGTCTACTTGGACTTTTAAAAATGCTGTTTCAAAGACCCCTGGAATAGATACTGGATTGGTCCCTTTAGGCTGATTTCTGTTTGTCCCTCCACATTTTGTACTGTATCATCTCTTGCATCAGAAAATGGTACCTCAATATGGGTAACTAGAATCTGAAACCCCTTCAAACTTAGTATCCCAGGTTCATATGCTGCTTTCAAAAAGATGAAAACAGCTGGTACGGGACATGCAAGATGGAGGGATAGATTACATAAGAGTTCATCATATTATGGGATAAGGATGCTGAGGCAAGAGGATTGTGAATTTAAAGCCACACTGAACTATATGAGAAAAGACCCCATCTCATTAAAAAAAAAAAAAAGTCTTGGTTGATTTAAAAGGATCCTATAATACAGTGTATAGGTGCTTTATAGTAGCCATCATTAAAGTATAAACCAGTTACAGAAACGATTGTGAAAAGGCCATTTTATAACACACTTCTGAGTACCCATGAATCAAGGAAGAAATCACATATTGTTATGGTTTCTATATGCTTGGCCCAGGGAGTGGCACTATTAGAAAGTGTGGCCTCGTTGGAGAAGGTGTGGCCTTGTTGGTGTAGGTGTGTAGCAAGGTGTGGGATTAAAGACCCTCATTATAGCTGCCTGGAAGCCAGTATTCTGCTAGCAGCCTTCAGATGAATATATAGAACTCTCAGCTCCTCCTGCACTATTCCTGCCTGGATGCTGTTATGCTCCCACCTTGATGATAATGGACTGAACCTCTGAACATATAAGGCAGCCGCAATTAAATGTTGTCCCTTATTATAAGACTTGTCTTGGTCATGGTGTCTGTTCACAGCAGTTAAACCCTAACTAAGACACATATGTATAGACATATGTTCATAAATTCCTTCTGACATCCATATTATTCCAACTTCTTACTTCTGTTTTTGTGGTTGTATCATTCAAAATAATGCACTCAAAACAGTGTTTCTGTAAAAGCATGATCAAACATTTCCATATTTCTTTATCTGTTTTCGTGTGTGGTGTGTGTGTGTGTGATGGACACATGTGTGTATGCATGCTCACATTTGTGTAGTTGCATATGTATGTGCGGGTACCCAGGTTGATGCTGGATATTTTCTTTAATCACGCTCTCTCTACCTGATAGATTCAAGCAGTCTTAGAATTTGAACCCAGAGCTTGCCACTTGGAATAGCCTAGTTAACCAGCCTGCTGCAGGAATCTCTTGCCTCTGCCATCCACACCATGGAATTATGGGTAGACTTTCATACCTATTTAACATTTAGATGGAACAGACTCCCTTTCTGTCAATAGCCATTGGTTTCCTGGAGATCTTTATCTAGGGGTGGGTCTTCGTGAGATTCCCTGCCCCCATCCCGTGCACATTGACATGTCAACTGGTGATGTCAGAGTGCAGGTCTTGTTTAGGTGATCATAGTGTTGAGATTTCATGAATGGAGCCTCTATGTCATATATACAAGACATTATCTCACAGCAGACATACTGGGCCTCTGGTTATTACAATCTTTCCACCCCCTCTTCCTTGATGTTTCCTGTAAGTTTTATAGTAAGTTTTATATGGGATTTGGAACCCTATAGTCAATTCTCTGCATTTTGACCAGTTATGAATTTTTGTGGTAATCTCCAACTTCTAAAAAAGGAAGCTTCTTTTATGAAGAATGAAAGCTACACTTATCTAAGGATATAAAAATGCGATTTTAGAATGGAGTTAGAAATTATACTGCTATGGGGGGACAGTAGCTTATCTTCAAAGGTCTGTGACTTTACCAGCCACTGGTAGTTGACTAGGTTTACAGAACTAGACATGAATTTCCTCCTAGTTAATGGGCCTTAAGTCCTATCAGACAGCTGTTGGTTATACCCAAAATAAAAATGCCCCATTGCATCCTTGGCTATACTTTGCTGAGCTTGTCATCATTACATCACATAATGCTTTCCATCAGGGTGAGACTCTTGGCTGCTTTCTCCCTAAACAGCTTGGAAAGCATCGTCAGGTACTATGAGAACTACTGCTCAGGAAGTTTTGGGGGCAGTTTTAGCTTAATTTTCTCTAAGTCCTGTGTTCAAAGTATACAGTGTCTGAAGCAATAGGTTCTTGTCTTACCTTAGGTTCTAGAATAAAACTAAGGGCAATGGCGATGGTCTATATTGTTTGGGAGTCTCTGACTCCACTGGCCAACAACTCAAAGGGAGAATTCCCATTCCTGGCACTGGGGTTTATATTAGATGGTCTATAGTTCTTAAGTGAAGCATTCTTACCCCAAGAAGCATAGCTACATTAAAGTGTCTGTGTGCATACATGTAATATCATATATATTATATATGTATTTTAGGTAAAGATAAGTTGTTTCTTAATGACTTTTTAAAATACTACTGCTATTATTTATTCTGTTCCTTCAGTCTCTCATATTCTCTTTTCTACCTTTCTTCAGGAAAAGCCACCACACCCATTTCTTACTTCCCCCTTCAAAGCACCTGTGACCTCTAGTATACTTCTGCCAGAGTCCTTTTTATTAAACTTGGTTCCTGTAGTTACTCCAGGGTACATTCTTACATCTAAAGAATCAGAGCTAGAATCCACAAATAAGAGAGACCATGCAACATTTGTCTTTCCAAATCTGGCTTACTTTACTCAATATGCTCCATTCATTACCTGCAAATTTTATGATGTCATCTTTCTTTACAGATAGTGTTTCATTGTGTATGTGTACCACATTTTTGTTATTCAGTAATCAGTTAGAGGACATTTAAGTTGTCTTTCCATTTTCTAGATGTTGTGTATAGAGTGCAAATGTACATGGCTAAGCAAGTACCTGTGGAATAGATTATTAAATCATTTAGGCATATGCCAAAGCATGATATAGGTGGGTCATATGGTAGATCTACTGTTAGCTTTGCAGCAGTTCTCCACACTGATTTCCATATCCCACCAACAGTAGGATACCTGCAAACATGCACACACCCCCACCCCACCCCAGTGTTGTTTGTAAGTTGTTTTTGACCTTGGGAAGTTGAAATCTCAAAGTAGTTTAATTTGCAATTCTCTGCTTACTAAGGACACTGAGCACTTTGTAGTAATATATATGTAAGACAAAAAGGGAAGCTTTTCTTTTTATAAACAGAGAGTCTAGGCACAAGAGCAGAATGGGTTGATGAAATAATATGGGTAGAACAGTAGGTATCTAGGCAAAGTATAATACCCACACCATTCCATCACCCTAGCAACGAAGACTGTGGAGGCATCCTAAAAAAAAAAGAGTGTAAATATGACATGGACCTGTCCTGACACAGTAAAAAGGCCTTCTCCTAGAAGACTCAGCCAGTGAACAGATTTCAATTCTATTGATGCCAGGTAAATACATATGTCAGAAAAGAGTCTGACACATTATAAATATGTCATTCACAATTTCAAATATAATCAAAATATAAGGCCTGTAAAGAATCAATAAAATGTGACAGAGAAACTAAGATAAAAAGTAGTAAACACACAAGCCTCTTCCGGTCAGAAAAGCACCGGGGCAGCTGGGGCGCAGGGTCGGCTGACACTCGCCAGCTACCCACAACAACCGCCACAGGATCTTAAGACTTCTGGAGAGTGGAACACAGCTTCTGCTCCAATCCAATTGCGCGCGGGACCTGAGACTGCATTAGTTAGGGAAGCAGAAACCGGCCTGAGTAGGGCCACAGGCCTCATCCGGCCGGATCAGCGCAGGGGTAGCTAGAGCGCAGGGTTGCCTGACACCCTCCAGCTACCCACGACCCCCGCCGCAGGATTTTGGGACTGCTGGTGAGTGGAACACAGCTTCTGCTCCAGTCCAATCACGCGGGACCTGAGACTGCTCTGGTTGGGGAGAGAGAAATCCGGCCTACATAGGGCCACAAGCCTCTTCCGGTCAGAAAAGCACCGGGGCAGCTGGGGCGCAGGGTCGGCTGACACTCGCCAGCTACCCACAACACCCGCCACAGGATCTTAAGAGTTCTGGTGAGTGGAACACAGCTTCTGCTCCAATCCAATTACACGCAGGACCAGAGACTGCATTAGTTAGGGAAGCAGAAAACCGGCCTGAGTAGGACCACAGGCCTCTTCCGGCTGGACCAGCACCGGGGTACTGCCAGCTACCCACGACCCCCGCCACAGGATTTTGAGACTGCTGGTGAGTGGAACACAGCTTCTGCTCCAGTCCAATCACGCGAGACCTGAGACTGCTTTGGTTGGGGAGGCAGAAATCCGGCCTATGTAGGGCCACAAGCCTCTTCCGGTCAGAAAAGCACTGGGGTAGCTAGGGCGCAGGGTCGGCTGACACTCGCCAGCTACCCACAACACCCGCCACAGGATCTTAAGACTTCTGGTGAGTGGAACACAGCTTCTGCTCCAATCCAATTGCGCGCGGGACCAGAGACTGCATTAGTTAAGGAAGCAGAAAACTGGCCTGAGTAGCACCACAGGCCTCTTCCGGCTGGACCAGCACCGGGGTACCGCCAGCTACCCACGACCCCCGCCAAAGGATTTTGAGACTGCTGGTGAGTGGAACACAGCTTCTGCTCCAATCTTTAAACAGTGACAACGACAACAACCAACCCCAGAGATTACCAGATGGCGAAAGGTAAACGTAATAATCTTACTAACAGAAACCAAGACCACTCACCATCATCAGAACCCAGCACCCCCACTTCGCCCAGTCCAGGGCACCCCAACACACCGGAAAAGCTAGACACGGATATAAAAGCATATCTCATGATGATGGTAGAGGACATCAAGAAGGACTTTAATAACTCACTTAAAAAATTACAGGAAAACATGGCTAAAGAGTTACAAGTCCTTAAAGAAAAACAGGATAACATAATCAAACAGGTAGAAGTCCTTAAAGGAAAACAGGATAACACAATCAAACAGGTATAAGTCCTTAAAGAAAAACAGGAAAACACATCCAAACAGATGATGGAAATGAACAAAACCATACTAGACCTAAAAAGGGAAGTAGACACAATAAAGAAAACCCAAAATGAGGCAACACTGGAGATAGAAACCCTAGGAAAGAAATCTGGAACCATAGATACGAGCATCAGCAACAGAATACAAGAGATGGAAGAGAGAATCTCAGGTGCAGAAGATTCCATAGAGAACATCGGCACAACAATCAAGGAAAATGTAAAATGCAAAAAGATCCTAACTCAAAACATCCAAGAAATACAGGACACAATGAGAAGACCAAACCTACGGATAATAGGAGTGGATGAGAATGAAGATTTTCAACTCAAAGGACCAGCAAACATCTTCAACAAAATTATAGAAGAAAACTTCCCAAATCTAAAGAAAGAGATGCCCATGAACATACAAGAAGCCTACAGAACTCCAAATAGACTGGACCAGAAAAGAAATACCTCCCGACACATAATAATCAGAACAACAAATGCTCTAAATAAAGATAGAATACTAAAAGCAGTAAGAGAAAAAGGCCAAGTAACATATAAAGGCAAGCCTATCAGAATTACACCAGATTTTTCACCAGAGACTATGAAAGCCAGAAGATCCTGGACGGATGTTATACAGACACTAAAAGAACACAAATTCCAGCCCAGGCTACTATACCCAGCCAAACTCTCAATTAACATAGATAGAGAAACCAAAGTATTCCACGACAAAACCAAATTCACACATTATCTCTCCATGAATCCAGCCCTTCAAAGGATAATAACAGAAAAAAACCAATACAAGGACAGGAACCACGCCCTAGAAACAACAAGAAGGTAATCCCTCAACAAACCTAAAAGAAGACAGCCACAAGAACAGAATGCCAACTTTAACAACAAAAGTAACAGGAAACAACAATTACTTTTCCTTAATATCTCTTAATATCAATGGACTCAACTCCCCGATAAAAAGACATAGACTAACAAACTGGCTACACAAACAAGACCCAACATTTTGCTGCTTACAGGAAACTCATCTCAGAGAAAAAGATAGACACTATCTCAGAATGAAAGGCTGGAAAACAATTTTCCAAGCAAATGGTATGAAGAAACAAGCTGGAGTAGCCATTCTAATATCTGATAAGATTGACTTCCAACCCAAAGTCATTAAAAAAGACAGGGAGGGACACTTCATACTCATCAAAGGTAAAATCCTCCAAGAGGAACTATCAATCCTGAATATCTATGCTCCAAATACAAAGGCAGCCACATTCATTAAAGAAACTTTAGTAAATCTCAAAGCACACATTGCACCTCATACAATAATAGTGGGAGACTTCAACACACCACTTTCACCAATGGACAGATCATGGAAACAGAAACTAAACAGGGACACAGAGAAACTAAGAGAAATTATGAATCAAATGGATCTGGCAGATATCTACAGAACATTCTATCCTAAAACAAAAGGATATACCTTCTTCTCAGCACCTCATGGCACCTTCTCCAAAATTGACCACATAATTGGTCACAAAACAGGCCTCAACAGATACAAAAATATTGAAATTGTCCCATGCATCCTATCAGATGACCATGGACTAAAGCTGATCTTCAATAAAAAAAATAAATAATAGAAAGCCAACCTTCACGTGGAAACTGAACAACACTCTTCTCAATGATACCTTGCTCAAGGAAGGAATAAAGAAAGAAATTAAGGACTTTTTAGAGTTCAATGAAAATGAAGCCACAACATACCCAAACTTATGGGACGCAATGAAAGCATTTCTAAGAGGAAAACTCATAGCTCTGAGTGCCTCCAAAAAGAAACTAGAGAGAGCACACATTAGCAGCTTGACAACACACCTAAAAGCACTAGAACAAAAGGAAGCAAATTCTCCCAAGAGGAGTAGACGGCAGGAAATAATCAAACTCAGGGGTGAAATCAACCAAGTGGAAACAAGAAAAACTATTCAAAGAATCAACCAATCAAGGAGCTGGTTCTTTGAGAAAATCAACAAGATAGATAAACCCTTAGCCAGACTCACTAGAGGGCACAGGGAAAGCATCCTAATTAACAAAATCAGAAATGAAAAAGGAGACATAACAACAGATCCTGAAGACATCCAAAACACAATCAGATCCTTCTACCAAAGGCTATACTCAACAAAACTGGAGAACCTGGATGAAATGGAGAAGTTCCTAGACAGATACCCGGTACCAAAGTTGAATCAAGATCAGGTTAATGATCTAAACAGCCCTATATCCCCCAAAGAAATAGAAGCAGTCATTAATAGTCTCCCAACTAAAAAAAGCCCAGGACCAGATGGGTTTTGTGCAGATTTCCAGCAGACCTTCAAAGAAGATCTAATCCCAGTTCTTCACAAACTATTCCACAAAATAGAAACAGAAGGTACTCTACCCAACTCATTCTATGAAGCCACAATTACTCTGATACCTAAACCACAAAAAGACCCAACAAAGATAGAAAACTTCAGACCAATATCCCTTATGAATATTGATGCAAAAATCCTCAATAAAGTTCTTGCTAACCGAATCCAAGAACACATCAAAACAATCATCCATCCTGACCAAGTAGGTTTCATCCCAGGGATGCAGGGATGGTTCAATATACAGAAATCCATCAACGTAATCCAGTATATAAACAAACCAAAAACAAAAACCACATGGTCATCTCGTTAGATGCGGAAAAAGCATTTGACAAGATCCAACACCCATTCATGATAAAAGTCTTGGAAAGATCAGGAATTCAAGGCCCATACCTAAACATGATAAAAGCAATCTACAGCAAACCAGTAGCCAACATCAAAGTAAATGGTGAGAAGCTTGAAGCAATCCCTCTAAAATCAGGGACTAGACAAGGCTGTCCACTTTCTCCATACCTATTCAACATTGTACTTGAAGTCCTAGCCAGAGCAATTCGACAACAAAAGGAGATCAAAGGGATACAAATTGGAAAAGGTGAAGTCAAAATATCACTCTTTGCAGATGATATGATAGTATATATAAGTGACCCTAAAAATTCCACCAGAGAACTCCTAAGCCTGATAAACAGCTTCGGTGAAGTAGCTGGATATAAAATTAACTCAAACAAATCAATGGCCTTTCTCTACACAAAGAATAAACAGGCTGAGAAAGAAATTAGGGAAACAACACCCTTCTCAATAGTCACAAATAATATTAAATATCTTGGCGTGACTCTAACTAAGGAAGTGAAAGATCTGTATAATAAAAACTTCAAGTCTCTGAAGAAAGAAATTATAGAAGATCTCAGAAGATGGAAAGATCTCCCATGCTCATGGATTGGCAGGATCAACATTGTAAAAATGGCTATCTTGCCAAAAGCAATCTACAGATTCAATGCAATCCCCATCAAAATTCCAAATCAATTCTTCAACGAATTAGAAAGTGCAATCTGCAAATTCATCTGGAATAACAAAAAACCTAGGATAGCAAAAACTCTTCTCAAGGATAAAAGAACCTCTGGTGGAATCACCATGCTGGACCTAAAGCTCTACTACAGAGCAATTGTGATAAAAACTGCATGGTACTGGTATAGTGACAGACAAATAGACCAATGGAATAGAATTGAAGACCCAGAAATGAACCCACACACCTACGGTCACTTGATCTTCGACAAGGGAGCTAAAAACATCCAGTGGAAGAAAGACAGCATTTTCAACAAATGGTGCTGGCACAACTGGTTGTTAACATGTAGAAGAATGCGAATCGATCCATTCCTATCTCCTTGTACTAAGGTCAAGTCTAAGTGGATCAAGGAACTTCACATAAAACCAGAGACACTGAAACTTATAGAGGAGAAAGTGGGGAAAAGCCTTGAAGATATGGGCACAGGGGAAAAATTCCTGAATAGAACAGTAATGGCTTGTGCTGTAAGATCGAGAATTGACAAGTGGGACCTCATGAAACTACAAAGCTTCTGCAAGGCTAAAGACACCATCAATAAGACAAAAAAAACACCAACAGATTGGGAAAGGATCTTCACCTATCCTAAATCAGATAAGGGACTAATATCCAATATATATAAAGAACTCAAGAAGGTTGACTCTAGAAAGTCAAATAACCCCATTAAAAAATGGGGCTCAGAACTGAACAAAGAATTCTCACCTGAGGAATACCGAATGGCAAAGAAGCACCTGAAAAAATGTTCAACATCCTTAATCATCAGGGAAATGCAAATCAAAACAACACTGAGATTCCACCTCACACCAGTCAGAATGGCTAAGATCAAAAATTCAGGTGACAGCAGATGCTGGCGAGGATGTGGAGAAAGAGGAACACTCCTCCATTGTTGGTGGGATTGCAAGCTTGTACAACCACTCTGGAAATCAGTCTGGCGGTTCCTCAGAAAATTGGACATAGTACTACCGGAGGATCCAGCAATACCTCTCCTGGGCATATATCCAGAAGATGTCCCAACCGGTAAAAAGGACACATGCTCCACTATGTTCATAGCAGCCCTATTTATAATAGCCAGAAGCTGGAAAGAACCCAGATGTCCCTCAACAGAGGAATGGATACAGAAATTATGGTACATTTACACAATGGAGTACTACTCAGCTATTAAAAAGAATGAATTTATGAAATTCCTAGCCAAATGGATGGACCTGGAGGGCATCATCTTGAGTGAAGTAACACAATCACAAAAGAACTCACACAATATGTATTCACTGATAAGTGGATATTAGCCCAAAACTTAGGATACCCAAGATATAAAATACAATTTGCTAAACGCATGAAACTCAAGAAGAATGAAGACCAAAGTGTGGACACTGTGCACCTTCTTAGAATTGAGAACAAAACACCCAGGGAAGGAGTTACAGAGACAAAGTTCGTAGCTGTGATGAAAGGATGGACCATTTAGAGACTGCCGTATCCAGGGATCCATCCCATAATCAGCTTCTAAACGCTGACACCATTGCATACACTAGCAAGATTTTGCTGAAAGGACCCAAATATAGCTGTCTCTTGTGAGACGATGCCGGGGCCTAGCAAACACAGGAGTGGATGTTCACAGTCAGCTATTGGATGTATCACAGGGCTCCCAATGGAGAAGCTAGAGAAAGTACCCAAGGAGCTAAAGGGATCTGCAACCCTATTGTTGGAACAACATGATGTACTAACCAGAACCCCGGAGCTCTTGTCTCTAGCTGCATATGTATCGAAAGATGGCCTAGTCGGCCATCAATGGAAAGAGAGGCCCATTGGACTTGCAAACTTTATATGCCCCAATATAGGGGAATGCCAGGGCCAAAAGAATGGGAATGGGTGGGTAGGGAAGTGGGGGGCGCTATGGGGGACTTTTGGGATAGCATTGGAAATGTAATTGAGGAAAATATGTAATAAAAATATTAAAAATCAAAAAAAAAAAAGAACCATTTCAAACAGGAGATGCTCACAGTGCCCAGCATTGCCTAAACTGGGGCCTCACATGAACTAAAACAGAGTTCTTAGCTACAGATAAGAGCAACATACTTGCCATCAAATCATTACAGTGGATGCTACTAGTAAACTGAATTAGCCATCACTAAATATTTTTAAAATGAAAAAGAAGCAGCATATTGGTGTGATATATTTAGAGAACGACTGTGTCTTGAATTTCCAACATTTTTATGTGGCAAATAGAAAGCTTTAGTTTTGTTTCACAAAAAACAAAAATAAAATCAACAAAACCAAAAACCAAAAAAAAAAAAAAAAAAAAAGTAGTAAACAGGGGCTGGTGAGATGGCTCAGTGGGTAAGAGCACCCGACTGCTCTTCCGAAGGTCCAGAGTTCAAATCCCAGCAACCACATGGTGGCTCACAACCATCCGTAACGAGATCTGGCACCCTCTTCTGGAGTGTCTGAGGACAGCTACAGTGTACTTACATATAATAAATAAATAAATCTTAAAAAAAAAAAGTAGTAAACAGAAACAATCAATTAAATGCCACACATTTGAGATTGAACAGACAAGGGCTTTTACAGTTACTAAACATGTATTAAGGTATAAAGAAAGTGTGGTACTGAGAAACAAGGGGTATCAGAAGAGATATCAAAGGAGAAAAGAACATTCCAATCTTCTCCAGTTATTAAAATGTAATATACATTAGTCCCTTTCCTAAAGAATTAATTCAATTAGGCCCGTCAATTGCCTAGAAAAACAGCCCCACAGGAAGCTGCCCCAGAAAGTTCAAGAACCATATAAAGTTCTTTTTTTAATGAAAATCTGAGCAGCAGCCACTCTCAGGAGTGCTCCACTCTCTGAATCCTATTTTCTAGACCACACTCTGTAATAAAGTCTCCCTTCTCCACTGAAAACTACAACTAAATAGAAATTTAGAAGTGAATGTCTTCAATTTAGAAATAGAGTTAGAAGAAATTTGGAAATTAAGTGACAGTGGCAGATACTTCCCTAACTATATGGAGATATTAACTCACCAGTAAACATGTCAGAAGAAATGAAATTCTAATGAGTCAAGTACACATTCATCTGCACATACATTTACACGCACGCATTCACACACACTCACACAATGCAACATACATACACATGCATGTATATATATACACATACAAATATACATATGCACACACACACATGCTCACACACACATATACACACATGCTCACACACATGCACACACACACTGCAACATACATACACATGCATGTACACATATACATATACAAATATACATATGCACACACACATGCTCACACACACATACACAAAAATGCACACACACATGCACACACATACACACACTCACACACATAGCTACATAATAGCTGCACTGATAAATAGCAAACAAATTTCTAAGAGGGGGAGAGGAGACATTAAGATACAAACAGCAAGAGCAGACATGGATGCTAACTTTCCCCATTACTGTGTACAGTGCAATAGTGACCAAGCCAGCTACCATGTCAGAAAGAAAAAGAAGTGAAATTCATATGTGTTACAAAGGTAACACAAGGAAAACATAAAAGGGAAAAAATCTGAATGTAAACGTATCTACAGATAACTCTATTGTTTAGCAAATTATATATATAAAGTAGCTACTAGAATAGTCTCAATATAGTAAGAAAATATGTAAAAGTCAATTGTATATACATTGGCAGCACACACTGTGAGGTTTCATTTTAGATTAGAAAGTATAAGAATAAACTGATTTCAAAATATGAAAGTGTGCACACTGTAAATTATAGAACATTGCTGAGATAATTGATAAAAGTATGTAAATATGAACATCTATATAAATAGAGCTACATCATGACCATGGATTAACACTGAGGCATATTGTTTCTCCAAAGTTATCCAAAAATACAGTGCAATTCTGAACAAAACTCTCATAAATAGACTTTTTAAAGATAATACTTGACAAATTGATCAAAATTCAAAATTTATATTTAAAAAAAATCAGCTAAGTGGTAGTGACCCATGTCTTTAATCCCATCACACAGGAGATAGAGGCATGTGGATCTCTGAGTTCAAGGCCAGCCAAGACTACAGAATGGGTTCCAGGACATCCAGGTCTGCCTAGAGAAACTTGTTTCAAAAAAGTAAAATAAAAATAAAAAGGAATAACTAAAAACATAATAATAAATCTGTAAGAATCACACTATTAAACATGAAGGCTTTTATAAAACCAAAATAACTAAAACAGTAAAGATTTTTTTAAAAAAGAGGAATATAGAAAAGAGACAATAGAACAGAATAGCTCAGAAATATGGCAATATTTTATATTTATGTGTTTATGTATGGACATATATTCAATTTTTTACCAAAGTGCTAAAGCTATTCAGTAAAGAAAGTTTTACCACATACAATCTGGAGAAACTTGTGATGCAATGAAAATTTAAACTCGCTTCCCACTTCATATGAGACATTGATATGAGAGCTAAAAAAGCAAAGCTAATTTTGTGGCATCAAAGATAACTTGAAGGCATCTGCCAGCAAGCACAGGCTGGCATCTTCATAATCTTGGCAAAGATTTGTTTTTAGAAAGGATATCTATCAGATGCGGAAAACCAAAAGAAGAAACTTCACAAAACAGAGCATCTCAAGATTAGAGTTTCTACTAGCAAAAGGTAAGAGGCACTGGAAAATGAGAGATCATGCCAGGATGTGCTTTAAACTCTACAAAAAAACAAACAAGAGTCAAAGTTATTAAAAATTGTAAGTATAAAACAAAGCCCTGAAAAGTGATCAGCAGAACTGACCACAGATAAAGCTCCATCAAATTAGAGCACGTTCCCCCTCCCCTCCAACTAAGGTCACTAACATAAAGGGAGGGGTGGTGACAACTGCTGGTGGGAACATGGATTCATGGCATTGCTGCTGGTGAAGAGGCACATCAGAAAAGTTTGGTAGTTTCCCACTCAACACCTCTGAGTCATGCAATCTGCCTGCCTACATAAGAGTACACACATGCAGAAGTCACTTGCATAAGGAAGTCCATATTAGTTTTATCCATTACATCCTAAAATGAAAATTAAAATGGATAAACAAATTGTGATACGATCCTATAAAAGGAAACACAGGAATAACTATGAAATATTAATACCAGCAGCCATGTAGTTGAATTGCAAACTATTAAGAAAGGGAAGCCAAGTACACACAGAGTGCTGTATAACTCCATTAGCAAAAAATTCAAACAACCAAATGTGATGTTCATATTGGAAACCAGAAGAGTCATTGCCTATGGGAGGAAGTAAGAGTGAGTCAAGACTTGGTAGCAGTGTTTTACATTGCAGCTGGGATGCTTTAGTGTGTACACCCAGTAGCAGTCCACGGATTTTTTTTTTCACTTTTAAGATAAAAAATTCAGGTGACAGCAGATGCTGGTGAGGATGTGGTGAAAGAGGAACACTCCTCCATTGCTGGTGGGATTGCAAGCTTGTACAGCCACTCTGGATATCAGTCTAGGGTTTCTCAGAAAATTGGACATAGTACTACCAGAAGGTCCAGCAATACCTCTCCTGGGCATATACCCAGAAGATGCTCCAATATGTAATAAGGACACATGCTCCACTATGTTCATAGCAGCCTTATTTACAATAGCCAGAAGCTGGAAAGAACCCAGATGTCCTTCAACAGACAAATGGATACAGAAAATTTGGTACATTTACACAATGGAGTACTACTCTGCTATTAAAAACAACGAATTTATGTAATTCATAGGCAAATGGATGGATCTGGATGATATCATCCTGAGTGAGGTAACCCAACCACAAAGAACTCACATGATATGCACTCACTGATAAGTGGATATTAGCTCAGAAACTTAGAATACCCAAGTTACAATTTGCAAAACACATGAAACTCAAGAAGAAGGAAGACCAAAGTGTGGATACTTCATTCCTCCTTAGAATGGGGAACAAAATACCCGTGGAAGGAGTTACAGAGACAACGTTTGGAACTTAGACAGAAGGAAGGACCATCCAGACACTAAACAGCCACCAAACCCAGACAGTATTGCATATGCATGCAAGATTTTGCTGACAGAACCCTGATATAGCTGTCTCCTGTGAGGCCATGCCAGTGCCTACCAAATACAGAAGTGGATGCTCACAGTAATCTATTGGATGGAACACAGGGCCCCCAATGGAGGATCTAGAGAAAGTACCCAAGGAGCTGAAGGGGTCTGCAACCCTATAGGTAGAACAACGATATGAACTAACCAGAACCCCCAGAGCTCATGTCTCTAGTTGCATATGTAGCAGAAGATGGCCTAGTTGGCCATTATTGGGAGGAGAGGCCCTTGGTCTTGCAAAAATTATATGCCCCAGTACAGGGGAATGCCAGGGCCAGAAAGCAGGAGTGGGTAGGTTGGGGAGCAGGGTGGGGAGAGGGTATAGGGGAATTTCGGGATAGCATTTGAAATGAAAATGAAGAAAATATCTAATAAAAATTGTTTTTGGAAAGGAGAAGGAATAAGTTTTGTTTGTTTGTAGAGGGTGCAAGGAAATTTGGTGAGCATTGCTGAGGAAAGCCTGAGTCCACAGTGTAGATGAAGAGATGCTGGAGATGCAGGGATATTGGCGAGGTGGGAGCTGTCCTGTTCGTGTAGCATCTAAGTTGGTTTTAGAGTACTGAGGATAGTTGAACCAAGCCTATTTTTTTCACTTTAACAAAATAATTTCCTTCTTTTCAATACATTGGCCAGGCTATTATTTTGACATACGATTATGAAGAGTTTTCCTGACAGTCTAGCAGTCACTTAACAGATGTTGATTGCACACTAGTGTTGTCAGCACACCTTTATAAAAAGAGAAATGCACATACGTCATCCAAAGGGACATTGTGGTTACAGTTCGGAAGGAAACCCTTAAAATGGAGTTAGTTATCTAAGTATAAGTTGTTTATATTACAGACAGCAAGAGAAAATAGCTCCTGAGATCTGGGCACTGAGGATTTCATAGAAGAGGGAATCGTTAGGTGTCCAATCATCTAGCAAGAGCATGCATAAATAGAGGAAAAGTTAAGAATCTTATCAGGGTGAGTAATAAACACAACCAGTAAGAAAAATATTGCCATGCAAAACAGAGCACAGTGCAGCAACATAGAAGATAAGCAGACAACCAGCAAGTATTGTAAGGAACTCAGAAAAGGAAAGCCATCCTGTAGTGGCATCAGGGGAGAATGGAAAGGAAAGTCTAGAACAGTCCAGTGAGACTTTGCCTCTGGGAAAGCTCTTGATGCAGGGAGACAATCTTCACATAACTAAGCCATTCAGTACTTTCTGAAACTGACTTAGTAACAGGAGTCATTGTAAGCTCCATAGAAGGCAAGACGTATTCCACATCTTGTCTTGACCAGCAGCACTCTGGAGGCCCAGTGTCTGCTAGCCTTCTTGTATCTGATGGCATGGGTAACAGCTCTGCCATGGGCCTGCTTACTTCTAGTATTCACCTCAGGGCTTGGAAATTGATTTTGAAAGGCCTTTAGACATAGAAAGTAAAACTAACGGCAAGGAGGATAAAACACTGTTGTGTGTTGTATTGTTGATCTAAATAAAAAATATCATTGGTAGAAGTTTTACTTTGGTTGATAAGGATTCTGGTAACACTTGGGTCTCCTTAGGAAAGAAACACTTAACTAAAACATTTAATTTTTAGGCAAATACTGTAATATTTCACTCTTAGTTATATGAAAACTAGATGAGATGTTGAGAATCTATATAGATTATTCAAATTTTGTTCCTTATAGACTAACTCAAATATTCCTACCACCTTAAAATTATATATGATGCACCTACCACATAAATTATAATGTTTAATGTTTTGAAAATTGATTATAGGTATTTTTAAGTTTCCATAAAGTATTTCTTATATTTGTCATTGTGAATTATATGTAATTCTAATAGAAAAAAAAATTGTTTTTGGAAAAAAAAGAACATATCATATGTAGACTATGTACTCTGTTTATTTACATTTAAGAGGTTCATGAGACTGGGCATTTGTTGTCAGCACCAGTGAAAACAATACAAAGGACAGAAGGCGGTCTGTTAGTGTATACGGACACAATTTCTGGTTCCAATCCTAGCTCTCACCATCTTTAAAATCATGATCAAAAACCCAAATCGAATTACTCTTCTGTCTCAACTCAGAGTGTGGGAATGAAGAGAGCACAGGTCTCATGGAATTCTGGTTAATGTCTGCCAATCACTTTTTGTCGAGAATGTACAAGGAACAATGGTGGCAAATTGTTTGTTTTTTAAGGATTTTATCTCTAACATTTTTTAATTTCAAATGTTATCCCCTTTCCTAGTTTCCCCTCCAAAAATCCCCTATCCCCTCCCCCTCCCACTGCTCCTCAACCCACCCACTCCCGCTTCCTGGCCCAGGCATTCCCCGATACTGGGGCATAGAGCCTTCACAGGACCAAAGACCTCTCCTCCCATTGCTGACCTACTAGGCCATCCTCTGCTACATATATAGCTAGAGCCACAAGTTCCACCATGTGTTTTCTTTGATTGGTGGTATAGTTCCAGGGAGCTCTGGGGGTGCTGGTTAGTTCATATTGATGTTCCTTCTATGGGGCTTCAGTCCTCTTCAGCACCCTGGGTATTTCTCTGGCTCCTTCACTGGGGAACTTGTGCTCTGTCCAATGGATGACTGTGAGCATCCACTTCTGTATTTGCCAGGCACTGGCAGAACCTCACAGGAGATGGCTATATCAGGCTCCTGTCAGTAGGCTCTTGTAGGCATCTGCCTAGTGTCTGGGTTTGGTGGTTGTTTATGGGGTGGATCCCCAAGTGGGGCAGTCTCTAGATGGTTGTTCCTTAAGGCAAAGCTCTGAATTTTGTCTCTGAAACTTGTCCCAGGGGTATTTTGTTCCTCATTCTAAGAAGGAACAAAGTATCCACACTTTGGTCTTCCTTCTTGAGTTTCATGTATTTTGCAAATTGCATCTTTGGTAGTCTTAAGTTTCTGTGCTAATATCCACTTATCAGTGAGTGCATTGCATGAGTGTTCTTTGTGATTGGGTTACCTCACTCAGGATGATATCCTCCAGATGCATCAATTTGCCTAAGAATTTCATAAATTCATTGTTTTTTCATTGCTGAGTGGTACTCCATTGTGTAAATGTACCACATATTCTGTATCCATTTCTCTGTTGAGGGACATCTGGGTTCTTTCCAGCTTCTGGCTATTGTAAATAAGGCTTCTATGAACATAGTAGAACATGTGTCCTTATTACATATTGGAGCATCTTCTGGGTATATGCCCAGGAGAGGTATTGCTAGATCTTCTGACAGTACTATGTCCAATATTCTGAGAAACCCTAGATTGATTTCCAGAGGGGTTGTACAAGCATGCAATACCTCCAACAATGGAGGAGTGTTTCTCTTTCTCCACATCCTTGCCAGCATCTGCTGTCACCTGAATTTTTGATCTCAGCCATTTTGACTGGTGTGAGGTAGAATCTCAGGGTTGTTTTGATTTGCATTTCCCTGATGATTAAGGATGTTGAACATGTTTTCAGGTTCTTCTCAGCCATTCAGTATTTCTCAGTTGAGAATTCTTTATTTAGTTCTGAACCCCATTTTTAATAGGGTTATTTCATTTTCTGGAGTCCAGCTTCTTGAGATATATAATATATATCTTGAGCTTCTTGAGATATATAATATATATAATATATATAATATTAGTCCCCTATCTTACTTAGGATTGGTAAACATCTTTTCCCAATCTGTTGGTGGCCTTTTTGTCTTATTGACAGTGTCTTTTGCCTTACAGAATCTTTGCAATTTTATGAGGTCCCATTTGTCAATTCTCGATCTTAGAGCACAAGCCATTGATGTTCTGTTCAGGAATTTTTTCCCCTGTGCCTATATCTTCCAGGCTTTTCCCCACTTTGTATCCACCCAGCAGCCGGATATAAAATTAACTCAAATCAGTGGCTTTTCTCTACACAAAGGATAAACATGCTGAGAAAGAAATTAGGGAAACAACACCCTTCACAATAGTTACAAATAATAAAAAATACCTTGGTGTGAACTTAACTAAGGAAGTGAAATATATGTATGATAAGAACTTCAAGTCTCTGAAGAGAAAAATCAAAGAAGATCTCAGAAGATGGAAAGATCTCCCATGCTCATGGATCGGCAGGATCAATATAGTAAAAATGGCTATCTTGCCAAAAGCAATCTACATATTCAATGCAATCCCCATCAAAATTCCAAATCAATTCTTCACAGAGTTAGAAAGGGCAATTCCAAAATTCATCTGGAATAAAACAAACAAACAAAAACAAAACAAAACAAAAAAACCCTAGGATAGCAAAAAACTATTCTCAACAATAAACCTCTTGGGGAATTACAATGCCTGACCTCAAGCTGTACTACAGAGCAATTGTGATTAAAAACAAACAAAAAAAAAAAACAAAAAAAACAAAAAACTGCATGGTAATGGTACAGCAACAGACAGACAGATTGATGGAATAGAATTGAAGACCCAGAAATGAACCCACACACCTATTGTCACTTGATCTTTGGCAAGGGAGCTAAAACCATCCAGTAGAAAAAAGACAGCATTTTCAACAAATGGTCCTGGCTCAATTGGCACTTATCATGTAGAAGAATGCGAATTGACCCATTCTTATCTCTTTGTACAAAATTCAAGTCTAAGTGAAGCACATAACTCCACTTAAAACCAGAGACATTGAAACTGATAGAGGAGAAAGTGGGCAGCTTTCTCTAGTCCCTGATTTTAGTGGGATTGCACCAAGTTTCTCTCCATTTAGTTTAATGTTGGCTACTGGTTTGCTGTATATTGCTTTTATTATGTTTAGGTACGGGCCTTGAATTCCTGATTTTTCCAAGACTTTTATCATGAATGGGTGTTGGATTTTCTCAAATGTTTCTCAGCATCTAAGGAGATGATAAGGTGGTTTTTAATTTGAGTGAGTTTATATAGTAGATTACATTGATGGATCTCCATATATTAAACCATCCCTGCATCCCTGGGATGAAGCCTACTTGATCATGATGGATGATTGTTTTGGTGTGTTCTTGGATTCGGTTAATGAGAATTTTATAGAGTTTTTTTTTTACTTGATATTCATAAGGAAAATTGGTCTGAAGTTCTCTTTCTTTGGTCTTTTTATGGTTTATGTATCAGAGTAATTGTGGCTTCATAGAATGAATTGAGTAGAGTACCTTTTGTTTCTAATTTTTGGAATAGTTTTAGGAGAATTGGAATTGGGTCTTCTTTGAAGGTCTGATAGAACTCTGCACTAAACCCATCTGGTCCTGGGCTTTTTTTTTTTTTTTTTTTTTTTTTTTTTTTTTTGGTTGGGAGACTATTAATGACTGCTTCTATTTCTTTAGGGGATATGGGGCTGTTTAGATCATTAACCTGATCCTGATTTAACTTTGGTACCTAGTATCTGTCTAGAAAATTGTCCATTTCATCCAGGTTTTCCAGATTTGTTGAGTATAGCCTTTTGTAGTAGGATCTGATGATGCTTTGGATTTCCTCAGGTTCTGTTGTTATGTCTCCTTTTTCATTTCTGATTTTGTTAATTTGTATACTGTCCCCCACCCTCCAGTTAGTCTGGCTAAGTGTTTATCTATCTTGTTAATTTTCTCAAAGAACCAGCTCCTGATTTGGTTGATTTTTTTTTATAATTCATTTTGTTTCTCCTTGCTTGATATCAGCCCTATGTTTGATTATTTCCTGACATCTACTCTTCTTGGGTGAATTTTCTTCCTTTTGTTCTAGAGCTTTTAGGTGTGCTGTCAAGCTGCTAGTGTATGCTCTTTCTAGTTTCTTTTTGGAGGCACTCAGAGCTATGAGTTTTCCTCTTAGGAATGCTTTCATTGTGTTCCATAAGTTTGGGTATGTTGTGCCTTCATTTTCATTAAACTCTAAATGTCTTTTATCTCTTTCTTTATTTCTTCCTTGACCAAGTTATCATTGAGTAGAGTCTTGTTCAACTTCCACGTGAATGTTGGCTTTCTATTATTTATGTTGTTAATGAAGACCAGCCTTAGTCCGTGGTGATATGATAGGATGCATGGGATTATTTCAATATTTTTGTATCTGTTGGAGCCTGTTTTATGACCAGTTGTATGGTCAATTTTGGAAAAGGTACTATGAGGTGCTGAGAAGTTATATCCTTTTATTTTAGGGTAAAATGTTCCATAGATATCTGTTAAATCCATTTGTTTCATAACTTCTGTTAGTTTCAATGTGTCTCTCTTTACTTTCTGTTTCCAGAACCTTCCAATTATGAGAGTGGAGTGTTAAAGTCTCCCACTATTATTGTGTGAGGAGCAATGTGTGCTTTGAGCTTTGCTAAAGTTTCCTTAATGAATGTGGATGCCCTTGCATTTGGAGCATAGATATTCAGAATTGAGAGTTCATCTTGAAAGATTGTACCTTTGATTAGTATGAAGCACCCCTCGTCTTTTTTGATAACTTTGGGTTGGAAGTCGATTTTATTCGATATTAGAATGACTACTCCAGCTTGTTTCTTAGGACTATTTGCTTTGAAAATGGTTTTCCAGCCTTTCACTCTGAGGTAGTGTCTGTCTTTGTCCCTGAGGTGGGTTTCCTATATGCAGCAAAATGTTGGGTCCTGTATACGTAGCCAGTCTGTTAGTCTATGTCTTTTTATTGGGGAATTGAGTCCATTGATATTGAGAGATATTAAGGAAAAGTAATTATTGCTTCCTGTTATTTTTGTTGTTAGAGTTGGGATTCTGTTCTTGCAGCTGTCTTCTTTTGGGCTTTTTGAAGTATTTCTTTCTTGCTTTTTCTAGAGCATAATTTCTGTCCTTGTGTTAGAGTTTTCCCTTTATTATCCTTTGAAGGTCTGGATTCGTGGAAAGATACTGTGTGAATTTGGTTTTGTCATGGAATACTTTGGTTTCTCCATCTATGGTAATTGAGAGTTTTGCTGGGTATAGTAGCCTGGGCTGGCATTTGTGTTCTCTTAGTGTCTGTATAACATCTGTCCAGGATTTTCTGGCTTTCATAGTTTCTGTTGAGAAGTCTGGTGTGATTCTAATAGGTCTGTCTTTATATGTTACTTGACCTTTTTCCCTTACTGCTTTTAATATTCTATCCTTATTTAGTGTGTTTGTTGTTCCGATTATTATGTGTCAGGAGGAATTTCTTTTCTGGTCCAGTCTATTTGGAGTCCTGTAGGCTTCTTGTATGTTCATGGGCATCTCTTTCTTTATGTTAGGGAAGTTTTCTTCTATAATTTTGTTGAAGATATTTGCTGGCCCTTTAAGTTGAAAATCTTCATTCTCATCAACTCCTATTATCCGTAGGTTTGATCTTCTCATTGTGTTCTGGATTTCCTGGATGTTTTGAGTTAGGATATTTTTGCATTTTGCATTTTACATGTTCTTTGATTGTTGTGTCCATGTTTTCTATGGAATCTTCTGCACCTGGGATCCTCTCTTCCATCTCTTCTATTTTGTTGCTGATGCTTGCATCTTTGACTCTTGGTCTCTTCCCTAGGTTTTCTATCTCCAGAGTTGTCTCCCTTTGGCTTTTCTTTATTGTTTCTACATCCATTTTTAGATCTTGGATGGTTTTGTTCAATTCCATCACCTGTTTGGTTGTGTTTTCCTGTAATTATTTAAGGGATTTTTGTGTTTCCTCTTTAAGGACTTTTACCTGTTTAGCAGTGTTCTCCTGTATTTCTTCAAGTGAATTATTAATGCCCTTCTTAAAATCCCCTACCAGCATGATGAGATGTAATTTTATATCTGAGTCTTGCTTTTCGGGTGTGTTGGGGTATCCAGGACTTACTGTGGTGGGTATACTGGGTTCTGATGATGCTGAGTGGTCTTGGTTTCTGTTAGTAACATTCTTAAGTTTGCCTTTTGCCATCTGGTAATCTCTGGTGTTAGATGTTCTAGCTGTCTCTGGCTGGAGCTTGATCCTCCTGTGATTCTTTTTGCCTCTGTCAGCACTCCTGGGAGTCCAACTCTCTCCTGAGTCCCAGTGGTCAGAACACTCTCTGCAGGCAAGCTCTCCTCTTGCTGGGAAGGTGCCCAGAAGTCTGGAGCTGAGCTCCACCTCCTGAGTCCTGGGGTCAGAGCCCTCCCTGGAGGCCAACTCTCCTCTGGCAAGGAAGGTGCCCAGGAGTCTGTGTCTCAGCTCTGCCTCCTGGCTGAGGGTGTGTGTGTGTGTGTGTGTGTGTGTGTGTGTGTGTGTGTATTATATTTATTTGAGTTTTTATACATATACTATCTGTGTGCTTGTGTGTATTTGTGTGTTTGTGGAAGCATGCAGACACCAGAGGTCAGAGGTTAATATCTGTGTCTTAACCAGTTACTTCTCTCTATTAAATTTTAAGATAGGATCTGGCAAATGACCCTAAAGCTCACTGGTTTATCTACCCTGGCTGGCAGCAAGCCTGAGGGATTCCTTGTCTCTCCTTTCCTGGTGCCGAGATCACAGATGTGCATCGTTTGCCTGCCTTTCTAGAGGGGTCCTACAGACCTGAAAGCACATCCTCGTCCTTACAAGTGAGCATATTATTGGCTGAGAAATCTTCATAATTCTTTTTCTTTACTTTTCGTACTTGGAGACAGATTAGCTTTGAACTCTGTGTCTTCCTGCCTCATCCTCCAGAGTGCCATGATCATACGGGGCTTTGTGGGTTTGCTGTAGTTGTTCACAGAGGTATTCCAAGTAGCTAGGACCATAGCTGGCATGTGCTCACTATTACATATGCTGACTACATGATTAAAAGAAGTGAGTAAATGGGGGACTTTTTTTTTAAGACCAAAGATTGTCAGGAGAGACAGTTTTAATTTTGGCCTAGTCACACCTCAATAGGGCTCTATAGCTCATTGATAAAGCATTTTTTTTCTTTTTCCTTTTTCTTCTTTTTTATTAGATATGAAAAACAGACATTTCAAATGCTACATTTCAAATGCTATCCTGAAAGTTCCCTATACCCCCGACCCTGCTCCCCTACCCACCCACTCCCACTTCTTGGCCCTGGTGTTCCCCTGTACTGGGGCATATAAAGTTTGCAATACCAAGGGGCCTCTCTTCCCAATGATGGCAGACTAGGCCATCTTCTGCTACAAATGCAGCTAGAGACACGAGCTCTGGGGGTACTGGTTATTTTTTAGTTTTTTTTTTTTTTAAATCTATAGATACAGTCTGCAGAATGTCCACATTGATATTACAGGTATAAGAGGAACATACAGAAGCAATGTAAGTTAGCAAGCAGACACTGGAGAACATTTCTTCCTGACCATTAACCTTTTGTATATACTATTGTTTTCATGAATTCTTCTTGATAAGTCTTTTGAAAATTAAGATATGTGTCCAGTTTTTGAAGCTACATGAGTCACTAACAGAAAATACATACTGAGTTCTGGGAGACAGGGATGTCTACAAACAAAATAAGCAAGGAAGAGCCCCACTTTCTGAGGAATTCTGAGGAAACCTTGTAAGTCTGATTATTTTCAGTAGCTTCCTGGATAGTTACATTTCTAGACTTTTGTCACCTTTCAGAGTTATTTATGTTATTCAATCTGTAGACACTCACAGGCTGTGAGACATAGGTATGGTGAGAATTGTGGCTTTGACAATGGTTACTTGCTTTGTGCACAGTAACATTACAAATGCATTAAATTCAGAAGCCCAGCATAAATCACAACTATAAATTTCCTTGGCCAGAAAAAATAAAAAAGAGACAGAAGCATTTCTTTATTTCCCTTTACCTTTTTAAAATATTTAATCTTTATAATAGTGAAGAAATAATTGTTTTTTAAAGCAAACATGTGGAAATCATTTATGCAGACAATCATGTAATGCTGGCAATGTAATCTTATTTTTTTTTCAGGTCAAAGAATTTTAATTTCTCTAGGATAGTTTCTTATTTTTTAACCCATGGAAATTAAAAGTAAATACTATGTCACCAAAATATCTGTGTAAAGCCTAAACTTCAGAACAGGAAACTCCAAAGTTTCTGCAGCCTTATTATGTGGGCTTTAGCCTGAATATAATTTTTCTATTGTTTTTTCAATTATTGAATTTATATAGTCAATGCAATTCTGTTTATGTGTAATCTTATTTTTTTAAAAAAAGAAAAGAAATGTAGTTGGTTTATTCATATAAAGTAATTGAGAAAAATCAAGATAAGAAAAATTGAGCCTCCTTTAGATCTGAAGACAATGTGTTTGCTTAGCCATCTTCCCCTGCACTGCCAGTGGATACATGGGGCGGGGGGGGGGGGAGACATTGTAACCATGAATCCACACAGCAATAGCTGGTACTTAGTGAGTACTCTTTCTCTATCAGGTCGTCAGAAACCTATGGTGTTATCTCAGAATGAGGTGACATTTATCTCATCTCATTCACATATCAATAAACTGAATGAGAGATGCATAGACCTTGTGGTTTTCAAGGACCAGTAAATGGTAAAGAAATCTGAACCTGTAATTCTGCAACCTTGAATGTCCCTTCTCTGGATTGATCCACCTGGCAATCAGTAGCTACACACTGACAACAATTTCTGCCCATAAAGTTCGGTTTAGAGTCGCCCGCCCAGCAGGCAGAACATGCCCCTCCCACGTATATACTACCACAGCTTTTCAAATGCAAGTTTATACTTGTTCTGATTCTTGCCCTTAAGATTACCAGGTTTGGGGGGTTTTGTTTTTTTGTTGTTGTTGTTTTCGGTTTTTCTTTTTTCTTGTGATCATTGTGCTAAAGAGATCTGAGAGTTGGCTAAATCATGAGAAAATAGAAACCACATATACAGTACAAACCTGAATGTGATGTATTTTTCTTACATGTTATCAGTGTTAATATAATATCTCATTTCTGATCTGCTGTGATTATAAAGATATAGAGGATAATACTGAGTCAGGACAAATATAAGAGAAAATAAGCAGAATTAAGTACCTTTAACATTCATTAATTCATTCATTGCAATTGTGATGGAAGAACGTTCAAGTTAGATGCATATATTCTAGTGAACTAGCCCCAACATAGGCTATGCTTGGGTCCAAAAGTGGACATGGAAATGGCTTTTGGCATTGGTGACAGCGATGGAGATGAAGACAGAGATGAAGTACAAAGACAGAGATGATGATGGAGGTGAGATTAGAAACTGTGGTCTTTGGATGAAAAATGTTCACCATAAGCCCGTGTATTTGAATACTTGGTTGCTAGTTTGTGGCTGTATTTGGGGAGATTATGGGATCTTTAGGAGGTGGAACCTTGCTTGAGAAGTGTGTCAGTGGGAAAGGGCTTAGGGAATCTACCACTCTGCCCCACTTCCAGTTCACTCTCTCCTTCCTTCTTACAGTTTTGATGTGATCTCTTAGCTTCTGCTCTGGCTGCCTGCTGCCATCACAAAGTGGCTGAGAACCACTGTTATAAATAATCTTGCCCCAACTGAAAAATAAGTTTTTTACTTGTCCAGCCTACTTACCTGACTAAAATAGAGCCTGCATGAAGAATCTGATTATTTTGTTTCCTTTTCATCATCAGTGTCTGGACAATGACCTAACATAGAGTAGACATAGATTCTGGCTGGAGAGATGAATGAATCAATGATGAAATAAATACTTTGTAAGTCTTGTGCTGTTCCTCAGGGCAGGTGTACATGATAAAAGATACTGCTGTTCTTTTTGATAATCCTGCAGTCCATCAAGTATGAGAGATAAATAAAGAAACAGAAAGTCGCATATTTGATATGAAAGTTGCAGAGACTCAACGAGTGCCTTTGGGATGCTACCATCCTCACACAGCCACAAGAAGGGAGACAGGGCACACTGGACAATGTAAAAGCATCTAAGTGGATACCTGAGCACTATAGCATATCTAGCTAAGTAGGGAGTGTGTCCAGGTGAAGGGAAACAAGAAAAGAGGAAGAGGAGGGGATACACAAATAAAAGAGGAAAGTAGCACAGAGGAGACTAGTAATCTTTACATTTTAGCTTTGAGAAAATGGAAACTCCAAATACATCCATTTGCCCAAGAATTTCATAAATTCTTGGGCAAATGGATGTATCTGGAGGATATGATCCTTAGTGAGGTAACCCAATCACAAAAGAAGCTATTAGATATGTACTCACTGATAAGTGGATATTAGCCCAGAAACTTAGATTACCCAAGATACAATTTGCAAAACACAAGAAAATCAAGAAGAGGGAAGACCAACATGTGGATACTTCATTCCTCCTTAGAATAGAGAACAAAATACCCATGAAAGGAGATATAGACACAAAGTTTGGAGCTAAGATGAAAGGATGGACTACCCCACCCAGGGATCCATCCAACAATCAGTCACCAAACCCAGACCCTATTGCATATGCCAGCAAGATTTTGCTGAAGGGACCCTGATATAGCTGTCTTGTATGAGGCTATGCCAGTGCCTGGCAAATACAGAAATGGATGCTCACAGTCATCTATAGGATAGAACACAGGGCCCTCAATGGAGAAGCTATAGAAAGCATCCAAGGAGCTGAAGGGGTCTGCAACCCTATAGGTGGAACAACAATATGAACTAACCAGTTCCTCCAGAGCTTGTGTCTCTAGCTGCATATGTAGCAGAAGATGGCCTAGTTGGCCATCACTGGGAAGAGAGGCCCCTTGGTATTGCAAACTTTATATGCCCCAGTACAGGGAAATGCCAGGGCCAAGAAGTGGGAGTGGGTGGGTAGGGGAGCAGGTCAGGGTGGGGGAAGGTTATAGGGAACTTTCGGGATAGCATTTGAAATGTAAATAAAGAAAATATCTAATAAAAAAAAGTTTTTTAAATTAAAAAAAGAGAAAAGAAAGAAAGAAAGAATTAATGGATTAGTTAGGGAAGCAGAAACCGGCCTGAGTAGGGCCACAGGCCTCATCCGGCCGGATCAGCGCTGGGGTAGCAGGAGCGCAGGGTTGCCTGACACCCGCCAGCTACCCACGACCCCCGCCGCAGGATTTTGGGACTGCTGGTGAGTGGAACACAGCTTCTGCTCCAGTCCAATCACGCGGGACCTGAGACTGCTCTGGTTGGGGAGAGAGAAATCCGGCCTACATAGGGCCACAACCCTCTTCCGGTCAGAAAAGCACCGGGGCAGCTGGGGCGCAGGGTCTGCTGACACTCGCCAGCTACCCACAACACCCGCCACAGGATCTTAAGACTTCTGGTGAGTGGAGCACAGCTTCTGCTCCAATCCAATTGCGCGGGACCTGAGACTGCATTAGTTAGGGAAGCAGAAACCGGCCTGAGTAGGACCACAGGCCTCATCCGGCTGGATCAGCGCCGGGGTAGCGGGAGTGCAGGGTTGCCTGACACCCGCCAGCTACCCACGACCCCCGCCGCAGGATTTTGGGACTGCTGGTGAGTGGAACACAGCTTCAGCTCCAATCCAATTGCGCGGGACCTGAGACTGCATTAGTTAGGGAAGCAGAAACCGGCCTGAGTAGGGCCACAGGCCTCATCCGGCCAGATCAGCGCCGGGGTAGCGGGGAGCACAGGGTTGCCTGACACCCGCCAGCTACCCACGACCCCCGCCGCAGGATTTTGGGACTGCTGGTGAGTGGAACACAGCTTCTGCTCCAATCCAATTGCGCGGGACCTGAGACTGCATTAGTTAGGGAAGCAGAAACCGGCCTGAGTAGGGCCACAGGCCTCATCCGGCCGGATCAGCGCCGGGGTAGCAGGAGCGCAGGGTTGCCTGACACCCGCCAGCTACCCACGACCCCCGCCGCAGGATTTTGGGACTGCTGGTGAGTGGAACACAGCTTCTGCTCCAGTCCAATCACGCGGGACCTGAGACTGCTCTGGTTGGGGAGAGAGAAATCCGGCCTACATAGGGCCACAACCCTCTTCCGGTCAGAAAAGCACCGGGGCAGCTGGGGCGCAGGGTCTGCTGACACTCGCCAGCTACCCACAACACCCGCCACAGGATCTTAAGACTTCTGGTGAGTGGAGCACAGCTTCTGCTCCAATCCAATTGCGCGGGACCTGAGACTGCATTAGTTAGGGAAGCAGAAACCGGTCTGAGTAGGACCACAGGCCTCATCCGGCTGGATCAGCACGGGGTAGCGGGAGCGCAGGGTTGCCTGACACCCGCCAGCGACCCACGACCCCCGCCGCAGGATTTTGGGACTGCTGGTGAGTGGAACACAGCTTCAGCTCCAATCCAATTGCGCGGGACCTGAGACTGCATTAGTTAGGGAAGCAGAAACCGGCCTGAGTAGGGCCACAGGCCACATCCGGCCTGATCAGCGCCGGGGTAGCGGGAGCGCAGGGTTGCCTGACACCCGCCAGCTACCCACGACCCCCACCGCAGGATTTTGGGACTGCTGGTGAGTGGAACACAGCTTCTGCTCCAGTCCAATCACGCGGGACCTGAGACTGCTCTGGTTGGGGAGAGAGAAATCCGGCCTACATAGGGCCACAACCCTCTTCCGGTCAGAAAAGCACCGGGGCAGCTGGGGCGCAGGGTCTGCTGACACTCGCCAGCTACCCACAACACCCGCCACAGGATCTTAAGACTTCTGGTGAGTGGAGCACAGCTTCTGCTCCAATCCAATTGCGCGGGACCTGAGACTGCATTAGTTAGGGAAGCAGAAACCGGCCTGAGTAGGACCACAGGCCTCATCCGGCTGGATCAGCGCCGGGGTAGCGGGAGCGCAGGGTTGCCTGACACCCGCCAGCTACCCACGACCCCCGCCGCAGGATTTTGGGACTGCTGGTGAGTGGAACACAGCTTCTGTTCCAGTCCAATCACGCGGGACCTGAGACTGCTCTGGTTGGATAGAGAGAAAAACGGCCTACATAGGGCCACAACCCTCTTCCAGTCAGAAAAGCACCGGGGAAGCTGGGTCGCAGGGTCGGCTGACACTCACCAGCTACCCACAACACCCACCACAGGATCTTAAAACTTCTGGAGAGTGGAACACAGCTTCTGCTCCAATCCAATTGCACGCGGGACCAGAGACTGCATTAGTTAGGGAAGCAGAAAAACGGCCTGTGTAGGACCACAGGCCTCTTCCGGCTGGACCAGCACCGGGGTACCGTCAGCTACCCACGACCCCCGCCGCAGGATTTAGAGACTGCTGGTGAGTGGAACACAGCTTCTGCTCCAATCTTTAAACAGTGACAACGATAACATCTAACCCCAGAGATTACCAGATGGCGAAAGGTAAACGTAATAATCTTACTAACAGAAACCAAGACCACTCACCATCATCAGAACCCAGCACCCCCACTTCGCCCAGTCCAGGGCACCCCAACACACGGGAAAAGCTAGACACGGATTTAAAAGCATATCTCCTGATGATGATAGAGAACTTCAAGAAGGACTTTAATAACACACTTAAAGAAATGCAGGAGAACACTGCTAAACAGGCAGAAGACAATAAAGAGAAAGCACAAAAATCCCTTAAAGAATTGCAGGAGAACACTGCTAAAGAGTTACAAATCCTTAAAGAAAAACAGGATAACATAATCAAACAGGTAGAAGTCCTTAATGAAAAACAGGAAAACACATCCAAACAGATGATGGAAATGAACAAAACCATACTAGACCTAAAAAGGGAAGTAGACACAATAAAGAAAACCCAAAATGAGGCAACACTGGAGATAGAAACCCTAGGAAAGAAATCTGGAACCATAGATACGAGCATCAGCAACAGAATACAAGAGATGGAAGAGAGAATCTCAGGTGCAGAAGATTCCATAGAGAACATCGGCACAACAATAAAGGAAAATGTAAAATGCAAAAAGATCCTAACTAAAAACATCCAAGAAATACAGGACGCAATGAGAAGACCAAACCTACGGATAATAGGAGTGGATGAGAATGAAGATTTTCAACTCAAAGGACCAGCAAACATCTTCAACAAAATTATAGAAGAAAACTTCCCAAATCTAAAGAAAGAGATGCCCATGAACATACAAGAAGCCTACAGAACTCCAAATAGACTGGACCAGAAAAGAAATACCTCCCGACACATAATAATCAGAGCAACAAATGCTCTAAATAAAGATAGAATACTAAAAGCAGTAAGAGAAAAAGGCCAAGTAACATATAAAGGCAAGCCTATCAGAATTACACCAGATTTTTCACCAGAGACTATGAAAGCCAGAAGATCCTGGACGGATGTTATACAGACACTAAAAGAACACAAATTACAGCCCAGGCTACTATACCCAGCCAAACTCTCAATTAACATAGATGGAGAAACCAAAGTATTCCACGACAAAACCAAATTCACACATTATCTCTCCACGAATCCAGCCCTTCAAAGGATAATAACAGAAAAAAACCAATACAAGGACAGGAACCACGCCCTAGAAACAACAAGAAGGTAATCCCTCAACAAACCTAAAAGAAGACAGCCACAAGAACAAAATGCCAACTTTAACAACAAAAATAACAGGAAACAACAATTACTTTTCCTTAATATCTCTTAATATCAATGGACTCAACTCCCCGATAAAAAGACATAGACTAACAAACTGGCTACACAAACAAGACCCAACATTTTGCTGCTTACAGGAAACTCATCTCAGAGAAAAGGATAGACACTACCTCAGAATGAAAGGCTGGAAAACAATTTTCCAAGCAAATGGCATGAAGAAACAAGCTGGAGTAGCCATTCTAATATCTGATAAGATTGACTTCCAACCCAAAGTCATTAAAAAAGACAGGGAGGGACACTTCATACTCATCAAAGGTAAAATCCTCCAAGAAGAACTATCAATCCTGAATATCTATGCTCCAAATACAAAGGCAGCCACATTCATTAAAGAAACTTTAGTAAAGCTCAAAGCACACATTGCACCTCATACAATAATAGTGGGAGACTTCAACACACCACTTTCACCAATGGACAGATCATGGAAACAGAAACTAAACAGGGACACAGTGAAACTAAGAGAAATTATGAATCAAATGGATCTGGCAGATATCTACAGAACATTCTATCCTAAAACAAAAGGATATACCTTCTTCTCAGCACCTCATGGTACCTTCTCCAAAATTGACCACATAATTGGTCACAAGGCAGGCCTCAACAGATATAAAAATATTGAACTTGTCCCATGCATCCTATCAGATCACCATGGCCTAAGGCTGATCTTCAATAACAAAATAAATAATAGAAAGCCAACCTTCATGTGGAAACTGAACAACACTCTTCTCAATGATACCTTGGTCAAGGAAGGAATAAAGAAAGAAATTAAGGACTTTTTAGAGTTCAATGAAAATGAAGCCACAACATACCCAAACTTATGGGACGCAATGAAAGCATTTCTAAGAGGAAAACTCATAGCTCTGAGTGCCTCCAAAAGGAAACTAGAGAGAGCACACATTAGCAGCTTGACAACACACCTAAAACCACTAGAACAAAAGGAAGCAAAATCACCCAAGAGGAGTAGACGGCAGGAAATAATCAAACTCAGGGGTGAAATCAACCAAGTGGAAACAAGAAAAACTATTCAAAGAATCAACCAATCAAGGAGCTGGTTCTTTGAGAAAATCAACAAGATAGATAAACCCTTAGCCAGACTCACTAGAGGGCACAGGGAAAGCATCCTAATTAACAAAATCAGAAATGAAAAAGGAGACATAACAACAGATCCTGAAGACATCCAAAACACCATCAGATCCTTCTACCAAAGGCTATACTCAACAAAACTGGAGAACCTGGATGAAATGGAGAAGTTCCTAGACAGATACCAGGTACCAAAGTTGAATCAAGATCAGGTTAATGATCTAAACAGCCCTATATCCCCCAAAGAAATAGAAGCAGTCATTAATAGTCTCCCAACTAAAAAAAGCCCAGGACCAGATGGGTATAGTGCAGAGTTCTATCAGACCTTCAAAGAAGATCTAATCCCAGTTCTTCACAAACTATTCCACAAAATAGAAACAGAAGGTACTCTACCCAACTCATTCTATGAAGCCACAATTACTCTGATACCTAAACCACAAAAAGACCCAACAAAGATAGAAAACTTCAGACCAATATCCCTTATGAATATTGATGCAAAAATCCTCAATAAAGTTCTTGCTAACCGAATCCAAGAACACATCAAAACAATCATCCATCCTGACCAAGTAGGTTTCATCCCAGGGATGCAGGGATGGTTCAATATACGGAAATCCATCAACGTAATCCAGTATATAAACAAACTCAAAGACAAAAACCACATGGTCATCTCCTTAGATGCGGAAAAAGCATTTGACAAGATCCAACACCCATTCATGATAAAAGTCTTGGAAAGATCAGGAATTCAAGGCCCATACCTAAACATGATAAAAGCAATCTACAGCAAACCAGTAGCCAACATCAAAGTAAATGGTGAGAAGCTTGAAGCAATCCCTCTAAAATCAGGGACTAGACAAGGCTGTCCACTTTCTCCATACCTATTCAACATTGTACTTGAAGTCCTAGCCAGAGCAATTCGACAACAAAAGGAGATCAAAGGGATACAAATTGGAAAAGATGAAGTCAAAATATCACTTTTTGCAGATGATATGATAGTATATATAAGTGACCCTAAAAATTCCACCAGAGAACTCCTAAGCCTGATAAACAGCTTCGGTGAAGTAGCTGGATATAAAATTAACTCAAACAAATCAATGGCCTTTCTCTACACAAAGAATAAACAGGCTGAGAAAGAAATTAGGGAAACAACACCCTTCTCAATAGTCACAAATAATATAAAATATCTTGGCGTGACTCTATCTAAGGAAGTGAAAGATCTGTATAATAAAAACTTCAAGTCTCTGAAGAAAGAAATTATAGAAGATCTCAGAAGATGGAAAGATCTCCCATGCTCATGGATTGGCAGGATCAACATTGTAAAAATGGCTATCTTGCCAAAAGCAATCTACAGATTCAATGCAATCCCCATCAAAATTCCAAATCAATTCTTCAACGAATTAGAAAGTGCAATCTGCAAATTCATCTGGAATAACAAAAAACCTAGGATAGCAAAAACTCTTCTCAAGGATAAAAGAACCTCTGGTGGAATCACCATGCCGGACCTAAAGCTTTACTACAGAGCAATTGTGATAAAAACTGCATGGTACTGGTATAGTGACAGACAAATAGACCAATGGAATAGAATTGAAGACCCAGAAATGAACCCACACACCTATGGTCACTTGATCTTCGACAAGGGAGCTAAAAACATCCAGTGGAAGAAAGACAGCATTTTCAACAAATGGTGCTGGCACAACTGGTTGTTAACATGTAGAAGAATGCGAATCGATCCATTCCTATCTCCTTGTACTAAGGTCAAGTCTAAGTTGATCAAGGAACTTCACATAAAACCAGAGACACTGAAACTTATAGAGGAGAAAGTGGGGAAAAGCCTTGAAGATATGGGCACAGGGGAAAAATTCCTGAATAGAACAGTAATGGCTTGTGCTGTAAGATCGAGAATTGACAAGTGGGACCTCATGAAACTACAAAGCTTCTGCAAGGCTAAAGACACCATCAATAAGACAAAAAAAACCACCAACAGATTGGGAAAGGATCTTCACCTATCCTAAATCAGATAAGGGACTAATATCCAATATATATAAAGAACTCAAGAAGGTGGACTCCAGAAAGTCAAATAACCCCATTAAAAAATGGGGCTCAGAACTGAACAAAGAATTCTCACCTGAGGAATACCGAATGGCAGAGAAGCACCTGAAAAAATGTTCAACATCCTTAATCATCAGGGAAATGCAAATCAAAACAACCCTGAGATTCCACCTCACACCAGTCAGAATGGCTAAGATCAAAAATTCAGGTGACAGCAGATGCTGGCGAGGATGTGGAGAAAGAGGAACACTCCTCCATTGTTGGTGGGATTGCAAGCTTGTACAACCACTCTGGAAATCAGTCTGGCGGTTCCTCAGAAAATTGGACATAGTACTACCGGAGGATCCAGCAATACCTCTCCTGGGCATATATCCAGAAGATGTCCCAACCGGTAAAAAGGACACATGCTCCACTATGTTCATAGCAGCCCTATTTATAATAGCCAGAAGCTGGAAAGAACCCAGATGTCCCTCAACAGAGGAATGGATACAGAAATTATGGTACATTTACACAATGGAGTACTACTCAGCTATTAAAAAGAATGAATTTATGAAATTCCTAGCCAAATGGATGGACCTGGAGGGCATCATCTTGAGTGAAGTAACACAATCACAAAAGAACTCAAACAATATGTATTCATTGATAAGTGGATATTAGCCCAAAACTTAGGATACCCAAGATATAAGATACAATTTGATAAACGCATGAAACTCAAGAAGAATGAAGACCAAAGTGTGGACACTGTGCACCTTCTTAGAATTGGGAACAAAACACCCAGGGAAGGAGTTACAGAGACAAAGTTCGTAGCTGTGATGAAAGGATGGACCATTTAGAGACTGCTGTATCCAGGGATCCGTCCCATAATCAGCTTCTAAACGCTGACACCATTGCATACACTAGCAAGATTTTGCTGAAAGGACCCAAATATAGCTGTCTCTTGTGAGACGATGCCGGGGCCTAGCAAACACAGGAGTGGATGTTCACAGTCAGCTATTGGATGTATCACAGGGCTCCCAATGGAGAAGCTAGAGAAAGTACCCAAGGAGCTAAAGGGATCTGCAACCCTATTGTTGGAACAACATGATGTACTAACCAGAACCCTGGAGCTCTTGTCTCTAGCTGCATATGTATCGAAAGATGGCCTAGTCGGCCATCAATGGAAAGAGAGGCCCATTGGACTTGCAAACTTTATATGCCCCAATATAGGGGAATGCCAGGGCCAAAAGAATGGGAATGGGTGGGTAGGGAAGTGGGGGGCGCTATGGGGGACTTTTGGGATAGTATTGGAAATGTAATTGAGGAAAATATGTAATAAAAAAAAAGAAAAAAAAAGAATGAATTAATGAAAAGAAAATGGAAATTCAGAAAAGTATGTGACCTACTTGACACACCAAGGCAAGATTCATATTCACATCTGCTTTCCTCAAATACCTCATCTCTTCCATTATGCTGTATGCGTGACATGGACTAGAATCTCCTAGCATACCAAACACCTCCTCTACTATCTGCAAATACTCTATGGTGCTCTGTGTATCCAGTGCTGGCTATAGAGACAGCGTATATATCTTACACTACCTCATAGCCCACCTTGGCCATATTGTGTAGACTTCATCTGTCTTTTCTGGCTAAACAAACTACAATTTACCTAAGTTATTGGTATTTTTCCTCCTCTCTATTTAGTGATTTTATGTAATCATCCTCTTCCTGTACTCTAGAGTTTTCAGCCTGCCCTTTACCTCTGTGTCCTCAGCAGGTATCTCATTTAATGGGACACAGCAATCTCCACAGCTAAGAAAAGGAGTCCCCTTCCAATCTGTTTTACAAACTAATGATGTCCATTGCCAAGAAATGCTCTCTAACAGATTATATCCATCAGACAATCTAAACACTTTCCATCAGCTGGGACCTCAGGATGTTGTTATATGATGGTGATGTTACCAAGAGTCTTTAGGAAGCTCTTTTTGACTATGGCCTTTCATCAAATAACAAGGTACCAGGGTTTGAAGAATTTGGGAATCAGTTTTGGCCTTTTTGTGTAGAAGTCCTTAGTCATTTTGAGTCTTAGTTTTCTAATGTATGAAATAAGAACAGTAATAGTAAACCTATTTCATAATTTGTGTGGGGGTATGTGTACATATGTGTGTATGTTTGTGTGTACATTGTACATTAGTGCTAACCTTTGTATGTGTGTGTGTGTGCATATGTGAAGGTGAGAAGCCAGCCTTCAATATTTTTCTTATCACTTTAAGACAGGATCTATCACTGAACCTAAAACTCTCCATTTCTGCTAGCCCGGCTGGCCAGCAAGCCCCTAGGCTCTGCCTGTCTCCACACCCTCCACGTTGGGGTTCCAGGCATAGGGCACCCAACATTTTGTGGGGGTTAGGGAAGCAAGCTCAAGATTTTGGCTATTGGCTTTAGCCCAGAGTTATACCACAGCATTTGTTGGGATTGCAACAGCTGGGGCTGCAGAAAACAATTCATCTTGATGACTGATGCACTGTAAGGTTCTCGTGTATTTAAAGACTACTCCAGGTCAATACCAAGGCTCTTCCAACAAAAGACTCGGGATTTCAGGCTTCTTCCAGCTTGAGGCACTGGTATCTTGGCATATGGCTTTCAGACTTGCCACCCTGAGGGAGGCACTTCAGCTTTTGAATGTCAGGGTTTGAGATCATGCTCCTCGCCCCTGATTGTATTCTGTTGGATAGAAACTGTATGTCTCTCTTCCTCTTGGTGATATCACTTTCTTGGCTTGCTAGGATGCTACAGAAAAGCTATAAGGAGAATTAGAGGTCTCTACCACATATGGATCCACCCTTCGCTGGGCCAAGTTAGGTTTCTTTGCATATAAAACAAATGTAATAGTTTCTCCCTATGCTGGCATTGTACATATCAAACAGCGAATACAAAACACTGAGTGTATTATCTGGTGCCAAATTAGTGCATAGTCAATGTCATGCAGTATTTTCTTAGTGATGATGAGCTTAGCCTGATAGTTATGCTAGAGGTTGATTGCAACACTTCATTGCTTGGGCATCGGTCATTTCCAGGAAAATTTGATCTTTTCCCAACAACTACTGAATGATAACCATCTTGTTATATCTAAAATCGCCTCCTCCTGTGATGCCAACTCTCCTGATATAAATATGTATTTATCCAAAGTCCAGCCGAAGGTGCATTTACAAAGTGAGATTTCAACGCTAGTAGTGTCACCCACTGAACAAGACAACAGTCTGAACTTAAGCAACTGCAGTTTGCATTTGAAGTCATCTGAAGTTCTCTTGTTTTGGTAACTCAATAGTTAGTAAGTTAAAGCAGATGCACCTGGAAGGCAGGGAAACCCTCAGCTCTGGCCAGTGATTCAAGACAGTCAATGCTAATCAGGGGAGACCACCAGTTCATCTTCCATGTCTCTCCCGGCCATTGTGTGGCATTAAATTCTACCCTTTTGTGGGGCCAGCATTTGCAATTTCTCTAATCTTAAGAAAATGAAATATAGAGTGGGATCAATTTCCATCCTTCCATTTTCCCACTGGGAGAGCTATGAAAGACAAACACTAGAGGGATAAAGGGGTCAAAGGTGGCATTTGAGGAGAGCATCCATCAGATAGTGGGTTAGGGAACAGTATAATTACTTCCAGATTTTATCATGTATTTGGCCCTTTGCTAATGGACACCTTAGCCATAATCCTCTTATCCTGATTAGCCATTACGCCTTTTGTTAGGCCAAGTTATTAAGAAAAATTTTTAATCACAGAACTCTGAGAGGTAAGGGGATGTCCTGCTTTCCCAGGAGCAGCTGAAAGGACAAAGGTAATCAAAGGACATGTGAGAGTCCTGGAGTCTTTAGATTAAATATAGTGTCTGGTGAATCAGGAGGAAACACAGGGAGAGGGAACAGCTTGCTATAGGGAGAGGAAAATGATGAGCCTCCTTGATCCCCAAGAGGAGACATGGTGAATTACTGTGGAAATATTTTGCAAGCCCCTAGGCAAAAGCACAGACTCAGGGAAGACATATAGCTCTCCAAAACCTTTTGCTGGGTGAATCCATAAGGGAGCCACAACTCATGAACTCTCTCTAATTGGTCTCTGTTAGTCTTCCTTCCTAGTACTGAATGTAAAAAGGAAAACCTGGGTTTAAGAGAGCAAGTAATATTTATGTCTTTGTGTTCTTACATTTTTGTCAGATTGTACACCAAATGTGTGTGTGTGTGTCTGTGTGTCTGTGTGTCTGTGTGTCTCTGTGTGTGTGTCAGGGGAGTGGGGTAGATGTGTTTATGTGTACGGGGACTGAGGGTGTAGAGGTGTGAGGAGGTGGGGGGACCTATGTGTAAATGGGGAATTGTTGGAGTAAAGGGTGGGTGAGTGTGTGTGTGTGTGTGTGTATGTTTAGTTCGAATCTGTCTTCTCTCTTGTCACTCCTTAAATGAATTCTGCTCCTTTCTGTTTTTATGTACATCATACTCCCATTGAACAATCTGAACACTTTTTTTATTTTTTGTTCAGTTGGTTGGTTTTTTGGTTTTCTGCAGTGCTCAGGATGAACCGAGGGCTTTTGCACTCTAAGCAAGTGCTTGACCATTGAGTTTCACCCCAGTTCCCCAACGTTGTACTTTTCTCACCTAAGTCTTTGCCATCACTATCTTATTTGAATACTAAATGATATATTTAATTTGCAACCCCACAAAACAAACAAATATACCTTCATCAGAAAGTGCTTTGCTGTGATTTCTTCAGGGTCTAACGCTGTCTCATGCATGAAAGAGGCTAAATACTTAATGATTAAATAAAATAGCTTACTAAACTTGTTGCTTTGATTTGTATATATAGTGTACCCATCCCCAGTAAAGAGCCACGAAGGGTGAACTCCAGGGTGGTGGCAATAAAAGATGGGTAATATGCCTTGAAGACGTGGGGCTAAGTGGGACAAAGTCATGACTATCCCTATGAAGAGGCCATTGCTGGGCTCTTAGAGTGAGCTTTTAGAGTTCCTAGAGAGTAAGTAGATCACTACAGAAGATCAATGCTAGCCCCTCCATGGTCTCTTGATTCCTGTTGTGTATATGGACTTCCCCTGCATGCTCTTCTCCCGTATGAAGCAGAATTGTAAAATAGAAATCAGATAGGGCTACCTGAGCTAATGGAACCTATATTCCTTATAAAGTACCACACTTTGAATATTTTTTTATGGCATCACAAAAATGGAGTAAAACAGTCTGTGTGGATTATGACAAGGAATTGGTTCCAGGACATGCAATTTATAACAAAATCCCCGGAACAGCAAGTCCTTTATATACAATAGCATAGTATGTATTCTCTTTTGTACTCTAACTCATATACTGATTGCTTTTAATAACTCTTGCCATGTAAATACCATGTACTGTATTGTAAGGGAAAAATGAAGGGCAAGTCTGACATGCTTAGTACAGACTCTATCATGGACTGATTGCACAGCACACATTAGCAACAATGCAGTTTTTAATCTATGGTGGACGATATCTACAGCATTCTGCCCACAATGTGTCTGATCATGTCTATTTACAGTGGCTGAACCTTGTTAATACGGAGCCTGAGGAAGAAAAATATTTGCAATTAACCTGACATAAAGAGGGCAGAAAAGATGCTGTGAGTGCACAGATGAGAGAGTTCTTAGCTCCCTGAAGTGGAACGAAGGGAATCTTCCTGGGCTATAAGTATAAATAAGGGATACATAGTGGAGGGAGTCCTGCCCATTCATAAGCACTAGGTCAAAGGCCATGGGCAAACTGAGAACCTGTGAGATGTCTAAGAGATCCCAAGTCAAGGAGCTATAAAGCAGACATGGAGGTACATGGCAGGGAGGTAAGCTGCCCTGGGCTTGGACTGATGTACCAAAAGTTGGAGCATATGTATGCTTATGTGCACATGTATGCTATGTGCTTATTTCCTGGTGAAGGAGAATATCACAACCACTCAGGGTTGTAGTCAAATCTGACGAATGGGTGAGAATGATGCAGTGCATAGTTGTTAAGAGCCAAAAGTAGACTAATAGAAAGAGATGAAAACTGCAGACTCCAGAGGCAGAGCCGATGGTAATGTTGCTCTCTTCTTTAAAATCATGTGTTTTATCTCCTTACTTGCTTTTTGTATGATAGAGAGTTTTCATATTTTTATTTCACTGAGGCAGGCTCTTTCAATTACTCTGAGTATTCTAGGAAACAAACTGCAAAATTAGAATCATAAACAAACAAACAAACAAACAAAACCCTATGGCTAAACGTTAGTAATAGAGTCTACTTGGGCTGATGTTCGGAAGCAACTTCAGGCATAGAAAACTAAGGGACCCACATCCTCAACTACAAAACAACAAAACATGAACTGGAAGTGGCATTTGGCTATAAACTCTCACAGTCCACCCCCAGGGACATGGGGACATAGTTCCTCAAGCAAGGCTGTCCTTCCTCATAAGCTCCCCAGGTAGTGCCACCAACTGGGAACCAAGTGTTCAATTATCTGGGCCTATGGGGGACATTTTCATTCAGACTACAACATTAGTTACAATATTTCAACTAGAAAGAGAAACAGGCATGTGAGGGCTGCAGGAGGTAATGTTGCTTTATAACTAAAAGCCAAGAAAAATTTTAGATATGTTTTAATGGATAAAAATGGACTTGGTAATCATCTATTACTTACTGATTTCAATTTGTATCAAACTTCTCTTTAAAACACAAAGAACAGCCGGGCGTGGTGGCGCACGCCTTTAATCCCAGCACTTGGGAGGCAGAGGCAGGCGGATTTCTGAGTTCGAGGCCAGCCTGGTCTACAAAGAGAGTTCCAGGACAAGCCAGGGCTACACAGAGAAACCCTGTCTCAAAAAAACCAAAAAAAAAAAAAAAAAAAAAAAAAAACACAAAAAACTTAGGGAGAAAATGTTGGTCAACTGGGGATAATTGCCCTATGTGTCGTAAGCAAAGTAAAATTGTACCAAGTGAAAACAAAAAGTTCTCTTTTTAAATCTGTATTCTTAACCTTTAAAAATATAATAGAACTTTTTTGCCAATATCTGTTTATCAGAGAGTACATATCATGAATGTCCTTTTGGGTCTGGGTTACCTCACTCCGGATAATATTTTCTATTATGTAGAACATATGTAGCAGAGGGCTGCCATGTCTGGACTCAGTGGGAAAGGATATGCCCAATTCTGTAGAGATTTGATGCACAGGGTTGGGGATTTGGAGGAGGGGCTGCCCTCTCACAGTCGAAGGGAAGAGGGAATGGGGGAAGAACTCTGCAAGGGGAGACTGGGAGGGAGCAGCCCTTAAATAAGTAAATATTTTTTAAAATATATAGTAGAAGCCAGACATTATGGCATATACCCTTTATCCCAGCTCTGGGACATCAGAAGCAGGAGACTCTCTATGACTTCAAGGTCAGCCAAGTTTACATAATGAGTTACCATCCAGCCATGGCTATATAGTAAGACCTTGCCCCCTAATTTATTAGTTAATTAATTAAAACAAAAACACAAAAGAGACTTTTCTTCCAACAAAAGATTATTTAAATGGAGACTATACAGTAGGGATATAACTCATTAAAACTGGGAGTATGCTGGGGTTGTCGTCTCAGAACCCTATTCTCTGTACATTTGCCTACACAGAAGCTTCTCATAGGAGTGCGTGAGATGTAAAGTATTTTGAACCCACCCTTCATCCCACCATAGAACATAATTTTGAAAAGACCACCTCTAACCATCATGTCGAAGTTCTCCAATGTTACTGATCCCCAAATCTATAGTAGCCTCAGCCATAGTTTTTCTAGACAGAATGAGAACAGAAAGAAGACAAGTGCCATATTTGTTTACTACAGCTCCTTTGACCACAAACCAGAAGACCAAGATGAGACATAGGCTAGGTGGGAGGTAGGCTGAGCGGTAGGTAGGCGGGGTGAGAGGTGCCCTGGGTGGGTTAGAAAGCGGGTCAAATATATGTTTAACAGGACTTTAAAAGAGCAACTCGACCTTTACCCATTTTGAAACAACGTTTTTGTTTTGGAAAGTGTGAGAATAAAACAGAAAGACTGACTGACTGACTGACTGACTGACTTGCACGGGAGAGAGATTGAGACATGAAGGACTTCCTGTCCGTGGCACCATGGCAAGGCTGGAGTGCTCCTGGATTTCCATTTCCTCTTGCCTTTCCTCCCTCATGACTTGACAGACTGCCCCTTTCCAAGAACTTCCCTCTTCGAGACACTTCAGGATGGACACCTCAAATCTAAAACTCGGAAAAAATTATAATGTTCTAAAACGCCAGGGTTTTTGAACACTGACCTAAAAACAAAGAAAATTCTCCACTTGACCTCATGTGAGAGTCTACAGTTGTATATAGCAGTTTCTATTAAAGCTTTCAGGCTTGTTAGGACACAAACCAGACTTTGAGGGAAGCCTTCATATCCAGGGCAGAAGCATTCCATCCTGAAGGGAGGCTCAGCAAGTAAACCGCTCGGGAAGTAAAACCGACCTTCCCTAAGCACATGCAAGCTGTAAGGCCTGGGACACTACTCACGCTGGGTAGTTGAGCTACCCAGAAGAGTCTTAGAGTAGCCAAGAAGCTTGAAAGGAGCAGAGGCCAATTGAGCATCCTGGAAGAGGCTCCAATACCTGAGATGTGAAGTAGAAACTTAGGGGGTTCTTTGGAGAGTCGGTTATGTTGGATGGTGTTTTGCTGGGTCAAACGTGGAGGAGTGGTTTCCTGGAGTGGACACAGTTGAAAGACTAAGGCAAACTCGTGAAGGAACATTTCATAAAGCAGTCACAGGAGAGAGGATGTTCTGCTAAAGCAAGCACTCGAAAGAACACGTGATGAGGGTTTCTTTGCTAACAATATCCATGTATTGGCTTTTCTTCCATTGCATAGTTGAGCTGCATTTGTCAGAACTCCATAGAGAGAAACACACTGAAAAACTTCTGGTGGTATGTTGCAGTTTCTTGCTGCTTCCATGGACTCAGACTGATTGACAGAGTGATGTCAACTGAGACAGACACACATGCTGAGGCAAGACAAGTGACGAGACAAGACCAATAAAAGACACATGACAGAGAGATATAAATAGGATTCAATGGACAGTGATGGTGGTTGAGCTTGGCTTGCTTTTAGAACTAGCTGTACAACACTTGTTGGTCTCATGTCTTCACTAAGAGAGGCAAAGAGAAAAACTTTTCCTGGTGTTCCTGTTGGTCCTTCCTACTGCCTTATGCCAAGGTCTCTATTAGGTAGTGACACTGCTACGGATTCCTGTTTGCTCTCCCAACTCTGCCGAACTGGACTGCTGGTATATTCATAAAATGTTTGAATAGATCTAGCTGCCACTGCTGACCTGTGAACTGAACTGCCAATTTCAAGACCACACAGATGGGAATTGCTCCAAAGAACCTTTCTAAACAGGTCCCAGCTTCTGTGAACTATCACTCATGCTAGGGCACATTTGTGTGACACAGCTATCCTTGAGTTATTTGGGCTCCTTGAAGTCATCTATCACTCATATTCTTAATTCATATAAATAACATCAATAAAGTTCATTGGTTCATGACATGGTTCAGGAATTTGGTGATTCCTTACTTTGGTCTGTTGTCAGTTCCCTGTCTGGGATGAATAGACATTTATTTCCATCTTCCCAGGAAAAGTGTCAAACAGGCAAAATATGTATACACTCCTAACACTATTGTCTAAAATGTATTCTCAGGCTCCATGTATAAGATGTGTCTTTAACATGATGAAGTTCATGTTTACACTTTAATTCCTACCCTAAAATAATACTCTATGTATACAGAAAAGTATTTGAAGTTGTATATAGCAAACTCCAAGAGAGTAATCTGGGTGAGCTGTCCAAGCTATTCAGCCTCCAGAGACCTGACAGACGAATCTATCCCAACAACTCTCTAGAAGAGTTCTACTCCGAAAGAGAAATGGACACAAAAGGCTGTCTTAGGGTTTTTATTGCTGTAAAGAAACATCAAGCCCATGGAATCTCTTACAAAGAAAAATATCTAGTTCAGGCTGTCTTACAGCTTCAGAGTGGGATGTAGGCAGAAATGTGCTGGAGAAGGAGCTTTGAGTTCTACACCTTAATCCAAATACAGCAGAAGACTGTGTGCCACACTGAGAGTAGCTTGAACATATGAGACCTCAAAGCCCACCCCCCCCCACAGTGACATACTTCCTCCATCAAGGCCACAGCTACTCAAAGCCACACTTCCTAATAGTACCACTCCCTATGGCCCACACATTCAAACACATGTCTATGGGGGTCATTCCTATTCAAACCAACACAAAGGCAAACTATGAATTTCCATTTCCTATAGAAGACCTACAGCATCAGAATGTTAAATATTTCCATATAGTTAGGGATACCAGACCAACACAGTGTGAAAGAAGAACACGACCCTCCCCTGGGCACTTAGCTGAGACATTTATGGCAAGAGACAGATTAACAAGAAAAAGGAACATACATACGGTCTTTGTGTAATTCAAGTTTTACATGACATAGGAGCCTTTAGTAATGAAGACTCAAGAAACAAACTTCTGTTTCTATGCTAAGTTTAATAAGGATGGACAGAAGCGTGTCTGGACAAATATAGGCACAGTGATCTATTGGGAATAAACTGAGGGACATTGTGGATTTGCATCCCTCATGGCATCTATGACACTCTGCTGTCTCTTCCCTCTGAGTAGGTGCAGGACAGTTCTGAAATAACGGTTTCAAGACTAAAAAGTCAGAAAATGTTCTCACAGCCAGATTCAGGGAGATGGAAGATGAGGTCACAGGGACCATCCTACCCCTACTATTGTCTCCAATGTCAGGTCTCCTATATGGAGATAACCTACCCTGAACCTCATCAACACCTCTTTTTATACACATCTTCCTGGTATGCACACACTTCTAGTCATAACCCAGAGCATCTTTTCAAGCATCTTCTATATAGTTTAAATCAAGTTGATCTCTCTCCTCACCCCTTCCTCTCTATCCCTTCCTTCCTCTCCTTCCTTCCTCCCTTTCTTCTTTTATTCCCCCCCCCCTTTCTGTCTCTGTCTCTCAACCCCCTCTCTTATAACATGTTGGCTTTGGTTAAATGAAAGATGTTCTTTCTTTAACAAAGTTGAAGGTCAGTATTTTCATTCCCAGAGTGGAGTCCAGTGTATATAGAGAAGAAGTGAACTGAACACAGTATTTCTGTCTCTTCTGAATTTATCACACTTTGTTGCCGAATGATTGCCTAGACTACCAGAAGGTGACAAGAACTATTACTTCATTCATATTAAATATTCATAAATATTTAAAGAAATATTTATGAATGTTCCAGAAACCTAATCCAGTTTGACTCATCCTGATTCATTAAGGCTTAATTCCCCCATATAAGTTCAAAATAATAAAACAGAAAAATTCAAACAGATAAACATGATTAAAAGTACATCTTTTCTCTCATGAAATTGTACACTTCATTCTTACATCTTTAGTTTATAGTGGCAAAACAAGAGTTGACAATGCTGGCTTTAAGCAAATATATCTAAAGGCAAATAATTTAAAACTTACTGTACTTACAATCAGCATCTTGATATTCCTCAGAAATCAAAATCAATAGCAGAGGAAATTACACTGTGCTGAACATGTTCAAGTCATATTTTTATGCATTATAAATTGAAAGATATGTACAAAGTCCCACGAGAACTTGTATTGGAAACCATTCTGTGAGCTCCATAAAACACTTCAAAGGTACAAATTTTTATGGGTCACTAAGGACTTCTATAGAGCCCCATAAAAGTTCAATTTCCATAAAATATCATGTTAATACGTTTCCAGTTTATTTATCTTTGTGATTTTCCTCTAGCTATAACCCAGCAATCATAGAGCCTTGTACTGTTTTTGTTACTGTTGTAGGGTTATCCAAATGCAGGTCTGTGGATTTGTGGTATTTCATTTGCCCCCTTGAGTATCCTGCAATCCAAAAATAATATTTGAAATGGCACTAAGTCACAGGCTGGTGAAGCTTTCAGCCAACATGTCCATTTGTTGGGAGCAGATCAAACTAGACTTTCAACTATTTCTAAATAAAAAGAATGTACAATTTCTGTAATTTCAGGCAAATTGCTCAACAGTTACTGTATGGATTGGTGTCTCTGTTTCTCTCCCTGAGTTTGCTGTGATGTCATTAGCCTAAATTAGAACTATAGAAGCCTACTTCTTCCTATCATGCAAAGCAATAGTAGGCTTGGTCAACCAGAGGAAACAGGATACAGGGTTTCATGGTGCTTGTTCATATGCAACTTTGTGTTTTGGATGTCTTGGGATCTGACCAGGGTACCAATCTACAACTAGTTGTGGAAGGGACTGAAGATCACACTTAGGCTTACTTCCTGGACTGTAAGTAACAGGAAATGGTCTATACATAGGAATAATGGTATGGGAAGCTTATGTCACTATCTCACGGTGATTGTGCCTGCTATGATGACAGTGGTGGAAGGCAAGATCAAAGACAGCAGCAGTGAGTGGGCTTTCTAAACAATCCTCTCATACACATCTCTAGTACAGGGTGGGTGCTGCCTTCACGGTGACCTAGAGTAATGTAAGATACCATTTCTAGTGATTGAAGCTAAAGATGCCAGGAGGAAAGCACCCTGCTGTGTCCATAGGGTTTCTAAAGAGTTTGCTGACCTTATATCTTTTAAAACGCTCATTTGTTTTCAGCAATGAAGGGTAACAGTCCCCTATACTCAGCACTGATGTCCTATCTATGACTGAGTCCATGACTATCAGCAGTAGGTATGGCATTGCAGCAGTAGTCGGGATCTTACATCTGATCCACAAGCAGGAGACAAAAGAGGGAGCTAACTGGGAATAGTGTGGACTTTGGAAACATCAAATCTGACTCCCATTAACACACATGCTCTAACATGGCCACACCTAATTCTTCCCAAACATTTCCATCAACTGGAGGCCACGTATTTAAATACATGAGTCTAAAGGACCCATCCTCATTCCAACCACCAGCTACCACAGCATGTTTTGGCAGGGGGTTGGTAGTGGAGCTCTAGAGGAGGCAGCAGTGGCCTAAGAAGCTACCTGGGTATTTGACCTGTGTCATCTCACTGAGCCTGGGCCTGTTTGTCACTGGGATCTGCATATTGTCACTGCTGGCCGACATCCAGGAAAGCACACAAACACACACCTGAGAAATCTAAAGAGCTCACGCTATGATATTGATTATGGAATTCAGGTGAATCTCATGAAGGGCCTGTGGAGTTGGAGGATCCCCTTGGAGAAGAGCACAAGGGGAAAGCAAGGGTCCATCACAAGCCTCCCATCAAACCTGCTAGAGGGAGCTGATGTCTATAGAAGACCCCTTGAGTCTGTACCAGATCTGCATTTTAGAGGGGAGCTATTGCTTGGCTCTGACTGTCCTGAGCTTCCAGCAGGCACCCTTGCTCTCCTACTCTGCAGTGTCCACTACTTTCACTCCACACAAGGCAAGCATTTGAAGCAAGGGGATAAAAAAATGCTCTGATCATTTCTGGCATGAAGCTCAGGATGTCTCAGTATTATGAAGCCTTAAAAAACAAAATCCAGTTTGACCTTTTATCATATTCATGAAAGGACTATTGATACCTACTAAAATTAAGAATTTCATGGGATTGTATGATAGATGTGAGCTCTATGGCTTCAGAAATATATCCAACAGGGATGGCAAGCACCTTCCAAACAGTTAAAAAAAAAAAAAAAAGCAAGCAAGAGCTTCAGAAATATGCTTTCCATCAACCCAATGACATAGAGGGAAAATAATTTCTCACAGGATAATTATGTCTCGTGTGAGAAAGCAGAGGGAATTCTCTGTAGAGTAACAGATGAGGATTTCCCGAAGCATCACTATGGTAGCCAGCCAGAAGTATGCCGGGGATGCTTGATGCTGAATAGGGTGAGGGCTTTATTGGAGGCAGAAATTCCTTTAGAGATGCCCCCATTGTTTCCACTTTCATTTAACATAATTACAAAAATAAATGGCCAAGGCGACCTATGGGAAATGTATAGCTATGTTTCTATATGCAATACCTATTATGAGGGAGAATAATTTTAAGTATTTCCAGATATGCAAGTACATGACTATAAAATTCAGTTACACAAGAGAATCAGCTGAAACATGTTAACATCACTAGGGTAGTTTGGAAAAGTTGCTGGTTATAAATTTAACATTTAAAACATAATCACTATTTTTACAGAGCAGTCAGTCATAAGTGGAGAAATGAAAAGATACCACTTATACAGTAAGGAATATTTACAGTAAACAAAAGAAACACAGACCTATGTGAAGGGACCGTTGCCAACTCTGTTGAGAGCTGTTCAAGATAAGTCGGGTACAGGAAAAACACTTTCTACTTAGGACAAGTCATTCCTGCAATGCTGATTCCTTAGTATCACTACCCAAAAAAGATATACTTCTAAGACTTTAACAAAATGTAATCTTGATCAGGATGTTTCTGGAAGAGTAATGGAAACTCTTAAAACATTCTGAAACATATTAGCAATGAAACTAAAATGACAGATCATCAGAATAAAATAGTCTAGAATTTGACCTGAACATATAATAGAGTTTGTGAAATGTTGTGTATATGTCAAGTGGAGTTTCAAATAGGAGAGGGAAGTAGGGACAGTTGCTGTCCATTTTAGCAATAAATATAGGTGAGGTTTTGTTTTTGTTTTGTTTTGTTTTGTCCCATTGGTAAATCAAAATGAACGCCAAGGCTGGAATGCAACTCACTCAGCATATGCAAAGTCCTGGGTTCTATCCCTGGGCTGCAAACAGCAAAAAAAAAAAGCCAAGAATGAAGTCCACATGCATGAATTATTAAATATAAGGTCTGAAGTTTAAGCTCAATAGTATAGCACTTGTCTAGCATATGCAAGGCCTTAAGTTGATCCACAGCATAGTGCAGATGTATACAAACACACACCCACTATAGGTTATCAAAGGAGTGTATGAGATTTTCCTTTATTAGAATCTTATTGGGGAAGCCATAAAGATTATACAGGGGCAGAAAATGTTGGCACTCACCTTTAATTTCAGCCTTCAGGAGGAAGATGCAGGAGGATTCTAAATGTGAGTTGTAGGCCAAAAGAATGGGATACAGAGTAACACTCTGTTCCAACACAAAGAAAAATAAAGAGGCAGGAGGTGGGGGTGGAGGGGCAAAAAAAGTTGATTACTAGGATCTCTGGGTGGGTGAATGGATGGATGGGTGGACAGACAGATGGATGGATGGGCTAGAGAGACAGACTGTAGGTAGTAGTGTTTCCTACATAAACATGAAGCTTGTGTTTGAATCCCTAGCACCCATGTAAAATCCAGGTATGGCTATGTGTGCCTGTGGGCAGATAGAACATGTCTATGTGTGCCTGTAACCCTATCATTGTGGGCAGAAAGAACAGGATCTTAGAAACTTCCTGGCCAGCCAATCTAGCCTAAAAGCTGAGATTCAGGTTAACTGAGATGATTCCCTACAATGATTGTCCTGAAGGACTACCAAAGCATAATCATCATTGGGAAGGGGTGCATGTGCATGTGTGTGTGTAAAATACACCATCAATTGGCAGGCTCAAAGCAGTCCAAATACCTAATGAGAAACAGTTAAATATACAGTTATGTTATTTCAGCAAAGATACCAAGGAACTGTTCAGCAGTGAGTGGAGTTGGTCTACATGGTTGGAAGGACTCTGGGAGGAATGGTTCATTTCCTTTTCATATCTTGGCACATGTAGAATTAATTGTGTGTGTGTGTGTGTGTGTGTGTGTGTGTGTGTGTGTGTAATGTGACTAGTACAAAGCACAGGACATTATCTTCATTCTTGTTTTGAATGGCTTCATTGAGGTACAACTCACTTATTGTGCAGCTCATTCATTTCAACTGTTCTTTGGGGATTTAGAGACCCTTGAAGAATTTGGGCAACTATCACCACAATTAACATCCGTCTCTCAAAATAAACACACTAACAGTTGCTTGCCATGACAACCCTATTTCCCACCCTACTTTTGTTTTCTATGAATTATCCTATTCTGGCCGTCTCACGTGCCTGTAGCATACTACATATGATATTTTACAACTAGCTTCTTTCACTTAACATAATGTTTTCAAGTCCACCAAAAATGTAGTCAGTATCAAGATTATTCCTCGATATTGTTGAATAATATCCCATTGATGAAGGATGCCATAATCTTACTCATTTCATTGATGAAATTTGCATGCCCTACATTTTGACTGTCAGGACATTGTGAATATTTGTGTGTGTGCTCTGTGCATTTTTGTCTTCCACTTCTCCTAAGCATATACCTGTGAGCAAAATTTCTAGGTCGCATGGAATTCTGAGTAGCTGCTGAGGTGTTTTCCAAAGTGACTACAGCATTTCACAGACCTACCACCGTGCCAGAGACTTTAATTTCTCCAGCCCTCACCAACACTGGTTATCATCTGTCCTCATTTCAGCCTATTTGTGAAACATTACTTTATCATGGGTTTAATTTTCATTTCTGTATGCATGGCAAGCCTCTTTCCATGTGCTTATTGGCTGCCTTTGTATCTTTGGAGATGTATCTCTTTCGATCTTTTGCTCATTTTCATAATTGGATTATTTATCATTTTAGTATTGAAGTGTAAGAATGTTTTGCATATGTTAGGCACATCTCCCTTTCCAAATATATGATTTTCAAATATTTACTCATTCCGGGAGTTGCATTTTCATTTTTTTCAGTGGACTGATTTGCAGCACAAAAGTTTTAATTTTGTTGAAATCCATTTACCTACTTTTTCCTTTGTGCTTTGTATTATATCAAAGAAAGTGTGATCCAAATTAATCAAGGTTTACTTCCCATTGTCTTTGCATTACTATTATATTAAGTCCAGATCCATATATATGTTATAGGTAAAACATCATAACTATGATATACATCATATATATTAGTTTCTTCCATATCACATAATACAGACATATCACATTTTACACACACACACATTCACAGGTATAGATTGCAATATGATTTTTAAAAGAAAGAAATCCCATCATTTCTGATTAGATGAATGAAGGTAGACAATGTTACATGAACAAGGCAGGAACGGAAATACAAATATAACATTATCTTACTATGTGGGCTCCTTAACAATGTGTAGACAGGTTACCAAGGTTAGCAGAGTATGAATAGTCAGGGGAAAATGTTGAGCTGCAGGTACAGTCTCCGCTAGGCATGAGCAATGAGCTTGGGGAATTAGGTTGCAAAACATAATGGCTATAGTTGATACATTATATACTTAAAATTTACTAAAGGAGCGAGTTTTAGATGTGTGGGATATGATATGCCTGCCAATTAGCTTAATTATGATACTGTGTTTTTCTTAACATTGTATGCCACAAATGCCTACACATTTTGTCAGTTAAAGTTCAGAAATCCTGGGGGAGAAATTCTATTTGAATTGAAAAAGCTCAATTTGAAAGGCTATGACTTCCTCATCCCTTGTTTCCATTTAAAATTTTCATAGCCAATGTTTTTTAATTAAAAAGGCTTTTTTTTACCCCACCCTTATTACTTATGTACTCAGACAACTAAATGTAGTAGAAAATAGCTAGAGAGAATTATTAAAAAGTTTGTAACCCAGTCATTATAACTATAGCTGCCATTTACTGAGTGTTTGCTCTACAGTATGTAGATGATGTCATTCTTAAAAATCAAACCACCTGTCTACCAGATTAGGTGACCAAGGATAGAATGACTAGTTATGTTTTGGATGCTATACTATTTGCCAGTGGCAGCTGTGGCATCCAAAGCCAGATCTACCTGAGTGTAACATCTAATGATATCTTACAGCCCTGCTACATGCAGATCCTTCTTCCCAGAGGGTGAAATCCTGGTTAAATTCTGTAAACACTGTGTTCAGGGGCACACATATGTACTTTTGCAGATAGATCACAATTATTTTCCTCAGATCAAGGAAGATCAGTTAGCACATTCTTAGCTTGCTGGATGTACTTCAAACCGGAAGCCGGCTCACTTCCGCAAGGCTGCTATTTGTCACCACAGGCAATCAGAGGTAATGGCAGGAAACCGTGGCTCGCAGCACAAGCCTTCTTCTCTCTCTCATGTTGTAGGCTTCATGTTAGTCTCAGGCAGCTATTTTTTTAGGACTACTGCTGATCAAGGAAGGAAATATGACTCGGAGAATAAAAGGAACTTTTTGTTTTCCCTCTGGGAAGAGGTGCAGCTGCCTCCCCACCTGTGTTATTTGTTCAGCCATCTGGACCAGTCCTAGAATCCGATGTCAATCAGCCTCCAAAGTACATGAACAATGTTCCAAAGCATTGAAAAGAAAGAATGGCTGTGACTGTGGTAGATTAAAATGTGGGTTAATTCCTTCACCCTATAGAAGAGGCATTGTGTTGACTCTGTGTATGCCTCCCTTGGCTGATAAAAAGGTCAAAATAAATATCTCTTATATCTGTGGCATTCCTTATTACATACATGACATAGTGAAGGTTTTATTATCAGCAAAGGCACAAAAGCATTTGTATGAGGACTGGGTTGACATCAGCGTTTTACATCATAAGGTGCAGCCCTCAGAGCAAAGGTGACACTTTTCAAGTCCCAGTCTTCCTGCCTATAAAATGAAGATGCTGATGACAGACATGAAGTATCATGTGGCATTTAAGGACTTCAAAGATATTCATGCCAGGCTTCAAACCCTTTCTTTCTTTGTCCTTTTGAGCCTCTCTAAAACTCAGCTTTTTCTTCAACAAATGAGCTCTACTCTAAAGCATTCTTGAGGATAAAATAAGATGACATGTAGAAAGTTTATAAAAATTGAACCTGCCTTCTATTATATGCTAACCACTACAAGAAAATATATACATATATAATTTTTATTGTCAGTGCTATTGCTGATATTATATCAAATATTTTGTGTAGTACGACCCCTGCCATAAAATATAAGTTTGCTTCATTAGGTCTCTCTCCCACTTTACGGTTTTAGAAAGCATAGCCCATGAAAGTCAAAATGTAAGCAGGGAAAACCTCTGACTCATTTTTTGTGACTTTTTCTGTAACTGTTTTATTTCCTTCTCCTTGGCAGTTACCATGGGAATTTGACTCTTGTTCCTCAAATCACAAAACAGACAGCACACCTCCCCTTGGATCGGAGATTCCCAGAGAAGATGTTCACTGACTTTGATGGTCAGTAAGTGGCACACCAGTTCCGGACTACTTGCAGGCAAAAATGTACATTTTAAATGTACATGTAGAGAACAGAAGCAGAGACTGTTTTTGTCAGGAGAAATTGGCCCTTCAGACTCTCTCTGCCAGCTGATTTTACAGCACTCCAGCTCTTCATGTCTGGCTCCCCACACTCTGCTCAGACTGAAAGTGAGATCTAGTCTCTGGGAAGTGCTTGCCTGGCAGGCAGGCAGGCACGCTGGCTGGCTGGCAGCAGCACACATTTTATAAAAAGCAAGCGTCAGGAATGGAGATGTCAACTGCTGTCCCGGCACTGTTTCTTTCCACTTTTATTTCCTATTCTGAAGCTAAATTAGAAACACCAGAAGTTCCTCTGCAAATAAAAGGTTAAAAAAAATAACGAATTCTCAGCTCTGACTAAAAAGCATGGGCCCCTGCAGCTTAAACTCCCCTATGAGCGTCATGGGAAACCCAGAGATAATAACTCAAATGACTTTCCTGGGTAAGGGAAAGTTCCTAGATCAGATGCCATTGGGTCAAGGGCATGTGAAAGTCACCCTTTCCAAGCTATCTGTGAGAGTTCATTGACTAAACTGGATTCTTGTCTCTTTTTTTTTTTTTCTTTCCTGCTTTCTCTCTGCTTTAGAACACCACAGCAAACTCCAGTAACATGAAATATCGTGGGAAATGACCATGGGTCCATATTAACTGTCCCACTTTTGTGGCAAAGAGCCTTTGTTATATCCAAAAGAAAAAAAAATGCAGATTCAGTTGGTTCATGGAGAAGAAGTTGAGGCCAATTATACTTCAAAACGAGCTGTACTAGAAGAGAGAGCATCCCAACTATGGAGGCCGTAAGGCCTGAAGGTAAAAGAGCCATTAGGAGGGGTAGAGAGAGGATTGTATTAAAGACAAAACAACATGGCCTTAAATGGTGAAATAAAAAAGCCTTCCTTTAAAAGACAGAAAGGAGCTTCATTAGGAGCGGTGAGAGGCTGAAGTGAGAGGAGAGAGAGAGCCACGGGAGACAGCATAGCCAGAAGACCCAAAATGGACAAAGAAGTTGTCAGAGCAATGTTGTGTGAGCAGGAGAGCGGCTTCAGAGAAATCTCTTACTTTTGTTATGGCTTTGCCCAGAAGGTAGCAAGCCTGTCCATGACTCAAAGGCAGTAGAGTCTTTTAGAGGAGCACCAAATATAAGAGAAAACATGTATTTGCAAGTCCCTGCTACATCCATAGCAAGGAGAGACCAGAACTACAGGGGAGACATGGCTTGATATTTCATTTATTTTTCTGAGAGCGTCATACATATATGCAATGTAGTAAAATCATGTCCACCTCCCCCCATTTCACCCTACAATGCCCCCTAGACTCTCCAACACTGAGAGAGAAAGAGAAGAGGCACCCATGAAATCTGTGATCTAACACACTTTGGCCCATTGTTCCCATGATCCCCCCAACTTATCAAGGGTAACTGCTCCAACTCTCAGAACTCACCAGTCCATGTAGGGACTGCCTCAACAATTCCCCCCAACCAAACGTTTTCCTGGGGACTCGAATTCACATATTTTGTATACTTAAATGCTCAGTCAGTGCAGATGTAATGTAACTGTGCCCTTTCCTGGGTGCAGCAGAGATCTCCGAGAAGCAACTGTTAATACCTATTTGAAAGAATGAAGATATGGAGGGGACTTAGAAGGAATGTAATAGTTGGTCTTCATTTTCAATTTGGCTGGATTTGTAATCACGCAGAAGGCACACCTCTGCATGTGACTTTAAGGTAAATTTAGGTAAAGACTGCTCTCTGAATACAAGTGGTACTGTCCTAGAGTCTAGTGTCCTAGACTGATAATAAAGAGAAGAAAATGGAAAACAAGCAGAATCTCAAAATCCATCCTCTCTGCCCCTAAGCATGGGCACATGTAGCCAGCTGTCTCCTGTTTCTGCTGTCATGCCTTCTCATCTCTGATGACTGTTTCCCCTCAAACTGTGAGTCAAAATAAAACATTATGCTTCCTTATGTTCCTTGTGTCCTGTCTGTGATCTATGTGACCATAATAGAAAGAAAAGTAACCAATATAGAAAGAAATACAAATCTCTGAATTCCAAAATATCCTGGATGCTGGATAGCCAAAGGCTCTTGTGGGGAGACAGGATAAAGGAGCAGAGATTTGCTGTTAGGATCTTCTGAAGACCTAGGGATGTAGACCAGCTTATCATGTATAGAGCCACATAGTGCATACATGGCACATTTAAACGCTAAATCATCACTGATTTCACTGACTGCTCTTCCTGCCATGCTATAATGGCCTCAAGTTAGAGAGAAGAAAGGACAGAAAGAAAAGAACAAAAGGAAAATGCAGGAAGCAGGAAAAGCGGGTGCATGCTCACTGGATCAACCCCAGTTTTTTAAAACCAGATGAGAAAAGTCTTCTATGCTTTAAGGCCCTCACCACTGCTGTATAAAATGAAAGATGATTAAACACCTGTAGAAGATTTCATTGCCCAGCTCTCTGGGGCCACAATTTAAAGGTAATATTATTTTCTCTATTAATAGCCATTCCCAGTGATGTTTCCTTTTTAAATGAATGCAAATGCCAGGTAATTTGGAAGAAGCCAAATAGACCAGGAGGAATAGCTCAGACTGCTCATTCAGCAGACCTCTAATTTGAAAAGAGAGCTTTGGGGATGCTTACAACCACCATGACCTCTCTTAGCGTCATTTAGATGTACACCAGCTACTACTTAAGAATAACATCCCCTATTTTCTAGCCTCCAGAAAATCTCCCAGCTGCTGACAATTGCTGGCTAGGATTCCTGTGTCACCGTCTTTCACCGAGTTTCTCCTCCACTATCCATTCTTCAGAAACATTTTTTCTAAAGCGTGGCTTTTTGTTCCAGTATCGACAGGGGAATTAGATAACACATTTTGCTTGTAAATGCTTAATGATCATCATCATCATTATGGTGGTTTGGGAAGAAGAATGCAAACTTCCTTAGTCTAACAACCAAGCTTAACATTCAGAGACTACCCCAAGATCTCACACCTTCTCCAAGTTGCATCTTTATTCTGCAAGAGCTGAGACTGGTCCCCAACACCTCTAGAGTAGTGGTTCTCAATTTTCCTAATGTTGCAACCCTTTAGTACCATTCCTCATTGTTGTGGTGACCCTCAACCATAAAATTATTTTTGTTGGTGCTTTATAACTGTAGTCTTGCTAACATTATGAGTCATCATGCAAATGTCTGTGTTTTCTGATAGTCTGAGGCAACCCTGTGAAAGGGTTGTTTGGGGTCCAGATCCACAGGTTGAGAATTTCTGCCCTAACACCTTTGGCCTAACTTCCCTCAAGCACAACAAACCTCCCCCAGACTACTGGATTCATGGCTAATTATTTTTAACTCTTGTAATCAGAGATATCATTGTTTTAGCAAAACTAGAAACAAAGGAAATAAGTGTCCTTTCTGACACTAAAGTGTTTCTGACAAATGGTGTAAATTTGAGTGGAATTCCTCAGTGCAACGAGTATTTCATGGTGAATTCCTGACAGGTGTTTACATGTAACTGTCCTGTCACTGTCTTCTTTCGGTTAGGGTTTCTATTGCCATGATAAAGCACCATGGCCAAAACAACACAGAGAGGAAAAAGGTTATTTCTTCTAATAGTTTGTGTCCACCATCTAGGAAAATGGTAGCAGGAACACAAACAGGGAAGGAACCTAGAGGCAGGAACTGAAGCAGAGGTCATGGAGGAACCCTGCTTACTGCCTTGCTCCCCATTGCTTGTTCAGCCTGTTTGATTATATCATCTAAGACCAGCTACAGTAAACCAGACCCTCCCACATCAATCACTAATCAAGACAATAATCATGACTTGCCTACAGACCATTCCCAGGAAAGTAGTTTCTCAATTGAGCCCCTTTCTTCCAAATGATTTGGGCTTGAGTCAAACTCTAATAAAAGCAGCCAGCAAATGCCTGAATTTGCCTTTAAATCACAATATAAATGAAGGGCTTGTAGAATCAAGGGACTCCACCCACATCCTGTCTTTGTTTTCCAGATATAGGAATTACAGTTATACCCACCATGTCTGGCTTTAACATACTTAAAAATGATTTTACTTTAAAATACACATACATAAGCCATGCAAAACAATTTGTTTCTTCTCTATCCTTTGAGGTCATCTTTGCTCTGCCATTCCCCAGGATTTTCCTGCCAGCCCTAATGGGTGGTATGTAAGTGTGCTTCCAACCTCAGGGTATCCAGATGCCACTGCACACCAGGCTGGAAGAATGAAGCAAAGCCCTGAAAGGGTGGGGTCTGTAGGATTCTAACAGGTGGCAAGGGTGTTAGGGGATTTTAATGAAACAGATCTCTTAGATGAATTTAGCTTTTTGCATACCTTTATTCAAGGTGGACAAGGGCTATGTATGAACCTTGAGGAGAGGGGAAGAGCTTTCAGGGTAATTGTAAAATCATTGGCTAGAGTTTGAAGTACTGTGAATGCCTCGTTTGTATGGAGAGGCATTCCGGGAATCCCAAGTACTTTCTGGGTGGGTTCATATCAGGAAAGAGGAGGTTGAACTTTAGTTCTGCCAAGGACCACTGGACCTTCCTCAGGTAGAGTATGGGGGACCAGGCTCCCCAAGAGGGAAGACTTGCTGATAAAGGGAGTACTACATTTAGTGCCAAGCTCAGAGGAGCTATCCAGATGTGGTATATCAGAGCCTTAATTAGCAGGGTTTCCCACATACTAGTGGATACCTTAATGTAAAATCTAAGTCAGAAGGCTCTGTTTCCCACCCTCTCCCTCCAGAACCTGCTTATTAGATCCACTGGTTTTAGAGCAGTTCACACAAAAGCCTCCAACGTCCACACACTATGGTAGCTCATATCTTTACTTCCAGCACTTGGGACTGAAGAAAGATGAGGAAATGGAGGCCAAACTTGGCTTTATAGCAAAGCTGAGGCCAGCCTGGACTACATGAGATCCTGTCTCAGAATAGTGAAACGAGAATAACTCCCAACTTCAGACATCCCTTTGCTGATTTGAATTGATTTTCTGGGGTTTCCTTTTAAGTCTATTTAATAGTTCTCTCTTCTTTATTCTGCTTTCTAGGAGAAGTGAACTCTTTAACAGCATGTTTGGCTATTGGTTTTTAAAAGTCTGGATGGTTTGGTTTTCCAAAACTGTTCTAATTTGTTGATCCTTCTTTCTCACATTCACTTTTTCTTTCTGGACAGACTCCCTTCCTCTTCCTTCCTGATGGCAACAGTATCATCCCAAGTTCTCTGATCTTTACAGAGGCCCATTGTTCTGTGTGATGTTAACCTTTCTGCTATGTACTAAGGTCCTTCTCTTTCAGGCAGTAGTGTCTAGTGAGCTTGCCTGCCAATTATATTTGATAATGGGAGGCAAATATAGAAGAGTCGTGAATATGAGGCTAACCTGGATTACCTAGCAAGCTCTTGCCTCATAGATTAGCTAAACTAATTTACAAAAAGAGAGAGAGATACATATAAATCTATTATAGTATATATAGATCTTTAAAAGGATAAGAGAATGTTTTGAGGAGGCTATTAGCTCTAACTATTAAACTTCACTGTCAGATGACTAAGACTCAAATGGTAAGTGGTAATGTCATCACGGAGGCATGTAGCTGCCTCTAGAAATCAAGAAGTGAGAGTAAGTTTCTCATGTACAGAGTTTTGTTTCATTCTCTATGTGGAGCCCAACTCTCCATGAATATTCTCATACATGTTGGTTACTTCGAGTCCCAGCATCCTCCAATGAACATACTTAGTGTTTCCTATGAAAAAACTATGCACTGGACATTTGCAAGGCATCACTATCATCTTTCTTTGAGCTTCCTCCATTGTCTCAACACCTTGTTCCCAACAGCTTCGCCATCGTTAGATCCACAGGGGAAATGGCTACATGGACATTTGGCTCACTCCTTGCTAGGCACTGGCATCTTACCTCTGCTCCATGTAATCTGTTCCCATCCCTCCTTTCCTTCCTCCATTTTCAAATGTTAGTTATTGTTTTTCTTCTGTTGCTCTCATCCAATCCATATTCTGCTGCCTTCCCTCAACCCTCTCTTCACACTCCTCTTTCCAGGCTGGTCTTAAACTCAGAATCCCTCTACCTCAACCTCCTGAGAGCTTAGTGTTTCATAATGCTAACTTCCTCCATCTCTCTTTGACTAAAGACCCCCTATTTTTGAGACAATGGGTGTAGTTAATTTGCTGTTTGACTGCAAAATCCACTCTTAATAATAGCCAAATTCTCTATCCAAAAACTGAAGTTAAATGGTCAATTGTTCAAAGTTTCTTATGGTTTAAAAATTACCTCATATTTAAACCAAAGTAGAGAGAAATTCTAGTTAATGTACCCAGAGATCTGGGGAAAATAAAAAAATAGCAAACAAACAAGCAACAACAACAATAAAACATGCTCAGATAGAAATGTATTTAAACTACCAAAGACATTTATCAACCCTATCTATATGAGATTTGTCTGGACACCTTTTGAAAATTCAAGGAATTTTGATCAATTCAAGCTTCCATCTCAACTTATATTTTTAAGATTATCATCTTCATTTTAGAAAATATTTCCTGAAAGAGTTTCTTGGAAGCTGTAACAGGTTCATCCACTTTTGAACCATAGTTTTTTTTTATAAAGAAACCATCACCTAAACTCAGAAAATTTTCATCTCATGGCCATGCTCAGTGCATACAGATTATAAACCCTCCCTGTGCTGTTTGCAAATTAAAAAAGCTATCAATGCAATCTCAGGATTGTTTTGATATGCATTTCCCTGAAGATTAATGATGTTGAACATTTTTTTTAGGTACTTCTCAGCCATTTGGCATTCCTCAGTTGAGAATTCCTTGTTTAGCTATGTACCCCATTTTTAATAGGGTTATTTGGTTTTCTGGAGTCCAACTTCTTGAGTTCTTTATATATATTGGATATTAGCCCCCTATCGGATTTATGATTGGTAAAGATCCTTTCCCAATCCGTTGGTTGTCGTTTTGTCTTATTGACAGTTGTCCTTTGCCCTACAGAAGCTTTGCAATTTTATGAGTTCCCATTTGTCTATTTTTTTTTTTTTTTTTTTTTTTTAGGTTTTCGAGACAGGGTTTCTCTGTGTAGCCCTGGCTGTTCTGAAACTCACTCTGTAGACTAGGCTGGCCTCGAACTCAGAAATCCACCTGCCTCTGGCTCCCAAGTGCCATTTGTCTATTCTTGTTCAGCAATTGTTCCTCTATACCCATATCTTCAAGGCTCTTCCCCACTTTCTCCTCTATAAGTTTCACTGTCTCTGGCTTTAAGTGGAGTTCCTTGATCCACTTAGACTTGAGCTTTGTACAAGGAGATAAGAATGGATCAATTTGCATTATTATACATGCTAACCACCAGTTGAGCCAGCACCATTTGTTGAAAATGCTGTCTTCTTGCCACTGCATGGTTTTAGCTCCTTTGTCAAAGATCAAGCGACCATAGGTGTGTGGGTTCATTTCTGGGTCTTCAATTCAATTCCATAGTTCTACCTGTTTGTCACTGTACCAGTACCATGTAGTTTTATCACAATTGCTCTGTACTTGATATGGGGGAAGGTGATTCCACCAGAGGTTCTTTCCTTGTGAATAGTTTTTGCTATCCTAGGTTTTTTTGTTATTCCAGATTAATTTGCAAATTGCCCTTTCTAACTCCATGAAGAATTTTGTTGGAATTTTGATGAGGATTGAATTGAATCTGTAGATTGCTTTTGGCAAGATAGCCATTTTTACTATATTAATCCTGCCAATCCATGAGCATGGGAAATCTTTCCATCTTCTGAGATCTTCTTAGCACAGGGTCCCTAATGAAGGAGCTAGAGAAAGTACCCAAAGAGCTGAAGGGGTTTGCAGCCCCCTAGGACGAACAACAATATAAACTAACCAGTAATCCCAGAGCTTCCTAGGACTAAACCACCAATCAAAGAAAACACACAGAGGAACTCATGGCTCTAGCTGCCTATGTAGCAGAGGGTGGCCTACCTAGTCAGTCATCAGTGGGAGGAAAGGCCTTGGTCCTGTGAAGATTCTATGCCCCAGTATAGGGGAATGCCTGAGCCAGGAAGCAGGAGTAGGTGGGTTGGGGGGCAAGGGGAGCAGGGAGAGGATACCGGATCTTCGGAGTGGAAACTAGGAAAGGAGATAACATTTGAAATGTGAATAAAGAAAATATCTAATAAGAAATTTTTAAAAAAGAAAAAATATTTTTAAAAAGCTATCAGCAACCTTTAAATCAAAGGTTAATTTTTTATATAATATTTTATTAGATATTTTCTTTATATACATTTAAAATGCTATCCCGAAAGTTCCCTATATCCTCCCCCTGACCTGCTCCCCTACCCACCCACTCCCACTTCTTGGCCCTGGCATTCCCTGTCCTGGGGCATATAAAGTTTGCAATACCAAGGGGCCTCTCTTCCCAGTGATGGCCGACTAGGCCATCTTCTGCTACATATGCAGCTAGAGACACAAGCTCTGGGGGTACTGGTTAATTCATATTGTTGTTCCACCTATAGGGTTGCAGACCCCTTCAGCTCCTTGGATGCTTTCTCCATTGGGGACCCTGTATTCCAGCTTATAGATGACTGTGAGCATCCACTTCTGTATTTGTCAGGCACTGGCATAGGCTCATACAAGACAGCTATACCAGGGTCCCTTAAGCAAAATCTTGCTAGCATATGCAATAGTGTCTGGGTTTGGTGGCTGATTATTGGATGGATCCCCGGGTGGGGTAGTCTCTGGATAGTCCATCCTTTTGTCTTAGCTCCAAACTTTGTGCCTATATCTCTTTTCATGGGTATTTTGTTCCCTATTCTAAGGAGGAATGAAGTATCCACCCATTGGTCTTCCCTCTTCTTGATTGTCTTGTGTTTTGCAAATTGTATCTTGGGTGTTCTATGTTTCTGGGCTAATATCCACATATCAGTGAATGCATATCTAATGACTTCTTTTGTGATAGGGTTACTTCACTAAGGATGATATCCTCCAGATACATCTATTTGTCCAAGAATTTCATAAATTCATTGTTTTTAATAGCTGAGTAGTCTAACTCCATTGTGTAAATGTACCACATTTTCTGTATCCATTATTCTTTTGATTCTGGAAGATTTTACCACATCTTAAGCACACAGAGGCCTTTTTTTTTCTTTTCAGAACAGATAATAACTTAATAAGATAAAAACTGTATTTTTTTTATCCTGTAAGAACTTTGGCATTCATTTTCTACAGTCAGAACAGCTGGCTTGTTATTCAGCCCAACCTCTTCCATTTTTCAACAGGAAGTATGTACCTTCCAGTATGCACATTAAGAGCATCCCTGTTTGTGGACAGTATCTCCTCTGAAGAGAACGTTAAGGACCTGGCTCTCAGGTGTTCACCATTAGGCATTTCTTGGGTTTGGTCATGAAACTTTCAGTTAAGAATGCAAACATACCAGGCATGCCTTCAGCTATATCTAATCTAGAAAAATTCAGTTTGCTGAGTTCAGCTGAGCCTTAATACACAAGGAGAGATAGAATGATACAGGCACCAAACCCAAGGAAACAGTCATGCATGACTGCAGGAAGAAATGCTGGAGACTGGACCCCTCCGTGCTGAGAGTCTAACTTTCTGCCTCTAATGGGGGTGAGTCATTTCACTAGAATAATTGACACAGATATTGCATGAAATCCAACAGAGACCTATAATAGCAGCAGTGCCCCAGGCTATATTACACAGTTTTCATGTCTTGTTTCTTTTTTTCCTCCAGTATCAATAATCTTGTAGATCCTAACAGGTTGAGAACAAGCTACAATTTATAAAGAAGGAAATTGTGTACCAGGAAAATAGTGTGACAGTCCCAGGATTGAAGGGCTCATGATAAGTAGCAGGTCCAGCAGCTAGGTTTTCAGAATGTAATCTAAGGCTCTTCTCCAGACAGTGATTAGTGGCCTGTGAGGAGATCTATTGAGACTTTCTGCACATTGTGGGTTTCTAGTTTATTCCACAGGTGTCCTCATTCCACTTGGATGTGCAATGAACCGAAGCCTTTTCTGTTTATGGATGATCAGAGGCACACTTGCAGAACAAAAGCAAGTAGGGATTACCTCCTAAGGCAGCCATCACCTCCACCCTCCTTCCATTGCACACCATACTGCTAAGCTAGAGCAGGGACAACAAACCCATAGCCTGATGACAGTGACAGTGAAGACTGGAGACAAGAAAAGCAATCACCTATAGGCTTACTCTTGACATGGAAGCTTGTCAACAAAATCAACAGGATGCTTTCCCATCCTCCATGCAACCAACCATATTGCAGGCCTGACATGAAATGACAGAAAAGCAGAAGTTAAATTCAGAAGGCAGTGCTATTAGGAAGGTCAAGGATAGTAGTCACTTGTCCACACCAGGTGTGCTGTCCCTTCCATAAACAAGGCCAGGTCACAGATGAGGGGATGCTCTTCAGTTGAGCCCAGTGTGTTCCCTGGTAGCAGCCTCTGTCCTTATTGATCTTGTCCACACTTGCCAGGACATCCTTCTGTCTTAAGTACCTGGTAAGAGGGCTCTGAGGATAATCTCCCTCCAAGAAGAAGAGGATGCTATCTGCCTTTTTGTAGACTGCTAATATCCCTTAAATTTCTTTTAGATATGACTGTTAGTGCTTTTCAAGTGTAATTATCTCAAAGGTTTTGAAAGCTTTCTATGTGCACCTAAGTCCCACCCACCATCTTTTAACAGTGGGACTCAGAAGACAAAGAGAAGTCCTTGGAGCTGAATGCTGTCTCAGGAACCAAACCCAGAGTCTGTACAGGAGCACTTCTCCAGCAAAAATTTCTCACTGGGACCATTAGGATGCTCATAGAAGTATGACTACTCAGGTCTCACTGTAGTGTCTGTCTTGAGAAGGTGTTGTACTGATAGCCCTGGATGAGGAGTCTAAGGCAGTCTCTTAATGGTGATATTTTCCATTGGCTAATAAACCGTTTCACTTGTCCAGCCTACAAGTTGCTAAACTTCTGTTTTCTTCTACTTGCACACTTGTATTTGTAATGTTTTTATTCTTCTAAGAGTGCACAGGAGGAGCAGCTCATTCTATCAGTGTTTGGTCTCAGAGGCTTCTTGTCAATCATAATTTATTACTGATATTTTCTGTACTCTGAGTTCCCACAGAGGACAGTATTGCCAAGTGGTTTGTCTATCATGTGAGTAGATCACCATTTCTCATCCTTCCCCAGTGCTTCCTTACTACCTCCAGGATCTCAGGGACAGTGTTTCTCATTGCATTTCGATTGGTACCAGTTCCTGTACTATTCAATGCTGGATACATGACAACCAAAATGAAATTCTCAGTGACTAAAGTAATGAGTGGGTGGGGATTCCCCTTCGTAGCAATCTGCTTGGTGCAGTCCTGGGCTTCTGCTTGGACTCAGATTTCTTCTGTTTTCTCATTCTCTTTGTATCTGTATGATACCTGGGTCATATTTGTTCTCCTGGTGAATTGCAAAAGGGATGTTCTGAGTGCCATGTGGAAGATACAGCTGTCCCATTTCCACAGCTGTGCGTGTCCCTTAGAAGAAAGAGAAAGGACATTTTTTCAATAAAAGCAATCAATTATAAAAGAATAAAAAAGTAAATAGTATACATGCTTATATAAAAACATCAGATGTTACCCTGTAAATATGCATAATCTCATGTAATGTCTCAGTTCATAAATTATTTTACAAAAAATAGAAATATTTTCTTTCCCCCAAAAAGAATTAAGACAAATCATAAAGTTTGGCATGAACCTTATAGTGATATTTACATATGATTATTGAATTTATTCTTATTGCTGAAGTCTTTAAAACTGATACTCGAAAATTATTCCATTACTTTGAATATTCTTGACCATCTATTGGATGTCTCTCAGGGGTAAAGATTTTCAAGTATAAAAGCCAGAGTCATAAAACCATTGGGAGACACGATGATCCTGCATGGATCCCTTCTAAGATGGATTTCCTGAAACTATAATGAGAAAATAGAGCTATCAAACATTTGGTTGTATCACACTTATCTAGGGATTTCAAGCAAGCAGGCATCCACATGAGAGTATGTGGTGTTTGTCTTTATGGGTACATATTACCTACTTACACTGATTATTTTCAGCACCTGCCATTTACCTTCAAGTTTTTCCTTTACACCTGATAATATTCCGTTGTGTATGTGAAACACATTTTCAATGTTCATCTGTCCATTAATAGACATCTAAGCTGTCTCTATTTCCTGGCTGTTGTGAATAGAGCAGTAATGAACACAGAGAAGCAGGTATCTGTATAGTAGGATATGGAATCCTTTGGGTATATGCCCAGGTGTGGTATTGCTGGAATCTCCTTGCTGATTTGCACAGTGGCTATACAGTTTGCACTCCCACCAACAGTGAGGAAGTGTTCCTTTTTCCTACATTCTCTCCAGAGTTGGTTGCCATTTGCTATTTTTTAAATTATTTTATTTTATGAGACATAATTTCCTTCTTCCCTTTCCTCTCTCCAATCCCTCCCACATACCCCTCCTTGCTCTCTTTCAAATTCATGTCCTCTTTTATAAAAATTAATTGCTGTACATATATATATATGTTAATATATATACATATTTATTCCCAAATTCATAAATACAACCTGCTCAGGTTGTTTGGTTTGGTTTGGTTTGGTTTTTCGAGACAGAGTTTCTCTGTGTAGCCCTGGATGTCTTGAACTCACTCTGTAGACCAGGCTGGCCTCAAACTCAGAAATCCACCTGCCATAATGTCCTTTGTATATATGTTTTCAGGGCTGATAACTTTTGGTACTGGATAACTAACTAGTGTCTTCTTTTCTGGGGAAAGCTAATTCTTCTGCTCTTAACATTCCTTAGTTGCCTGTAGTTCTCTGTGTATGGCTAAGGCCTTGTAGGCCTTCCCCCATCGACATTATCTGTATATATTGTGGTCCTCGTTCAGCCCATGTTTAGGCAGTTGTGCTGGTTAAGACTGTGGATGTAGCTTCTGACCCTGCTGGAAGATGCAATGTTTGTTCTTCTTGCTTTCCACCTCTCTTTCCACCTCTCTTCCTCAATATCTCTTAGCCTTAGGTGTGGGAGTTGCATTGTAGATTTATCTGCTGGGCCTGGTGTCATTTTCTTTTATAGTTTTAGCTATTTTAATTGAGGCAAGATGAAAGAAACTCTCTTTGTAGGTGGGATTCAAAGAAGAAATAACAAATACATGTATATAAATTACACAAACTATGGTAAGTGCCACAAAAGAAACAAGATGATAAAGTTTATTCACGATGTAGGTAAACTTCACTTAATAATATCAAGACATGCCCGGCGTGGTGGCGCACGCCTTTAGTCCCAGCACTCGGGAGGCAGAGGCAGGCAGATTTCTGAGTTCGAGGCCAGCCTGGTCTACAAAGTGAGTTCCAGGACAGCCAGGGCTATACAGAGAAACCCTGTCTCAAAAAATAATAATAATAATAATATCAAGACAGGGGAAAAATTCTTAAATAGAACAGTAATGGCTTGTGCTGTAAGATCGAGAATTGACAAGTGGGACCTCATGAAACTGCAAAGCTTCTGCAAGGCTAAAGACACCATCAATAAGACAAAAAAACCACCAACAGATTGGGAAAGGATCTTCACCTATCCTAAATCAGATAAGGGACTAATATCCAATATATATAAAGAACTCAAGAAGGTGGACTCCAGAAAGTCAAATAACCCCATTAAAAAATGGGGCTCAGAACTGAACAAAGAATTCTCACCTGAGGAATACCGAATGGCAGAGAAGCACCTGAAAAAATGTTCAACATCCTTAATCATCAGGGAAATGCAAATCAAAACAACCCTGAGATTCCACCTCACACCAGTCAGAATGGCTAAGATCAAAAATTCAGGTGACAGCAGATGCTGGCGAGGATGTGGAGAAAGAGGAACACTCCTCCATTGTTGGTGGGATTGCAAGCTTGTACAACCACTCTGGAAATCAGTCTGGCGGTTCCTTAGAAAATTGGACATAGTACTACCGGAGGATCCAGCAATACCTCTTCTAGGCATATATCCAGAAGATGTCCCAACTGGTAAGAAGGACACATGCTCCACTATGTTCATAGCAGCCCTATTTATAATAGCCAGAAGCTGGAAAGAACCCAGATGTCCCTCAACAGAGGAATGGGTACAGAAATTATGGTACATCTACACAATGGAGTACTACTCAGCTATTAAAAAGAATGAATTTATGAAATTCCTAGCCAAATGGATGGACCTGGAGGACATCATCTTGAGTGAAGTAACACAATCACAAAAGAACTCACACAATATGTATTCACTGATAAGTGGATATTAGCCCAAAACTTAGGATACCCAAGATATAAGATACAATTTGCTAAACGCATGAAACTCAAGAAGAATGAAGACCAAAGTGTGGACACTGTGCCCCTTCTTAGAATTGGGAACAAAACACCCAGGGAAGGAGTTACAGAGACAAAGTTCGTAGCTGTGATGAAAGGATGGACCATTTAGAGACTGCCGTATCCAGGGATCCATCCCATAATCAGCTTCTAAACGCTGACACCATTGCATACACTAGCAAGATTTTGCTGAAAGGACCCAAATATAGCTGTCTCTTGTGAGACGATGCCGGGGCCTAGCAAACACAGGAGTGGATGTTCACAGTCAGCTATTGGATGTATCACAGGGCTCCCAATGGAGAAGCTAGAGAAAGTACCCAAGGAGCTAAAGGGATCTGCAACCCTATTGTTGGAACAACATGATGTACTAACCAGAACCCTGGAGCTCTTGTCTCTAGCTTCATATGTATCGAAAGATGGCCTAGTTGGCCATCACTGGAAAGAGAGGCCCATTGGACTTGCAAACTTTATACGCCCCAATATAGGGGAATGCCAGGGCCAAAAGAATGGGAATGGGTGGGTAGGGAAGTGGGGGGCGCTATGGGGGACTTTTGGGATAGCATTGGAAATGTAACTGAGGAAAATATGTAATAAAAATATTAAAAATTAAAAAAAATAATATCAAGACATGCCTTAACTACATGAGAGGTGTGTAATTTGTTCATGCATTTATTATGTAGCTGGCTTTGTTTTTTTTTAAGAAGGCATTTTTTTTTAAGTTTCAAGGGATAAGGAACTAAAATCAAAATTCTATTGGGAAAATGACATTGACTCTTAAGAAATCAGCAAACGTTCCTTGTGACCAAGATCTGTGAGTGTGTTATAAAACCTTGCTGACTGGAACCATGTGGAAATGTCTTGTGCAGTGAGTCTTAGGAACATGATTTAGTATCTTATTGCATTATACCTCTCTTGATTATAAAATAGTGATTACTGATATGACTGATTAAAAGGAAAACCCCCATTAATTTTTCTTTTGATTTCTGAACTTTTATATATTTCATTAACTTGTCTGGAGAACATTACTACAATCTTTGGTATATGAAGCATAGATCCAGTGATTGCAGTAGGGGCCTTAGACTACAGCAATGGAATTGATTACAGCTCAGCTTTGCACAAATGAACAGTGTTCACTATTGTGGGAAAGGGATGTATCTTTTCCTCGCACATCCTAGGTTTGTAGTTAAGGCTCCTGGCAACAAGAAGAAAGCAAATAGATTTATTGATGTAAATGTTATGTGATCCTGGAGACTTTATAAGAACATGAAGATCCCCAAAATAGGTAAACTCACCTGAGTCTTATATTTGATAAAGAAAGGAATCGTGATAAAGAAATATGATCAACAAAGGAAATGTGACCCAATGGTAGCTAACTGGGAGAAGCAGCAAGTATCTGTTCAGATTCTTCTCTCAATGAGTCTTCAGAGAAAAGGCCATTCCCTTCAGCCTTGGGGAGGTAACATTTTAGGTGAGAACTGTGTGACCTACTCAGGGGATGAAAAGAAAAATGTGAACAGTCTTTTCTTTTCTGCTATGCTGTCAGATTCCTTCAGCTTAAAACACTCAGTATGCCATATCTTGAGGCAGAGTAACCTAAGACAATCACCATCAATGATTATAATTAAAACATCTTATCGAAGTTGTAGCAAAGATATGTGTGTGGAAGTTGTATTTATCATATAAAACAAAATGAGTGTGTGTATGTACATGTGTGCATGTGCATATGTGTGTGTTCATATGAAATGCATAAATGTGCATGTGTGGGGGCAGGTAAAATAGAACTAGATTTCTCTGAAATTTAAAGTTTTCTCCACAAAATAATAAGGGAAATGGGACATTGTATGGCAGTATACAAATTTGTCTTTAAAAAAAAAAAAGGCTTAAAGTGAAGCCCATTCATTTTTTCAGACTTCAATCTGATTGGACTAGTGGCTTGTCCAGGAGCTACACCCACAATGCAGCCATAACCTGGGATCCTGAGCACTTAGTGGATCTGAGATGCATTGGTTTCAGAAATTTACAGAGACCTGAAATGCGTATCATAAAAGCAATAGTCCTTCAAACATTTCTCGACTGTAGAATGTCCTATCTTGCTGTAAATACTTGCTAATTACTGCACAGTCTTTCCTGGGGATGATTACAGATCAGCCCCTCTCTCCCTAGACTCACTTCTCTCTTCAGCTGAGACAGAGTTAAGATTAATTGGAAGGTGTGCTTTTCACACGTTTGTAAGAGAGGAAAAAGTAAAATGCTTTCCTTGTTTCTGTTTCAGGTCTCATGATGATACTTCTATAACAAAAGGCAGTTCTGAAGAGCAACACAAAACAAATACTGTGTGTTACATGACAAGGGAGGCTTCAGAAACTAAAGTTTTCATATCTAACGCTCAAAGAGAACTACGTACTTTGTGGTTACATCTAATGAAAACTGGACAGTTGTGTGTCTCTATATTTAGACAGAGTGGATGGGAGCCAGTTATAAATTGGGGTGGGGAGGGGGAGGGGGCTCTCTTCTGGTGCTTCTTGATGTCTAAGCATTCTCTCTTCCATACCTAACGCTTGCCTCATGGGGTCTTTAAGAGAGATCTGGGAGACAATAGCAATGCTGCACTTTTCCAGATTTCCTTCTACTGACAAAGGTCCCATAGTGTTTCTTGTGGTCCATTATGATAGAGATTGCTGCTCAGGAAAACACGACCCTAGAATGTCAAGGGAGATTAGCTCTCAGTGCTCCCTTCTAATGGCTGTCAGTTGCTTAAGCATTTATACCCTCTTTGTCCTACAGACCTGAGAAACTGAATTAAGACTTGGCAAAATATAATTTTGGTGAACACACAAGTTAACTCCAAATAGCCTAGCCTTCTTGAAGCTGAGTTTCCTAGTCAAGAAAAGGGGTTTTCTTACCTGGCTGCCAAGATTATAGCAGGGGCTCAAAAGTGACTGGCAAATGCCTAGTCAGTAGAAATGCAAATCAGACACTAAAAATACATTTCTTACCTAGATGACAGAGGACAAAGTTGTGAAAGCAAATTGCTCTTGTGCCGTCTTCTTTATTGTGTTGGTCTGAATGACATTCCAAAATGCTCAGGGACGGAGCATGCTCCAGGAGTACTTTCACTGAATAAATCCATTGGTTATAAGCTGTAGGGAGAAGAATGAAAATCATTTGATTAAATGTATTGTTTCCTAAGCTCAGAGGACATTTCAAAATAAGCATGTGCTGTAAAAAAAAGCACCAACTAGGTGATTATATTGTTACCTTTTTATCTGTCATTCTGGCTTAAATTGTCACCTTTCAACTAATTTCCACTGAGGCCCCAACATCATTTTTTCTCTTCACATTAAATAATATAACAACACCCTTTACCATTGAATTGTTAATATCAGTAATTTTAAATGAGTGAAGTTTTGGTACTTGTTTGGTCAGAAGAATCCATATTCTGCTCCTCATTCAGTTTCCTAGGGTGCCTCTCCCATGTTCAAATTTTAGCCATAATTAGTACTGAAAACAATACAAATTACCTAAAACATAGGAAGTTATGTCCCTCAATTTTTCTCCTAATTTTTATCAAAAGAGGGATATCTGTTTAAAATACAACTTATATAAAAGCTTGTTGACTGTAGGTTAGTGGCAGAGCCATGATCAAATGGAAACATTAGGTTTTACTAAATTTTAGATTACCACTCTGAGTTTTTTACAAGAGTCCCTCATCAATAAATAAATTAACTACCTTCCTTTCCTCTTAGCAGTGGGTGTTATTGGGTAATAAACTGGTGCATGTAGTGAAAGCCAGTGACCGAGGAACAGCCAACAGAGGAAAGAGTATAGTTTGAGGCGAAGGCTACTAGAAGCAGATGTATGGTTTGAATGGTCATGAACCACATAGGTTCATATACTTGAATGCTTGGTCTCTGGTTAATGGAGCTGTTTGAGAGGAATAAGAAGGTTTGGCCTTGCAGGAGATGTATCACTGAGAATGAACTTTTAGGTTTCAAAAGAACATAATAGGATCAGTGTTTTCCCTCTCCCCCCTCCCCCTCCCCGCACCCTCCCCACCCCCCCACCCCTCTCTCCTGCCTGCTGATCAGGATGTAAGTCTCTCAGCTACTGCTCTAGCACCACACCTGTCTGCTTCCTGCCATGACAATCATGACCTAATCTTCTAACACTGTAAGCAAACCTCCAATAAGTGCATTGTTTTATAACAGTTCCCTTGGTCACGGTGTCTCCTCGCAAGAATAGCAACCCTAGCTCAGGCAGTAGAAGAACCTTGGAGAGTGACCTCATTATGTTGATGAGCTTTTTGTTATGGTAAGAAACACCAGAGAAATTAACTCATGATGAAAAGGGTTTGACTCTCCGCTTCAGAGTCTTCCACCCTCACTTTTGTCTTTATGTTGAGAGTCTTTGATGAGATAGAACACTGCTGTGGGGACACATGACAAAAAACTGGCTCACCTCATGACATAACAGAAGCACAGGGACAGTAAGGGGCTGGAGCCCTCAACATCACCTTTTCAAGAGCATCTAATTCTCTTCCACTGAGCTCCAGCTCCTTAGGTTCACAGTAATGCCACAGGCTGGAAACAAGGTATTCAACACATGAAGTGTGTTTGTGATTCAAATACAGGCTTACTTATTCCAAACACATCACTTTATAAATGAAGGAAGAGCAGGCAGGTGAGATAAAGTGACGAATAAACAAAACCAAATTCGCCTCAGAGAAATCAAGTGTGTGAAATGGCAGCCTTCTCTCTTTGCTCAAATTAGGTACAGAACTCAAATTTTCAAAAGTGAAGTCTGAGTTGATTGAGCCATCACACTAATTGAGTATTTTCCTAATGTCTACTCAAAAGCTGTGCTCTGGAAATGCACACTCTGTGTCCATAGGAAAGTAAAGGCCAGATCCTGTTCCTCCAGGGCACCCACATTGCTCTTAGCACAAATGCTGCTCACTTTTGTGCTGAGAAGGTTGTCTCCCTGTAGTCCCGTTGGTGCTGGTTGCTCTGTTCTTTTAGGGAGACCATCATCTGTTGAGTATGCATCAATGGTTTGCATCACTCTGAGCCAAGTGCTTCAGGGAAATAGAAAAGTACAAAACCAGACTTCTAGGGATCTTGCATAGAATTGGAACACATGTCTAAGAGATGGATGAGGACAAGGAGACATGTACCTGAAAGTCTGATATAGAACCTAGACGTACCTTCATATTTTCTCTATATTACACATGTAAAATGTGAATGGGTTTTAAATATAAATATATGGATAGACTAATATGTACCTGAATGTATATGTGTGTGAGTGCACACATATTAATATGAAAGTATGCCAATATTACAGGCCTATAAAGGAGAAAGAAAGCTACATTCTAGGGAAGGGGGTAGCATACATATGCACTTGACATTGGTAATACCCACCATATACTCCATCATTAGACAGGGAATGAATCTGTTGATAGCAGGGCGGTTCATGGCAGGGATAGTTGGTTGGATATATTTTAGGTGAACAATAATACCAGGCTGAGCCCTTATGCTTATTAATTTACCAGAACAATCTGACTCATTAACATCTGTGGTGGTTTAAATAAGAATGACCCGCATAGGCTCAGATACTTGAATGCTTGGTTCCCAGTTGGTGGAACATTTGGGAAGGATTAGGAGGCCTTGTTGGAAGAGCTATATCACTGGGGATGAGTGCTGATGTTTCAAAAGTCCACTCTATTCCCAGGTAAGTTTCTTTTCTCTGCCTTGTCTGTGAATCAACCTTAAGCTCTCAGCTGCTGCTCCAGCAACATGCCTGCTTGACTTTTACCATGTTTTCCACTATATTGTTGCTGGACGTTAGCTCTCTAAAACCAAGAACACTGAATTAAGTGCTTTCATTAATAAGTTGCCTTGGTCATGTTTTGCCATGGCAGTAACTCAGACATGATCCTATGATTAAGTGAATTCTTCATGGTAGAAAGTAGAGAAGATAAATTGCCCATTGACCCATTAAAATGACACAGAGCCGAGCTATTACCAAAATCAACCCTCAGCTTACATTGCTTTTCTAACTCTGCTTTATGAAGGAGTCTGTTCCAAAGACAGCACAGAAACAGCTAGAGTGTTTGGGGTTTGATCCTTATATGAATTTGTATGCCTTCTCTTTATTCTTCTCTCACTGTGAAAACTACTTTGGCCAAAATGGACTAAGAAACACACTTGACAAAGGAAATCCTCTCTCAGTGGAGGATATGAAAATGGATCTTATGGAGCCACTAAGAAATAGAAATATCAAGGTTGGACCTTCCAGTCAGTGTACCACTCTGTCATGTGACTGATCCTGCCTGCCCTGGGATAACCTTGAAAGATCATAAGTATAGCCTGAGAGGAAAAGGAAAGGGAGGTGAGAGTGATCAGACAAAGTCACTGAAGGATGTGGCTTCAGCTGTGTACTGATCTAATGTTAACCACCCACTAGGATCAAAGAAGAACATTCTATATGTAAGGTATGCTTAGCATCAAGCAAGGCCAAGGCAACGACTTCCATCCTTATTGGAGATCTCCATGCAATGTGAGAAAGAGCATGCTCAACAAGGATGTAGAAGAACTTTAGTTGTCAAGATATGAAGGAAAAGCTTGATCAAGGCCACTATTGCCCCACACCATGAAGTTAGCCATCTTTATTAGCTTCTGAAAATGGATGTGGACAGTTTGGTTTGTGGCAGAGTCAGGTGGTATATCCCCCTCTACTGAGCTCAAAATTCTAGCAGGGACATAAATTTAGTGCAAGAGGACCAACAAAATCTAGACCAACCTTGCCTACATTGCAGGACAATGGAATAAATGGTGTCCTAAGAGTCTCATATCACCCTTCTTTGCTTGCATGTCATTTAAGATCTTCTAGCAGTCATTTTCCTCTGATGGACCTAGGTCTTCCTTATATTCCAGTATGTGCAAGGTCAAAACATAGGAAGCCCCCAAAATTCTGATAAGGTGACCTCTTCTCTCCTCTATGAAATTCCCTAGCCCACACCCCAGTGAGAACTGCCTCTAGACATGCCATTTCAGACTCTCCCAATCAGGTTTGTCCATCTATAACCCACCTCTTCTGTGTGCTGAGAAGGGCATATCTTCTGTGTGCTGAGAAGGGCATATCTTCTGTGTGCTGAGAAGGGCATGTCTTCTGTGTGCTGAGAAGGGAATGTCTTCTGTGTGCTGAGAAGGGCATATCCTCTGTGTGCTGAGAAGGGCATATCCTCTGTGTGCTGAGAAGGGCATATCTTCTGTGTCCTGAGAAGGGCATATCCTCTGTGTGCTGAGAAGGGCATATCCTCTGTGTGCTGAGAAGGGCATATCCTCTGTGTGCTGAGAAGGCCATGTCTTCTGTGTGCTGAGAAGGGCATATCCTCTGAGTCTTCACAATCCCAGTTTGTCTCAGAAGCTTCCGGAGAATTAAGAAATGATCCTGAAATTCAAGCCTCTCCTGCGTCTCCCTGCACAACGAGAGACATAGACAGCAAGTCTCACCAATCTTCAGCTCATGGGTGAGGGAAAGAGAAGATTTGTGAGCTAGAAGTTACCACTGGTCTAACCTAGCAGTGAGTGGGACACCTTCCTGACCTATTAGGATTTTGTAATTCGTTTTATTTTAATCCAATTTCTTGATTTTTAAGCCATAAATTAAATGCTTCAAAGCTAATGACTTCAACGGCCTCTGACTTTTCAATTGACCCCCATTTTTAGCATCAAGGTTGAGGTGCTAATGTGTGTGAGTCTGAGATGGGTTAGATGACTGTAGGTCAAAGTCATCAAGTACAGTGGACACACTGACATTAGTTCTTAGGGCAACTCCATGCCAGTGAGCCTGTGGAGAAAACCTCATTGGAATCTTGACATCCTTCTTATAAGTAATTTGCCTTCTTCCCTGATATTCAAGTCATGCGCTGGACAAATAACACCAATAGGAGGACATCTGAATGTTGAAGAAAATGAGTTTCTGCTGTTCTACATCCATATACCACTGCCTAAACCAAGTTCACATCCAGGCTTGGTTAAGAGAAATTCCAGAGCACAGTTAAACATGGCACCACCAGGGGGCAGTATAAAGTTGTGTCCACTAATCATTTCAGTCTTGACCAAAGTAAAATTCAAACCTCACAGCCTTTCTGTCTTGCAGGAGACTCTCATTAAAGCCCATAGATGCCATTCGTACTGCCAAACTGTAGAGAAAGTTAGTAACCCTGGAGAACACCACACTCCATTCATTGCAACACAGATTTCCTCCTCAACCAAATTCAGTTTCAAAGGAGCCTGCCCTCGTTTATTTATTTACCTTTATTTATTGTCTAAGATGACTATTTCTCAAGGATTTCAAGATCTCAAACATGAATATATGATTTCTAGCTATGTAATATCCCTGTACTAAGCTATAAAATTTTTAAGCAAAATTTTGATTTCCTGTTTCTTTCAGAATTCTGCCTTTTGTATTTATAAATACAAAAATTTATAAGTTTGTATTTATAAAAATTTATAAATACAAAATAATAAAATTTGTATTATTATTTTTAAAGGTACCCAAGGGCACCAGGGACAGAGTGACAGCCACATGACTTTTGTTCAGTTCTTGCCATGTATCAAGCCTTTGGAAACAGGGGTCCAGAGGTAACTCCGGGATTCTGTGAGCTTACAATCCTCCAGGGACCCTAGGAAATGACAGAGAAGTCAATGCCCCGGTCCTTGGAGGCCCAGCAAGGAAAGACCTAGTCAGCTTCAAAAGTGGGAAAAAGAAACCAGAGAATCATTTTTGCAAATAGGTGCAGCTCTTGTAAGCTAATGTCCTCAGGATCTCTGGATTTGGGGTGAAAGCCTGAGTCAGTTTTCTACTTTGTCAGGTCCATCACTGTCGAGTAGGGCATGGCATGTGCTTATCACAAGAGCAGTGCAGTCTGAGTTAATGACTGCCCATTAGGAAGAAAGACTTTCCCCTTGTGCTAGAATTTTCATAACTTCCCTAATATGTTCTCTGGGTGATTTCACAAATAGATGCAACATGAGGGTAGACACAAGTGAGCAACCAAAGTAGACATGCTGAGAAGTTTAGAAGAGTGTTAACTGTTTAGACTGAAGCAGCAATGCAATGATGTCACCATGTTATGAACCAGGCACTGCCTCCTTATCTAATGTGCCCGTATTCTAATTTATTCTAGTTAGCTAAACAGAAAAACAGCCCTTATTTTTCGGAAAGGTTTAGGTAGGCATTTGCAGACTTTGAATCCTGATTCGTGGTTTGTTATTGACATTGGAAAAGTCATTAAAGCTCTCGTTTCTTATTTCTCTTGAGTAAAATAGAAGCCATAAAATGGACCATCTCCGTGGGATGCTGAGATGAATGTCAGGAATGAAAGAAATAGAAATATATTTCACAAATGCAGATTAGAATTGAAATGATGAAGCTGAGCCCCAGCAACGTGCCAGGCATCCGGTCTTACAGAGGAGTAGTGTGATCCTCTGACCACTTCCATCTTCAGTGTATTTATGCGAACCCCAAGGACATCATCCAGCCACTGTCAACTTTAAACCAAGCTGACACACAGTCTTTACAGGCAAGGAGGAAATAACATGGTTTTTTTTGTATTCTTTAGGATGAGGGGATAGCTAACGTTCATCAAACTGATGATGAAAATGAGTTGTTTAGGGACAAAAGGAGCAGCCTGGATTTATTACATAGGAAGAAAGCCGTGTCCCTGTGTGTGAAGGGAAACACTGTAAGCACCAGTCCTCTGTAGTCTCTGTAACATGAAAGCAAAAGTTAGTCTGCTTGTGTTTATTTATTGACACAGAGTTTCACTATGTAGCCCTGGCCAGCCTGGAACTTGCTATGTAGACCATGCTGGTCTTGAATTCATAGAGATCCTCACCTCCACCTTTCTCTGCCAGAATTAAGGCCATGACCCATCATCACTCCTGGCCAGCTACTTTATAATGTAATGTACACTAACACCTGTCGTAGTGCCTAGCCAAGTGGCCATAAAGCAAATAATTTGTTAAAATCATGGTAGAGCTGTATCAGGTGGTTTGCTTGAAACTGCTAATCATAAAAATAAAAGTCCTTTAAAAACTGCATTTACTGTAAAGTTCCGTTATAAAATAATCACAATATAGAGATAATTCATTTTAAATCTCAACTCATGGCAACATTTTAAAATTTTTTCAAGAGTGAGCTAGTTATGGAGGCACATGCTGATAGCATGCACTGAAGAGGCAGAGACAGGAGGATTACAGATTTGAGGTAAATCTGAACTAACTTGTAGGGGTTTGGGAGATGAAATAACAGATAAAACATTTGCTGAACACACAGGAGGACTAGTTTGACTCCCTAGCACCAATGTAAATGTCAGATGGTCTTGGCAGGATGCCTGTAGTCCCAGCCTGTAGAAGATAGAGATGGGATCCCCCGAACAAGCTGTCCAGCACAGCTGGCTGAATTGGCAAACTCTAAATTCCAGTGCAGAGAAAGTAAGGAAGACACCAGACAACCTCTGGCACCCTCCTTGTATATGTATGTGCCAATGGGTTTGCAAACACACACATACATACATGCACAGATATGACAAATGTGTACTAAGGTCAACAAAATAATTTTTTGAGACTAGGACTCTGTCAATGTGAATTTTAACTTTGATATGTGTTGTGTCTAGAGGTCAGGCTTTCCCCCAAGCTTGAGTGCACAGAAAGTAATGGCAGTTACAACATAGCATTTCAGCTTAACTGAGATAGCTCACCTGGGAAAAGGTAGTTTCCATCAGACGGATTGTGCCCTTATTTACTCTTAAGCATCCACAACATTTTCAAATGGGAAGGCAAGATTTGATGCCAATGAATGAGAACCCCAGTTACTCCTTAGAAGCCTATGCAAAACAGCAGAACTCAGTAAACATGACTTGGAGTAGTGAGTTCAAGGCTCTTTCACAGTAGAGAAGCCATGTTTGAGGCTCCTATCAAATCGTATAGTTCTACTGTGAAACAAAAACAAATAAAAAGTGCCTGGGCTGTCTCTCTTTGCAGAAAGTGTATATTCTCCCAGATTACCGTAAGTCCCCAAAAGCGATTGTGAAGAGGAAAATAAAAAAGATTACCACTCAGTAGAAAACACTAGATTAAAGAAAGCTATTTCAATAGCTGTATTTGTTGGTTTGAACCCATATTCAATAAAGACATTTACTAATCATCTCTTTTAGCTACTTTGGATAACTTATATCTGATGAAAAATAATACCTGAAATCTTGGGTGAAGTGCAGGTTGCTCTCCTATGTAATTAATTTGTTTGGGGGTCCATATTTACTGCAAAAAAAATCATTTGTGGTGGATAGTGACAAAGAGAAGCACAGGCTGGATGGCTGCAGGAGGACATTTGCTGAATGAGACACCTCTGTCATACCTCTTTTCTGCAATGGAATTCACGTATATATTTACACTGAAGTCCACATACACAGAGTTACCAGTTTCAAACCCTTGGTTGTCTGATGCCATTTTGGTGGTGGTCTACACACAGAAGAAATTAAAGCTTCAGCTATCAGCAGCCATGTGTCTTCCTCCAAGGACTGTGTTTGAGGGGCCAGTTTCTCTTTCAACCTTGTTTTATGCTCACAATAGTAAGGGATATGGGGAAAGCATCCTCACTTGGAAATATTGACTGCAGGTGTTTACTGCTCCCTGAAGCTGGAAGAGAAGGGGACAGGGTTGTTTTCTTTTCTAAAAACAGCCTCTCTCCCCATATTCTGGAACCTGTTCGTGTCATTGCCCCTGGAACATCTTTCTAGCGATTTCTATTGTTTCTGTTTTTATTTTCCTTTTTTTCTTTCAAACATGAGTAAAATCATGTACATTTTAAAAGAAAGGGGTAAAAGGTTCAAAAGAGGTCAAAGACCTCAAATGCAGTCTTCCTCAGGAATCTTTAGCTCCTAGTGATGTATTTGGCTTTCATGAACCTTATGGCTGGACTCTATCCCTGAATTATCCTTATTTCCCAAAATGTAATTCAATGAAATTAAATGTTGGTGCAGAAAAGAATCGCAGGAGATTTTCTGGTCTTTAAAATCTCGGGCACTCTGTGGCCATGTGTGTTTTCCCCAAACAATTGTTTTTAGACCCCCCCCCCTTTCTCCTCCACCTCTCTCTGGGGCCCAGTGCCAATGTGAGCACAAGCAAGGCCAGTAGAGAGTGGCAATGTCGAAGTTTCTGGAGTGAATCTCTGTGTTGTAGACAAAGTGTCTACAGCCTGGGTTTTAGAAAGAGAAAGCTGGACCTTGGAATAAATCTTCAAGGATTTCTGCACATTCTCGGGTCCTTCCACCATGTGGGACAGTTAAACACTAGTTGCTTTCTTAAGACACTCCGCTCTGAATTTAATTATAAACAACAAGGGGGTGCTCGCTTCAGCAGCACATACACTAAAATTGGAACAATACAGAAAAGATTAACATGACCCCTGCACAAGAATGACAAGCAAATGCATGAAGCATTCCATATTTTTTTAGACCATTGGGACTTTGAGAGACTGAACCACCAACCGAAGAATATACACTGGCTCTACCTAAGCCTTCCCACACATACGGAGCAGATGTGCAGCTTGGTCTTCATGTGGGTCCTGAACAACTGTAATGGGGGCTATCCTAAAAACTATTGCCCAAATGTGGGATATGTTCTTCTAGTGGTGATGCCTTATTTAGCCTCAGTGAGAGAGGATGCACATATCCTTCCAGACTTGATGGGCCAGGTTGGGGGATGCCCAAGGGGATCCCCACCCACTCAGAGGAGAAGAGGAGGGGGAATAGCGGAAGGATAGTGAGAGGGGGTGATCAGGAAGGGGACAGTAAGTGGGATGTAAAGTAAATAAGAAAAAAACTAATAAATAAAAATTAAATAAATAAAATAACAACCAGGTTAGATACAGAATAAATATATTAAAAAATGAAAAAGAATAACAAAGAGAGTATAAGAATCTGAAAGTATAAGCTATTGATTAAATCACACTAAAAGACTAAAAACAATCTACAGATTCTGCAGGCCAGCTAATTGTTCAGTTTTCCAATTTGTAAGCTATTCACACACTGAAATTCTAATTTTTAATCACTATCTATCTTATAACTACACATATAAGAAAGTTTGACTATAGCTCAGATAATAATAGAATTTAAATGTCTGGTTTGTGATAAATACACAGTTATTAGATTAAGTAGAGAAAATAGTATAACAAATGAAAATTTCACTTAACATCTAAAAGATGAAATTAATTTTAAGAGTAGATTAGTTGCTGTCACTAGGTAAGAATTTCGATATATTTCTATTTTAGAGCTTCTTGAGTTGACTTCATGTAATAAGTGGTAGTGAATATCAACAAATCATTTCATATTCTTTAAGAATTTTCTTAAGTAATTCATGCATTTTCTTGAATTGTACAATGGTTTCTCAATAAAATCCATTCACCAATAACTGTAAATAAATGAATGAATGAGTAAATAAAAAATAAATGACAAAGGAGAATGAGTTATCGGAGTCTGACACATTCAAAAGGTCTTAGTGACCTTCTCACCTTTTCCGTGTGGACAAACCAAGCACTGCAAAGAGAGCTTTGCATGCATTGAGAACATTTTTATTATGTCAGCAAAGACAGAAGCATGATTCTAAGGAAGAGAGGCTAATGATTTTTTTTTTTTTTTTTTTAGTAACTGGAAACCAAATGTAAGTTCCAGAGTTAGTATCTTGCTATGATTCTTTGTTTAAATAGTGCAAATGTTTCCAAGCAGATTGGGAAGCATTGATAAAGTTACAGTCCACTAGCACATTTAGATACATTTCTTTTTTAAAGATTCCAAACTGAACTTCTTTCCTTGGGATAGTTTTAGCTTCCTATTTTTGAGACTACCACCTTCACTAAAATAACCATTCATTCTTCCTACCCACAAATGCTGAGCAATTGAGAAAGATGCTCTGTACCACATCTTAAGGGGAGAATGCAGAAGGGAAGGGGGTGGAGGCAGCTGTGCCCTTTCTAGTGATTGATTGACAACTGTAGTCTGCTACTTGATTTCTATGGGAAGACTCAGAGAACAGATTGAAGGCTGTGTGTTTGCCCCAGGTAGTGTTTCTAATTCCGAGTAACAGACCGTGGTTTGGCCTAGGAGACTGTGGGCTCACAGACTGCCTGTAACTGAGGGTAGCAACAGAACTAGATTGGCTGTGGAAATGAAGAAACGGGTAAAGTATGGGCAGAGCATGTTTCTCTGCTGCCCATCACTACAAGACACTCTCAAATATAGCCACCACTCAGCCCCACTGTCTTTTCACCATTCCCTCAGTACTTGGAGTAGAGCCAAGTTAGGCACCTGGACATTGCCCACCAAAGAGGCAGCCATGTGGTGTTCGGGGGGCACAGAGTTGACCCCCATTTAGCTTCCTTCAACTCTGAGATGCTGGAGCAGGTCTCTACAATGAAGAGAATTCCCCACTAATGGAAAGTAATTTTGAATGGTGGATCAATCCCCATATTCATTATAGAGGGGGAGATGTTAAAATATTATAGTAATGAAAATTCATATGCTCTTTGTTCACTTATTAAGATTACTACAGAGCTCACAGCATTGCTGTAAGGATGCTTAATATCTTCTAATACTCTCTAGTGTTTTGCAGTTTTAAAACTCAGTTCAGAGAAAGTACGTGCCTTAGTCATTTTTCCTGTTGCTATGATTAAATTATCTGACAAACGCAACTTAAGGGAGAAGGGGTTGATTAATTTCGCTCACCGTTCAGAATACACTGCATCGCACTGGGCAAGGCGAAGTAGATGGAAGCCGCTGTTCCCATTCTGTCTCGGGCCAGAAGGAAAGAGCAGGAAAGGCATCATGTTGCTCAGTTTTCTTTCTCTATTTCTACAATGAAAAATCCTAGCCAAGGAAAAGTGCTGTCCACCATGGGTGGGGCTCCCCCAGCCTTAGTTAACATAATCAACATAATCCCCTACCGGAGTAATCCGGGGCCTGTTTCCTGCCTCTGGATTCTGTCGGGCTGACAATTAGCACTCACCATCACAGTGTACTGTTTAACATGTAATGTCGAGTGTCAAGGAATGCACCATGCAGGTTGGTGACTGTTCTAGTTTGCTTTCTATTGCTGTGATGAGATATTCTAACCAAAAGCAACTTGAAGAGAAAGGGATTTATTTGACTTATACTTCCTGGTCACAACCAATCTTTGAAGGATGGCAAAAGCAGAACCCAGAGAGGAAGCTGGCAGAACCCAGAGAGGATGCTGGCAGAACTCAGAGAGGATGCTGGCAGAACCCAGAGAGGATGCTGGCTTGCTCGCTTGCTCTCTGGCTCATGCTCAGCCCAGAACCACCTAGTGATGGTGCTGCCCACAGTGGGCTAGCTCTGCTCACAGAGGTGGTCACAGGCTAGTCTCATCTGGACAATTCTTCAAGTGAGATTCCTTCTTCCCCGGTGACTCTAGGTTGTATCAAGTTGCCAACAATAACTAATCAATATGGAATCAGCTCTACGCTATGTAGTATATTGGGGGCTCAGTTAACTCTCAAACACCAGAAGACTATAATATGTTAGTGATTTTGCTGTCAAGGTCAAAATATTTGAATTAAAATTTTACCTTATTTATAATTTAAATAATATAGGTCAGTTGAGAGAATGTAATCATTATCAGTCATCTTTATTTAACAAGTGGCATTACTTAAAATACTTTTGAACTGCTGATGTCTTCTCCAACCCCTTCCTTTGTTTGTTTTGCATGCTTAGCATAATAACGTTGGTGAGAGAAAAGGTATTCAATGGATTTTTGTTGAATGGATGATTTAACTATATAATAAGTTTTGCTTTTTGTATTTAAAAAAATAACTACAACACATTTTCTCACCAGAAGAGCTCATATTCTAGTGGAGACTGTAAGTGGAAAGCAAGTGCTTTCATAGGCATGTGCTGTAAGTGATGTGAACTGGACATTTAGACTTATTACCATATGATAAGTCATTTACCGCATGGGTCACAACTATGTCTTCAGTGAGCAAGACAACTAAATGGCAAAGGTAGGTTGTGATGGCCATCATTATCAGTTCCACTTTGTAGATGAGAGAACTGAATCTGTGAGTGGTCACCTGGCTTTCTCAGACCTGCCATGAATAAAGTGGTAACGTAAATACCAGGGTCCTGAAGAACAGGGTGATTGCTGGGTCTGTGGTGGAGAAACGCTCCAGGATGTAAGAAACACGAGTGGACCCATGATGGGATGATGCTCTAAGTTCATCCTGTTGCTATGATAAAACACTTTGACCCACAGCGATTTAAGGAAGGAAAGGACTTGGTTCAGACTACACTTCCAGGTAGGAGTCCATCACTGAGGGATGGCAGAGCAAGAGCCATGAAGGATAACTGCTTCCCTGCCTGCTTTCTGACTTTCTCACAGGCTCTTTCTCTGCTAGCTTTCTCACATAGCCTATAGCCCTCTATCTAGGGATGTTGCTGCCTACAGTGGGCTGGGATCTCCCACACCAATCATCATTCAAAGCAATCTATTACAGGCGTGGCCATAGGCCAATCTGATCTGGGAAATCTCCTGAGACTCCCTTTGATGACTCTGTGCTGTGCTGTGTCAAGTTGACAGCCAAAGTTAGTTGAGACAGATGATGTCTAAATTCAGACCTGGTTGTCTCAGGAAGACATTCTTAGTCACTACATTCCACTGTTCTTTAGCAAGAATGAATTGGCTGTGGTCTAGCAGAAGAAAACCTGCTGCTCTGAGTCGCTCAAAGCTGTGTAGAGATTTTTTTTTTTTAAGACACTGACATTTAAGATGAAGAGTCTGCTAAGCACGCCAAGAACTATAAATGAAGGGGGCTTTCATAGTCCTTTCAAAGATGTGAACATTAATTTCTGCATGATGGGAGGACACAGAGTTGAGCGGATTTGGGGTTGATGCTCTTAACTCTATGGTTCTCTTTGATGCTCCTCCCTATAGCTTTCAATCTCATATTCACTCAAAGTTACACACACACACACACACACACACACACACACACACATTCTTAATCTCTCCTGTCCCTGGAGCTCAGCTCAGACCAGCTCTAGGTCACATGCCTTTCTAGACTGCACCACCTCTGGCCACTGGGGCACATTGCTGAACCAACAAAGACAGCTTGCCCCTCTCCTAGGCTGGAGTATTCTTGCTGTGCCAGCCCTCCCTCGTGGACCAACCTGATGCTCTAGAGATGGGGAACTGTCTGCTAGCTCTGACCACCATCTTTGCCTTCATCAAACCAGTAATGACTAGCAAAAGCTTAAAGTGGTGTATTTAGGAGGAACTATGTTTTTAAATCCTCTCCTTTTTATGCTCTCTCAATAACTTGGATGGGTGGCGGTGTTTGGTTGGTTGGTTGCTTTTCTCAAGTAGTGTCTCATGAGCAAAAAGCTGGCCTCAAATTCTTTATATAGCTGGGGATGCTCTTGAACTCCTGATCCTCCAAACTGGAATGAGAGCCATACTTAAACCTTAAGTAGTATTTCTTTTACTCTAAACATTATTCACTACTTCGTATTTGGGAAAACTTGCGTGTTTTGTTCTTTTGTTTCTATCTAATTTGAGGAACAAGGTTACATAACTCGGGAAAGATTATGTTATAAAAATAGATCAGCTTAGATGTCCATCAATGGGCCCATGCATAGGATACAGAGAATGTTGCCTATATTCATTATAGTTTTATTCAACCATACAGATGAATGAATTATGTCATTTTCAAGACAGTGGATAAAACTGGAGATCACTGGATAAGTGTATAACAAGAAAACAAAAATGAGAGTATTTTAGAAGAGGGGGAACAGTGGAAGGAAAGGGGGATAGATGGCAATGGAGGGCCAAAGGATGTGATATGCTTGAATGAATATATTATGAAACCCGTTAAACATATAGTTAATACACAATAATATCTTTTTTTTTTTTTGGTTTTTGGTTTTTCGAGACAGGGTTTCTCTGTATAGCCTTGGCTGTTCTGGAACTCACTCTGTAGACCAGGCTGGCCTCAAACTGAGAAATCCGCCTGTATCTGCCTCCCAAGTGCTGGGATTAAAGGTGTGTGCCACCACTGCCCGGTCAATAGGATCATTTTTAAAGGTGAATTTTACAATTGCTTATCCCATGATTATGTTGTCATGGGATAACATTCTAATGGCTGGCTTGTTGTTCTGAATCACAGGCTATTTCAGTAATTTGGCTAATACAGTAATTTGCAATTTTAAAATTCATTAATTTATACTTGGTGGTTGCATAGTTCTTTTATTTCGAGGTTGTCTGGTTTGTTAACAATAATTTGGAGTTCTGTTGACTTGTTAATATGTATCAACTTTCTCTCTCTCTCTCAATCCCATAAACTGGGTGACAATATTCAAACCATTTCAGGCTCTTTAGTTTTATTTAAAGAAAAGGGGAGGTTGTTGCTTTGGGGGTTTTGTTGTTGTTATTGGTTGGTTAGTTTGGTTTGGTTTTTTGTTTGTTTAAACCAAGTGCTTTACCTAAGTTCTTTAAACAACTGAATATGCATGGCACATGTTCTTAGTCACACATTCAAACACAACCTTTTGTGGGCTTCAACTTGACCATATTTAGTAACATAACCAAAGTTACCCCTGTTTGGATAAAATTTAATAAAACTGTATTGGGAAATTATTGTGCTTCTCAATTCTGTGCCCCAGTGAGTCTGAATTCTCCAGAACTGATTTACAGAATTATATTATAAAGGTAATTAAACAATGGGTTATAATTATTAATTACTTCATAATAAATCCCAGTAATGAGAAAATAATTAAGGCATGCATTTCCCTGTGCTTTTTCACAGTGCCTGTTTTGTACACACAATGTGGCTGCTGTAATACACAGAGTACCTGCTGTATACACACAGAGTGCCTGCTGGGGACACACAGCTTATCTGCTGTCTCCCGTCTTACATTTCATGTTGCTCTTCTTCCTCTCATACAGTGGTTTATGCAGGTAGGGTGAAGAAGAACATAACATCGAGGGTAAAAGACACTTATACCAATCTTTGGAACAGAAGGGAAGTGGACAGATCCTGTGGGGAAGCAGGTGGAGTTGGGACCTGTGGAATCATTGCAGGCTAGGGCCTTGTGTGGAGTCATGGGAGTTTAGGGTGGCCATGGCCAATGACAAAACTTAAGGAAAAAGAAAGGTAGGAATAGCTCAGGATTATTTGTGTCATGCACACAACATCTAACTCTTACCAACACTAATACACAGAAGCTGCTGAGACACTATGCCAGGAGGGTGTAGATTTGGGTTTGAGACCAGGCTTTGACTCTTAACAATGTGTCTTTGAACAATGTGTTTCATCCACATGAGTTCAGCAGACTCAGCTGCAAAATAACACTAACATTGCTTAGCCAGTAGGGTTACAGCAAGGATGAGGGCAGGAAGCAATGCCTGGAAAATCATAGTTACTGCCTTATGTTGGTGTGTATTTTATTTTTAAGTCTCACTCTCATCTCTCTCTCTCTCTCTCTCTCTCTCTCTCTCTCTCTCTCTCTCTCTCTCTCTCTCTCTCTCCCTTCCTCCCTCCCTCCCTCCCTCCCTCCCTCCCTCCCTCTTTCTCCTGTGTGTGTTTCACTTATGTATAAATGTTCATGTGTTTGAGTGTAGTGCTTGTGTGCCACAATGCACATGTGGAGGTCAAGAGACAACATTAGGCGTTCATTTTTGTCCTCTTCCTTATTTGAGTTAGAGTCACATATGTTCACTGCTGCATATGAAAGATTAGCTGCCCCATAAACTTCCAGAGATTCTCTTGTCTCTGTTTCCCATCTCACTATGGGAACATTGGGATTGCAGATATGACCTACGTTATGTAGGTTCTGGGGATCTGAACTCCGGCCCTCATGATTACATAGAAAGTGCTCTGTACGTTGATCCATTTCCTTAGCCCTTGACATGTAATTTTCAATTACCTATCCCCAGTTAGTTAGGAATCACCAGATTTGACCCTCAAGAATTTTACTGCAAAGATAACCAAGCAATAATTTGGTATTGTTCCAGTACTAATTTGAAGCAAATCGCTATGTTGTAAATATTTTATTAACCATCACTTATTGACATAGTTACACAAACATGTAAGTCGAAAGACACCAGAATCTGAAACCTGATCAACTTGGGTTCATATCCTGGCTTCATGATGAACCAAGAACATAGTTTTCTGACTCTAGAGAGTCTATTGTACTTTGGAGCTGGAGAGTCCTCCAAAAGCCCGTATGTTAAAGGTTGGTCCCCAGCACTATTGGGAGGTATGGGGAAGTTAAATATTTAGGGGAAGAATTCGCTTAAAGGTGAGTTGGGACCTCAGTTCCTCCCCGCTTCCTCTTATTTCCTGGCTGCACAAAGTTAACAAGGGTTAACATGGGGCTTCCTTTGCCATACTCTTCCCATTATGCCCCATAATGCCACCCCAAGCCCAAAGCAAGAAGCCATAAACTGAAACCATAAGCCAATATAAACCTTTCTACTTCATAGATTGATCATCTCAGGTATTTTCTCCCACTAATGGAAAACCAGCTCATATAAGCAAAAGAGAGACTCAAATTAGGAGAGAATATACAAAAACAAAACAAAAACAAACAAACAAAAAGGAAGTGGAAGTTGATCTGATCAAAATACATTGTCCACACATAGTAAATTCTCAGAGAATGAATTAAAATACATTAAAATGAAAAGTTAGATATTAAGAAACAAACAGGCAGAAAAGAGTATGCATACAACCTCAAAATGAAGTGGTTGTAGAAACAGCAGTAGAAGCTTGAGCACAGACTGACAAAGCTGATGATTTGTTCATTGCTCTGTGCTTTATTTTATTGATAATGAAGTTAACTAAGCCTCTGGGTTCAATGTCTCAGAGTCACACGCCTCAGGCTTCCTGACACCTGGGACATTCATCTCTCCTAGACTATACATAGTATATAGAGGACCATTTTGACTCCAAAGCCATGCTTTTAATAAATAATTAAATACAAATTTAATGTTTTAATTAATAATTATTTGAACTCAGTACAATAACTAACCTGAGTTCCATGAGCTAGCCCATGTTCTGAAAGTTTGAGTCAAACCCCAAAAGTGTTTTCCAATATATTTTAAATTTTGGTCAAGGAGGTCTTTCTTATGGTCGTCCACTATTTCTTTCCACTTGAAATGTGTTTTTCTGGATCCTAAGAGGGATTTATAGCAACAAACACCCATGGGGAAAGCAATGCTCATCTCAACAGTTGGCCTATTCTGTGTGAACCAGGTTCACTGCCATCAGCAAAATCACCCTAGCTTCTAGTCACATGGAGGTCACTGATGGTAGGGGAAGAATGGAATGTCAGCTTTAGTTTTCTGGGGCTTCCCAATGACCCTAGATCTTCCCTACACAGATTTGTTTGCCATCCTCAGCCATAATTTTAAAATGTTTGAGGCTGAACAATTTTATTTAGGCAGAATTCTTTGTGATGGTCCAGCCTCTGAATTTGTCCACAAGCTCACATCATTTCCCACTTAGCCTGGGATTGTATGACTAGCTTAGTCAGAGAACGCAGTCTCTCTGAGTGCTTTGCTTTCTGGGTCATAGAATACAGTCTTTCTGTATGCTGTGCTCTCTGAGGACAGTGCATGGCATTAAGTCACAGGGGACTCAGCTTCTCTGTGTCATTCTAATTCCCAACCAGCCTTTTCTCATGTCCTCTTGCCCTTGACCATAGAAACCTGATGGTATTTTAGGTTGGTCTAGGTTAGTGTGCAGTATGTTTACCTTGCCTGTGCTATCCAGCTCAAGTTTTGGTTAAAAAACAAAAGATGGAAAACTACCAGTTAAGAGCACTGAGCTTGAATAGCCATGCATATGATTCCAGTATGTCCCGTTCCACATACCAGCACTTTTTCAGTCAGTCTGAGACTCTAATTATTCACTAAGCAGTTACTGAGTGAAGACTTACAGTCTTGTTTGTATTTTACAGATGGAAATACTGTGATCTTAAGTTTGTAACTGACCATACCATACTCCAGAGACAAAGGTGGAACTGCAGCCCAGGACCCCTGAAAGTCACCTTCAAAGGATTATACTACGTATATGTCAATCTGTCCTCTACCCTATTGTCTTCTTAGGTGAGTTCTGACTTTTTACTGAATCATGAGATGAGTGAATGAATTATTAGGCAAAGTAATATTTGTAGAGTGTGGCTTCTGTAATTCTTCCCTGAGCTCAGGGACTAAAATGTCTCAGTCAAACCATGATGCTTTCTCACACATACTCCTGAGATGCAGCTGAATATTGCTTTACCTGTTATTTATTGATATTGTAGAGGATAGCATGAGCATATGTACAATTTTTCAGGATGTGTATTATGTTATTTGACATTGATATGCCTATCTTTGTGTTCAGACTCTGGCTAGAAGCCATCATAACATCTATAGAATAAGAAAATACTCAAAGACCATGCATGCTTTCTTTCTCCAAATTGGTCTGCATGTATGGCCTTGCCTCTTTAGACCAAAAATGACCTAGTGAAGTTAGCCAGATTCATTCAGCCTGAGTTTTCACCACAAACCCACCAGTTTAATATCATTGGACCCAGAGAAAGGTCACAAAGAGAACAGTTCTTACCGTGGTGACGTTCTTATTTAAGTTGGTTCTTGGTTTATCCTAAATACTTTCTGCATAGTGGTGCCCCGAATCTCTGAGAGAACAACTTAAAGGCGGAGAGGTTTATTTGGGCTCACAGATTCATGGGGTTTATTCCCTGGTCACGTAGCTTTGCCTTGTACAGAGCAACATGGCATCAGGATGTATGACAGAAGACACCTGTTCACTTCCCAATGAACAGGAAGCAGGGGAAAATAGGAAAGAGCCAGGGACAGAACTAACTCCCCAACAACTTTGCCCAGTCACCTATTACCTCTATACAGGCTCTACCCCCAAAGTTTCCCAAACCTCCCAAAACAGTACCACCAGCTCGGAGCTAGGAGTCCAACAATATGAACTGTGTAGGAATTTCATATTGAAACCCAGTCTGAAAGTCAGACACATCACAGAGCCAGCACACCAGACAGAAGGCAGGTCCTGGATATGAAGTTTTTGGAGTCATTGATAGGAAGCTACTAAGCTGTCCTTCAGCAACTTCAGAAGCAAGAACTTATAGTTTCCAGGTCAGTATCAGCTCTGAGACACGAAGTTCCTGGGGTGACCAGGCTTACAAAACAGTGTCTGAGTTGAGAGAACTAGAGTCTGCTTTGAGTCATCTGGGAAGTTTCAGAGCTGTCGGACTTGATCAGAAAAAGGCCACATGTGAATAAGGGACTCTATATACTGAAGCCTAGAGTGACTGGCTCTGTTCACTCTTCCAGAAGCTGCCAGACCTCAGAAATGGAATCGAGAGGGTTCTTCACCCTAGTGATTTACTCTGATTTCCCTTTGTACACATATGGACTCTATTTTCTACTGTCTTTATAAATATTGTTGTGACTGCCTCTGCCAAGCTACCTTTCTCACCCCAGGGAGAAGCCAAAGAGCAGACATTCCCACACCACCTCCCACTCCCTTCCTATTAGATACAACTGCAAGGGACAGGAGCAATTTGGCTAGTCAGAGTGATGTGTGTATGTGAGTCTTTAGAGAGCCAGGCTAAGCTCAGAGTCAGGGGGCGTCAATAAATAACCTGTGTCCCTCTCTGTGTGTGGTTGGGGCTGGAATGCCTTTCTCTTTAGAGTTGTCCAAGTATCAAAGATCAAAGAGTCAACCATGGCTGGATGTGCTGCTCACTACAAAGCCTCCATTCTCTGTGGGAGGATTCTGGCGAAAGCAGCAGTAATTCTCTCTGGTGACTACTTGCTGATGGTTGGGGTTGGAGGGCTCTCAAAGAATTTACAACTACTTTAAAGGACTTTTAAAAAAAAATTCAGATGAGAATTCACTTTCAAAGGAACTGAAAACTGGCATCTTTTTGGGTGTGGAATGTGGTAGAAGGGAGAAAAAAGTAAAGAAATTGACCCATTACCACATGGAATGTGGTTTGGGTTGGTCTGGAGGGGGAAGAGTGGCCTGTGTAATTTACACACCGTTGGGAAAGCATTAGAGGCAGCCTTTGATAAGCAGAGCAGAACATATCCAGAGGTTTTTTTTTTTAAGTCCCCAACTAGATAATATATTTGAAAAACACACTTTGAACTAGTTTGCTAGGGTTTGGAGGCAAAAAGTGTGTTTTGGTTTTCAGTATTACAGATAATCACAATGCACAAAGTGAGAGCTTTGTTCTCTGTTCCATCCATGTGTGCCTCATGCCTCACAGTTATGTGACATCTATAATCCTCATAGTTGTGCCAAAGGGGAACGTTTTGTTACCTACCCGTAAGAGAACAGGCTCTGCATGGCTGATGTCGTGCTTGCTCCAAGGTCATGCAGTTGTTCAGTGGATAGCTGAGCATTTGAACAGAGCTCTGGAACAGAGAATATCTGACTACCATTTAGCCTGTGGTTCGTGCTTCTGGCTTCTGTTGCAGTATCTGGCGTTATGGAAGCTGATGGAACTCTTGCCTTCTGAACTTGAGAGTGTCACAGAAATATAACTATGGTTCAGGCTCAACTAGATGGTCCCAAGTCCAATATGCCTTGCTCCTCATTGCACTGCATCACATAAGCATGGTGTGGCTTATAGACCTGCTTCATATCACAGGCACGTTTTCCATTGGAAAGTGTCCTAAATTGTATGATAAAGAAACCACGTTAAGTGGGCAAGAGAGATACCTCAGTGGTTAAAAGCACTGGCTACTAATACACAGGACCCAAGTTTGATTTCCAGAACCCATTTGGCAGCTCGTAACCATCTATAACTCCAGTTCTAAGAAACCTGATGCCTTCTTCTGGCTTCTGTGAACACTGGCATATATGCAGGCAAAACATCCATACAAATAAAATTAAAGAAAGCCTGTTTAGGTAAATACTTGATAATCCCATTACCTCTGAAAGGGCGTCTTGTTGGACAGTGTTGAAATTACATGCAACATATAAAAGTCTTTCACTGAAAGAAACATCCAAACAGTGAACACGGATGTCTGTGTGGGTGGCCTGTTCCTGTGGCCATTTTGGGTGGTGAGAGATAATCGCTCATATCCTCTACAACACAGAACATAAGTAGGTCCTTCCTCTGGGATTCTCTGCACGGTGTTAGAAACCAATGTCTTATGAGTGACACTCGGCAGTGGTAGCCAAAAAAACAAAAAACAAAAAACAAAACCCAAAAAACTTGAAATGCATTATTTTAATGACAATCGTGTCATGTTTTAGCTCCCCAACCCTTGCAATATCTTCATTTTAATAAAAACGTGAATAGTATGAGCCTTTGTCCTGAGATCCAAAGCTTAAGATGATCTGAAAACCGTAGGTACCTAAAAATAAAATGGTACCTTCTTTTGGCACTTAACATCTTTCAGGTTGCTTTTTTTTTTTTTTTTTTTTTTTTTTTTGGTTTAGTTTGTAAAGGTCAGAAATAGAAGCAGTAGATTCTTTTTTAAAAAAATACTGATTTAATAGCAATGCAGAGCATCATCAAAATCCTTTGGCTTTTCTGCCTCCAAATTTTCTCGAAAGGTTTCACACATTCGGTGGAAGAAAGCGTGAGTCAGCCTTCCCTTCTCCAGACATGAAGCTTTGCAGAAATCGTCTGCCAGGTGTCACATGGTGCCGCATATGTTCTCAGCTCCGCGACAGGAAGGAAACGCGCGGTTGCTGAAAAGCAAGGGAAGCTGTAAAAGCCAGGTGCCCTTCTTTCCTTCTCTGGGGCCTGGAGGGTTTTCCTGACTCTCTGATCCCCCCACCCTCACACCCTGTGGGGTGGCAACCCCAGGTAGTGTTGGAGAGGAAGCATGGGAAGTGGCGACTGACTAACAGGTAGGATTCAGAAGCAGAATGATGAAGCACGAAACAACCAGTTCTTAAAGGCGATGGGTCTGTTCACCCCATGAGGGCCTGTAATTTCCAGTGCAATTAGAAACTGGTCTGCAGCTGTGAAAACATGACCTCTAGTAGGCTAAGCTCTTTGGCAAAGGTATGGAGTCAGGTAGAGAAGAATAACAAAGCCAGAAATTATAGTGATGCCCTTATATGCATAACTTCATACAATATATGAGACCTGTGGAATGTTACAAGGGTATTTTCATCTGGAATTTTTCTTCAACAAAGCATAGAAAGAGTCAGCTGGTTTTCCTAAAGGGGGCGGATTGCTGGGAAGTACTGTTGTCTCCGTGTTATCATTGTGGAAATGAGATTCAAATGAGATGTAGGTCTCTCCTGAAGCAAAAGAAATCAGTAACACTGTGGTAAAAATGCAAGTCACCTGGGTGTTGTGCTAAAAGTGTACAGCTCGATCCATGATGCTTTGGGCTTCTTCACCTCTTGAAGATACAGTTCTGCTCTTCAGTGCTTGCTATTTGCTTGTTGCATTGGATTGTCAGTCTGGATGTTTTTGTTGATTTTATGTTGTAAGTAAAACCGATGTGATGGACTAGCTGTGGCAGACTCAGCTACAAAACAAAAGCTTTTCTAACCCACTCTTCCCTACCCACCCACCCAATAACATGTTTCCTGCAGTATCATTCCACCCTCAGGAGGACTTGATGATGGCATTTAATTTGTGCACAGAGTTAAAAGAGAAAGGACGGAAGATTTACCATACATAGAGAGTTCCAGGACATCCCTAGTCTCAAAAAATAAACAAAACAAACAAATAAAAAGAGTCACTATATACAGCCTGAAGAAAAAAGCAAGCCCAATAAACCTTGGGTTGTGGCTCCATGTGAAACCTTACAAGTTGAAACCATCCAGAGGGGCCCTACATCTACAGCTCCAATCCTGCTTCAGGAGCAGCCCAGATGCAACCTTGAAACAAGTGTCTTTTTGCATAGAACTCTGGGACAGAATAAAAGGAAGACAGCAGGGGACGGATCTCTCAGTCTCAGAAAACCACACTGTTTGATGATAAGATAATGATCTCTTCCTCTAGCTTTACTAGGTAAAATTCTCCCTTGTGCTTTTGAATGAGGGATTTCCCCTAAACAATCCCTGAGACCTGAGTTTAGCCCAAGCCCTGGAGACGGGTGATTAAAGCAAAGTCAGGGCTTCCAGAGGGAAGCTGGGCTATACCGCCTTTTATGATAAACTGTAATTTAGAAGCATCCTGTAAAGACAAGAAAAGTCAAGGTTTTAAATACAGCTTTAACAAAAGTTCAGCTTCATCTGGATTAAGCTGGGACATACTTTAAAAAAAAAAAAAAGAACTTTTTTGATCATCACTCACATCCCACCCCATAATAAATAGCATTGATGTTTATTACCTTTGGATTCTCCGTTTGCAAATTCACTTTCTCAACTAACTATATTTTCAGTCTCAGAGTTCATAGTAATGGTGCTTTTGCAGACATTCAAAAGCAAGTACAGGGCAGAAATACATTTGAGTTGCACAAAGCACACGGTAAATGCGTGTTCCTTTCACAGTCAGGGTAGTCCCATGCTTTTTTCTCCCCTTTCCCCCCCTGTGCTTTCTATATCTTTGATGTCTTCATAGTGTAAAAAAATGGAGCCCAGATTCAATGTTACAGTACTGGCCCACGGACCTAACTATACCTGTGTAAAAGGGAACATTCCATGTCCTGTGGAGAAAGCGGGTGGATTGGTTGAGCTTTGTTGAGGAGTAAATTACAATGCTTTTAGCTATCAGGTCAAAGTTAATGAATCAATGATACATCATAAATAAGAGATCTTTCAAGAGACTCAGACACAAAGTTATGTATTGATTAGTAGTCAAAAATATCATCCAACACTTTAAGGAGCTATACTTCTTCTGAGGACACCCATTCAAGAGTCACCTATTCAATCTCCCTATTCCCAATACAAAACATAACAGTGAGTAACTGTGTTTGTCTAGCAGGTTGGTACTGTCTGCTCCAAGGATTGCTGTATGTAGTTTTTGCCCATCCTCTAATATGCAACAACCTGCTATGCTGAGCACCAGGTTTTAAATAATGAGGTGTTAGGTGGACCGGGTCTGAATTACATTGTGTCTAACATCAAAGGCAGAGAAAGGAAAATGTTGGGAAAATAGAAAGAGAAAGGATCCTTGGCCATAAGGGTTGGGCGGGCTGCTGTAAGGAATGGAAGATGGGGCTATGGGAAGAAGCTGGGAAGAGGAAGCCTGAAGTGGAGGGAAATGAGTGTTCATATTAACAACGTCAGGAGCAAAGACAGTAGGTATGGTGCTTCCTAATATATGCAAATGCTGTGTGTTGTACTTTCTTGAGTTAGCTAAGGAGACATCAACATAGTCCACTGGGTTCAGTGGTGTCCTTTTATTTAAACTAAATATGTTCATTTGCTTTTCTTCCACATATAAGGTCAAGTCTCTTTGCTTCATGGATACTCTGGTAAGACACACACACACATACACAGTGAGAGACAGACAGACAGAGACAGAGACAAAATAATTAATTTAGTATTTAGTAATACTGCTACACTAGTATTGACTACACCGTGAACAGAGAATTTTTTTTATTGCCCAGTGTAGAGAAGCTGTGTTTTCTCATATTCATGTGTAAGGTAATTTGTGTTATAGGCAGAAAATAGAATTTGAAACTTATAATAAACAAATCATTCCTTAAACAGTTGTAGGAAAAAGGCTACAACTTCAGAAATAATCACTTGTTTCTATACAGTTACTTGTTGGAAACAATAACCTGAAAGGGAAGCTCCTCTGTCATTAGACTTCAATGTGAGGAAATTAGAAAGTATAAACAGAGAACCCAAGCAGTCGAGAGAATTTTCTATAATGCCACATGGACATGATAAATTGTACCATTTTGTCACTTAATGGTATATTAGATCAATACAGAATCTGACTCATGAGCTAATTTAGAAGCCTCAAGTATGGTGGGAAAGTGTTTTTAGTATCTCAGGAAAGATTCTGAAAACTTTACAAAAAAAATACGTGTTTGTGAAATATGGCCAAGTTATCGCTTCACACATGAAAAATGTTCTATAGCTTCTTCCTAGGAGTGAAATTCGTTTTGTGAAGTCGAGATTTCTAAAAGCAATGTTAAAAACACATTGAACCACTGCTGAAAAGTAACAACCATGCCATCTTGTGTGTGGGATTTTTAAATAAACAAAATATTTTCTTATACATGACAGTGGTGCACAGGTGAGTGTGCCTATAAAGTCCAGATGAGAGAGTGGCATCTCGTGGAGCTCAAGTACCAGATGCCTATGATGTGGGTAGTACCAAGTCAACTCAGATCAAGTACCAGATACCTGTGATGTGGGTAGTACCAACTGAAATCAGATCAAGTACTAGATGCCTGTGATGTGGGTAGTACCAACTGAACTCAGATCAAGTACTAGATGCCTGTGATGTGGGTAGTACCAAGTCAACTCAGAACAAGTACCAGATGCCTGTGATGTGGGTAGTACCAAGTCAACTCAGAACAAGTACCAGATACCTGTGATGTGGGTAGTACCAACTGAACTCAGATCAAGTACCAGATACCTGTGATGTGGGTAGTACCAACTGAACTCAGATCAAGTACCAGATACCTGTGATGTGGGTAGTACCAACTGAACTCAGATCAAGTACCAGATACCTGTGATGTGGGTAGTACCAACTGAACTTAGATCAAGTGCCAGATGCCTGTGATGTGGATAGTACCAAGTCAACTCAGATCAAGTGCCAGATGCCTGTGATGTGGGTAGTACCAAGTCAACTCAGATCAAGTACCAGATGCCTGTGATGTGGGTAGTACCAAGTCAACTCAGATCAAGTGCCAGATGCCTGTGATGTGGGTAGTACCAAGTCAACTCAGATCAAGTGCCAGATGCCTGTGATGTGGGTAGTACCAAGTCAACTCAGATCAAGTGCCAGATGCCTGTGATGTGGGTAGTACCAAGTCAACTCAGATCAAGTACCAGATACCTGTGATGTGGGTAGTACCAACTGAACTCAGATCAAGTACTAGATGCCTGTGATGTGGGTAGTACCAAGTCAACTCAGATCAAGTGCCAGATGCTTGTGATGTGGGGAGTACCAACTGAACTCAGATCTCTGGAAGTGCCGCAAGGTCTCCTAAGCACTAATTCATCTCTCCAGCCCCACAAAACAAAGCACATACAGAACATAAAACACATGTTCATACACTTCATAAGTCTCAGCTATTATAATCATAGTTCTATTATAATGAATAGTGATCCCAAAGTAGCATATACTAGCAGTTATCAAAGTTGTCCTGAACAAAGTATCTTCATTTATTTTTTTTCTTTTTTACTTAGCAAACTCTTTTTTCTTTTTTGTTGCTTTATTTTTGTTTGTTTGGTTGGTTGATTGGTTTTGTTTGTTTGATGGATTTTTTTTTTGCAAGTATGTCACTGGCATACAGTAGCAGTGGAAGCTAGAAAGGGGCATCAGCTTTTCTGGAATTTTAAACATTGTGAGCCCCCATATGGGCACTAAGGACCAAATGTAGGTCCTCTGGGAGGGCAGCCAGTGTACTTAATCACTGAGCCATCTCTCCAGCCCCAACTTCTGAACTGTTAAAGGCAGAAAAGTAAAATATGAAATGTGATATAAAAGGAAACATTTTAAGGTAAGAGTAGAATTTTCTAGATCCTCCAAACTGTTTTTATAAGAGAACAAATGTGCTTTGACCTCTTTGTCATTAGTCAGTAGTTACATCTAACTGCTAAAATAATCAACCTGAAGGAGCCAGTAACTTACAAAAACAAAGATAAATTTATTACTGATATAAAAGTTGAACCATGGTGGGGTGGCTCTTTTGGAGGTGCTTTAAATAATTTTTTTCTATCATGCAACCTATGCAGTTTTTATGGAAAAAAGAGCTTGCATGGCAGTCAGAAATATTTGTAGTCTAGAAATAGCAACATAACTTCCACTCCATTCTTCAGACCAGGACCTAGCATTAAAGTTGCTCTGTCATTGTAAGGTATGCTAGAAAAATGTCTTCTGCCTGTTTGCATGGAAAAGCAAAAACAAAAGCAAAACAAAACACACACACACACACACACACACACACACACACACACAACCAGTATGCCTTCTTAATTCTTCAAGATAAAGATTTAAACTTCCCAGGATGTTCTTATCGATTCTTTACTATTATTAATTAACTTTGCTATTGACAGTTTCACCGCATTCATATGATGGACATTGACCATTCTTGTCTACCATTCTTGTCTACTATTCTACTATTCTCTTTCACCTCTGATAATCATCTTCCGTACACAATTTGTTCTCAAATTCACATCTATTTGTTTTATTTTGTGAACCGCCATATTTAATGTGGCCATCTGCATGGTCATGAGTTTGTGACTTTCACTCCTGGGATTAATCTCATTACCCCACAATGAGCAGCAGCATGGTGGTCACTGTTTTCCCACAAGAGTGGAGCTGACTGTGTCCACGTGCTGTTTAACTGTCGGGAGCAGCCAACTTGATGTGGAATGGAAGGGAAAAGCCATACTAAGGGTCTTGACTATAAAAGCAAATGGAAGGCATCGTGAAGAATGCCTTTCTGCAGCTTGAGGCATGGTCTTGGTTACATAAGCACTGGGCAAGCAAGAAGTGCAGTAGAGAAAGCTCTGAAGGGGGGACTCATAGAGAGCTGTGCATCTGTACCACAAAACCTGAGGGAGGAAACTCAAAACAGAGCATGAAGGCAAGAATTGTGTCATGCTCACAATAAGCACACAGAAATGGATATTCCATGGCTTGAGGTCTTTGAGTATAGCTGTACCCAGCCGTTGGTCGACCACTGAATCAAGCAATCATGAGGGTGATCGCTTAGGAAGACAGATTGAAAGCATAACTGAAGATACAAAAATTGAACACAGATTTTAGTTATAGCACAGGGAAAAAACAGTTTCTGAAGATTAATTCCAACAAGTTTTCTTACAAGGAGCTAGTTTATAATAGCGACATATTATGTAAAATATCAGTTTTCAATAAAACACTACAAAAAAATGCAAGACAAAAACAGTAAATGATCCATTATTACCACCTGGCTCACAAATAGGGCAGGATTTTTAGAATGTCAATTTTGCTATTGAAATTATATTCCCCAAAAAAAAATGAAAATGTATAATGAATTAAATGAGTATATAAGGTAGATGCACCAATTATGAAGGTTTCTTAATAGAGAAAGAGAAACCACATCAAAAGAATCAATTATCTATGCAGATACATCCAAAGGACAATGAATGTGTTGTGTGTAATTTTAAAAACACACTTGCTCTTTCTCAAGAGCTCAACCAGAGCTCCCTCAACCTCTCACAGCTAGTTCCACCATGCAGCCAATGACAGCCCCAGCTGTGCCCTTTGTCCTGCCCATCTTAGTCACCATGGATGGAAAACACCAGACAGCCTTAATATTTTAAAACTAGCCAGATAGTTCAATGTCTGGGCGAAGAATACCCTGCCCATCCTCCTGGGCCTGTCCATGGTGGAGGCTACAAACTATAGGTGCCCTGAGACCTACATGTCTGCTGCTTCCTCTGCTCTGCCACCTGCTCTGCCTCCTCCCTCTCATCCCCTTCTTTTTCTCCTGGGACTGGAAGTCCTATCTTTTTCTCTTTGCCCAGCAACTGGCTTTTGCCTCCTTTATTGATATAGTCTAGAACCAATTAGAGAATTAATAAATCCCCCTACAAAATACATACCAAATATTGTTATGAAATTATAAAAAAGCACAAGGTCGATACAGAGAAGTCAATTTTTACAGGTATACCAGCTATAATCATTGAATTCTATCATTAAGAATACAACTTCACATTAGCACCCAAACACCAATACTTTAGTTTTAAATCTAAATGTCTATACGGAGAAACTGATAACTTTAAAAAAAAAATATGTGAACAAGCAAAAAGCAATACCATGTTCATGTATTAGAGACTTGGTATTGACAAGATAACAGTTTTTCCCAAGTTTATCTACAGATTTAATGCATTCACAACCAGAATCTAGTGATGATTGACACATTGATAAGAAAGTTTACATAAAAGTTAGAAGATCCCAGTGATCAATAAGATGTAGACGGAAAAAGAAAAACCAGAGAAATGACAGTACTCAATTTGGACAACTTCAACCCTTCCATGAAGCTACAGTCAAGAAGACAGGGTGGATTGTTAGAATACTGGCTGATCAGCAGAACAGGACAGGTAGGGTAAAACTCTACAGATGGCATCAATGCATTTTTGCCAAAGAAACGCAGGACGCAGGTGACTCAGTGAGAGAAAGGCCAGCTTTTTCAACATCCAGATACACACACACACACACACACACACACACACACATGCACACACACATGTGCATGTGCATGCACACACAAAACTAATCTTAGACAAGAGACCTTATCCTTTCCACAAAAATTAACTCAAATGAATCTTAGAACTACATGTAAAACCCCAAACAACAAAACTACCAGAAGACAACACAAAATAGAATATTTTAATCATTTAATTTTTAGTTTTAAGGAATTTAAATCTATAAAATATACCTTTTACTAAAAGTAAAAAAGAAAGAGTAAGAAACTACCCATCAGAGTCCATTACTGTTAAAAATTTCTCATCGAGGAAAGGCTCTGTCAAGGGAGGGAAAAGGTGAGTTACATACTAAGAGAAAATATTGGAAGACAGTTGGCTGATGAAGACTCGCATTTAAAATGCAGAAAGATTACTTGAGGGATGTTAATCTAAGGAATCTCTTCAGTTTGGAAAACTCTTGGAGCCTGGGCCATCGTGGACATACAGGAATACAAATAGCTAGAAAGATGGGGGGTGATATTTAGTTTAATTTTTTGTTTTATCATTTTGAGACAAGGTCTCAGTAAGTGATCTAGGCTGGCCTGCAACTTTCTACATATCCCATGGCAACTCCAAACCCACGATCCTCCTGTCTTTGCCTTATTACTGCTGGGATTGCAGGTGTGCAGCACATTTGGAAAGGGGTTAATATTTAGACATTGAAATTCTCTTTTGCAGGTGCAGCCTGCTTTCTGAGCCAAACCAACAGGGAGATGCTCAGAACAAGCCCCCAAATAACCTGCAGGGAAGGAACAAAGTCAGATGATACTTAGAGTGGAACCAAGCAAAGTGTGGACAGTCAGGGAGATGCTTAGAAAGTAGACAAATGCCAGATAGAGAGAGATACACAGCACAGGTCATCCCTTATCTTTACCCACTTGTTCTACTGGACCAGCCCTGCCTTTCTGAGGGCATGGTTGCCCAGAAGGTAATGCCCCAACTTACCCAGCTCTGGAGAAGTCACCAGCTGCCTGTCCTTCTTCCCTAGCCTGGTGGGGCCTATCTTTGGGGGCAACAATGAGCCATGAGAGAAAAGAAAACTCATATCCACTGCAGCTTCCTCTGTTTGGCTAACCTCTAACACATGCACACACACACACACACACACACACACACACACACTTGAACCCCTAATCATACCTCAAGAATTTCCAAAGCCTGAGAACAGGACAATTTGGTTCCAACTTTCTGCCTGAGTCTGCTGATATATATGCATATTATTTATTACATGGCAGATTATTCTATCCAACAGTGCCATCATAACCCCACACTCACCATAAAACATAATTTATAAAAAGAAGAAGTAGCTCTGGGTGGCCTTGAACTCATGATCCTTCTGCCTCTGCCTCCTTCAGCAAATCCTACTGGCACCACCTCAACTATGGACAGTTTGTATTGTATGAGAAAAGAAAAATTAAAATTTTTCAAAAACTGAAAGCAAAGATAGAGAATGATAGGAGGAAGTTAAGAGGGGAGACTAGCTTAGAACTCAGCAAAATCAAAACAACCAACCTGACTTTAAAAAATGGGCTAAGGGCTAGAGAGATTGCTCATTGGTTAAGAGCACTTGCTTGTCTTCCAGAGGACCAGAGTTCAATTTTCATAATCCACATTGGTGGCTCAAAGCTGACTCTAACTCCAGCTCCAGAGTATCCGATGCCCTCTTCTATTCTCTGGGGGCAGATACACACCTGCAACATACACACACACACACACACACACACACTACATGCATATAGAAATAGTTATTTAAAATGGGCTTAGAAGATCTAAACTGATACTGCTTCAAACAGGACACATAAATGGCAAAATAAACATATGTAGTTCACATTTCTCATTAAGAAATTACACATTAAGACAAGAGACTATTCTGTACTTTCTGGAGAGCTCAAAATCCAATGCTCTGACAAGAGCCATGCCAGCAGGAAGGAGAAGTGGCAGAAACTCTCTTTCAATGTTGGAGTGCACACAAAAATAGCACAACCATTTCTGAAGATGGCTCATCAGTTCTTCACAGAGTTAAACTTACCATGCAAGCCAGCATTCACACTCAGCAGTGCCTTCCCAACCAGACTGGTGATGGATGTCCATGCTCAAACCTGCACATAAAGATTTATAGCGCCGTTTTTTCAAAATTGTCAAAATTGGAAAAAACCAAGATATTCTTCTATAGTTAAATAGGGAAGCTGCACTATGCTCATATACTGAGATTTTATTCAAAGTTAAAGAGAAATAGCTATCAAGCATAGAAAGGCATGAAAGAAACCTAAATGTATATTACAGTGTGAGAGAAGAAAGGTGTAAAGAAAGGTGTGTGTGTGTATGTGTGTGTGTGTGTGTGTGTGTGTGTGTGTGTGTGTGTGTTGAGTGTGTTCCAGTTACTTTAAAATAAGTTCTCACTTTGTAGTAAGGCTGTAGTCCAGGCTGACTTTAAACTCATGGCAGTCTTCCTACCTCAGGCTCCCAAGTGCTATAATTATAGGCATATGCCACAAACACACAGCTAAAGAAGACAATTTGGAAAGGCTGTTTAGTGTATACAGTGCAAATCACTCCATAATGTGTGAAAATACTAACAAGGTCAGTGATTTCCCTATAGGAGAAAGGGGAAATAGAGAAATGAGTAGGTATAGCATGGGAGGTTTTATTTATTTATTTATTAGATATTTCTTTATTTACATTTCAAATGTTATCCCCTTTCCTAGTTTACCCTCCGAAAATCCCCTATTCTCTCACCCCCTTCCCCTGCTCCCCAACCCACTCACTCCTGCTTCCTAGCCCAGGCATTCCCCTATACTGGGGCATAGAACCTTCACAAAACCAAGAGCCTCTCCTCCCATTGATGACCGACTTGGCCATCCTCAGCTACATATGCAACTAGAGGCACAAGTTCCTCCATGTGTTTTCTTTGATTGGTGGTTTAGTCCCAGGAAGCTCTGGAGTTCTGGTTAGTTCATATTGTTGTTCCTCCTAGGGGGCTTCAAACCCCTTCATCTCCTTGGGTACTTTCTCTAGCTCCTTCATTGGGGACCCTGTGCTCCGTCAAATGGTTGACTGTTAGCATCCACTTCTGTATTGATCAGGCACTGGCAGAGCCTCTCAGGAGACAGCTATATCAGTCTCCTGTCAGCAAGCTCTTGTTGGCATCTGCAATAATGTCTCGGTTTGGTGGTTGTTTATGGGATGGATCCCCAGGTGAGGCAGTCTCAGAATGATTTTGTGTTCAGTCTCTGCTCTGAAATTTATCTCTGTAACTCCTTCCATGGGTATTTTGTTCCCCCTTCTAAGAAGGATCAAAGTGTCCACATTTTGGCCTTCCTTCTTCTTGAGTTTCATGTGTTTTGCATATTGTATCTTGGGTATTCTGAGATTCTGGGCTAATATCCACTTATCAGTAAATTCATATCATGTGTGTTCTTATATGACTGGGTTACCTAACTTAAGATGATATCCTCCAGATACATCCATTTGTCTAAGAATTTCATGAATCCATTGTTTTTTATTGCTGAGTAGTAGTCCATTGTGTAAATGTATCACATTTTTTGTATCCATTCCTCTGCTGAGGGACATCTGGGTTCTTTCCAGCTTCTGGCTATTATAAATAAGGCTGCTATGAAAATAGTGGAGCATGTGTCCTTATTAAAAGTTGGAGCATCTTCTGGGTATATGCCCAGGAGTGGTACTGCTGGATCTTCTGGTAGAACTATGTCCAATCTACTGAAGAGCCGCCAAACTGACTTCCAGAGTGGTTGTATAAGCTTGCAATCCCACCAACAATGGAGGAGTGTTCCTCTTTCTCCACATCCTCGACAGCATCTCCTGTCACCTGAGTTTTTTATCTTAGCCTTTCTGACTAATGTGAGGTAGAATCTCAGGGTTGTTTTGATTTGCATTTCCCTGAAGATTAAGGATGTTGAATATTTTTTTTAGGTGCTTCTCAGCCATTCAGTATTCCTCAGTTGAGAATTCTTTATTTAGTTCTGTACCCCATTTTTAATAGGGTTATGTGGTTTGCTGGAGTCTAACTTCTTGAGTTCTTTATATAGATTGGATATTAGCCCCCTATCGGATTTAGGATTTGTAAAGATTTTTTCCCAAACTATTAGTTGCCATTTTGTCTTATTAACAGTGTTCTTTGCATTACAGAAGCTTTGCAACTTTATGAGGTCCCATTTGTTGATTCTTGATCTTACAGCAACAGGCCATTGCTGTTCAATTCAGGAATTTTTCCCCTGTTCCCATATCTTCGAGGCTTTTTCCCACTTATTCCTCTATAAGTTTCAGTGTCTCTGGTTTTATGTGGAGTTCCTTGATCCACTTAGACTTGAGCGTTATACAAAGAGATAAGAATAGATCAATTGGCATTCTTCTATATGCTAACCACCAGTTGAGCCAGCACCATTTGTTGAAAATGCTGTCTTCTTGCCACTTCATGGTTTTAGTTCCTTTGTCAAAGATCAAGTGACCATAGGTGTGTGGTTCATTTCTGAGTCTTTGATTCTATTTCGTTGATCTACCTATCTGTCACTGTACCAGTAGCATGCAGTTTTTTTTTTTTCCGCAATTGCTTTCTAGTACAACTTGAGGTGGGGGAGGTGACTCCACCAGAGGTACTCTTATTGTTGAGAATAGTTTTTGCTATCCTAGGTCTTTTCTCATTCCAAATGAATTTGCAAATTGCCCTTTCTAACTCTGTGAAGAATTGAGTTGGCAGTTTGATGGGGATTACACTGAATGTACATATTGCTTTCGGCAAGCTAGCCATTTTTACTACATTAATCCTGCCAATCCATGAGCATGGGAGATCTGTCCATCTTCTGAGATCTTCTTCGATTTCCTTCTTCAGAGACTTGAAGTTCTTATCATACAGATCTGTCACTTCCTTAGTTAGAGTCACACCAAGGTATTTTATATTATTTCACACAAAGATATTTTATATTATTTGTGACTATGTTGAAGGGTGTTGTTTCCCTAATTTCTCTCTCAGCCTGTTTATCCTTTGTCTAGAGGAAGGCCACTAATTTGTTTGAGTTAATTTTATATCCAGCCACTTTGCTGAAGTTGTTTACCAGGGTTAGGACTTCTCTGGTGGAATTTTTGGGGTCACTTATATATACTATCATATCATTTGCAATTAGTGATATTTTTACTTCTCCCTTTCCAACTTGTATCCCTTTGATCTCCTTTTGTTGTCTAATTGCTCTGGCAAGGATTTCAAGTACTATATTGAATATATAGGGAGAAGCAGACAGCCTTGCCTAGTCCCTGATGTTAGTGGAATTGCTTCAAGTTTCTCTCCATTTAGTTTGATGCTGGCTACTGGTTTGCTGTATATTGCTTTAATTATGTTCAGGTATGGGCCTTGAATTCCTGATCTTTCCAAGATTTTATCATGAACGTGTGTTGGACTTACTTTCTCAGCACCTAATGAGATGATCATGCATTTTTTTTATCTTTGAGTTTGCTTATATAGTGGATTACGCTGATGGATTACCATATATTAAACCATCCACACAGCACTGGAATTAAGCCTACTTGATCATGATGGATGATTGTTTTGGTGTGTTACTGGATTTGGTTTGCAAGGATTTTACTGAGTATTTTTGCATCGATATTCATTAGGGAAATTGGTCTGAAGTTCTCTTTATTGGGTCTTTGTGTGGTTTAGGTATCAGAGTAATTGTGACTTCATTGAGTAGAGTACCTTCTGTTTCTATTTTGTGGAATAGTTTGAGGACTATTGGAATTAGGTCCTCTTTGAAGGTCTGATAGAACTCTGCACTAAACCCATCTGGTCCTGGGCTTTTTTGGTTAGGTGATTACTAATGACTGTTTCTGTTTCTTTAGGCAATATGGGACTGTTTAGATCATTAATCTGACCCTGATTTAATTTTGGTACCTGGTATTTGTCTAGGAAATTGTCTATTTCATCCAGGTTTTCCAGTTTTGTTGAATAAAGACTTTTGTAGTAGGATCTGGTGCTGTTTGAATTTCCTCAGAATCTGTTTTTATGTCTCCCTTTTCATTTCTGATTTTGATAATTAGGATACTGTCCCTGTGCCCTCTAGTTAGTCTGGCTAAGGGGTTTTATATCTTGTTGATTTTCTCAAAGAACCAGCTCCTGATTTGGTTGATTCTTTGGATAGTTCTTTTTCTTTCTATTTGGTTGATTTCAGCCATGAGTTGAGTATTTCTTGCCATCGACTCCTCTTGGGTGAATTTGCTTCCTTTTGTTCTAGAGCTTTCAGGTGTGCTGTCAAGCTGCTAGTGTATGCTTTCTCCAGGTTCTTTAATGGAGGCACTCAGAGCTATGAGTTTTCCGTTTTGGACTGCTATCATTGTGTCCCATAAGTTTGGGTATGTTGTGGCTTCATTTTCATTAAACTCTAAAAAGTCTTTAATTTCTTTATTTCTTCCTTGATGGAGTTATCATTGAGTAGAGTGTTGGTCAGCTTCCATGTGTATGTGGGCTTTCTATTATTTATGTTGTTATTGAAGATCAGCCTTACTCCATTTTGATCTGATAGGATGCATGGGATAATTTCAATACTTTTTATCTGCTTTGTGACCAATTATATGGTCAGTTTTGGAGAAGGTACCATGAGGTGCTCAGAAGAAGGTATATCCTTTTGTTTTAGGGTAAAATGTTCTGTAGACATCTGTTAAATCCATTTGTTTCATAACTTCTGCTAGTTTCACTGTGTCCCTGTTTAGTTTCTGTTTCCACAATCTGTACATTGATGAAAGTGGTGTGTTGAAGTCTCCCACTATTATTGTGTGAGGTGCAATGTGTGCTTTGAGCTTTACTAACGTTTCTTTAATGAGTGTGAATGCCCTTGCATTTGGAGCATAGATGTTTGGAATTGAGAGATCATCTTGGTAAATTTTACCTTTGATGCGTATGAAGTATTCCTCGTTATCATTTTGGATAACATTAGGTTAAAAGTCAATTTTACTCAATATTAGAATGGCTACTCCAGCATGTGTCTTGGGACCATTTGCTTGGTAAACTGTTTTCCAGCCTTTTACTCTGAGGCTAGTGTCTGTCTTTGTCACTGAGGTGGGTTTCCTGTATGCAGCAAAATGTTGGGTCCTATCTATGTAACCAGTCTATTAGGCTATGTTTTTTTATTGGGGAAATGAATCCATTGATATTAAGACATATTGAGGAAAAATCACTGTTGCTTCCTGTTATTTTTGTTGTTAGAGGTAGAATTTTCTTCATATGGCTATCTTCTCTTAGGTTTGTTGAAAGATTATTTTCTTGCTTGTTTTAGAGCATAATTTCCTACCTTGTGTTAGAGTTTTCCCTTTATTATCTTTTAGAGGCTGGATTTGTGGAAAAATATTGTGTAAATTTGATTTTGTCATGGAATATCTTGGATTCTCCATCTATAGTAATTGAGAGTTTTGCTGGGTATAGTAGCCTGGGCTGGCATTTGTGATCTCTTCATGTCTATATGACACCTGCACAGGATATTCTGGCTTTCATAATCTCTGGGGAGAAGTCAGGTGTAATTCTGATAGGTCTGCCTTTATATGTTACCTTTTTCCCTTACTAATTTTAATATTCTTTTTTTTGTTTTGTGCATTTGGTGTTTTGATTATTATGTGATGGGAGGAATTTCTTTTCAGGTCCAAACTATTTGGAGTTCTGTGGGCTTCTTGTATGTTCATGGGCATCTCTTTCTTTAGGATAAGGAAGTTTTCTTCTATAATTTTGTTTAGATATTACTGGCCCTTTAAGTTGGAAATCTTTCTTGTCTTTACCTATTATCCTTAGGGTTTGTCTTCTCACTGTGTCCTGGATCTCCTGGATGTTTTGTGTTAGTATCTTCTTGCATTTCACATTTTCTTTGATTGTTGTGTCAATGTTTTCTATGGTATCTTCTGCACCTGAGATTCTCTCTTCCATCTCTCGTATTCTGTTGGTGATGCTTGCATCTATGGCTCCTGTCTTCTTTCCTAGGTTTTCTGTCTCCAGAGTTGTTTCCCTTTGTGATTTCTTTATTGTTTCTACTTCCATTTTTAGATCCTGGATGATTTTCGTCAATTCTTTCACCTCTTTGGATGTGTTCTCCTCTAATTCTTTAAGGAAGTTACTTATGTCCTTCTTATAGTCCTCCATCATCATCATGAGAAGTGACTTTAGATCCATATCTTGCTTTTCTGGTGTGATGGTATATTCAGGACTTGCTATGGTGGGAGAATTGGGTTCTGATGATACCAAGTAACCTTTGTTTCTGTTGCTTCTGTTCTTACACTTGCCTCCTGCCATCTGATTATCTCAAGTGCTCCCTGCCCTCAATATATCTGATTGGAGCCTGTACTTCCTGTAATCCCAGTTGAATCAGAACTTCTCAGAGTCCAGCTTTCTTTGTGATCCTGGGACTCTGGGATCCTGTGATGCTGAGATTCTGGGTATGTCAGAGTTCTTGTCAGTCAAGCTTCCTCTAAGATACTGAGATCCTGGTGTGTCCAAGTTCCTGGGATCCTGGCATCCTGGGATCCTGGGATCCTAAGATCCTGGGTACATTAGAGCACCTAATGACACGTCCTCTGGGGACCATGGGGCTGTCCGCTGAGCTCTAAACCAAGGTAGACCAGCACTGACCAGAAGGAACCCAAGCCACTGGTCAGGTGAGCTTCCTGTGTCTATGCTCCAGCTGTCCTCAGGCACCCCCAGTTCTGAATAGATGTTGTGTTCCACTCACCAATGATCTTAAGATCCTGGGTGTACTAGGGCGCCTGTGGGGTAGAGAGTCCTCTGGAGACAGTGGGTCTGTCTGTGGAGTTCAGGCCCAAGATGGCCTGGTGCTGGTGCATGGGAGGTTTTAAAGCATTGGCCCTATTCTGTGCTGTACTCTGGTGGTAGATACATGCCATTATACAGTGTTACAATGCATAGATCTGCAGAACATGTTGAGTAAAACTGGATGTAGGCATTGTTAGTAATGTGTCAGTACTGGTTCAAGGGTATTGGTAAGCAGGCCATTCTAATTCACTGTGTTAGTTATAAGAGGGCTACTCGAGGAAGATATGAAGCATGTGAAAGTCACTGAACTTTCTGCATAATTTTTCTCTAACACAAAAGTTGTTCTAAAAGCAAAGTTTGTTAAAACGTTTGTCACAGATTTTCTTCATAAGAAACAGTAAGAAAAGGAGAAAGTAGGGAAAAGCCTCAAAGATATGGGAACAGGGGAAAAATTTCTAAACAGAACAGCAATGGCTTGTGCTGTAAGATCAAGAATTGACAAATGAGACCTCATAAAATTGCAAAGCTTCTGTAAGGCAAAAGACATTGTCAATAAGACAAAAAGGCCACCAACAGATTGGGAAATAATTTTTACCAATCCTAAATCTGATAGGGGACTAATATCCAATATATACAAAGAGCTCAAGAAGCTGGACTCCAGAAATTCAAATAACCCCATTTAAAAAATGGGGTACAGAGCTAAACAAAGAATTCTCAACTGAGAAATACCAAAAGAGAGAGAGAGAGAGAGAGAGAGAGAGAGAGAGAGAGAGAGAGAGAGAGAGAAGAACCTGAAAAAATGTTCAACATCCTTAATCATCAGGGAAATGCACATCAAAACAACCCTGAGATTCCACCTCACACCAGTCAGAACGGCTAAGATCAAAAATTCAGGTGACAGCAGATGCTGGTGAGGATGTGGAGAAAGAGGAACACTCCTCCATTGTTGATGGGATTGCAAGCTTGTACAACCACTCTGGAAATCAGTCTGGAGGTTCCTCAGAAAATTGGACATAGTACTACCAGTGGAGCCCGCAATACCTCTCCTGGGCATATACCCAGAAGATGTTCCAACTGGTAATAAGGACACATGCTCCACGATGTTCATAGCAGCCTTATTCATAATAGCCAGATGCTGGAAAGAACCCAGATGTCCCTCAACAGAGGAATGGATACAGAAAATGTGGTACATTTACACAATGGAGTACCACTCAGCAATGAAAAAACAACGAATTTATGAAATTCTTGGGCAAATGGATATATCTGGAGGATATCATCCTTAGTGAGGTAACCCAATCACAAAATAAATCACTAGATATGCACTCACTGATAAGTGGATATTAGCCCAGAAACTTAGAATACCCAAGATACAATTTGCAAAACACAAGAAAATCAAGAAGAAGGAACACCAATGTGTGAATACTTCATTCCTCCCTAGAATAGGGAACAAAATACCCATGGAAAGAGTTACAGAGACAAAGTTTGGAGCTAAGTCAAAAGGATGGACTATCCAGAGACTACCCCACCCGGGGATCCATCCCATAATCAGCCACCAAACCCAGACACTATTGCATATGCCAGCAAGACTTTGCTGAAGGGACCCTGATATAGCTGTCTCATATGAGTCTATGCCAGTGCCTGGAAAATACAGAAGTGGATGCTCACAGTCATCTATAGGATGGAACACAGGGCCCCCAATGGAGGAGCTAGAGAAAACACCCAAGGAGCTTGAAGGGGTCTGCAACACTTTTGGAGGAACAACAATATGAACTAACCAGTACCCCAGAGCTCGTGTCTCTAGCTGCATATGTAGCAGAAGATGACCTAGTCAGCCATCATTGGGAAGAGAGGCTCCTAGGTCTTGCAAACTTTATATGCCCCAGTACAGGGGAATGCCAGGGCCAAGAAGTGGGAGTGGGTTGGTAGGGGAGCAAGGCGGGGGGGGCGGGGGGCGTTATAGGGAACTTTCGGGATAGCATTTGAAATGTAAATAAAGAAAATATCTAATAGAATAAAATAATAATAATAAAGAAACAGTAAGGGGGGGGGAGTGATGGCTCCCTGGCTAGGAGCACTGGCTATTTTTGTGGAGGATCCAGGTTTGATTTCTAGCACCAACACAGCAGCAGTTCACAACTGTCTGTAACTCCAGTCCTAGTGAATCCTATGATGCCCTCTTCTGGCCTCCACTGGCACACAGACATAGGCAGGCAAAACACTGATACATAGAAAGTAAACACATGAGTTTTAAAAATAGAAAATAAAAATTAAAATGAAGCATTTTGTTCTATTCCATACTCATAGACTAGAAGAATTAATATCAAGAAAATGGCCATATATATTACTGAAAGTGGTCTGCAGGTTCAACACAGTCCCCACCAATATTCCAATGAAAATCTTATCAAGACTGAAATCAAGCCACAAAATTCATGTGAAAACACAAAAGACTTTGAATAGACAAAGCACTCCTAAGCAGAAAGAGCAATACTAAAGTATCACAGTACCTGGCCTGAACATATGCTCTAAGACCTGAGCAACAGAGCAGGATGTTGCCACGCAAACAGAGACATAGAACTATTGAAAAACAGAGAACCCTAGGAATTTCATAAATTCATTCTTTTTAATAGCTGAGTAGTACTCCATTGTGTAGCTAGGAAAGGTACTCAAGGAGCTGAAGGGATCTGCAATCCTATAGGTGGAACAACAATATGAACTAACCAATACCTCCCCTGGAGCTCGTGTCTCTAGCTGCATATGAATCAGAAGATGGTCTAGTCGGCCATCAGTGGAAAGAGAGGCCCATTGGTCGTGCAAACTTTATATGCCTCAGTACAGGGAAACGCCAGGGCCAAGAAGTGGGAGTGGGTGGGTAGGGGAGTGGGTGGGGGAGCGTGTGGAGGACTTTTGGGATAGCATTGGAAATGTAATTGAAATAAATACCCAATAAAAAAATATGGAAAAACAAAACAAAACAAAACAAAACAAAACAAAACAGAGAACCCAGAAATAAACACACTGCACAATAGCCACCTAATTTCCAACAAAGGTGTTATTATATTTGTTCCTTTTCTCACTGCTTTGACAAATTACTTGACAAAGACATTTGAAGAAAGTAAGAATTATTTTGGTTCACAGCTGTACAGAGTGTATAGTCTGTTGTGTCAGGGTAGCCATGACAGCAGAAGCATGAGGCAGCTGGTGACACTGTGTCCATAATCATGAGTCCTCTCATTCAGTCTAGGATCACAGCCCTATTGATGCTGCCCACATTCAGACTGAGTTTTCCTTCTTCGGTTTAGACTCTTGAAAACACCCTCAGCCAAGGCAACAATGAGAATTCATGACTATGAGTTTGGAAAACAAACTTGCAAAAGCAGACAAGCCTCTTCAATGGGTAGTGCTGGAAAAGTGGATTTCAATTTGCTCAGGCTTGAAATTTGATCCATACCTCTCATCCTGATCAAAAATTGATTCAAAAGGGGATCAATGACTTTAATATAAGGCTCAAAATAATGAAACTGCTAATGGAAAAGAGAGAAAACACTTCAAGATACAGATATAGGTAAGAACTTTCTGAAGATGATTCCAATAACACAGGAAATAAGAGTTGATAAATAAGATTGCATCATAAAAACAAAAACAAAACTTCTGACAGCAAAAGAAATTGACCAGAGTCAAGAGCTAGCCTATAGAATAGGAGAAGAATTGGCAGCTGCGCTTGGTAATTAATATCTAGAGCAAATGAAGACCAAAACAAATCGAACTAACACACAAGAGAAACTGGAGATCTTCTGATCAATAAGTGAGCTATTGAACTGAATAAACAGTTCTCAAAAGGAGAAAAGCAAACGCCAATAAATAGGTGAAAAGTGCTCAGCAGCCCTAACTATCAGAGAAAAGTAAAACTACCTTGGAATACCATCTTACTGCCAGAATGAATAGCGAAGGAAAAAGAAGACACAAGTGCTGGTCAGGATGTGGACAGAGAGGAAAATTCATTCACTGCTGGTGGGATGTGAACTATGGAGGCTTCTCAATAAACCAAGAGTGGAAGGACCGTAAGATGCAGGTCCAGCATTTCTGGGAATATACTCAGAATTGAGCTCTACCTTGCAGATGCTGCATATCCATGACGTTTTCCTGAATTGTTCAGAACAGCTAAGAAATAGATCCAGCTTAAGATGTCTGTCAACAGACAAATGATTAAACCCATGTGTTAGATATATACAGTGGGATTTTTTTCAACTGTAAAGAAAAATGAAAGGACATTTTTTTGAGTACAGATAGAATTGAATGTCATCATGTAAAGTAAAAGAAGCCAGACTCAGATAGACAGACATGGCATGTTGTATTCTCCCTTATGCAGATCATGGACTTGAATTTTTATGGGGATGAGGGAAGGAAAGGCTTAACACAGTGTGTGGAGGGGCAATAGAATACACTAGACTTGAAAGTAAAAGGGTTCTGTTTGAGGGAGAAAGAAAATGGACAGAAAGGGCAGGAGGACGAGAGTGGGTGGGAAAGGGAACATACAGATTATATATGAAAATGCCTTGGTGAAACCTGTGACTTTGTAGGCTAAGTCAAAAAGTAATATCAGTAAAAGAAAGTGGTTTTGTTGTGAGATCATTGACAACTTTTGAAATGAAAAGCTTTAAACCCAATAAATACATAAGGAAATTTAAGACCTTTTTTAATTTCTAGAAAATACCATAAAAATACAGAAAGTGGTCATTGAGCATTACAGTGTTGTGTTTATCATTGTAAATTTGTGTATACAGTATCATATATGTGTTATATGTACATATGTGTACAATATAAGATATATTGATTTATTTTTATGGACAAGACACATGAATATTAGCACAGAGTGGTAGGACTCTATTGAAGTAAAGGTGGAATAAAATCAGTATCAAACTATGTAGATTGTATAAAACTAGATCTAGTAGTGCCGACTCTGGTGCAAGCTGTAAGGAAATAATGAAAACAGAACAAAGGAATTAATAATGGGACACATATTCATCTTGAACAAGATCGTAAGGAAAATAGAAAAGAAAAGCAAGCAGAAAACACTTAGAAAACAATGACAGATGTAAACATAACTCTATTAATAAAGGTATTAAATATACATCAACTAAACTGAATGAACATAGCTGAATATTTGGGTGCACCTGAATGTGGACCTATCTTTCATATCTCTTTATAGATAGTTGTGAGCCACCATGTGGTTGTTGGGAATTGAACTCAGGACCTCTGGAAGAGCAGCCAGTGCTTGTAACCACTGAGTCATCTCTCCATCCTTGCAGCCTCTTAAATAAACTTCTAGTAGTGAAATTGGCACATTGTGGATGACTACATAACATGGTCCAGGAGAATGCTACACTCCTTTTCTAGGTGGTCACATCCTCGTCCATCAGCAGTGGTACGTGAGCATCCCACTCATTCGACATTTGCGTAGCACTTGGTGTTGTATTTATGACTTCAGCCATCCTCATGAGACTTTAATTTGCATTTTCTTAATAAGCAATGAGTAGAGCATCCAGTGTTCATTGGCAATTTCTAAATCTCCCTTAATGAATTGCTGCCAAATATTTTACCCATTTATAATGATTCGTAAGTGTTACCTGTATATTATAGTTGTTAAGTTTGATGACTTACATGTTTTAGAAAATATGCTTAGATCTGTACCTTATCTATGCATTTCTAGAAGTGTAACTTTTGAAGAAAGAATACAAGTTTCTTATGAAGCATAATTTTTAAAAGATTCTTCTATGATTCATAATCTCATAGCCTAAAATATATTTTATTTTGATACAGAGTGCTCTGTGTATCTCTGGCTGGCCTGGAGCTCACTTTTACTTTTAGACGAGGCTGACCACGAACTCACAGAAGTCCACTTGAAGGCATATGCCACCACTCCTGACATTGTCTGAAAAATACTGATTTAACCGAGGTTTCCTCCTCTGTTTCTTTTAAATGTCTTAAGTTTGGATGCTTCGCTTTTGTTTTTAATCTGTTTTGAACAAGCATTTGTCTTTGCTGCCGGTAAGGATCCAGGCTTATATGTTTCCCTGAAAAGCCCAATTATTCTAGTTCAATTTGCTGTAATTACCCTTTGCCCACTTATTTGCTCTGGTACATTTTTCAAAGCCAAATGCTCGTGGGCATGTGGATCTGTATCTGGAGTTTTTATCGTTATCCATTGACTTTTACACTATTCTCATTCATGGTAAAAATTGACCATTCTAGGTCTTTTACATTTTATGTTTTAGAATTCTCTTTCCAGTTTCTATATCCAGGCTGGATGGGGTTATAGTTGGATATACAGCAGATCTCCAGAATTGAGGAAAACTGAAGGCAACGCAATTTGAGTTGCCAACCTATAAGCACAGTGTGTCTGCATTAGTGTGCTGGTGTCTTCCTCAGTTTCCCTAAACAAAGTTTTAAGGTTGCTCTGCAAGATGTGCATGTGTTTTGTGATAGTTTCCTCCACATATGTTACATGTTTGATTCTACGATGGAATATAGTTTTGAATTTTATTTTCAAGTCCCCTTTGACAAGTAATTAATTTCATATTTTCATTTCCCCTCCTGAGAACTTGCTAAACTTGCTTCCCATGCTCAAGTTCTTTATTATACATTCTTTTGGGGTTTCCTTCATGAACAATCTTGTTGTCCATGAGTATAAATGGCTTTATGTCTTCCTTTCTAATCTGAGTACCTTTTGTTTCTTTTTATTTGTCTTATTGTTGTAGAAATAGTAAAAGCAAGCAGCTCTCTGTCTCTCTCTCTCTCTCTGTCTCTCTCTCTCTTTCTCTCTCTCTCTCTCTCTCTCTCTCTCTCTCTCTCTCTCTCTCTCTCTCTCTCTCTCTCTCTCTTTCTCTCTCTCTCTCTCCAGGCTGAAGGCAGTCGGTCCATCAGTGAGGTGTTTGCCTTGGTTTTGTAATCAAGGGTGTTTATCAGATTTAGAAGCTTGCTTTTATTCCTAGATGACTGAGAAATATAATTATAAATGAATGGTGAATTTAGTAGAATTTTGTGTCTTCTTACTAAGGCTATTTTCTTTCTTTGCACCGGTCTTACCTATCACAAGCTAGCTTCAAACTCATTATATAGCCAAGGAATATTTGGTCTTCCTGCCTGGATCTCTGGGCAACTGAGAGTACAGGCTTACACTGTTCTGTCCATCCATCCCTGGGCCCATGTGTGATAGGCAAGCATGCTACCAACTGAGCTAAATCGACAGCAGTCTGCTTTTCCATTTTGCATGTATTTGTAGGGTTCCATGATGTAATTTGAAACATTCGCAGTCATGCTAATCAACTTGATGTGATTAGCACCCCTTTATCCACTTGTCATTAATTGTATTGAGAAACCCAAATTCCTGTGGGCTAATAGAATTTATGTAAATCATTTTGTAAGCTACAGTCACTCTGAAGTGCTGTCAAACATTGAAATATATTTCTTCTCATTATTTTGTGACCTGTTTTCTGGCTTTTCTCTGCCCTTCCTTACCAGAGAACACTATCCTACCTTCAATGGAACCAACCTCTTACCTAAGTTTTGCCTTTGTCTGAGTAGTAGTTTACTTGCTATAATGTAGCCTGGTTCCATGTTGCCTCAAATCATGGGATTTCATTCTTGTGTAATATGATTTCATAGTATGAATTAAAATGTCTCCTCCTTCTGTCCTGAAAGAACATTGGTAGTATTGGTGTGAATTTTTTCAGATTGGGGAAAGAGCATGGATTCACCAAAGAAACAACATCAGCCTGGAGGTTTCATCTTTGTAATGTTTTTCACCATTAATTCAATCCCTTTCCTTGCTTGATTGATTGAATCCTTAATTCTTAGATGATTTCTTACTATGTGTCATAGCTAGCTTCAGCTGTCAAGTTGGCACAACCCATAGATACTTGGGAGGAAAAACTTCAGTTAAGGAATTACCGCCATAAGATGTGGCTCAGGCTGGCTTAGAACTTGTGATCATTCAGCCTCTGCCCCCTGACTGCTAGCATCACAGGCATGGCAGCACCACTCTCAATTAGAAGACTCAGCTCATTTTATGTCTATCGCTTGTACCTTCTATAACAAGCTGGCAGTTTCTATCTTTAAACCAACTTGTATATTTGCACTATGTTGTAAAGATTATTAGTATAACTGTTCATCATGGTTCCTTTAGATTGTGGTATCTTAGTTCATCCCCAGTTATGGTAAACTGTTGTTTTTCTTTTTTCTCAGTCCTGCTTGAGTCTTAAACATATTATTGATTCTTCCATGCATCAAGCTTTAGGTTGTACCAATATTTTCCGCCATTGCTTTCCCTTGTCTATCTACTTTATTGGTTTCTGTTCTGTATTGCTTTGTGATTACTGATTTGTTTGTTTATTTCTTGGCATTATGCGTTGTCCTGCATAGCCTGTGTTCCAGAACCCTAGCTAGAGGCAGCAAGGGAATGAAAAAAGGACAGACACACATACAGTGAAGCCGTGGTCAGGTGGGGTTCTCTAACCCATACTGCCTCTACAACCTGGAACCTCAGTGTGTTCTCAGTACATCACGGGGGTGCAGGGGAAAAGGATGGCTATTCTGGGGAGGAGATCTCTGTGGGTAAACAGTAGCCACGGTTGATAGTCTTTACACACACTGATTTATAAGCACTCGTACTTGGACTACTGACAAAAGCTTTGTATCCTTCTTGAGCCTGGCCATATGGGTAATGGCTTTGCCAGTTAACCACTGGTTCTGACTGACTGGTTATGGAGTCCTCCACAGGTCATGCCTATTTCAAAACACATATTTGCTCCTGGTTTCATTTGCAGCCTGGCTTGTAGCACTGGGGATCCAATCTCTGGCCTTGCATGTGACAAGCAAATACTTTATCTCTCATCTGTAACCTTAGCCCTTTTCTATTCAATTTGAGCCTAGGTAGACCTCAAATATCCAGTCCTCCTGCCTCAGTCCCCCAAGTTGTTGGAATTACAGATATGTGACAACTTACCCACTTCATGCATAGTTTGGACTGAATCTTTTGTAGTAGTATCCTGGCTTACATTATGATGTGAGGCCTAGGTGTTGTCAAACCAGACACTTTATGTGGCGTCACCTCATCCATGTTGTCCCTTACCATTAAGCCTCAGAAACATTTGCCTGATGTCAACATACCACATTCTTATTTTCATTCTATTCAAAGCATTTAATGATTTTGTGTTTCTCCTTTGTGGAGTGAGGTGGGGTAGGTAGAGTAGGGAGGTATTTAGATGATTGTTGCTTAACTTCCAAATATTTGAACATTGTTCAAGCATCTCTGTACTGGTTTCTAATTTAATTCCATTAACCAGAAAAAATTCTCCACAGGTCTTTCTATCTCTATATCTCTAGGCTATTGCTCCTCTGACATTTTGTTACAAGTTAGCCTCTCAGAGCTATGAACGGTGTCTTCTCACCTCCAAATGACCACCAAGCTCTGCTGTGCTATCCCCTCATGCACTATGACCTGGAAACTCCAGTCAGTAACCTGGAGCTATGCTGAGCTTAACTCATTTTTTTTAATCGTCAGAGCAATCACTGTGCTGTAGATCACACAATGTGTGAGAACAATTGTTTTCCATCCTGTGTTTCTTTTCCTAGTACTTAATGGAGAAGAGTAATTGTCCTCCCTTTTACTTAGCTATTGCTGCAAGCAAGTTGGGAACTATCTAAGTCAATTATGTTACCTCAAATAGCAAGGAATAGAAAAATACAACATTAAAATGTGTCGTTTTCTGTAGTGAAAGTAATATAAGGCACCTATAAATATATTTTATAAAAGATGTACAGTGAATAGAATATTATGAAACATGATTTAAAAAATAAATCATTTAATAGGAAAACTGGAAAATGTACAATGCAAATTGATATATATAAAACTAGATGGTATAAATGTATTTGCAAATCTGGTAAAAAAATTTTAATAGTTTGGGTTATGCACAAAATTTGAAAAATAGGTATAATATTTGCTTACAACAACAAGGGTCTAAGGATATCTTATATAAATAAATATATAAATATATAAATAAATAAGTGTTGTTGTTGTTGTTGTTATTGGAGTAGGACACATTCCATGGCGCTTGTGTGAGGGACAGAGGAATCAAGTTGGAGTCAGTTCTCTTCTACCTTTCTATGTGTTTGGAGGGACTGATCTCAAGTCACTTGTGCAGCAAATGCCTTTATCCAGTAAGCCATCCTGCTCCCCCCTGATACACATCTGAGTAAGATTTGATGTACCCCAAAATATCATATGTACAATAGCACTGTGATTTGTGAAGTGTCAAATAGCACAATCTCTGTGAAGAGACTGTGACTAGATTGTGAGTGTTTAACAGTATCTACCTGGCTATACTCTCTTTCTCTGAGCTCAGGCTCCTTATCCATATAATAACAGTATCCACATTACATAGAAAAGACTGAACATGAAAAAAAAAAAAAAAGTCCCCGGGACAGTGGCAGTGGCTGGTCCTGTGGTTTGAATGTGAAATGTGCTCTCCCATCACACACACACACACTCACACATACACACACACACACACACACCATAGGCTTTGAACATTTAGTTTCCAGCTGGTGGCTGTGTTTGGGGAGGCTATAGAACATCCAGCTGCAGGAACAGGGCTGGTCACAATGTACAAGTCTTTGAAAGTTATTGTCCTTTGCTCCTTTCTGCCTTTCACTCTGTCATGACCGAAAGGCCATCGGAGAAACTCCTATTGCCCTAGAGCATCCCTTCTGTGCTATGATGGTCTGAAATCCTGGACCAAATGTGTCTTTCTCCCTTGAGTTGCATCTGTAAGTTATTGTGTCACAGTAATGATCACAGTAAGTAATACAGTTGGCTTCTCACATGTGTGAACACAATTTAGCTACTTTTATGTTCATTTGCCCTTACTTATTTACATAAAAAGACATAGCACATGGGTAGAGAAATAGATAATGAAAGAGAATTAAGAAAAGATTTTTAATAAACAGGACTAATAACTTTTGATCTCTTGGGAAGAGTCTACATGTTTATCAAGTGTAGACTGAGATGAACTTATTCATATTCATTGTAAGATGTTTGTGCCATGTCTACACCTACAAAGTGAAAATTAGTTATGCTGTATCAGAGAGACTCTCATATCTAGAAATCACAATTCCACAGTGAGCCCCAGGCTTAATGCCAGAGCTTAAGGCACTCATGAATGGGATCATTTCATTGCCTACATAAAATTTTAAAGGAAAATTAAAGTACACATTCACATTGTGAAGCTATGAAGAAATTAAGCCAATCACTGAGACTAAGTGGAAGCATGCTGGCATATCGGGGTTCAGAGGCAACCAGATACATTCAGGGTGATGTAGGACATGACTTCCAAAGGATACAAAAGTATTCAAAAGGATACAAAAAGGTGTGTCCTTTGTGTTGTCTTTATGTTTACATTTTCCTTACATCACTTCTTGGTTTGCAGTATTTCAAATCCTTTTAAAATTTTCTAAAGAGTTATCCTAAAATCTACACCACTGATATTTGTGGTCTATCAATAGTTTCCTACTTCCATAAATAAGTGTTTTGTTTTACATTTTATAATTTAGTGCTGAAAAAATGAACTTCTTGTTTTCTCCTAGGAAATATTTCAAGTTATAAATACCCCATGAAGATCCTTTCCAGAAAGCAAGCTTTCAGTGGGTTGGAATTACGGGTCCCCTGAGGACATAAAGATGAGCCCAGGAAGCAGGAAGATGTAGGAGCTGAGGGCGTTAAATGTCATTAAAGTATAATGAAGAATAAACTTCAACTTCAGAATTTTCCTAGTTGCTCACAATGCTCACATTTTTTTTGTCTACATTTTTGTAAGGAAACAAAGAATCTTATCATCCATATCACCTCAGATCAGAGACACGAGCATCTAAAAGGAAGCTCTTGAGGGCCTTGGGTACGATAGCAACTTAAAAATGTATAGAAAGAGAAATGTCAAACTAAAATGCTTCTTTTTTTACATAAATATCAAAGGTGCTTTGATTGTGAATATGAGTCTGCAGATATAAGGGCTGTGTTCCCAAGTAACGAATGGTATGAACGATTTCGTGATCCTTGAAGAGCATCCAGAGGACAGAATGGACTTCTTTTCATTCATAAAGATGAGTGCAGGGTGCACAGTGAATATTTAGCTTCTCGGGAGAAATAGAACACTACAGTTCAGAAGTTTCAGAAAATAACTCAGGGTAAACTTTGGAAAGTTGGGTCTGAAGGACCTGCTGTCAGGGATTCTGAGGTGATAGGGGAGATTTCTTCCTCCTTATAAAAAGAATTTGTTGAATCTCCCAAGAAACAAATGTCTCCATAAACTGCCATGCCCAATACAGGGACTTAAGAGATCAGGAAATGACATCTGAGGAGTCATTTTCAGGGGTAGAGATTAGCTCTGCTCAGCTAGAGAGCATGTGTAGTGGTTATTTCAACTGCTACTTGGAATGGATTGGGATCTACCTAGGTGCTGTAGCTTATTTTGTCACACTGTGATATCCAAGATTTTGTTGTTTACTTGAAAAACTTTCTTCTAGAGTGGTGTGGCTCAGCCTTAGTACACACCTTTAATCCCAACAGTGAAGGTAAGGTTAGTTTGTAGAAGGAAGAACCCAGGTTTGAAAGTGATGTCTGATTAAGTGGCAGACAAAGTGTTGAATCAGAGAAAGATTTGACAGAACAGGATATGGCCAACTTTCACAAAAACAGAGGAGAAAGAGAGGTGACTTAAAAACAAACAGCACAAAGAAAAAAGGCAGCTTTGCTAGGACAGTTATAGAGACAGGTTGCAGAGAGAGAACAAGCTAGATACAGGTGAAGACAGAACAATCTAGAGAATTAGAGAATGAGAAGGAGCCAGAAGATTAGAACATATTCCTAAAGGTAGTATGAGGCCAAAGAGAGAAATTCAGCCAAAAGCTAAAAGAAGCCAAATTCAATCATTCAGCACGAAGAGGAATTTTGATCCAGAACAGCTGACTTGAACAAACCAGCCAGAGTTCAGACAGAACTAGGAAGAGGTATTCTTATTCAGCAGTAAGTCTCAGAAACTGAGAGCATTCTAGGCTCTCAGTTTAATGTACAGAGTCTAGAAGCTTCCAGGACTAGGTCTAGCATAGCAGATGGAGTTAGTAAGCCCCTGAGGTGACAATTACCTCTGCGGAAAAAGAGTTATTTTTATACCTGGGAGACCATTAGATCATGCCTCTGAGTGTCCACCATCTGTTTCCTACCATGAGGGACAAACTTCTGAAAAAGTGAACCTAAAAAAATAAAATAAAATAAATAAATAATCTGTCTTCCTTAAGGCACCCCCCCCCAACATCTTGTCTCGTGACAAGGCCATGACTAGCACAATTGACCGAATGTGTGAGAGAAATAATTTAAGAAAGACAATGATTTCAAATGCTTCATTCCTTGAGGCATAGAGAGAAAACTGGCTAATAATGATCATGAAGATTCTATCTTCAAGCCCTCTGCCCCAAAAAGTTATTTTCAAAGTCTTCATTGGGCTGTTTGAATTTTAGTTAGTCTAAGACCATGCCCAAAAGGGCTAGTATGAAGTATATTTGTTAAAGTTAGAGAGAGAAGGAGGTCACTTCCCAAACTAAATGATTGCATCATGACTTTGGCATTGTCACAGTGTGACAAAGCAAGTAGGTGTGCTGAGATGAGCTGGCAACCATAGTGAGGCCTCAGAAGGAGAACCACATCATGTGTCTGGAGGTAGAATAACAGACAAGTTCTCTTGCTATGGTGGCAAGATGGTACTAGCATCCAAGCCCAATAACCTGAGCTCAATCCCAGAACTCACATGAGTAATGACAGATATTCCAACAACAACAACAAAAACACAGTTAACTACACATGTGCTCTGCCACCAAGAAACACTTCAAACTTGAAGATACTTTTCCTCTGTGTGTGTGTGCGCGCGCGCGCGCACACACACACACACACACACACACACACACACACGACCATGCATATAGATACATATGCAGGTTGGAAGACAATTTATAGGAGTTGGTTCTCTGCTTCCACTATGAGGGTCCCAAGGATTAAAACTACATTGTCAGACTTGGCAGCAAGCACCTTTATCTACTGAGCCATTTCTCTGGCCATACTTTTTTATTGTGATAAAATATATAAAACATCAAATAGTATTTTGTTCACTCTAACGTTCAAAGTTCCATGGCTTTAAGTCTTCAGATTGTGCAACCATTGCTATCCTCCATCTCCAGAATATTTAATATTCTTCAACTAAAACTCTCCTTGTTTCCCTTCCTGTCCCCTAAAACTCACAATGCTTTCTTCCCCCACAAATCTCTTTCATCTACCCAATTACATAGACCCATATGGTATTTGTCTTGGGCAGCGTCATCATTCCACTTGGAGAAAAATGTCCTCAAAATTATCCATACTTTAACATATATGTCAGAACTCCCATCTCTTTAAGGTAGATAATACTTCATTGTTTACATGGAATATATACATATATGTTTACATTTTCTTTATCCAGTCATCTCTCATTGAATTCTTGGTATCCCCATATGTTTTTGTTTTTTTATATATATATTTTGATAGCATTACTGTGTACATGGTTTCCCAGCTATCTATTCTAGTCCCTGCTCTTTCTTGACCATAAATCCAGAAACAAACTCCTAAATGACATCAATTTGCTTGATTAATTAGTTCAGAAACCGCCACACCACTTCTCCTGGTGGCGGTGTCATTTTGCAGTCTTTCCATCAATGAATACATATTCCAGTTTTTATGCTTCCTCTCAACTTATTACTTTTGAATTTGTGTTGGCCTTCTTTTTCAACCTCAACCCTAGTGAGCATGAAGTGTCAATCAGCACAATGTTGAGTTGTGATTCCTTAATAATAATGATTTCAAGTGGTTGCTTATGTTTTTATGAGCCTGGAACAACTGTAAAGATTTATGACTTCATAGTCCAAGAATTTTCTTCTTTCTCTGTATATTTAACTTCACTTATGTATAAAGTATGTGTATAGTTCAATAGGACTATATATAGGGATAATATAGGGAAATGTGACTTTTAGCGATGTTTCAAACACTCACATTTCCCCTGATGATGGACCAGGTGCATGATGTTCAAGGTGTTTAAGGAACATGGCTTCTTCTTTACTAACCTTGCTTACACATGGAGGCTTTCCGCAGACTCTTAGCACATTTTTGGTTCTATTCAACTTTACTCTCTCCTTGATTTCCTACTATCCCTGCCATCATTAAGTAAGCACATTTTAAAACCTGTGGAAACCAGAAAGGAATCTTATCAGAGCCACAGAAAACAGTAGGTTACTTGTTGGTTTGTGACCTGTAGTTGAATTAAATGTCGCCCCACATTTCATCAAGCGCCTGCTAGTTAGGGAACAGCCCCTGCTTTGTTCTTTCTATTTTAAGATTTTGCTCTACTGACCTGGACATTTATGTGCATTTGATGCTTTGTAGTTAAAAGCAAGTGAATGTCACCTCTTTAAATTACAATGAGAGAAGAAATACTCTTGCCTTTGTAAGGGCTGGAGGGCTGCTTAAAAATTCCAACATTGTCTTTTCTCCTTAGGAGCAGAAAAAGAATTTCAGCAACTTTGAGTCTTTTGCATTCTAAAGTAGGTAGATCAGGCTCAGAGGTATTTAATATCACCTGAATATAGTATCATTACTTACAAGTAATGATGACTTAAGGCATCCAATGTTTTCAGGTGTCTGTGTTGAAATGATATGCTCTAGTACACCTGTAGACACAAGAAGAAATAGTACATCTTTACTTCAGAATTCTACTCTGAAAATAGAAAAAAATTTTTTGATTTGTACTCAATGCTAACAAAATTCTTAAAACAGTACATGGGAATCACACTGTGATTATAGAGTTTCAGCCCCCACCACAACCTGGCTGTCTAACACATTTTTGGTACAATTTTCCAGACAGTTTCCAACTCCTCTTGTTGGTTCAGATAAGTCATTCACTCTTCTATGTATGGGAGTGTTTTGCAATAAAAAGAAAGAAAGAAAACCCCTTCTTGGCATTGACAATTTTATAGCATAATGAAGCACATCCTAAATGATTTTAAGATTCCTTTACAATATAGAAGCACAGATGGGTGGCATCGTGGTGTAAAGCAACTTTTATTGAAAGCATTAAAAATGTTTCTTAAAGGATTCTTAGAAACTGGAATGGTATATCAAGAAGTCTTTGTGCCACATTTAAGTAGGAAGTTGAGGAATCTGAACTCGAAAGCCTTTGTCTTGTAGCTGAGAAAAAAGAAATGTTACAATTCAAGCTCAGCCAGTGATATCCAGCACTCCAAAGGGTTTCTCTAAATTGTTCTGTCTTCACCTGTGTCTAGCTTGTTCTCTCTCTGCAACCTGTCTCTATAACTGTCCTAGCAAAACTGCCTTTTTTCTTTGTGCTGTTTGTTAAGTCAGCTCACTTTTTCCTCTGTTTTTGTGAGAGTTGGCCATATCCTGTTCCATTAATAAGCTGCAAAAGCATGCTGAAATATAGATTGTCAAAGAGTATTGTATATAGTTATGTTAGATTCAGCATTGGCTGTTTGTGGAACTGAATCTTACCTCAAGCCACTAAATGATATAATATCCAAATTTTAGGATGATGTAAATTTCAGAAATTGTTCACACCTAGGTTGAGAGTCATAACACAGAAGTTCACTCATCCAAGGTGTGGGGAAAAGAATCCATATTGCAGACAGTACTTGGGGAGACAAAAAATCTGAATAAAATTCACAAAACTATTTTAAATGGCTGCTACAGAATGGAACTCACCAAATAGTACATGTCCAACTGTGTGTTTTTGTAATAAAGCTTTACTGAAACACAGCCTTACTCACTGATTTACATTTTTGTCTGTGACTGTTTCCATGTGCAAAGCTTAATTATTGGGCAGAGATCATTCTTCTTGGAAGGAATAAAATATCTACTCTGTGTCTCTTTATAGAAAAAAATTTGCCCAGTCAGTCAGGGCCAGTGCCCTGAGCAGACCTTGGGCACAAACTCCACAGCCAGCCCTACAACACAGAGTCAGCTCCACTCCCAGGTGCTCTAACACACCCGGGATCCCAGGAGCTTGGTCACACCAGGATATCAGGGTCTCAGAGGAAGCTTGACTGCCAAGAACTCTGACACACCCAGAATCTCAGCATCACAGGATCCCAGAATCACAAGATCACAAAGAAAGCTGGACTCTAAGGAGTTCTAACTCAACTGGGATTACAGGCAGGACAGGCTCCAATCAGATATATTGAGGGCAGGGAGCACTTGAGATAATCAGATGGCAGGAGGCAAGTGTAAGAACAGAAGCAACAGAAACCAAGGTTACTTGGTATCATCAGAACCCAACTCTCACTCCATAGCAACTCCTGGATACACCATCACACCAGAAAAGCAAGGTATGGATCTAAAGTCACTCCTCATGATGATGATGGAGGACTATAAGAAAGACATAAATAACTCCCTTAAAGAAATACAGGAAAACACAGGTAAAAAAGGTAGAAACCATTAAAGAGGAAACACAAAAACTTAGAATTAGAATTAGAGGAAACATACACCTGAACAGGTGAAAGAAAATCATCCAGGATCTAAAAATGGAAGTAGAAACAATAAAGAAATCACACAGGGAAACAACTCTGAAGACAGAAACCCTAGGAAAGAAGACAGGAGCCATAGATGCAAGCATCACCAACAGAATACGAGAGATGGAAGAGAGAATCTCAGGTGCAGAAGATACCATAGAAAACATTGACACAACAATCAAAGAAAATGTGAAAATATGGTACATTTACACAATGGAGTACTACTCAGCTATTAAAAAGAATGAATTTATGAAATTCCTAGCCAAATGGATGGACCTGGAGGGCATCATCTTGAGTGAGGTAACACAATCACAAAGGAACTCACACAATATGTATTCACTGATAAGTGGATATTAGCCCAAAACTTAGGATACCCAAGATATAAGATACAATTTGCTAAACGCATGAAACTCAAGAAGAATGAAGACCAAAGTGTGGACACTGTGCCCCTTCTTAGAATTGGGAACAAAACACCCATGGAAGGAGTTACAGAGACAAAGTTTGGAGCTGTGATGAAAGGATGGACCATCTAGAAACTGCCATGTCCAGGGATCCATTCCATAATCAGCTTCCAAACGCTGACACCATTGCATACACTAGCAAGATTTTGCTGAAAGGACCCAAATATAGCTCTCTCTTGTGAAACTATGCCGGGGCCAAACAAACACAGAAGTGGATGCTCACTGTCAGCTATTGGATGGATCACTGGGCTCCCAATAGAGAAGCTAGAGAAAGTACCCAAGGAGCTAAAGGGATCTGCAACCCTATAGTTGGAACAACATGATGAACTAACCAGTAGCCCGGAGCTCTTGTCTCTAGCTGCATATGTATTGAAAGATGGCCTAGTCGGCCATCACTGGAAAGAGAGGCCCATTGGACTTGCAAACTTTATATGCCCCAATACAGGGGAATGCCAGGGCCAAAAGAATGGGAATGGGTGGGTAGGGAAGTGGGGGGGGGGGTATGGGGGACTTTTGGGATAGCATTGGAAATGTAATTGAGGAAAATACGTAATAAAAAAAAGAAAAAATAAAATAAAAAAAGAAAAGAAAATGTGAAATACAAAAAGATACTAACCCAAGATATCCAAGAAATCCAGGACACAATGAGAAGCCCAAACCTAAGGATGATAGGTATAGACGAGAAAGATTTCCAATTTAAAGGGCCAGTAATATCTTCAATAAAATTCTAGAAGAAAACTTCCCCAACCTAAACAAAGAGATTCCCATGAACAAACAAGAAGCCTACAAAACTCCAAATAATTTGCACCTGAAAGGAAATTCCTCCTGTCACATAATAAGCAAAACACCAAATGCACAAAACAGGAAAGAATATTAAAAGCAGTAAGGGAAAAAGGCCAAGTAACATATAAAGGCAGACCTATCAGAATTATACCTGAATTCCCCCCAGAGACCATTAAAGCCAGAATATCCTGGGCAGATGACACACAGACCCTAAGAGATCACAAATACCAGCCCAGGCTACTATACTCAGCAAAACTCTCAATTAGCATAGATGGAGAAAACAAGACATTCCATGACAAAATCAAATTTACAAAATATCTTTCCACAAATGCAACACTTCAGAAGATAATAAAGGGAAAACACCAACACCAGGAAACTATGCTCAAGAAAAAGCAAAAAAGTAATCTTTCAACAAACCTAAAAGAAGATAGCCACATAAAAAGAATTCCGACTCTAACAACAAAAATAACAGGGAGCAACAATGACTTTTCCTTAATATCTCTTAATATTACCGGATATTATTCTCCAATAAAAAGACATAGACTAACAGACTGGTTACATAAACAGGACCCAACATTATGCTGCACAAAAAAAACCCACCTCAGTGACAAAGACAGACACTACCTCAGACAGAGTAAAATGCTGAAAAACAATTTTCCAAGCAAATGGTCCCAAGAAAAAAGCTGGACTCGACATTCTATTATAGAATAAAATTGACTTTCAACCTACAGTTATTAAAAAAAGATAAGAAAGGACAATGCATTCTCATCAAAGATCAAGTTTATCAAGATGAACTCCAAAATTGACATATAATCAGTCACATAATAGACCTCACAGATACAAAAATATTGAAAGAATCCCATGCATCTTATCAGATCAAAATGGACTAAGGCTGATCTTCAATAACAACACAAATAATAGAAAGTCCACATGCACATAGAAGCCTACCAACACTCTACACAATGATCACTCTGTCAAGGAAGAAATAAAGAAATTAAAGGCTTTTTAGAGTTTAATGAAAATGAAGCCACAGCATACCCAAACTTATGGGACACAATGATAGCAGTCTAAAATGGAAAACTCATAGCTCTGAGTGCCTCCATAAAGAATCTGGAGAGAGCATACACTAGCAGCTTTACAGAGTATCTGAAAGCTCTAGAACAAAAATAAGAGGTGTAGACAGAAGGAAATAATCAAACTCAGGGCTGAAATCAGCCAAATAGAAAGAAAAAGAACTATGCAAAGAATCAACCAAACCAGGAGCTGGTTCTTTGAGAAAATCAACAAGATAGACAAACCCTTAGTCAGACTAACTAGAAGACACAGGGACAGTATCCTAATTAATAAAATCAGAAATGAAAAAGGAGACATAACAACAGAACCTGAGGAAATCCAAAAAATCATCAGATCCTACTACAAAAGCTTTTATTCAACAATACTGGAAAACCTGGATGAAATGAACAATTTCTAGACAAATACCAGGTATCAAAGTTAAATCAGGGTCAGATTAATGATCTAGACAGTCCCATATTGCCTAAAGAAATAGAAACAGTCATTAGTAGTCACCCAACCAAAAAAGCCCAGGACCAGATGGGTTTAGTGCAGAGTTCTATCAGACCTTCAAAGAGGACCTAATTCCAATAGTCCTCAAAATAATCCACAAAATAGAAACAGAAGGCACTTTACCCAACTCGTTCTGTAAAGCCACAATTACTCTGATATCTAACCCACACAAAGACGCAACAAAGAAAGAGAACTTCAGACCAATTTCCCTAATGAATATCAATACAAAAATACTCAATGAAATTCTCACAAACTGAATCCAAGAACACATCAAAGCTATCATCCATCATGAACAAGTAGGCTTCATCCCAGGAATGCAGAGATGGTTCAATATATGGAAATCCATCAACATAAAAAATATAAACAAACTCAAAGACAAAATCCACATGATCATCTTATTAGGTGCTGAGAAAGTATTTGACAAAATCCAATACCCATTCATGATAAAATTCTTGGAAAGATCAGAAATTCAAGGCCCATACCTAAACATAGTAAAAGCAATATACAGCAAACCAGTAGCCAACATCAAAATAAATGGAGAGAAACTTGAAGCAATTCCACTAACATCAGGGACTAGGCAAGGCTGCCCACTCTCTCCCTACCTATTCAATATAGTGATTGAAGTCCTTGCCAGAGCAATTAGACAACAAAAGGAGATCGAAGGGATACAAGTTGGAAAGGAAGAAGTCAAAATACCACTATTTGCAGATGATATGATAGTATATATAAGTGACCCCAAAAATTCCACCAAAGAACCCCTAAACCTGATAAACAACTTCAGCAAAGTGGCTGGAAATAAAATTAATTCAAACAAATCAGTGGCCTTCCTCTAGACAAAGGATAAATAGGCTGAGAGAGAAATTAGAGAAACAACACCCTTCACAATACTCACAAATAATATAAAATATCTTTGTGTGGCTCTAAATAAGGAAGTGAAAGATCTGTAAGAAAAGAACTTAACGTTTCTGAAGAAAGAAAATCAAAGATCTCAGGAGACGGAAAGAACTCCCATATTCATGGATGGGCAGGATTAATATATTAAAAAATTCCATTTTGCCAAAAGCTATCTACCTATTCAATCCAATCCTCATCAAAATCTCAACTCAACTTTTCAAAGATTTAGAAAGAACAATTTGCAGATTCATTTGGAATAATAAAAAACCCAGGATAGCAAAAACTACTCTCAACAATAAAAGAACTTCTGGTGGAATTACCGTCCTTGACCAAAAGCTGTACTATAGAGCAATTGTGATAAAAACTGCATGGTATTGGTACAGTGACAGGCAGGTAGATCAATGGAATAGATTTGAAGACCCAGAAATGAATCCACACACCTATGGTCACTTGATCTTTGACAAAGGAGCTAAAGGGATGCAGTGGAATGAAGACAGCATGTTCAACAAATGGTACTGGCTCAACTGGTGGTTAGCATGTAGAAGAATTTGAATTGATCCATTCTTATCTCCTTGTACAAAGCTCAAGTCGAAGTGGATCAAGGACCTTCACATAAAATGAGATACACCAAAACTTATAGAAGAGAAAATGGGGAAGAACCTTAAAGATATGGGCACAGGGGAAAAATTTTTGAACAGAACTGCAATGGCTTATGCTATAAGATCAAGAATCGACAAATGGGACCTCATAAAATTGCAAAGCTTCTGTAAGGCAAAGGAAACTGTCAGTAAGACAAAAAGGTCACCAACAGATTGGGGAAAGATCTTCACCAATTCTACATTTGATAGAGGGCTAACATCCAATATATACAAAGAACTCAAATAGGTAGACTCCAGAAAATCAAATAACCCTATTAAAAAATGGGGTACAGAGCTAAACAAAGAATTCTCATCTGAGGAATACCAAATGGCTAAGAAGCACTTTTAAAAAATGTTCAACATCCTTAATCATTAGGGAAATACAAATCCAAACAACCCTAAGATTCCACCTCACACCAGCCAGAATGGTTAATATCAAAAAGTTAGGTGATAGCAGATGCTGGAGAGGATGTGGAGAACACTCCTCCATTGCTGGAGGGATTGCAAGCTGGTACAACCACTCTGGAAATCAGTTTGGTGGTTCCTCAGAAAATTGGACATAGTACCACCTGAGGACCCAGCAATACCCCTCCTGGGCATATACCCAGAAGATGCTCCAACATGTAATAAGGACTCATGCTCCATTATGTCCATGCAGCCTTATTTATAATAGCTAGAAGCTGGAAATAACCCAGATGTCCCTCAACAGAGATATGGATAGAGAAAATGTGGTACATTTATACAGTAGAGTACTACTCAGCTATTAAAAACAATGAATTTATGAAATTAGTAGGGAATTAGTAGGGGGTCTGGGGGATATCATCCTGAGTGGGGTAACCCAATCACAAAAGAACACACGTGATATGCACTCACTGATAAGTGGATATTAGCCCTGAAGCTCAGAAGCTCAGAATATCCAAAATATAATTCTCAAAACACATGAAACTCAAGAAGAAGGAAGACTGTAATGTGAATACTTCTATCCATCTTTGGAAGGAGGAACAAAACACCCATGAAAAGAGTTACAGAGACAAAGTGTGGAGTAGAGACTGAAGAAATGGCCATCTAGAGACTGACTCACCTGGGGATCTATCCCATTTACAATCACCAAACCCAGATATTCTTGTGGATGCCAACAAGTGCTTGCTGACAGAGGACTGATATAGCTCTCTCCTGAGAGTATTTGCCAGTGCCTCACAAATACAAAGGGATGCTTACAGCCATCCCTTGGACTGAGCATAGGGTCCCCAATGAAGGAGCTAGAGGAAGGACACAAGGAACTGAAGGGGATTGCAGCCCCATAGGAGGGACAACAATATGAACTAGACAGTACCCCCCAGAGCTCCCAGGGACTAAACCACCAACCAAAGAGCACACATGGTGGGAATCATGGCTCCAGCTACATATGCAGTAGAGGATGACCTAGTCGGACATCAAGGGGAAGAAAGGCCCTATGAAGGCTGTATGCCCCAATGTGGGGGACTGCTGGGGCCAGAAAGCAGGAGCGGGTGGGTTGGTGAGTAGGGGTAGGGTGGTTTTTTGGTTGTTTTTTTTTTTTTTTTTTGAGGGGAATCCAGGAAAGGGGATAACATTTGAAATGGAAATAAAGAAAATATTCAAGAAAAAAAAGGTACGGGAAAACACCATCAAACATGTGAAGGAAAGTAACAAAACCATCCAGGATCTAAACATGGAACTAGAAATAATAGAAAAATCACAAAGGGAGACAACCCTGGAGTTAGAAAACCTAGAAAAGAGATCAGGAGTCATAGATGCAAGCATCATCAACAAAATACAAGAGATAAAAGAGAGAATCTCAGGTGCAGAAGATACCATAGAAAACATTGACACCACAGTGAAAGAAAACACAGAAAGGAAAAAGCTCCTAACCCAAAACATCCAGGAAATCCAGGACACAATGAGAAGACAAAAAGTAAGGATAATAGGTATAGAAGAGAGTGAAGATTCCCAACTTAAAGGGCCAGTAAATATTTTCAACAAAATTGTAGAAGAAAACTTCCCTAACCTAAAGAGATGCTCATGAACATACAAGAAGCCTACAAAACTCCAAATAGACTTAACCAGAAAAGAAATTCCTCCTGTCACATAATAATCAACACACCAAATGCACAAAACAAAGAAAAAATTTTAAAATCAGTAAGAGTAAAAGGTCAAGTGACATATAAAGGCAGACCTATCAGAATTACACCAGACTTCTCCCTAAATACTATAAAAGCTAGAAGATCCTGGGCAGATGTCATACAGACCCTAATAGAATACAAATGCCAGCTCAGGCTACTATGCCCAGAAAAACTCTCAATTACCATAGATAAAGAAAACAAGGTATTCCATGACAAAACAAAATTTACACAATATCTTTCCACAAATCCAGCCCTAGAAAGGATAATAGATGGAACACACCAACACAAGGTGTGAACCCCTAGAAGAAGCAAGAAAGTAATCTTTCAACAAACCCACACAAACATAATTCTTCCTCTGACAAGATAAATTAACAGAAATTAACAATCACTTTTCCTTAATGTCTCTTAATATGAAAATTAATATTACCAACATTCTCTAATCAATTGAAATTTAAAAATATGAGGAATTGGAAATTTGTCAGCTGTTGTTCCTTGATCTCTCTAATTTGGTAATGGGAGAAATAGGTCAAATATTGTACAATCCATAAACACTTTCTGCTTCTTTGTACATGACAGAGTCTTGCTGTGTGCCACATCATGGTATTGTAATCATGCTTCTCCCATCTCAGCCTCTCTATTAGTAGTATTGTTTATTTGATGTTTTTACACTATACTATGGTTTTCAGAACAGCTTATATATTTCAAAATTATTTATACAGCCAAAAGAAATGTAGACAATTAATTTGGGAGGTGGCTTGTAAAGAGAACAGCAAAGAGTGAGACTGAAGGTTTTGCTTGTTTTTTATAATTATTTTATCAATTTTGAAGAAGAGTACTTTATAAGTTACTCTTATTATGAGATGAATGCTTTTCAAAATCGTCACAGCCAATGAACCAGAATCTTACCTTTACCTAATGTCTATGCCACCCTCCATGCAGAACCATTTTTCACTGAAACAGTTGATGAATGACTTCATGGATAGACCATCTTAATACACATACCATTTCTTAAATGAATGTAACCTGTTCCCTGCGGGCTGAGAATGACAACAATCACTCAAGTCAAATAGATTTGACCATAACAGGAAATCTGTATCCAAAAATCATGTCTACAATTCATTCCTTGGCACAGCAGAACTGTCAATTCTTCGCTTATCTACTATGGAGGTAAAAATCCTTTGATGATGTGAGGGACATTGAAGTACAGCCTTATTACAATGAACTCCAATGTCTAAAAACTGATTTTAAGCTCTACTAAAAAACAAACAAACAAACTTTATCTATTTATGTTCATTAAAAAACTAATAGTGAATCCGGGCGTGGTGGCGCACGCCTTTAATCCCAGCACTCGGGAGGCAGAGGCAGGCAGATTTCTGAGTTCGAGGCCAGCCTGGTATACAAAGTGAGTGCCAGGACAGCCAGGGCTACACAGAGAAACCCTGTCTCGGGAAAACAAACAAACAAACAAACAAACAAACTAATAGTGATATGTTATTTTAAAATATTATACAATTAATATATTTTGAGTTATTTAAAATTTCTATTGAGAAAAAGGTATGTATTTTCAGTATTGCTGTAGACAAACATTTTCATAAGACTGTTCAATTGATTGTTTTATATCAAACAACTTTTATAATACTCATTTTTATTGTTACAATATTTTTATAAATTTTAAAGAATATGATAAAAAACAAAAGATATTGCAGCTTTGAAGGGGATGCTCTCCGGGAGGAGTTGGGTTATGAAAGGGAAAGAAGAATGTGATGTAAGTCTATTTATTCAAAATATGTTTTTAAATGTTAACAAATTCAGATAAATTGACATTATGTATCTTTTCTCACCAGCATGCAATAAAACTTAAATCAAAGGAAAAAAATTCAAAACAAACCGTAGCATATATAACATGACCCTATCTCAAAAGTATAGATGAATAAATGAATGAGTAGAGGTAGGAAGGAATGTTATGGGGAATGACTGCTTTACTTGATTTTAACATGAAGGTTTATGTAATAAATTACAGCTGGACACTTGTATTTAGAGGTATTAAGATATAGGAATATATGTTTTAATTTTAAGTATCACACTGGTTTCAGAAATGTGGAAAATCTTAAAATGTATGTTTTTGACATCAGATTTTCAGTGAGGAAAAAAATTGTATAATCTAAAATAAATGAAAAAGAAAAAGAAAAAAATTGCTGAGTCTTGCTACATTATGTTTTCCTAATGGAAAAACTGACATTAGTCCAGGAGAAAATAGCAAAATGGTTTTATAATCATTATAATTATGTCCTTTGATTTGTTATAAAATTGACATTTTATAACTTTAAAGGTACCTTCGTATTCATTAACTCACTTGAATGTTGAAACAATGCCATGATATATGACAGAGAATGCTTCCAGGTGATCCAGGTCTGAGCCGAAATGCCTTCTGAAGGGCTGCATGACAGGTCTGCATGCTCTTCTGATAGGATGAGCTTTGTCAAATGCTGCAAATCTGTTTCTTTTGACAGCTGCTCAGCAAACAAGGTCAGGAGGCCAGGGAAGGTAATGGTCAAGAAGAACTGGGAGTCCCATGTGTGATTCCTGTGCTGCCTGGGGAGCATAGCAACCCTTTGTCCCCCATGGATGGGAAGCTGTCCTCTAGATGGCTGTTCTGCCATTTGCTCCTGTGCATAGAGGTTTTCTTCCAGACAGGGGCTCCTGTGTTCATTTGACACAAACCATGTTCTATCTGGGGACTGGGACTGTCAACCAGTATTCAAGATAGACAACACTTTCCAGGTCACTGCTGTGACCGGACAGGTGTTCTATGTCCATCCTCAGCACCCTTTTATAAATGATCTTAACTTCCATGTTTAGAATAAGAGAAAGTTTACTTGAAGTCAATCAGAGGAATTTAAGTTAGCTAGGTAACAGACCAGTAAACATGGAAATAAGCAAACAAGAATAAACAACCAATTACGATAACTTGTGCCTTCAGGATCTGGAAAACAGATTAGAACAGGTAGGCACAGAGTGGCTCTGAGCAGGGCTTGAGAGCAGAACCCATCATACATGCTGTTGCCCAGACTTAACCCAGGAGCTTCCACAGAGCTCAGAGGCCCAGAAGAAAGTTAATGGGAGCGGTTATCATATTTACTCAAGGTACAGCCCTGAGTCCATAATAGTCTCTGTATTCATGAGGAATAATATCAAAGCCAAGAAATCCCCAAGGTGCTGTGTGGGCCTGGGACATGGAGTTATGAAAAACTCGAGGTACACATTGGTCTGAGGGAAGGAAGGGAAGGCAGTACCCGTTCAATAGTAGCTTGGTGTGATGGATGACACATGTTTATAATTTTAACTCAGGAGAAGAAACAAGTTTGGGAGTTCCTGTCAGCTTGCTATATTAATCGTACCCCGTCTCAAGCCAAAATTCAATACCAATAATGATAAAAGTAGCTTGGGAAGATGTTCTCGTGCAAACGAGACTAGTAGTGATGCGTTTGAATAAACTTGGTATTGCAAAAGAGGAGAACCCTACTTTGCTGAAGTGACGATAGTGACATTTGGAGACCAGAGGGCCTGAGAACCGAGGTTGTCCCTAGCATGTGCAGACTTGATGGAGTCTTTAAGGGATTGGACCACAGTATCCAGAGCAGATGGTAGGTTGGTTACCTCTTGGCGGTAGAAGAGAAATTGTCAGAGTAGATTTAAACAGTGTCTCCAGAACAAGTCCACAGGAGTGTGACGGTATCTGGAATGTGACAGTGTTTGTTCTGTGAAGCTCTTCTACACCCTGGGGTCCCTCATGGTTCCAGACTTTTTGTTATCCAGTGATAGCTTTGTTACCTTTAGACTATGATGATAAAATACCAGTGACTCTACAAACTAACTGCCCCCTTTCCCTTTTTGCTTGAATGCTAGGAAGCTCAGAAACAAACTTCTCAGTCTCAGGCCTCTATTATTAATTACTCTTTATTGTAAATTCACACAATTATTCCTAATAGCATGTGCATTTTGCCAACCATTTTCAGCATTTTTACAAATAAAGTTTTTTTTTTAAGTGAGTCAAACCTCTCATATTATGTGTTCCTTGTATGTGGTGGTTTCAGGCACATTTGGTGCCAGCTGACCAAGCAAATGCTTCTAGGTCAGTTCTCCTTTCTTTGTCGAAAACAAAAATATCCCACGCCACGTAGATGCCTGAGGGTTTGATACGCTCTGAGAGACAAAGCGTCTTGGGAAACTTCCAGTGAGTGGAGAGGGAAACTAATGGACCAGGTGGCACTTTCAGGCCTCGACCTTCTGCATAAGCCAGCATCCTTCAAAGAGATGCACAAGTGTTAGTCAGACATTCAAGTCTGCCTTTTGAGTGACAGGGAAATGTTTCCCACCAGCATCCCAGCTCAAACTAAGCATGGCCACAGAACAAATGGGTGTCATGAGGAGTGGTGAGAGCTTGGTGTTCACAGACAGATTCACCACACAGCCTGTGAAGGGCAGATCCAGAAGGAACAAACTAATCAACCAAGGTGCTGCAGCATCTGTGGTCTGGAACAGTCCTTTGGGGACCTTCACACAGGGATGCAGGCTAGAGCATCTCCCAGAGATGCTTCACTCCAGCTCCCATGAGTAAGAGACATGCCTGGAAATTGCTTTTGGGAGGGCTTCCAGAAACCTAGCTCAGGTCTTCCCTGAATTGTTAACCTAATGGTCTAAGGTAAAGCTCAGAAATGTTCCATTTTGAGACTTCCAGATAATTCTATAATCTCTCAGGATCGCAAAATACACAGGGCTTAGAGATGGTTGTACCAGCAACGATGACCCCAGGGATCCTAACACCAAGCTCATATTTTGTATCATGTATATATTTTGTATAAATGCACACATGTGTGCACTGTTTAACCTGCATGCATGTATATTATATATATATATATACATATACTTGACTAGATATATGGATCTCTGATATATATTATTTAATATATTATGTATATCATACTGGATGCCTGATTATTGGCTGAACATAATGTGCTATGTAAATGATTGTGTATATGTATGTATCTTTCAATGATTAACATGTATTTTATATGTACATTCATAGACACAGGCATATTCTGTATATACACAGATATTCATATATATATTTATACAATGTAAATGTCTCCCATTGGTTCTTTTTCTGGAGGATACTGGTATAGTCCCCACATCTTCCAGTTGCCCATTTCATAACAATTTCATTGTTAGCTTTTTTTTTCCTGTCTTTTATAAGCAGGTCTGGTTATCTCGGGCCCTGTTGGAGACAAGTATGTTATACCCATATACAATATGTCCTGCCAAATGCCTCAGCCACTGGATAGGAAAACCACCTGTTTTGAGTGGTATCAGAGTACAGTTAGACTTCTTTCCTGACATGGGTCCCTCACTGGCTCGCCAGGCTCCAGTGCAATACCAGGTGCCACAGGCTCAACAGTCACGAGGTCTATACCTACGTGGGACCAAGCTCTATTGCTGGTGCTCATCTCTTTTGAGTTGGAAACCTGGTTGATGGGCCTTCAATGCAGTTATTCAGCTGGTGACATGACCTGGGATAACCAGACCTGCTCATAAAAGACAGCCCTGCTAGGCTCTGATACACTGTGCTTAGCAGTCTATAGTATGCCCAACATTAGTTAGTTTCTTTGCCAATTTTATTCCTGACATGAAAGTGACTGCTAAGAAGATTCTAGAAAGAAGGAGCCTGAGGCAGCTTGAGGAGAGAGACATGGCTTTGGCAAAGATGAAGAAGCCTGGTGCAGCTGCAGCAAAACCTATCTGATTTGGACAGGAGTTTTAAAAGTGAAGGGGTCGATTCTAATTTGATGGTATAGACTGGATGATGCAGTGGGATTTGGAAAGGCACTGGCTCGCTGTCTTCTCAGCTTACCCTTCTCATCAAGCCTCTCTGGCGTTTATTGGTCTGAAATCACCAATGGGTTCCCACTGTGAACCTTCCGCTCTGAGCGGGGATTTAAGTGTGTAACTCTGGTGCCTTGTTTGGCTGTGCTAGGTTTGGTAAGTAGCGTTAGAGTTGGAATTTTTGGAAGGATAGGGTGAAGAGGTAGTGTGTGCGCGCACATGAGAGTGTGTGTGTGTGTGTGTGTGTATGTGTGTGTGTGTGTATTGTGTGGTAATTGTTACCATTTGTCAGATGAAGGACAGGTTTGTTACTGAGTCAATCTGAATGGCATTCCTGGTAGGCCAATATTGCCCCACCTTTATTAACTAAATTCTGGAAATGTTTGTTTCTTTGGGCCAGGCCCACGTGTAAAATTCAGAGGTAATAACTATCCAAGTTGATTCTAAAATTTATGCACTCCCTGGCCTCTAATTCTCACCTGAAAAGTGTCAAATCACTATGCATTTATCAGGGTATTTGCACACTAAGGGCCGTTCTATGATCACCGATTCCCAGAACCTTTTGTAGTTCTTAGAGTATTTGTGCAGTTTATCCCTGAGGGGACATAGAATAATTGAGGTTGAAAACAGCTTTACCTCAAATAGTAAAACTCACTGACATGGGAAATAAAGAGGGAAAAGACTTCTCCTTAGTTGGAAAGGTGCTACATGCTTCCAGCGGGCTCTGCATGGTCCGTAGTTGAAAGAACTGTTTCTGCCTAACGAAAACCGAACCCATGAACACTCCTTCTTTTCACATGTTACATGTTACTATCGGTCTTTCAGAAAGTAGTACAACTATTCACTAGAAGTAACTCCAGGCTCTGTAAAGGGTAAAATAACCTAGTCCCAGATTTGCAGAGAAACAGAGACAGAGAGACAGAGAGACAGAGAGACAGTGAAACAGAGACAGAGGCAGATAGACAGAGACAGAGAGAGACAGAGAGAGAAAGAGGGGGACAAAGAAACATACATGCATATGCATACACCCCACACTCCCTCATATAGGCTTACAGCTCCCCTCTCATTTCCTGGGTGCCGCATAGCAACCCCAAGAGGTATGGAAAATACATACAGTCTTCTGGTTTCTCTCTTCTGCACGATGCTCTTCACAGTCTGTAAACACTAGAAGTGTTTCTGTAGGTGGATATTCATTGCAGGTCCATTTTTGGATTATAATCTAGGAATGTACTAAGGCACAGGAATATTTGCTTGAACACATGCCTGGAAACTGAACAGGGCACAAGCTCCATAGATCTGCAAACCTCGCATCTGGCTCATTTTCACATTTTGTACCTGAGTGGGAGGGGCTGCTACATTCATTTTCCATTTCTGGGCTGTCCAGCGTCTAGTCTGAACGTGCTGGGGACTTCCCAGAGTGAGTGTGCATGTATGCATATTTCACATTCCCTGTCCCAGAATCTGCAGGTCACTGGAGTTGGAGCATTTACTATTACAACTGCCACTTTCATCTTTGAAACCCATATCCATTCCATGCGTCTAGTGAAGGGGTGATGTGGCTGCAGGATGCCTTTGTTTAATAAACAAAATAACAAGTGGCCCAGCCCAGCCTAGCACTTCCTATTCAGCTGAACACACTGTCACCGGCTGTTGAGAAGTGACTCTCAAGAATTTGCTGCCCCAGCAGGTACCATTCTAGAGCTGGGCTTTTTTTGTTTGGGGGTTTGGGGTTTTTTTCCCCAGTCGTTTAAAATGTCTAAATCCTCCCGCTCGGCTAGATCCTTCTTTACTAACGCAGCTGCTAAGTTGCCGTCCTCTAAGAAGGATGATTTAAGCAGCAAGCAGAAGAAAACCAGCCGAGGTGACAAGACAGAGAGAACTGGAAGCGAAGGAAACTTGACAGAGTATCAGCAGGTGCAGGCGGCAGCAACTTCAGCTCAGAGGAAGGCTGCGGCGGCTCACAAAGGTAAGGCTGCAGCGGGGCTTTCCTCTAGTGTGCCTAGAAACTTCCTGCTTGGACCCTGCCCGGTAACTGGCATAGATTATGTTTAGCTCTGTTTGTGTGCACGCCCTTTCCTGGCACCTTGGAGCGAGCGCACTGTAAAATAACCAGTCGTTAAGACTGTAGAACTCATAGTGCCTTAATTAACTAAAGAACAGTGTAAGAAAGGCTGGGTTCTCTTTCAGATGAGACTTCATTTGTGCATTCTGTGCTCTTTCATAACCTGATCATGGCTGGGTAAAGTTTCCTATTGCTTGTTTACATGGAAATAGAAAAGATGTCCTAAAGCCACGTCATTAATTAGCAGAAGAAAGTTATCATGTTTACTTATTGATCGTCTCTGTTTAAAATGGTGTGTCTCTGAAATGCTAATCTGACTCCATAGTTCTTTGCCAAGGAAAGCAAAACTTCCTGCTAACCTGTTTACCTGGATAAGCCCTCTTAGGCGTGTGTGAGCGTATGTCCCTTGATAGGAATACTGTTGAATATTTGACCTGGAGTTGAAAAATGTTAAACTACCGAGAACTTCTATTAGTATGGACAATCATAAGAGCAACAAAATTGTATTTTTTAAATGTGATCCTAATTTCTCCCATTTTTATCAAGAACTATACATTAAATTTTCTAAATCTTTAATAATGCTTATTTTAATACGTTTTGAGGTCTCACTGAACAATATAATAGCTTCATCCTGGAACAAAAAGTTTATATTTTATTCAAAAGAACACATTCATTTTATAATTTTGACCCTGGCTTCTTTTGTTTAAAACTATTAGAAAAAAATCTACAATGATACATTCTTGTGCTATATCAAATTCCAAACATGCAAATGTCTTTCTGGGAATAAACCCATTTCTCCTTACCTTTGTTGTTTTTTTGTCCATTTGAGCCTTGAAATGTTTGTATAAAAACTGGAGCCAAAAGACCCTGTGAAGAGTAGAGCACAGAATGAGCGTGTAAGACTTTGGCAGGATTGATAGAAGTCGGTAGAGGCTGAGTCTTGGCTACGGTGATAACCATTAGCATTCAGTGAAAAAGAACATCAACCTGCCCCACCTACAGAATGTTCACACATTTTTGGTATACACAACTGGGTGTCTCTGACCTAGACAGGGAGACCTTTACAGAGAGCCTTAGTCCAAAGATTCTTGATCATGCTGATCCTCTTCTGGCTCGTTGGGGGGTTCACCTGAACAGACTTTGTGGGTAAAATGTTTGATAGCAGGTTTTGGGGGGGCACTTGGTTTAAAAGCCATTAAAATAAGAATCTTTATCACAGTATAGGATCAATAGAGATAGTGGTATTTTTGTTTTAAAAAATTAAATGAGATTATAAATTTATACAGTGGTATTTACTTTGAATCTCTTGTGGAGGAAAAGAAAAGTTAACACTATAAAAATTTTGACATTGACAGCAGGATGGGGTTATTTTGAAAGACATCATGAGAATGCACATGTATCTTTATGTTTAATCAGAATTCTTTGACAAAGCAACCCCTCTGTCCTGGTTAATGTTATTTATTGCTGTAATGAAACACCAGGACCAAAAACAAGTTGGGGAAGAAAGTGTTCATTCCACTTACATTTCTACAGGGTAGTCCATCATTGAAGGAAGTCGGGGTAAGAACCAGGAGACAGAAACTGATGCAAAGGCCAAGGAGGGGTGCTGCTTACTGCCTTGATCTCCATGGCTTACTCAGCCTGCTTTCCTAGAGAATCCAATACTGCCAGTGTAGTCCCACTCACATAGGGCTGGGCCCTCTCCAATTAATCACTAATTAAGGAAATACCTTTTAGCCTTGCCTACAGTTGGAACTTATGGAGGCATTTTGTCAACTGAGACTCCCTCCTCTTCAATGACTATAGCTATATCAAGTTGACATAAAACGAGCCAGCACGTTTATATCATAGAGTGTTCATGGGTACCTCTCCTCAGAAAGCAGGAAAAATTTTGTATTGTAACAGGGCTCTGTTAGGTTTTCACTGAAGTGTGGGTCTTGGGATTAAGAAATCCAAGGCCGGAGAGATGGTTTATGGGTAAAGGTGATCCCCACCAAGCCTGTTGTCCTTAGTTCCACATGGTGAAAATAAAGAACTAACACAAGATCGTCTGACTGACACACTTCTGCCTCCCTCTCCTCTCCTCTCCTCTCCTCTCCTCTCCTCTCCTCTCCTCTCCTCTCCTCTCCTCTCCTCTCCTCTCCTCTCCTCTCCTCTCCTCTCCTCTCCTCTCTCTCTCTCTCTCTCTCTCTCTCTCTCTCTCTCTCTCTCTCTCTCTCTCTCTCTCTCTCTGTGTGTGTGTTACACACACACACACAGAGAAATAGATAGATTGATAGTTAGATGGATAAATGACAGGTAGATAGATAAATGATAGATAGATAGATAGATAGATAGATAGATAGATAGATACGAAAAGAAAGAAAGAAAGAAAGAAAGAAAGAAAGAAAGAAAGAAAGAAAGAAAGGAAGGAAGGAAGGAAGGAAGGAAGGAAGGAAGGAAGGAAGGAAGGAAGGAAGGAAGGAAGGAAGGAAGGAAGAAAGAACAAAACACCCATGGGAGGAGTTACAGAGACAAAGTTTGGAGCTGTGAGGAAAGAATGGACCATCTAGAGACTGCCATATCCAGGGATCCACCCCATAATCAGCTTCCAAACACTGACAGCATTGCATACACTAGCAAGATTTTGCTGAAAGGTCCCAGATATAGCTGTCTCTTGTGAGATTATGCCAGGGCCTAACAAACACAGAAGTGGATGCTCACAGTCAGCTATTGGATGGATCACAGGGCTCCCAATGGAGGAGCTAGAGAAAGTACCCAAGGAGCTAAAGGGATCTGCAACCCTATAGGTGGAACAACATTCTGAACTAACCAGTACCCCAGAGCTCTTGACTATAGCTGCATATGTATCAAAAGATGGTCTAGTCAGCCATCACTGGAAAGAGAGGCCCATTGGACACACAAACTTTATATGCCCCAGTACAGGGGAACGCCAGAGCCAAAAAATGGGAATGGGTGGGTAGGGAAGTTGGGGGGAGGGTATGGGGGACTTTTGGGAGAGCATTGGAAATGTAATTGAGGAAAATACATAATAAAAAATATAAAAAAAAGAAAGAAAGGAAGGAAGGAAGGAAGGAAGGAAGGAAGGAAGGAAGGAAGGAAGAAAGAAAGAAAGAAAGAAAGAAAGAAAGAAAGAAAGAAAGAAAGAAAGAAAGAAAGAAAGAAAGAAAGAAAGAATAATTCCTGGGGCTGGAAACACAGCTCAGTGACAAAGCATTGGCCTAGTATGTGAGGCCCTGGGTTCAATCTCTAGCACTACTAAAAGAAAAACGAAAATTAATCCAAAGCCAATTATAGTGGTACATGCCTATAACCCCAACACTAGGGAAGTTGAGGCAAAAGGACTGCCATTTTGAGGCAACCTTGAATTGCATAGGTCTTCCGGCTAGCAAGACCCCTGTCTCAAAATATCAAGCAATTCCAGTAATGTCAAAAATACCGCTGGGTCTGAGATTGAGTTGAGCTATGGCATTGCTGGCCTCACTGAGGTCTTGATGTTACCATTCAGAAAGTTACATATATTTGTCCTCAGCTTGGTCTTCATCAGTGTCTGTCTTTGTCTATGCCTGGTTTCTTGTTCACCAAGAACATTTTAAATTTTGTTTAAAACCTGTGTCTCTCATTTAGTACATTTTACACATATCAGCAGGACTCCGCCTTTATCTGCTCCCATCCCTTATATGCCTCTTGAATGTTATGTTCTTAGCCTTTATTTCCCATTAGATTATCGATACCATGAGTTGTTATCATAGCTAGGTCCTCCATGGATTATCTGTTGATCATGTCTGAACATTGTAAATGAACAAAGTGTATAGTGGCTGCTGCCAGGTAACTGTGGGGCAGAGCTGAGACAGACTGCTACAAGTATTTTCATGCCTAATGCAAGAAACCCGATGTTATCATTTCCTTATTTCTCCAAGGGAAGAAACGCCTTTCTGTCCAACATGTGTTTCTCAGTTTCCTTCTGCCATGGTGTTTCTAGAACACAGAACGATCAGAAGAAAAGTTAAATGGGAAGAAAACATTCTGAGTGTTTGCAGTCCCCAAATACCTTTATTCATTTTCATGTCTGCAGGATAATTTGAGTGGGTATGGATTTCTAGATTGAATGTCACTCATGAACTCACAGCTTCCTTTGTGGGTAACACCATTGTTCTCGCTTTATTTCAAAGTTTTCAAGATCTCCTATTTATCTTTGATGTTTGAGAACTTTCCTGAAGTGTTTGAAAGTATCAGGTTTTTATCCATTTTGACTAGATCTTTAATGGGCTCTTTCAAGTCAAAGAGTGCCCTCTGCTCACACTGTCCTGCTACTTCTTAGGAGATATATCCTTCCATATTTGCTCTCTTTTTCTCTGTGTGAACCTCTAGGACTCTGCTGTTACTCTGTGAAGTTTATCTTCACTTACATTTTTAATGCACATTTTACCTTTTGGAGTTTCTTGATTTTATTTTCCATTCCCTCTGCAATATAATTATAATCATTATATTGTGAATTCCTCAAGAGTTTTATCATTCTAAGTTTGAGACCATAGTACATGACATTGCTTTATGTGTATAAGCAGTGTGCCTATGAGGTAGTCACTTAACACAGTGATCACTGCCTATTTTACTTTGAGTTCCTATGCAAATCAAGTTCAACAACATGGTTAACTGCATTCCTGGGATGCTGATGTGCTTCTCACTCCCAACCAAAGACCCAGGTTGACTCCCGCTTCCTTAGGATCATAGCATTCATAAGATTCTCCCATGAAGAACTTCCAGCATGTGATAATCGTCCAAATGGAAGGTCGGTGTTGAAGTGTTCCCTGAAAGAGGCTAGGATTATCCAGGTCAGGGTATGAGTCAGTGAGAGAGACTGGAACATCTCTTTCTGAGCAGCATTCCCTCCTGTTCAGATATACTCCTCTGGATGGCACCATCCTGGTTTCATTAATTGATTTTTATTTACTTGTGAGGTACTAGAAATTGAGTCTGGGGCCAGGTGATTCTAAATGTTGTACCACTGAATGGCACTTGAAATATTATAGCTATTATTTGTGTGTGTGTGTGTGTGTGTGTGTGTACATATATATATATATGCACATATATGCAGCATGATGTGGAGGAAGCTTATATGCCATGGCACATGTGTAGAGATCAGAGAGTTATATTGTGGTTTCAAGAATCCAACTCATTGTCATTAGATTCCTGAGGCAAGCACTTTACCCACTGAGCCATCTCATTAGGCCCAGCTCTTGACTTTTAAATTTGGTTTCCACTCAGCTATTCAAAATAAATCAGTCTTAAAAGTAGACATGAATACCAACAAGACTGGTTTGAAGAAATAGCTTCCCTTCTCTCCTATACTTTTTGTGATGAAAAAGATGGTGGTGGTGATTTCTATTCTCTTGAGTTCTACCACTGTGACTAGCACAATTGTAAGCAGCCTTGGGGAATCCAATAACTTAGTGCTATTATTTATCAGATTAGGAAATTGAAACAGAAAGTTTGAGGGAGTTTCTCAAAACCATTAGTCAGGAAGTCATAGAACCAGAATTCTAAAGAATTATTTATTTTATGTATATGAGTACACTGTAACTGTCTTCAGACATACCAGAGGAGGACATCAAATACCATCACAGATGGTTGTGAGTCACCATGTGGTTCCTGGAATTGAACTCAGGACCTCTGGGAGAACAGTCACTGATCTTAACTGCTGAGAAATCTTTCCAGTCAGAACCCGAACTCTAATTCCATTTAATTAATTAAAATATAATTACATCAGCTGGGCGATGGTGCCTCATGGCTTTAATTCCAGGACTCAGGAGACCAGAGACAGGTGGATCTTTGTGAGTTTGAAGCCAGCCTAGTCTACAGAGCAAGTTCCAGGACAGTCAAAGCTACACAGAGAAAACTATCTAGAAAAAAATTCCCCTCTGCCTTCCTCCAGCTCTTCCCTTTTATCCTTCTTCCCTCCTGCTCAAATTCATGGCCTCTTTTTCTTTAGTTGTTATTGTTTCATATATATGAATATATGCCTAAATATGTAAATACAACATGCTGAGTTCATTTATTGTTGCTTGTCTGTATTAGATTGTAGGACAGATCACTTGGTACTGGATAACCAATTGGGGGATAATCCCTGGGGATCTCTAATTCTCCTCTCTCCCCAGTCATTGTTTGCCTATAATTCTTTATCTCGGGATGAGACCCAGTAAGATTGATGTTTTATTCAATAGTATGCCTATTGATAGTATCATTGTTTAAGTCTTCTTTAGGCTATTTTATGGTTGAGGTACCACGAGTGTAATTCATTGTCATTTCTAGGATAAAATGACACAATATCCCAGCAGACTTCCTGGTCCTCTGGCTCTTACAGTGTTTCTGTCCTCCTCTTTTGAGCTCTTCCCCGAGGGTTGTGACAGTTGGGTTGTACTTGTATCAGCTGGGACCTGGCCACAATTTTGATCCATTGTGAGTTTTTGTAATGTAAAGAGTGGTTTCTTTGATGAAGGATGAGAACTATATTTATTTGTAAGCATAAAGATTTAGAATGCAGATAGGAACTAATTCCATCAGTTTTATCTCCTGATCTTCTACAGTTGACCTCTATGCTAAAGCACCTGTCTATAAAGAGCAAGCATCTGCTCATTGAAGGAATGAATAAGGCTAGCCAAACTTAGAAACTGTTCAGTCTGGTCCCTGAGAAAGAAAAACTTTTGGTGACATTCTACAACTCAACACAAGCTCTTTTGAGGCATCATCTCTACCCGAGGCTGAGGAAGGAGCAGTGCAACTCAGGGGTAGCCTGGGAGACAGAAAAATAGAGAAGAAAGGAGATAGGCTTCTGCACTGAGCCACTGTTCATTATCTAGCATTGCTCTTTATTAAGCAAATACAAGACATGGGAAAGGAGGCAAACAAGATTCAGAATGCTTAAGCATGTCACAATCTGTGAATGCTATCTTAACATGGAAAATGCTGTTGTACACATGAGCATCACCATCCTAATGCCTGTATTCATGCTCAAAGAATCTCTCTCTCCTCTGTCTCTCTGTCTCTCTCTGTCTCTCTCTCTGTCTCTGTCTCTGTCTCTCTCTCTTTCTTCATATGAGTCAAGCAAGTTTTTTCCCATCAGGCATGACCTAATGGGCCAAATTCAAGCCTGTAGGCCTCAAATCACTCAACTCTAATTCGGTTCTGACACAAGACTCCCTCTGTGGCCTTGAGCAAGACAATTATCCTTCCTGACTGAGTCTAGTCAGCCATTAAAGAATAATAAGACGTGGTTTCTGGGAAGAAGATTGCTGTGGGTTAATGACTTAGTTAATGTGTGTCTGGTGTTTTCAAGAGTCAGTGCCCCACATAAGTAATCAAAGTCAAGAACAATGAGGTCTCTGTTTATCTGCAAATGCGGAAGAAGGTAAAAATTTCTCACAAGTATTATGCATGTATCCATGCCAGAAAAGATCCATTATGATCCCTGGCTCATAAGCCTTATACTGTTATTTATGGCAAAGAGGTAACCTCACATGCTCTTGTCTACTAGAGGACCTACTGACTTTAATTGCTTGTGGAAGCCTGAGGCCTAATGTTGTCCACCTTGGTAAATCACAAATATTAGAAATCAGAGGACAAATGTCTCTATTTTCTTTAGTAACATATACATTTATTCTGAATTCTACCGATGATGGTGATGATGTTAAACCCTGGCACAGTGGATGAGCAGAAAAGGTAGTCCTTGTTTTCAGGAGGCAGCCCCTCATACTGGTGTACCGTTGTATTGTGTCTTCTGATAACATGTGAGTAATAATGACAGGAAGCAGTTATCCAATGGAAAGACCTGTCCGATGTCTAGTGTTTTCTAGAAGTGACATAATTGTAGTGAGCATGCCCTTTTCTTTCTGATTGCCTTTGCAATCAGAGATCAGTTTCATCCAATATTTGAGGAAAGCTGATATCAAAGAGGACTGTTTTTAACTCAACAAAGCAATGGTAACTGATACTCCAGCCCACTCAGTTCATAGTTTTGGCTCATCACCAATGCCAGGCAGTCCAGATTCATGCATCCAGCACCTGTATAGACCAATAAATTTCTCCCCATGCTATTAAAATGTGCGTGCCTTTCTCTGGATGGTTATATTACGGAAGAAAATTCAACCTTTTGAATGTTTCTTTCCAGTTACTTCAAGCCAACTTTTCTCTAACTAAATATAGCATGAAATATGACTGTGTGAATATTTAAAATAACTCTTAAATCTGGAGTTCTCTTTATTTTTCTTTAACCAGCCATACATATGCTTCTAGGACCTGTGAAAAGCAAGGGTGGGCTTGTACAGATATATATTTTCCTCATATTTTATTTGCTTCCTGGATTCTGTTAGTGTTTACTGTAGGAGTTTGGAAATCACTTCTGGGATTAAGTTAATGTGGGATTGTCTTTGTTTAATGTATACTAGTCTGTTAAGCATACAGAGACTCATGAGTGTATTACCTTAACAATTAATCTCACCCTTTAGACGTAATACAGAAAAAGCCAGAGTTACTTCTTTTCGCCTTTTAAGTCAGTGCTTCCATCTGTCCAGTACATCCTAAGTGAAAACGACAAAACCTGCTAGATTGTCTCCAGGTTGCCCCTCAAATCTTCTCTTCTTTCCCAAGGAGTCGAATTGATCTTAGATATATACAGTCTCTTGTGCTATGTGCCTCATTAGCTCTCTGGTTTCGCTTGCTTATTTCAAGTCCAGAAAGAATGGGCATTGATCAAGCAATGACTGTTAAAAAAAAAAAAACAAAAAAACAAAAAAAAAACCTTCTCTCTTCGTTACTCCCAGGGGACTAAATGAATGTTTCTCACTTCAAAAAACTGAAAAGGAAATATGAATTTTTGTTATTGTTTTACTAGAGTTTTGAACAAAAGGAACAAACTATCTACAAAATTTAAAATTCACTCTTTTCTAAAATTTGTATTAGGCTCAGCATTTAAAAATAATGGCTGTTCTTCCAAGGGTTCTGGGTTCAGTTCCCAGTAGGGCTCATAACCATCTGTAGCTCTAGTTCCAGTGGATCTGAAGCCTTTCTCTGGCCTCCACAAGCACCAGGAACGCAAGTATACACATGCAGCTAAAACACCTATCCACATAAAATAAATTACATTTTTTAATTAAAAGTTTATAGTGTTCACAAACCTCAAAGCATGGGTTCGTTATGCTGTGATTTTTTTCCTCTATAAGACCATTAAGATATTGAATAGAAACACAAATGAGATGTTTTCCCAATTCTAATAAAATATTTTATTACCCAAGCCACATTTTCATCCTGATTTCTTGTACTGATTCAACTCTGCATGAATGCTGTATTAATTCAGTGTTAAGATTTTGATTCTAATAAATCACTTTACTTTTGAAATACTTTTATTTAGATTCATCGAAGCAGCCACAACATGCACAGTTCAAAAATGATCAGAATTAATATAGATGAGAGGGCAGAAACGATATTTTCATTATATGTATATAAAGATTCTTCTAAGCAAAGAAATCACATCCTTCTAACACCATGTGTTTTCTATGTTCGTGAAAGCACATGTATCTAGCTTGGTGACTTGAGAGCAGACAACTGTGCCCCAGCCTGTCTGTCTGCCCATCCCCCTTTCTATTGCTCCACAAGGCTCCTCTTAGCTCATTGCCAGGTGTGGGCAGGGAAGTGTCTGGGAATGTAAATGGGTGGAGAAAGCAAAAGCCTTGTTCTTAATGATGCTGACCCACCAGGTTAACCATTACGGTTTCATGAGTTAATAATCGCTACTCTTAAGTTTGTCCAGAGATCCACCTCTGTGGTTCTCTAACCCCCGCCCTGACCCCCACTTTTTAATGAGAAGGCAAATGGAGCTTCAAATGAGTTCATTTTTCGTGTTTCCAAAATGTAAAATTATATTAGCAAAATGAATTATAAGGAATTATAAGTGAATAATGACTCTCTTCTTACATAGAGAAAAATTGGTTAAATGTATCTGTTAGGAAGACATATTTTTGAATTTTATATTTATTGATAATTCATATTACAAACATAGTAACCAAGTTGGATTTTAAAGGTAGTGAATACCTGAGATATTCAAACTACAAAAGATGCTTATAATTGACTAACAGCTTATATATATTATGAATATGTAATATATAGGTATATGGCCCTTGATATATTTGTTATGTGGAGATATACTTAACATTTTTTCATTTTAATATATGCTGGATACACATTTGCTAGACTTTTTTCAAGCTATATTTAATGATAGTTGTTTTTTTAAAAATATGATCCCCATAAGGCCTTTAGCCATTCAAGAACAAACGCACAACTGAACATTTAGTTTATGTCTGCTTTTGTGCTGAGTTGTGGAAGCTTTAAAAAAAAAAAAAAAAAAAAAAGTAAAACAGGAGCTGAAGAGATGGCTCAGTGGTTAAGAGCACTGAGTGCTCTTCCAGAGGTCCTGAGTTCAATTCCCATCAACCATATGGTGGCTCAGAAACTTCGGTGATGGGATCTGATGCCCTCTTCTGGTGTATCTGAAGATAACTACAGTGTACTCATATACATAAAATAAATAAATTTTTTTTAGAAAAGTTAAACATTTTCCCTTGAGTATTGCTTTTGATCCTTTTCTACTTTCTGGGCCAACATATCTAGGAAAAGCAACTTAAGCATGTGAGTTTCTTTCTAGTGTATTTGATGAGCAACAGTCTACTGTGGTAAGAAAAACATGGCTGCACAGGCAGCTCTTAGCTGTGGTGGTGGGACCTGTCCATCTGGATTCACAACATGGACACACCTCCTAAAAGCTCCACCTTGCGCCCAATCAGAGCGACCATGAGGCTGTACATGAGCCTGTGGGGATCACATTCAAGCCATGCAATGCCTGAATAGCTGTGCTCTCTGGATATTGAAATAAAACTTTGCAAGAATTTTATGTACAAAATAATGAATGTACAAGAGAAGTAGAGAGGGCTATTAACCCCCAAGTAACTGAAATCTCCCAAGTAGGAAAAGAATGGAAGCATCATCAAAGACCACACCGAATTTAGGAAATAGCAAAGTGGGCCAGGGTGGCAGAAACAAGAGAAGAAGAAATGGCATGAGAAATAGCAGAGAAGGAATGAGTTTTTTTCTGAAATGATTCCAAGAGAAAACTGTGCTGAACATTGCGACTGTGAATATTTACTGGCTCCCTTCTGAGCATCATGTCCCCTTCTAGGCTCTAAGATACAGGCCAGGGCAAATGGAGCCTGGTGTCCTACCGGGGATAGCCAGAGAGTGAATTCGTTTTCTCATTGTTGTGATCCAATGCCTGGCAAGAAGCAACTTAAGAGAGGAAAGATTTGTTTGGATTGATAGTTTAGGAAGAGTATAGTCCACCATTCCAGGAGAGTCATGTGGACACAGTGGGTTATGGCCACATTCAGTCTTTTCTCCTCTTTATTCAACTGAGGGCCAGCCCCCTGCATGATACTACCCACATTCAAGATTAATCTTTACTCCTCGCTTAAACTTTTTCTGGATACAGTCTCATAGACATCCCCAGAGGTATGTCTCCATGGTAACTCTACATCCAGTTAAGTTGGTCATGAAAATTAACCAACATCACACTGATCAAGGACAAAAACCAAATTAGAAAAATGATAGAGGAACCAACCACCTAGAGGGATAGAAAGTACAGGAAAGAGTCGTAAGTTACTAAGACTCTGAGGTGTTCCCACATACAAGAGTCATAGCAGAGGTAGACTTAAATATTAAGCCTCATGTACACCAACCTGGGAATTTTCTTTTAAAAGCCAGGCCAGTTATTCTAGATATTCTAACAGATGCATCCATACGCCTAGGTTGTTGCAAATGAATACTCCACAGAAAGATTTTCTTTGAGAAAATTCTAGTTATGTGCATTATATGTTTCTGTGTATCTGTCACCCACATGTGGTGCCCATGGAAGCCAGAAGTGGGAGTCAGATAGATCCCCTGGCACTGGAGCTACAGGTGGGTGGCTGTGAGATGCATCACATGGTTGTTAGGAACAGAACCTAGGTCCTCTAAAAGAAGAGTGTTTATTCTTAACTGCTAAGCCATCTTTACAGCCCCCTCACCAACCATTTTTTTTAAACTAAAAGGATGTGAGTCGTGTTTTCTGGCCTATGATATTTAATGTCCTGTTTAATGAAATTTCAAATCATTCTTAACTGAATTACCATCACAATTAAAATTCCCCCACCGTTTTTCAAAGTATGGCTTCAGGCATCAACAAAGAAAGGCTCATTTATTGTTCTAGATACCCTTTCTACACCTGGAGACCCAGGAATGGGGAGCTGGTAAGAATCACTGGCCTTTCTTCTAATCTCCTTGTGATTCCATAATTGCACTGTATAATTATTTTCTATCATTTGTTACTGTTTGTTTACCTCAGCCTGTTTCTCATGGTCATTTTCCAATTTTGAATTAGAACTTGTTTTTAAGGTGAGGACTGATTTGCTAATTCCAGTTCAAGCACAATACAATGCCATCCTTTTTTATGATGAGACCTCTATTTACATTTTAGTGAGACGTGAAGAGGCATCTTGAATATTTAAAGATGCTACCCTAGGAAAATCTCTGTTCTATTTATGCCCTACTTAGGACAGTTATTTTGCAAAGGTTTTTGAATAGCTATAACCAGAAGAATCATCAACAAATCATAATGGAAATTGTACATAATAGAGAATGAATGTCTTCCCAGAGGACCAAAGCTAAAACCACTGAATTTCTTTAAAATACCACAAATACTTTTGTAATGCCTGGTTGTTCTGGTAGGAAAGCAGGCAAATTCCTCTGAGGCAAACACAAGAAAGCTCCAATGTGAGGAAATAAGCAGAATGCAGAACTGTATTTGCTTCCTGGTAGTGGCTCTGCCAAGCCTTGTGGTCCAGGAAATGTCAATAGGTACACTGGGAGGGTAGGAAGTGTCTGCTGAGGCATTACAGGAGCAGTGACACTGTCAGAGGAAGCCTGCCCTGCAGATGTAGACTGAAAAAAAACTGTTGGTTTAGCCTGAACTGTGAGACGTGTAAGAGAATGGAATATATGGAGAATTGCCAACCTCCTGCTTTTATTCACATGGTTTGTTGGTTAATCTTGATGTCAGTATGATGGTTTAGTATCCCCATGGAAACAGAGCTCTGTGTATCTCTTGAGGGTGTTTCCATAGAGGTTTAATTAGAGAAGGAAGATCCTCCCTGGCTGTGGGTGGCATCTTTTCCAGGGTCTGTGGTCCCACACTGAATAAAAAAGGAAGGCAAAGGCTAGGGAGGTGATTCAGTAGGTAAAGTGTGGATTATGATACCAGGATTTCATAAAAAGCAAGGCATGGTGGTTCATGCTTGCCATCCCAAGGCTGGGGTGGCAGAGATAGATAGATTCTCAGGACTCATTGGCTGCCCAGTTTAAAGTAATCCACAAACCCCATGTCCCAGTAAGAGACCGAGCTCAAAAGCCAAGGCTCTTAAGGTGTGTCACTTGAGGTTCCCCTCTGGCATTTATACGGACATGCATGAATGCACCCGAACATGCATATGAAGATGCACACAAATAAAAAAGAACTGAAAAGAAGAAAACAAGGTGAGCAGCAGCATCCATCTCTCTCTGTTCTCTGACTGTGGCTGCAGTGTGACCAGTCTCTGTCTGCTGTGACCCCCAGACATGGTGGGCTGTACAAACTCTAGAACAAAATAAAAGCTTTCCCCATTGAATTGCACCTTATCAACTATTTTGTCACAATAATGAAAAAGTAGTCACTGCATGCTCCCACAGGGACTAAAGCTGAGTTATTGACGGGTCAATGGATAAAAACCAAAAGCCAAATGCAAAAATGCTGACTGATTTACTCCCAATTGGCAGTGTCCAAAGCTGCTTAGAAGCAGAAAATATAAATCATCTTTGAAAGAATTTGCTTTATGTGGCATCTAAAAATTCCCACAGATGGAAGCCCAAAGACATGTGACATACTAAATATTTGGTAAGCACATAAGACAATCAGTTACCATGTGCAGGTGCTGAAAAGGAGAAAACCCTGCTTCATCACTCGGAATACACTGTTGATATTGGAGCATACGAGGTATACACTGCAGGGACAGATCCTATACATCCTAGCGACACTGATTTGTGTTTTGTGGATGTTTATTTCTAACATTTAAAAACTATAATTGAAGACTAAAACCCGAAACTTAATGAATTCTGAGCCACACCAAATATAATACGAAAACTGTGACTTCTTAAAGAATTGCTATTGCTATTGTTGTGATAGAACATGAAGCCTATCTTTAACAGATCTTTCTGTGTGTATAACATGAGACTTATCCTGACTGTTGTATTTTATAAACAAGAAAGAAAGAGCCAGGATATATTTGGTAGAGGCACATTATGGTGAGGGGGAAGGGGGTACCTCTGCAGGCCCATGCTGAAGCGTCCCTTTCCCCTGAGGTACCAGCCATAGGATGGATGCAGTATGAAATAGAGTTCTATTTAGGGCATGGGGAGGAGAGTTGGGGGAGCAGAGGCTGAGAAAGGCAGAAAGAGGGAGAGAGAATAGAGGAGAAGAAGGGAGAGGGGGAGAGAGTAGATTAGGCCAGGAACACAAGGAAAGAGAGAGGGTAGGGGAATGGGTAGAGAAGGGTCAAAGAGGGTAAGAGAGTAAGAGATTGAGGAGAGAGCAAATAGCCCCTTTTACAGTGAGTTGGGCATTCCTGGCTATTGCCAGGTAACTGTGGGGTGGAGCCCAGAATGAATGCTAATACTGACCACATCTTTCTACGAATGATGAAGGTTGTTGGCCATAGGACAAAGCTGTACAGAATCTCAGATTTCTTCACCTGTGTATCTGAAAGGTTTTGACCATTATTTAACTATTAATCATTTCCCCCTCCATTCAAGCCAATGTGACTAGAATCATTTGAAAGATTTCTTTATTTTATTTCATGTGTAAATGTATTTGCCTCAGTGTATGTATGTATACCATGTGCATGTCTTATGCCCACAGAGGCCAGACCCTTGAACTGCAATTGCAGACAGTTTGAGCCCATACCTAGGTGACACCAGCCAAGCCCAGCCCTCTACAAGAACAGCAAGTGCTCTTAACTACTGACACATCTCTCCTGTCCCAAGTTTAACTATTTTAGACATTTCATATAAGTGGAATGATAGAATGTTTGCTTTTCATAACTGGCTTGTTTGATTTACCCCAGTTTCTTCAAAGATGACTTATATTATTACACATGATAGGTACTGTTGCATGAGACTTTGATTTGCATGTTTTTAATGATTAGCAACATTAAGCATCATTTCACATATCTTCTGGCTATTTGCTTACTTTCTTTGGAGTTGTACCTACTGAAGTTCTTAATGACTTTTTGGTCACATCAACAGATTTTTGGTATGGGTTATTGATTGTAGAAGTTCTCTATAATTTTAAAGTTAACTCCTTATTAAATACATAGTTTATGGGTTACTTCTTATTGCTGTTAAACAAACACCTTAAGGAAGTATGTTACATGACCCTAACCCCTATCCCCTTACCTCTAACCTTAACCCCTAACCTCTAACCCCTAATCCCTAGCCCCTAGCCCCTAATCTCTAACCCCTAATCCCTAACCTCTGACCCCTAGACCTTAACTCTTAACCTCTAATCGCTAAACCCTTAACCCCTGATCCATGATCCCTGATCCCTGATCCCTAACCCCTAACTCTGACCCTAACCTGAGCCCTAACCCAAACTCTAACCATTATTTTGGCTCACAGCTTGACAGGCTAGTCTGTCACAGGGGTAGGAGAGGAAAGGCAGATGCATAGTGACATTGTATCTACACTCTGGAGAGGGCGTCTGAGGAGATGAATATTCATACTCCTCAAACTTTACACTTTTTATTCAGTCTAGGCCCAGCCTATATATAGAATTGTGATGCTCACATTCAGAGTGGGTATCTGAACCTCTTTAATCCTTTCTGAGAAGGCTCTCACAGACATGCCTAGGGTAATTGTAAATCCTGTCATGAGATTAACCATAGCAGGTCCACCATTTGCCAACTTGACACACTAACATTACTTTTGGATCACCCAGTTCCTTAGAATCCATCATAAAATGCAAAATACATTCATTCCAAATTCCAAATTCCTTCCTAAAGCAGCCCCAGAAGTGTTCAAAAGTCTAAAGTCTCTTCTGAGACGTAAGGCAAGTTCTTCAATGTAGTAAAATCAAGGAATTTTATGTATTTTGTATTAAAACTTAGAAAACAAAGTCTCAGGTCAAGTTCATAGCAAGGAGCAGACACCAAATTACTCTTTAGACTGAGTTTTGTTGGGAGAGAAATGATCATAATCATGGTGAACTGTAATTGGACCCTAAAGTGGGAGATAGGTACCATGTGTAACCTGACCCATTGGCTGAAGAGAGAGATAGACCCATGAGTTCCTGGAAAAGCAGATGAGATATAGCATCACGGCCATGGGCAGCCATAGCAGGACCTTGAAGGGAGCTAGTGCCTCCCCTTTAAACCCCACATAATATAGTCTGGTGTAGCCTACCTGCCAGTAGTCACAAAAGAGGAAGGCACTGGAGCTATAGTTCAAAGTTGATTTAGCAAAAAATCAGCAGGTAGAGGAGACTAAGTCTTCCTTCTAGTCCCAAGTGCTCTGTCAGAGTGTGTGCCTGTCAATTGTTTGTCCTAAGGGATAGACTATCTGGGAGTGTGGTTTGATTTGTGGGAGAGAAAATGAGGCAGCTAGAGGGTCTGTGATCTAGCACTTCCAATACACGATGGCACAGACTAAACATGTCCACTTCTATAGGGAAGAATGGAATATAGCAATTGCACCAAAACAAGATCTAAACCTAGTAGAGCAAACAGCAATTCTTATGGCTCCGTGTCCAGCATCTGGGGTTCCTAAGGGAATCATGTGAGCTCTCGTGGCCATGGCCACCATCACCCTTCAGCTGTGTCATTCACAGCACATGTGACCTCTTACATGAGCCATCTGCTTTCCTCAGCTAAAGTCTATGATAGTCCTGCCAACTCCAACATTCTGGGAACTCAAATACAATTTAGCCTTTACCGTTTGAAGGTTATGAAATGGTTTCTCAGGACTCCTTGTAAGGAATACATTGCCTGCTCTCAGTAGCTTTCTGGAACCTTGGTGCAAGACTGTACAACTCCTTCATTGTTGCATCTTTACTGCGACAAAACCAGTACGATGTGGATATTGCTGCTAAAATCTGTATCTGGAAAGATAGGAAGATGATTGCAGCAGTTCCTGTGTGCCTGAGGCTGGCCCGAGAGAAACACTTCTCTAGATGACCGGTTTAGAGCAGGGAACCTATGTGATGATATTATCAGTGATGGCCTCTCCTTTTAAAATTAATTTGCATTTTTCCAAGTTAGAGTCTTCAATAAATGGACTTGTGCCTTCTAGGAATGTTTCTTCCTGAACCAGTGCCCAGTACAAGGCTTCTCTGTAGTCACAGTAGTCTCTAACAATTATAGCTACTTTAAACTTGCACCCTTTTCAAAATAAATAAATAAATAAAAACTACAGATTTCTCTATCTTTCTGATCTGCTTGCCAATTTTCTTGTGTGTGTGTGTGTGTGTGTGTGTGTGTGTGTGTGTGTGTGTGTGTGTGTGTGCATGCATATACACATGTAAAAGAACCAGAGTTTGGCACAGGACACACTAAGACCAAGTTTTCAGCACAAAGGAGATTTATTTGCTGCAGAGAGACAAAGGGCAGGGAATGAGAGACAAAGACAGAAGAGAAAGAAGGGACAGGGGTAAAGGAACAGGGAGAGGGAGGTGGGGTATTTGTCCTGGAAGGGGGCAAAGGACTGCCTCTGGATAGACAGAAGACAGATGTGGCGCATAGGAAAATGTTTATGAAGGGAAAACCCCGTGTTAGGGTGAGGTGTTTAATTTTAATTGGGCACATTAACTAGGTGAGCCAAAAGCAGCTTTTGACTTCGAGACTTGAATACTTTGATAGCTGGACCTTGGTAGTCAGCCTCGGGAGGAGGAAGTGTTTGGAGGCTAGCTTCAAGAATGTAATCTAACAGTTTCGCAAGGAGGAGAAAGATAAAGGGCAAAACCTGTCAGCATCACGTGTGCCTTGCTCTGGTCTGCTAGTGTCCTTCAGCAGGAAGTTGTTCATGTGAAGGCCATTGTCCTTCCTTGGGAAACACTTCCCTTGTTTTCTGAAACAGATCTGGGGCCCACCAAGTAGACTTAGCTGGGTAGCCAGCTGGCTATTGAGATTTCTATCTACACAGTGCTGGGATCACAGGCACATGCCAACATGCCCAATTTTTTACATAGGTTTTGGGAGCCAAACTCAAGCCCTTGCTGTACCAACTGAGCTTTCTGCCCAGCCCCAGCTTCTTCAGACTTGATTCTCTCTCCCTCCCTCCCTCTTATCCTTCCTGACCTCATACTCTGAGATCAGGGTAATGGTAGGTAGCAAAACTGGACTTTTAATGGTACTGATCCTAGATTAGAGTTGATCCCGAGTACTACCATTAGTAATGTATGGTGATGCTGGGGGATCAACTTTCAACCTCTTGAGACTAAGTTACATCTTCAGCACAAAATTTTATTCTTTGTAATGCCATTTTAAACGGGAGTATTTTTTTCTATTTTCCCTTTGAAGATCTATTCGAGTTCTTTAAATCTCCTCTGAGACTGAACCATTCCATCCTACAAGGAAGCTCCTTGAGCAGGAAGGTAAACAACTCAAGAGAGCTTCAGGAAGTCCCTGAAATTAACCAGATTCACCAGGAAGCTCCCTGCCAGAGTAAACAGTAAAAGCTGACAGTCTCTCTCAAACAGAAGGAAACTGAATGGCAAAGAAGTATCTCAGAGAAGAGACACCAAAAAGACTCTTAGACCAAACAGACGCCAAAGACTCTGAGCTACCTGGAATAGGTTTAGACTAGAGTCATTCCTTAACTCGTTGAACTGCCTGCAGGCTGTGCACTGTGCTCCAAGTTCTCAGCTTTTGTGAGTTGTCACCCATGCTGGAGTGTACCTGGTGATACAGCTCTCTGAGTCTTTTCTGCACTTGTAAGTAACTACTCACAAATACTCCTGTAAGTTACCCCAATAAAACACATCGATTCACCAAGTTGGACTTTGGTGGTATCTGTACTTTGTTCTGTTGTGGGTTACCTATCGGGGGGTCAGTAGATATATGTGTTGTGTCTCCCTAGGAAAAGTTTTGTTCCACTGAGAGGTCTGACTAAAACTTACTCCATTTTATAACTAGGCCTAGGTTTCAGTTTTCCAAAGAAGCAGGCAAGACTTCTCAGGAAAAACATAGACAATGGGCCAATAATGAGCAAAGCCTTGACATGTAGCTGAGGAAAATAACCAAGCACTGAGACAGTTCCTGAAATTTCTCTAAGGACTGACTAAAAATGGTAAAGCTAATATAGCAACCAATCAGAAATGTACTAAGATAACTGCTGCTTAACTAGCCAATCATATTAAAAATTACTTAACCACCCGTAAAAATTCCCCTCGGGGAATTCATCTCAGGGGGTCACCATTTTCTATGAATGGTTGACGCCCACATGCTGATTGTTTCTGCAAAATAAACACTCTTTGCTCTTGCCTACTATTTGAGTCTAGGGTCTTCCTTCAGCGACTCTTGGACCCTTACACCACAACTATTGGTATATAGATGCGCCATTGATTTTATATTAGTTTTATAGTTTTATGTCCTGAATTCTAACAGATTTTGCTGGGGTCTTTAGAAGTAAATCATACATACATATATACATATATGTCTGCATGTATATATACATATATATGGTTGCAGGATATGTAGATATATAAAAATGTAAGTATATGATCACAGTATCAGCAAATGGAGATGATTTTGTTCATTCTGATCTACATGTTATATGTATTTATTATTGATTAGCTTGTGCTAAGATTTCTGTTACTATGTTGAACAAAACTTCTTCTTTTTTTGGTTTTTTGGTTTTTTGGTTTTTTGGTTTTTTGGTTTTTCGAGACAAGAGTTTCTCTGTGTACCCGTGGCTGTCCTAGAACTCACTCCGTTGACCAGGATTTCGAACTCAGAAATCTGCCTGCCTCTGCCTCTCAAGTGCTGGGATTAAAGGCATACACCTCCACCACCCGGTTGAACAGAACTTCTGAGAGGTGGATCTTGCCTTTTTCTGTTCTTAGAGGAGGTTTTTTCAGCTTCTCACCATGTTATGTAAAAGCTTGTAACTTATTATTCTGCTGAGGTAATTTACTTCCAGAGTGTGCAGAGGGTTTTGATTTCATCAAGTGCTTTTTCTGCTTCTACAACAATAATCACCCATTGCTGCTTGTGTTGAATTTGTGTTATCATTCTATCCATAGGTTGAATCATAGTGATTGATTTTCTTATTGTCTGCTATCCTTGAAATCCAGAAAAAGAATCTCATGTGGACGTTGTACACAATTCTTTAATGCTGCTGAATTTAGTTTGCTCCTGTTTGTTGAAAAGTTTGACATCTATGCTTCTGAGGAAAACTGGTATCTATCAGCTTCTCCTCCTCCTCCCCTCCTCCTCCTCCTCCTCCTCTTCCTCTTCGTTTTCCTCTCTGTAGTATCTTCATCTTGGATTTAAATATGGGTAATGCTAACTTTGTAAAGTGAGTTTGGAATTATTCCTCCTCTTCAGTTTCTTAGAAGAATTTGTGGGCTGGCGAGATGGCTCCGAGGGTAAGAGCACTGACTGCTCTTCTGAAGGTCCTGAATTCAAATCCCAGCAACCACCCATAAGGAGATCTGACAATTACAGTGTACTTATGTATAATAATAAATCTTTGGGCCGGTGCAAGCAGGGACTGAGCAAGTGGGGTCAACTGGAGTGAGCAGAGGTTCTAAAAATTCAATTCTCAACAACCACATGAAGGCTCACAACCATCTGTACAGCTACAGTGTACATAAAATAAATAAATCTTTAAAAAAGAAGTATTCATAAGAATTGTTTAAAAAAGAATAATTTGTGTAGTTAGTGGTGACTCTTTAAACGTTCAATACAGTTCACCATGAAGCTACTCTGTCTCGATGATTTATCAGGAATGTGAATCACCGATTCCACATTCCAAATATGTATAAACATTCCCACAGTTTCATCTCTGCATCATTACCTGGAAGGTTGTCTGCTTCTGCATTTATCCATTCCTTTTAGGCTATCTAGATTTGTTGGCATATAATTGTTGGTTTTTTATTTCTATATATAATAATTTTTCTTTTATTGAAAATAAATTATTTTCTCATATAATATATCCTAATTAAAATTTCTCCTCCCTCTCCTCAAGGCTTCCAGTTCCTCCTCACATTTCCTCTCCTCTAGATCCACTCTCTGTCTCTCATTAGGAAACAATAGACTTCTAAGAGATATACTCCTTCCACCTCCTCTTCCATGGGATTCCCTGAACTCTGAGAGGAGGGATTTGATGGAGACCTCTCATTTAGACTATCTCCACATAATGTCTGGCTGTGGGTCTCTGCACATCTACTGTCAGAGAAAGCCTCTCTGATGATAACTAGACAAGGAATTGGTTTATAAGAATAGCAGAATATCATTAGGAATTGTTTTATTGAACTTTGAAGACTCATAGTATTTGGTTTTACCCTAGAACTTGAGACTATCATGTCCCTGGTTCTTGGTTACCTAAGCAGTGTCAGGTATGGGTTCCTTCTTGTGGACCTTAAGTCAAATCAAAGATTGGGTGGCTACTTTCACAAGTTCTGTTGCCACCATTACTCTAGCTTGTAGGAAAAAACAGATTGTGGTCAAAGGTGTTTAGCTGGGTCGGTGTCCATGTTTCTCTTTTTGTAGCCTGAAAAGTACCTTCCAGGCCAAAGGGATTAGCACATGTGGGTATGTAGGCTCCTTGTAGGCACTGGCTCAACTTCTCCATGTTCAATAACTTGTGTGTATCTTGTCCTCGGCAATAGAACCCCCTTGTCAATTTGTGGAGATCAACCTTTTGTTTTAGTATCAGCCTGAAGGTTTTTTTTGGAAACAGCTCAATTGAATGCAACCCAGTCCATCCACTGGAAGTCCTGCCCGGCAACAAGAGATGGCTAGTTGAGACTTCAAATCCTCCTTTGCTGCCTGTGCCCTGGATCACTTGCTGCCTACTTTTCCAAATGGCTCAGACTCCAGGAGCAGTTGAGAAGCTGCAGCAATCTGGTTTGAATGCTGCCTCATGCTCATTTAATAATCTATAGGGGGCACCCTTTCTACCCTCCACCTGTGTCCCACTGGTCACGAACATCTCTTCCAATCAGAGGTCTCAATTGGCTGGCATTGTCTGTGTCAGCAGTCCTTGGTCTCTCAGGCAGTCTTCAATCAGGTCCTCCTGCAGGAGTTGCCTTTGAGGTTGTGTGACCCAGTTTATGCAGAGGCAGCTACCACCGTTCCTCCTGTAACCCATTACTAGGCATCCTCATTAGGATCTGCTTCATACATTCCAAGAGTTTTTTCACAAGACCCCAAGATATACACTCCCCAATTCTAGCTCTTTCTGCACTCTCTCTCCCCCATCACTTCTTCCTCCCCTACCTGATCCCTTCTATCCCTGTTCCTACCCATACACTTTATTCTATTTCCATGCATCCCCCAAGACACTTCCAATTTACCTAACCTCTCTGGATCTACAGATTGTAACTTGGTTATCATTTACTTAATGGTTAATATCCAGTTACAAGTGAATATATACCATATTTGTCTTTCTGGGTCTATGCTACCCTGCTCAAGATAATTTTTATAGTTAGTTACATCCATTTGCCTGGAAACTTAATGGTGTCATTTTTTAAAACATCGGTGTATTACTCCAGTGTGTAAGTGTACCACATTGTCTTTATCCATTTCTCTGTTGAGGAACATATAAGTTGTTTCCAATTTCTGAGTATTATGCATAAAGCCACAAAGAACATGGTTAAACAAGTGTCCTTGTGGTGGGAAGGAGCATCCTTTGCATATATGCCCAAGAGTGGTATAGCTGGATCTTGAAGTAGATTGATTCCCAACTATCCTAGGAAATGCTAGGATACTAACATTTCAATACTAACTATACAAATTTCTACTCCTACTAGCAATGAGGATTATTATCCTTGCTCCATGTTATCACCAACATGAGCTGTCACTTCTGTTATTGTGTTAGTGTTCAGACAGGTATAAGATGGATTTTTTTTTTTTTGCATTTTATTTTATTTATTTATTTATTTATTTATTTATTTTAATTAGATATTTTCTTCATTTACATTTCAAATGTTATCCCCTTTCCTAATTTCCTCTCCAAAAGTCTCCTATACCCTCCCCACCCCCACCCCCCCCCCCGCCCTGCTCCCCAACCCACTCACTCCTGGCTTTCTTACTTTTATAGGACAATAGTAATCCATTGGTCTTAGGAACCAAAAACCTTGGTGGAAATCCAAATAAAAGTAATCAATATTTTCACAACCTCAATCTTATTAATCTTCATTCTACTTCTATCCCCGATCTTTATTTCAATATCGAACCTAACCAAATATATTAATTTTCCACTATATACCACAACATCAATTAAATTTTCATGCAGACCATTTGGGCTGTACTGCTGTTTAACTCCACTCAACCTGTGAATTTTCTGCTTGTTTGTGTTCATTATTGAACCTACTGATATTATCCATCTTTTATCCTTACTCATTTTTTTCAGATTTTGGAAAAATAACTTTTATTTGCCTGAAGTAATGTTGTCTCAGAAACTTACTGCCTCAGTCAGCTAACCTAGGCCTAATCCTGGAAGCTTCTGCACTCCTTACAATCTAAAATAGGCCTAGAATATTTTCAGCTTCTGAAACTTACTGCTAAATAAGCTCACCCTTTTGTGTGCTTCCTGAACTCTGGCTGGCCAGTTCAACTTAGCTGTTATGGTTCAAACTCCTCTTCAGGCTAACTGATTCAATCTGGCTTCTCTCAGTTTCTCCTGAATTGCTCTGCTTAGCCTCAAACTAACTCTAGAAATCTGTTCTAATCCTCTGGCTCCTTCCAATTTTCTGGCTCATTCTGTCTTTACCTGTGTCTAACTTGTTCTCTCTCTGCAACCTGTCTCTATAAAACTTTTCCAGTAAAAAGGCCTCTTCTCTCTCTGCACTGTCTCTTAAGTAACTTTGCTTTCCTCTTTTTTCATAAGAGTTTGATAATTTTATTCTGTCAAATCATTTTCTGATTCATCACTTTGTCTGCCACTCATTTAGACATCACTTTCAAACATGGATGCTTTCTTCTACACAGTAACTTTATCTCCATTGTTTGGGGTTAAAGGTGTGTACTGAGGGTATGTCTGTATTCCAGCCAAAGGGATTAGAGGTGTGTGCTAAGGGTGAGCCACAACTAGAACCAGAAACAATTTTTTTTTCAGTAAATAACACTGTGAATCTCAGTGTTCACAGTGTGATCAGATATCCTGCAACAAGGTTTGACACTGCACTACCTAGGTGCTTGAAAATGGAGAATACATATTTATAATTGTCACTTTGTCTTGGTGAGTTGCCTCTTTTATGATTATATGTTTTTCTTTATCTATAGTGAGGTGTGGTTTTTTTTTTTATTATTTTTATTTAGTCTAGATGTAAGGGCACAAATGCCATGACGTACTTGTGAAGATTAGAGGATGAATTAGAGGAGTCAGATTTTTCTTTGAACCACGTGGATTCTGGGAATCAAACACAAGAGGATTGCCAGCAAACTCTACCTCTGGCTGAGTCATCTCCCTCAGATGAAGTTTTTGGGGGTTTTGGGGGGTTTTTTTGTTTTGTTTTGTTTTTTATTGCAATCTGTCTGGTCTCTGTGAGCATGATCTTTGGTGGCTCGTGTCTGCATGAACTGTCTTCTTTTGTACTTTCACTTTCAGCTTATATACATTCTTAAATATGAGTCTCTTAGACAATATAGTGTTGGATCTTGTGGGGTTTGTTTTTATATTGTCCATTCAGCCTATCTACATATTTCGGGATTGGGATTTAACCATCTACATTTAAGGTCATTTTTGATGGTTTTCCATAGGCCTTGTGGTTCTTTTGCCTTCCTTGCTCTTATTTTATGTTTCCTGGCTTTTGTAATGAAATAATTTGGTCATTTTCTGGTTTTCTCTTGTGTAGTTTCTAATCTCTACAGGAATTTTCTTTGATGCTTACCATGAGCCCTTTCAAAATATATCACTGTTGTTACAGTCTAGTTTAAATTCTACTTTAGTCACATACAAGAACTACCTGAGGTTTGGGGGCAGGGGGGCAGGGGGGATAGGACAATTGTTTGTTTTTGAGATAGTACTCGCTTTGTATATCCCTGGCTAGCCTGGAACTCACTTTTAATTACACACTATGCTTGAGGCTGTTGATGTCACAGTATTCACAGCTTTATAATGTACATCTAATAACACATTTTAGTTTTTAATACTTTTGTATTTTAAACATTTATACTAGAAATAACATTGTCTTAGTCAGGGTTACTATTGCTGTGATGAAACACCATGACCAAAAGCGAGTTGAGAAGAAAAGGGTTATTTGGCTTACACTTCCACATCATAGTTCATCATCAAAAGAAGTCAGGGCAAGAGCTCAGACAGGGCCAGAACCTAGAGGCAGAAGCTCCTGCAGAGGCCATGGAGGGGTGCTGCTTACTAACTTGCTCTCCTAGGCTTACTCAGCCTGCTTTCCTATAGAACCCAAGACCACCAGGACAACTGACCCCTTGTCAACTTGACACACAAACATAACATTGTAAAGCTATAACCATTCCTTTCTTGTTCATCCCCAAGATGATACATTAGCATCAACGTCACAACATAAAACATTTTACAAACTTTAGAAGTCCCCCAGTCTTTAGAGATCCAAACACTTTAAAATTCAGTCTTTTTTAAAATCCAGTCTCTGCCAGAAAGATTTTGCTGACAGGACCCTGAAATAGCTCTCTCTTGTGAGGCTATGCCAGTGCCTGGCAAATACAGAAGTGGATGCTCACAGTCATCTATAGGATGGAACACAGGGCCCCCAATGGAGGATCTAGAGAAAGTACCCAAGGAGCTGAAGGGGTCTGCAACCCTGTAGTTGGAACAACAATATGAACTAACCAGTACCCCGAGAGCTTGTGTCTCTAGCTGCATATGTAGCAGAAAATGGCCTAGTTGGCCATCATTGGGAAGAGAGGTCCCTTGGTCTTGCAAACTTTATATGCCCCAGTACAGGGGAATGCCAGGGCCAAGAAGTGGGAGTGAGTGGGTAGGGGACCAGGGTGGAGGGAGGGTATAGGGGACTTTGGGGATAGCATTTGAAGATAGTAAATGAAGAAACTATCTAATAAAAAATTTTTTTTAAATTCAGTCTATTGAATTTTTTTAAATTCAGGCTATTGGCTCCTGTTTAAAAAAATAAAAAAGTTAAAACACTTTTTGACATCAAGAGGAAAGAAGCAGAGCACAATGAGTCTGTACAAAGTAAAGCCAAACTCCAAAGATATAAAATTCTCAGCATGCTATTGTCTGGGATGCACTTAGGGTCTTCTGAGCTCCTCCAAAGGGCTTGGGTCACTGCCCAGCTGCATCCTCTGAAGCACACACAGCTTACTTTTAAACTCTGGAAGCCTCTACTCAATCAGTGCTGCTCTTATTAGCCATCATCCCATGTTACTGACATCTCCAAAATAGTGGGGTCTTCTGTTGCAACTGGACTGCACTTTTGCCATTAGCTCCTCTCCTGGGCTCTCTTCATGGTGCAAAGCCTCAACTTTTCTCTAGGACCCTTCAGTCCTGGGGCTTCCACTGCTATTCTGGCTGTAACCTTCACCAACAGCCTATTCTGGCTTCTCAACTGTGCCAAGCCTCAGTTGGTCCCCATAACCCCTTCCATGTGTTCAAAACCAGTAGTGTTTTGGTGACTCTTGTAATTCCAAGTTGAGCTGTCAGCACTAGGTACAACATTGGCCTCCTCTAGAACACAGCTTTTGTGTGTTGGCTCTCAGGAGACACTTAACAAAAGACTTAACATCAGTGATGATGGTCTCTTTTTAATTACAACTAATTTCTCAGCTCCAGCTAACCAGAATCAATTGTTCCAGTAAGACAAAGGTTTTACTTTAGAAGTTCTGGCTTCTTGTTCATCACAACTGATTCTTCAGCCACAAACGACAAAACACCACATATTCTTCACCTAAATGGCCAGGTAGAGTTTTTATGGTCTAAAACATCACAAGCCAAACCTCTTGTGTCTGCTCTGCCTTCACAAGAACAGCTCAATGATCTCTCAATACTTAATGGTTTTCCCAACCCTAAATTCCAAAGTCCTTCCACAATTCTCCCAAAAACATAGTATGTCAGAGGAATACCCTATTCTCTTGGTACCAACTTGTCTTAGTTGAGGTTTCTATTGCTGTGATGAAACACCATGACAAAAGCAACTGGAGGAAGAATGGATTTGTTTCACTCACAGCTCCATATAACAACAGTTCATCATTAAAAGCAGTGAGAGAAGGAATTCAGGTAGAGCTGGAACCTGGTGGCAGGAGCTGCTGGAGAGGCCATGGAGGGATGTTGCTTACTGGCTTGTTTTCATGACTTATTCAGTCTGCTTTCTTATAGAACCCAGAACCTCTACTCACAATGGGATAGGCCAGTGGTTCTCAACATTTCTAATGATGTGACTCTTTAATACAGTTGTTCATGTCGTGGTAACCCCCCAACCATAAAATTATTTTATCCTACTTCATAACTCTAATTTTGATACTGTTATGAATTGCAATATAAATACCTGATATGCAGGATATTTGATATGTAACCCCCTTTGTGAAAGGGGGGGTCACAGATTGAGAGCCACTGGGCTAGGCTTTTTTGCATCAATCACTAATTAAGAAAATGCCAAGCAGCTGATCTTATGGAGGAATTTTCTCAATTGAGGTTCCCTCCTTTCAGATACCTCTAGCTTGGGTCAAGTGGACATAAAAGTAGCCAGGACAAAAGTGATTTAGCCACCAAGTTTGCAGCAATATAACTGTTCCTTTGTATAAACAGAAGATCATTTCTGAAGCTCCCTTGAGGACTTGCAAATCTATACGTGCTCTTCTTTTATGTAAAATAGAATATTATTTGCACACAACCTCTGCAGATACAAATTAAACTTCTTCAGGTTACCATAAAGCCTAATGCAATGTAGATGCTGTGTAAACAGTAGTTATACTGCACTGTTTATAGAATAATAAAAACCTGTGCATGATCAAGACACATTCCAAGGATTTTAAATCAGTGCTTCATTCAGATTCTGGAGCTGTAGACCCATGACATGAATGGCCAGCTGCACCTGTGACGTGTTGGACCAAATATTTCTGTTGACAAAGAGTTCTAGGCTTTCTTGTGTAGTTATGTTGCTATTTGGTGTCCTTTTGTTTCACGTTGGAAAGCTCACTTTAGTACTTCTCTTAATATGAAGCTAGTAATGAAAAATGCCTACAGCATCAAAGATTATCTGCATTATCTTCTCTCTCCATTGGGATGTCTGTATGAAGGTTTTTAAAAATCTAACTTAAAAACTGTCTTATGTCTCAGAGACATTTTCCTCTTCTGGTTGGAGTCTTTCCTTTCATCTTCAAAAGTTTCTCTCTAACAATATGTTGGAGGAAATACATTTTTTGTCATGTAAAAACTGTCAAAGAAATCAAACAGGAAAAGAAAGATGGGGATGGGGTAGGGAATGGAGATGGGGAATGGGGATGGGGCTAGGGGTGGGTACATGACATTTCTCTGAGAGTCAATGGCTTCTGTTTTCTTTTCCTTCTATTGTCTAGGTTTTGTTTTGTTTTTTAATTTTGTTTTCTGCCTCATCTGTCACTGTAGTGTCCCTGTCTGCTTTTTTGTCACTGACCCTGATGAGAATTGAAGAAATTTTGAAATCATCCTTCTGCTCCTCATAATCTTCCCACCCCCCCAACACACACACACACACACACACACACACACACACACACTTTTTCTCCTATGTACAGTACAACCCCAAATTCCAATCGAGGGATTTCATTCCAGGCATTTAAGCAGACTTCCCTGAAAAAAGAATAAAGTATTCTGGAGACATCATTCTAAATCATGGTGGGTTTTCTAAACAGTGTGAATCATTTTCACAACCCTTTAAGAGGTATTTTGAGTGGGCGTCAATACTAAGATGCCATCCTCTGTGGTCAAGGAAGGGTTGGACACCAGGATTCTCAGGCAATCTCTGCCCTTCCCATTTGGTGTTGAAACATACTCAGTGTCTTCGTATTTTCACATCTGGTAAAAAGACATGTTACCAATATTTTAAGCATATATTTTGAGTTTGTCTTCCCTGTTTTCTTTCTCTCCATTTCTCTCAATGACACATTGTGTCCTTTGAACAGTGGAGGGCTTGGATCTGATCTCACTGTTTATGACATTGTCCGTCCATGGTTTCCCTAATGGCTAAAAAATGTTTTTTACCCCAAATCTAAAAGCAAGTTATTCTTACTATAATGCATACTGGCTATCTCTAGACTGTTTACTTATTTGTATTCTGAGAGATCTCTACTGAAGTTTTTTCTGCTAATTGAAGCAGATATAGTTGTTTTCCATGAATAAAAAATTTGTAAGAAGTAGGGGCCGCAGAAGTTGTTTTACCACATAGGACTAACTTATACTGGTTGTTGTTGTTGTTGTTGTTGAGACTTGGAGAAGTTTAGTAGCCAGTTTGTGCTGCCTTGGGTATGGACTAATATGGTCAACCCATGAGTTTTGTGGGGGTTCCTTTCCTACTGGCTCAATCTCAGTAAAGTAGTTGTTCTGTGTTTAATACTGAACATCTAGCATATCTGCTCTGAAAATATACTACATTGAAAAACAGCAGAGAGATGGAAGCTGCCTAGGACCTCATTGTCTAGCTTGCATTCTGTGGAGAATGCTATGAAAAAGGTCATTTATTCTAGTGCTTTGTTTCTGGGGTGACTTCCTGAAGCCTAGCTGGCTCTTCTCTGTGTTTCTAGGTCTTGGGATTACAGACCTCAGGGTGATAATAGGTGCCTCTTATATTGCATGAGAATCCCTGAGCCTGCCCCATAAATATCCCAGGAATTACATCCATGTCTATGTTCACAGATTTTTTTCTTTCAACTGACACAACAACCTCATCTTCCACAAGGAAACTGGCATGCAGAAAAGGCAGAGCTTTACCCAAATTCTGTCTGCACCACAAAGCCTCCATAATGCACCACTTATTCGACAGCCACTTCTTGTCATTCTCTCCATATGAGCAGAATAATAATCTCTACTTACCTTAGAAAATAAGTGGTGGAATGCTATAGATCCCTTAATGGTATTATAGTGTCAGGAAAAAGCACTAAAGTAAGCCAGTTTAAATATAAATAAGGTCTGATTATTCTCATTCCTTTGAAATATTGAAGCATGCTTCCTATAAAAGCTCTTTGATCAGTTCTGGCTAAGAAATTACCCATTTCACGAAGCAACATTTTATGTATCTAGAAAATTGGCCATTGCAGACAGAGAGGGACAGCCCTCATGATACTTACAGAGAGTGTTTGGAATCAGGGTACAGCCTTAGTCTGCATCCCCATGACTAACGGCCATGCCTCCTGTAGAAACATTTGTATCTCTAATGCTAAGGCCCAAGTGAACTGAAATACTGATATAACAGAGAATTCCTCTGAAAATTTGGAATCAGAGCTGAATTCACTGTGTATCCAAGTTTATCACAGTACATGGCTGATGGTACCTAAGCTACATCAGACGAGCTTCTGTCATATCAAAAAAAAAAAAAAAAAGCCTTCTAATCAAAGTATCCCAATATCCAAGGCTTTGATTTTCCTCTTCTGTTTGTTCATTATTCGCTTATTTAACCATTTTAGTATGTCTGTGTATTTGCATGTACACACATTCACAGGGGTGCCTGTGGAAGTCAGAGAACAACTCCTAGTAGATGCCTTTCTCCTTCAATATTGCAATAGATAGGCTCTGTGCTGTCTCTGGTCATGCTCTGGGCTAGCTAGTTCTCCAGTCTCAGCCTCTCATCATTCATCTAGAGCTAGGGGATTACAGATGCTCACTACTGCATCTGGCCTTTTTTATGTGGATTCTGGGGATTGTACTCTGGTCACCAGCGCTTTTACCTGATAAGCCATCTTGCTGGCATTGCTCCTCCCATTTGTTTGGGTGCGAGGATATGGTGTCTAACAGGTGTGTCTGATCTAGTGAAATTTCAGTAAGTTGAGCAGGTCCTCACAGAGCCTGATGACACCGGAAGCACTGTGTTTATACAACACAAAGCCAATATCTGTGCTTAGTCTGTTTGAAAGGATGGGAGGAAAAGAAAAGAAGTGGCACGCTGTCCTTGGCATGGCTCTTATTATTCACAGGTGCATCTGTTTTTTCAAGTCAATTCTCCCAGAAAAAGTCAGTTCTTTCTCAAACATTAGGTCAGCAGTCCTGATTAGAATCAGTCTCAAGCACCCATGAAACTACATACAGGCCCTGTGATTTATTATCTCAATAAAACCTTGCTAATTATCATTAAGAAAAAAGGTTCATCTCAAATTTAAGATTCTAAAAGAAGCAATGATTTAATTTCTTCCATCTTTTCATGTCAATTTCAATGATGCTGAGGATATTTGACTTAATGTGTAAATAAAATTATTTCTAAGCAACATGTTTGCCTGGCATGTACATTTCGGGTATGGAAATGGTCTTCAAGGAGCAGCTTGTTCTTTGAGGCAAATGAATTAAGCATTCCTTTAATCTCATAGCACTAATAGCTTCATAGTGCTTTCTTCTTTCACAGTGGTTAACAACACAATGGTTAACTCTGTCTTAATGCTTGTCAAAATTATTGCTCAACAAATGGAGCCTGAATTACAGAGATTATTGTATTTGGGGATCAAGATGACAGTGATTAGGGATCAAATCCTGTTCTAAAGCTTTCTGAGTCTTCCTTAGGGCTTCATATTTCAGCTGAATTTAAAGCTAACTTTTTAAAGAGGCTACGGGGAAATGACAGTGTTGTGTAAATGAGCTGACATCTCTTCTGCATGTTTGATAATGCTATGGAACTTATTCCATGCTTTCAACTCAGAAACACACAAGGGTGCAAACAAATACACCTGCCACATGGTGCCCAGATCAATTTCTCTTCGTTGTTTATTTGCTGTTTACAAAGACAAAGCTGGAAAGTCCAGACTAGTGTTTTAAATAGAGGTCTTAGATGGCTACTGTAATGTTAAGCCCAAAGAACGTCTAGTTAGGACATGGGATGTAAGCTTCTATAAACAATCAAGGTAGAAATCTTATTTATGTTCCTCATGGGGCTGCAAACCCCTTCAGCTCCTTGTGTACTTTCTCTAGCTCATTAGGGACCCTGTGCTGCATCCAATGGATGGCTGTGAGCATCCACTTCTGTATTTGTCAGACACTGGCAGAGCCTCTCAGGAGACAGCTATATCAGGGTCCTGTCAACAAGCTCTTGTTGGCTTCCACAATGTGTCTGGGTTTGGTGATTGTATATGGGATGGATCCCCATTGGGCGGGCAGTCTCTGGATGGTCATTCCTTCAGTCTCTGCTCTGAACTTTGACTCTGAAACTCCTTCCATGGGTATTTTGTTCCCTTTTCTAAGAAGGATCGAATGATCCACACTTTGATCTTCCTTCTTCTTGAGTTTCATGTTTTCTGCGAATAGTATGTTGGGTATTCTGAGCTTCTGGGCTAATACCCACTTACCAGTGAGTGCATACCATGTGTGTTCTTTTATAATTGGGTTACCTCACTCAGGATGATATCCTCCAGATCCATCTATTTACCTAAGAATTTCATAAATACATTGAACTAACCAGTACTCCCAGAGCTCCCTGGGACTAAACCATCAACCAAAGAGTGCACATGGTGGGACTCATGGCTCTAGCTGCATATGTAGCAGAAGATGGCCTAGTTGGTCGTCAATGGGAGGAGAGGCCCTTAGTCCTGTGAAGGTTCTATGCCCCAGTATAGGGGAATACCAGGGCCAGGAAACAGGAGTGGGTAGGTTGGTGAGCAAGGGGAGGGGGGAGGGATAGGGGGGTTTTGGAAGGGGAAACTAGGAAAGGCGATAACATTTGAATTGTAAATAAAGAAAATATCTATTTTAAAAGGTGGGAAAAAGAAGAAAGAAAAGAAAAAGAGATGTTGTTTATGTTCTGTAAGACACAGATTTAAAAGCTGCTGAGGGCAGGACGCAGCAAGGGACTAGCTTCTGCCTAGGACCTTGAGAGTTAGCCTGGCTGACGCAGGCATGCATATGCAAATGAACTCCCTTCCTTGTTCTTCCCTTGTGCTTCCTCACTTCCTGCCATCCACTTTATTTACTTATTTATTTATTTATTTATTTATGACTGTGTTGATATAGGGCTGGCTGTAACTCACTATGTAAACTTGGTTGAACTCATACAGACATCTGCCTGCCTCAGCCTCCAAGTGCTGGGATTAAAGACACATGCCTCCCTTACATTTAAGCTCGGCCTCCTTAACCCTCTTGAGCATTCTATTACAAGCATGAAAACCAAGGCAGTTTTTTTTTTCTTTTTCTTTTGGAATGTGTGGAAAACAGCCCACTTTCACATGTCCCTTCCTGTAAAACCAGAAACCTCACCCAGCTAGGGGGAGGCAGCATTTTGACGTCACAGGGTCAAGTCTCCAGTAGGCCTGACTTTGGCAGACATGCTAGTCAGTTAAATGTGTGTCACAGGTTACCAGAGGTCATGAAAGAGGATGAGAAGAAGCTTTCTGTTGTCAGAGACCATAGTGCTTTATTCACTGCCATTCCTACCCTCAGGAGGATGACTGATGGGGCTGTGGGTAACCTCACTGCTAAGAAATTCACTGTGTTTGCCCAGGGCACCAGCTTGACCTTTGTACCAATTCTCCTTGAACTTGAAGAACTTTTAGTGTCTTTTATTTGCTTGGCATCTTTTCTCCCTTTTCACATTTCATCTTACACAGAATCAAAGCATGAATAAGAAACCCAAGTTTTATACAGGACAGAAGAGAAGAGTCTCAGCCTCCCTCTAACTGTTCTGAAGTACTACTTCTGACTCCACAGGTGTCCATTTTAAGTCTCACTCCAAATACATCCCCCTATATACAGAGGGCACATGGCCCATAGGTAGTACTGGTAGAGATTTGTATGCAGTCACTGTGTAAGGAAGCAAGGGCCCAACTAGTCCAAGGTATGGTTAAAGAAAAGTTTTTGTTGTAGATATGAGGGAGGATACAGCCATAAGTATTCTCCGGAGTAAGGAGAGAGAACATAGTAGACTAATAATGGCAGGTAGACAGAACCAGCCCATGAGATGGAAGGAGTATGGGCAAGCCAGAGAGAGGGAACCAAGATGACCAAGAGAGAGTCAAGAGAGCACATGGCTGAAATGGCAGGGTTCTATAAGAATAAGAAGCTGTGGGAACAGGGGCCTAGGAGCCAGAGAACTTTAGGGTAGGAGTTGGGTGAGAAAGGCTGAGAAGAGCCCGGGTATTGAGTGAGCCTGTGGGCCATCGTGGGCTTTGGAATGCTAATAGACAACAACACTGTTGTATATTCATCCCGAATTTCATTTATATCTGACAGTCATCATGCCCAAATTCAAATATAGGTTCTATGATTCACTGTTTGTATAACTTCTGACTGATTACTTCATTTCCCCAGGCCCTGACTTTGTGGGAAAAAAAATACAATTAAATAAAATGGGGAAATGCTTAATTACTCAATAATTGCTAGTTTATGTTCTGACTTAAGCTTTGCAACAACCTGTTAGCTTTTATAAACCCCAGAAAACAATTTGTATTACTTTCTCATTGCTGTGACCAAATCCATGACAGAACAACTTTCGAAAAGGAGAGTTTATTTCGGCTCATGGTTTCAGGGTAGTCAGCACCTAGGTGTTTGGCCCCGTGCACTTGGGAAGAGCATCCTGGAAGTGGGAAGAAGTGCCAGATTGAGAAGCAGAAAGAACACGAATCCCCTTGGTTGGCTTTCTCCCAAATTACCTTTTCCTTTGTCTGTCACCCCTGCCTAGTGGATTGTACCACACACATCCAGGGTGAGTTTTCCTTCCTCATTTAATTCTCTCTAGAAATGCCAAGAATATTGTACCTTCTTCATCAATCTCCTAGGAGATTCTAAATCTGACTACTAATCTCTAGGTCATAATATTAATCTATGTTTCATGTATGGAGTGGTTCTTTTCAAAAGAAAAAACATCAAATTGCATCTCACAGCATTTGAACACATCTCTGTTTTTCCCATCTCCTTCAGATCTTTACCCAAAATGTCATCTTTGTGGCCAGCCTTCCCTTACCACCTAGTTTTGAATAGCAAATGCACTTCTTGTCTCCTTCTTCAAATTATGTTTTTCCACAGTACATAATCTTTTCTGACCTTAAATGTGTGTTACTTTTACATTGGTATTTTTTGTAATGTTCCCCCTTACTCCAATATATATTCTACCATCTATGGATTTTTATTGGTTTTGTTCCTTCTGTAACCCTAGCAACCAAAAATGGTGTTGGTACCAATAAGCACTTAATGCAAGGTACTGAAACACAGTAGAGTGACCATAAAAGTCCTCTCAGCACAAGGGAGGCTTTTTTTCAGGGCTGGCTGTGCCTTTGGCAGTTGAGCAAATCAAGCAAGTTCTATTGCTTCTGACAGGATTTTTAAACTTGGTAGCCTCCCCGCTGTTTGGAGGGTACAGACATGCATTTGTTATTAGAATGACATTAGCCGAAATATAATGTCAGCAAAGGCCTTTGAATGATAGTTGGCCTAATTATTTCAGATGTTCCTTTTGGAAGATTCCTCGTATAGCAGGTTTTAACTAAGAAGTACTTCCACATTCATTTCTGTTCTTGTCGTTCTTATAAGGATTTCATCAGTGACGTGGCCAAAGTAAACTTGGAACAAATCCTAAGATTCATATTTTTCTGACTAATGTTTCGTGCATGTCATAATTGGCTTTACTGGGGAGTGTATGTTTTTAAAATAGATATGCCAAATGTTAATGAAGGGAAGAGGAGGCAATGAGGAATGCCATTGCAAGCTCAAATACACAAATTAGCCATAAAAATAGAACTTCTTATCACCAGGTCTGAAGGAAGATAGAAAGAGAAGGCAAAACAACCCAGTTTAGTCTTTGCTCCAAGTTTCCCAGGATGGATTTACAGGCTAAGCAAGACCCAGAAGGGCAGGCTCCCCAACCTGGGCTTCTTCTGTGGGATCAGTATGAACTGTGATATCATTTATCTAGGGAACACTGAGATTTTGACTTGGTATAGGATGATATAACCATCCTCCCTAGAGGACTTGGCCTTGGTCATCTTCATTCCCCTGACTGTCCACGAAGAGTGGATAAATGCCTTGATCTAATTTGAAGACTTTTATTGGTATTTGTTCTATCCAAATTCAACAACTCTACCCATTGTCAAATAACACTTGCCCAGCAACAAAACTTTAATACCAACCAGGATGGAAGGAAGAGTCTGAAAGTGTTGGAAGTCTTAAATTAGTACCAGAAATGTGTTTGGGGGCTAGCTCAGTGGTTAGGAGCGCTTGCTGTTCTTGCCAAGGACCAAGATTTGGTTCCTAGGACCCACATGGTAGCTCATAACCATCTATAACTCCAAATCTTGAGGATCCCCCAGCCCCCAGCCCTAACCCAGAAGTTATCTCCAATTGGTAACCATACCCAAAAGGGAAATTAGTTTTCTCCAACAGAGTGCAACTGGGTATACAAAACTTTTAAGGAGATGCCCTATGCCCAGCAGCACAGCAGATAGCCAACAAAAAACTAACTCAGTGGAACTTTTGGAGGTTTGTTTTGTTGGTGGTGGTGGGTTTTTTTTTTCCTTGGTTTTGGTTTTGGGTTTGGGTTTGGGTTTGGGTTTGGGTTTGGGTTTGGGTTTGGGTTTGGGTTTGGGTTTGGGTTTGGGTTTGGGTTTGGTTTTGGGTTTGGGTTTGGGTTTGGGTTTTTTTTTTTTTTCTTTGTCTCATAATTCAGATGTTCTTATGGCCTCCAGAAGTGCAAGGCATGCACATGGTATATATACACACATACAAGCAAAACATTTATATGTTTCAAATTAAACTAAATAAATCTATTTTTTAAAGAAACGTATCATTTCATTACTTCCTAAGATGTGTAATGGGGGTCATATTAAATATGGCCAATGAAAATTGTTTTAGGATCTACATTGACACATTTATGAGAATGGCTGTTTGCAGACTTGAGCAGCTTCTCAAGTGAGAATTGTTAAAAGCTTCTTGGTATAGTTTGCTTATAATGTGTTGTCCCAAAAGCTCATGTGATGAAAACTTGCCCAACTGCCCGCCAGTGCAGCAGACTTCAGAGGTGGGGCTTTGGAGAACTGACTGGAGTGTGAGAGTTCTGACCCCTTCCCTGAATTGATGCAGCCATGGGTTTCCCTACCTAAGGGTGATGACTGCACAGCAGGTAGGGTACAGGTAAAGGGAGTATGTCCTTGGAAACATGCAGTTGGGAGCTGTCTTGTCCCCAGACCCATCTGGTCTCTCTTGCTCTGTCTTTTACCAGGGTTATGTACCCAGAAGCTTTTCCTCCACCACACATGTCACCACAGCTTTAGAACAAGGAAGCAGATGGCCATGAACCTAGACTTGTGACTCTATGAACTACAATCTTTTTCCCTTTATAGTTAGGATGCAGCACTAAGAGGGGAAGTAGACACAAGCCCCCAGCCCTAACCCAGAAGCTATCTCCAGTTGATAACCATTTCCAAAAGGGAAATTAGTTTTCTCCAACAAAGTGCAACTGGGTATACAAAACTGTTAAGGGGGGCCCTATGCCCAGCAGCACAGCAGATAGCCAACAAAAAACTAACTCAGTGGAACTTTTGGAGTTTTGTTTGTTTGTTTGTTTTGTTTTGTTTTGTTTTTTGTCTCATAATGCTTTGACCAGGCCTATTTTTATTTAAAATAGGTCTTTTATTAAAAATAGGTCTTTGACATATATATTATGGTTTTTAGTTTAGTGTTTTTATGTGATTCCTGTTTGTGTGTATGTGTGTCTCTCTGCGTCTATCTGTGTTCCTTGTGCTTTTTGTTTGATTCTTTTCCTTCTGTTTGTTTTTATTTTATCTTATTTTAATTTCTTATTATTTTTAGATGCCTATTTGTTTTCTAATAAGAAAGGGGAAAGGGGGATTGGTCTTTGAGTAGGAGTGGAGGTGTGAAGGAGTTAGAGGAGGAGAAACTATAATCAGAATATTTTGTATGAAAAATACCTATTTTTCAATGAAAGAAAAAACAGAAAAAGCTTTTCTTAGGCATTTTGATCATAACAACAGACTAAGTCTTCATCTAAACTGTATTACGTTTGTTGGTTCTCCAAGCATTTGAGTCCAGTTTTACATACTTTTCCAAATTCTTAACTAAAGGCATGCATATTTATGAGCTTCTTGCATTGTGATTCTCCTTGATGAGCTGAACTTTTCTCTATATGCACAGTGCTTGGAAAACATAATCTTTAACTGACTGACTATATTAATGTCAGAATAGCAAAAGGTGCATATCCCACCTTAGTCACATTTGTTGGTCCCACCATATTCCACAAGAGAGACAGACATATCCTGACCATGTAGTGCTATTTGTATAGCCTAGGCCATGCATGGAGCTCATTCTGTCATGGCTGTCTTCTTGCTCATGATGACAGATTTCATCTCATCCCATTTACACATTCACTTCAAGAAGTTCACTGTTGTACAGTATTCTTGGTTGCTGAAGAATTTTAAAGAGTGTCTTATGAAGACAGTAATCCCCAAATCCACAGTGGAAATGTCCATTGTTGGAAACCAGGCCGCAGCTAACATGAACTGGGTTACACCTGGGAGGCAAACCGGGGCTGAAAAGAGAGGGGAACTAGGCAGATGAGAGAGAAATGCAGCCAAGACAAGGTTCTGATCAAGGCTCAAATGTTTAATAAAAGTCTGCGCTTATAAAGGGGGAAACCCATCCCCTGTCATGCCAAGTTTCTTGATGTTGAGATGCCAAGTTGTCAGCACAGCCTTTTAGCAGTAAGTCGCCAAATTCACAGGTTGCAGTTAACTCCGGAAAATCTCTGGAAGAACCAGTTCAGCCTCAGGGCAGGTGGTACGGTAGTGTCATATCAAAGGAAACTAGCTGAGTCGGAGGAGCTGCACCACAGCTGGCCCCGCTTCAGTGGTGTAAGGTCTGAACCAGCCTGCCTAGGCTGGAGGAGGTTACAATACATCTCAGAATAAATACCTGATACCACAGCTAGTTCTGAGTTTTATCATGTCAAAGTAGCCATTCTCTTGGTCACTTCTCCACTCTCATGCTATATGGTACAACAACCTTGCCACTAGACCATATAGGATAAACTTCAAAGACTTTTCCCTGAAAGAATGAACAAACTGTCCCCACCCAAACGCTTGTTAAGAGTAGGCACTCAGCTTGTCACTATTGGGAGGTGGTGGAAACCTAAGAGGTAGGGTAGTAGAAGCTTTTAGGTCAGGAAGTTTGCCTGCTAAAGAGCCTGTGTATGCCTGGCATCTTCTCTGTCCACCTTCACTTCAAAGAGGTGAGCTCTTTGTTCTGCTCACTGCATGATCCTCTCTCTCTGATGGATTTCCTTCCTCCAGCCCTCAAAGCAAAAGAACCATCCAACCACGAACCCAAACCTCTACAAATAAGAGGCAAATTCCTCCCTGAGTGAGCTGAGCACCTCATGTGTTTGTTACTAAAAGGGAAGCCAAGTAGAGCAAGGGTGGTGACCAGAATGTCAGAGATGCTGCTTGGAGGCTGTCTTCCATCTCTTTTTTCACTTTTCAACCCTCTGCCTCCCTAGAGAGAGGCTACTGGGTTGCTGGGTTCTAGTAGATTAGAAACTTTTCTGAGCACATCCGTCAACTTTCCAATTAGATAACCTTTCCTTCTCTGGATGACCACACCCCAATGGATCACAGTTCTCTCTTTGAGTCCCTCCTAAATAACATTGGTGGAGTTGACTTAGAAAGCGTTTTGACTGGGATGAATTGTGCCAGTCCACAGTGGATCCCAGTGCCAAAAAGGATGCTTTACCCAAAGAAGGGTGAGTCAGAGCCAAAATCAAGGAGCAGCTGTTTTCCCCCATTACTTTTAAAATGTATTCACTTTACATCCCAATAACTGCTCCCCTTCCTGGATCCCCCACAGTCTTTTTCTCCATCTCCTCTCCCCTTCTTCTCTTAGGTGGGGAGGCTATCTTGGGAATCACCCCACCCTGGCACATCAAGTCTCTGGAGGACTAGGTACATCCTCTCCCACTGAGGCCACACAAGGTGGCTCAGTTAGGGGAATGAGATTCACAGGCAGGCAACAGAGTCAGGGACAGCCGCAGCTTTCTAATCACATACCTGCTATCTAGCATTCTTAGCCCTGTTCTCTAGAAGGACCTCCTCCAAAGGGCAGCAACCTGGTTAATCATATGGCAGCCTTAACATATGTAGCATCACTGAGAGAGTCAAGCCAAAGCTCATTAAAACATCAGTCGTCTCAAAGACTATTTCAGTACTCACGGCCCATGCGTTCTGCCTACAGAATCCTTTTCTCTTTCTGTCAGACTTAAGACCTTCTCAAAGCCCTTTCTGAACCTGAAAAAATTATGTTTCTGACTTAAACCCCCTAGTGTTTCCATGTATACTAAGATGAAATTGCTATAGCATAATCTTCTGTACAGAGCCATTCCATGAAGCACTTACTGATTCCTACACATTTTTAGAATATTAGATCTGAAATCCCATAGCTAAGTGCATTATTATCTGTCCTGGAACAAATTGCTCTGCAAGGTGTCAGTGTGAGGCATTATGGAACCTGAATGACTGGCTAGAGTCATTTCGGAGATTTTCCTGAAGGTCTTAAAACCATACATAACTTCCTAAATACGATGCCCAGCAGCTTACGGCCTCATCATTGTGGTTAACAAAAACAGAAATTTTATTTTGTGACACTACCTTCATAACTTTTTTTTAATATACAGCGAAAACATATAGTCTGTTTTATACATTAGTGAGTCAGAGGAAATTCACAAATGTCTCTAATTATTAGGGATCAATGTTAAAATTGCTACCAAGGAAACATGTTTATGTTTTAAAGCTAGTTAAAAATACCCCAAGTATTCAATGTTAAGGGAATTTTCATGACTGTGTCACTGGCCACCATGTCTTATATACTCAAGGTCTATGGCCTGGAGACTCTTGGGGCTCCAAGTGGTTAGTGCCATGTGAGATCAACATTAACCATCACAAGGGTGTTTTTGTAGGAAATGAGATAAAGCATACTTCGGGGATTAAATATTAACACACAGGTAAATGGGCAGTTTTACTGTTTTTCCTTAGCAAATGCCTCCCCATTACCGAACAAGCGAAACCACTATGTACATATTACTGTGAGGCAGATGGTGGGGTCAAGGAGTCTGAAAGGGCTGAGGAAATGTGCTGTCCCTGAAAAAGCCAAATGAAGGTCAGGTGTGGCCCACTGACATACAGGAGCTGCTTCCTTACAAAAGCCAGTGTTCTGTCGTCAGACACTATCAATCCTGTGCCCCCCCCCACACACACACACAATTCCTGTTCTTTCCAGCATGTTCAGCCTCCCCCTGTCTCCCTTTTCCCTCCCACCATCAATCATCACACCTAAGCATTCCTAACCCTTACAGCTCCCTCCAGCTGGAGCTTGTCTTACAAATCAGCTGAGATATTCTGCTTCATTCACTGGTATCCTCTGCAGCCCCATCGACCCCTTTAACCCTCTTCTGCTCCTGTTTCTACCAACCATATCACCTCACCAAACAACTACAGTCGTCATGATGCTAATGATCGCATAGGGAAACATGTCTCCCAACCATCCCACCCCCAGAAGAAAGGACCTCAATCCACCTGCAAATCCTCTAATAGCTCCCTTCATGGTCAACAAACATAGCTAATAGCCAACTTGACCATCAGTGAACAAATGGTGGTATGAGCACACAATGAAATTCTATTCAGCCACAAAAGGCAACGAGCTGTTGACTTATGCAATAGCAAGAATGATTTTCTTTTTTTTTTTAATATTTTTATTACATATTTTCCTCAATTACATTTCCAATGCTATCCCAAAAGTCCCCCATAGCACCCCCCACTTCCCTACCCACCCATTCCCATTCTTTTGGCCCTGGCATTCCCCTATATTGGGGCATATAAAGTTTGCAAGTCCAATGGGCCTCTCTTTCCATTGATGGCCGATTAGGTCATCTTTCGATACATATGCAGCTAGAGACAAGAGCTCCGGGGTTCTGGTTAGTACATCATGTTGTTCCAACAATAGGGTTGCAGATCCGTTTAGCTCCTTGGGTACTTTCTCTAGCTTCTCCATTGGGAGCCCTGTGATACATCCAATAGCTGACTGTGAACATCCACTCCTGTGTTTGCTAGGCCCCAGCATCTTCTCACAAGAGACAGCTATATTTGGGTCCTTTCAGCAAAATCTTGCTAGTGTATGCAATGGTGTCAGCGTTTAGAAGCTGATTATGGGATGGATCCCTGGATACGGCAGTCTCTAAATGGTCCATCCTTTCATCACAGCTACGAACTTTGTCTCTGTAACTCCTTCCCTGGGTGTTTTGTTCCCAATTCTAAGAAGGGGCACAGTGTCCACACTTTGGTCTTCATTCCTCTTGAGTTTCATGCGTTTAGCAAATTGTATCTTATATCTTGGGTATCCTAAGTTTTGGGCTAATATCCACTTATCAATGAATACATATTGTGTGAGTTCTTTTGTGATTGTGTTACTTCACTCAAGATGATGCCCTCCAGGTCCATCCATTTGGCTAGGAATTTCATAAATTCATTCTTTTTAATAGCTGAGTAGTACTCCATTGTGTAAATGTACCATAATTTCTGTATCCATTCCTCTGTTGAGGGACATCTGGGTTCTTTCCAGCTTCTGGCTATTATAAATAGGGCTGCTATGAACATAGTGGAGCATGTGTCCTTTTTACCGGTTGGGACATCTTCTGGATATATGCCCAGGAGAGGTATTGCTGGATCCTCCGGTAGTACTATGTCCAATTTTCTGAGGAACCGCCAGACTGATTTCCAGAGTGGTTGTACAAGCTTGCAATCCCACCAACAATGGAGGAGTGTTCCTCTTTCTCCACATCCTCGCCAGCATCTGCTGTCACCTGAATTTTTGATCTTAGCCATTCTGACTGGTGTGAGGTGGAATCTCAGGGTTGTTTTGATTTGCATTTCCCTGATGATTAAGGATGTTGAACATTTTTTCAGGTGCTTCTCTGCCATTCGGTATTCCTCAGGTGAGAATTCTTTGTTCAGTTCTGAGCCCCATTTTTTAATGGGGTTATTTGACTTTCTGGAGTCCACCTTCTTGAGTTCTTTATATATATTGGATATTAGTCCCTTATCTGATTTAGGATAGGTGAAGATCCTTTCCCAATCTGTTGGTGGTTTTTTTGTCTTATTGATGGTGTCTTTAGCCTTGCAGAAGCTTTGCAGTTTCATGAGGTCCCACTTGTCAATTCTCGATCTTACAGCACAAGCCATTACTGTTCTATTCAGGAATTTTTCCCCTGTGCCCATATCTTCAAGGCTTTTCCCCACTTTCTCCTCTATAAGTTTCAGTGTCTCTGGTTTTATGTGAAGTTCCTTGATCCACTTAGACTTGACCTTAGTACAAGGAGATAGGAATGGATTGATTCGCATTCTTCTACATGTTAACAACCAGTTGTGCCAGCACCATTTGTTGAAAATGCTGTCTTTCTTCCACTGGATGTTTTTAGCTCCCTTGTCGAAGATCAAGTGACCGTAGGTGTGTGGGTTCATTTCTGGATCTTCAATTCTATTCCATTGGTCTATTTGTCTGTCACTATATCAGTACCATGCAGTTTTTATCACAATTGCTCTGTAGTAAAGCTTTAGGTCCGGCATGGTGATTCCACCAGAGGTTCTTTTATCCTTGAGAAGAGTTTTTGCTATCCTAGGTTTTTTGTCATTCCAGATGAATTTGCAGATTGCACTTTCTAATTCGTTGAAGAATTGATTTGGAATTTTGATGGGGATTGCATTGAATCTGTAGATTGCTTTTGGCAAGATAGCCATTTTTACAATGTTGATCCTGCCAATCCATGAGCATGGGAGATCTTTCCATCTTCTGAGATCTTCTATAATTTCTTTCTTCAGAGACTTGAAGTTTTTATTATACAGATCTTTCACTTCCTTAGTTAGAGTCACGCCAAGATATTTTATATTATTTGTGACTATTGAGAAGGGTGTTGTTTCCCTAATTTCTTTCTCAGCCTGTTTATTCTTTGTGTAGAGAAAGGCCATTGATTTGTTTGAGTTAATTTTATATCCAGCTACTTCACCGAAGCTGTTTATCAGGCTTAGGAGTTCTCTGGTGGAATTTTTAGGGTCACTTATATATACTATCATATCATCTGCAAAAAGTGATATTTTGACTTCATCTTTTCCAATTTGTATCCCTTTGATCTCCTTTTGTTGTCCAATTGCTCTGGCTAGGACTTCAAGTAAAATGTTGAATAGGTATGGAGAAAGTGGACAGCCTTGTCTAGTCCCTGATTTTAGAGGGATTGCTTCAAGCTTCTGACCATTTACTTTGATGTTGGCTACTGGTTTGCTGTAGATTGCTTTTATCATGTTTAGGTATGGGCCTTGAATTCCTGATCTTTCCAAGACTTTTATCATGAATGGGTGTTGGATCTTGTCAAATGCTTTTTCCGCATCTAACGAGATGACCATGTGGTTTTTGTCTTTGAGTTTGTTTATATACTGGATTACGTTGATGGATTTCCATATATTGAACCATCCCTGCGTCCCTGGGATGAAACCTACTTGGTCAGGATGGATGATTGTTTTGATGTGTTCTTGGATTCGGTTAGCAAGAACTTTATTGAGGATTTTTGCATCAATATTCATAAGGGATATTGGTCTGAAGTTTTCTATCTTTGTTGGGTCTTTTTGTGGTTTAGGTATCAGAGTAATTGTGGCTTCATAGAATGAGTTGGGTAGAGTACCTTCTGTTTCTATTTTGTGGAATAGTTTGTGAAGAACTGGGATTAGATCTTCTTTGAAGGTCTGATAGAACTCTGCACTAAACCCATCTGGTCCTGGGCTGTTTTTAGTTGGGAGACTATTAATGACTGCTTCTATTTCTTTGGGGGATATAGGGCTGTTTAGATCATTAACCTGATCTTGATTCAACTTTGGTACCTGGTATCTGTCTAGGAACTTCTCCATTTCATCCAGGTTCTCCAGTTTTGTTGAGTATAGCCTTTGGTAGAAGGATCTGATGGTGTTTTGGATGTCTTCAGGATCTGTTGTTATGTCTCCTTTTTCATTTCTGATTTTGTTAATTAGGATGCTTTCCCTGTGCCCTCTAGTGAGTCTGGCTAAGGGTTTATCTATCTTGTTGATTTTCTCAAAGAACCAGCTCCTTGATTGGTTGATTCTTTGAATAGTTTTTCTTGTTTCCACTTGGTTGATTTTGCCCCTGAGTTTGATTATTTCCTGCCGTCTACTCCTCTTGGGTGAAGTTGCTTCCTTTTGTTCTAGTGCTTTTAGGTGTGTTGTCAAGCTGCTAATGTGTGCTCTCTCTAGTTTCCTTTTGGAGGCACTCAGAGCTATGAGTTTTCCTCTTAGAAATGCTTTCATTGTGTCCCATAAGTTTGGGTATGTTGTGGCTTCATTTTCATTGAACTCTAAAAAGTCCTTAATTTCTTTCTTTATTCTTTCCTTGACCAAGGTATCATTGAGAAGAGTGTTGTTCAGTTTCCACGTGAAGGTTGGCTTTCTATTATTTATTTTGTTATTGAAGATCAGCCTTAGTCCATGGTGATCTGATAGGATGCATGGGACAATTTCAATATTTTTGTATCTGTTGAGGCTTGTTTTGTGACCAATTATGTGGTCAATTTTGGAGAAGGTACCATGAGGTGCTGAGAAGAAGGTATATCCTTTTGTTTTAGGATAGAATGTTCTGTAGATATCTGCCAGATCCATTTGATTCATAATTTCTCTTAGTTTCTCTGTGTCCCTGTTTAGTTTCTGTTTCCATGATCTGTCCATTGGTGAAAGTGGTGTGTTGAAGTCTCCCACTATTATTGTATGAGGTGCAATGTGTGCTTTGAGATTTACTAAAGTTTCTTTAATGAATGTGGCTGCCTTTGTATTTGGAGCATAGATATTCAGGATTGATAGTTCCTCTTGGAGGATTTTACCTTTGATGAGTATGAAGTGTCCCTCCCTGTCTTTTTTAATGACTTTGGGTTGGAAGTTAATCTTCTCAGATATTAGAATGGCTACTCCAGCTTGTTTCTTCATGCCATTTGCTTGGAAAATTGTTTCCAGCCTTTCATTCTGAGGTAGTGTCTATCCTTTTCTCTGAGATGAGTTTCCTGTAAGCAGCAAAATGTTGGGTCTTGTTTGTGTAGCCAGTTTGTTAGTCTATGTCTTTTTATCGGGGAGTTGAGTCCATTGATATTAAGAGATATTAAGGAAAAGTAATTGTTGTTTCCTGTAATTTTTGTTGTTAAAGTTGGCATTTTTTTCTTGTGGCTGTCTTCTTTTAGGTTTGTTGAGGGATTACCTTCTTGTTGTTTCTAGGGCATGGTTCCTGTCCTTGTATTGGTTTTTTTCTGTTATTATCCTTTGAAGGGCTGGATTCGTGGAGAGATAATGTGTGAATTTGGTTTTGTCGTGGAATACTTTGGTTTCTCCATCTATGTTAATTGAGAGTTTGGCTGGGTATAGTAGCCTGGGCTGGAATTTGTGTTCTTTTAGTGTCTGTATAACATCCGTCCAGGATCTTCTGGCTTTCATAGTCTCTGGTGAAAAATCTGGTGTAATTCTGATAGGCTTGCCTTTATATGTTACTTGGCCTTTTTCTCTTACTGCTTTTAGTATTCTATCTTTATTTAGAGCATTTGTTGTTCTGATTATTATGTGTCGGGAGGTATTTCTTTTCTGGTCCAGTCTATTTGGAGTTCTGTAGGCTTCTTGTATGTTCAGGGGCATCTCTTTCTTTTGATTTGGGAAGTTTTCTTCTATAATTTTGTTGAAGATGTTTGCTGGTCCTTTAGTTGAAAATCTTCATTCTCTTCCACTCCTATTATCCATAGGTTTGGTCTTCTCATTGTGTCCTGTATTTCTTGGATGTTTTGAGTTAGGATCTTTTTGCATTTTACGTTTTCCTTGATTGTTGTGCCGATGTTCTCTATGGAATCTTCTGCACCTGAGATTCTCTCTTCCGTCTCTTGTATTCTGTTGCTGATGCTCGTATCTATGGTTCCAGATTTCTTTCCTAGGGATTCTATCTCCAGTGTTGCCTCATTTTGGGTTTTCTTTATTGTGTCTACTTCCCTTTTTAGGTCTAGTATGGTTTTGTTCATTTCCATCATCTGTTTGGATGTGTTTTCCTGTTTTTCATTAAGGACTTCTACCTGTTTGATTATGTTATCCTGTTTTTCTTTAAGGATTTGTAACTCTTTAGCAGTGTTCTCCTGCAATTCTTTAAGGGATTTTTGTGCTTCCTCTTTACTGTCTTCTACCTGTTTACCAGTGTCCCTTTGTATTTCTTTAAGTGTGTTATTAAAGTCCTTCTTGAAGTCCTCTACCATCATTATGAGATATGCTTTTAGATCCGTGTCTAGCTTTTCCGGTGTGTTGGGGTGCCCTGGACTGGGCGAAGTGGGAGTGCTGGGTTCTGATGATGGTGAGTGGTCTTGGTTTCTGTTAGTAAGATTATTACGTTTTCCTTTCGCCATCTGGTAATCTCTGGGGTTAGTTGTTGTCGTTGTCACTGTTTAAAGATTGGAGCAGAAGCTGTATTCCACTCACCAGCAGTCTCAAAATCCTGTGGCGGGGGTCGTGGGTAGCTGGCGGTACCCCGGTGCTGGTCCAGCCGGAAGAGGCCTGTGGTCCTACTCAGGCCGGGTTTTCTGCTTCCCTAACTAATGCAGTCTCAGGTCCCGCGCGCAATTGGTTTGGAGCAGAAGCTGTGTTCCACTCTCCAGAAGTCTTAAGATCCTGTGGCAGGTGTTGTGGGTAGCTGGCGAGTGTCAGCCGACCCTGCTCCCTAGCTACCCTGGTGCTTTTCTGACCGGAAGAGGCTTGTGGCCCTATATAGGCCGGATTTCTGCCTCCCCAACCAAAGCAGTCTCAGGTCCCGCGTGATTGGACTGGAGCAGAAGCTGTGTTCCACTCACCAGCAGTCTCAAAATCCTGTGGCGGGGGTCGTGGGTAGCTGGCGGGTGTCAGCCGACCCTGCGCTCTAGCTACCCCGGTGCTGGTCCGGCCGGATGAGGCCTGTGGCCCTACTCAGGCCGGTTTCTGCTTCCCTAACTAATGCAGTCTCAGGTCCCGCGCGCAATTGGATTGGAGCAGAAGCTGTGTTCCACTCACCAGAAGTCTTAAGATCCTGTGGCGGGTGTTGTGGGTAGCTGGCGAGTGTCAGCCGACCCTTCGCCCTAGCTACCCTGGTGCTTTTCTGACCGGAAGAGGCTTGTGGCCCTATGTAGGCCGGATTTCTGCCTCCCCAACCAGAGCAGTCTCAGGTCCCGCGTGATTGGACTGGAGCAGAAGCTGTGTTCCACTCACCAGCAGTCTCAAAATCCTGTGGCAGGGTCGTGGGTAGCTGGCGGGTGTCAGCCGACCCTGCGCTCTAGCTACCCGGTGCTGGTCCGGCCGGATGAGCAAGAATGATTTTCAAATATAGTTTTTTGAAGTGGAAAAGCCCAGTCTAAAATGTATATATATATTTCAAACCCAGGACAAGTGACACTAAGGAACCTATTTAACATATCAAAATGCCCATTTAGCATATCTAAGTGCACCTGGCCTCCAGGTACCCCTAGCATCCCGAACTCCCTATCTGTTACAGGGTATGACTGGCATACCTCACCCTCTACCCTGAACTCTCCAGTCGGGGGCTGGACTGCCCTTCCCCAGAGGCTCTTCTTTATATATACCAGACATTTTGGTTAGCTACTCTTTGTGTCCCTCTCTCTGCTTCTCTCTCTCTCTCTCTCTCTCTCTCTGTCTCTGTGTGTGTGTGTGTGTGTGTGTGTGTGTGTGTGTCTGTGTGTTGTGTGTCTGTGTCTGTGTGTGGGGGGGTGTCTCTCTCTCTGTCTCTCCCCCCGCCCCACCGCCCCCCCCCCCGCCCCGGCCTGGTCTGTGCTCTTCTCTGCCTCATTTGCTCCTATTGTACTGACTTCCTGGCTACATTACTGGGCTCCACTCTCTCCCTCCCCTCCCTGTCTCCCCACATGGTTCAGGGTCACGACCACTGTGTATGCCTCTGGCTATGCTCTCTCACACATCTATAATAAACTTCCTGCTCCACCATACCTAGGAGCAGTCATGTCCTTTCCTTTTTATTTTCTTTGTTTCATTCAATATACTGTATGATTTAAGTTATAACATTCTGGTGGGGTGGGGAGGGGGCGTCTCAGCTATGAAAACTATATCATCAGTTTCCATGATTGGAGGAGAAAGATGGAACTGCAGAAGGTTAACATGGAGGAATCCGGGCAATAGAGTATACTTGCAAGCACGTGATTTTTGTCAGAACCTAGAGTATTCTGTAGTGAAAAGTGAACATACTTAGTATATAATGTCTTCAAAGCATTGCCCAGAGGCCTGGGAGTCAAAGCACATTGCTAGAGTACTTACCTAGCATGTAAATTGGGCTTATCCAATTACAAAATAAGAATAAAACAGGATGTGAGAAGACATCAGAGTCATCTAACTATCAACTAAGAAAAGTTTTAGCAAATGTGCTGGCTAGTTTTATATCAAACTGAAACAAGTTAAAGTCCTTTGAGAGGAGGGAACTTCAGTTGAGAACATGCCTTCGTAAGATTGCCCTATAAGCAAGCCTGCAGAGCATTTTCTTACTGGTGATTGATGGAAGAGGGCCCAGCCCATGGCAGGTGGTGCCCTCCCTGGGCTGGTGGTCCTGGGATATATAAGAAAGGAGGCAGAGCAAGCCATCAGGAGCAAACCAGTAAGCATTGGCCAGGGGTCTTGGAGTCAAGGCACATTGCTAGAGTACTTACCTAGCATGTAAAGCCTTGGGGTCAACCCCAAGCATTACAAAATGATGCTCTATCAGTTCCTGCCTGCAGGTTCCTATCCTGCCTGAGTTCCTGCTTCCTTGCTTTGGATGATGAACTGTTCTATGGAACCGTGAGTAAAATAAAGCTTTTCCTTCCCTAATTTCTTTCAGTCGTGATGTGTTATCACAGCAATAGAGGCCCTAACTAAGACAACAAAGAATTGTAATAACCACCAATGAGTCAATAATCCTTGGCTTGCCTTCCTGCACTCAATATAGGGACCGCTGAACTCACCCATCCTGCCCTGCTTAGCATAGATTCTTCCCTTAGCTTTATCAGTACCATATTGTCCTTTCCTCCTCCATCACTGGCATGGCTTGCCCAGACTCATCTGCAAGCTCTTTCTTGTCTACTTGACCATTCCATGTTGATGTTTCCTAAAGCTCCAGCCCAGGCTCCAGCCACTGTCTTCCTTCTCCAGCCCCATGGTTGCAGTTACCAAATGGGTCAAATAATGCCATGTTTATGTCTCACACTGCTATGGTTGCAGGACTCAAATCTGACACACCACGCAGCAGACCAACTAACTTGTGACAACTAGCCTGTAGCAAGGTGACTTTACCAAAAAAGCCAACCCAATGCAAAATCCACCTTTCCAGGAAATAATTTAAGGGGGTTTAGATACACAAAACTGGCTTTCCCCAGAATAACTGGTGTTGTCTCACAGCAGGCACGCCTTGGGTATTTGACCTGAATCTCTTGGTTGAGAGATGTGTTCCAGTTTTACAGAGCTCAAAAACAAAAGACCTTATTTCTTGGCACTATCTTGGCACTGGTTAGTTTGCCCATGTGAAGTTACATATTACACAATGGACAGGCTGCAGATAGCAGCTCTCAGAGCCTTCTCAGTGATTTCCAAACTCCTGGTAATGAAATAAAACTGCTTTAAAACTTGTCTTTGCTGTGCTCTTGTAGAGATACCTGCTTTGGACTCCAACATCCTAACCTACTCCAAATTTCAGTCCCTTTTCTTCCCGTCACTTTCTGAGGTACAAAGCAGTCTCCCCTATTGTTTCTGATGAAGACTTGGTCATCCCAATGCCCCTGTGTGCCCCCTCCCTCTGCCTCTCTTCTGGGGAAGACTAGTAAATCTCCTTCTCTCTTGAATCTGGGTCTCTTTTCCTTTTCTGGTCATGTCAAGGGCACTGTCACAGTCACCATGGCTCTTATCTGCCCAGCTCTCCCATTTTGCTCACCCAGTGACCTTTACTTCACCCCTTCTGTATTTTGCAACACAATAGATTATTGCATTCCTCTGCTTCAAACCTGCTGTGATTCCCCACTGCTTCTATAATAAACCCCAAATTCTTTAACCCTTCCTACTAGGTTTGCCACAGTCTGGCCCATCTCTACCTTCCTGCCTTTGACCTCCCTGTGAATTCAGAGGTCTTTCCCAGACCATGTCCCTCATGGATGCTGCCCCTTCATCCACATAGTACTGCTTTTTTTTAAAGGAAAAAACAATATCAAGAGCAAACCCCAGATATTAAGTTTGTTTCACTTGGAGAGAGAGAGAGAGAGAGAGAGAGAGAGAGAGAGAGAGAGAGAGAGAACATGCATGAACTTCAACATCAAGAAATCTATTAAAACATAGGGATTATAATGTTATAATCTTTACAGATTAAACCTGGTATAAAAAGCAGTAAGGCTTGCATTAAAATAGTAACACTAGAATAGAGAAGAGAATATTCCAGAATTTGATGGCTAATTATACTTGAGAAGGATGCAGGGGGGATGAATATTCTGAAATTAGAGTCTCGTCTGTTTTTTTAAATAATTAGAAGTAATAAAAGGAGATCCGAGCTTCAAGGAGAGCTAATGATGCTGGGTTAACAAAATCACCACAGGATGCTGAGGCTCTCTGAGATGTCCAAATGCTGTAAAGACAGGCAGTTGTCCTTCACAGATTTTTCGCATACCTTTTCTAAATCAGGGCCATCTGCAAGAACTTGGTGAAACTGTGATTCCTATAGCTCATTTGCTCTGCAGTTGGTTTCCTTGTCTTCAGGCAGAACTGTGCTGAGGTCAGATGTACATTCCGTATGCAGCCCTGGCCATACGGCATTGGAGGGGTACCCAGAGACGACTTCAGAAACTGCCTGGAACTGGAAGCTACAACCCCCTGTCCCTTAGAAGTAGCACACCTTCCCCTGTTTGCATTCATTCCATCCAATGGACTCTGGTCTTTGGCAAGGTGAGCTAAAAGGGGGCCAATTAATCCTCAGACAATAAGACCAGGTTGAACAGGAACAGGGATTAAGAATCTCATCCTAGAGGGCTGGAGGATGGCCCAACAGCTAAGAGTGCAGACTACTCATACAAAGGACAGGGTGGTTCCCTTCACTAATGCCAGGTAGCTCCCAACTGCCTGTATCTCCAGCTCCAGGGGATCTGCTCCCTGTCCTCCTTGGGTACCTGCATACAGACACACGGGAGTACACAGAAATAAAAGTAACCAGCACATTGAGGGACCACAACTGCTTGACATAAGCTGGAAGGAGAAATAAAGTGTGGTTTAGATTATAAAGTATAGGAATGAAGAATGTTAGAAACACAGAACTGAGGTTTATGTGGGCAATACAGTAATAGAACACGTTCCTCACATGCACAAGTCCCTCCGTTTGATCCTCAGGACCATGGCGGCCACCACCACCACCACCACGATCACCACCACCATCACCACCACCACCACCACCATCACCACCACCATCACCACCACCATAGACCACCACCATCACACCAGCCAAAGGGAAGACAGCACGGCTATTGAATACCAGAAGCCACTAAGGCTCTCGACGGGCTGTTTCTGGTCTGTAAATAGAAAACTGTCTGTCCTGCTTTATCTACACAGACAAGAGGCTGGCTTTAAAGCCTGGACTACACAGCAGGACCTATTCTGGACCCTTTCCAGCCACTACAGGAGCGTGGTAGTTTCTCCAGGCTCTGAGAGCAGACACAGGTGGCTTTAATGGGTGCTCCGTGGGGGTCACCATCTTTACCAAAACCCATATTCCTCGAATATGGGAAAGATAACTAACTGTAATTCTCACCTGGGAAAGAAAGAAGGATGGTGAACATCAGAGAAGAAGGAAGACAAGGGAGAAAAACAATTTTCTAACAAAGGTTCATGACTTTGCCAGGCCCATGTCAGACAGGGCTCCAAGGCAGACTGTGCCCAACTTGTAGCTCACACTGGTTTAAGGAAAAACCAGTATCAAAGGCAACTCTGGGAGGCTCTCTCTAACACACTCTGGAGAGGCTTACCATGGGTTACACAAGTCTGTTGGCTGCTTCCAGGAAGATGGTCTTGTGTTATCCCTCGGAGGAGGAGGATGGCTTAGTACTTCCACCTTCTTTGTCTGCCCACAAAGGGAAACTTAATTTGGTTTCGCTGTGCTTTGCTGGACATTGCATGCTACCTGACAAGGGTGTGCCAGCAACTGCTGCCGATCCCTGAGCACTTTGGGCAGCCCTTTCATTCATCTTCCTGGTCTCCCTCTCCTAGTTAATCCTAGTTAACTGTTTTCAACCTGTGTACATCTTTGTTTCTAATGTCTGTGATCTTCACACCCTTTTGGAGTTTCCTCACCATGAAGCACGAGTCTGAGACTGTCATTATGAATGGTTATGTCAGTAGCAAGCCCAGTGTTGTTATTCCACACAGTCAAAAACATCTGAAAAGAACAGGCTGCACATCTGCTTCACTGATGAAGAGGAAAGGGTGCCCTTGCCTTTGAAGGCCCTGTGGGAATAGATTCTAGTAGTACCCAACTCCTAATGCTCAATGCTGGCTGCGGGGCCGTGATATACTCGGGTGTAATTATTACAAACAGATGAAGACAAAATCAACGTAACCAGTCAGTTCCTGAATCACAACACTCAACTCTATCTGCTGAACCCCTAACCTTCCCTAGAAGTGGGGCGAGTTTCTTCTGGATAGTTATGTAAGACAGGCACTTAATACACAAAGTGAATTTTGCTTTTAGCAAGGCTGTCATTTCACTCTGTGTGCTGGCCCAGTTTAGAGAGCTGCCTTCGAGGCAAGAACTAGTAATTCTTTCTTTTGCATTTTGCAAGGACATCGGTTCTCATAAGACCGAATCCAGTTCCAGCAGTAATGGAATCTATTATTTATATCTAAATTATTCAGTGTATTTTGTTTCTGTCTCAGTTTGGGGAACATTGCTTTATTGTGTTACCATTATTCATAATATTAGCCAAAAATTAAAATTAAAAAGCTCGGCAATATAGTCTAGTTATTAAATGGTTTTTAGATATAGGTGAAGGTTGGGTTCAAGCAACCTGGGATTGGATGCTTAGAACCAAGAACAGCACAGACACTTTGCTGAATTTTATCCCTGACAAAAAAATGTTCCTGTTTCTTTTTTTTTCAATTAAGAAATATTTATTATTATTGTGTCTGTATGCAAAATGGAAGGTAGGCATGCATGCCATATGGTGGTCAAAGGTAGCTCTGTGCAATTGATTCTTCCTTTCTATCCCTTTGTGGCCTCTGGAGATTGACCTCAGATCACCAAGCTTCTGCAGCAAGCACCTCTATCCCTGGAGCCACCTCTCAGGTCCTGATTACCTTTTTAATAAAAGCAATACTATGTGTGGCTGGTGCGTCAACAAACTAAAATAAAGACATATAATTCGTCCCAGTAAACTCAACGGCAATAATAGTCAAGGGTAGAATACAGGGCTGGGTTGGTGAGAGCAGAGCCTCTGAGTTAGCACTCATTGTGCAGAGCACCCGCTGTGGGGGCCCCAAGAAGCTTGGGAAGAGTAGCCTGTACAGCCTTGAGAATAGTAGGTGCACTTTTAGTTTTGAATGAGTGAGTTTATTAAGCAAGCCAAACTAAAATAGTAAGTAGTAAGAGATGAGTGAATAGGTGGATGTATGTGTGTATGTATGCATGCATACATGCATGGTTAGAGTGATAACAAAATATCGTCAAATTAGGTGCTCAAAAAATGCAGCAAGAATTCACTGGATATGCCCCATTGAGGCAGGAAGCAGTATCCCCACGGGGGAAGCTCTCGAGTAAAAGAATAAATAACACCAGGAAGGTAATAGCATTGAGTTGGAGGCTTACAGATGTCTATGAGATGCCATATGGGGAAGCCCTATGATGGCCGACAGCTGGAGTTACTGTACCCATGTGGAAGAGAATGTCCCCTCTGGGGATATCTCCACATAAAAGTACAAATAGCAATAGACACAAGCTCCAGATCCTGTCTGACAATGTCATTCCTGTGAGCTTGCCTAGGGAAGCTGAGGCAGGCAGCAGGGCTGATAGCTTTCACTCCGTGGATGAACTTCCAGCAGGTGAGCCATTGACTTCTCTTTCTCCACTGAAGACACTTGTGTATAAAGGAATTAGCAAAAGTAACATCTCTTGGAAGTACTTCACCTTTTGCCTGTTCAGAAGGACACAATGTTTTCGCTCTTAGGCTGTTTTGCTATTCTCTTTTCTCTGTATCACAGCTGGGAACAGCACATGCCTTAAGGGGAAACCTTAAAGGACACTTTGAGAAAAACATGTCTGGGTCGGAATGGGGGGTGGGGGGGCTGGGCGGAACCCACTTCAATAGCAGCTTTTCAGTGAGCTCAAATAGGCATGAAAATTTACCAGTATAATCATCTACAAGAGGGCACCTGGCATTGGCCTAAGTATATGGGTTCTTTTTTATCTAATCGTTATTACTGGGGTTTTGTAATATGTTGATAAATTATTCATTAAATTATTAGCAAGTTTAAATAATGTAAATTAAAATTTTTAAATCAGCTCTAAGGTGTTTGTGCCTGCTTAGAAAATATCCAGGACACCACCCCTGCTTATGAAGTTCTTTCCGCAGATGAATGCTTAAGTCAAGAATTTGAAAGTGACTTTTTTAAATGTTTGTGAGTTTCATATGTTCGCACTTTGCTTCTACACTTGGGGTTAAAACCTTTGGGGTTGATTAGTGGTTAACTTGAAAGCTATCCTCTTCAAAACATTCTGAAGAAGTTTAGTGATTCAAATATACTTGTCCAAATACTATGCTAGACCATATGACTCTGTCACCGCCAGATCGTTTTGTCTAGAATCATAATGCATGCTTAGCCTAGAATTTTCCCTTGTAAATCACTCATGCTGAGTTTTTCATTATGATTTTCTGTTTTTATATTAAATGTTTCTTTAGCCATGGGTTTTTATCGTGGATTTTGACTTCTTGGCATCAAATATGTTGAATCTAGGAAATGGCAAACCAGAAATAATAGTGTGATGGTGTGTTTACATGTCTGTCTGTGCCTGTGTAAGGGTGTGAGGGTGTGTGTTCCAAGACCTCTGCTTTCTCCCTCTTAGGGTGTCCAAATACTGCTGCACAGTCCAGATGAAGCAGAGTCTAGAACAGGCAGGATGGCAGTTCAGCTAAGGAGTGGGGGTGGGTGTAAGGGTTGGAGTGGGGAGACAGAGAAGGCCTTCTCCGAGGATCTTCCATGAAATAGCTCTCTGAGACAAACTTAGCTTGTGCATATAATTTTATTTAGGGTGGGTTTGTATGCATGCACTTTATTTGGGGTGACCCAAGGATTATACAGTTTGGAGGAAGGGGGTGAGAATATCCAGGGTGGGCAAAGGTCATTGGGTGAAGGCTAAGGCTATTGAGATGCCTCATACTAGCATGCTGAGCAGTCCATGAATCTTAGGTGCAGGACTATATGACATTCCTCAGGTGTGGGGTTCAGGATCAGCCAGAGAAGAGGAATCCCTGCTGACAAAGGGAGTCCACCATTTTGCACCAAGCTCAGGGCTGTCCCGTAAAGTCAGACTTAGCAAGGGAGCAACAAGGGTGGATGCCATGTTTACCAAAGCATTCATGTGGAGGTCAGAGGCCAATCACAGGCCTGGGTCCTTCCTTTCCACCTTGTTTGAGATCAGACCTTCGTTTTTATTGTTCACTGATGCTTACTCCAGAGTAGCTGACTCTTGGGTTTCTAAGATCATCCTGTCTCCACCTTTCCATCTTGCCATGGGAGCACAGGGATTTCAGGTGCTCCTATCTTTGTCCAGCTTATATGTGTTCTGGGGATTCAAACTTGGATCCATACACTTGCACAGCTTGCATTTTACCAGTGAACCATCTCCTTAGCCCATGAAAATACTAGAAACCACTGAATCAGGCATTTTATAAGAGCCAGCTTTATGGCATGTAAATTATGTAGCAATAAGAACTTGACTCAATACAAATTAGAATGGAAAAGGTAAAACTGTCATTTTACATGACTCGTGCTAAATCTGGAAGCACTTTGGGGGGAAAGGGGTCCTAGAACCAGGAACAAAGGGAAATGTCATGGGGCCGAAAGATAAACAGGAAAATTAGACGCTTTCTTGTACCCCAGCCATGAACAACTAAAAGTTGAGATTTAAAACAAGATTCTAACTACCTGTGGTGGTTTGAATGAGGAGCGTCTCCTGTTGGCTCAGGAATTTGGCTGCTTGATTCTTGGTTCACGGTGATGTTTCAGAAAGTTCTGCTACATTGCTTCCATGCTGGAGGAATTAGGTCACTGGGGGTAGAGTTTGAGTGTTTAGCGCCTTGTCTTGTTTGCAATTAAAGGTGTAGTCTCTCTGTCACGTGCTGCCAAGCCTCTCTGCCGTAAGAGTGAATCTGTGACATGGTTGTTACTGATTTCCCTTATGCAGATTTACAGTGAAAACCAGCTCGTGAGGCAGAAACAAAGTATAAAAGGTACAGTTTAGAGAGGGCTAAAAAAGAACTGGGAAGCTTAATATTACAATCAAGTCGTGTGCTGAAAGAGACACTGTAATAGTTAAAAAGACGAGTGCTGTCAAGCACTGGGGCTAACTGGCAAGTGTGCCCTCAGGAAAAGACCCAAGCAGCTGAGCTCTCAACTTGTGAAAGACAAAGGCCTAAGGAGTTTTCTGTCCCCCAAGACAACAAATGGGTGAGCACTGAGCCTTAGGGACAAATTTGATTGAGTTTATATAAGCGGGTGATGGGTCCCAACTCTCTTGCTTGAGGCTGGTAGGTCAGTTGCTCTCTTGGCACCTGAGGACTGACTGTTGCTGAAGATGTTCAGAGAGTTCCCTTGTCCCTATGAAAGAGGCCTAAAGTAGTCTAGCCTGTGAATTTTTATATTAATTTTTTTAAATTGTGTATGTGGGGGAGGGGTAGAAGCATGCTGTGCACAGTACCCATGGGTGATGGGAACTGAACTTGGGTCCTCTATGAAAGCACTATGCACTCAAAGCCTCTGAGTCACTCTTCAGCCCTAGCCTGAGGTGTAAGTTTTAGTGCTTTTGGGGAGGCCAAACCCAGAAAATTTTGAGATCTATCTTTCAAAAGAATTTATGGGAACTATTAATAACCTCTGTAATTAAACAATAAAGCCATGACAATTTAAATTACTTGACATTCCTTTCACGGTATAATAAACTTTTACAATTATGTGACCAGACAGAAAAAGAGAGAGACTGAGGTATATGTATGCATGTCTTCACCAATAACTTTTTTTTCTGTAAGCATGTTGGCCATTGTCCTTTCTGTGGACCAAAAAAATAATAATAGTGATGATAACAAAACCTATTTCATAAATATTTTTTGTCTTAAATTTTTTACCCAACACAAATAGATTATATGTCCTTATTGAAATGTGTTATGAAAAACATTTCATTAGCAAATGTGAAGTACTACCAAGCAGCAAACTAGCATACCTTTTAAATGCGCACCATGCCAGGAATGGTTCTGCAATATAAATGTGAATATTCAAGTTGCATGGGGAAATGCTTAGGTTGGAGCAATGCAGATTCCCTCCCACCCCCACCCCCCCACCCCCGCTCTGTGAACAGATTGAAAATGAGGTGGTCTCTTGGGTAACTACCCAAATCTAATTTAGAATTATTTCAGATATGACATATTTTAGTAGTGATTTCTGAACGAGTTCTTACAACTTAAATATTCTAATTCTATCCACAGTGGGCTTGGTACTAATTTTCAATGGCACATTAACACATGCCAGGAATAATGTGTTGTGCAGTTTGTTTATACTGATAGTTACTTTTGACATTCACTGATTAGTACAAAATACCATTCTTGTGTGTTATGAGAACATAAACTTTCTTGTTGTCTCATTACCCGACGGAAGCTACATATAAGCTAAAACACAGCTCCCTGTATGATTCCCACCAAAATGGGCTATGGGCAAACCACCTGATTGTGTAAGGCTTAATTGTTGGAATAAACAGGGAGCAGTAGCTTAAATGTTGGGATTTTGTGGCAAGATACGCACAATGAAAACCAATAAAATAATTTTGATGGGATAGCCTCTTATCTAGTGGCGTGTAGCAATCCACCTCTGTACGCATAAAAAAGATTTCTACCCCACGGCTGTGTTTTGTAGTGTTGCTTTAGGTGTTCATGTTTTGGAGGAAAATACCTGGTCCTTCAGATTTAAGGAACCAGATCTTATTGAGCTAGCAAAAAAGGGACCGAAAATAGCTTAAATCACTTTTTGATTTGTGAAACATAAAATGGCCTGTCAGGGATGAGTGAGCGTTCTGGTTTCAATGACTTTGCCTGACTTTTCTCTTCTGTGCAGGCACATGTCCTTCACTGAGAATATTAAGGAAATGTCTGTGGTAGAAAAAAAACAGAGGGGTGTGTTCATGGAACAGATTTTTTATGTTCGGAGGTTTTTCAAAAAGATATTTGACTTGAGCTAATTAAGGGTATTTTCCTGTAAAATAAAATCAAGCACTAGAAAAATAAAATGTCACACCCGTGCGACACTAGTGTGAGTAACTGAGAACAGCTGAAGAGAAACAAATGGGAGCTGCCCTTACTTGGTCAGGGATGAGGAGGTGTGGCCTACTCAGAGGAAGCGACACACTGAGGTGGACTCTGTGGTTTCAGAAGGTCAAGCCAAACCCAATGTCGCTCTTGGTCTGACACTTGTGAATCTGGCTTATAACTCTCAGATGCTCATGTCTGAGCCCACACACATCCCACACTAAGACAATACTGAACTAAACATCGGGAACTGTAGCAAGGCCCAGTTAAAAGCTTTCTTTTATAAGATCTGCCACGGTTATGGTGTTTCTCCACAGCAATAGAACACTGACTAAGATACTTCAAAAAATAAAAAGAAAAGAAAAGTTTCTCCCTATATAGCTCAGACTTACATTGAACTCATAGCAATCCTCCTGTCTCAGCTTCCAACGTACTAAAATTATAGATGTCCTTTTAGGAAATGAGCTGAACATATGGAAATGTTCAAATTCCAGAAGCAAAGAGGCTTTTGCAAAACCACCTTCTCCCTCCTCATGCAAAGAATCGCCCTGCTGTAGCTCCAGCCACATGATCACCGTTCCTAACATACAGCCATAGAATCATGTGTGCCCTCTCTGCATTAGGCATGTGCAGGATACAAGGAAGATGAGGCTGCATCCTCAGAATTTACCTCACATGGGTGAAACTAAAGCATTTCAAAGGCAGCAGTGTGGTGGTCCCTGTCACTGATGGAGTTGGCACAGGTCCCTTCTCTGCAAAACCTCCCATCTGCCTCAACCATTCTGTCCCCTAGAGACCCACGTAAGCGCCTACAACACCCATCCCTCTGTTTGACCTCATACCCTCTCAGCCTTTTATTCTCAGCAACAGAGCTAGAGAGATCCCTTTAGAAAAGCACACTGGACACATGTTCCTTAGCTTAGACTCGCGCCCTGCTCTTGGAAGATGCCCAAACCTGTCTCTTTCTAGAGAACAGCACATATTATCAAGTCTGCCCATCACTTACCATCTCCTACTTGCCCATGAAGCCACACCAGAGGATCCCCTGCTTTAGAGAATGCACCCCATCACTTCCTTCCTCCCTGAATATCCAGCCCTGTCTCAGCTTCCAACATAGATCTGAAATGCTTCAGGAGTGATCATGTACCGATGCCTCGTAACACTTGGCTTATTTCTTCCAGAGACTTCTCACAATCAAAATGTATGTCTATATTGGCCTTTACTGACCAAGAGTTTGGAGGTTTCACCTATCTAGTTAAGTCTTTTACACCAGATTCAGAACAGTGCGTGGCTCATTAGTAGCAGCTCAAGAAATACTGACTAACTAGCCTACTATGTGGAATGGAGAAGCTACGCTCATGGGCTCCTGCAAATCAAGTCAGGGTTCATCATTGGGAATTACACTAAAAAACTAAGCATTGTTTAGATAGCTGTGAAGTTTGGGGAAATTGAAGCATAGAATTCAAAGCAAGCAGATCAAGCAAGTCAGCTCTTTTGGGAAAATGCAGGCTGTCCTTGGGGTGAAAGGCTAAGCAGACACTATGCAGCAGAACAGATAACCTCATGCTTGCTTTCCAGTTGTTCTGGGGCTGGATTCTTCCTCTCTACAGACTGTGTGTTCTCAGAGCCAGATCATCATTCACAGACAGCTGTAACCCTGCCTTTCTAGCAGCCCCAGTTGTACCAGGATGGCTCCCTGTTTCCTCTCTGAGCTCTGTAGGCATTAAGGGGCCATGTACTAACAAAGCAGCTAGACTTCTGGTTTGTCACTCAGCCTGATTTCCAGGCCAGGGTGCAGGTCACCCACATTCCTCAGGGTTGCCCACAGGCAAGACCCCAAGCTTTAAAATGGGGAGAATTCAGTGGTGAGTTAGGGTAATTTTGTAATCTTTCCATGATTACAGAAAGCAGGTGCCCAGTGTCCTTACTTAATTACAGGTCTTTAACTCTGGGGTCCCTTCCATGTTCATATCCTGATTTGTACTGAGCCTTGCTGGTCCTCCATTGAGTCCTCTATGGTGGTTCTCAAGAGCTCAGCCCTGTTATACTGGCTCCCTTCCTGGGTATCTGGATTCTTCCTTTGATAGTCCATACCACCCCATGTTTTGATAGGTACTGTTTCCTGAGAGCTTGGGTTTCCCCAATGCAAGTCCCCCAAAAGGCTTCTTGTCACATTTATCTGGGAATAGCAGAAAATGATTCCAGACTCACCACTGCCCTTCAACAGGAACTAATCCAAACTTCTGACAAAATAACTCAAAAAAAAAAAGTCAAATAATTCAGTAGTTTTCTAATGACTCTCTGACATATAATGGAGAAATCTTGGAAAAAAATATTGGGGCTTTGCGGGTCATGCTGTCTCTGTTGTAACAAAACAACTCTACTATTGTAGCATAAAACGAAGCTAACGAGGGGCTGGAGAGATGCCTCAGTGGTTAAGAGCACTGACTGCTCTTCTAAAGGTCCTGCATTCAATTCCCACTAACCACATGGTGACTCACAACCATCTGTAATGGGAATCACCCTCTTCTGGTGTGTGTGTGTCAAGACACAACACTTATAAAATAAGTAAATACTTTATAAAAATCAGCTAAAGATAATACAAAAGCAATAGGCATATATGTGTTCTAATAAAACTTTATAAATGTAGGCAGTGAACCTCGTGAAGTCTAGAATCATCATTTGTGAAAGTATGGTACAGCACATTCTTCTAAGCAATTGCTTTTGCATGTGTCAGGATGTGTGTGTGTGTGTGTGTGTGTGTGTGTGTAGATGTTCACATGTGTGTGGATACATGTGTCTGCCTGTTTGTTGGGAATAGGCCTGAGGTTAATGTCTAACATCTTCCTATCACTCATTATACATCCCTTATACATTGAGACAGATCTCTCTCTCTCTCTCTCTCTCTCTCTCTCTCTCTCTCTCTCTCTCTCTCTCTCTCTCTCTCTCTCTCTCTCTCTCTCTCATTTGGAGGGCACTGCTTCAGCTGGTATGGCTAGTTACTTTGGTTTATTGAATTCTCTTTCTGCTATGAGAGCAGGGAGATCTCAAGTAGGCACCACACATTACTTGCTGAGCCGTCTTCTCTGCCTTTCCAGACAATCTTTATTCAGGATATAAAGGTTTCCATAGAACTCATGATGGAGACAGGTCATAATTCTACACACAGCATGTACCCTTCATCCCACCCATCTGCCTCATTCATTACTCTATCATTCAGCTTGACTTCAGAAAACTAGATGCCACAATAAAAAATTATTCCACTAAGACACTGACCAGAAAAGAAAGGTCACCTGACACTGATGTCTGTTTTTAAATGCTTTTCCAAAATTGTTTATTTGTGTGTGCTTATATGTGCTCACTGGAGGTCAAAGGATAGCCTGGTGTTGATCCTCACCTTGTTTGAGACAGAGTCACCATGTTTGCCACTGCATTGCATACTCCAGCAGGCTTGCCCAAGAACTTTCCTGGGATTCATTCTCTACATGTCATATCACTGTAGGAGTGTAAGGCTTATGAATACATGCAACCATATCTGCATTTTTCATGATTTCTGGGATCTGAGTTCGGATCATAAAGCTTGCAAGGCAAGCACTGCTACTCACTCAGCCATCTTGGCAGCCCATGATGCTTATTTCTGGAGGGACAGTTAACACAGTTTGCAGAATGGAAGATGGGTGCGGATGTCAGGGTTAGGTTAGGGTAACTGAAATTAATACATGGTTGATGGTATTTTAGGAGGATTGTTATATTATGAAGGGAAGACATCCTGTGAGGGAACTAGTACCCTCATTCTTGGTAGTAGGGAAGGAAAAAAGCAAAAATAATGGTTTGAAAGGTAAGTTTTGGGGTTGTTTCTCAATCTAACAAGCACCACTTCGTAGGCAGGACTCTATAACTAAGAGAAGGCATTCCATTCTTGCTTCTCATTAGACAATAATCTAGACCAACATTGTCTTCAGAAAGTATTTTAAAATGAGCTGCGTTTAGAGTACACTTTCATAGGGAGAAATAAAACCTGGGTGACATTTAGAATGATTTCAACATGTGTGTACCTGGACGTTGTATCAAGAAAGAACTCTGAGAAGGAGGGGAAGAGGAGAGGAAGGCAGTACTCTACCAGCAAAAAGGCCTTTATAGAGGCTCATCTGGTCCTAGTGAGGAGATGAAATTGAAACCGGGATAATGACAAGCAGGGTCCTCAGAGTGTTGACCTGTTCCCTGCTCACAGTCATCAGTGTTGGGTTGGGGGAGTCGGATGACAAGACTCATTTTCTTTCATGACACAGCACATGTGGGCTCACTCCTGAGTTTAGAAAGAGCGTCACAAGTCAGCTCCACACTCCCTGAGTGCGTGTCTCGGTGGGGAGTCCTCGGCAGGAAATCCTCCATCTGTTTGCCTTTGGTAGAGCAACTTCTGAGGATGAGCTCATTTCTCTTCCAACATGTTTGTGTTGCTGGAAGACATTGTGGTTGAGCGAGAGAAATGTCACCAGGAAAACAAGAGGACACTTCAAATGCAGACAACTGGGACAGTTACACTTCACAATCTGAGTGTGAGACAGGGCTTATTCCTCCTTTGTGGTTTACATTCTGATTTGGGCCTTTTCATTTTTCTATTGCTCTCCACCCCATTTCAAGTACCTTCTCTCTCTCTCTCTCTCTCTCTCTCTCTCTCTCTCTCTCTCTCTCTCTCTCTCTCTCTCTCTCTCTCTCTCTGTCTCTCTCTCTCTCTCCCTATCTGTCTCTCTCTCCATCTCTCTCTTTCTCTCTCTTTTATAACTGCTTCTGCTTCCTAATAGTTTGGATGTTTGGAGAAGTAGATACAAAAGGAAGATTTCTGAAATATCTGTCCTGTGGATTTCTAGTATATTCCTCGAAGTTCAAAGGATTAAAGCTAGCTTAGCCTTTCTTTATAAACAAAAGAACCTAATTTGAAATTCAAGATTACTGTAAAATTACAACTGCAAGTAAGTACTTTGTTTTTCTCTGTGTCTTCCTTTAAGCCTTTAATAGGAAGCATCTTTTCCATGCTGTAATTTCAGTGAACCTATCGGTTCAACTCTAAATATAAGTAAAACTATTCGCCAGCCTATAAATTAATTACAAGATTCAATGCAGAATTTTCTGCAGTTGGTACCATTTTATAGGTAATATGTAGAGGCATGCTTATGTTTTCCTGTCAGGAATTATTTAATTTCATTAACGTTGTAAGCGAATATCTCTTGGCTCATTTCCTCTAGTAGTATAAACTATATTTTAAGTTAGAAAGCAGGGGAACTCCTGAAGACTATGTTGTTGACCTATCAAGCAGATCCAATGGTTGACATTTCTGGAAGACTTAGGTGGATTTGCTGAAGAGGTAAATCTGGAGAGTGAAGCCTGGACATTTGTGAACCTCCTCAAAATGCTGTGCAATCACTTGGCAGATGCTGGAGGAAATCACTCTAGCCTGTAACCAGCAGCAGGGAGCTGAGACATTAAAAGATTTCAGCCGTTCTCACCTTTCTGTGGTTACAGTATAAGTTGAAGAGGTAGCATTAGGCAGGAAGTTTAAGACTCCAAGTCTAGAACTGTGACTATCAGCTAGCTGGATGTGGCTAAGTGGTGTGTAGATCACGGTGGGATCTAGAAGTGTCTGAGGCATCCTATTTCCTCCCAGACTCCTGTCTTCTACCATCCACCCTCACCCCAGTGTCACTCAGGGAAGAAGATGGCTGCTTGTACTGGCTGGTGGACAGCTGGGCAAAGGGTGGGCTGTCTTTGTTTTTTTCTACTTCTCATGTCTTTCATTCTACCACCAAGCATTCATGGACAGCCCATCTGTATAAAAACCAGGTTTAGAAGGAAGCATTTTAAAGCAGTAAAGGCATGATGGTGGAAGCATCTGTATTATTCTTCTTTCCATCCTCTGCTAGCATTTGGGTATCCTCTGCCTCCGCTCCCACAAGAATAATTTCCTATTCTTCCTCTTTCCTCAGAGCCAAATACTCACAAAACCAGCCTGGTTACTGTTGACGCCCTTTACCTAGAGATCATTATTTGCTGGACCATCTGCTATTTCTACTCAGTAGAGTGCACTGTTCCATTTCTACAACTGCCCTTTAAATCTCTCCCTCAGTGGTGCATAGCTGCTCAATGTGGTCCTAATTCAAAGGCCTGCTGTGACCAACAGGAATCTTTGGTTCACTTTTGTGAGCATTACTGTCAATGGTATGATCATGGATGGCCACAAACCCACACTTAGAGGAGGGAACACTTGTGTGCGAGCCGTGAGAAATGAAACAGTGATTGTGCCCTTTGCCATGCAGTTGCTAGTTTCAGAAGAATTACCTGTTTTCTGGTTTACCTATGGTTAAGGGTTTGTGCTGGATTTTATGAGGCATAGTGATGGCCAGCAACGTTCTTTATGGATATCAGGTGCATATCTACTGTAACAGTATTGGCAGAAGGTTGGGTGGGGTTGTAGCTTCATTGTACCACAGTTGGCTAGCATTAGACAAGGAAATGATGACATCATTAAGCAATTATTGACTGCCATCGATTTTCATGTACAAAACTGATATTTAATAGTGGCTATGGCATTTTTCTCCTGTCACTCAGTCATAATGGAGATAATGGAGGTAGCCTCCTTTACCTATTTCAACAGATGAGGAAAGAACTATCTTAGAACATTCCCACTGACTACCATCCTGCATTCTTTCTGCATTTGGCACCATGATTTCTGTCATTCGGTCTAAACACGAAGGTCACATACTATCCTTTATAGTCTGTCATAAAATATAGCTAAGAGCAGGTATCAGACAGGGAAGGGGTGGGGGTGGGGAAATTAAGACTTCAGCGGTGAGGTGTTCTCTCCATGTGTTGGAAGTGGGTTTCAGTCATCTCAGACCTACATGGTATTTATGGAAAGTATGGCTTCACCCCATGCCATGTGTTTCTGTGCTTCATTTTCTGCAGGTTTCTGTGGATAATTAGCCCTTTTTGGCTAACAGCACCATAATTCTTGGAAGAATACAACACATTAGTGAACAAATGTGTTTAGTTGTTTGTGTTGGACCAGGTTTTCATTATGAGCAAACAAGACGTTTAGAGGGTGGGAATGAAGTCTTTCAAATTAATGAAGAAGGATTCAGATTTCCATGTTTTTCTGTCATAAAATATACTAAGGGAGTTTTACTATAACACCACTTATATAAATTTTATTGATACATGACAAATAAATGATGAGAAAGTATTCCTGAAAAAATACAATCAGCTAGTGTGTGAACAAAGGAGTAAATTTGCAGACTTGAGACTGGAACTCATTGGGCATTCGGTGACAGCCTTCTGAGTTTTTGCATTGCTCCTGATCTGGGTTTGCCACTTTGATTTCCCTTTGCCAATTCAAAGATGATGTATTGACCTTGCCATTGCTTTTCAGATAGCCAATCATTACATCTGAGGACAAATTTATTACCATAGGGTGAAATACAAACTTGGCAGATGACCTCCAAGGAGACAGAAGAGATAACTTCAGAAATACCATCCTTTTTCCACTTTAGATTCATCAATATTTAAAACCAGTTTGTTTTAGGGTTTCATCTCTCCCGCCCTTACTTTATACAGGATGATCCTGAAGCCGGTGTAGTAAACTGATTTACATCTCAGTACCTGGCTGCAGAACCAAAGTGAGAACAAGGATGATTTTACTCTCTTGGTTTTTAATGTTTTAAAATTTGACTGTTCTGGCAGTAATTTTTAAAATGAAGATGGATGTGTCCCATAATCATATCAATCACATTACTCTTTTATCTTCTGATAAAATATATTTTAATGCATCTGAAGTCATATCATAGTTATCTACAAGCCAACTACCAAGATTAAATATGCTTATTTTCCCACTTTTAGCTCATATCACTTACAAATTAAGATGAAGCTCATTAAAGACTCAGCTAAAGCTCTCCTCTTTGCCCACTCTCCTAACAAATTTATTGTCCTGGCATAGCTGACTATGTATGTATGTGTTAGATGCTCCAGGGGATATCTATCTGTAGTTAGAATATTGATTGGTTGGCTTTGGAAGATGTGCTTCTTCACCTGAGAGACACTGTTCTATGTAGCAAGGTTTGTCCAGCTAGTGACAAGGCTGAACAGTAACTCCAAAACCTAATCGCAGATAAGAATCACCCAGGATACACCTGCCCCTCACATTTTAAAATACATAAAGTATCATTCATATCATTCTGTAACTTTTTAAACTCAGCATTATTTCAGGCATGAACCACGTTAGTGCATAGGTGTCTACTTGTTTATTATAACAGCAGGATAATATCATGTTGTGCAAATAACTCAAGGTTGATTTATTCATTGCCTACTGAGAGGACTTTGGACTTACTGTTTTGGTATGAAGCTATGCTGTGGAGATCTGTATATGTATCATTTTAGGTTCATGGTGAAATTTTCATTGTTGTGTTTTGTTTAGGGGTGGGGTCTCACATAGCACAGGCTGCCCTCAAAGTTGTTATGTAGGGAAGAATGGCTTCAAGTACCTGATATCCTGCTTCCACCTCTTGAGTGCTGAGACTACATGTGCATACTTCCATTGCTTGTATGGTGATGATAATTCAAATGTAGGAGTTCATGTATGGTGGGCAGACACTGTGCCAACTGGCCTACATCCTCACCTCCAGGCTCCAAAACCTCTTGAGAGAATCACTGTAGTTATCCCTGAGATAGAGCGATTGGTTGGCTTTGGAAGATGTGCTTCTTCACCTGAGAGACACTATTCTATGTAGCAAGGTTTGTCCAGCTAGTGACAAGGCTGAACAGTAACTCCAAAACCTAATCGCAGATAAGAATCACCCAGGATACTCAAAAGCATCCCTGTTGCTCACACCTGCCCCTAGACCTAGTTTTACTGGGGACTGGACCTGAGAATTGTGCTTGTTTTAAGTTCCTCGGGTAGTTCTAATACATAATTGTTTTATCATTTCCCTCCTAAGTCTTCTCCAACACTGGGTGTTATCAGACACTCTTTTCACTGATCTCATAGATATAAGGTGTTTCTGATCACTAATAAATGTAATATTCTAAAATGCTATTACACATCTTAAGCCTTAAAAGTTATATATTACAGGTAATAAAAGGCCTACAAAAGGGGATAAAGAAGATTACAAATCTAAGTATGTGGGAGGTAAAAACATAAGGATTGGAAATTCAAGGTTAGCTTTGGGCTAGATGAAACCGTGTTTGAAAATTTATATAATTTGTATTCTGTTTTACTAGTTTTTAATTGTGTAGGTATTGTTTGTAGGTATTTTTAATATTCTAGAAATTAATTTTGAAGGCATATGATTTCTAGATATCTATCCCCCATGAATTGGATCTTTTCAGTTTATTTGTGATGCTCTTTATCACAAGGAAGATTAAATGTTTGCAAGAAATAAATCAATGTTTTCTTTTTATGGCATGTGATCCAAGAAATATTAATACATATGTGCTGGATGTGATTTAATTACTCTTCTGCATTTTTTCAAAACTTACATTTTTTGGATCAATGAGATATTTTAACCCATCCTGTAATTCATATTTCTGTATTATGTGATGCATCTATATTTGTTCATATGAATACTGAGTTGCTCCAGTACAGTTCCTTCCCTAGTCTACCCTATTTTCAACTATGCTTTCTCCTTATTGCTTTGTAATGTGTGTAGATTATTGAATATTTTACATAAGTAATCTCATTGTATAGATAATGTGAGCTCTGTTCATTCTTTTGTAATATTTGTGTTTTTCTATTTTCTTATATTTTTATGATTTAAACCTCTTAGCCAACATTAGGTAGCAGTAGTATCTTATTCCAGGTCTTATATAATGTGTCCCTGACTTTCCAAGACTAGGATCAGGGGTTTATTATTTGATATAATTTACCCTGTTAAGAAAGCCCCCTTCCTGTTCATTAGAATGTTTTTTTGTTTTTTTTGTTTGTTTGTTTGTTTGTTTTTTTTTTTGGTTTTTCGAGGCAGGGTTTCTCTGTGTAGCCCTGGCTGTCCTGGAACTCACTTTGTAGACCAGGCTGGCCTCGAACTCAGAAATCCGCCTGCCTCTGCCTCCCGAGTGCTGGGATTAAAGGCGTGCGCCACCACGCCCGGCTTTCATTAGAATGTTTTATCAAGGAGCTGTTTTTGAATCTTGTCACACTCCTTCTTCTCATTATTGAGATGGATGGTCTATTGATGGATTCATCAGTGAGTCATATTAATACAATTTCAGAAGTGAAACCATTCTCTGAGATAATGCTCCCTTGATTGCAGTTTTTAAAACATACTCATTCTAAATTTGGCTTGCTGGCATCTTCCTTAGACTTTTTATATTCATAAATGAAACTGGCGTGTAATTTTTCTTGCTCACTTTGATCATTTCTCTTACCTCATGAAAATGAGCTGGAAAATATAATTGGCTCATTCTGCTCTCTGAAACAATTTCTACAGTTAGACTTTCCTTCACTCTGAAAGCTGAGTAAACTTCCGGGAACGCTCCAGGTCTAGTTAGTTTGTGTGTCCGTGAAGAGATTCCGGCCAGTGATTGCGTTTTTCAACTCAAGCTTTTTAATCCTGCTTGAATAGTTGTAATTATGTTTGCAGTGAACCAATCGTTTTGCCTGGATTTCTCAGGCATAAAGCTTATCTTTTATAGTCACCTTTTTAAAATCTTCCTCATCCATAGCTGTCACTTCTCCTCATTCATGTATCCATCACCCCCTCTTCTCTCTAAAGTCAGCCTTGCAAGAACTTTACCAGTTTTTATTACACGTTTGTTGGTTTTCTAGAACTGTCAAGGAATAACAGATACACTCAACAGTTGCTTAGGCCTGCGGTTGATGGTGTCCTTCTAGACCATTTAAGACACGCCTCACATTCCTGCCCCTTGTGCCTTTGAGGACTGTACCAGTGCCTGTTGTTTCTGAGTTTTCACCTCTTATCTTGGTTGCTTTTCAGAGCACTTTTTCTTCACCCCTCCACTGTAGTGAAGTCTTTGTGGATCTGTCTCTTCTTACCTCTGAGGAGTCATATAACTAAGCAACTCTGGGGAATATCTGGGCATTTATCTCTGTATAGTTCCACTTCAAAATCCTATCATTGTTCAGAAATTTCATTAGATATTAATTTTTGTTCATTTTCTTCTCTCACTCTACCTCCTCCTCTGTGTGTGTATTTATGTATATGTATGTATATTTGTGTGTATGTGTCTGTATGTGTGTATATATTTCTGTGTATACGTGTTTATATGTATATGTATGTGTGTCTGTGTATGTTTGTGTATATATATGTGTATATGTTTGTGTTTTCATATGTGTGCATGTGTATGTGTTTATGTATGTGTATGTGTGTGTATGTGTATATGTATGTCTGTGTGTCTGTGAACCTATGTGCATATATGGTTGTGTCTGTGTATGTGTGTGCGTGTGCGTATGCGTGTGTGTGTGTGTGTGTGTGTGTGTGTGTGTGTGTGTGTGTGTGCGTATGTGAAGTTCATTCCCATCATCACTTGATTATCCAGGGTACAACCGTGTAGCCAAGGCTCACCTCAAACTTGAAATCCTCCTGCCAGTGTGTCCTGAGTGCTGGGATTACAAACTCTGAGATACATCTACCCACTTCTCTTACTGTGCTGCCTTTCAGCTCTTTCCTTGACTCCACCTTGCAGAATGTGAGTCCCACCGTCAGCTCTGTCTTGCAGCTGCTTCCTCTATCCATCAGCACCTTTGTCCAGCTTTTCTTTCCACTCTTAGCCCTCCACAGATGAGTTTAACACTGTAGTTTTCTTTTCATACAGTTTTCAATTTTTTAGTCTTAGTCATTTTAAATGTAGGCTAAATAATCTTTTAGGATTCAAGTGCTATGTACAATTTCTGTTTGACAGTTTCTCTCTGTGTGATTGATGTTGTGGGATTCTGAATTCATCTTCAGATATATATATATATATATATATATATATATATATATATACTGTATAAAACTGAATGGAGGAGACACAGCCATCTCCTTCTACTTTTTTTTTTTTTAACATCATGGATGAATCCTTAGGTTTTTTTTTTATTTTGTTTTAACTTGGGTTTCCTGGACCACAAGCAACTAGTTATAAATTCTGAGTGGATACCCTATTTTCTCTTCTTTTGGCAGCTTCTTAGAGATATGAATGCTGTTAACATATCCATTTGCTGCTATTCTTTTCTGTTCTTCATTCAGAAGGTGTGTGTGTGCGTGCATGTGTGTGTGTGTGTGTGTGTGTGTGTGTGTGTGTGTTTATAAGGGGGGTAGATTTATTTTTATTATTTTCATTATTTTTAATTTTGTATCTCTGTGTGAGACCGTGTGTGTGTACAGGAACTCACAGAAGCCAGAAGAGGATGCCAGACCCCCTGAAGCTGGGGTTGCAGACAGTTGGGGACTGCCCCCATGTAAGAGCTGATAACCCAGCTCTGGTCCTCCAGAAGACAGTGAGAGCCTTTAACTGCTAAACCGTCTCTCTGGACTCCACTGTTCATTTCTAGATATCTTGTGTCTCACATCTGCTCTCTCTCCTGCTCGGAGATGCAAGCTGAGCAATGGATTTGAAAGAATAATGTCTCTTTTATCTGTTATTTCTGAGTGGTTATAGTGGGAAAGTTTTCAGCCTTTCTTGAGAGAAAAAAATGTAAAACAAGAACTTGAGCTTTGACTTTTTTGACATGAATTTTTTTAAGGATCTGAGAATTCCACAAATCATATTTTCTGTGCACTTTTCTTGCCAGCTTCTGTAGAAATGCAGACTCCCAAAAACCAGCTTGAAAATTATTAAGCTAATATAACCCTGAAGTATTGCTACATCCTTTGAGGATGTACATTCCTTTTAACCTCTGCAATAAACCCTACCCAGTCTCTGTGCAGAGAATTATGGGATGGAGTTTAGGGAAGGGCTGTGCCCTACTTGGAGAAGTTTCATGGAGTGGACTGGAGAGTCACAGATAATATTTTCTGAAACAATGGAGGTGGGTTTTGCTGTTCCTTAGCAGACTACAGCATAAAGGGGCCATTAAAATGCCTCAGGGTAGAGTTCAGGGGTAGGATGCTTGACTGGCAGCTACCTGTATCCCTAAGCTCAGTTCTCAGCACTACCTAAAACTGGAGGGCTTTAAGAAAAACTTCACATTTCTTTCTAGCCCTAAAATTTTATGATTTCTCTACTATGCTGAATCATTTTAGTAACAAATCTTGCAAACTGTGTATAGTTTAAAGTTAAGTCTTGGGCAACAAGGCTGTGTAATCGTCATAAATGCATCCCATCCCTACCATTTATTGCAATTCCCAAGAAATGTACAGGCACAGAGGGGACTGTAACCAACCTTTTTTGTTGTTGATATTCCTCTGATCTGGTATTCTGCACATAAATTTTGTGACATCTCAACATGTTCAGTCATCAATTATGTTGAATTTCCTTTTTTTGCATCTCATTATACATGAGCTATGATCTCATGTATCCCATGCTGCCTCAGACTATCTATGTAACTGAAGATAACCTTGAATTTTTAATACTCCAGCCTCCACCTTCCAAGTGCTAAAATTTTAGGCACATACCACTATGCTCAGTTTTATTTGGTGCTAGGGATCAAACCCAGGTTTTATGCATGTCAGGCAAGTTATCTACCAATGGAGCTAAGTCGCAGCTTATTTCATTTTTAATCATTAGAATATGATTTGCATGTCATTAGCAAACAAAACAATATTTTGAGGGCATAGAGAGGGGCTTCACTTCCAGAAGACCTGGGTTAGATTCCTAGTACCCACATCGCAGCTCACGACTATCTCTAACTACAACTCTAGGGGATCCGACCCCTTCTTCAGGCCCCCTCCGGCACCAGGTATGCACGTGATGCATGGACACACATGCAGGCAAAACACCCATATACATAAGTAATACAATACATTTTGATGAAAATAATTAATGTATTAAAAAGTTACTGAATGTTGTATAACATAACGTATTTCGCACTATACACTGTGGAAAGTTTTATTTCCTCCACCAAACATGGCAACGGTTTCTCCTAACCCTCTTTCTTTCTAAAATTCTCCTTGGAAACAACAAGTTAGTAATAAGTCAGTCATGAGACACAATTGAAATCAAAACACAATATTCACATAAAAATAACAAATATCCTTTCAGCATACAGTATCCAAAGTGATTTTCCAAAGATGTTATTATAGATTGAATATATAAAACAAATCATTAGAAAAACAAATCTATCCCTTTGCTGAATTTCTTTCTGTGCTGGAATTGAGGGGGGGCCAGCTGTCAGCTGCTGAAGAGAGGCCAGACGCTGATCTCGTGATTTCCTTAATTAAGAATTACCGTTTCCAGCCCTTGTCAGTGGTTTACAATGGCAGTAATCCCCCACCAAACAGTTGTTATTCTAGATCCTAAGTGGTTTGCAGAATGTTAACCTCAACTCGACCCCTCTTCATTGCAAGGAAGGCTCTGCATAGGTCAGTAACCATTTCTAAAAAAATATCGAGTCTGGGCTGCATCCTGGCTTGTGTCATTTGCTTTAAAAATCATTGTAATGCTTGTCATTTAAAATAGTTGGGATAAGCAAGGATAATGAAAAAGTTTAAATCCTTATCCTTTTGGAAGAAAAAGGAAAGGGTTCCAGAAAGTGCTGACTTCAGGCTTTCCCGGCTGCTCTTGCTGCTTCTGTCTGCATGGACACAACCCACTGGTTTGTGGCTTGGCAAGTCCTGGAGACTCATTCATCCATGTGACACTCAAAAGTGGCTTTTAGACCTCTACTTGTGCTGTGGATGAGCCCTTTAGTTCCCTGATGAACGTTTTAGTTGGTGACTGTGACTATTCAGCATGAAGTCCCAGGAGAAACAGGACACAGACTTCTACTAACCATTAGCATGAACCCCGAGAACGGGTTTATCACACTCAGACTGGAACCCTGAGCCAGAAACTCAAAGTGAACGGTAACTAACAGTTACATTTTTTTGCCATCACAAAGTATGTCAATATTTCCTAAGTCTACTCCACCATTAGTGATGTCACCTGTGTTGTCTTTACCCAGACCCCCACTGACCTTGGCCATTAAAGACTAGTCCCTTTTCAAGAATCGAAATTAACTCTATTTTAATTAAAGTGCAGTTTGTTTCCTTGAGCAAAAGAATCATTCCCTCCCTTTGTGGGTTTGCTATCTTGGTCTTCCTGGGGTCCTTTGGGATGAAGTAAGTTCTGGAGTTGGGCCATACTGAGCTGGTGCGAAACACACAACTCCTACCATGCACAGAAAATGCTGAAGCAAAGAGTTTCTGCAGAGCATTTGTTATTTGGGGGCTTAATTTATGTTTTCAATTAGAGGCCTTGCAGCGGTGTGGTGGAGGAGTAAGTGGGGATAATAAAGGAGACGCAGGACCAAGGACTGGCAGTCTTTGCTTCTTGCTTGTTTTATTTAGTCGGAGATGTTAGATAAATCCTCTCATTGAGATCAGCATCTTCCTGCGATGAGGAGGAAGGGTAGCCCTCGTTGCCCAAGATCCCAGCATTAAATGTTTCAGAGGACATGTATAGGTGTCATTTGGCCATTGGTGCTGTATAGATTTCATAATTCTGAGTGGTATATGAATATGTCTCAGTAAAAATAAAGCCAGGCTTGGTGGCACACGCCTTTAGTCCCAGCGCTTGGGAGGCAGAGGCAGGCGGATTTCTGAGTTCGAGGCCAGCCTGGTTTACAAAGTGAGTTCCAGGACAGCCAGGGCTACACAGAGAAACCCTGTCTTGAAAAAACTAACTAAATAAATAAATAAATAAATAAATAAATAAATCTCAGTAAGAATAATTTAAATGTCTTTAACGTATATAATCAGAGTTTTCCATTCTGAAACTCTTAAGGTCTCAGGATTCTTCTTCACTTGCATTGCTGGTCTTGTTGTTGTTGTTGTTGTTGTTGTTGTTGTTGTTGTTGTTGTTGTTGTTTTCTAGAGACAGACATTCTGTGTGTAGCCTTAGAAGTCCTGGAATTCACTCTGTAGACCAGGCTGACCTAAAACTCAGAGATTCACCTGCCTCTGCCTTCCAAGTGTGGGATTAAAGGCATGTGCCACCATCACTAGTATGTTAGTCTTGATTTCATGCAGACCTATATGTACTCTGGGGCTTTCCCATCTCTATGTAGTCCTGAATACATCTGCATCCTGCCATGTGTTGCTTTTATCTATCTCGCTTTATTTCATGCTCCCTGCATCTATCCCTGTAAAGTTAGTTTGAACTGCTTTTATCCTATCCCAATGGACCATGCAGCCCAGTTTCTCAGGAGTTTCATTCTTTCTTCGGTGGCATTTTATTTGGTCATTCTTCTTCTGATGAAGAGTCATGCCTCGGGCTTCCCCCTGTCTCTCAGGACTGCAGGGTGTGTGCATCTCTGCCCATGTGCCCTGTGTTACCTTCCCCATAACTCCTGCTGTCTCTTCATCCTCTTTAAGAAGAACTGTGATCTTAGACTCTGCAGATCATTGAGAACTTGTTAATCATTCTTTCTCACCATCTCTTTCTGTCTACATTGTTTCCTCCCTCTGTATATGAGTTATAAGTCAACCTTTACATGAAAACTTACTGAATGAGACTATTGGGTTATTTGAAGTTTTATTAACTTCAAAGCTATGAACAGCTCTCATTTCCTAAACAAGAATAAGTCCCTCAGCCATTTATGCAAATCAGAACAGCACCTGTTAGAATCACCTTCTCCTGTACCTGCATACTAACCCACAGTAAATTCTCCATAGTATCAAACTTGGGATAGTTGGAAAATGTTTTCAATTCCTTGTGATCAATCACCATCATCAACTTTTGAAACTGTAAAACTCCAGCAATTTTTGTGGTTACCTCGAAATCCCAAAAGATAAGATAAATCCGTGCAGCAATTGATGGACATGACTCTTTAAACCCTGTCTTTAAATCAGGCATAAAGCCCTCATCTCCCCTTGCCTAAAAGATAAAAGTTAAAGGGGGCCCAGGATGATGAGACAGCCATAATAGTTCACGGTGGGACAGAGTATATGTGTTCAGTTATGACATTAATGGTTCAGTTTAGATACTAAGAAAATGTTTTTTCTTATAGATAGTTCAGAGTTATTGAGTAATGAAACAGATTAAAAGCAGAAGATACAAAACTGCTTCCGTATATTTTGTGAAAAGTGGGATTAACATCCAAGGTTCAAGATGGACTTGCAGGCTGTTCTAAGGTCTGTGGTCCTAGGATTTTGTATTCACCAATAAGGGTTTGTCTGTTTTTGATTACTTCATGGGGCCTCCCTGTTTCTTTTTTAAGATATTTTTATCTTTAGAACACTTAAGGAAAGATGTGCAAATTCCATCTCCTTCACCAGAGACATTCACCAATGCTGTGTTATTTAAAGGGCAAGTGAGACTGTTCTGGTGAAACCTGAAAGCCGTGCCCGAGCGAGCAAACTACAGAGAACACATTTTCACAGGAAACGAGGCCAAGGCTTCTAATTGAATTTGCATGGTCGAGTGAACTCGTCTTGCTCCTATTCCAGAAATACAGCCTACCATGTCCTAAACCACAGTCCTACAGAAACGCAGCCAAGCCCCCACACTGGCATTCCACAACTGTGTCCACTCCCACCTCCATACCAATGATTTTTTTTTAATTAAAATGAATTTTGAGCCTACGGAGCTGAGAAAGAAAACTACTGTGTGTTTCATTTAGCTAAAATAAAATCATTTAACCTAAAAAAAGGTGGGATGTGCCTTCGTTTTTTCAGTGAGCATGTGAACTGCCACAGGAAAGAATACACCATGTTTCTTACTTTAAGGACAGATACCTCAAGCATTTTCTCATGGGGATTGAGAAAAGGGTTCATGAGAAAATTTGTTTAGCTTGCTTTTAGAAGTGTGCTTTTAGACTCTAGCCCTCTATATCTCAAGGCATAATTGTAATGAAAGTGTCTGCATCACAGTGGCATCTCACTAGAGATGTGTATGGCTCTCAACATAATCCAGTAGTGTGAGGTTGAGCACTTGTCCAATTACAATGTGATTTTTAGGATCCCCTCTCCCTTCTGCATTCAGTCCTCTAATAGGGGAAGCCATGGTGGACTCCCCAGGAGGTCTCTTGTAAGGCTTTCATTCTGTGGGCTGGAACTCAATTCTTAGTCCCACTTAACTCCAAGAGAGCCTGGGAAATGAAACCTAGCTGCCTGCAAAACAGAAAGGAAACAGGATATGAGAACTGTAGAGGGGTACATCACATTATCCATAGTTTTGAATGGAGGATAATCTAGACTGTACGACAGTAGCTCTGTGGTTGGTTCATCACAGGGAACTCTAGCTCTGTATTGCCCATTGAGAAGCATGCTCAATTTGGGATGCTTTGAGGAACTTGAAATGACCCAGCCGTCTTCTCCAACCTCTAGCATCACACAGTCTACAAGAGGATCTGGCTGCTGTATAATTGCACTGTAGCTGGGTAACTAAGTATTTAAGTGGAATTTTTAGCTGAGTCTCTTAGTTCTAAGAGATAGGAAATTCCAAAATGAGGTAATGCAGATCAAGGCAACAGTTTCAAAGGAAAATGAAGAATGTGTTCTATCAACTTAAAAGAAATGTTCTCAGCCACAAAGAAGGCATAAAAGACCCCCCAAGGGAAAACTGAGAGAGCTTTGTAAGGATTTCTACTTTGCTTAATGTTGTGTTTTCCACTGTCATCCCTACAGAGGAGGTCTGGATGTCTAGTCTACCATCTCCTTTAAAATCCAGCATGACTGAAGCAAGCAGTTCTTTGTGAGGTGCTGCACACAAACTCTGAAGTTGAAAGAAGTGGGCTGATGTTTAGATATGAAACTGTAGAAATGGCATTCCATGACTAGCGGTTTGTTAGAAAGCCACCGCAAAGGGACTTTGCTGCTGGTATGAACTCAACTTGCCCCCTTGACATATTGTTCCAAAACGGGTGAAGGTACACGTGAGTCTAGCTTCCCAGAGGCTTGGCAACATCGTAGCAGAGAGAAGTTGGAGGTGTCTCCAGATTCCGAGGAGACAAGAGAAAAGCAGGTGGCTGTGTCACTGGAGTATCCAAGTGAAAAAGAGCATAACATCCAAAGGAGTCACAAAAAAAAAAAAAAAAGGCCCCAGAGAGAGTGCAGGGAAACCCACTACAAACACTAGCCAAACTCTCCTCTGATCCTGTCAGCCCCAAAAAGATCTTTCCAGCCCCTCTTCTCTTTATTCCTGTCAACCTAAGGATGAAGGTTGCTCTGAGGCAGCAATACCGTGAAGGAAGGGGGAAGCAATGAGAGATGCAGAAGTCAAGCATGGTCTCCATGCTGAAGTCAGCAGCTTGCTTGCTAAAGATAGTGGGGACATGTTAGCTTTGAGTAACACCCCGCTGATGAAGATTGGGCTGGGGCTATTAATTCCTGGATTGAGGCTGTGTTTTGAACACTGAATTTCTCTTAAAGAGGAGTGATCAGAAAGAAACAAGTTTTTGCCTGAATTTCCATTCAGAGCAAAAGCAGAGCTGAACCCTTGGAGGGACAGTGACAGTCACTTTTTTTAAAAATGACTAAAGACTAATGTTGCTATTTACATTTGAATCTGTCAAAGTTCTTCCAGAAGTACAAATAAGGTGCTTTAAAAAGTAATGAAAAAACTGTTGAGTAGAAATGTGCATAGGCAAAGCAAAAGTACACACCTAAAAGATAAAGAAATGTGGATTGCAGTGATCCGGGATGGGCCGGGAAGCACAGGTGGCCTGAGGAGTGCTGTTCCAGGCATTTCTCACAGAACCAACATCGAGGAACTAAAAAAACCACAGCAGATGCGTGAAGAATAGTGATTAGTTCCATTTGGCTGAAGCCAAGCATAGAGCAATAATGGAAAATAAGGTGGAAAGTGTGGGCTTCCAGCTTGGCACATGACAGAAGGCTGTCTTAGAACTTCATCAGGGTGTCTGCAGGGGTCAGAGACTGAGCAGATAATCAGGGCAACAATAAAACCTTTGGAGCTCGACTGACCTTCATGGTAGCTGGTTATATGTCTGCTTGGCGGTACTCAGTGAGGTGTGGGGCATTAATTTTTATCTAGAGTAGGTTGGTACCCAAGAGGAGGTGGAAGTGACAAGCAGAGAGTGTGAGTGAGGAACAGGAGGCCATGGAAGGAAAACTCAGCAGGGACACTTGTAGGTGGCCTGTTCAGCCTGAAGTAAACTTGGAGTCAAATGGAGGAGAAACTTTCTTTCAGACAGACATGAATGGTACTGTGAGCTCTGGTAAGTGATGGGCAGTCTATGTCTGCTGAAGTTTGAACTGTGGTCCCAGTCTCAAAGAAGAATTCTATAGGAAAGGAAGCTGAAGCAGATGCTCTTGGACTGCTATCAGTAGGAGCTAGGGGAAGGCTTTGGGTCAGACAGAGCTTAAGTGAGAAAATATCCACTGTACTGGCTAGTTTTGTGTCAACTTGACACAGCTGGAGTTATCACAGAGAAAGGAGCTTCAGTTGAGGAAATGCCTCCATGAGATCCAACTGTAAGGCATTTTCTTAATTAGTGATCAAGGGGGAAAGGCCCCTTGTGGGTGGGACCATCTCTGGGCTGGTAGTCTTGGGTTCTAAAAGAGGGCAGGCTGAGCAAGCCAGAGCAAGCAAGCCAGTAAAGAACATCCCTCCATAGCCTTTGCATCAGCTCCTGCTTCCTGACCTACTTGAGTTCCAGTTCTGACTTCCTTGGTGATGAACAGCAATGTGGAAATGGAAGCTGAATAAACCCTTTCCTCCCCAACTTGCTTCTTGGTCATGATGTTTGTGCAGGAATAGAAACCCTGACTAAGAAAAAATGGTACCAGCATAGTGGGATATTTCTGTGACAGCCTGACCATGTTTTGGGGAGAACTGTGGAAGGACTTTGGAACTTTGGGCCAGAAGATCCATTTGCTGTTAAGAACTCTGTGAGATGTTGTGTAGGAGCTTGGAAGATAATGTTGAGAACAGTGCAGAAAAATGGAGGCCTGGCTTGTGAAATTTCAGAGGGAAAATTAAAGACTCTTTTCAGGGCCATTGCTATTTTAGATTGTGAAGATTCTGTGGTTCTGGTTACCTGGGGCTGAAGAATCAGCTGTGATTAACAAGATACCAGAACTACTAAAGTAAAACCTTTGCATTACTGGGATTATTGATACTGGCTAGCTGGAGCTAAGAAATTAGCGGTGATTAAGAAGAGACCAGCATCACTGAGGTGAAAACTTCTGGGAAGTGTTTTCTGAGAGCACAGAGGCTGTGTTCAGAGATAGCCAAGGTTGTACTCCAGCTTCAGCGGGACTTGGTAATGTGTAAGGGTCACCCAGGTGGTACTGGTTTTGAAGGCATGAAGGGGTCATGCAGAGCAGCTAAGGTTTGGCACTATGAGAGGCCATGGAAGGCCATTGGTGAAGGTGTAGCCTCAGTTGCAATTGATGGCCCAGGACTGAAGGGGTCATACAAAGGAGTTGAGGTTTGGCACCATGAATAGAGCCTATGAGAGGCTATTAGTAAAGCCAAGTTACATTGGAAGACAGCAGCATTTTGGAGATGCCAGTACCATGAGATGACTATCAAGAACAGCAGCAGCAGTGGAGTACAGGCAGCTGGAGCCTAAAAGACAAGGTATGTGCTACAAAGGGCATGGCTGGAGAAGTGACCCAAGCCCTTGGAGGAGCCCAGAAGATAGTGAGTTGGATCCCAGACATTGGACCGTTGGAGATTGATTTTTTGCTTTTGATTGTGACTGTGCCCTGATATTTTCCCTCTTGAAGGAAGTTTTTTAGTGAAGCCCACACTTAAGAGACTTTGGATTTTAAAGTACTTTGAACTTTAAAAGATACTGCATATTTTAAAAGGATTGAACTTTTAATATGTAAAGACTGTGGGACTTCTAGAGTTATTTTAAGATCTTGGGGATGAATAAGAACTAAGGGTTGAGGCTTACTAGTGATGTGTTTGTGTGTCAAGTTAACAAGGGGTCAATTGTACTGGCTAGTTTTGTGTCAACTTGACACAGCTGGAGTTATCACAGAGACAGGAGCTTCAGATGAGGAAATGCCTCCATGAGATCCAACTGTAAGGCATTTTCTCAATTAGTGATCAAGGGGGAAAAGCCCCTTGTGGATGGGACCATCTCTGGGCTGGTATTATTGGGTTCTGTAAGAAAGCAGGCTGAGCAACCCAGGAGAAGCAATCCAGTAAGGAACATCCCTCCATGGACTCTGCATCAGCTCCTGCTTCCTGATCTGCTTGAGTTCCAGTCTTGACTTCCTTGGTGATGAACAACAGTATGGAAGTGTAAGGCGAATAAACCCTTTCCTGCCCAACTGCTTCTTGGTCAAGATGTTTGTGCAGTAATAGAAACCCTGACTAAGACAAATTGGTACCAACATAGTGGGGTATTCCTGTGACAGCTTGACCATGTTTTGGGGAGAACTGTGGAAGGACTTTGGAACTTTGAGCCAGAAGATCCATTTGGTGTTAAGAGCTCTGTCGAATGTTGTGTAGGAGCTTGGAAGATAATGTTGAGTACAGTGCAGAAGATGGAGGCCTGGCTTGCAAAAATTCAGAGGGAAAATTAAAGACTTTTTTCAGGGCCATTGCTAGTTTGATTGTGAAGATTCTGTGGTTCTGGTTAGCTGGGGCTGAAGAATTAGCTGTGATTAACATGATACTAGAACTACTAAAGCAAAAACGTTGTATTACTGGGACTATTGATGCTGGTTAGCTGGAGCTAAGAAATTAGCGGTGATTAAGAAGAGACCAGCATCATTGAGATGACATCTTCTGGGAAGTGTTTTTGGAGAGCACAGAGGCTGTGTTCCAGAGATAACCAAGGCTGTACCTCATGTTTCAGTGGGACTTGGTAATGTGTAAGAGTCACCCAGGTGTTACTGGTTTTGAAGGCATGAAGGGGTCATGCAGAGCATCTGAGGCTCAGCACTGTGAGGGGCCATGAAAGGCCATTGGTGAAGGTGTAGCCTCAGTTGCAATTGATGGCCCAGGACTGAAGGGGTCATGCAAAGGAGTTGAGGCTGGGCACCATGAAGAGAGCCTATGAGAGGCTATTGATGAAGCCTAGTTACAGTGGAAGACAGCAGCGTTTTGGAGATGCCAGTACTATGAGATGACCAACAAGAACAGCAGCAGCAGTGGAGTACAAGCAGCTGGAGCCTAGAAGACAAGGTGTGTGCTACAAAGGGTATGGCTGGAGAAGTGATCCAAGCCCTTAGAGGAGCCCAGAAGATTGTGAGTTGGATCCCAGACATTGGACAGTTGGAGTTTAATTTTTGTTTTTTTATTGTGACTGTGGCCTGATATTTTTCCCTCTTGAAGGAAGAAAATATTTTAGTGGATCCCACAGTTAAGAGACTTTTAATTGTAAAAAGACTTTGGTTTTTAAAAGACATGGATATTTTAAAGAGATTGAAATTTTAAGAATATGTAAAGACTGTGGGACTTTTAAAGTTATTTAGATCTTGGGGATGAATAAGAATGTAAGGGTTGAGGCTCACTAGTGATGTGTTTGTGTGTCAAGTTGACAAGGGGTCAATTGTACTGGTTAGTTTTGTGTTAACTTGACACAGCTGGAGTTATCACAGAGAAAGGAGCTTCAATTGAGGAAATGCCTCCATGAGATCCAACTGTTAGGCATTTTCTCAATTAGTGATCAAGGGGGAAAGGCCCCTTGTGGGTGGGACCACCTCTGGGCTGGTAGTCTTGGGTTCTAAAAGAGAGCAGAGTGAGCAAGCCAGAGCAAGCAAACCAGTAAAGAACATCCCTCCATGGCCCCTGCATCAGCTCCTGCTTCCTGACCTGCTTGAGTTCCAGTCCTGACTTCCTTGGTGATGAACAGCAATGTGGAAGTGTAAGCTGAATAAACCCTTTCCTCCCCAACTTGCTTCTTGGTCATGATGTTTGTGCAGGAATAGAAACCCTGACTAAGACACCCACCCTGTGTGGAATCCTGCTGGCCTGGCAGGATTGAGTCTGGGACAGGCAGGGCTATTTGCAGGTCACAAGTCCTCTGTATGGAAAGAGCAGAAGTTAAGAGGATAATGGGAAAGAGGTACACAAGCCCCACACTTCTGGTGTCCTTCCAACACAGTCACTAGCTTCTAAGAACAGTGTCCCTAAGAAGGAACAAGCCTCACATAGCTGCACCATGATGATATCTGGTAAGGTGATGTAGAGGGGCACAGCTCAGACAATACACAAGGCAGGACCCCCTACCTGGTGTCAGAAAGAAATGAGGAGAGATGGGAGAGATGGGAGGCAGGCTGTACTCTCAGCTCCCCTCAGATGCTACCTAAACCTTAGTTTCTCCATCTCCCATCAAGTAGGGTTCTAGTTATGCCTCATGTGCCAAAAAACTGCAATTTGTTAAAAAAAAAATATATATATATATATATATATATATATATATATATATATCCAGATACAAAGGTATAAAAAAAAAGTCTTTGGATAAACTGTACAGAGATATTTTTTCACTGTCATGAAAAAGAAATAAGGTGGCAATCCTCCTCCACTTCCTATGCATGCCATAGAGACAGTCCCTGGCTTAGGATGCCTCACCTTCATGATGATGCAAAGCCATAGACATCCAGCAGAAATCAGCCTGTTAGCCTCCTCTCTGACATTTTGATGCTGAAAACTGAACCAAGCTAAACCATGGAACTGAAACCCTAGGATCTTTGAGTTTGGATCTTTCCCTGGGCTAGTTCTGTGTGATCCAGTCTCAATGCTGGCTCTTGTTAATGGCAGAGAATTGCATCTCCCAATCAGCCATGAGATCACGGGGAAGCCGTTCTACAGAGTGCTGCCTTGCTCAGATCCAGTTGTCCCACTATTTGCTGGGCTAGAGGGGTTCAGTGCATTTTCTATCACATACTTACAGTTTTTGCTGGGTTCACCCTAACATAACCCACAGTATAAGTCCAGGATCCTCTGTATTCATTCTAGACACAATTTTTGAACATTTGACATTTTGATAATACTACAAGCAAACTGAAGTTGCAAATAGGGAGGAGTCTTGGAATATAAGATTGCTACACATGAGCAGGAACACACGGGGTGAAGAGCCCACTATAAAAAAAGGGGATAAGAGCCAGGCATGGTGGCACATGCCAGCACTTGGAGGCAGAGGCAGGTGGATTTCTGAGTTCGTGGCCAGCCTGGTCTACAGAGTGAGTTCCAGGACAGCCAGGGCTACACAGAGAAACCCTGTCTCGAAAAAAAAGAAAAAAGTGAGGGGGGGGGGATAAGAAATAAGCAATGGGATTTTTCCAAATAGCAATATGAATCTGCTCAGTGTAACAACAAAGAATGTATCTCTCTGAGCATGCTTTGGGGATATACCCATATTTTTATTATAGTTAAAGGAGTCTCTAAACACAATGAGTAATTCATGCTTGGAAGGACAATTCTGAATCATCAAGAAATGGGTAAATTTTGTCCAAAACCCTCTATTTTAAAAGAGGCAGGGAGAAAAACATTTTCAAACTCTGTTCAGAATTATGGTTTTTTAAATGGGGGTTAAGGGCCTGGAATGATGGCTCCCGGCTTAGAAGTACGTCCTTCCTTGCTAGAGAATCCAAATTTAGTTCCTATGACACATATAAGGTGGCTTACAACCCCCGGTAACTCTAGGGTCAAGGCATCTGACGCCCTCTTCTGAAAGTAAATCTCATTTAAAATGGGGGCGTGCCACGGATGTGAGGAGTCATTTCCCTATACGTCATGTGTCTTCCCAAGTGTTCCTACTATAGTAACAGGACTAGAAACTATGCAGAATGTTTCAAAGGAAGGACAGTCAGACTGACATATAAGCAAAGGGATGGTCTTCCTGGGAGGCTGTGAGCTCACACTCACTGTTCCATCTCCGTAGACTGTATTTTTATTAGTAATGCTAGTTGATATAGCCTTTATAGTGATTATAATACAAAGCATCAGCCTACCTACCGTAGAGTCTCACCTGATTGTTTATAACGAATGCTTCCAGTACTAATAATAGCATTGTCTGGGCCTAGACCTCCCACAAACAGTAGCTGAAGGTTTAACTAGGTCTATCTCATAGCATCAAGGAACTGAACTGTGTGGTCCTTGAAACGAGCTCAGAATGTAGCTGAACTGCTCATATTATTCACAAAGCTTGTTCTTTTTTACTTCCCATGAAAATACTATGCCTACCCCAAAGGTCAAAACATGAGAAAGATTGAAAAGATTTTCCATTGCTCCATAATCTCTAAATATGCCTTGAATGATGGAGAAATCAGAAACAAAATAGCCTCAAGGTGACTGTGGCAGTGAACACCCAACACTTAGGAGGCAGAGGCGAGAGGAGCAGGAGCTTGTGGTCATCCTGGATGACATAGCAAGATGCTGTCTCAGAAACACCAAACCAGGAAACTAAAGCAGACTAATTAAATGGCAATAAGATAATTCCTTTGAAGGGGATAATATTTATGTAACATCATATAAGTTTTGACATTTTTAAATAGAATTCCATTTGAGAGAGAATTTATACTCATTACTTCATTTTCAAAAATATTCCTGGCGTCATCATCACTGTGGTACAGGTATCAAGGTGCCCGCAGATTGCAGAAACTCAGATTGCCTTGACTGCTACAAGCAGGCCCCACAGCTCTCTCTGCTGCAGGTACCCAGGTTCCCACAGAGAACAAGTATCTGCAGGTAGGTGTGGTATCGCCAGCTGTCTGGGCTTGAGGCAGAGCCTCCCTGAACCTCAGGAGAGCATCTTCCTAATGATTCCCCGCATATCCTGATACTTTACACACAGCATTTCTTGTGCATCACTCCCTCTGCTTTGAAAGATCACACAGTATTTGAGCAATGCTACTTTTCTGGAGACCACCCCCGCACCCCCTCCCGGCATCATTAAGGTGGGCAAAGCGCCAGAGAATTTTTGCCCACACTTTGTTTTTAAACTGTTGTAGCTTGACTTTATCTTTTTGCATGCATTTTAAAAGTGGAGCCAAATTGTATATTAAGTAAACCATTGCAAGCCATTTATAACTCGACCAGGTCATGCCAAGCCCAATCTTGAATACAGTAAAAAATGAGGTTGTATTTGGCAGGTTCCAGAATCGCATATACCCCAGTCATCCTAAACACTAAGAATTCAGTCCTAATTGTCTGTTCATTTTCTTCTCAGCTGACATCATGACATTAAAAAGCATTCCTCTTCTTGTATAGTCTTAAAAACGAAGAGTCGGAGTTGATTTCAGTGAGATGGGTATTGTTTTGGTTTAAATTACTGTGAACTAAGTAACACACTAAATACACAGGTATTCAAAGCATAAACGAGAAGGCATTTAAAAACTAAAAAGTAACACACTATTACACCGTTTTTAAAAGTAGAAAGAAATTGGAAAGGAACCTGAGTGAACCATCAGCCTGGTCTCCACCCCAGAGACTGCCTGTGGCTTCCATCTTCACTGCTGCTTTGCTTGGTTTGAATTTTGCTTTTTCATCTTATTTTTCTGAGACAGGGTCTTACTGTGTAGACCAAACTGAACTTCATTTTTTGATCTTCCTGGCTTCCCCTTCCACATACTGAGATTATAGACATGTATGCCCCAGGGTTGGTTTTTCTAATATGCTTGCTGTTATATGTATAATCTACTACTTTATTCAGATGAAGTATTTTCATGTTATTATAAGCTGTTTGTAGACATGATGTTAGTGGCTGCATAGATTTCCTTTTTATGGATGTCTCCTAATTACTCCCTAGTGTCCCACAGTTTTAGGTTTATATCTCTTCTATTTACATAAAACACACTGTTTGTCTATATATCTCCCTCTCCCCACATTTAGAACTCATTTTATGAATATGTTCCTGGAATGGTCATGAATTAAAATGAGATTACATTTCTAAGAAACTTCTCACATATTATAAGTGCAGTGTCTAAAGCTATTCTGAACTGCCGTAGTTTTTATACCATAAGCCCCAATGCATAAAATTGTGTGCTGATTGTCTACGGCCATACCACACTGAACGCGCCCGATCTCGTCTGATCTCGGAAGATTGTGTGCTGATTTGTGATTTTAAGCTAATATGTGATATTCTGGGCTGATTTGAATCTACACTGTTAACAAAGTTGAAAGTTTTTTCCTAGTTATTCATGAGGATAGAAATGTTGGTTTATGGCCTTCATCTGTTTAGTTGTACTGGAGGTAAATGTTTTCCTAAAATTTGTATGGCTACTTTGTCACTATCAATTCTTTGGCCCTTTGTAAATTTTTTTCAAAGTATTTCTTGTTTTCACTTCATATTCTCTCTCTCTCTCTCTCTCTCTCTCTCTCTCTCTCTCTCTCTCTCTCTCTCTCCCCTCCCCCCCCCACCCCGTGTGTGTGTGTGTGTGTGTGTGTGTGTGTGTGTGTGTGTGTGTGTGCCTCCTATCTCACCATGAGACTGCTGCAATTACAGAAGTTGGCCACCATACTCAGCCTGTTACATGAATCACATGGATCAGACTCAGGTCAGCAGGCTTGTACAGCCATGCCTCACCTGCTGAGCCATCTCTCTGGCCTGGGAAGTCTCTTCATTAAAGAGTTTATCTTATCACCCAGGCAAAATGTGCATGCCTTTAATACCAGCAATTGGGAGGTAGAAGGAGGCAGATCTGTGAGTTCCAGGCCAGCCTGATTTATATAATGAATTCTGGGATAGCCAGGACTGAGAGAGAGAGACAGAGACAGAGACAGAGGCAGAGACAGAAACAGAGACAGAGAGACAGACAGTGACAGAAAGACAGAGAGAGACAAAGAGACAGAGAGAGAGAGGTGCTCTTTCCCTCTTTCCCTTACTAGTCAAGCAATTTATCCCCAAGCAATTCATTTTGTCCTTATCACATCATGATGTTTTTTAAATTATACACCACTTATTGTATCTTTCAGATTTTATTTTGGAATTCTCTATGCTGTCACATTCATCTCTCTGTCATTCTTGTATCAATAGTGCAATATTTTGATGATTATATCTTGATAGAGCCTTCCATCTTCTCTCTCTCTCTCTCTCTCTCTCTCTCTCTCTCTCTCTCTCTCTCTCTCTCTCTCTGCCTTGTCAATAGTTAGTTTATGTGAGAGCACAGGCCCCAGGGGTGGGACTATAGCCCAGTGGCTAGCACTTATTTAGCATGCCTGTTATGAGTTTCTGAGTTCTGTCCCCAGCACACACACACAAAACCGCTAACCTTGGGTCTTAAAGGCTCCAAGCTACCCCAGCTAATATGTTGTCTTATAGGATTTTGAGGAACTTACATAATTTTATTTTTGCCTCATAGATTTACTAAGAGGCTTATATAAGGTAATGTGTATAAATTATGAAAGATGGTATTTGACATCTCATAAGCAGCTGATGAGTGCAAGCTCTTAACTCCTTGGTGATAATCACACTGTCTCTCTTCCTAGTACAATATCTCATTTCCATGGCATGTCTTATGCACTGGCCAGAACGTCTAAAATCATTTTAACTAATAATAGTGCACTACCTAATTAAGAGCAAGCAAAGATGCCCTATTTATTCCATTTAATGCAGCTATTAAACCCTGGGCAGAATGAATAAAGCAACTTTTGAAGACTAAAAGATCCTCTGGGATGGATTGTCAGAGTACAAATCTGTCATCCAAATGGCAGAGAGTTTATTTAGTTTATTAGCACCAGCATTTCTTCACCTAAGCTCAACATGGCTTGTAACTGGGGAGTGGGCATTAGTGTACAAAAGCCCGCTAATACCAGCCCCCCTCCCCAACCCCCCACCCCCCGCTACTCCTGGTCAAACAACAAGAAAAGATTTTGCACAGACTAGTCCCAAATTTATAGTATTCCCTCAATGTGTGTGTGCATGTGTGTGTACCTTCCCAAGTGTCGCAATAACAGGCCTGTCCCACCATATCCAAACTGAAATGAACTTCTTAATGCTCAGAGAAAACATTTCTCTTTCTCTTTCTATTTCTCTATAGTCTTGGCTTCAAACTCCTGAGTAGTCTCATGGTAGCAGTAACAACAGTGGAAACAATAGGAGTCCAAACCTGAAGACAGATTTCTCCTCCCTGGAGAAAAGAACCATGCTTATGAGACTCTGGGACAAGTCCCTGTCTAGCTGCAAGTTTTATTCACTCTGTCTGTCTTCGGACTACTTACCCCTAAACATGATTATGTCAGTAAGTACTTTGTAGGAAAAGTCCTGGAGTTCTTGGGAAGCCTCAGGGAACTAAAATATACCATGCACCAGAAATAGTACAGAGAAAGGAAATTAGAAAAAAAGCCACTCAGAGTTCATGAACTCTAGGATTACCCCATAACTATACATACCGAGTTCTGACCATATATAACATGCATCAGCCGTAAGAATTGAGCTATATTAAAGACAACAAGGGCAGAACCATAGAAGACATATGACGGTATATGGAATATGCAGATTGAGCTAGGCCTGTAAAATCTCAGAAAATCCAATTTGGAACGCACTAACAACCCAAAGGTTTGTGTGGATAGGCAGCTTGCAACCAATCAGGTCTTTGCCTGGGAAACAATAAAAATTCTTTACAAAGGACCAAGTTCTCATGACAGCAATCAAAGCACCAGAATCCAATACAAAAATCCCTTGGCATATAAAGAACTAAGAATATCTTCCCTCACTGGGCAGAAGACAGTCAATGAGCAATTACACTGTTCTGTCAGTTTGGTATTACCTGAGGAAGAATTTAAGTTTATTGTGCAAATATTCCACAAAAGCTCGAGTTCTTGAAGCATATAGGAATATAAGAGGAAAATCTACAAACATAGATGTAAAATATAAAATGAATAAAAATCAAAGTAGAAGATTCAGAACTTTCAAATATTTCGGACTGCAAAAAAATGAACAAATCCTCAAATTTCTGATATTTTGCTTAAAAGACCACTGAAAGGACATTCCTGGCATGATATGCTTATGTTAGAGAAGGAAAAAGATTTCACATCAGTAATCGAATCTTCTGCTTCTAGACACTACAAAGCAGACTGGAGAGGTGGCCCGGTAGTTAAGAGCACTTACTGTGCAATCTTGATGTCTGGAGCTCGGATTCCGCTCACGTAGAAGCCAACTGACTTATGAATATGTGGAACCTCAGTTAGGAGATGCATGGCAACGGATGGATCACTTGGACCTAATGGTTTCCAGCTTAGCTGAGAAAATCTGTGTGTGTGCATGTGTGCGTGCATGCATGCGTGAGTGTGCGTGTATGTGCATGTGTGCTGAGGAAAAATGATTTGTATCCTAGCAGTGAGTAGTAGTGAATAGATAGATACTTGAAATACAATTTTCAATATCTCCAAAAATATGAAGTGCTTAGCTCTAAGAAGTCAAGGACACAAGCTTTCTCTCTTCTCCTCTAATTTCTCTTTTTAACCCATTTGCTCTGGACTCATTTTCATTTCCCATCCACACTATGCATCTAAAGTTAATATATGACTGAAATACTTGTGGTTTTAAATTTTTACTTAAATCCCATGCCCAAGGGATCAATATCTCCTCAAAGAAACCAATCAGTTCTCTTCTGTGCTTGTTTTCCAAGAAATCACAATCATAAATGCTGATCCTGGCCAAGTGAGTGCTAAGCCATCTTGAGTCAAACACCTCAGAGGAGGCCGGACATCCCAACAGACCAAGAACCATAGCTAGGACACACCCATGCACCTCACAGCAGCTCTGCTCACTGAAGGCTAAGGCTTCCATCCAGAGTCAAGACAGAAAGTCATCTCGCTTCAAGTTAAGACACAGCTTAGCATCCCCACCCCTACCCAACAAAACCTCCTATCTATGCACAGGCCAGCTCATTCAACACAGAGGGAATTCTCGACTATGAATGCTTTACCACAAAGATTCTCTGCATGTCTTTCTGGCAGATAACTCTTTTCCAGGAAAGTGTGTGTTGATTTCTTCTCAACCCTCACTCAGTGCACTTCAGCCTGACAGGGTTAGCTGATGAGTCCTCAGTATTACCTCTGAATTCTGAGGCAGGAGCTGGTGGAACAGCTGTGCTCTACAGCCCTTCAGCCATTGTTCTGTAGCAAACATTATCTGGGGCTAGTCAAACAATGTCAAAAACACAGGGGTGATAACTCTATCCAGTCTCTGCCTTTGATCATTTGAAAAGAGTCAGATCAACATAAATGCATCTTACAAACTTCCAGAACTGTTACATGAATGATTTCTCCAATGGGCAAACTTTGTGTTTTGTTCATATATGAATATGAGCATAACAGAGCTCCTAAAACCTCTTTTGAAATAATTGGATACAGATATTTGGTATATATAGCTACCAAATATAAACATTTGAGGCATTCCTAGGGAAAATCATAACTCTCGTGAACTTCCTTAACTAAGATTTGTATTATATTTATATTGAAATCGAGATCCTTAGGACCTCTCGAGTTCTTCACCAAGCCCTGCATCCCTCATCCCATCTATCTTCTCCATCCTAAGTTCCCACCAGCCCTAGAAATGGAACCTGCATTTGGGGCCAATTCCTCAAGCTTTATGGCATAGCACAGAAGAGTGGGGAAGAGATTTCTTCAGTCATTTCAGCTCTATGGTACTTACACAGGGTTTAATGGCCCTAAAACTCACAGAGCATCACTATCTTCGTGAGTTTAGACAGCTCGGAAATGGCATCCTGCCTTTCTCAACCCCATGGGTTCCAGGTAACATGGACAGCTCAGAAAGAAGAGGATGAAATCTTCCATTGTTTGGGTCTTAATGGATATTAAGATACGGTGATGAAACAGACAGTCCTTGGGAAGGGCAAATGACAGTCATATTGGATATAGGCAACATTGAGAGGTGCAGGAGCTAGAAAGCCAAGAAAAGTTGCGTAGGTCTGAGGGAAGAGCCTTAATCTTGTTCAAGACTTAGTGATGGTACTATAAATTGACCAGGCACAAAACTGTGATAAATACATTAAGAGACATGGGTTGAAAGCTGGACCTGGTTGTATATGCCTTGTAATCTCAGCTTTTGAAAGGAAAAAAAATTCAGAAAAACATATAAAAACAAAATTGTTGAGGATAGTAGGATTTGTTTAGAAAAAAAAGGAGGCAGTTTATTAGCTATACTGAAATTAAATTTTGAAAATTAGTATGCCTCCATTTCTCATAACTAGTATTGCTTTATCTGCTGAATGGAAGAAATGTTTCACTTGGGCCAGGCAGACACTTACAACGTGAAGACAATCACTCTACAACTGAGCTACATTCCCTGCCTCCCACACCCACAAAAGAAAAAAAAAAAAATCAAGAGAAGAACTGGAGAGTAAATGTGCTTGTAGCTCTTCCAGGGGGCCTGAGTTCAGTTCCCAATGCCCACATAGGGTGGCTCAGGATTAGCTCTAGCTCCAGCTCCAGGAGATCTAACACCTTCTTCTGGCATATCTGGGTACCTACATCCATGTGGCATACACACAGGGACAAGTAAATTTTTAAAAATGAAATACAAAGTAAAGAGAAACAGATTCAGCTAATATTAATGTATGTGTTTGACCCCATTGCCCTGGTCTGGGTGGTGTAATTTAAAATGTAATCACAAGTACAATGTTGTTAGGGTGTGTGACCTTTACGGAATGATTAAGGTACGGAATGATCCCCTCAAGGATGGGATTTGTGCTCTTGTACAGAGGTCCAGAGATCTGCCTTGTCCCCTCCATCTGTAGGTATCCAAAAGAATGATAGCAGGAAACAAGCTATCACCAAATGCCCTAGCTACATGTTTCCTGGTGTTGGACTTCTCATCTCCCAAAGTACAAGGAATGAGTTGTTTATAGGTCAACTGACCTATCAAAGCCCAAACAAACAAGACACTACTACATCTAAAACATTAGCTCAGCCTTCATGTAATTAATATAAAGAATGTTAATGAGGCAGGCTTGCTCCTTTCCATCTACTAAATCTTCAAAATCCCTTTTAAAATTATTTTGTCCTTACAATGCAGTTCAATCTGGACATTAAGTTTTCAGCAAAGAGTGACTACAGAGGTGGCCCAAGAGTTATCAGCACTTTCTGCTCTCATAGAGGACCTGGGTTCAATTCCCAGCACAAACATTGTAACGCAGGACTATCTGTAATTCTAGTTCCAGGCTACCCACCCAACAAGCTCTTGTGTCCTCTTGAGTCCCCTGCATACATGTGGCATATGCAAACTTATGTAGCCATTTACACATAAATAATAGAGAATTAGGGGCCAGAGAGAGATGGCTCACTCATAAAGAGCCCTGAGTGCTCTTCCAGAGATCTCAGGTTCAATTCCCAGAACCCACATGGTGGCTCACAACTATCTGTAACTCCAATCCCAGGGGATGCAGTGCATCCCTCCTTGGGCACCAGATATTACATTGTACATAGACACAGATTCAGACAAAGCACCCATACAAATAAAATGAAAGGGTTTTAAATCTCTCTAAAAAAAAAGTTTTTCAAAAATAAAACTTATTTTTAAAGTTTTTAGCAATGTTACCAGATCTATGTTTAGATTTCACAAAATTCCCAATTGAAAAATAAATTCACAGTCTCAAGCTGTTCCAAACATATCCAAAGATTATTAAAGAAAAACAAATCCTTACACCACTTACATTTAGTTGAGTTTATTTGAGCAAAGAAACATTAAAAGAAAAAAAAAATCACAAAACAAAAACCACAGCTTACAAACTGGGCAGCTCCAGCCAATAAGAGCACGTTTCCAGTGGTTAAGCTCTTCAGGCTTTTAGGTGACCAGTCCAAACCTCTTGCCTCGTACACAATTTTATTTTACTTTACCAAGTTAAATATATATGGAGTTCTAAGTAAAGTTTAAAAATTGGAAGACTTTTTATGAGAAGAGCTATTACCAATCCAATGACCTGGGGCAGTTTAGATGAGACTAGATCATTTGGAGTTCTTAAAGTGGTATTGAAATACGGATGAGACAGTCTAAAACAGAGCCAGAACAGAGGGCTCACAGGAGAGCCAGACAAGGAATGAAGTGGATGAAGCTGATGCTGTTCTCACACAGACAGCACGGCAGAATCGAGCTTCTAAACTGGAAAGTTTGACAGGATGCCAGCTTGCCATGTCCGGCTCTCACTTGAACAAGAATTGTTACAGAGGAATATCAACATTCTCCTTCAGATTTTACAGCAGTCACTTAAAAAAAAACATGAGTGCTGTCCTTGAAACTAAAAAGCCATAATATATATCAGGAAAAGAAAAGGAATTTGTTAGCTGTGCCAAATACACAAACTGCTGTGATGTGTAGCAGAGGAGACCATCAATCTTTATCACTCTGCAATCATTAAAAAGTAGGTCAAAGAGAAGACATCGCAATAAGCACTACCCTGGTTATCTCTGCAGACTGGTGAGAAAGAGGGAGCACCCAGCTGAAGGGAGTTTAAAGAAAAAGTGCAAGGGGAGGGCCTAAACAGCTTGGAGGTCCCGAGGGACAGGCTAGCCTTTCTGGATGCAGCTTCTGGAAGCCACAGATCTGCCAGCTCTCAGACCTGTGTCCCATTCCTCCAGACTTGTGCCTCACCTATGGGGCTGGGGGAGGACTGGGCTACCTTCTGTTTCTGCTGACTCAACAGCAGGAACTTACTAATCAGCTAGCCTTCCCAGAGTGTCCCAGATTCAGTCTCATTAAGAACCAGACGGCCATCACGTCTGAGAAGGACCACCTTGTTGACAAGCCGGTTCTCTTCCTGTGCTGACAACACAACCTGTAGGCCTGTGCTGACTCCTGACAAAATGACTCTTTCCAGGATAACATGATCCCGTGTTGCCGAACAGCTAACTCAGAGAACTGCTGGTCTCTTTGGAAGGAGTTCTGGGCAGGCAGGCCTTTCCCCAGCCAAGTTATTCTTAGCCAACTTAATGTTGACATGACGTTATGAAAACTAAATGCATGTTCATTAGCTGTGGAACAGGATTTAAAATCCTTATAATCTAGATAAAAATGTGACAATAAAAAGAGCTCCGCAGTAAAAAGGATAAATCGAATTAAATTTGTTGTCAAAGGATTTCTGTTTATAATCATCCACTCCAATTTTGAAGTGGTTTTTTTTTTCCAATGCAAGAGGTTCAATTTTCAAAGCTTTATTTTCATTTTTCCAATCATGGATTAATAGTAGAAATATTAATATTGGAAAAACTGCGCAAGAAAGTATTTGCTTAGCTTTTTTGTAAAGCAAAAAATATTAAGAAACAGTTAGTATGGGTGAGTCCCACTAAGCGACAAAGGATGTCCCTTTCGTTTTAGTTTAAAAAATATTTTACTGCATTTCTTTATACTGTGTGTGCACATGTGTATATGTGAAGGCAAACAAATATACCACATGCATGAGGGAGTCAGGGAGAGCTTTGTTGAAGTCAAGTTTCTCCTTCAACCCTGTGGGTATTGGGGATCAAGCTCCGGTTATTGGGTTTGGCAGCCAGGACCTTTACTTGTTGAGCCAGAATCTTGCCAGGCTAGGATGTGCCTTTTAATATTTAAAAGCCGCATCTCTTCCCCCATGCTTCCACGGTTGGCTGCAAAGAGAACAGCAACAGTTATGAACTTAATGTGTAAGTGTAAGCAATCCAAGAATGCCTTTTTATAGCAGAAAAGAAGAAAGGCTGGTGGAGGACCACCAGGTCAACCAGAGCTGGATGTGCAACCGGCGTCCTTGGTGAACAGATAGGAAGGACGTGGTGAATTTTAAAAACAATGCCTTTTTATAAATGGTAGTTGGAATGGCAGGATTTGGAACACAATAGCGAATCCAGTATCTTGTGGACAGTTTCCTACAACGCTTCTATTTTTAGGTGCTTCGTGCTTCCTTCCTCCGTAAGTTCTTTCTAGCCTGCCCTTTAGGGTGCCAGGACCTCAGCGTATCTGCTGTCTCTGTCAGCTCCACCTCTCTCTTTCCTTGCCCAGATTCCTTGCAGTTTATCCATCCTGCTTCTTGTCCCAATCCTAGACCGAGCAGCAAACACAAAGGGTTTGTAAGTAGGGGACTTATTTTAGTTAATGATTATCATGTTGTTTGATTTTTCATTAGAGATCAAAGACTACTTTGGAATTTGATGTAGCCTGAGATTGAAGTTTTAGATTGCTCTATTTGAAGTTGCACAGACAAGGAATACAAGCCTGGTTTCACATGCACTGAATCTGATTCTAAGAGCCTGTGTCTGCACCTCCTGCATCTTAGACCTCCAACCCATCTGTAGCAGTTGCATGGACAGAGTTCAGAGTTACACGTGTGAGCAGCTTGGTCAAGGACAATGTGGTGTGTTCCTCTGAGTCCTATTCACTGTGATTTGCCCTGCTCACAAACACATCTAGGCACTGAGTGTGGTAACTGTAGTGAGATGCTTAAGTTGTGAAATTAAGGGAGTACCTGTTTTATAAGAGTTAGTCTGGCGGTTATTATGAAAAAAGAAACATTTGATTTCCATAAAAGCAAGTTTGTGTTTTATTATTTATTATAATACTAGTGTTTTAACATATTTATCACCAGATAAAATTAGCCTTGCTAGAAAAATGCCTGTGGTTTCTTGTTATCTTTGTATAAGCCATTAAAGTCAACACTTTGGAATGTAGTTGACCTCAGTTCAAATACTGACCCAGTCATTTAAGAGTGCCCCCTATAGGCAGTCACCCGACATCTGCCTGGATGAATTCTATTAGTAGATTTGGTGACAACAGTTATCACGGTATTAACATATCATCTCTCTTCTGCTGAAGATACTAGCAGTTAGTATTCAATCCTAGCACTTGGGAGGTGGAGACAAGAAAACCATGTTTTCAAGGTCAGTCCGTGCTAATTGCAAGCTAGGGGTAAAGCCTATCTCAACAGCCACAGCAGCAAGAAAGTACTTATCAATTAAAGATAGTGGTTCAAAAAAATAAAAGTAGACAGAAGTGTTGCTCGCAGTAAGGTGTGTGATTGCTTGTCACACTTGCAAGTGTTCAGTTAGGGAAGATGTACAGGGGGCTAAGCAAGTAACCCCTGGACATACTGCTTCTTATTTATTTGTATTTATTGCTTATAAACAATAGAAGTTTATTTCTCTTGTTCTAAGATTCTGGAGGCTTTGAAATCCAAGACCAGGGTACCATCCTGGTGGGATTCTACTGAGAGCCTTCTTTCAAGTTACAGAATAGTCCATGCTTGTCCCGTGGTCATATAGCAGAAAAAGGCAATAAACTGGCACCTCTGTTAAAAAGATTGTATCTTGCTAAACACCTCTCCAAGTATTTGGTCATTAGTCAAAAACTCAGAAGTTGCCCATTTTCACTCTGTAAAGAAAATCTGACTTATAAAAGTCTTCACTAAAATGAGGCAGGTTTGATGGCTCATGCCTTTAATTTCAGCTCCTGTGAGGCAGAGACAGACAGATCTCTGAGTTCAAGGACAGCCTGGTCTATAAGACCAAATTCCAGGACAGCCAAGACTACACAGAAAAACTATGCCTTGAAAAATAAAAACCAAACAAACAAAATGATAACCTGACTCCATTTCCCACCAACGGAATTGACTCCTTACTTAATGCAGTCTGACCTTTATGAAACCCCTGATTGACATGTTCATCAGGGAATACTCAACAGGTTCAATCTTTGCCTGCTGAACCCTCGTGGGAGGTGACAGTTCAGTGTCACTCACTCTCTACCTCCAAAGGAAAAACATTTCAAAACAAATGTGCAGCTGAGCTCTCAAGAGGCAGAGACAGGAGGATCTCTGTGAGTTCCATGTCAAGCACTGTTGTATAGTGAAGCCCTGTTTCAAAAACAAATGTGCCCAAAAGAAAGGTACTTGGAGTCATTTGATGAGTCTTACCTTCTAGATGATGGTAGGTCTTCTCAAGATGACCTGCAATTAACTGAAATTTTCAGTGTATCTAAAACTACTTAAAAATTGAATATGCTATTGTTGTTGTTTAGTAGTAGCAATTTTATAAATGTTTACTGCAGTTTTCTTGTTAACCTAACTGGCTCCCAAATAATTGAGACTGGATTATTATATTTATTTAACAAGCTTTAAGGGTAACTGAGCGGCATTACTCTATTTCAGTCCTCTAAACTAATCTGGCTACTGCCCAGTCAAAACCCCAAAGATACTTGCATTTTAGTACTGATCTGGCTCTCTGGGATCCAGGTGTTTTCTCATGGTATCTTCTAGACTCTCTCCCCATGGTGAATCTTCCCATTCCTCTTTCTGTCCACCTCTGCTGGCTAGGAAGAAGTTCCATCCTATTCTCTCCCCTGCTCAGGCACAGGCTGATCAGCTTTTATTGAACTGATCCAAGAATAAATGGGGGCAATACTTACACAACATCCAGGCAGGAGATTCTCACAATAAGGATTCCAACCAGATATGGGTGCACAGAAATCAGCATTTGAATTATACAAGGATAATCTTTACAGAGTACACAGTAACATTATGCCTACAGTTGTTGTTGCTATTATTGCTGTTCATGCTGCTGCTGTTGTTGTTGCATAATGCTGGGTGCTTGGGTTTAACAGCACACATGTGGATGTCCAAGGAGAACTCCTTAGGATTAGTCAGTCCTTTCCACCTTTACATGGGTCCCAACTTGCATGGCATGAAAGCTGAGTCATCCTACTGGCAACCAAGGTAGCTATTTTTTTTTAAAGAAAAGAAATGATAAATGTATATACCTCATAGTGGTAATAAGTTTATCTGCTCTAAACTCCCAGCTTGTGGTTGACTGTGTGCTTCTCCTTATGTTTTCATATGCCTGAATCAGCTCAATGTCTGAGCCACTCCCAAACTATGACATTGCTAATGCCTCCCCTCTGATACTCCTGATTTATTACTTACTACTATCTATATTCCATCTTTGCTACCCCAGTCTCAGTTGGGGGAGGGGCCCCTGGGGCTGCTCTTTCTCCGCTCTAATTTTAAATTGTTCATTTTATTTATTTACATTTCAAATGTTGACACATACTCCTTTCCCGGTTTCCCCTTCATGAACCCCCTATCACATCGCCCCTCCCCCTACCTCTATGAGGGTGCTTCCCCACCCACCCGCCCACTCCTGCCTCACCGCCCTAGCACCCCTTCACTGGGGCACGGAGCCTCCACAAGACCATGATCCTCCCCTCCCCCGATGCCAGATAAGGCCGTCCTCTGCTACATATGCGACTGGAACCATGGGTCCCTCCATGTGTACTCTTTGGTTAGTGGTTTAGTCCCTGGGACCTCTAGGGGGATGGGGAGCGGGGAGGTCTGGTTAGTTGGTATTGTTGCTCTTCCTATAGGGTTGCAATCTCCTTCCACTCCTTCAGTCCTTCCCCTAACTCTTCCATTGGGGTCCCTGTGCTCAGTCCAGTGATTGGCTGAGAGCATCTGTACTGGTCAGGCTCTGGCAGAGGCTTTTTCCCGCTCTTACATGGCTGTATGCTTTCTCGCCTGCAGCTCTCGAGCTCAATCCTCCTGCTTCTCTGTCATGGAAATTCTAAAATCCTTCATTTTCTGGTTCCTCACCCAAGAAATCTAAAGTCTCTGTCTCTCTGCCCAGCCATTGGCCACTGGCAACTTTATTCACCAATCAAAGCTAAGTGGGGGCAGGGACTCTCAGCATCTTTCAGGCAGACATTGGAGGTTCCTGTGTAATTTTGGGAGCCGAATTAACACAAATAGCAGTACAACCATCTACAGCAATGCATTCTCAGAAATCCTGGTTCTAAGTCAAAATTCAAGTGATCTGGTCTCTGGAGGACAGGGTTTACAGTGTTCGTTACTCCCGCTATCCTTCGGGGGTGCATGGGTAACTGTTTCTTCCACTGGTGAATGTGAAGCTGCAGTGAGAATTCTGAAATTTTAGTTTCTTTAGAACAACAGAGAAATATGATAAGAATGTTTTCATTTTAATCCCAGGTGTGGGGATATGAGTCTGCTTCACAGCAGCTAACTATGATGTTTGGAATTCTGGGAAGTTTTCTGAGGGTATATAAATGCTAGGGCCCTGATAAGTAGGGTGATTGTTGGTCATTAAGGGGGGTTAGATGTGGTTTGTTAGTAGTCATGCTCAAAGAAGAAGCAAGAAGAAAGAAACTAGATTCTGATATTCCCCCTCTCTCCCCACCCCTTCTATCCTTCTTTCTCTCCTATCCAGTGATAAGGGGTGAAACTGGGAGTGGGGGAGATAAAGTGTGGGAGGAAAAAAGAACCCACAAAGTAGAAATGACCAGCGACATGAGACAAGCTGCTCTTTTATACCAGAGACCAGACAAACATACCAGCTTTCTTTGATAGTTTGAAATTTTTATATTTCTTTGCAGTTTCATGGGGATAAGGAAAGGTAAAGGGTATATTGTCACAGTTTGCCTAAAGATATTTTATATCATCAGGAAAGATTTATATTCTTTGTACTGGCAATGCTAGGGAACTTCTCCTAACTCTGAAATCATCACCCTGGGAATTCTGTGAAGGGCATAGTTAGTATACTTGAGTTTTAAGGCTGACATTGTCCAGCAGATAGGCTGAGTCTAAACAGCAGGGGAATGTCTATCACACCACAGATCTATGAGAAGCAAACCCATTTAGTCATTTTTGTGCTTGAATTTTTATTTTCAATTGTGTGGTTTAAAAAACAAAAATAAAAGTTATTAAATTTAATATGTATATTGCCAAATTCTGGTTTTAAAATACATGGTGTGCCAGCCATGGTATATTTGACTAGACTAGCAGGAACAGGATCCTGAATTCCACCCCCAGCACTGCAAAGGGCCATATAAAAGGGATACATAGGCACACACCTTTAATCCCAGCACTTGGGAGGCAGAGGCCAGCAGATCTCTGTAAGTTCAAGACTAGCCTGGTCTCCACAGTAAGTTTCAGGATAGCTAGGACTCCATAGTGAGACCCTGTCTCAGAAAAGGGAAAAGAGAAGAGAGGCTATATATTATTTGGGTTACAAAATGAGATTCAGCCTCAAAAAGAGATACCATTTTAAATATTAACAGTCACGTTTGAGTATATAAATCTAAAAGGGCTAAAGAATTTTTCCCATATTCCCTAAAAATAAGTCGCCTTTGCATAAAAACCATATATGGAATATTTATCCCTCAAGGAGATTTTTCTTTTTGCTTTTTGGCTTTAAATTTCTAAAGCTATTTTGCATTCTTAATGATAGCATTCATTCCTATGAATAGATTGCACATTTTTTTCCCTTGCACAGATTTGAACTGGAGTTTACAAAACATTTGTGTGGTGCTGTGCAAAAAATGCTGCCTCTCCGGCTGGTCCTTTACATTTAAATAGAGAGGTTTGTGTTTTGTTTTTTTAATCTAAAAGTGGGGGGAGGGGATGAAAATAAAGTTAAAAGCATCTTCTCATTTGCTTATATGTAGTCATTCTGAGAAACACTGTTCACATAAATATATTTCTTTATTTCCATAACATGGCCAGTTTTGGCCTTCAGCCCTTACTCCCTTCTGAAAATGTTAGAATCGTTTAACAGAAGCTCTAGCAAGGTTTTTGTTTATATAGGCAGATAGCTTTGTCCTGTACCAAGGGAGAATCCCAGAGCTTTGCACAGACTCTCCTTACTGTCTTGCCTCTCCTTTCCTGTGGAAACACAATTAGAGCTTCCTGGGTTTTACAAAAAAAGCCGCTTCCATGATATGATAGCATTGCCAACTTGTGACGGGCATTTTTCTTCCTCAGAAGAGGCTACTCTTCAGAAAATGCAAGCCGTTTGTTTAGAAAGCAGATGATGAATTTTGTGTATGTTCATTGGAAGCATCTGACAATTATAGAAAAATCGTGGACAATTTTTTTTATTTTGTAAACAGTACTAAGGTTTTATTACTCAGTCTGGCTCTATGTAGAAGAGCTAACGCTAAGACTGATTTAAAGATGGCCAAGTCTTACTTTTGTATCTCCAGAGACTGGGGATATTCTAGTTATTCTGGAGAAAGATGGTGACCCAAGGAAGCCGGGGGGTGGGGGTGGGGGTGGGGAGAGGCTGTCTTTTGGTCCCGTTGCTTTTGGGGATTATTCTTCTCTTCTTCTACTCTTTCAGTTTTAGAATCTTGCTTGGTTACAGGAAAGAGATTTAAAAAACAGTATGGCCTACAGGGAGAGGAGCTAAAGACAGCTAAATGGTTAAGAAAAACAATGGCCAGCTGTAGATCAGTACTGGGCATGGCTGGTAAGGGTCCCTTCACGTGGAGTCCTGGGGATTTTCTACTTCTGTCTCTGGGCTCTAGGTATCTTTCTGGTTGTACAGCTTTATCCTCAGCAGCCGAATTAAATTAGACTGATCAAGCTGAAGTAGACAGTCCTGGCTAATCCCAGTTCATACCTGAGATGAAAAGCTATCTACTCCAAAACAAGCAAGAATGAGATCAACCTGAGGGTGAGACTTAGGAGAGAGGAGAAGAGGGACTCAGACTGGGCCTCAAGAACAGAAATGTGGGGAGGGTGGACATATGTGTCAAGAGCTGAGCACAGAGGATAACATGGTGGAAGCATTGATGCTGCTCTGAGGTACCAGCTGGAACTAAACACAGATGTCACCCTTCTTTGCTATGTAGTTTTACTTACTTTGGATGTTAGATGATATTATGAGAACCTCACCAACGGACTAGTGTATGTTACAATAGTCTAGGGTATTCTGATTGAGTCTTATAGATTTTGTCTCATTGACTTTTTCTCAAACCTTAGCATTAGAAACTGCTATATTGTCTCAGGGACAACACGACTGTGAGTGTGAAGATGAGAAGAGCTGGTGTTCTGGCATCCACTTACAATCAACATACATGGGAAGCTAAGGCAGGAAGCCAACCTGCACATAAAAATTAGACCCTGAGATGGAAGGAGAGCAAGGGAAAAGAGTCAAAACTCAAAAGGAAAGGGTTTTTGTGGTTCTGATTTTGAGTACATTGGGCCACTCAGGTTCCGTGACTAGTGCTGGAAGTGTGTTCCACAGACACTCTAGAAGGACATGCAGAGTATCAAAAAGAGTCAAGGGGTGTGTGTGTGTGTGTGTGTGTGTGTGTGTGTGTGTGAATTGATGCAAAAAAAAAAATCATACCCCTTTAAACCTACACAGATCCAGGAAATGGATTTAACCCAGTCCCCTAATTTTATAGGTTAGGGGACTACACATCAGAATAGATCTATGTGAACTCAGTCATACAGCTGGTAGTGACAATATTATGACTTGAATTTAACCTAATTCCAAATCGTGTGTTAACTCCATACTAACCACAACTGTTAAATTTAATGTTCAAATGGCTAAACAGATATTCTTTGCTCTTACCAAAACAACTGAGGTTTGTGGCCATAGACCTGACATTTTAGATTAGAAATATTATCCTGCTTTTTTTTTCCTTCTCTTTCTTCTTTTGTCTCTACTATCTCAAGGATCTTTTGGTTCTTAATGTAGGTAATAATCAATCACCCTCTCCCTCTCCTTTCCCCTCCCCCTCCCCCTCCCCTCCCCCTTCCCCTCTCCCTCTCTCCCTCTCCTTCTCCCTCTCCCTCTCTTTCTGCCACCCCAGCATTTAGTTATGGTTTTATACAGGTAATATGTATTTTAAACTCTGCATTGATTGGTGCATATTTTCTATAAATGCTTAGGTTGCAAATGGCAGTGGCTGCCATAAAAGTAAACCATCTTTGTGTGTGTGAGTACCCAGACAGAGTGGGCACTATCACAGCCTGGTTCCTTGCCTTCTCATTTTCTGCCTAAGTACTCACCCTTACAAAAGCCTGCCTGTGTGAATCAGCATGTAAAATATTTGTCATATGTCGAAATTGAGTTAATTACTTACAAAACACTGTCCTTTGTGAAGTACTATTCCCTGTCCCTTCAGCATGAGGGACACTGGAGCAGAGATAGCTTAGGGAGTGTGAAGATAGTCACTGCTGTGAGATGTCTACTCCTATTCCCATGACGCACAGAATGCTCTCCGAAGCCAAACACATGACACCCTTTCATCTATCATCCAACACTTAAACCAACTTTGCTGTCTTGTCTTTTCTGGTCCCTAAGAAAAACCCAAAGTTCTCTTTGTTAAGAAAGATGGTATTGATTTATTTTCAAACCAGGGCTAAATCTTTTAACAAGGAAAGGAGAGTTAGAGGTTAGATTTTGGTTCTCATTAAGAGCAAACTCTTCTAGAAATTGTGGAATGCTGGCAAAATTCTTTAATAATGTATAAATAAATCTCAAGTGACTAATGGAGGAAAGGAATGAAATTCACTCATTCTGGGGTTAAGAATAAATCTAATGACAGCTATCACACACACACAAACACACACACACACACCCTCTTTTGAATGTCTGCAAGACATTCTGAGGAGAGCCAGCTGGGCATAAATCCATGGTGCTTGGGCTTCAAGGTCTACTGTTGACTCGTGAACTGTTAGCCATAAGTCAGCCTGGTCCTCCAGGGTCGTCTATACTTTCTACCATGAAGTCTGCCTGTGGGGCTGTCTGGTTCAATTGGGTAGATTGGCTACAGCTGTCTTCGAAGCTAACTTCCCTTTATCCAGCATGGGAGTCCCAAATTCCTACCCCCTAGGATTCACCAACAGCTGAAACAGCAGCCAGAAAGGGGTTCATGTGGTCACTTGTATCTGGAATCTCATTCCTTCTTTTTCTAGAAACACGTATTAGCAGTAAATACTTGAAGAAATGAAAACACATTCTGTTCCCATGGTTCTCCATTCTACAGTTAAAGCTTTATCCATTATATCTAACTTGTTTTAATCCAAATTGATTTTAGGACTAAAGTAACATAAGCAAACACTTATATATGTACACATATAGAATTTATAGAGATGCAGAAGTTTATGTTTAAGCGGCTCATTATAACCAGATCAAGATTGCAAAGAATTCTCCAACTTCTTCTGATTTATTTAACTTTTCCGTGCTAAGGACAGAGCTCAGGGCTTCCTGCATGACAGGCAAGCCCTCTGCCATGGTCCTATATCCATGGCATCTCTCATTGAAGGTATTTTTATCTAACCTCAGGAATGGAGGGACAGAGCTTTGGTGACAGCTGAGCTAGGTATCAATGGTGGACTAGTGACTTCATAGTGGTATGACATAAAACTTTCTGTTTTGGGTTTAGTTTCTCAGTTTGGTCCTAAGTTATTTCCTACTTCCTTGCTCACTGACAGATTAAAGGAAATAATATGAAATGCTTGGCGTGTTGTTTAATGATAGAGTTTATGTGAAGTACCTGAAGTCATCAAATTCTTATAGAAAAAGTAAAAAAGGGAGTGGCCACAGGCTAGGAAGTATCGAAGGAAAAGGTCATGTTTAACATATCTAGAGATTCAGTTTTCTGACTTGGGGAAGGATACTGTAGCTGGAGGACCAAGACCGATGCACAGCAATAGCAATGGCATCTGTGGGGGCTCTTTGTCTCATAAATTTGAGTCAGGGCATTTTTTTTTCTTAAACCTTACTTGACTTTTGTTATATATATTATGGCTTCTGGTTTTGCATTTTTATGGGATTCCCGTGTATGCAAATGTGTGTTTCTGTGTCTATGTTTGTTGTTTCTTGCACTCTTTCTTTGTCTGTTTTCTTCTGTTTGCTTTGTCCTATTGCCATGTGTTTGCTTTTGTGTTTTCTTACTATAATATATTTTGTTTTACTATTATTATTCCTTAGATGCCTTTTGTTTTATAAGGAAAGACAGAGAGATTGTGGATCTGGATGGAAGTAGAAATGGGGAGGAACTGGGAGAAGTAGGGGAAGAGGAAACCACAATCAGAATATAATGTATTTCTGACTTTCAATAAAAACTATTTTCAATAAAGGAAGGAAGGAAGGAAGGAAGGAAGGAAGGAAGGAAGGAAGGAAGGAAGGAAGGAAGGAAGGAAGGAAGGAAGGAAGGGAGAGAGAGAGAAAGAGAAAGAGAAAGAGAAAGAGAAAGAGAAAGAGAAAGAGAAAGAGAAAGAGAAAGAGAAAGAGAAAGAGAAAGAGAAAGAGAAAGAGAAAGAGAAAGAGAAAGAGAAAGAAAGAAAGAAAGAGAGAGAGAAAGAGAGAGAGAAAGAGAAAGAAAGAAAGAAAGAAAGAAAGAGAAAGAAAGAGAGAGAGAAAGAGGAAGAAAGAGAGAAAGAGAAAGAAAGAGAGAGAGAAAGAGGAAGAAAGAGAGAAAGAGAGAAAGAGAGAAAGAAAGAAAGAAAGAAAGAAAGAAAGAAAGAAAGAAAGAAAGAAAGAAAGAAAGAAAGAAAGAAAGAAAGAAAAGGCTACACCTGGGCAGTGGTAGTACATGCCTTTAATCCCAGATCTCAGGAGGCAGAGGCAGGTGAATCTCTGTAAATTCCAGGCCAGTCTGTTCTACAGAGTGAGTTACAGGACAACCAAAGCTATATAGCTACAGGAAGAGAAACCCTGTCTCAAAGAACACATCAGCAACAATAACAAGGTTACAATGGTAACTTTTATGGTATATCTATTTTATTATTGTCCTAATAATGAAAACACTATGCTTGGTGCTTGGGTAACACTGGGCCTCTGTTCCTTATCCAACTCCTTGCCCTTGACAAGCCATTAGAGACCTGATCAAAATTTATCCAACTCTCAAGAAGATAGGCTACTTGTTCATACCCACACAACCCTAAGCAGTTGGACTGGACCCACTATAGAGACATATAACCAGTTCATCAGAATGCTGAGCACTAAGGGAACTCAATCCCATCATCTTCCACACAAGTAAAGGGGTGGGGAGAGTCTCAGTGATCATAATGAAGTGACAGCCCAAACCAACAACTGAGCTGTAACCAAGTTCCACCACCACTGTGTCCTGGTGCAGGTTGCTTGCCCTGAAATCTTTGCTATGTGCTGTCTTTGGTAATTGTATGGGTGCTCTGGGACCTCAAACTGAGCTAGGGAAGTCTATGATAACTTGGGGGTCTGGATTGAAATAGCCTCTGCAACTATAAGCAACAAGTCTTTCCTTTAAGCTACTTCTCTCAGGTGTTTGTCACAGCCACCAAAGGTCTGACCAATGCCATTTTACATAAGGGACATGAGCATCTGAGGATTTGAGTGTCAGCTGCATCTGGGAACCAATATCCCACAGATAAAGGACAACTGTACCACATTCCATGTCATCTGTTTGACTGTTGATTTATATTTGGCTTGTTTTCAATAGTCTATTACAAATAAAATCAGCATGAGTATTCACACTGTTTTCTATGGAACAGGATTTTCATTCTAACCATGTGAGCTTGCTGTTTTGACATAGTCTTTATCATCTGGAAGAGGATGCTTCTCTCAAAGCTAGCCAATACTAAGACATAGCAAAAGACTTCTGCAAGCAGAGTTATCAAATGGAATGCTAACAGTCTGGAGCTCATTCCTCCCAATGCTTGTATTATCTGGCTCTTATGATTTGCCCCTTATCCACCTACTTGAATTAGGTCAGGTCTACATACCAGACATCCAGAGGCAAGTTCCTACTTTAGAGAGCCTGCTACAATTATTCAGTCCAAACTAGCCATCCCTACATGTGTGTAACTCACTCATCCTTCCCATAAAACATTTGCTCACACTGTCCCCTCTATCTCTGCCACCTGATGGTCCCTGATGCTTCTCAATGTTGACCCCAACATCTCTATTTGACTGCATGGCATAGTGCACCTCCAGTTTCTAGGAAACCATGAATAAACTTCTTCCTTCGTGACAGTCATTCTGAATCTACATGTCTTTCATTCCTGGTTAAAACAAATCCCAAGAACATTCCAAATTATGCGGTCTTTCCTAGTGTTGCAGTTGCTGTGTCAGATGGTAGAAGTACATTTAAACTTTGGAGAACCCACTGAAATGTTGTCCAAAGTACTTATAGAGCTTTTCAGTCAGTAAAAACAAGACAGCCCAGTGCATTCTGACTCCTTGCTGTCCCTTTTAATTCAGCTCTTCTAGGTTACACTCTTATTGTGGTGTTCTCTGAAGACACCTAACAAACAATTACGTCCAAGTTTTTGTGGGGTTTTTTTTTAAAGATTTACTTAGTTTTACTTATATGAGTACACTGTAGCTGTCCTCAGACACACCAGAAGAAGGTATTGGACCCCATTACAGATGATTGTGAACCACCATGTGGTTGCTGGGAATTGAACTCAGGACCTGTGGAAGAGAGATGGCTCAGCGGTTAAGTTTTTGTGTTTTAATCCTCCATGTTTGTTTCTCTTTTGCATCGGTTTAAATAGTTTGCGTACTTTTTTAAAAACTGGGATGTTAGTTTTCTTAGTGTTGAATTTTTGAGAATACTTTATTTATTCTGAATATAAGTTTTTCAGCAAAATTTACAAAAATTCTTGCTCTGATCTTAGGCTTCTCTCTCTCTCTCTCTCTCTCTATATATATATATATATATATATATATATATATATATATATGCATATATATCTTTGTCTGTCTCTCTCTTTCTTTCTCTCTCTCTTCCCCTCTCCTCTCCTTCTCAATCCCTCCCACTCCCTCTCAATCTCTCTCCATTTTTCCTTCTTTATTCTCTTTTTATTGTTTGCTGATCTTTTTTTTTTTTTAAAGACAAGGTCTTCTATAGCCCAGGCTGGTCCCAAATTCACTATCTGATTGAGAATGCCTTTGAAATCCCAATCCTCCAGCCTTAGCCCCTAACCCCAAAACTGGGATGACAGGTGTGCAAAGCTGTGTCTATTATTCTTTTTGCTTTCTTAAAAAATGACTTTTAGAAAGTAGAAAATTTTAAAGATTTATTTTGTTTTTAATATATATGTCAGGGGTCAATGGCATATGTTCTGTTGTCATGAGAAGAGTCCTGGTCTAAATGTAGCTAGGTCACACCCCACTGTGTTCCATAAGCTTATTATCTAGGAGCCCTGGGAAAATATATTCTGGCAAATTCCTACAGCACAAAATAGTTTCAAAAAAAAAAAAAAAACAGCGAGCAAATTAAAACTTCAAGAATGTTTGCATTTTAGGAGAACATAATTCCAATATGGACATTTATTGTAACTGTGAATTTCTGACCTAATAGGAGGGAAAGACACAGAAGGTTAAAATGTCTCCCATCCCCCTCTCTAATCTCACTATCAATCATGCCTGGCCATCACCTCTGCTGTGTAGGCTGAGCCCTCCAGCTCCTGAAGTATGTTAGTGATACACAAAAGGCTTTTCTGGCTCCTATTCTCAATTATGTAGCAGTGAAACATGGAATTTTGCCTTAAGTTTCCCTCCGAGGACAGTTCATAAGAAAGCATGCCATGGTAAGGAAGAGAAAGTTCATGTCCAAGTTAGGCTGACATTGTCACCATTGTGCAACGCCTTCTCTCCCCTGCCATCCTCAGGCACTGACATGATTGGAGAATATTTATTAAGTCCCCACTGTTCCAAACCTTCAAGGTTCCTTGTCTCAGAAACTCAAGCTGTGGCACTAAGGATGCCCAGAGAAACACAAAGAGCAAAGAATGAATCCCTGCTCTGCTGTTGTGTGGAGCATGCTGGAGAAAGGGGGAAAGAGTGGAAACAACACTTACCTGTGCAGTAACTTTAGGCTGGAATTTCTTTAAGACACTCAACACACTGATCAAACATTCCAAAGCACACATAGCTCAGAACTGGCTTAAGAAAATATTAAATTTAGATTCACTGACATCTCTAATAATCTTTTCTACCGAATCCAGAACAAACTTGTAACAAAATGGGGAGAGCAGTCCCCGGTAATTTCTAGTTTTTTCAAAAGCATGGAAAAACCAAAACCAAAAACAAGTGATTGTTCACGCCCAAAGGCTACCTAGAGATGTGTCTTGTTGTCACTCTCCTGGGGACATCAGACTGCTGCCATCCTTTGATCCTGGTTCTCCAACTTCTAGAAGCTTGGCACCTAGATATAACAGATAGACATTATAAGCATCTGGCAGATCCACCTTCTGCCCTCTTCATCTCCGTGGCATAGGCTGTGTTTAACCAGGTTCTTTAGCAGACAAGGCATGCATCCATTTCCCCCATGTTTGAGGAATTACCATGAGTAATTCTGTCTGTTATATCGTATTTACCATTGTCTGGAGGAGAAGGATGATGCTCATACTAGTTTTCATATATCAAAGATTACCACCAAAATAGCATTTTAAATAATAAATACTTATTATCTCATAAATTCCCTGGGGCTAGCCTTCTTCAAAACAACTTAACTGAGTGGTCTGGGTAGGGTCTCTTGTGAGATTTTTATTTGCTAGAACTGTGGTTACAAGACAGTGCAGAATCTGTTTCCAAGTTTACACATGAGTGTTAGCAAGCCTGAGATTCTTGTTGGCCCTTGGTTAAATATCACACTTCCTGAGGTCTTCCATGGGCTATTTAAGCTTCCACACAACTTGGCAGCTGACTCTGCTCAGAAAGCATTGTCCAAGGGAAAGAGACCAATATGGTAGCCATAGTTATTGGTATCCTGCCTTGGAAGTAATATGCCATCATATTCATGCAGACTATATTACTTTCCCAGTGCAGTGACAAAATACTTGACCAAAAGAACTCAAGAGAAGAAAGATTCATTTTGCCTCACAGATCCAGGAGATCAGTCTGTCATTATGGGGGTGGGGTGGGGTATGATGAAGCAGATTGTCTTGGTAGCAGAAGCATGTTGGAAAGGCTATTCATATAGCTGAGGACAGGAAGCAAAGACAGATTGGAAGTAGGCAGAGAACATATAGCACTAAAAACCTATCTCTAGTAGCTTACTTCTTACAGCTAGTCCCACCTCCTAAAGCTTCCAGAACTTTCCAAAATAGGACCACCAACAAGTGACCAAGGATCCAAAGCATAAAAAAGCATGTGGAAGACATTTCACAATCAAACTGTAGCACAGACCAATCATATAAGACTGAAATGTCAGGAGGCAAGTGTAATTGGGAGCCATCTTGATGTCAACTTACAACAACATCACTAATCTAAGAATGCCAGCAGTAGGGTAATACAATGCACACCAAAGAACAGTTCTTAACCTAGAGGCTCCATACCAACTTGGCAAAACTCGAAGGTTGAGAATAAAAAGACTGAGATTCAAGTTCACCTCTGACAATCATGAATGTTGCATGACAAAAAAATGTTGCCTTGCCTTTTTGACACCCATTATCTCTGTAAAATGAGAATTTTGTTATAAATGATCTCGAAGATATTTCTCAGATCTGAAATGCTGTACCACAAGGAAAAATGTTATTTCAGGCATGAATGTTATGAAAGCAATTTTGTTTAACAAAAATAAGTAATCTTCCAGTGAGATTTCCCTGATTTCAAAGTAAGGTAAAGGAAAGAAATAGTACCCTAGCGTTTTCTTGAACCTTACTTTATTTATTCATTATCTGTACTTTATTCTAGTAAGCCTCAAAATAACCCATTTTTATTTGTGTGATGTTTTAAGTAAATGCACAAATTTACATAGGCAAGTGAACTCATCTATGAACCTCACTAAGAAGGTACCCGGTGTGAGGAACCTTCTGGGTCTGTTCTCTTATTGTTAGTGACTGATGTCAACATAGCAGTAATTGGCCAGAGCTATGGTAGCCTTCTGATAAGGACACTTCCCAGCACAGGACACAAATGTATTAGTAAAAATGTTCTCTCTTGTCTAAAAGACCTAATCCTAAATAAGTAGCTGTCATGGCCTAACAGACACAGGGTTGACTCACAACAGAATAAACAAAAGCAGACTCACGGGAACAAGAGGAGTGCACAGCAATATACCTTGGAAGTTTTACTGGCTTATATGGCAAACAGGAAACCCACCCATTTTTTTCTTCGAAAAGCCATGTGGGCTCCCACCTCATTCATGCTTTTGCCTCTTTTCTACCGGGGCATCATTCAGATCTAGGTCAGTGATCATCCCTACAAATAAGACTCCTCCAGCCACTAATCTGGAGCCACACATACACCTGTATACACACACACACACACACTCACACACACACACTCAGAGTGGGTATCTCTACCATACCCTAATGTGATATCTTGCTAGCATACCTGTTTAAAATGCTCACCTTCTAAAGACAGCACAAGCTGTCTGGGAGAGGGAGCCTCTATCTATCCTGGTTACTGCCACATTCCCAGTACTTGAATTAGTCCCTAGGTGGAGGGATCACTTAATATCTATTGAATGGCTGGATGAATGATCAGTCTGGAAAGGCTTATGGCTTAGTAGAAATGAGTTTCAGGAGACATTGGGCATCATAATAAAAAGATATCAAATGGGCCTGTTTCCTTTTCCCTTGAATCAGCAACTAGGATCTAAGTTTGAGAACAAAGAGGCTCTGTCTGTCCCCATAATGGATATAATCCCCAACAATTGGAAGCAGACCTTCTCTCAGGGATGTCAAAGGAATAGATCCTGCTACAAGAACCAACACTGTACCAAGGGTGGGAAGAAAAAGACAAGGGGCCTTTCTGAGTATTGGGGGCAGCTGTATGAATTCTGTGCTTACTGCCATGGAACACTCTCTTCTTTGGGGACAAGAAGATGCTATTGAAGAGAAAACAAGTGGAGGAGACTAGTATCTCATTTTTCAGCAGAAAGTCCCCTTAGGTAGCAGCCCTGCCTTTGGTCATGTGTTCTCTTAGCCCATAGAAAAAGATATAAAAGAAAGATGGCAGAACTAAACAGAACTGGCTTCCACTGTATGGGGTGCCAAGGTTGGAGAGGTTCCTGCATGAACCAGAAGCAGGAGAATGCCTTTGGAGAGCTCTCTGCCAGCAGCTAAAGCTCTAAAGTCTGTGAGAAGGTGCATATATTCATCTATGAGTATGGGAGACTACTGACCACGGTGTGAGCTGTGTGGAGTCAGAGAGGGTAAGCACACGCCTGACCTCACTCTTCAATCATTTAGCCCATTGTGCTCCTGACAGAACAATTTATAAAAAAAAGAAAGAAATCTGTTTCCATCCTTGGGAGTCCATGACCAAGGGGCTCGATGTAGTGAGGCCTTTCTTGCTGCCTACAATGTTATATAAGAGAGTGATACTTCATTGCCTGATAATGACACCAGTGCTCTCATGGAGGCCCCAACCTCATGACCACATCTCAGTCACCTCCCACGTCACCATCAGCAAATACAGTCAATATACTAATCTGTGGCTTAAGTTTCAAGCATGAACCTTGGGATACAGATTCAAACCACAGCATCTGGGGACTGTATGGGCTCTGCATTAACAGCTAAAACATTAAGTCAGCTTCCATGAGCACATTTTGACACCTGTTATAAAGTAGGTGTTAAGAGCTAATCTTGTTCACATAAGAACTAAAGACATGGGCTGGAGAGATGGCTCAGCAGTTAAGAACACTGACTGCTCTTCCAGAGGTTCTGAGTTCAATTCCCAGCAACCACATGGTGGCTGACAACCATCTGTAAATGGGATCTGATGCCTTCTTCTGGTATGTCTGAAGATAGTGACAGTGTACTCATATAAATAAAATAAATAAATCTTAAAAAAAGAAAAAAAGAACTAAAGACATTCAGTCAGAGACAATGTTGTACCCAATCTTTCCTCTCTGCCCTAAACTCATAGAAAGGGCAGAGCCAATAGGGGAAGAGATGTTCCAAGGCCGGTGCCAGTCCTCATAAACTATCCGAGAGTCACACCCATGTATATAAGAGGAGGGGATGAGATTAAGTTAGATTTCAGGTTGAAAGGGTGGGGTTGTTAGCCCTGGTCCTTCTACCAGAGCTGCTAAGTGATAAGATTTTAGGCGTATCCCAGCTCACCTGACTCAGTGTGTTTCGAGGCTTAAGTCATCATGCATTGAAGGAAAGCAGAATTTATAAGGCCGGGTTCACATGTCATTAAGAAGCAGGGGAAAGTCACGTGACAGGACAAGGTCAAAGGCAGTACTAGAAATGTAAATATACCCATCTAGCACTAAGTGGAACTAAAAGCCAGTTGGTGGACTTTCAGTAAATTTAGTGAGTTTCTTGGGCATGTATGGGCATAAGGTCCCCAGCTGCTGCTAGTTTTGTCAGTAGTACATTGACAGCAATTTATAAAAATCCAAAACTCAAAGCTTTTTACCTAATGCTATTACTACCAGTCTACCCATCGCCCCTGATGAGTTCAGAAAAAGAAAACTAAAACATGGTTTTTGGAAAATCATTTCTCTATATCTTCAAAGAATGGTTTAGACCTTTGGGCAAATCACTTTTAAAACATTAATGATACCTTTCCTTTCCTTTAGAAAAAGTAGGAGCCCCATAGAGTGAAGAGGCCAGTTTTCATCTGGGTCGTCAGAGCCTCAGAAGGTGTGCTACAGTTCCTCTGAGATGCCAAGCCCACAGGCCAGGTGCTGGAACAATGTAGCTCACCGGGATGAATAATTCTGGCTACCAGCTTAGTCTGGGCTCCAATCAGAAAGGATGACTGCTCTGGTAAAATGAGCTAATTCCTCATGGGAGAGAGCCAGCCATGTCTTCAAGAGCCTTTAACATACTGATTCCTATGGTCTTACATATTTATTTCCATTTATATTTCATCTTGACATTAACAAGTGTGTTAAAACTCAGAGTTAGGCCCCAGTAAATGTGTCATCACTGATGCTCATAATTACTGGTCCACAGGTTTCCAAGATCATAATAGTTTGGCCTATGTTTGCCCTTTCTGACTAAACTTGTACTACTGTTCTCATTCCCCAAGGCTAGTCTCAATAGCTTCCTTGGGAGCTCTGCATATTTCTTAGACCTATCTGTCTCCAAGGCATGTGTATGTTGTTCTTCCTTCTACCTGGAACTTACTGCTTCTGGCAGTTGTACCTTTCAACTGAGGTACCCAGAGCATCCTCAGTTTTACCTCCAACTTCCTTGTGTTAGATTGTTTCTCATTGCTGCAATGGATACCTGGAATAAATCAACTTCAAAAGAGCAAAGGTGTGTGGCCATTCAAGTTGCATGGGTTCCTTGATCAATTGGCTCAGTGTCTTTGGGCCTATGATGACCCAGGCTGGTGGAAGCATATAGGTAAGGAAGCTGTTTACTTCAAAGAAGGAGAGAGAGAGAGAGAGAGAGAGAGAGAGAGAGAGAGAGAGAGAGAGAGCAGGGAATCACAGGACCCCACACTCCCCTTTGTCAGAAAACACAAGGGATTTAAAATGCTTCCTCCTAATAGCTTCAAGTTGGGGATTGAGAAGTTCAACACAGGGCATCTGGGTTCCACTGCAGATCCAAACTGTACCTATCTCCAATCCCACCCCTCCCTACTTTTGAAGCAACACTGCCTTCATTCCTTAGCCTTTATCCAACTTCACCATTCTCTAATGACTTGAAAATTCTTTGTTTACTGTTTTTGATGCCACAAGAAAGCTGTCATGATAACTGGCTCTGTTCAAAATATCTAGGCGTTCATCAGTAGTGATGAAAAACAAATCACTGGCTTAGTGAGCTTTCTGTAACTATAACAAAAAGCAACAAACAAGTAAACAAAAACTCTGTGGCTGGGTAACTTGTAAAAAAAAAAAGAGATATATGTAGCTCATACTTCTGGGATCTGGGACGTCCACAAGCCTGGTGCCAGCAACTGGTGATGGGCTTTCACTGTATCATAAAACAAGGGAGTCCATCAAAGGATGAGGCAGAGCAGGTGTGATGGTAGCTCAAGCTCTGCTTCCTGTAAAGCCAATAATACCATCTTAGGGCACCGTCTTTATGATTGCATCTAGTCCTAATTAGTCCTTAAATTTCTTATGCATCAACTTTGAGCAAGGGACACAGTGAAACACAAGTAATCATGATCAATGAATAAATTTTAAATTTGGAAAAGCTAGCAAGATTCCATTAATGTATTTGCCAGATTATACTCTTTGACCTGTTCTTGGCCCACTGTGCTATTATCTTTATGGCCAGGAATCATCATAGGTTTGTGAGACTCTACCAAAGGGAAAATTTCCAAGATATAGAGTGATCCTGGTCCAGTCTTGGTTATGATCTTGTTTCCATGGCATCCTGGCTGCTTCTAAGTTTGAGTTGTTTATAAGAAATTAAGTACCATAAAGTGCCATTTAGCTGGGGATACATTTCAGTAAATAAAGTGCCTCTTTTTTAAGCATGAAGACCTGAATTCAGATCTCTGGAATCCATGTCTAAAAGTTGTATACAGTAACATACTTCTATAACCTCAGAGCTAGGGTGCAGAGGCAGGTGGATCCTAGGATGAGAGGGTTTCAGGTGTGTCAGTCTATCCAAATTGGTGACCTTGAGCTTAATTGAGAGCCCCAGCCTCATAAAGAATGTGGGGAGTGGTGTGGAAGACACTGATACTGACTTTTAGTCCCCATGTGTGTCCAAACAGGCATGGAGCACCTGCACATGGGAATGTATACACAAAAACACAATCATAAAACAGGTCTAAGAAAGGAAAAAGAAGAAATCTGTTTGGTTTTTTAGTATAGAATAGAGTTTATTTAGGGCATGGAATGGGGAGGGAAGTTGAGGGGGTAGTAGAGACAGGGAGAAGGAGAGAGAGAGAGAGAGGAGAGAGAGAGAGAGAGAGAGAGAGAGAGAGAGAGAGAGAGAGAGAGAGAGAGAAGGGGAGGCTGGCCATGAAAACATGGAGAGGGGGGAAGGCGAATGGGAAAAGAGGAGAAATAAGGTAAGAAAGCAAGTGCTAGAGAAGAGTGAAAAAATGGTTAGATTTCTCTTTTCTCTAAATTACTCCTTTTGAAGATACTTTATTAATACTCAAAAAGCTATAAGAAATTATTTTTATAAGATAGACTATATATAAAAACAGTATGTGATTTTTATTTGTTTGTTTGTTTTGGGGGTATTGTTGGATTTTTCAAGTCAGAGTTTCTCTGTGTAACCCTGGCTGCCCTGGAACTCACTCTGTAGAACAGGTTGGCCTAGAACTCAGAGATCTGCCTGCCTCTGCCTCTGCCTCTGCCTCTGCCTCTGGTGTTGAAGTGCTGGTACTAAAGGTGTGTGCCACTAAAGATCTAGCTATTAAGAGTAATATTTGGATACAATGTGTGTGTGCAGCTCTCCTTCTACTCGCCATGGAATTAGAGATTTTTATACTAACAAACTGTGAATGTTTAAGTACGGTTGTTTACATGCACCCATGCTTTATGCAAATAAATAAATAAATAAATAAATAAATAAATAAATAAATAAATAAATAAATAAAAACCTAGATTAAATTAAGAAGCACAATTCTTAGGCAAATGGATGGACCTAGAAAATATTATCCTGAGTGAGGTAACTCAATCACAAAAGAACACATGTGGTATGCACTTACTGATAAGTGGATATTAGCCCAAAAGCTCTGAATACCCAAGATACAACTCACAGACCACGTGAAGCTCAAGAAGAAGGAAGACCAAAATGTGGATGCTTCGATCCTTCTTAGAAAGGGGAACAAAATACTCACAGGAGCAAATATGGAGACAAAGTGTAAAGCAGAGACTGAAGGAAAGGCCATCCAGAGACTGCCCTACCTGGGGATTCATCCCAGATACCAAACTCCAACACTATTATGGATGCTAAGAAATGCTTGCTGAGGGGGCTGGTGAGATGGCTCAGCGAGTAAGAGCACCCAACTGCTCTTCCGAAGGTCCAGAGTTCAAATCCCAGCAACCACATGGTGGTTCACAACCATCCGTAACGAGATCTGACTCCCTCTTCTGGAGTGTCTGAAGGCAGCTACAGTGTACTTACATATAATAAATAAATAAATAGAAAGAAAGAAAGAAAGAAAGAAAGAAAGAAAGAAAGAAAGAAAGAAAGAAAGAAAGAAAGAAAGAAAGAAATGCTTGCTGAAAGGAGGCTGATATAGCTGTCTCCTGAGAGGTCCAGCCAGAGCCTTACAAATACAGAGTCGGATGATCGCAGCCCACCATTGTACTGAGTGCAGGCTCCCAATGGAGGAGTTAGAGAAAGGACTGAAGGACCTGAACAGGTTTGCAACCCCATAGAAAGAACAACAATATCAACCAACCAGACCTCCCCATACCCCAGAATTCCCAGGGACTAAGCCACCAACCAAGGAGCACAGATACATGGCTCCAGCTACATATGTAGCAGAGGATAGCCTTGTCAGGATTCAATGGGAGGAGAGGTCCTTGGTCCTATGTAGGCTCAATAGATGTCCCAGTGGAGAGAAATTGAGGGCGGAGAGGTGGGAGAGGGTGGGGAGGTGGGAGAAGGTAGGTGGGTGGAGGAATGCCCTCATAGAAGCAAGGGGAGGGGAGATGGGATAGAGTTTTTCTGGGAGAGGGGGAAACCAGGTAAGGAGATAACACATGAAATGTAATTTTCAGTACTGGCTTGTTTCTCTCCTAAGCACAACCATTCCAGCAACTGTTATACTTAATATCTTATACTTAATATTTTACACACAGCCTAATAGCAAACACAGAGGTCAAAGAAATAAGCAGCCTAATTCCTGAAAGAAAGAGATGGAGGTACAATTCCCAGGGGAAACCAGCTTTGTGTTTAGTGAATGAATCTTTTTCAGGTACCTTCCTAACCATCTCCAAGTGCATTGTGCAGAATTTGCCTCGTTTTGTGACTCCATTATTTTGTTGTCTATCAACTACTGAGTCAGTGCCATTTTCCTGGAGTCTACTACTGCCGGGTACTGCTCCCAAGTGAAGCACTGTAGCCATTTTCCTCCTGCATCAATCTAGGGATGAACACTCACTAAATAAGTCTAAGTCCCATGCTGCTGAGAGAACAACGGCAGTGGTGAGTGGGTAGTGTGGTCAAAAGACCTTTTCTTGCTTCTTGAGACAGACTATCACCACATTGTCAGGAAGGCTTAGAGGTTGTTGCTTTGCCTCTGGAAGGCTGGGGTTCCCGATTCAGGACTCTGTTAATATCTGAACCACCTCCCCCACTGGTATTTGACATCATCAGTCCCTCTGTCTAGCAGATGGGAGTTTTACAAATCTAAGCAGATGCCCTGTAAACATGAGAAAAACTTTCTATGCATTGGAAGTGAGAAATCGGCATTAACAGGATACTTTGTAGCCATGAGATGCCCTCCAAACTTCGCTTCTGTGTAAAGAGTCCTGGTGCTCACAGGATCCTGTGAAATCTGGAAGAGGCCCAGATGGGCAGAATTCTGCCCCATAGTACCTACTGGAAAGAAAAATTGGATTGTAGTTTTCTAAACATTGGCTTTTCTCTGAATGGCATCAGCACAATTGAATCTTACCAACTCATTCAGGAGAGTTAAAAGCTTAGACTGGCTTAGACTGGCTGGATTGGTCTGCCAGCAAACAGACATCAATCACTCGAACACTCAGAGATGCCAAATCGTTATTACCCAGAGTTCCATCATCCTTCTTATCACCATCATCCCCTTCACCTCAATTCACAAAGTAAATTTTTAACACCAGAATACTTGTCTGTAACAAGAAAAGATGCAGGAAATATTTTCATCAAAATTATATGACAAACACATAGGGTGCTAGGAAAACCAATACTCTACTTTCTCCCAAGACTTCATGAGTTGCTTTAAGTGATTGTTGTTGTTGTAGTTGTTGTTGTAAAAGAGGTGCACAACATATAGAAAAAGAAAGCATAATAAAAAAATCACTGCAAACATTTAAAATAAAATACCATTTTCCTTTAATGAGGCTGAAAATCAGCATCATAATTAAAATAACAGCACAGAGCTAAGCACTGTGAATGCTTCCTACAAGCTGGGAACAGTGGGATGGATCCCAGGCATTATCTCAGGGTCAACAGAGGCACTGCTAGACCTGATTTTTTATTTTATTTGTTGGTGTGTTTGTTTGTTTGTTTTTGCTGAGACAGGGATAATTGATTATTCCCATCTTACTAAGAAATATATTGAGGCCCAGAGAGATAGAAAACTCTTTGCTGGAAGAGCCAAACATCGAACCCTCCAACCACTGTACTAAGTATGTAGTTCACAAAAGACTGTACAGAAAAGAACTGAATAAATTCATATCCGGGGTAGGTGCTAATTTGTTCTGAGATGGTGTCTCACTGCCTATCCCAGGCTCACTTGACTTATGATCCTTCTATCTCAGTCCCCTGGGTTTACAGGTCTACAGCACCATGCTTGGCAAAACCCTTAAGTTTCAATTAAGTGGCAACCCTGTGAATAGGATCCAATGGTTCCTTATGTCTTACCCTAAAATGGTGAAAGAGGAGAAAACTCTTTAGAAAGAATGCTGACAAGTCATTGGCTGGACCTAGATGAACTATCATCTACCGTTGCCATGCTCTTTTACTTCTAGATTCATAAAGACAGCGTCGTGTGGAGCATCATAGACCTGAACATTTAGATGCAGGGCCTGGTCCCTGTGCATATGAGGAGATGCCCTTGGAAGACCTTCCCTACCCTCACTGAGCCATTATGCAGATTAAACAACTTACTAGTGTTTAGTGGTGAAAATATGATTAGTACATAGTAGTTGCTACAGAAATGTTGGCTAGTGCTAGTGTCTACATGGAAAAACACCTTATTTAAGGCTTGAGGCCCACGCTGTTCGTGACTCTACCCATTCCAAACTCTGTGATTCCATGAAAATGGACAGTTCATCTTCTAGGTGTCTGGGATCTTCTGTGGTTGGATTGCACATGTTTCTCAAAACTCCACATGTTAAAGACTACATCCCAGCATGCTACCATTGAGAGGCAATAGAGACTTTAAGCAGTGGGGTCCAGGGAGGTCGTCAGGCGACTGGAAATGTGTCCATGAAAGGGATGGTGGGACCCTGTCTTTTCTTCCTCTGATTTTACTTACTGGCCTCTGGGAAGTGGCCTTTGTTCTGCTACCGCTCCTACTGTGACCTTCTCTCCCTGAGGTCGTAGGCCAATCAGTGACAGATTGAATGCTCCAGAACCATGAGCCATACATACCATCCTTTTCCCTTATAAACTGATTGTCTCATCTACCTATTATATAGCAACAGAAACCTAACCAACAACGCCTATTTTATCTGCTTCCGTTTTCTAAATTTGGAATTGTATCCTTTTAATAATACCATCAGCATCCTGACTCCTTCTTAAGTAAACTGTGGCTCTGCTCTTTGATCTGTACCCAAAACAGTGCTCTTCAATAAAGTAACAGTGTGATCCGAAGAGGCTTTACACTCAAAGGTTACCAAAGCAATTTAGGACTCCCAAGGAATTGGTTTAGCCCACCACCTGGAAGATGGTTTGACTGGATCACACTGAAATCTTTCATGGGTAGGGAAAGCAGACAACAGGTTATAAAAACTAGAGTTTTCTCTAGATAATGTTAAAATCTAAAAAGCTCAGAATACTGGCTGATGTATAGAAAACAATAAATTAATGTTGATTCATTAATGTCAGTATCAGTCTTAGTTGAGTGACCTGAATAGTCTGCTTCCCTGTATTCTTTGCTAGAGACTGCAGAGAAGAAAGTCACATTGGCCCGGTTCCCAGGCCTCACTCATGCTAGGCAAGTATTCTACGGCTAAGTCATATACCCAGCCTATGCTGTCTTCTAGATATCCAAATAATGTGTCCTAGTTTGTTTTCTATTTATTTGATAAAACTATAACCAAAATAATATTGGCAATGAAATGTTTTAATTCATCTTATATTTCTAAGTGAGAATCCATCATCTAGTGAGCTCAGGGCAGGATCTCAAGGGGAACCTAGAGGTAGAAACTAATTTGAAGCTCATGGAGGAATTCTGAGGACTAGCTCCCTTCCTCTGGCTTACTTATACAGCCCAGACCAAGTTTACCTACTGGGGAATGGTACCTCCCACAGTGGACTGGACCCTCCCACATCAGTTAGCAACAACAACAAAAATAGATAGATAGATAGATAGATAGATAGATAGATAGATAGATAGACAGACAGACAGACAGACAGACAGACAGACAGACAGACAGACAGATAGATAGATAGATAGATAGATAGATAGATAGATAGATAGATAGATAGATAGATACACACCCATACACATGACATCACAGATATGCTCACAGGTCATTCTGATGAAATCAGTTCCTTGATTGAGACTCCTTCTTTCCACGTGTGTCTAGGTTTGTGTCAGTTTGTTTAAAACTTGCCACCATAGCCATCTCTCTTTTTCATGACACTTAATAATTCCAAAGTGCTCATCAAGCATTTCTAGATGTCCTAAGGAGCTCTCTTGTATCCTTAGAAACACATGGAAAAGTCCCCTATTAGTATCTACGAGGCCACTATCAAGTCTACCACTGGCCTACAGGTTTTGCTGTCAGTCTGTGGTAATATAAAGGAAAGTCAGTCTGACTATTAATAGCCCACACAATCTATTTTATCACATTGATTAGTTGACTGGTTGAGGGGAGAAATGGGCACATATGTGTCACTACAAATATGTAGAAATCTAAAGATAAATCTCATGTGATCAGTATCAGCTACAAGTTTTCCTGTTGTATTGAATCCACCAAAGAAGACTGTTTGTCCTCTTGCTCTCTTGCTCCTCTCTTGCTCTTGCTCTTCCCTTCCTGCTCCTGCACTCGCCCCATTCCCTTCCCCCTTCTCTCTCCACGTGCTCATGGTTGGCCTCTCCTCCTCCTCCTCCTCCTCCTCTTTTCCTTCTCCTACTCCTCCTTCTTCCTCTCTCTCTCTCTCTCTCTCTCTCTCTCTCTCTCTCTCTCTCTCTCTCTCTCTCTCAGAGAGATTGGGTTTCTATTTGCATCTGACCCTAGCCCATTTAGAAAGACCCAAAGAGGATGGTTACCCATAGCATTGAGAGAAAAGCTTACACGTATCTTCTGGGATCATATTGGGAGTCTGGCTAGTCTATTATGAAAGAATATGTCAAAGACCTAACCCCTGGTACCTGAGACTAAGGCAGTACTTAGAAATGGACCTTTGTAGGTGTAATCAGAGGACCTATTGACACAGAGTTTACTCAAGTGTCATTCATATCCCTATAATAAGAAATTTTGACACAGATAGAAACAGAGGAAAGATGGCTATATGAAAATGAGACAGGACTGGGGTTGTATGGCCATAACTCATGAAAGTCAGGGAGAACCATCAGTTAAAAGTGAAGACTTTTTTCTCAGATAGGGACCCTTGAGAGCGAGCTTGGTTCTGTCATAGACACATCCAATCTATAGTGTGTAGGTCACATGCATCTCAAGATGACTACAAATGAAGCCCTACACATTTGTTAGATGGCAGTATCTTAGTGCAGTGTCAAAGGCCAATCCCTCTGTATGATGTGACTTCTCTCCAGACCAGTGGGAGAATAAATTCCTCTTGTTTTGGACTGCCCAATTAGCAGTGCTTTATTACAGTAGCCCTTGGAAACTAATACAGGGACAATAGATATTTATTGGACTGTGATTTATGTAAGTCTGTACAAAAAGGTATTAAAAATACAAATGCCTATAAGGATTCCATTTAGAAAAAAACTCAAAAATATACCCAAATGGAAATCACTGCCTATATTTATTTTTTGTCCTGCCAAGTAATTAAACAAACTTGAGGTGGTGGGGGAGGCTAGCTCCCCATGATTTCCAGTGAATAGTGTTGATGAGTCAGGACCATTATATCTCTCGGGAAATGCAAAATCTGAGAGTTGTGTTTACTAAAGTGATACCATATGTTGGTTGATTAACAACTTGTCAGAATATTAGAAGTTCTTGGCTGATCGCAGGAAGGAGCATCTGTTAGCTGCATCCTTTATCTGATGTGTGCACAGATACTGCCAGGTTTGGCTTGTTTCCTAAGTACCAGATATAGATTCCCATAGTCTTTGCCTTCAGAGGGGAATGCTGTTATGTTGCTGGAATGTGGGATGTTTGTTGCTGAGGTGTGGGATGTTTGTTCTGCAAAGCAGGTGAAGCCCGATAAAGAAAATTGAGTACACACTTTAGAGTCTTTGTATCATGTCAACGTGCTTAGCCAGTCTGACTTGTCTTTTGTTATCTTCTAGGCTTAATGTTTACTTAGATACCACCTAAGGAGAGGGGGAAATGACTGTGTAAAGCTATGTACTCTTTACCTAATACTAAAATGTAATAATGTATTGTATTTATAGAGTGTTGCAGGTTACACATGATTTCCCATTGGAATCTCCCTATCTTATAAAGATGACAAGGAATCCTATGTTCATTTCACAAAGACAATAGCAGGAGCTGGGGGAGCTCAGTGATAGAATCCATGCTTACCCTTCAAAGACTCTGGGTTTCATCCCTGTCCCAAAATGAGAGTCAGAGACAGTGCTCAACTGAGTTGAGAAAAATATGTCTGACTTTAATATGACAAGATCAGTAAGCCAGATCTTCCCAGTTCCATCCCTATACCACCAGCAGATGCCTTTAATAGACACATAGAAATGATTGCAGACACCATGAGGGGAAATCCCAAGGTTTCCTTTTATACCACTACAACATTTGTGTTCATGTTATCACTACTGTGACTGAATACCAGGGACGGTGGGAGGGGGGACTGGAAGGGAGGAGAGGGCTCACCACTGTCTCCATAGTTTGGTCACTCAGAGGACAAAAGCAGGGCAGGGCAGTTAACACCAAGGTGGTCCAGAAACAGATCAAGAAGTTGTGGACAGGGGGCTGGTGAGATGGCTCAGTGGGTAAGAGCACCCGACTGTTCTTCCGAAGGTCCGGAGTTCAAATCCCAGCAACCACATGGTGGCTCACAACCATCCGTAACGAGATCTGACTCCCTCTTCTGGAGTGTCTGAAGACAGCTACAGTGTAATAATAAATAATTATTTAATAAATAAATAAATATATAATAAATAAATAAATATAATAAATAAATCTTTAAAAAAAAAGAAGTTGTGGACAGGAAAACAAGGAAACCCAGTGTTTCCTCTCATTATTTCCCCTTGCTAGAACCAATCCACTAAAGTTCCTAGAGTTTCCAACATAGTATCATCCCATCAGCTGTTGCCTAACTCTTTAAAACATGAGCCATTCAAGGAACACTTCACATCCAAGCCATAATACTCCTTTTGTTAACACCTTCATATATTGGGCTATGCATTTTTTAAGAATTTTTATCTGTGTGTGTGCATGTGTGTGTGTGCTTTATTTTATTATTTGTGTCCATGTGCATATGGGTGTGAGTGTGCATGTGTTTGTGAGCATGCACATGTGTGCTTATGCCCACGAAGACCAGAAGATGCCCTTGGAGCTGGAGTTACAGATGGTTGGGAATTGCCAGCTGTGAGTTATAGGAAGGGAACCACAGTCCTCTAGGAGAAGAGGGAGCAGCACTCTTTGGTCCCCATGGAGTTGAACCATTATTATTTTACTGTTCCACAAAACATACATGAAATAAGCCAGAGAGAAAGGGATTCGCTCTTCTTGTGTTGTTTAAATCCAAAACAGATTTGCATTTTGGTTCTTCATTTTGTTTGAAGTTTCTCAGTACTTATGATTTGAGAATTAAGTACCGCCATGATATACATCACTTTCTCTTTTCTTCTTTTCCTCCTTCCCCTCCCTTTCCTCATTCTCTCCCTCCTCCACTTCCGTCTTTTCTTTTGATTATTGTTTTAGTTTTTTACAACATAGAAGAAGGCTGTGTTGCAGAGACAATTTTTAATGTTTCAGAGATGTGGAACATATTATGAAAAATAGAGTGTTCTCTTTTAAGTATTCCAAATCTTAGGCCTATATTTAAAGTACAAGGTGTTATATTTGAGTGTCTCCTTTCTTTAATCCTCTTTGTTTAATGTCAGTGGCTGGGAAATCCTTTCTTCCACTCTATTACCTCTAATATCTGGGATGAGTGAATTAAAGTGATAAAAGACAGAAGGTTTTTTTTCATATGCATGTGGAAAGACGCTCAAAGAAGTGAAAACTTCAAAAAATAGCTAGGCCTTGAAGATTATACATGATGTTAGTAGAGTGACAAGACAAAGTATAGGGATCTGGACCTTATAGGGCTATGAGTGTGAGGTGGCTAATACATGAAGGACACTAGTGGGAGATCACGGGTATTTAGTCTACAGACTTAAGTTAGCATTACATCACACCACCTCCTCTGCCTGATGGGAGAGAGAGGACAAGGACACGCTCACAGAAGGAAATCCATACCTTGTTCTGGGCAGGGGATGAGGGGAGACTTTCTCCTGGATCTACTATGTCTCTGCCTTTACCTCAAAATAACCATTGTGCTCCAGTGTTCTGGTGGAGGTGGCAGCTCTAGTCTACAGAGGTTCTGAGGATCTCTGTAGTCAGACCCTTTCCTGACTTCCCATCCTTATCTTCAAACTAGTGCATTCTGAGCTTTCCTGCAGGCCTTTTCTCTCCTTCTCTACTTCCCTTCCTGTGAATTCATCTTCCTGCCTGTCCTTCTGTGAGGCTGTTTTCCCAACCCCACCCCCCATCTTCTTTGTAACAATACCCCAGTCTAACTTTTCTTTCCTGTTTGAGTGTTTGCCCTCTAGCTCCCTCAGACAGATTCTTCCAAACTTTTCAGGTTCTCACTGAGGAGTTACCTTGACAACCTATCATTTTGCCCTTCAGAGTTTTCTGTTTTAACAGTGTCGCGGGTCTGTTGTAGTATTTACTGCCTCCTGGTGTGGTCCCTTTGGGCCTTTTCACTTGTTTTCTGCTTCTTTCCATGTATTTCCTTCTGTATCCTGGACTATTGACTCATAAAGTCCAAGGTAAAGGCAGTCTTGGTCAACTCCCCACCCAGAGCTGTGGTTGAAGAGATAGCTAGAGGCCAATGACCATGGTTCGGCTAACTTGGCCTCCTCCATGACCCCACTGTACAGTAAATGTCGTGGACAGTGATTTAGATAGCATAAGTCTTACGTCCATTCATTCACACACAGCAGCACTCATGGTGCAGGAGTCCATAGTGGTCAGGAAGACTCAGTCCCTATTGGCTTGGAATTTCTAAAAGTCGATGTATGTTACAAAGTAAAGGAAGATACTCATGTGGCAAGAACTAGCATGAGGCCGGGCGTGGTGGCGCACGCCTTTAATCCCAGCACTCGGGAGGCAGAGGCAGGTGGATTTCTGAGTTCGAGGCCAACCTGGTCTACAAAGTGAGTTCCAAGACAGCCAGGGCTATACAGAGAAACCCTGTCTCGAAAAACCAAAGGAAAAAAAAAAAAGAACTAGCATGAGTAAAAACTTCTCTGCAGATGTAGACTTGGGACCTGTGATGGCTAATAACTTGACAGAATCTAGCATCTGCTCGGAGATGGAATGCTGGGCATACTTGTGATGTATTCACTTGATTGTGTTCGTTGAAGTGGGAAGATCTGCCTAATATGGGCGGTGCCGTTTCCCAGGGCGGGGTCTTGGAAAGGAAACTGAGCAACAGGATGCAGTCATTGCTCTCTGCTTCTTGACTGTGCACATGAGGTGACCAATGTCCTTCTGCTTTGATTTCCCCACCAAGATGGACTGTACCTCGGATTGTGAGCTAAAACAAGGTGCTTCTGCAGTAAGTTGGTTCTATCAGAGTATATTATCAAGTCAGTCATAAGTCATGTGGGTCCTGGTGGTGCACACCTTTAATCCCAGCACTCAGGAGGCAGAGACAGGTGGAGCTCTATCAGCTGGAGGCCAGCTGGGCTACATGGTGAGCTCCAGCACAGCCATAGCTACTCAGGGAGACAGGATTTTGTTGTTATTGGTTTTGTTTTTATATTTTTATTGAAAATATTTTTCCATGTAGTATATTGTGATCATGGTTACCTCTCCGTCATGTCCTCCAGATCCTCCCCACCTCCAACACATACAACTCCACACCTCCCTTCCCTCTCTCTCTTTAGAGAACAAATAGCCCAATTAAAGCAAACCAACAAACCAGAATAAGACAAAGCAAACAGATTGAGGAAAAAATAAAACAAAGAGAGCATGTGAAACAAAGACACACTCAAATACACACAGCAACACACATACACATACACACAAATGTACACACAGACACATACACACACATAGACATACACACATGTATACACACACAAATACACATAGAGACACATATGCAAACACACACAGACACACACACACACAGCAACACATACAAATATACAAACAGACATATACACAAATGCATACACACACAAACACATACATACACAGACACACATACACATATGATAAAGACACACAGAAAATCATAATAGATGAGCAAGAGAAAGTAAGGTTTAAAAACTCCCAAACAGACCCTGGTATAGCTGTCTCATATGAGGCTATGCCAGTGCCTGGCAAATACAGAAGTGGATGCTCACAGGGCCCTCAATGGAGGAGCTAGAGAAAGCACCCCAGGAGCTGAAGGAGTCAGCAACCCTATAGGTGGAACAACAATATGAACTAACCAGTACCCCCAGTGCTCGTGTCTCTAGCAGCATATGATGGCCTAGAGGGCCATCCCTGGGAAGAGAGGCCCCTTGGTATTGCAAACTTTATATGCCCCAGTACAGGGGAATGCCAGGGCCAAGAAGTGAGAGTGAATGGGTAGGGGAGCAGGGAGGGGGGAGGGTATAGGGAACTTTCGGAATAGCATTTGAAATGTATATAAAGAAAATATCAAAAAAAAACAAAAAAAAAACAAAACAAAAAAAAACTCCCAAACCAAAACATTGTGAGAGAAAACATCTCCAAAAATACCATTGACTTCATTTTGCATTGGCCGTCTACTGCTGTGTGTGGGGCCTCTATCAAGTATGGAATGTATACCCAGTGAGACTACATTGGAGAAAACTAATTTTTCCTCTACAAGCACTTGTCAATTGGAGATAGCTTCAGTGTTACTTTCTTGGTTTTTGTTTTTTTGTTTTTTAAATCAGGTCTCTCAGTGTTCTGGAGCTCATACCAAAAATCCCTAAGCTAACTGTACAGAAATCCCCAAGGATCCACCTGTCACCCTTCACCAGCACTGGTGTCTCAAGTGTGCAACACTTCACCTGGCAATAATAATAATAATAATAATAATAATGATGATGATGATGATGATGTTATGTGTGAGTGTTTTGCCTTCATGTACGTGTGCGCAACACATGCACACCTGATATCCTCAGAGGCCAGAAGAGAGGATTATATCACCTGGACCTGGAGTTTCAGGAGGTTTTGATCTTCCATGTGAGTGCTGGGAACCAAACCTTGGTCCTATGCAAGAGCAGACAGTGCTCTTAACTACTGAGCCATGTCTCCTGCTGTGCACATAACTTCTTTTAGGTGGGTTCCAGGTCTCGAACTCAGGCACTCTGCCATCTGCCCACCTTCCCGCACCCCAGTTCTTTCATTTTTTAATCTATCTTCAGAGATGTCTGTGTTCCACAAGCAGATTCTGATGGTTCTGCTTACATTACTTTCTTTTTGTTTTAGCAGGTGATCTTGGTGAGGTTCTTGTGCATGCATGTATGTTTCTTCTTTGGGGATACCCTAGGTGCATACATGCTGTATTCTGTAAACAATTTGTATTTTTAATGTGGTATACTAATCAAGTGTGGATTTGCTGGATACACTCAAAGATATTGTGGAAGATTCACAAGAAAAAAAGGGAAGGCAAAGACATTTATGTGAATCTTTAATGTTACACATCTGCTGAAGGCTTTTTAGTTGATGTCAGAGGTCCAGTCAGTCTCTGATGAACTGGTATGCTGCTATTGAAGTTTACTTTTTACAGAGCCCTTCGGAGAAAGAGTGGAGTCATAGAAAACCAGGGCTGGTCCATGCAACTTTTTGTCCTCTGAATATCTTTCTTCTCTTTCTACTTGCAATCAGCTTCTTGTTCATCAGAAAAGAGAGAGATATTTGGACTAAATATTCTGTCTTTTTACATTTTTAAAATTTATTTATTTATATGGATATTTTGTCTGTTTCCTTGGTCATGGCACTTCATCACAACAACACAAAGGTAATTAGTACTGTCTCCAAGTACTGGGATCAAAGGCGTGGAGCAACACACCCAGCTAGCACCCTCTGTGGCTAAAGGATCTCCCCTTCTCCCATCATTGCTCTCTACACCTTGAGAGTTAGTGAGAGGCTTTATAGCCAGCATGATAATGGACACAGGAGTAAGTTCTTTGCTGTTCTTCTACATTCCAGTGTGAGACAGCCTTCTATACAATTCCTTAGCAAGTTTCCACTACCCTCAGCTTGGTTATGCTCAGCAGCAGGGCGCTCCCTCTCCATTCTAGCAATCAGCCAGTTCCTTTTCTTTTGCTAAATCCAATTAGATGGAATATCTCTCTTATCATGAAGCAAAGTGAACCTGCTCTGTGATACCAATTTGTACCCCATAGCAACCCAGGATAAAGAGTCTGTCCTACATCCTGCATGACAGCCTTTCAAATTGGTAAAGACAACTGCCATGCCTTTTCAAACTTTCCTTTCTGCACACAAAATATCCCCAAGTCTCTAAGATTCATTTCATATAAGACAGCAAGAACAGTTTCTTATTTCTTCATCAGCTCCTCTGATTCCCCAAAAGGCAACCTCCCACTACACCCCTTTTTGAGTGGTACTTGTACTGACCATGCTATGTATGGTAGCACAGCTGCCTACAGTTCCAGTTCTTCTCATGTGAATGATGTGCATGTGTGTGTGTGTATGTGTGTGTATGTGTGTGTGTGTGTGTGTGTGTGTGTGTGTGATTTGTCAATGAAGAGCAATGAGTGTAGATTTGAGGATCTGGGCTGTTCAATGGCTGAGTCATTCCTGGAGGTGGGGCAGGGTACTTATGAATGGTTTATAACACAATTGGTTTATCATGTGTGGGACTTGAAAGTATGCTAAATCTCAGTGAAATTGCTGGGTAATAAGTAAGAAGGCCTTTCAATTCCACAAGGGTATGAGTAAAATAAAATGGGAAGATTTTCCTCTTTTTTGTTCGTTATATGGTAGTATACCTTAATCAGCTTTTAGGACCAGCTGCTGTAACACATGTTCACTTTAGATGATAATGTGAGGGGTTTTTTCCTTGTTTTTTTTAATCTTTTCGTGTAGCTAGCAAAATCCTTCATATAAAGAGCTGTTCTGAAGACCCAGAACATTTTTGAAATGCAAATGAAAGACCACCATTTACACATCCGTTTCAGGTTCTCATTCTTACTGCCTAAACACCTTCCAAGGCTGCAGGCCTCAGCACATGTTGGAGAAGGTTTTCCATGAAGCCAAATCCTACCTCAAGAAATTTCCACTGCTTGACTGCTGTCCAGCAGCAGGCTTCCCTGTTAGGTAGAGAGGACACCCATCACAGAATGGGGCTCAGAAATGTGGGAAAGTTGGTCCTATTTTGTAATAATTATAACCAAACCCAGAGGGTTAGAATTTTTCTCTGCCCTATTTATCTTCATTGCAGGATTTCCCCACCTCACTGCCATACACACTCTGACCTTATAAACGGCCATTAAAACCACAAGGACATTACAAACATGCTGGTGAATCCAACTCTTTATTGTACATTTCCTATAGGATATGATAGCAATACCTGTCACTAAGATGTTTTGCTGTTATTCTGGTTTTGTTTGTTGAGATGACAACTCCCTACATAGTCAGGACCATGCTGGACTCACAATTTTGTCTAAGCTGATATTGAACTCATGGCACCTCCTGCCACTGTCTCCTTCGTGCCGGAATCACAGACACAGACCACCACACCTGGATAGTTTCTGTACTGATGGAGAAAAAAAAAAGACGCTAGACTGAAATGCCTATGGATTCTTTGCAAAATCTCAACTAGGAATCAAACAGGACTTATCAGGATGAGGCTCTGAGTATTAGCTCCTCTTCTGCTTGTGTTTGTGATCTCAAAGGAAACGCTTGAGATCCACATTTACCTTGCAGTAGAAACAGAGACACATGCAACTCACCCCCTAAACTTGAATAATACTGAATCTTTAAGGAGAAGTGCTTCCAGCTAGCTCAAAAGCTAAGGCATTTCAGTTGAACTGTGTTGTAAGTACACATCTAGACACACTACTCACTCTTTCTATTCAGCTGATCAAGGTTTAACCAGAGTTCCTCCAGGACATTCCCGATACACACACACATACATCCTCCCAGTTCTTCAGCTCTTCTTTTGTTATAGCTATTATTTTACTATTGTTAATGTATTTTAATAAGCCATCTGCGTTACTCAGCTTCCCACCATTGGAGAAAATACCAGAGAATTTTAAAAAAGGAAAATGGTTGCTTAATTTTTATTTTATGTATCAGGTAGGTGTGTGTGTGTGTGTGTGTGTGTGTGTGTGTATGCAGATGGGTGAGCCATGACACACAGATGGAAATCAGAGGACAACTTTGAGGAGTCAGCTCTTTTCTTTAATCTGGAGTCCCAGGATTAAATTCAGATTGACAGGCACAATATACAACAAGCCCTTTTACCTGGCAGATTCTTTACAAAGTTCAGTGTTACACACACCAGGCCAAGTGGCCCATTAGCTTCCAGAGATTCTCCTGTCTTCGCCTCCTATCTTTTGTAGGAATACTGGGACTACAGATGCGTGCCACTGCACCTGGCTTCCCGTGGGTAACAGAGACCCGAACTCAGGTCTTCATACTCGGATGCCAGGTTCCATGCTTCCTGAGTCATCTCTGGCCCCTCCCTCATCTTAAGAATCTTCTTTGGCTATGTGCCCCATACCTTGGTCTGTGTACTCAACATTGCCACGTCCGTTCCAACGGTCTTCCTGTGTCTCTACTTCCCTAGGATTGCTTTCTTCAGACCTTTGAGTGTCTCCTCTTAGCCCTGGCCAGACAGCCATTGTTCTTGGGACCTGGTCATGAGAATTTTCTGAAACCTGACCCTGATCCCAGTTGATCTGACCTTCCTAACCTCCGTTTCCAGGCTCACTTTTCACCTCAATGTCACAGGTTCCTTAAGCCCTGACTCAGTGTGTTCTCCCTGGTATTTGCTCACATCTTTGCGGCTCACTAAGCTAATGGCTTCTCCCTGTCCTTTATTCCCAGATCACCCTTGTCCTTAAGTCTGTAGAGCTCAGATCCTAGAGTATCAGTGGCTTCCCTCTTCCTCTTCCTCTTCCTCTTCCTCTTCCCCCTCCTCTTCCTGTCAGCATTTTGTAAAGATTTGCTTATTTTATTTATGTGAGCACACTGTAGCTGTCTTCAGATACACACACCAGAAGAGGGCATCAGATCCCGTTACACATGGTTGTGAGCCACCATGTGGTTGCTGGGATTTGAACTCAGGACCCCTGGAAGAGCAGTCAGTGCTCTTAACCGCTGAGCCATCTCTCCCTTCAGCATTTAATAAGCTGTGTGTGTGTTTTTTAAACCACTTCCATCTAGTCATAACCTACTAAAACTCTGTAGGAAAAAAGAGATAAAATTGCACATTCAGGGACACAATCCCAAGAGAGTGGACCTAACGCATGCAATGATGACCGCATTGTTTACATTCCAGCACTTTGTCTTTGAAAAAAATAATTAATTCAATAATAATAAATTATTTTGAAAAAAATAATTTAATTCAATGATATAATGCACATGTTTGCTTTGAATATTTTAATCTGCTTTAAATAACTTATCTGTTTAGTTATTTAAGTCTTTAATTCCATTTCCAACCTTCACATAAAACTTAGGCCCCAAAAGGATAAGCAGTAAAATAAGGAGGTTTTGGGTTCTCTCTAGTGTGCCCTTGGGGATTCTCGGGAGAATAGGACCAGAGCCATGAATAAATTTTGAGTCATCAGGAGCCCCTCATTTGCATCTCTGAATCTCTGACCTCTGGTACAATAGCCATTGCATGTGCTAATTGTGTGTGGAATTGAGTGTAACAGAAGTTGTAAGCTTTTGTTTGTCAAACGTGTTGCAGGCCAGTACTTATTTTTAGCTTATCTGATGCCAGTCTAACTAAAATGGAATTGCTCATTGTACTTAGAGAAAGATGCAGGTTGGACCTCAAAGACTCAGACAGAGGGCCAGCAAGATGGCTCAAAAGGTCAAGGTATTTGCTATGCGAGCCTGCCGAGTGAGTGCAGTCACCCAGAAGGAGGAACAAGAAGACCTACTCCACAGAGCTGTCCTCTGACCTCCACCTGCAAGTCCACACTCGCGCACACATCATGTGACCACATGCAAGTTCACACAATAAAAATGCTCAAACATAAAAAAAAAAAAAAAAAAATCAAGTCATTACTCTATGCCTCTAGAATCATTTGGTTCCAAGACTCCTGTGGATATTAATACCCACGGATCCTCAAGTTCCTTATCTAAAATGGCCTGATCTTTGCATAAAACCTTTGTGTACCCCCCCACCTGCCCATAATCATCTGTACACACATGTGCTCCTACCCTCACAGTGGAGAGAAACCGCCTCTTTGCTTCATCTACTGCAAGTGTGGAGGTCTTATAACCACTCCAAATAAATGTTAGTGTTGTGCAAGTAGCTATTATACTTTGTGGTTTAGGGAATAAAGACAAAGTTTTAAAGTCTGTGCATATTTTCTCCCGCTGAGTATTTTCAGTCAACAACTAGGAAAATCTGAAGAAGTAGAACTCATGACTCTGAAGGACCAACTGTGTATGTAATAAGTATTTATACCTTAGCAGGACGCAATGTGTAAGTAGCATTCTCTGGCCATTCTATAACAATAACCACATTCAACCAACTTCATTCTCCTCTTCTGTAACATGAGGGTGCTAATAACCACCTCACTGGTTTGCTGAGTAAAGGAACCCAGAAATACCCCATTTTGCGAAGGAAGGTACACCTACACCTCTGAAGGGCAACTGTTTTTCCAAATAAGAGGTTGGGTGAAAGTACAGAATGGAAGTACACTGTAACTGTCTTCAGACGCACCAGAAGAGGGCATCAGATCTCATTACGGGTGGTTGTGAGTCACCATGTGGTTGCTGGGATTTGAACTTCGGACTTTTGGAAGAGCAGTCGGGTGCTCTTACCCACTGAGCCATCTCACCAGAATGGAAGTACAGAATTAGCCCAAATGATTCTGTTTAAAAATAGTTTGAGGTACCGAGATGGTTCAGATGTTAAAAGCTTTTCTTCCCCTTACAGAAGACCTGAGTTTGATTCCCAGCACCAACACTGGTGGCTCACAAACACCTGAAACTCCAGCTTCAAGAAATCGCCGGGCGTGGTGGCGCACGCCACTCGGGAGGCAGAGGCAGACGGATTTCTGAGTTCGAGGCCAGCCTGGTCTACAAAGTGAGTGCCAGGACAGCCAGGGCTACACAGAGAAACCCTGTCTCGAAAAACCAAAAAAAAAAAAAAAAAAAAAAGAAAGAAAGAAATCTAGGTTTCAGGGCTGGAGAGATGGCTCAGCGATTAAGAGCACCAACTGCTCTTCCAAAGGTCCTGAGTTCAAATCCCAGCAACCACATGGTGGCTCACAACCATCCGTAACAAAAATCTGATGCCCTCTTCTGGAATGTCGGAAGACAGCTACAGTGTACACACATAAATAAATAAATAAATAAATAAATAAATAAATAAATAAATCTTTAAAAAAAAAAAAAGAAAGAAAGAAAGAAACCTAGGTTTCTTTTCTGGCCTCCATGAGTAAATACATATATGTTCCAGGCACAGAAATATACTACATACATATAAGTAAGAAATCAATCTTTTAAAACTAAAAATATGTTGGAAATGTAGCCCATAGATTGGGGAACAACTTCAGATAGTCATTGGTTAACTTGGTATAAAGCTCTGTAATTCCCATAATTACTACAGTAAGATATGTTTTTCCTCCCTCTCCTCCATACACAAATATACTCCTACCCTCATAATGGAGAGAAAGCTGTTGCTGTGCTTTATCTATTACAAAGGTCCCAGGTGATAGCTCTAAACACAGAATAACAGAGAAAGCATGACAAATTCCTTAAAGCAACCCATTACACAACATGTGGCCTTTAGAAATGGAGCCCCAGAGAAAATTCGGTGTGCTAAAGTTTGGGTTTGGTGAAGAATGGGCAGTTGGATAGGAGTATGACTGATCAGAACATGTATGAAATGATGGCAACATTCAAGGGAACTGGTAAGTGCGGTTCGTTCAGATTCTCTTGGCTCTCTGTACAATGTTATTTCTCTATGTGTAGGGCAAGACTCTTTTTTTTTCTTTTTTTTTTCTTGTTTTGTTTGTTTGTTTGTTTGTTTTTTATTTTGTTTTTTTGTTTTTTCGAGACAGAATTTCTCTGTGTAGCCCTGGCTGTCCTGGAACTCACTCTGTAGACCAGGCTGGCCTCGAACTCAGAAATCCACCTGCCTCTGCCTCCCAAGTGATGGGATTAAAGGCATGTACCACCACGCCCAGCTAGGGCAACACTCTTTTTTTTTTTTTTTTTTTTGAGCCCCGAATCCCACCTAGGGCAAGACTCTTATCACATAGAGGCCTCTGAACTGTTTTCAGGAAAGACATATCAGAGAACCCTTTATGGCAAACCTCACAGAAAAGCTGGGGGAAAATCTGTGTCTTCTAGAGTGCCATATTTGAGTATATCATGTTCTGGGCCCCTGCACCCCCCAAAATATAAAGCAGCAAACAGAGACAAATTTTCTGGAGATCCCATACTGCAGCCTTTTCTCCTCCTCATTTCTACTGTAAGAACTTTTCTGAATAGTATAACTTGGGCAAGAGCTGGCCCTGGGTCCTCCTGGCCCTGTGGGGTGCCATTTTGTGCATATTCTAGGTGTTAGATACTAACTTCAAGATTTTTCCACCACATTGCAACATATAGAGGACATCCAGAAGGTTCTCATGCTCACATATCCCCTCTATGTTCTGGGAGAGCCCAGAGCTATCTAGCAATTCCTGCGTTAAAACACACCATTGAGAATATCTGGGTTAGACAGGCTGCTGGTCAGTTATTTTCTTAGCATCTTTCCATCTTTTGGAACCTTCTCCAGGAAATGCGAGCCAGCATGGTCTGGTTAGCCACATATGGAGGGGCTCTGTAAGGACTCAGTGAGGAATCCCTATCAGCCAAGTGCTTAGATGAGCACATGACATCATGCAGAGAAAGAGGTAACAAGGGTACAGACATGATATGCTGTGTATCCTCCTAAAATGTCACCATTCCACACCATAGAACCCACATTTCCTTAATACTGTGTTTTGCCCTGTCAATCTGCTCAGGAGTATGAAACATTTCAGGGGCGGGATGGAAAAGATCTCCTTTCAAGCAAGGTAATTATGGAGGGAGGTCTTTTAAATTTTCATTTACTATTGTGTGGTGTGTGCGAGCATGCGTCTGGAGGTCAGAAGGCAACTTTTGGATTGAGCTCAGCATTTCAAGGCACCCTTAGCTGATGAGCCATCTCAGCTGCACCTGGGTTTGAAATTCTTAAAGGATTAGGGTACAGCTTGATGTAGCCCTGTCCAGGATGTACAAGTAAGCACATCCTAGACAGGGAGGGAGGGAGGGAGGAAGGAAGGAAGGAAGGAAGGAAGGAAGGAAGGAAGGAAGGAAGGAAGGAAGGAAGGGAGGAAGAAAGGGAGAAAGGAAGGGAGGGAGGGAGGGAGGGAGGGAGAGAAGGAGGGAGGAAGGAAGGGAGGGAGGAAGAAAGGGAAAAAGGAAGGAAGAATGGGAGGGACGGAGGGAGAAAGGGAGGGAGGGAGAAAGGGAAGAAGGGAGAAAGTGAGGAAGGAAGGGAGGGAGGGAGGGAGGGAGGGAGGGAGGAGACTGATAGAATTAAATCCAGATGAGCACCAGAGATGCAGAAGAAAAAGATTTATTTTCCTCATTTAATGCTAAGCTCATGACTGAGGCCCCCATAACATAAAAGAGATTAAAAAAAAAAGAGTTGCAAACACACTTATGTAATACATTATACACAGTTTATGATATATAGATGCCTATAGAAATGAAGACCTAAGGACAGGGATGATGGTACAATTCATGTCTCTGGTGGATAAAATGTGCAGAAGTCTGAGTGGGGGACATATGGATTCTGTTTTGAAGGAAATGGACTGGAGACCTGGTGTTTATTCTTTCTCCTATGTCCCTGTGTCTTCAAATCAAATGACAGTCCTAGTTTCCGGCAATTGTGAAGGCATCTGTTTACATGAGGGTCTCTGCCCTATTTCAGGGGAGAAGCATGTGAGGATGAATTATCTTCCTGCCTCTGCTCCATGCTCAGTGCCTGGGTACAACATTTGAAGTATGCCTTGAACCCTATCAAGAGTCTCTGTAGCATGACTTCCCAACATCATGCTCACAGGCTAAGTGCTTCCTTTCCATTCATGGGCAAGGGTTGTAAGAGAAGAACATCTGGGATAAATGACATGGGGACAGGGAGAACTTTCTAACCTGAACTAAAGGTCACATACAAATGATGAGTAGAAAAGATCTTAACAGACTGGAGACAAGAATCAACCAGTAGGTTCATTCCACTTTGTGACCAGAGTGACATTTAGAATGAATACAGGGAGTGCTTAGTGGGAATGGCTCAGAAACTCCAATGCCAAATTCCCTCAGATGACTTAACCCTCCTCCAACAAAGCCTACTGCCCTGGGTTTATGAATCCTGTAGACTTAGCTGGAGAGAAATACGCCATGAAGAAGTAGGCACCTGATGCAAGATTCCTATGCCAATGTTCAGTTTAAACATCTACTTGTCAGAGCATTGTTCTATGATCCTGATGTCTGCCTTCTGCAGATAATGGGACCTGCATTGTGGTATCTCTGGCCATCTGTCTTGCCTAGTTATCAATACAACATCCATGGCTGTTGCATCTTCCCAGTGGTCAGACCAGATAATGCTCATCTTCCCTTATCTACAGGGGAAAACTCTCCAGATTGTTGCTATCTCACACAAGCAGCAGGAATAGCTTCAATGCCTTTCCTCTGAGGAAAGAAGGAAGTTGCTATACACACCCCCTTGTAATCATCAAGACGACAGCTCTATCTGTGCCAGCAAGATGAGCAAGACGCTCATCTCCTAACATTGAACAGGTGAGGGCAGATTCAAATCTTAGCTCTCTAGGTACATGTCTTTCTTTACATCTTTTTTTAATATTAATCTTCATAATATAATAATTATATGATTAGAGTAATAATAGATTCATCTTCATTTTTATTATCCCCTTGTCCACTACAAAAATGTACATAGTCATATATCCTAATTTAGTGATTTTAATAATTTGGGGCTAAAGTTAGTTCATACAGGGATTGTATAGCATACAAAAAACCCCATCTAGGTTCTATCCTAGCATGACAATAATAATAATAACAATGACAATAACAACAATTTATAATAACCCGAAAAGTTGTTTCTAGGCTCCATAGCCATATTATGGATTCTGATTCTATACTAGTTCATGTCCTTCCACTTTGTTAATGTTTTATTTTATGTATTATTGCATGTGTGTGTGTGCGCGCATGCGCGCAGACATACATGTGTCACAGCACATATGGGACAGTCACAAGACAACTTTCACAAGGTAATTCTCTCACTGTACATTCATGGAATGACACTCAGGTCATTGGGCTTGCATAACACTTTTACCTACTGAGTTATGTGACTAGCCTTCTCCTCTTCCCCCTCTCTTTGCCATCTTTGTCAGGGTAGAATACTGATAACCCAATGTCTCCTTCATAGGGCCATCAGAGGATTGATAAACTTTGTACAATGATCTGTATACATTATGGAGGAGTGTGTGAGCTAAGAAAGCATATAGTTATAACCCAGCTTTCTCTACCGTAATTCTGAACAAACTAAGAGGCAGTTGAGGGAGGAAAGCAAAAAAAGACACAGATAACTTTGTTGGCTTAGGGTTAGGGCAGCCATGGGGTTTTTAGGAATCAATTTTCCATCTCTATGAAAGAACATATAGGAAAAATAAACTTAAAAAGAAGGTAGTTTGGTTGGGAGTGGTGCCTGCCTACAAAGAAGCAGAGGCCAGCCTAGATCACATGGTGAGACCCTGTCTTTAAAACAAAGGTCTCACATTTTCACAGGTTTCCATGGGCCAAAGAAAGACAAGCATCATGACAAAAAAACATGCACTGGACCAAGCCGCTCACCTCGTGGTTGCTGCACAGTAGAGAGAAAAGGGGAAAGAAAGAGAGGGAGAAGGATGGAAGGGACCTAGGAACCAATGTCACCTTCACGGTGTACCAGCCTCTTCCTCTTCCTCCTACACTCTGCCTCCTGAAGGTCCTACCACCTCCCTGCAGCACCATGGGCTGCTGACCGAGCTTTTAGCATAAGGGCCTCTGCAGCATATTTGAGATGCATGTCTAGCAGGAATGTTCCAGAATTAGGCCCCTAACTCTACCATTTCTACCTAGAGTTGGACTGCTACAATCCTCCCCGCCAACATGTGGGCCTGAGGAAGATAGAGGAGGAGGAAAGGGAAAGGGAGGGGAATGTCCTATGGCTCTCAAGAAATAAGGGATGGGAAAAGATGTTCTGATGGAAGGAAGTCTGTCCCTCTGGAAAGCCAAGGAAGGGGAAGTACTTTCCTGCCAAAGTGTTGAATCAATGAATAATTTGTTGTTTCTTTTAAAAAAAAAAAAAAAAGATTTATTTATTTTATGTATACACATACACTGTTGCTGTCTTCAGGCTTACCAGAAGAGGGCATCAGATTCTACTATAAATGGTTGTGAGCCACCATGTGCTGCTGGGAATTGAACTCAGGATCTCTGGAAAAGCAGCCAGTACTCTTAACTGCTAAGCCAACTCTCCAGCCCCTCAATGAAGGATTTTTAAGCTGTGGCCATTTCATGCCTGTGTGCTTGACCCAGGTCATACTAAGGCTTCAGCAAAGGCTTCCAGAGGAAACCTGCTCTAATGTTTTGTTGTTATTATTTTGGAAGTTGGTGGTTGGTTGGTTGGTTGATTGGTTGGTTGGTTTTTAAGAAAAAGGTCTTACTATGTATCTCAGGCTGCTCCCAAACTCACAGAGATCTATCTGTGATCTATCTGACTCTCCAGTGCTAGGTTTAAAGACACAATGGGCTAAGTTTTGATGGGGACTGGAGAGATGGCTCAGTGGGTAAGAGCACTGACTGCTCTTCTGAAGGTCCTGAGTTCAAATCTCAGCCACCACATGGTGGCTCACCACCATCTGTAATGAGATCTGACTCCCTCTTCTGGAGTGTCTGAAGACAGCTACAGTGTACTCACATATAACAAATAAATAAATCTTAAAAAAAATAATCATCACTAGGACTGGCAAGATGGCTCAGTAGACAAAGGTGTTTGCCACCAACCTGATGACATGAGTTCAGTCCCTGGAACCCTCACAGTAGAAGGAGAGAACTGGCTATAGCAAATTTTCTTGTGTCCTCCACATGCTTGCTTACACACACACACACACACACACACACACACACACACACACATACATGCACACCAAATATATAATAAATAAATACAATTGGTTTTTTAAAAATCATTTTTGGGGGATGGCAAATAACTTGTCAAACCTCCTGCAAACATCTCCCCAGTTTGACCTTCTACACAGTTCCCAGCCAGGCCTCTTTCTCTTCACTGGATCCTCAGCACAGGGAACCTGTGCTGTGCACTCTGTTTTACAAGTAAGTATTTTGCCTGTGTCTGTGCAAATGTACCATGTGGGTGCAATGCCTGTAGAGGCCAGAAGAGGGCATCAGATCCCCTCAGGAAGAGGCTATAAAAGGTTCTGAGTTATTGAGCGGTCACAAGGAACTGAACTTGTGTCCCTGGAATAGCAGGGACTCTTACCTTCTAAACCACCTTAACCTTCTGTTTCATTCTTTCTCCCCATTCCCACAACTCCCTTGAGACAGTATTTCTCTTTGTGTAGCCCTGGCTGTCTTACAACTTGCTTTGTAGACCAGCCTGGCCTCAAACTCACAGAGGTCCTCCTGCCTCTGCCACTCCAGTGCTGGGATTAAAGGGGTGCACCACCACTGCCTGGCTGCTGCTTGCTGTTTTGTACACCTGTCCTTTCTCTCCTCGTGGCTAACATATTCCAAAGCTGATGACTCCTGAGTCTCAGAGCCCTGTGAATCATAGACGTCAATTCTGGATTTTAGGGTACATCCTGTCACTGTAGAAGGCAGAGGAAGGCATTGGATACCTCTTAGGAAAACTAGAGGTTAAGTAGCAACCAACCTCTGAGCTCTCAGCTCTCGCTGCCACACAGTTCACATTTCTCCATCCCCAAATCAGTAAATGTCCCATTCGTTCCGTTAAGTAGTATCTAAGACAACACCCAAGGCAAGCAGAGGTCTTAAACTGAAAGGCGGGGAATAAGCATGGTTCTCCTCTCTGTTCCACCTCTAGCTGTGCGTGGACTGAGCTTCTCTAGAGAAAACTAGTCACCCTCTCCCAGAACTCTCTCCCAAGGCTGGCCTGGGTGCTCCTTTCCCTTGCTACCTTAAGCTTGGGAAAGGTAAGAATCCCTATCACCAAGCATATTTGCTACCCTAGGCTCTGTCCATTAGGCACCCAAGAGCCTTATCCTGTTTTAATGGAACACTGAGCCAATTTCACAAATTCTTCCAGGATGGCTTTGGGGCTGTGTACTGCCAGGTTCAAGGAATCCAGAGCCTGAGGAATGAGGCAGAAAGGTACCTGCCATGTCAAGGAGACTCACTGAGTACTGTTGGAATAAGAGATAAACATGTCTGTCAGGGCACCTTCCTCCAGAACATGGGCAAAAACAGACATGAGGTTTGGGTCAGAATACACAGCAGAACTCAGAAGATGACAGAGGAACATGCTTATTACATAATAGTCCTTAGATCAGACAACTGCTGAAAGCCTGTCATCTGTAGGCACAGAGGACAAGGTCAGGGGTAACAAAATTGATCTAGGCTCTGTGTTCCCAGGCATCACTGTCTAGAATGGGAGTTTCGAGCCTTATTTTCCCCTCCACTATGTTTGGACATCTAGAACGGTCCATTCTCAAGGATGCTTCTCATCCATCCCTGTCTTAGTTAGGGTTCCATTGCTGTGAAGAGGCACCATGACCGGAGCAACTCTTTTTTTTTTTTTAAGTATTTTTTTTATTAGGTATTTTCCTCATTTACATTTTCAATGCTATCCCAAAAGTCCCCCATACCCACCCCCACCCCCCAGAGCAACTCTTATAAAGGAAAACATTTCATTGGTGCTGAATTACACGTTCAGAGGTTTAGTCCATTATCATCATGGCAGTGTCCAGGCCAGCATGATGCTAGAGAAAGAACAGAGAGTTCTACATCCAGATCCACAGACAGCAAGAAGAGACAGACACTGGGCCAGGCTTGGACATTTAAAACCTCTTGAGCATTTGACACACTTCCTCCAACAGAGCCAGACCTACTCCAACAAGGCCACACATCCACATGCCACTCCCAAAGCATTCACATTTGGATCTATGGGAACCATTCCCTTCCTGATGGGAATCGGCCATCTCACATTCCATACATACTTCCCTGGGGTCCCACAATGGCTGTGACACATGCTGCATTAACACTAGACAGGGAAGAAACTCCCAAGCCAGACCTTCAGTACTGAGTGTGGTAACTGAGTGAAAAGTGGATGAAGAAAAACCATCCCAGGCTCAGGCTCAGGAGATGGAGAAAGCCCCAGCAGGGGAGAGACCTGGCCCACTTGAAGAGCAAGTGTCCTACTGACACATTCAAGTCAGGTATTGAGAACAGCAATAAAAATGACAAGTTCTAAGCTGGGTATGGTGGCACTTGCCTGGAATCCCAGCACCTAGAAGGCAGAGGCAGGAGGATCTCAAGTTTCAAGTCTATCCTAGAATACATAAGGCATTCAAGCCAGACTATGTCTCAAGAAACCAAGCCAGCCGGGCGTGGTGGCGCACGCCTTTAATCCCAGCACTCGGGAGGCAGAGGCAGGCGGATTTCTGAGTTCGAGGCCAGCCTGGTCTACAAAGTGAGTGCCAGGACAGCCAGGGCTACACAGAGAAACCCTGTCTCGAAAAACCTAAAAAAAAAAAAAAAAAAAAAAAAGAAAAAGAAACCAAGCCAGACCAACAGACAGAAGACAAATTGCTCCTAAATTGGGATGCCTATATATTAAAGTGTTTTTACTATTTTAACTTGACATCTTAGACTTTAAACTGAAGCAACCTTATTTGACAGATGTGCATGCACCTGGTCCAGATGTGCGTGCCTGGCCACAGGGTGGATGTGTCTGGTGGTCAAAATACAGAGCATAGGTTGGAAACTCACAGGCGGCTGCTCAAAGAGGTGTTCAACATTTGGGGGATTCTTCTGAATGTGCTCTGATTTTGCTTTAAGTTAAAACTTTTTTTTAAAAGTCCCTGCTCAAAGTGTGTATTTCAGATTGCCCAAAGAAGAAATTTTAATCCTATTCCCTGACAAGAATTGTGGATTATTCATAAGAAGAAAGCTGAGGGTTTTACTTCCTTACAAGAGGAAGTTCATACCCAAAAGGGCAGTGGTTTCTTGCAGAGATGGTCTCCTGACTCTACTGCCCTCTGGTGGTGAAATGCCGGTATGCCTATTTGAATGCCTGCTGCTTCACAGGGCTTTGTGGCCTCTGCCTCTCCTTTGCTATAACTGCAATAAGTGAAATAATTGAAGATTCCAAGCATGGAGGTCCAGACCAACCCTAAGTCTAAAAGGCAGACTAAGAGTGTGGAAGTCCAGCACTGAGTTGTAAATGGTGTGTTGAACCTCTGCTGCTGACTGCTACTTTATGAGACTCGGGGAGTGAGCTGGGAAAATCTGGCTTGGGACCTGGAAGGTTAAATTTGCCACACTTCAGTTTTGTTCATTTTATGAAACAAGTATTTCTGGAGTGTCTAGATGTCAGGCAGTGTACAGGAAGCAGGGCTGTGGAGTCAAACCTGGGTTTGTACCAAAGGCAAACAGAACCCATGATTAGGCTTGAGAAATGTTAGAGCTCTAAAGGATCTCTGAAAATAATGCTCTTCTAGTTGAGCTATGATTTCCAGGCCATGTACTATAAGTTAACCATTTATGGTTTTAGCATCTTTTTAATAAATGGCCGCTGGGCTTCTTGTCAATACTCAATCAAAACTGCATACATTCTGAAGTATGTTGTGTGAATGTCTGGAGGCATTCCTGACTTATGCATGGGGAGACACTGCAGATGTTAAATTTTCCCCCTTTTTCTGGAACTGGAGATGCTGAGTTGCTGATGTTGAGGGAACCAACAAAAACCCATCAGATCCATGAAGTTTTAGGGGAGGAATAAATAGGTCTATTTGTGGTGAGACTTACCACACTAAATGGTTCAAAATTCACATGGCAGACTGCATAGATGGCTCATACTGAAAAGTCCCTGCTATAAGTCCCTGCTATAAGCATAAAGACCTAAGTTTGGCTGCCCAACACCCATGTGCAAACCTGGGTTGGTGCCATGCATGCCCATATTCTCAGTGCTCCAGGCAGAGACAAGGGTTCACAGTGTTCACAGGGCAGGCAGGGTTTTCATATTGATTGATGAACCTTTCAGGTCATCCTTCCCATCACATCCCTGCTAGGTTCTCTCTTTCCTTCCTCCTCTCTCTCTCTCTCTCTCTCTCTCTCTCTCTCCTTCTCTCTTTCTTTCTTTCCTTCTTTCAAGATTTATTTATTTTACTTGTATGAGTACACTGTAGCTGTCTTCAGACACACCACAAGAGGGCATCAGGTCCCATTACAGATGGTTGTGAGCCACCATGTGGTTGCTAGGAATTGAACTCAGGACCTCTGGGAGAGCAGTCAGTGCTCTTAACCACTGAGCCATCTCTCCAGCCCCGTGTTGGGTTCTTGCAGTTGTTCAGGATAGCGTTGCCGATTATTAAGTAAATATGGGAAAGCATAATCTAATCCTTTTCTTCATTCCTTGTAAGTTTCCCCCTTGGTGTCCCAGGTAGCACTGAAGTGACTAAATCCCATTCTAAACGTGTCCCAAGCCAGTGCTGTCAAGGTTTTTACAACCTGTTGTCAGTGAGTAATGTGTTTATCTGATTGCCAGGCTTCCTGCCCTCCCCTCCCCCATCTCTCAATTGTTTAGCTTTCTCTGGCTAATTCTCTGTGTGTGCTCAGGGTCAACTTAATTAGATTTTTGACCTCAACGGAGAAAAGAAATACCTTGGTTACAAAGGCCCATTGTTTGGGCTTTGAAAAGATTGCTAATGGGATAAGGGTGAGAATCTCCAGCCTTTCTTGGCTAGCAGACTTAAAAGATACTTCAGACTAAGTATCTAAGAAGTCCTACTGCCCTAACAGGCCTTACTTACATAATGAAGCTAAGCACGCCTCACCCGGATCTATTCTGGGTGTTCCTCTTCCGCTTAGGTTACCAAGGTCACTGCATTTTGTTTTGAAGAGCACTTCAGACATTGAAGGGAGCCAATGTTGACTCCCAGTGCAGTAGGGAAGAGCTACCCACATCGCTGTATAGAAGCAATCTTGCTGTACTATCCAGTCATGTTCCTATCACTTTGACCCAATAGCTTTCACCACATGTTGACATCTTTTCTAAGGATCATGACCAGTCCTTGGATGGTCTTGTTCTTTTCTTATGGCCGTGACTGATATAGGAGTTGTTATTGATCTACTTCATTTCACACACTTCTCCATGGCATCAGGCACAGCTCTCCTTTGCCTCTCACAGTACCCTCTGAGTTGGGTACTGTTGCTATTGTCACTCCAGAGGTAGGAAAATGGGAGTATCTAACCCAAGTCTGTACTTATGGAAGCGGTGGCACAAGGGCTCAGGAGTGACCCGTCTTTGCAGTTGTTGACTTTTGGAGAAACATTAGTAGCTCATGATGGCTGGACGTCTGTTGCTCCTTAGCATTCACAGTAAGCTGAACTTACTTATCTGTAGCTATTTCCAGACTGTCTCAAACTGCCAGCTCCCAATAATGACACAGAGACTAGTATTATTTGTTGTAGCTCAGGCACTGGCTTAGGCTATTTCCTAACTAGCTCTTATAACTTAATAACCCCGTCTATACTAGTCCACATCTGTCATGTGGCCTGTTACCTCTCACTATATCCCAGTATGCCCGTCTTCTTCCATGTTTGGCTGCTGATTGCCCTGTACCTGATTCTTTCCCAGAGTTTCTGTCTCTGCCCAGAAGTCCCACCTCCCTTTCCTGTCCTGCTATTGACCAACAGTTCTTTTTAAAGTCAAACTGAGAATGCCTTAGACAGGTGAGAAAGGAGAGAGACATACCACACAGTGTACAAAAAGATTACTCCAACATTTAGAGCCTCAAGATTCAGTTTAACCTAACTATATACTTCAAAGAGTCGAAATCAGTGTCACAGAGGTGTCTCCACAAGACACAGAATCAGCCTCCATGCCCATCAACAGAGGAGCTGATAAAGAAAACATGGTGTAGGTTCACAGTGAAGTACTGTTCAACCACAGAGAACACGGCGTATCATTTCCAGGAAAATGGATGAAAGGTTAAATGAAGTCAGATTCAGAAAGATGGATATTCAGGAAGATAACTCAGTGGATAATGTGCTTGCCACACAGACAAGGGCCTGTGATTGAACCCTGACACCCATGCGACACCCATAGTGATGTATGCCTAAGAGTCCCACACTGAGGAGGCAGAGACCAGAGGACTGGTGGGACTTGCTCACCAGTCAGTGCAGGCACATCAGCAAGCTTCAGGTCCCAGGAGAAAGCCTTTTTATAAGAAGGTGAGGCAGGATGGAGGAGAATCATAGCATGGACCTCTGTCCCCCCAACTCCTTGCAGTCACATACGTCTGCACACAGAGATGCACACACACAAGGACAGATAGAGTTAAGTTTATATGAAGCATCTGGGCTTTTAAAAATTGCATGAAAGCAGAAGGGGACTATTTTGGGAAGTGGAGAGGGGCCAGATCCACCTTTGGGGTTGAGAACAAAAGAGGCTAATGAAAGGTGTTTAAGATGATTAAAACAGCTGGGCGGTGGCGGCACACGCCTTTAATCCCAGCACTAGGGAGGCAGAGGCAGGCGGATTTCTGAGTTCAAGGCCAGTCTGGTCTACAAAGTGAGTTCCAGGACAGCCAGGGCTATACAGAGAAACCCTGTCTTGAAAAACAAAAATGAAACAAAACAAAACAAAAAAAAAGATGATTAAAATGTTGTATACCTATAAGGAAACAAGATGGCCTATGACAATACCGCTCTGAGCATACCCAATCTTGTCTGAAAATATCAGGATGAAAATCAAATTTTTGCGTAATTAAAATACAAAATTAAATAAGAAGGGCCCAGCCAAAGCCTTATATGTTTAGTCAGCATAGAAATCAAAGGTAACCCAGATACCTAAGCAAGAGAAGGAAGAAGGCCAGGTGTGGGGTGCATGCCTTTAATCCCAGTACATGGGAGGCAGATGCAGACAGATCTCTGTGAATTCCAGGCCAGTCTTGTATACAAAGTAAGTTCCAGGACAGCCAGGGCAGTTACATAAAGAAATCCTGTTTCAAATAATCAAAAACAAACAAGCAAACAAAAAAGTTAGAGAGGGAAGAGGTGAGGCCTCAGAGTCTATCTAGCCTGTTTTATCTACACGCGAGCCCACATCCAGAGAGACTGAAGACTAAGAACTACTGGTTCAAGCTAACCAGGTTCAAAAGCAATCACGTTGCTAGTCCTGCACACATTGGAAACTGGTAATTGTGATTTCTGCCCCAGCTTTTATCTTTATTTGTTTAGTTTTGTTTTATCGCTGTTATTTTGGTTTGTCTAATAGTTAGCTTTAGTTGTTGTCTTAGTTCAGGTTCTGTTGATGTAATAAAACACCATGACCAAAAGAAGCAACTGGGGGAGAAAAGGGTTCATTTGATCTTATAGCTGGAAGCCCATGATCTGGGGAAGTCAGAGCAGGAACTTGGAGGTTAGAGCTAATGCAGAGGCCATGAAGGAAACACTGCCTACTGGCTTGCTTCTCATAGCTTGATTCTCCTCTTTTCTTGTACAACCCAGGATCTCCTGTCCAGGGGTAGCACCATCAGCAATGGGCTGTGCCTTCCCATATCAGTCATTAATTAAGAAAATTCTCTACAGTCTTACCTACAGGCCAACCTTATGGAGGCATTTTCTCAGATGACATTCCTTCTTCCCAAATACGACTAAGTTTGAGTCAGGTTGACAAAAGCCAACTAAGACAGTTGTCAACTTGACCCACGTGGGAAGAGAGAACCTTAATTGAAGAATTGCCTCCATCAGATTGGCCTGTAGGCATATATATTGTGGATTTGGCCTAAACTTGCATTATCCTATTTGGGTTCCCCAAATTGCACAAGAATCCTAAATGTAAGATGCTTAGGGTCCCTGCCCCCCCAGTTGGTTTCAATTGGTAATTAAAGTTGCCAGTGGTCAATGGCTAGGCAGGGAGACAGAGGCGGGATGGAGAGGAAGGAAGATTTAGAATCTCCTTGCCAGGAAAGGAGTAAGGTCCAGGCCTGAAAGCTGCAGAAAAGAGCACCAATCATATAAACGCTGGGGAAGAGCGGCCCCACCCTACTGGGTCTAGGAGCAAAGACAGAATATAGATTTTAGTAAATAATAACTCAGGAGTAGCAGAGGGGAGGTGTTAACAACGTGAAAGTTTGGAAGTGGCCCAATCATTGAGCTGTTTAAGACATATTAACTATAAGGCTGAATGTGTGTGTGTGTCTTTCACTGGAGAATCCAGAACTTTGGGGCAAGCATCGAGGAACTAGTGCCACTGCTGCCGGGGAAATAAAAGCAGATTAATCACCTACTGCTACTATCTATGGTACATTTTTAAATTAATAATTGATGTGCACTTGTACAACCTACTCCAGATGGTGCAGTCAAAACTGGACTGTGTAAAGGAGATAGATGAACCGAGCATGATGGTTTATACCTTTAATTCTCCCTGCCCCAGAAACAGAGGCAGACTGATCTCTGTGAATTAAAGACCAACCTGATCTACATGGTGAGTTCCAGGATAGCCTGGGCTATTTAGCAAGACTCTATCTTGGGTAGATAACAAACCCCACAAGCAACAGTGCCCCTCCATGGTCTCCTGCGTTGTGTCCCCCTAACCCCTTGGCTTCCCTTGATGATAGGCTACAAGCTATAAATCAAATAAATGCTTTCTCTCCAGATTGCTGTTAATAGTGTTTTATCACAGCAACAGACAAGCAACCTAGATAAGTCTGGGTTTTAAGTTTTACTACATTTATTTACTTAGCTAGTTGGAAGGACCCATGCTATGCTATGGCTCATGAGTAGTACTCAGAGAACAATTTCTAGGTGTGGGTGGTTCCAGACATTGAACTCAAGCTGCCATTCTCTGAGCAGGCACCTTTGCCTACTGAGTCATCTCACTTACATTTTTTGTTTGTTTTGTTTTTGTTTGTGATGGGGTTTCATGCAGAACAGGCTGGACTCAAACCCTCTTTTTTTTTTTTTTTTTTTTTTTTTTTGGTTTTTCGAGACAGGGTTTCTCTGTGTAGCCCTGGCTGTCCTGGCACTCACTTTGTAGACCAGGCTGGCCTCGAACTCAGAAATCCGCCTGCCTCTGCCTCCCGAGTGCTGGGACTAAAGGCGTGCGCCACCACGCCCGGCTTTTTTTTTTCTTTTTTTTTTTTTTTTTGACTCAAACCCTCTATGGCTGTGAATTTCTGATCTTTCTGCCTCCAAATCCAAAGAGCTGGAATTGAAGGCATACATCACTCAGCCCAGCTATACTTCATTACCTTCTGGTCTTGTCTTGTCTTTCCTTTCTCTTTCTTTCTTTCTTTCTTTCTTTCTTTCTTTCTTTCTTTCTTTCTTTCTTTCTTCCTTCCTTCCTTCCTTCCTTCCTTCCTTTCTTCCTTTCTTTCTTTCTTTCTTTCTTTCTTTCTTTCTTTCTTTCTTTCTTTCTTTCTTATTTTCTTTTTTTCACCAGGCCATGTTATTATAGATGAATTTTATCTTTTTGTTGAATAAACATAGATCCCAGCTTACTAGTCTGTATAATTTCATTGTCATAGTGACTTAAGCTCATGTTGAATGAATGAACTTTAACTTGGGCAAATATTTACACCAAGGTATGTGGGTGGCTGAGGATTTGCTCTTTCATATAAGTACATGGAAGGGGTAGGCGGGCAGGCAAGGGGCTGCTCATAACCTTCAGCAGACACTTAACATGGAACAGAGAACCCCAATTCCTTGGCTGCTCCTTTCCCCTTTCAACACGGCCTACATTGTGCTAGTAAATGGTAGAGCAATTGCCTAGCATGTGCAAGGCCTTTGGCTCTCCCTCCAGCTCTCCCAAAACAAGCAAGCAAACTGAAGAAGCAATAAAGTACAGAAGCACTTGATCCGCTTGTCACAGTATATTAGATACAAGTTAAATGCTAAAACCCTCAGATTGGGCCTCATTTCATTTATCCATCTTCTGGTCATCTCTGTCCCCATCTCACCATTAACTTTTAGAAATTACTTTCTGATCTCCAGGAGTTGCTGCCACCCCTCATCCCTTACCCTCCATGTTCTTTCAAGGAATTAGCCATTACATTTAGAACTCTCTAGACTTGACATGTTCTTCCCTGCGAAACACCCTCCCAATTTCTAGTAGTTCTCTGTGGCCAGGTTTTTCTGTTCTTCCATAAGGTGGCCGCTCATTCTTCCCTGTTCTTTGTCGATGTCACTAAGTGCCCTCCCTCCTCATAACTCAGTGCATGCCAACATCATTTCTGTCATCTGCTCATTCTCATCACTCCTTGCAGGCCCAGGATGCAGAAACAAAACAGTCAAGATCTATGTGCATTTGTGACTTTGCTTGATGAGCCATGAACAACTGTCAGTTCACCCCAAAGAGGGCACCCACAACAAGCCAAAGATAGAATCCCACTCAAGTCTAGCTTAGTAGGAATGTGTTTCCCGGGGTTACATACAGGAGCATAGGTGACTCAAAGGCAAGTGCATCACCAGAAATCCCACCCTAGCCTGGGTGACAACTCCTCAAACTCCCTGGCCAATTTGCATGAGGCTGTTCTGGAGAGGCACTGGCCCCAGCAGTTGGTGCTGACTTTACAACGTTGAGGAGGAGTTTTGTGTGTCTTGTAACTTTCTGAGTTTCTGAGCCTTTGAAGTTTCATTAGCTTCTTTTTTTTTTTTAAAGATTTATTTATTTATTATATGTAAGTACACTGTAGCTGTCTTCAGACACACCAGAAGAGGAAGTCAGATCTCATTACAGATGGTTGTGAGCCACCATGTGGTTGCTGGGATTTGAACTCTGGACCTTCGGGAGAGCAGTCGGGTGCTCTTACCCACTGAGCCATCTCACCAGCCCTCATTAGCTTCTTGAGTTGTAGGAACCTCCCTTAAGGAGTGAATGTTTCAGTATGTGCCAATGGTTGTGGTCAGAGCTGGGATTAATGGTGGCTAAAGTTGTTACTGCATGGACACCTCACAGTGCCATAAGAGAGGGTCATATACAAGGAACTGTGAGAAATAGTCCCAAACCCACAGCTTCCCTGACCAGTGTTAGCATCTTTCTACTCACCACTGGCCAGTGTTCAATATGGTTTTGAACAATGAAACTGCTTTGTTTTGAATGTTGCTTCCCCATTGAAATTCATGTTGAGACTTGGTCCCCAGTGTTGAGAGGTAGTAGGAATCTTCAGAGGCCTTTGATATACACAGGAGAAACTCACGGGATGACTGATGGGTTCTCCTCGGAGTGTGTACTGACTCTCTCCAGTGTCCTCAGCTTCCCCCTCATTGCCTTCTCATGAACAGGCTTCTGTTGCCCACACATCCGCTGTCCCATCTGCTCTTCTGCCCTGAGTAGAGTAGCACATGGCCTTCACTGAGAGCCCAACAGACAGCTTGCATATTCTACCAGACTTCTAGAACTCTGAGCAAAGATGAACCTCTTTATTTATAAAACCCAGTCTTGGATATTCTGTTATAGAAACAGCAAGGGAGCTGAGATAGAGGGTGTCTGTGAATGAGTGGGATAAACTGGTCGGTCACCTTTGGCTAAAATCAGTATATTCCAGATTGTGATGTCCGAAACAATTTTAAGAATTACTGTGAACTAAATGTTTTACTTTTTTCTTCCCCTTTAGAAATGAGGAATAAATGCCAGACCTCATCTACATTGTTCTCGTGCTCTAGACCAGTGAGCTACATCCCAGCTCAACATTTTGCTCTATTAGTTTACTTTTTTTTTTTTTTTTTTTTTTTGGTTTTTCGAGACAGGGTTTCTCTGTGTAGCTCTGGCTGTCCTGGAACTCACTCTGTAGACCAGGCTGGCCTCGAACTCAGAAATCCGTCTGCCTCTGCCTCCCAAGTGCTGGGATTAAAGGCATGCGCCACCACGCCTGGCTTAATTTACTTTTTTGTTCCATTGTTTTTGAGACAATCTCAGTCTGTATTCCAGGCTGACTTGGGATTCACTATATATAGCTTAGGCTGTCCTTGAACCCACGACAATCTTCCTACACTAGCTTCCTAAGTCAGGGATTACAGGCATAACCCAGATATTTTTCTGTTACATATTTACCACTTCCAAGTAAAAATATGTAACTGTTACCCAAGACCCATAACTTAACAGAATTAAAACAAAACCTTAATGTTTTTAGTGAGTGATATAAATGTTCCCAATTTGATGAGGGGAGACAGGAAGCTACAGTTTCAGGAATCAAACTTAAGCAATATCATTTTTTTCTGCTTCCTACTTAAATTTCATTCCTTTCCTGAGTTTAGTCTGCACATATTCATTTACCTGCAGTATTTGGAAGCTTCTTGAAGTCAATTATCTTACTATTAAAAGGATACACTCGAAGGTAACTTTAAGCTACTTCATATAAATCTTTGGAGAGACAGGACAAAGAACAGTGTGTGTGTGTGTGTGTGTGTGTGTGTGTGTGTGTTGAAATAGTCTGAATTTATTGTTTTATTTTATAAGCAATCAGTGAAGTCTGCCCTTGAGCTTCCCACTTTACACAGATGTGATCTGTTTAGGGAATATGGGATCAATGTGCCCATAGCTGAGGTTATTATTTGTGTGCAAACATAGGATGACAGAGACACGGCTTCCTTGGTCTTGAACAAATACACTGCTTGTGGCTTTCGGGGTATAGCAGTAGTTATAAAGGCTGCTGACAGTTCCGAGCTCTATGAGACAACTCTCTTTGTCCTGTTTGCAGTCTCCATCCCAGCCTGTCCACCTGCTGCTTCCCAAGCACTGTTCTCTCTCTCTCTCTCTCTCTCTCTCTCTCTCTCTCTCTCTCTCTCTCTCTCTCTCTCTCTCTCTCTCTCTCCCACCCCCACTCTCTCTCTTTTCCCCAGACCCACTTCTGCATTACATACTGCCTGCTTCTGTGCCTCTCGGGTGGGGAGAGAGAGAGACATCAATTCAATCTATTTTATAGGAATCTTTTTTTAGTTTAGTACCCAAATGTTCTCATTCTGGAAATACATAACTTCCCAGAACTGGGGACCACTGGATACTCGGTCTACATCCTGTTCCCAGACATTTCTTGTTCAGATTCTGTCAGAGGAAAGAACGGGCTGCCAGAACTCAGGCAGGCTCAGCCAGCTTAGTTGCACTGCTGATTGAACCAGGCAATGCCACTGCTACATGAAGAGGTGGATGACCACAGACAAAGGCTTTGAACACCATCAACTAGCTGCCCCAGGATGCTCTGTATCCCTGGTCACATGCACCTGAGAATGAGGAAGAATCACCAGTGTGTGCACTGGAGGGGCAGAGAGCACTTTTGTTTTTTCCTTTTTGCCATTTTATTTCTTCGTTTGTTTATTTATTATTTGTGTGTATGCCATGTTGTTTTGTTATTTCCTTCCACCATGGGTTTCAGAGAGTAAACTGAGGTCCAAGCTTGGCAGCAAGTGCCACTATTCAGTGAGCCATCTTGCCCAGCTGATTTTTGCCTTTCCGCCTTCCATCCTTTCCACTTGTCCGAATTGAGTTTTGCTGAGTAAAGGCAGCTCTGAAGGCAATGCTATGCACACTGGTGCTCACCCTGTAACTAAGTGTTTTATTCCACTAATTCTGGTGCAGGTCGAATTTGCTAAAGTTTGCAAAAGAGAATGTTTGAAAGCAAGAAAATGAAGAATTGTAAGTTTTCAAAGCATGTGAGGACCTGAGTTTCACCTTGCCTTAAAGAGTGCAAAGCTGCCGGGCGTGGTGGCGCACGCCTTTAATCCCAGCACTCGGGAGGCAGAGGCAGGCGGATTTCTGAGTTCGAGGCCAGCCTGGTCTACAAAGTGAGTTCCAGGACAGCCAGGGCTATACAGAGAAACCCTGTCTCAAAAAACCAAAAAAAAAAAAAAAAAAAAAAAAAGAGTGCAAAGCTGAGAGGCTGCAGGATTTCCATGGGGGACACTCCTCTATCGGTTCACCCACTGTGCAGGAAATGAGTCCTTCCTAATAAAGACTTTCTCTCCTGGAAAGCATACAGTAATGACCTCCTGGTCGGTGCTGTGGGCTGGGATACCGAAAATATACAAATAAAAATTACTGTCCATACTAACTTCTGAAGTGCATGACTGCTTTCAAAAGTTCTAAGATGCTTGAGGATTCAGAGCTTGCATTCCCTGAGCCCTTGGGTGACGCAGGATGCTCAAACACTCAAACCCCTTGAGCACTGTAGCCTAGTTCACTGGAGCCTAGCCTCCAAACCAGCTGCAGGTCTGGTGTGTGACAAAACTGTTCCTGGGGACACACATCACACATATCTACTTACCCTAGAATGGGAACCCATGGCAGACCAAAGTGTGGATATCACCAAAGTCCAATTTGGTGACCCTTGAGTTTTATTAGGATTGTTTGCAATGGGTAAGGGATTACTTACAGGAGCAGAAATGACTCAAAGACAGCTGCATCACCAAGACCGTCCCCAGCATGAATGAAAGCTGGGGACCTGGAGCACACTACACAGTCAGAAAGCAGCTCAACAGGTTGAAATGTCCTTTCCAAGTGACACTGTTTGTCTAAACCTCTTCCAGGCAGCTCAGCTGGTTTCTGCCTTTTCCAGGTAGCTGGTTTAGTCTTTGTAGCTTGACTCTGCTCTTCTTGGAGGGACCCTCAGCTCTCATAGCTTTCTCTCACCAGGAAACATGCTGTTTGTTTCAGTTTCTCCTAGTCTAGAAGTGATCCTTCCAAAGCCACTAGAGTCCCCCACCCTGAAGGGGACTGAATAGAAAGAACTGGAATTCCTGAGGTGGGGGCAGAGAAGCCAAAGGTCATCTAAGGAGGTGTATTCCCTATGCTTCACATGGACCTTAGGAATTCCCTCTTTCTGGCTACTTGTGGTGACATCCAGAGCCTTTGCTCTACCACCACAACCTTATGCAGCAACCCTTCTTATCTGCAACTTAAGCATCCTCACTTACCCAGAATCTGTGTCCCCACAGTCTGCACGAGGGCTCTTTCCTCTGTCTGACATCAGTTTGGCTCCTCCCACCTCTTCTGAAGGTTGGTTAAGTTTTTTTCCACCAATAGATAAGCAAGCCTTCTTTGCCCTTAGTAAGTCTGACTTTATTCTCCATGTCATCGTAGAACTGAAGGGTCACTTGGAGCAAGTGTGGTGCAAAAAAGAGGACTAAAGATGCCCAGACCTGCTGTGAAGGGAGCAAGAGCCTGAAGACAGAGTAAAGTGGGAACCAGACTCAGGAACTTATTAAGCCTTCATCTGCCAAGTGAGATGTTAAGACAACCACACTGTGACACACCCAACTAGCTATATGCTGGGTCCCCCTTAGTTCTTGCCCCACTCCGCTACAGTCTGGAGTGAGGGCATTTAGGGAAGCCCAGGCGCAGAAAATGAAAAACCATTTCCATCAGATACTTGTTGTAAGGCTGATATCAGAACCAGTTGCTTGGCCCTATACAAGTTCACATATTCTGGTGAATTCTGCCCTGGAAGTCTAGAACTCTGGAAGGTGGCAGGCACAGCTTGGCTCACTGTGGGGTAAAAGGGGTAAAACATGCAGGCTACAGTTTTCACTTAGAAGTTGCCACCTGGGATCCCTGGATCCAGACATGGTTTGTGGTGACCAAATGGCAGATCTGAGACCCATAGCGGCCCTGCAGAGCTGTATCTCCCAATCCCGAGTGCATGAAAGAAATCTGATAAAAAACTGGACGTCAACTAAGTTTTACTTAGAAAGGCCGTCCTGGCTGATCCATCTGCATTTGCGGCTGCTGCCCCTGCGGCTGCGGCAGCCCCTGCCAAAGCTGAAGCAAAGGAAGACTCGGAGGAATCAGATGAGGATATGGGATTCGGGTCTTCGACTAATCCCGTCAGAGCAACCAAGTCAGCCTGCTTAATTTGAGAAAGATGGAAATAAAGGCTTCTCTAAAAAAAAAAGAAAGGAAAGAAAGAAAGAAGGAAGGAAGGAAGGAAGGAAGGAAGGAAGGAAGGAAAGAAGGAAAGAAGGAAAGAAGGAAAGAAAAAAAGAAAGAAAGAAAGAAAGAAAGAAAAGAAAAGAAAAGAAAAGAAAAGAAAAGAAAAGAAAAGAAAAGAAAAGAAAAGAAAAGAAAAGAAAAGAAAAGAAAGGACATGTGCTTCTGGGGCACAGTGAGGTCAGATTTAGCTTTGTTATGTAGCTGTGCAAGGAATACATGTGGAAGAACACAAGATATCCCCAACCATCTGAAAAGGAAAACAATGTGTTAGGGGACTCTTGAACTCCTTACTTCTTAAATGGCAGGATTCTGGGATTTCCAGGCCATCCAGTAAGGGAAACTTAGAGGCCATGCTCAAGGTACACCCACTTGAACTCTAGCTGAGGAAGGTCCCACCCTTGTTTTCATTAGTGGGTAAAATTCATCCACAGAATGTTAGCTGAGAAGCTCAAATAGCCTTTTTAGGAACCCTTCCCATTTGGAAACCTGAAGAACACATGGGGCTTGTCTTGGATTGCATACAGGTGACCTACCATCTGTGCTGGTTTACTGGTGACAGTCCCAGGTTCTACTTGTCCAGCTCTGACTGTTCTTAGTAGGTACCTCCTCTCCTTCTCACAAGTGCTCTGGCTTTTGATTTAAGTATAAGGTCACTGGAGCTGCCTGATAGTTTGCTGTCAAAACAAGGAAGGAAAAAAAAATCAGCATTCCCCACCCATGGAGTTCATCTCAATAGTGTTTTCCCAGTTGTTAACTATCCATCCCTCCTGACTTAGGCATGACGCACACCCTCAGAATGAGGATGCTGCATGCTTCTCCATCAGGATGCCTCCTTTCACACACTTTTGTTGACTGGTTTGTTCACTTTGTCTTGTTTTTTAGATATTTTCTTCATTTACATTTCAAATGGTATCCCTTTTCCTAGTTTCCTCTCCTAAAGTCCCCTATCCCCCCAACCCCCGCCCTGCTCCCCAACCCAACCACTCCTGCTTCCTGGCCCTGGGTATTCCCCTGTACTAGGGCATATAATCTTTGCAAGACCAAGGGCCAACTAGGCCATCCTCTGCTACATATGCAACTAGAGACACAAGCTCTGGGGGGGGTACTGGTTAGTTCATATTGTTGTTCCTCCTATAGGATTGTAGACCCCTTTAGCTCCTGGGGTACTTTCTCTAGCTCCTTCATTGGGGGCCCTGTGTTCCATCCAATAGATGGCTGTGAGCATCCACTTCTGTATTTGCCAGGCATTGGCAAGCCTCACAAGAGATAGCTATATCAGGGTCCTGTCAGCAAAATCTTGCTGGCATATGCAATACTGTCTGGGTTTGGTGGTTGTTTATGGGATGGATCCAGGGGTGGGGCAGTGTCTGGATGGTCCTTCCTTCCATCTCAGCTCTGAACATTGTCTCTGTAACTCCTTCCATGGATATTTTGTTCCACATTCTAAGAAGGAATGAAGTGTCCACACTTTGATATTCCTTCTTCTTGACTTTCATGTGTTTTGCAAATTGAATCTTGGGTATTCTAAGTTTCTGGGCTATTATCCACTTATCAGTGAGTGCATATCATGTGTGTTCTTTTGTGATTGGGTTACCTCACTCAGGATTGCTGGGTGGTAGTTGCACACGCCTTTAATCCCAGCACTTGGGAGCAGAGGCAGGCAAATTTCTGAGATCGAGGCCAGCCTGGTCTACAGAGTGAGTTCCAGGACAGCCAGGGCTATACAGAGAAACCCTGTCTCGAAAAACAAAACAAAAAACAAAAATCCTCACTCAGGATGATATCCTCCAGTGCATTTGCCTAAGAATTTCATAAATTCATTGTTTTTAATAGCTGAGTAGTACTCCATTGTGAAAATGTACCACATTTTCTGTATCCATTCCTCTGTTGAGGGACATACGGGTTCTTTCCAACTTCTGGGTATTATAAATGAAGCTGCTATGAACATAGTGGAGCATGTGTCCTTATTACAAATTGTAACATCTTCTAGCCATATGCCCAGGAGAAGTATTGCTGGATCTTCTGAGGTATTGCTGGATTTTCTGGTAGTACTATGTCTAAATTTCTGAGGACCCACCAGACTGACTTCCAGAGTCAAGCTTGCAATCCCACCAACAATGGAGGAGTGTTCCTCTTTCTCCACATCCTTGCCAGCATTTGCTATCACCTGATTTTTTCGTGCGCCACCATGCCCGGCTTAAAGAAGTCTTTTATTTCTTTTAAGATCTATCTATTTATTATATGTAAGTACACTATAGCTGTCTTAGATACTCTAGAAGAGGACATCAGATTTCGTTACAGATGGTTGTGAGCCACCATGTGGTTGCTGGGATTTGAACTCGGGACCTTCAGAAGAGCAGTCGGTGCTCTTAACCACTGAGCCATCTCGCCAGCGCCCTGAATTTTTGATCTTAGCCATTCTGACTGGTGTGAGGTGGAATCTCAGGCTTGTTTTGATTTGCATTTCCCTGATGATTAAGGATGTTGAACATTTTTTCAGGTGCTTCTCAGCCATTTGGTATTCCTCAGTTCGGAATTCTTTGTTTAGCTCTGTACCCCATTTTTAATAGGGTTATTTGCTTTTCTGGAGACCAACTTCTTGAGTTCTTTACATATATGTTGGATATTAGTCCCCTATCAGATTTAGGATTGGTAAAGATCCTTTCCCAATCTATTGGTGGCCTTTTTGTCTTATTGACACTATCTTTTGCCTTACAGAAGCTTTGCAATTTTATGAGGTTCCATTTGTTGATTCTCGATCTTACAGCGCAAGCCATTGCTGTTGTGTTCAGGAATTTTTTCCCTGTGTCCATATCTTCGAGGCTTTTCCCCTCTTTCTCCTCTATAAGTTTCAGTGTCTCTGGTTTAATGTGGAGTTCCTTGATCCACTTAGACTTGAGCTTTGTACATGGAGGTAAGAATGGATCAATTCGCAATCTTCTACATGATACCGGCCAGTTGTGCCAGCACCATTTTTGAAAATGCTGTCTTCTTTCCACTGGATGGTTTTAGCTCCTTTGTCAAAGATCAAGTGACCATAGGTGTGTGAGTTCATTTCTGGGACTTCAATTCTATTCCATTGATCTACCTGTCTGTCGTTGTACCAGTACCATGCATTTTTTTTAAAATCACAATTGCTCTGTAGTACAGCTTGAGGTCAGGAATGGTGATTCCACCAGAGGTTCTTTTATTGTTGAGAATAGTGTGCTGGCTGGTTTTGTGTGTCAACGTGACACAGGCTGGAATTATCACAGAGAAAGGAGTTTCAGTTGGGGGAGTGCCTTCATGAGATCCAGCTGTGGGGCATTTTCTCAATCAAGTGGGAAGGGCCCCTTGTGGGTGGTGCCATCCCTGGGCAGGTAGTCTTGGGTTCTATAAGAGATCAGGTTGAGCAAGCCAGGGGAGGCAAGTCAGTAAAGAACATCCCTCCGTGGCCTCTGCATCAGCTCCTGCTTCCTGACCTGCTTGAGTTCCAGTCCTGACTTCCTTTAGTGATGAACAGCAATGTGGAAATGTAAGCTGAATAAACCCTTTCCTCCCCAATTTGCTTCGTGGTCATGAAGGAATGCAGGAATAGAAACCCTGACTAGGACAAATAGTTTTTGCTATCCTAGGATTTTTGTTATTCCAGATGAATTTGGAAATTGCCCTTTCTAACTCTGTGAAGAATTGAGCTGGATCTGTAGATTGCTTTTGGAAAGATAGCCATTTTTACTATATTAATCCTGCCAATCCATGAGCACGGGAGATCTTTCCATCTTCTGAGATCTTCTTCAATTTCTTTCTTCAGAGACTTGAAGTTCTTATCATACAAAACTTTCCCTTCCTTAGTTAGAGTCACACCAAGGTATTTTATATTATTTGTGACTATTGTGAAGGGTGTTGTCTCCCTAATTTCTTTCTCCTCCTGTTTATCCTTTGTGTAGAGAAAGGCCACTGATTTGTTTGAGTTAATTTTATATCCAGCTACTGCACTGAAACTGTTTATCAGGTTTAGGAGTTCTCTGGTGGATTTTTTGGGGTCACTTATATATACTATCATATGATCTGCAAATAATGATACTTTGACTTCTTCCTTTCCAACTTGTATCCCCTTGATCTCCTTTTGTTGTCTAATTGCTCTGGCCAGGAATTCAAGTACTATATTGAATAGGTAGGAAGAAAGTGGGCAACCTTATCTAATCCATGATTTTAGTGGGATTGTTTCAAATTTCTCTCCACTTAGTTTGATGTTATCTACTGGTTTGCTGTATATTGCTCTTATTATGTTTAGGTATGGGCCTTGAATTTATGATCTTTCCAAGACTTTTATCATGAATGAGTGCTGGATTTTGTCAAATGCTTTCTCAGCATCTAATGAAATGATCATGTGGTTTTTGTCTTTAAGTTTGTTTATATAGTGTATTACATTGATGGATTTCTGTATATTAAACTATCCCTGCATCCCTGGGATGAAGCCTACTTGATCATGATGGATGATTGTTTTGATGTGTTCTTGGATTCGGTTTGGGAGAATTTTATTGAGTATTTTTGCATCCATATTCATAAGGGAAATTGGTCTGAAGTTCTCTTTCTTTGTTGGATCTTTGTGTGGTTTAGGTATCAGAGTAATTTGTGGAATAGTTTGAAGAGAACTGGAATTAGGTCTTCTTTGAAAGTCTGGTAGAACTCTGCACTAAACCCATCTGGTCCTGGGCTTTTTTTGGTTGGGAGACTATTAATGATTGTTTCTATTTCTTTAGGGGATATGGGACTGTTTGGATCTTTAACTTGATCCTAATTTAACTTTGGTACCTGGTATCTGTCTAGGAAGTTGTCCATTTCATCCAGGTTTTCTAGGGTTTTTTTTTTCCTTTTTTTTTTTTTTTGAGTGTAGCCTTTTGTAGTAGGATCTGATGATGTTTTGGATTTTCTTAGGTTCTGTTGTTATGTCTCCTTTTTCATTTCTGATTCTGTTAATTTGGATACTGTCCCTGTGCCCTCTACTCTGGCTAAGGGTTTATCTATCTTGTTGATTTCCTCAAAGAACCAGCTCCTGGTTTGGTTGATTCTTTGAATAGTTCTTTTTGTTTCCACTTGGTTGATTTCAGCACTGAGTTTGATTATTTCCTGCCGTCTACTCCTCTTGGTTGAATTTGCTTCTTTTTGTTCTAGAGCTATAAGGTGTGCTGTCAGGCTGCTAATGTATGTTCTTGTCCAGTTTCTTTTTGGAGGCATTCTGGGCTATGAGTTTTCCTCTTAGGACTGTAGTCTCCCCTCCCCCAGCCTGAAACCTGCTTGCTCAGGGGTGGAACTTCCTGCTCATTCATTCTGTCACGCCCACTGCTGGACCGTGCAGCTTTGCTGTTTGGAGCCACACATGTGCTCACCCTGCTACTGAACCCCGAGATTATTTGGCGGGAATCAGGTCCCCTCCCCCTTCCTTCATAACTGAGTGCCTGAACAAGTAAAATTGAGCTTTGATCAGAGTGATTTTGACTTGGCTCCGTTCTTTCTTCCGCCCGTCTAGTTCCTCTCTTGCAGCCCGAGTTGCCATCTCAGTTGAACCGTTCATTGCGAGCTGCTGGTCGGCCACAACAGTTTGGCATCTGAGACCGTACTGTTGGAAGGGCAAGCCCTTCACTGCCTCCCACCCAAATAATAAGCCAATTGGCCTTGTACTATGGAGCCAGCTGTCACCCGCTTCTCCCTGTTTCCCGCCTGTCATCCAAAAATGTGGAGAAATATCAACTCAGCGTTATTCTTTTTTTTTTTTTTTTTTTTTGGTTTTTCGAGACAGGGTTTCTCTTTATAGCTCTGGCTGTCCTGGAGCCCACTTTGTAGACCAGGCTGGCCTCGAACTCAGAAATCCGCCTGCCTCTGCCTCCCAAGTGCTGGGATTAAAGGCGTGCGCCACCACGCCCGGCTAGCGTTATTCTTAATAAAGTGTATTTCAAATTTGTTCAGTCAAACTTAGCCAGGGTTCCAAAGCCCTACTTAAAATTCAACTAGGAAGTTACCTATTCAGTACTAATTAGCATTATAAAGTCAGAGCCTACAGCTCAGGGCTTTTCTGTTAGTGGTTTACTAGGATAAAAAGGACAGTCTTAGCCAGATACAGTTTATCACAAGAAAAGTTAGGGAATCCCACGGAATCAGGTTTTTTCTTTAGCCCTAAGAATTCAAGCAGAACTATTGAGCATAGATAAATTTTTTGCCTCAGGCCAGCCTTTTCTTTTTTTTTTTTAATTTTTGTTAACAACAGGGAGGAGATGTAGTCTCCCCTCCCCCAGCCTGAAACCTGCTTGCTCAGGGGTGGAACTTCCTGCTCATTCATTCTGTCATGCCCACTGCTGGACCATGCCACTTTGCTGTTTGGAGCCACACACATGCTCACCCTGCTACTGGACCCCGAGATTATTTGGCAGGAATCGGGTCCCCTCCCCCTTCCTTCATAACTGAGTGCCAGAACAAGTAAAATTGAGCTTTGATCAGAGTGATTTTGACTTGGCTCCATTCTTTCTTCTGCCTGTCTAGTTCCTCTCTTGCAGCCCGAGTTGCCATCTCAGTTGAACCGTTCATTGCGAGCTGCTGGTCGGCCGCAACAAGGACTGCTTTCATTGTGCCCCATAAGTTTGGGTATGTTGTGGCTTCATTTTCATTAAACTCCAAAAAGTCTTTAATTTATTTTTTTATTTCTTCCTTGACCAAGTTATCTTCGAGTAGAGAGTTGTTCAGCTTCCACATGAATGTTGGCTTTCTATTATTTATGTTGTTACTGAAGATCAGCCTTAGTCCATTTTCATCTGATAGGATGCATGGGATAATTTCAATATTTTTCTATCTATTGAGGCCTGTTTTGTGACAAATTATATGGTCAATTTTGGAGAAGGTAGCATGAGGTGCTGAGAAGAAGGTATATCCTTTTGTTTTAGGATAAAATGTTCTGTAGATATCTGTTAGACCCATTTGTTTCATAACTTCTGTTAGTTTCACTGTGTCTTTGTTTAGTTTCTGTTTCCAGGATCTGTCCATTGATGAAAGTGGGGAGCTCAATTCTCCCACTATTATTGTGTGAAGTACAATGTGTGCTTTGAGCTTTATTATAGTTTCTTTAATGAATGTGGATGCCCTTGCATTTGGAGCATAGATATTCAGAATTGAGAGTTTATCTTGGAAGATTTTACCTTTGATGAGTATGAAGTGCCCCTCCTTCTCTTTTTTGATAACTTTGGGTTAGAAGTCAATTTTATTCGATATTAAAATGACTACTCCAGCTTGTTTCTTCTGACCATTTGCTTGGAAAATTGTTTTCCAGACTTCTACTCTGAGGTCTTTGTCCCTGAGGTGGGTTTCCTCTATGTCTTTGTCCCTGAGGTGGGTTTCCTGTATGCAGCAAAATGTTGGGTCCTGTTTATGTACCCAGTCTGTTAGTCTATGTCTTTTTATTGGGGAATTGAGTCCATTGATATTAAGAGATATTAGGAACAGTAATTGTTGCTTCCTGTTATTTTTTTGTTGTTGTTAGAGTTGGGATTCTGTTCTTGTGGCTGTCTTCTTTTAAGTTTGTTGAAGGATTACTTTCTTGCTTTTTCTGCAACATAATTTCCCTCCTTGTGTTGGAATTTTCCCTTTATTATTCTCTAAAGGCTGAATTCATGGAAAGATATTGTGTGAATTTGGTTTTGTCATGGAATACTTTGGTTTCTCCATCTATGGTAATTGAGAGTTTTGTTGGGTATAGTAGCCTGGGTTGTCATTTGTGTTCTCTTATGGTCTGTATAACATCTGTCCAGGATCTTCTGGCTTTCATAGTCTCTGGTGAGAAGTCTTGTGTAATTCTAACAGGTCTGCCTTTATATGTTACTTGACCTTTTTCCCTTACTGCTTTTAATATTCTGTCTTTATTTAGTGCATTTGTTGTCCTGATTATTATGTGTCAGGCGGAACTTCTTTTCTGGTCCAGTCTATTTTGAGTTCTGTAAGTTTCTTATATGTTCATGGGCATCTCTTTCTTTAGTTTAGGAAAGTTTTCTTCTATAATTTTGTTGAGGATATTTACTGGCCCTTTAATTTGAAAATCTTCATTCTCATTTATACCTATCATCCTTAGGTTTGGTCTTATCATTGTGTCCTGGATTTCCTGGATGTTTTGAGTTAGGATCTTTTTGCATTTTGCATGTTCTTTGGTTATTGTGTCCATCTTTTCTATTGGATCTTCTGCACCTGAGATTCTCTCTTCCATCTCTTGTATTCTCTTGCTGAAGCTCGCTTCTATGGTTCCTGATTTCTTTCCTGGGATTTCTATCTCCAGAGTTGTCTCTGTTTGGGTTTTCTTTACTGATTCTACTTCCATTTTTAGATCTTGGCTAGTTTTGTTCAATTCCATCACCTGTTTGGTTGTATTTTCCTGTAATTCTTTAAGGAATTTTTGTGCTTCCTCTTTAAGGACTTCTACCTGTTTAGCAGTATTCTCCTGTATTTCTTTAAGTGAGTTATTAATGCCCTTCTTAAAGTCCTCTACCAGCATGATGAGATATAATTTTAAATCTGAGTCTTGCTTTTCCGGTGTGTTGGGTTTCCAGGACTCGCTGTGGTGAGTATATTGGGTTTTGATGATGCTGAGTGGTTTTGGTTTCTGTTAGTAACGTTTGCCTTTCGCCCTTTCACCATCTGGTAATCTCTGGTGTTAGATGTTCTAGCTGTCACTGGCTGGAGCTTGTTCCTCCTGTGATTCTGTTATCCTCTGTCAGCACTCCTGGGAGTCTAACTCTCTCTTGAAACCCAGTGGTCAGAGCACTCTCTGCAGGCAAGCTCTCCTCTTTCAGGGATGGTGCACAGAGGTCTGGAGCTCATCTCTGCCTTCTGGCTGAGGATAAAGGCCTGAAGGGACCCTGTCCAAGAAGCTCTGTTGCTTCTGCATCCCACGTGCTCTCCTGTGTGGACTGGTCTGAGAGACCCAGGATACAAGATCTGTTCACTTTGTTTTGACTGAGTCATCAGTGCCTTTAAAAGTTCCATTGAAGGACTGAAGCAAGCATCAATTATTTCTTTTGTGTCCAAATGTTAAATTACTTTAAACTGTCTCGCTTTTAACAAAATTTAAAAAAAAAAAAAAAACATATATCAAGGTAATTCCACTTAGGCTTGGCTCTAGACATGATTTCTCTTTTGCATAGTTTACATAAAAGAAGCCAATGTGTTTTCCCACTGCCCTGTAATTAATCAGGCCTAAAGCAAATCATGCCCCATTGTTTGTGGTTAATTCTCATCTTAGACAACTCATGCAAATGCTGTCTTTTAAAATCCCACAGTCCAGTTCTGTTATGGGTTGGTTATGATTGAAAAGTCAACTTTGTCCTCCTGGCACTTCTCTTTTAATTTAATGACAGTCTTCTGTGTGTACAAAAGCTAATTTTAAGTCCGAATTCCTACATATGAGAAAGGCTTGCACCTTCTCTGTGTCAAGGAAATGGTGTTGAAAGTTTAACCCCCAGGATCATTCTTGTGGCTCTCTAGATAACTAGAAGAAAACTAAATTTAGGTTCTTGCTTTCCTGTAAATTTTGGGCAGATTGGATGTGATAGAAAATTTGAAAGCCAAAAATTATATTTTTAAAGGCACAGAATACTTCTTGTCCAGAGTTGCCTCTAGATTAAAGAACCGTCTCTCTAGCACCTAGAATGACAATCGTGGTATATTTCTTGAAAGTTTGAGTGCAAGTTTATGTAGATTGCAGAATACAACAACTGGTTCTCTGCATGTATGTATGTATATATGTATGTATGTTTGTTTGTTTTTCCTAGAAACTTGACAGTCCATGGAATAATAAGGTCAGTGTGCCTGGAGGAGATATATGTAAATAGCAGGTAAAATGACATGACAGGTTTTCTCTGTATAGCCCTGACTGTCCTGGAACTCACTTTGTAGACCAGGCTGGCCTTGAACTCAGAAATCCACCTTCTTCTGCCTCCCAAGTGCTGGGATTAAAGGCGTGTGCCGCCACCACCCAGCTCAGTCCCTGTTCTTAAGGAGAAGCAAAAGAACTCCAGTGAGTCACAACATTTCTGCCTATAAAATTGTCAGCATGTTGTTCTGCGGGAGGATACTTCACCATCACTACGTGTGTGGGTCACAGTCTTTGATGACGTAGGTTCACGGTCTTTCTCATCCTCCTATCTATCCTGTGCAGGATATCTGGAATATCTATTAAAGTAGCAGCAGTCTGCTTTTTGCATGAGAGAGTAGCAGAGGCATTTGGACAGTAAAGGAATTCCTTAGGCTGCTTAGAGTCCTATATTGGTCCAGATATTGTGGAAGAACTCCCTGTGTTTGGCCCATCTAAGGATCTACAGAGGCCTAAAACTGGCTCAGTTGCTTTGCACACAGCACCAGGAGGGTGGCGGTATCATTGCTATCTACAAACGGATCTGTCCTGTCTGAATGCAATTGAAGGGAAGGTTCCTGTTGACTGGCTGCAGTAGCCTGCTGTTTTTTGCCTTCATCATGGAGTCTGTTCCCGTGACAGACAGAGCTGCTCAGAGGAGGCTGGCTTGTCCCACAGGGCAACAGGTTTGGTAGTATCAAAGCCCCTAGCCTCTTATTTCAACTCACTGCTCCTTCCACTGGTATTGATAATTTGAAAACTTAACAGCAACCACGTATGACTTGAGGGGTTGGAGAGATGCTTAGCAGTTACAAGTACTTGCTATACAAGTATGAGCTCCCACATGCCAAGTTGGGCCTCCTGCACCTGCCTGTACATTCAGGATTGAGGAAGGCAGAGACAGGGAGGGCTGCTGGCTGGTAGACTAGCCAAAAGTGTTTAGGGAGAGACCTGACTCAGTGGGAATAAAGTTGAAAGTGGTAAAGGAGATTGAATGCCCTCTTCTGAGCTCCAGGCATGCAAGACATGCACAGCCACATATCCAAGTATATAAATATACCTAGAAAGACAACCGGAACAATCCAACCTGAAGCCCGAATGCAGGAGACTCTTCCTCTGTGAAGGTTTTGTGGGTTTGTTGTTCTTATTGTTGTTGTTTGATTGGTTGTTTTTTTTTTTATTTTGTTTTGTTTGTGGTGCTTCCATTTAAACCTAGGACCTTGAACATGCTAGGCAAATGTTCTATCATTGAGCTACACTCTCCTACCTCTTGGGCTTTCAAAAACAGGTTATCAGTTGCTCAAGAAGGCTTTGAACTCACTCTGTAGCAAAGGCAAGCCTCCTTGAATTTACAATCTTCCTGCCTCAGTAGCTGAGATTACAAGCCTGTACACCAAATGGATCTCCCTTTTTGAATACTTATACCTAAATAAATAGCCAGGAGTATGGGGATAACTGCACTTCATGACGTCCTTGGGTAAGATCATAGGGTGTTGCTGTTGCAAGGTCATGGAAGCTTCTAGTTATTTGCTGTGTAAACCTACTCCTTGGTGCTGGAGAGATGACTCAATTATTGCTCTTTCAGTCAGAAAGAGCACTTGTTGTTCTTTCAGTCAAGTCTGTCCCAACACCCATGTGGTGGCTCACAACCATCTAACACCAGTTAGAGAGAATCAACACTCTTTTCTGACTTTATGGGCACTGCACCAATGTGGTACGCATATCTATGTGTACACAAGACACCCATACACATAAAATAAAAATAAATCTTTAAATATAAAATAAACATACACACACAAGAAAAAGAAAAAGAAAAAAATAATAAAATAAACACACTGTCTGTACTCCCCTTGCCAGGACACTGCTTGAGTTTCCTATAAGACCTCCACATTGTCTTAGACTTCCAGAAAAATCCTATTAGGAATGGAGGGGCTCTTTCTCCAACATGGGTGTCATTCATACCTTAACTTGTGGCACACTTTTTTGTCTTTTAGAGACTTCCGCATTTCTATGTTCAAAATGGCCAAAATATGTCCCTACTGCTGCCAAGACACACAGGTGACTCAAGGTCAGAATCTGGCCCAGAGGCCAGCCATTGTTCTGTGCACATTCCGGTTCTAAATCAATGTCCAGTCCTGCTTGAATTGGGTCAAGGTATGGCAGGCAAGATGACCATTGTCCTCTGCCCTGAGATGATTTGAGGCTGTAGATTAAATGTCACACCTTCTCTGTTAGCTATTGGATTCTCTTCAGACCTCTAAAGGAGCCGAGGCAAATGTTGCTTAGATTCTTTTCCCATCTTTTCTGTGTGTGGACATTGTGCCTCCTAGCTCCTAGTTTCACTTTCTGGGAACTTTGCCAGCTTTCCAAGGACTGGGTAGTGAACAAAATAAATATTTGTAGGTAGTTTAAAAGGAGAACAAGTCTGTCAGATGTAATTCTGCCCATCCAAAGAAAAAACATTTTAATTGTCTTTCAGAGGTTTTTAAGTAATTAGCTTGAGAGACTCAGAAGGTTGATTTAGTAAGTGGCTTTTAAGATTTGTGATCAAGAGGAGTGTTTGTGTGTATGGATGTGGGTGTGTGTGTGTACACGTGTGTGTGTGTGTGTGTGTGTGTGTGTGTGTGTGTGTTGGGGGAGGGGAGGAGTCCAAGAAAGGGAAGGTGAATTAAAAAATCAAAACAAGAAAAGGGTTTAACATGCAGGGGTTAAAGTCCAGGTAAGAAAGCTATTGAAGTCACTAGAGGAGATTGCAATACTTCTTCATAGATGCTGAGTAGTCCCCCACAGAGTTTGTGTGTAAAACTTTTAAAGAGATTTCTCATAACTTTGGGGGAGAGTTCGCTCCTTATTACTCAGCCTATATGGGGGGCCTATTGGGCTCCTGAGATTCAAGAGGGCTGGGCCTGGCTTGAAACAGCAGTTCCTGTCCCTAGTCCTGTGTGAAGTGTTTGCCTTGTCCCTAAGCTGCGAGTCCCGGGAAACCCAGCAGGCTGCGTCCTAGGTCAGCAGAGCCGTCACCTGTTGGGCGGCAGAGGCGGGGACAGCCGCCGCCTACAAGACACAGCCCCCAGTCCTGGCGACAGCAGGAGGGTGGCGGACGCTCCGGGACCAGGGCCGAGGAGGCCGGGCGCTGGAATGCAGTCTTCCCGGGCGAGGGAGACTTTGCACCGGAGTGGAGACTAGTTGGGGTGGGGTTTCGCCAGTCCCCTCCGCCCCACCCCCGGACCCCCTTCCAAGCGCTTTCTGCGAGCTTTCCGAACTGCGCTCTGAAGTTTCCAGAGGGAGAAGCCTGGCCGGCCGGCAGGGACAATGGAAGAAAGCGAAGGCCAGAAATGTGAGCCGAACCTGCCTCCCTCCGGAGACAGCAGACAGATGCCCCGTAAGTAACAGTCCTCAAAGATGGAGTTACACGCACGCTGCTTAGAACAGGAGACCGGGCGCCTGGCGCCAGGAAAAGTCTACTTCTTGGTGTGTCTGTGTGTGTGTGTGTGTGTGTGTGTGTGCGTGTGTGCGTGTGCGTGCGTGGTGTGTGTGTGTGTGTGTGTGTGTGTGTGTGTGTGTGTGTGTGTGTGGTGTGTGTGTGTGTTGGGCGAGGGGGTGGGGTGTACTTTCAAACTGAGCCCAGAGCTGTGGTTTCTTGGCTCTACTTTGTCTCTTGTGAGATCTTCCTAAAGTCGGTGAAGAGGTGGTGTATGGTGTCAAACTGGTCGAACAGTGAGCAAGCAGTTTGTGCGAGATCTCTAAGCAATGACAAATGAATCTCCCGGCAGCTATTTGATAATTTCCTGGTCCTTCGGGAGGCTCGAAAAGACAATTTTGCACCTACCTCCCAGGCGCAGTGGTTCCATTCATTGGTTAGGAGTTTCCATGGGGGCAGCTTCTTGCGGGCTACAAAGTTTTGCGGCGCTTTAGAGTTAAATTGGAGTTTAAGGATGTTTCTGTTTTGCAGATCCGAACGGCTGGGAAGTAATTGAGCATCTAGATGATAGATAGAACTCTGGGGCTTTCTGTATAAATGTAAAAGTTGGGAGTTCTTAAAACAGTTTTCCTGTATTTTCTCCAGGCAGTTTCTTTTTCTACATTCTGTTTATAATAGACTTGTCTTTTCCGTTGGGAATTTCCAGAACCTTATATAGTTCCGAATAAATCTTGCCGGGAGGGTGGGTGGCTGTAGACTGATGCCAGCGCTCCTCAGCCCCTCTCACTGCAAACTGTCCGGGCACCTACCACACAATCTCGAACCGCCCCTCCCTACCCGTCCAGGTTCATGGAAGGGCCAGTTAGTAACACAAAGATGTGCAGGGCTGTGCACAACAGCGCGTGGGAGTGGGGATTATGCACAAGGGAAAAGGTGTGTGTTTTTTAAAATGAAAAAAGGAAGTAGCACATGACTCATCCACACTGAAAATGCAAAGCCAAGCCAGACAGAAGAAAATACAATTAGGAGAGAAAAATCCCCTAGAGAACTGAAAAGGAAGCCTGCCTGCTAAATGTTCAGTGAACCCCTGAGCCTTGGAGCGGCAGTCCACTTGTCTGAGCGCAGTTTGAGGGTTGGTGGCCTCCAGTCTGGGAAAGGCCCCCAACTTGCTCTCTTTTGATAGGACGGTTCTTACTTCAGGAATCCAACCTCTGGGCCTGTCCTGAAAGAAACGACCCAGATTTTAGAGGGAACAATTAGTTTGGGACCAGTTTAAGAACTAAGCCTGAAACAACTGGATTAAGTCATTGCTGTGTCCCAGGTTTCGATGGTCAGATGCCTCCCCTTGCTTACTCATCCACTCCACGAATATTGAACTTGGGCTATCTAGCAGTCAGTGTTCCAGCAGCCCGGGATCCAGCGATGCAGAGCGCAGACTGAAAAGTACTCCCCTTTATTGGATTGATGTTCTAAGGGCCAAGTTGTGGTGGGGCGGGGTAGAGGTGAACAATGAAGACATAAGCAAAACGCTGAACGTGTCAGATGTCTGGAATGCTGGATTCAGTAAAGAAAATACAGAGTGCCTAAATTAACTTTGAGTTTCAGATAAACAATGAGTAATTTTTAAAGCATATGTATTTCTTCCATATTGCATGGGTTAGACTTATACAAAAAAAAAAAAGTATGTTTTATGCTCTCAAGCTTCAAATTTTACTGGAGATCCTGTGTGTTTATCTGGTGATTCTATTAGCTAAAAGTGAGGCTAGAGGGGAACATAAGACAGGAACAAGGGAGTGGTGGTGAGACCATACAGATTTACCAGGGAGGAGCAGAGATGAGAATAAACCAAAAGCACAGCAGGAGAGGGGAGAGCGGGAACCTGGGAGGAAGATGGAAGAGGAACAGGCTGAAAGGCCAGCCCAGGCCAGATTATGGAGGCCTTATGGAACTGTGGGAAGGTCTTTAGCTTCCTTCACAGGAGGTGAGGCCGCCGCTAGCAAATTGGACTTGCCTTTTATTTAATTAAATTAATTTAAATTAATGAATTTAGAACCCTGGGAGTGAACGTAAAGACATGAGCCTGCTAGGCAAGAACTCTACTGTCTTAGTAGGCCATTGGTGGGCTGGGGTGTGGGATGGGGCTTAACACCAGCGGACTGGGGGAAGGGCTGAGAGCCTTCTGAAGTAAAGCAGGCAAGGAAACCCCGTGCGGCTCTAGTCTAGATGGCGATAAGCAGATTGTGATAAGAAGGAAGAAGATTCCTGACGGACACTGAATGCAAAGCCAAAGGAATTTGCTTAGATCAGATGTAGTGTTGAACAGAAAAGGGAGGTCAGAGAGAGCTTGAAAATATTTGATCCAGGTGACTGGGAGGATGAGGTGCGTTAAAGCATTTTGACACATGACCGAGGGCCATCTTGGGTGAGGGAGAAGAATTTCCTTAGGGTGTGTGAGGATTGAGAAACATATCAGGAGTCGACTCAGAGATTGGTCAGTGGCTTACCAGGAAGACTGGGGATTGAGCTGTCTCTCTTGTCAGTCTCTGTGAAGAAGGACAAGTCTGAGAGTTGCACCGGGGCATCCGAGAACTTACAGGTTAGTGGTTGTGGAAGGGGGAGATGGAAAAATAACAAAAGAAGGGCGAGAGTCCCAGTCAGAGTTTCAAGATCTGATTCTGCCTGACACATGCATGCTTTGATGAGACATGCACGGCTCTCTGAGGATGAGCTGAGGGAGCAGTATCGTTCAGAACAACATCACCTGCAGTGCCACACGTTCAAATCTGCAACTCGCCTTATATCTGCATATGTCTGTTCACGCTGTTACAACTCGGGGTTGCTGGTCCAGGACCATGTCTCACACATGTGCATCTGTAACATCCCATGACGTGCTAGTTACACGGGGGGACACTTAACCAATCAGTCTTAATTAGACGGAAGGCTAACAAAGCTTCCTACCCTAGGGATTTTGGTTTACCTGTCAACTGTATAAGGAAACCCTGGGTGATCATGTAACTCATTGTTCAAACTCAGACGCCTTGGAGAATAAAAGATAACTCTATAAATAATTTCACTGGGCAACAGTTGCAAGTCCGAACAGTTTGGAAAAGGTGGCATATGGTCATCTGGTCGGCAATAGTGATGATCCTGTGGCCTGAACGCTTCCTGAACTTTCTGTCCCTAGTGCCTTTCAACTGGGATGACTGTGGACACAAGCAATTATAATAAGAGAGGTATATAATTCATATATTTATGGGGCTAAATAATAAAGACGCTTATTTATGTGTGTGTGTGTACTTTGATCATTTATTAAAGATGGAAAAGAATTGCATACTGAGATGGATAGGCTTTTTTATCTTTATATAAGGATTTACATCTTGGCTGAATATTTGATACTGCAAGACGCAGGGCTTCTTTAATACTCTTCAGTGTTGATAGCTTGGTTTTATAATTGGGCTGAGAATATCACTCACATAAACACACAACACAAATGTCAAAAAATATGTTTATAGCCATTTCAGAAATTGCAGAAATTCCATCCCAGTTTCAAGCCAATATTTACTGACTGATTTTTTTTTTAAATGTATTTCAAGTCATCATCTCGAACAGCACTTTTAAAAAATCAAACATTCTAAGATAATACATTTTGAAGATACACTAATTTGATAGTTACACAATGAAGGATAACAGTAAGAAGCTATTTAAAGTCCTTGTTTTCCTTAATTAAACCATTCCTTCTCAATAAGAGCATACAGCTTTGCATGCATAGAGAAAGCACTGAAATTCAAAACATAGTAATAGAATCCAAGTCTGTGTGTTTGAGGCAGTATTTGCTGGCAAGTTGTGGCATGGTGGCAGATGCCATTGAAGCATGCATGGTGTGTGTTCAGAATCAAGGCTCCTATGAAACAGCATCATGGAGGAGCACTGCCAGAAACAGCTCAGCCTTGTTTCAACCTGTGTTTTGTTTGCTTTGTTTTTAAGATGGAGTCTCATGTAGCCCAGGATGGCCTCACAGTTTTTATGTAGCTGCAGATGGCCTTAAACTCCTACTCCTAAAGGCTGGAATTATAGGCATGCACCACATGCCTGTTTTTAAGTGTGTTGTTTGTTTACTTTTTATTTTATGTGTATGTGTGTGTGCCTGAGTCTAGGTACCACTTTCCCTACCGTGTGTGTGTGTCTGGTACCTGTGGAGATAAAAGGGGCGAGGGGAATCCCACTAGAGCTAGAGGTACAAGCATTTGTGAGCAGCCATGTGGGTGCTGGAAATCAAGCCCAGAGCCTTTGTGAGAGAAGCAAATGCTCTTAAGACCCTAGCTATCTCTTCACTCTTCAGCCCCCGATTTTGTGTGTGTGTGTATATGATATATATCATATATATGGATGATCTCATATATGTGTATATATATATATATATATATATACACATATATATGTATATATATATGATTTTGAATTAAGGTTTCTTTGCTGCAGGTTTGGAAAGCCTTTACTGTTGCTAGTGCTTTCCCAGTTTTCTCACTTAGCTTTGCAACCCCTGTAGGTGCTCAGTGTGAGGAGCTGTAAGCATTTTGCAGTGTAGGCTTTCAATAATCATTGGGGAAATTTATTTGAGACAGGGCCTCATACAGCCCAGGCTGGGTTTGAAACTCATGTAGCCAAGGCTGGACACGAACTCCCGATGTTCCTGCCTTCTGACGAGGGCTGGAATACAGGTCTGAATCATTATGTCTGGCTGTTGGTGGAATTTGAATCTGTGTCTTATTCTCTTTGGAGGCCATGGGCTCCTAGTATCATCCTTCGGTTGTCCCCAACATGACCTCCTCTTCTGGCTTTTAAAGGTTTCTTGAAAGCTCTGTGGGGAGAATCCATCTACCTGATTGCCTCCTCTGGCAATGGGAGCCTCCATCTAGAGCTAGGCTACAGAATGACAGATGCTCAGTCTGTGCTCTGAAACAGCCTAGTCAGTTTCTACCTTCATATCTTCTTTCGCTCTTTAAAGCACTGACCTGGCGCTCAAATTATACATTAGTTGTTTGTTGACTGACTCTCTAATCATCATGTAGACACTCCTATGCAATCTATCTTGATCAGCACCCCACCACCTCCTATCCCTTTTAGTGTTTGGAGCAGGCCATTATTCAATATTTGTGCAAATGAATGTTGACTCAGTCAATTAATTTGAATTAATACAACACAGGACGCTTCTCTAGATTACACGAATGCTCTACCTATTGTATAAAGTCTGTAAGGAATTGTTTTTATCCTTGACTTCATTTTTTAAGAAACGTATTTATGGATATGAGTGTTTGCCTGCATGTATGTCTGTATACAACATGCCTGCCTAGTACCCACAGAGGCCAGAATTGAACAAGGATCCCCCGGAACTGGAGTTATAGAGAATTGCGAGCTGACATTTGAGTGCTGGGAATTGAACTCCTGCTTTGGAGGAACAGCCAGTGTTCTAAACTAGTGAGCTGTCTCTTCAGCTAACCACTATGAAGAAGTGAAGAGAGCCAGGTGGTAGAGGAACCTTTAATACCAGTCCTCAGGAGGCAGGGGCAAGTGGATTGCTGAGACCAGCCTGGTCTATAGAGTTCCAGGACAGACAAGTGTGTGCATACACCACACACACACAGGAGTATGTGGACTACCTAATATATAGTAGGATATATATGTACCTATATGTTGTTGGTTATTTGAGACAAGATTTTGTGCTCTGTTACACAGTAGTCCCAGCTATTATGGAATTTACTATGTAACCCAGGCTAGCTTTCAACTCCTATAGGAGAGAGCCCCTGGACTCCCTAATCTTGACCATGGAATAAATTCTCAGAAAAGTATAATTCAGTGGTAGAGTGCATGTTTAGCATGTGTATGTACAAGACTTCGTGTTTATTTTTCACCCCCCCCCCAAATAAAATTAAAAGCAAATAAGATAAAAATAAAATAAAATAAATATCCCAGGAAGTAGCTGCACTACCGCCAGTTCCCAGTAGGTTGTGAAGTGCCCAAATGATGCCAAACCCCAGATCCCTCTCTGTGTGGTCTGACTCAGCCAGAGTAATCAGAACATGGCAAAGTCACAGCCACTACAGTCCAGCAGTTGCTGGTCTGCATAGCTTGCTGTATGGACGGCTCCTTAGGGATGCTTGGCTTTCTATAACCCTCTGCCTTTTTGAATTTGCCCTCCCAGATCCCTCTTTACCTTTCTTGTCCAGGATGTAGACACATCACAGCTGGAGTCCCCTGGGTCTCTGAAGAGTAGCTCTTTGGTGAGCCTGCCCTCCTCCTGTTCTTCCTCCTTCTCCTCCCCCTCCTCCCCACCCCACTCACTTGTGCTCCGGGGAGTGTTTAAGGGCTGATTTTCCATTCGAAGCTCTTGTTTTCTCTTTGCCCTGCTGGAAGTGGGCTCCCTGGAAGAGTTTGGGAGGGGCAGGAAGAGGAAACAGGGCTGCCTTTCAGCCTTGCCCAGGCCTTGTCTTTAGGCTACAACTTCTCTACTTTGTTAGACAAGGATTCCCAGAATAGCAAACAGCCAGACACACCCATATTTACATCTTAGCACCAAAGTTCTTTCCAAACAAGAAACAGAAGTGCCATTCTGTTTGACAGCTTGAGAGTCCCTGCCTGCACTTTTCTTCATACAGATCATGTGAAACTGGCCCACTTGGGTCTGACACCATAACTGTGGAATAGTGGCAAAATGGACCTTTGTCTGTTCCTTCCCTTGTTTATGCATGCCTCTCCTTGGGTTTTATGCTCAGCTAAAAGGCTGAATTCTCCCCAGGTGATTCAAATGGCCCAAATGTCATTTCTCCTTCAGGTGTGGGGCTGGCAGCTGCTCAGAGCAGAGGAAAGGCCTAATCAACTGTGAAGAGTTTGAGTGGCTTTGGGTGGACAGGACTGGGTTATTGAGGTGCTGGTGCTGGGCTGGGGTGGAGGCAGATGGGACCAATGGAGTGGCGGATGAGGGCAAGCAATAAGGGTGAGCAGACAAAGATGGGCTCTGTGTGCTGGCTGGCCTGTATCAGTCTCCCTTGTTAACTGCTGGTACCGTTTCCATCCCTTTACTGTATGTCACATTCAGTTTTGTTAGACCACCGGAAACATTATTTTAAAATCCACAAGAACATGAACAAAGTAGAAAAACAGCATAAAATTGATGCGACCTTTCCCATGAAAAGCATGAAGGAAGGGTTGAGTTTAAAGTCCGGTACATGGGATGACTGCAAGGCTAATGAAGACTGTAGATTGACAGTGACCTCCAAGACCCTACTTCTAGCTCGTTGCCCAGTTTACTTCAAAGAAGAACATGGGAGACTCCACAGTCCGCAGGTCTGCTTCAGCTATCTTGACCTGCTGTAACAATCCCTGGATGGAGCAGAGTGTGTCTTCCTCTTGCCTGACTGGTTACATGTGACCTTTTGTCCATATATATATAGCTGAATGTAAATGCGTGTGTTTTATGACCATGTAAAGCAATAGCCTCTCCAGACTGTCAGACTTGCTCATTAATCTAGCTGTCCTGAATAATTTTAACATGGATTATTTTAATGTTGAAAGCAATCTTGAAAAGCCACAGGGTTCTTCTATCATGCACATAGCAGTTTTGTCCAATGCAAAACATGTATTCAACACACATGCACACACACACACACACACACACACATGTGCACATATATGCACACATATACACACACACATGCACACACACAAAAGATGAAGCTCTATGTCTTCTTGGCACATATGTTTATTAGCCTGAGATATGATCTGTTCTCAGTTTTGTTTTTTGTGGTGATGCTATGGCTCTGATCCAGAGCTTTGCACATCCTAGGCAAGATGTTGACCTCTAAGCTCTATCTCCAGCCATGTGCTTTGCTCTATGTAATAGACTCTGTGACTCCTGTATTATTAGGGAATGGATGCTTTAAAAAAAGGAAACTGTGACGAGAATTTGAGTATTAGAGATTATTACTTAATAAAGATTATTATTACTAAATAAATAACATTATACTAATCTTTCAATATATTTTTAACCAAAACATCTGTTTTCTGCTCCTTTAAGCTTACTGCTAAAACTAGTAAGAGCTAAGAGTAACTAATTGGGCTGTTTCCTTCCCTTCCTTCATCAGTGTCTGATGGAGATGTTGTAATGAGCAAAGTAATGAGAAGTGGAGTACACAAGAAGAATTGTTCTCAGGACACACATTGAGCTTTGGAAGACTAGGACAAGGAAATAAGCCAGAGATGAAAATAGTCTCTATTCTTTGCTAGAAGGAGTCTGCACTGGGAACTCTGTATGCAGGGGTTTCCAGGCAAAGGGAAACTAAGTGTTACGGTATTGGTTCCCTTGCTTTTAGGGAGATGTTTATACCCAAAATCTGGACACCTGTTGCTGTATGTGTATGTATGGTGGTGGCGGTGGGGTGCACCTGTACCTGTAGAGGTCAGGGGACAATTTGCAGGAGTTGATTTTCTTCTACTGTGTAGATACTGGGTCTTGAACTCATGTCCTCGGGCTTGGAGGCAAGTGCCTTTACCCACTGAGCCTATTCTGCTTATTCTAAAAAGACGTGAGAACTGGGCATGATGGTGCACCAGCTCTTAGTTCCAGTACTTGGGAGGCTGATGCAGGAGGAACTCTGTGAGTTCAAGGCCAACCTGGTCAACAGAGCAAGCTAACATAGTGAGACCCGGTCTCAAAAACAAAACAAGACAAAAAAACAAGCAAAAGGCTGTGAGAGTTGTTCTTGATTCCTTGCAGCTTCTCAGGGAAGGGGTCTTCAGTGTTCCTTACTTTCATCCTTATCGTAAAACAAACAACACACAGGCAAAAAACAAAGGAAAAGGAGAGGGGGATCCTTGGACATGCTATGAACTGGAAGCATTAACCTTGTCCCCCCTAGTTGATTTTTTTCTAGGAGACTCTAACGATTAACTTTGAGAGGCAAGCTTGGAACCTGTCTACATAGGTCAAAGCCATCAAAACATACCCACGGTCCTTCCCTTGAGTGTGTGTGTGTTGGATGAAGTAATTTCGCAGACTATGTGGCTAAGCCTTCACTTTATAGATCCTCAAATATTACATTTCATGATATTCCCCTTGCCTGGCCTATGATAATGGAGAAAGGAACTTCCCAGAGGGTCACAGTGCCAGCAATCTTCTGAGAGTTATAGAACTATCTTTCTTCTTGGTGCTGAATGATACATGTCAGAACCGTCTTTAGATGATAAATATTTAAAAATCTCATTAGTTGTTTGAAACTATTATGAAAATTATACAAATGGTCAGAATTCCTGGGGTTAACTCTGAAGTAATTACAGTCACAGGGGCAGCCTACTAACCTGCAAACAACCGGTTTCTCTGACCTTACTTTTTTTTTTTTTTTTTTTTTTTTGGTTTTTTTTTTTGAGACAGGGTTTCTCCATATAACCCTGGCTGTCCTTGAACTCACTTTGTAGACCAGGCTGACCTCGAACTCAGAAATCCTCCTGCCTCTGCCTCCCAAGTGCTGGGATTAAAGGCGTCTGCCACCACACCCGGCTCCTGACCTTTCTTGTTAACAAACTCAATGACAGAGAAGTAAAAAATTCTTATAGCGTCTAACATACATTTTTTTTTCAATTTTCCTCTGATTGTTGAATTTTTTCTCATTCTTGCCTAAAAAAAAAGTAAAAGTAAAAACTTCTGCTAAGTTACATTAATTCGTTAGCAACTGCCACTGCTCCTCTTGGTGTTCCACAGATGAGATGCCCGTGAGATCATTAACTGTGACCTGCACTCTTGTCCTTCATCTTGCAGAACAAGGGAGAAGCAATCTTCATGTAACATCTCAGGAAGATGCAGCATGCCGCAGGCCCAGGGAACGCCTTTCTAATGGAAACGCCAGGGCTCAGGTTTCCAAGCCTGCCCGAAATATCCCAAGGAGACACACTCTAGGTGGGCCCCGAAGTTCCAAAGAGATCCTGGGAATGCAGCCGTCTGAGATGGACAGGAAGAGAGAGGCGTTCCTAGAGCATCTAAAGCAGAAGTACCCGCACCATGCCACAGCCATCATGGGCCACCAGGAGAGGCTGAGGGACCAGGTAGGAACACACTATCGGTTCTACTGGCCTTGCTCGTTCAAAAAAGATTTTAAATTTCATGTATTTATTCATGCGAGTGCACATACAAGTGTCTGTGGGAGTGTATGTAGCACATATGTATGTGTGCATGCAAACCTGTGCATGTACACAGATGTCAGAAGGGAGGGTGGTCCGTCAGTTGTCCTTGTCTATCGTTCTGCTCTTATTTTGGGGACCAGTCTTGCCCTAACTGTGGTTATGTTTTTGGCTAGACTGGCAGGCAGCAAGCCCCAGTGATGTGCTAGTCTGTGCCCCCCTCAGAGATGAGGCATGCACAAGGCTCTAAGCCATCTCCAGGCCACGCTCACTTAGTCTTTGTTGTTGCAGTGTTAGACCCAGGGCCTTATTTATGCTATGAAAGCATCCCTAGTAGCTCATTCATTGTGTGTGTGTGTGTGTGTGTGTGTGTGTGTGTGTGTGTGTGTGTGTTGTTTTTAAGACTTGTTTATGTCAGGTGGTGGCAGCACACGCCTTTTGAAGGGACTCTGGCCAGCTCGAACATGGTGAGCATTGCTCTGGGAGGCCTTGCCCTTCTCCCTTGATCCCTCTGCCTTGTTGAGTACTTACTCTTGGGACTTGGTACACATTCATTCATCATGCAACCGACAAGGTACCATGCTACTCCCCAACTTACAAAGAAAGAAATGGAAGCCTGGGTTTGCAAAGCCCTTGGCTAATGGTCACACTAGTTGGTAAGCATCCAGGCTGAGTTGAAATCTGAACCCAGGCAGTCTAAACAAGCTCTTTCACTCATTAAAGATACTTAATAAAGGGTCTAGCCCACTAGAGCATTGCAAACATGGCTCTGGCAGACCTTACTCTTCTCCCCCATTCCCTCTGCCTTGCTAAAAACATTAGATTGCATTCCTAAAGCTAGCCACCAAAGTCTGTTTTCTTATTTGTCTATTTACTCCTCCTGAGGCTGACTACAAAGATCCAGCTATCAAAGTACTGAAGTCTAGCTATCAAAAGCCTCCTTTGGCTCACCTAATTAACATGTCCAATTAAAATTAAACACATCTTTTTGTTTTGTTTTGTTTTGTTTTTGTTTTTCGAGACAGGGTTTCTCTGTGTAGCCCTGACTGTCCTGGAACTCACTTTGTAGACCAGGCTGGCCTTGAACTCAAAAATCCACCTGCCTCTGCCTCCCAAGTGCTGGGATTAAAGGCATGCACCACCACCGCTTGGCGTAAACACATCATCTTAACACAGGATTTCCCCTTTTACCTTTATAAACTGCCATTTGTCTATGGGCCACATCTGTGTTGCTATCCAGAGGCAGTCCTTTGTCACTGGGGATAAAACCCCTTCCCCCGCTCCCTGTTCCCTTTGCCTTTGCTTCTATCTCTTGCTTTGTCTCTTATTCCATGTCCTGTGTCCCTCTGGGGCAAACAAATCTCCTTTGTACTGAGAAATTGGTCTTGAGGCTCCTCATCTGGTACTTTTCCTTTGACTTTAGTCCCAGCATTCAGGTAGCAGAGGCAAGTGGATCTCTGAGTTGGAAGCCAGCCTGGTCTACAGAATAAGAGAGTTCCAGAACGTCCAGGACTACACAGAGAAACTCTATCTTGAACACCCTTCTCTCCCCAAAAAGATTTTATTATTATTATTATTATTATTATCATCATCATTATTATTATAGTAGTAGTAGTAATTGCTATTTTGCTTTTTGTCTGTTTGACATGGGTCCTGGAGGGCTTTGAACTCTCTATGTGACCAGGCTGGCCTCAAACTTACAGAATTCTGCTTACCTCTGCCTTCCAAGAGTGAGGATTAAAGGCACGAGCCACCATGCCCAGTCTGTTGTTATTTTTATTTATGTACTTGCGAGTGTGTCATCTTTCCAGCCATTATGGCTCATTTTTGAATTAGGGGGATGACCTTGGGGTTTACAGTGAAAAGATATGTTAGTGTTCCTCTCACTCACTTGTTCCTGATCTCTAGCTTAGCTACAGAAAAGGTTTAATGTGAGAGCGCGCTGTACTGTTCTCCTAATCAGCAGAGGAAGAGAACAGGGGGCCTGACCCAAGAGAAGGGAGCTCTCCAAAAATGCGCTTTCATTATAACGACAAATGCACCAAATGCATAGGACAAAGAATATTGTTTTCTGACTAAGACATTGTGTAGCTGTAATTCATCCTGGGAGCACTCAAGTGCTTGCCACAGTGAATGAATGAATGAATGAACGCAAATATCCACATGTACATGTAAAGGTGAACTAAAGTGGCTAAAAATAGACTGTGACAAGCCTCTTTCTTCAAGCTGATGCTAGGTGCTTGGCTGCTGTTCTTTTTTACTTCTTTCTTACAAATCCCAGATACTTTCTTTTGCATCCTTTGCTTTCTGCTGGCTTCAGCCACCTGCTTTTCTCCAGTTATCTTGACAGCCACACAGATAGCACCCGACTGTGGCACAGGGTGTTATTGTTCCTTAGCTGTGTGCAATTACTCTTTAGCAGACTGAGTGGGTTTAGGGTCACAGGAGATGTGAGGCTTCCTTGGTGGCTCTGATTGGCCTGTTATCAGATGAACCTTTGAGGTTGGAGACTGTCTTGGAGGAAGTGGAGAGCTTTCAGCCATTGTGCTAAGTGGGCAGGTGCGGGGAGAGCCTACTAGTATGCAGACTGCAGGGATTGAGACAGGCTCAATGTCTCAGTCTGCCTTGCCAGTTCACTGCCAACACTCTATTTAAATCACTCAGCTTTTGATTATCCATAGAAATGGGGTTGGCATCAACTGGTACAGTTTCAGTCTGTAGTTAATCTTTAGTTCCATTTCTCCCTTAAGTGGAATGTTCTCTAAGAATTCTATCAGAATACCTAAGGTTGTAAAATGTGGTTTGTTTGTTTGTTTTTCCACATTTGTTTTCTTTTCCCTTCACACTGCAAAAAGGACAAGACTGTGAACCTCAGAATGGAGTTGGGAAACCTTACTGGTGTAAGGATGGGCCAGCGACCCACATCTGTGTGATTAAGAAGACTCTCTTTTCTTTGAAGGTTGGCAGCATCGATGTGCGTTTGAGCCATAGGATATGTGCTTTCTTCTCTTTATGTCATTGTTTTGGGGAAATACTATATCCAATAAAAAGCTATTTGTGTGGAAGTAACTTAAACTCAGTTACAATTACACATTAGGAAAAGTTGGTATTTGAACAAAAGGAAGTGTGAACTCAGATTCCTGGTTTACTCCACTATCCTAAGGGATAAAGATCATGGCCTATATGATTTGGGTTTTAGAATTGTTTGTTTCTTAGACAGGCTCTCACTTTACAGCCCTGGCTAGCCCGGAACCCCTCTTTATAATCAGGCTGTCTTGAACTCACAAGAATCCACCCATTGCCCAAGCCATCATCATGCCAGGATCAGGACTTGTAAATTTAAAGTTGATGCTTGTCACACACCAGGGACCACCACAGTTGACTGGGATGGAGATAAGGATAAAAAAGATAAAAGTCTGTGTTAAGTGGAAAGGGAAATTGATGAGTTGTCAGCAGTTAATGGCCTCAGAAACTGATCTCCAGTCCCAAATAACACCTGAGTTGTGACATGGCTTAGCAGCTGTTTGTTCCTGAGGCTGAGCAGATGCTACATTCCCACTCTGCCTCTTAGTATTTTCTGTTGATGGTCTAAAGCAGAGGTGGAAGGTGGGATGGGTGTGGGTGTAGGTGGTTTCAAAGGACACATCTGTGTGCACTCAGCAACTGCTGAGGTTCTGTGAGTCCGTCCCAACCAGCATAGTAAACACCACAGAAACTTTGACATGACTCGGGACATACCTATAAACAGCACCTCATCTGTCTGCATTCTTTGTCTCCCACCCCCATTCATACTTTGCCTCCCTTTTTTCTTCTACATTGTGACTGGATTTTGTATTCCTTTGGAGAAAGCCAAATGCCACCATCTAATGCACATCTCCTGACCCCAAGACTCTAAATACCAGCTATTCCTTTGTGGGCTGTGTCCCGGCTTTCTCCCCAGTGTAGCTGACAGGAAAAGAATAGCAAGTCAAAAACGATGCATCAGGCATTATACATGATAGCTTGGTAGGAGGAAAATCTAGGACTCCTCTAATTCTTTGCCACCAAACACTATGAAAAGAAGGACATGCCCCTGAATATTCCTGGAATATTCCTACTAGAGAATTTTACACTTAAGTTTAATTTTTAAGAATGTAATATGTGTGTGTGTGTGTGTGTGTGTGTGTGTGTGTAAACAAGTGTGGAGGTGAGAGAGTCTGTGGAGTCTGTCATTTCCTTCTACTTCTATAAGGGTTCCTGCTATAGAATTTAGGTTGCGTGGCAAGTGACTTTACATGATGAGTCATGTCCCTGACCATATATTTGAATTTTTTAAACCAAGAATGCATTTTCTTCACGCTCAATTACTAAAAAGCTGAGAGATTACTTTAATGTCCCCAGAGATCTTGCATAATGCTCAAGCATGGCTGCTGTGCTTACTACTGCCTCCCTCCACCTTCAGGCCTTTTCCACAAACTACTTTCTGACTTATTTGTATGCGTGTATACATGTAACGGTATGTGAATGTGCAAGCACACATGTGGGGATAGCAGGGAAACTTGGAGGGACTGGTTCTCACCTCTACTTTGTTGAGGCAAGCATCTGAAGAATTCCCCACACTGGCCTGGAGTCCTGTGCTTGTGGATGCTTGCCACCATAGCAAGGCTTCTTATGTGGGGTTCAGGAGTCACTTGTACCTCGACCCTCTGAGCCACCTCTAGGCCCCTTGGGCCTTGTAAATTGTGTGGGGCCAGCAGACAGGGTGTTCCATTGCCTGGATGCTGGGGGTTTAGGGTGCAGTTGGGTTGCAGGCTTCGCTGTATGTTATTGTGGGATTGGGGCTGATATCTTCTTACCTTTCTCAGTTGAAGCTTTGTATCATAGAGCCTGTGGAGGCCACTTCCTCCCCATGGGCAATTCTTAGCATTGCTCTGCTCTGCTTTGTGGCCACCTGCATATTTCAAGGACTTTGTCTGAAGTCCTTGTTCTTTTCCAGCACAAATGTTTGAGTGTCTGAGGAGGATTACTTTCCCTTTGTAAGTAAACAATTTTGGCATATTTCCAAAACTTTTATTTTAATCTTCTGCCTGCTCCTCCTACTTTCATCTCCTAAAAGCTGAGGTTACACTTCTAAGCCATGACACATGGCTGAAACTTAGACTTCTCCTGCATTAAAAGAATCAATTCCGTGGCGTAAGAGACAGCTCAGCAGTTTAAAGCATTGGCTGCTCTTGCAGAGGACCCGAGTTCAAGTCCCAGCACCCACATGGCAGCTCACAACCATTTCTGCCCTTTGCGTACCAGGCATGCACGTAGCATACATTCACATGTGTAGGCATGTGCTTATACACATTTAACAAAATAGAATCAGATGTACATGTTAGCACTATGGTCAGGACACCAAGAGAAATAATAAATGTAGCACTGTGTTCAGGACAGTGGAGAAATCGTCACCCCTGGCAAAGCTTGATGCTGTAGGCCTAGCACTGGGGAAGCTGGGGGGGTGGGGTGGGGGATGGAGCTTGACTTTGAGACCTGCCTGGGCTACAAAATAAAAAGATAAAACTGAAAATAAAAATAAAAACAAGCAAAACCGGAAAACAAATGAGTATAAGCTGCCTGTGGAAACAGGACTTCATGGCTTTAGTTCAGCCTGAGCACTGTCTATTCCTTTAACTGACTTTCGCTTTCCAGAAAGTCTAGACCGATTTCATCTTGCAAATCTAAAGACAAAACAAGAAAAGTTTTAACTGCCTTTGAATCAGAAGAGCAAGGGTCTTATGTTTGTTTGTTCAAATGATTTTAAGTTTTGTATCTGCATGCTGCTAGGGACCCTTGGAGTCAAGAGGCATCAGAGCTCCAGGAGCTGGACACACAGGCAGTTGTGAACTACCTATTGTGAGTGCTGGGGACTGAACTTCAGTCCTCTGTAAGAGCAGTGTGTGCTTTAAACTACTGAGTGCTCTCTCTCTCTCTCTCTCTCTCTCTCTCTCTCTCTCTCTCTCTCCCTAGAAGGGTGGCTTTTCAGAAGCAAGCTCTACTTAAAGTTGGTAAATTACAGGCAGTTTGATACTAGTTCTCTCAAAATTCACAGAAAATCGTGACAAGTGTTAATAATAGGAGGAAACACCTCCATGCTCACAGGGAAACAGCCAGAGTGAGTGAAATGGCTCCGTGGCAATACTGTATGACTGGGAAAGACAAATCAAAGGAGGGGCAGGTGCTGCAAAGAACCAAGGCCATAACCTTACCTGGAAGTAGAGGAAGCATTCCCTATGGAATAGTAGGAGAGCAAGCATCTCTAGATCACACTTCTGATGAGTTAAGGAACTTTACTGTGAGTCTCAGTACCATAAACTGCTGAATGAGGTGACTCATGTTGGAGCAGAAATGAGGACCCTTTTTTGTTTGTTTGTTTGTTTGTTTGTGCAGAGATCACTTCCAGTCACACAGGAGATTAGAAGGTATAGACTCTGCCTGCCAATATTTCCCTTCTGAATTCTATTTTTTGGTAGCCAGGTTCTAAGATAAAAGATCCTGATAGAAGAAGAAATATACCTAAAGACTCAAGTACTAGTTTAGATCATGCTGTATAACAACAAATAGACCTTGTAGTTCATCTGGGGTGGGTTGTGGTTCAGCACAAAAGTACTAAGGTCTTGTTCCCCAATTGGTTCTTGACTTATCAATAAAGAAGGTTGGGAGCCAATTGCTGGGTGGAAAGTACAGGTGGGACTTCTAAGTCCCAAGAGGAAAAGGAGATACAGGGAAGGAGGGAAGGGACCTTTTTCTGCCAGGAAAGCAGACACAGCAATCATTGTAAGACCTCTGGGTAGCTAGGGCCTGCAGGCTCCTCTATGGGCGAATGATCAGACTAAGTTTAGGGCAGGGGGAGAAACAATTAATAGGTTGGTAAGGGCACGTATTTCCAGGCATGAGGTATTTGTGCCCAGCATTTGTGCCTAGCAGGCAAATGCTAAAACTAATAAAACTGTCTGAGTGTCTTTTATCTGAGGATTCTAGGTTCTCAGGAGTGGACTGGTAATTCAACCCATCCCAGAATAAAGGCTGGTAGGAAAGAGAAGTGGAGTCAGCGCTAGTGGTGGTTATCCTGGAGCTGAGCCGTGTGAAACAGAAGGGAGTTGGGAGGGGCTGGTGCTGCAGCAGTAGTAGCATGTCTTTTAAAACGACACACAACACAAAAGTCTTTGTTTTCCACACATATAAAGTATGTTGGTGACTGGGCATGTTTCCAGAGAAGCCATTCTTACACAGTGGCTTTGTAATCCTGTCTCCTTCTGTCTTGTGGAGATGCTGTCTCACTCAGTACAAGTTCTGCTAGTGTTAGTGAGTATGAGTTTCAGTCATGATCCCGCTGGGATCCACCTTTAACACTTTAGAGAAGAAAGGGAATCATCGCATTTAGTCTCGTAATCATGAATGTTAGGAAAGTGCTCCTGATGTCAGGGCCACAAGGACTCTGATTCTTACACATTGTCACAGGTCTTGTGTTAATGAATGGTGAGTTTGAGTTTCATGAAAGACTAGTGGCTGTGTGAATACAATGGTGTTAAAAGAATCAGTGTGGGAACATTTCTTAGAGAAATTATAAATAATTTTGAATATGTCTAAAGACAATGAGCATGGTTTTACTGACCACACTCATCGATGTTCAAACAGAATAAAAGACAATAGTAAAAACACAAATGGAAAAACAGTCAAATACTTAAGAGAAATGATGCTCCCAAATAACTAAATGAAGGGGTCAGTTTGCAAAGGAGTGCAAAGAGAGCTGGCATTTTCAAATATGACATAAAGATTGTCCATATAGCCATTGCCTAGCATGTATGAGGCCCAGCATCAAGTCCCCAAGAACATTCCCACACCCACTACAAAAACTGGAGTAAAGAATTCTGTGATTGAAAGGACTTGGGGACTGGTGTGGTGTTTTAGTTGATAAAGTGCTTGAGGATCTGAATTTAGATCCTCTAGGACTCATGTAAAAAGCTAGGCACAGTGGCACATGTCTGTAATCCTAGGAGACAGATGTTTATGGCTTGGTGCCTAGCCAGCCTAGTGTAATCAGCAAATGACTCCAAGATCCTGAGATTTCCTGACTCAAAACATAAAATGAAGAGTGATTGAGGCTAGTACCTGATATCAACCTCTGGTCTCACATGAACTGAGCCAGGAGTGGGAATGGGGAAGAGGAGATGAAAATGGAGGAGAAGGAGAAGGAGATGGGGGAAGAAAAAGAGGAAGAGGAAAAAGAAGAAGAAGACATAAAAAGACTAAAAACTCAGAAGTTGCAATTTTGCTTTAAAAAAAAAAATCCATTTGCTATTGACTGAACACGAACCTGAAAGGGGAGAGGAATGCTAACCAGGCATCACTTTTGGCATGTGGCTTTTGGTCCATGCTTAATTGGTTGCTATCTTCCTCACCGATAGCTTTTCTTTTAATTGGTGTTATAGGAAAGCAAGAGAGAACATCTTGAGAACAGCCTGATGTTAAGAGCTCAGTAAAATTCAACAGTTGAAGAGTTTGGTGGAGTAGTTGGGGTGTAAAGGGAAGCCAGAAACAAAGTATAGATACAAAGGCAGGAAGTAGTCCTCAGCAGAGCCTAGAGAGAATTGCCACCAAAGGAGATGAAGAATCTTGAGATTAGGACCTTGAAAAATACCAACATGACTCAGTATGGAACATAGGTGCACATGGATTCACAAACAGCAGGTTGCCTGCCTGTTTGCTGCTGGTCAGTGCTGCTTCTTGGTTTATTTGCACATCTGTCCACCTGTTTTGCAGTCATTCAGTCAGGTGGTTTCTTATGGACAGACACTCTGAGCACTGATTTGGCATTGGGCACAAAGGACAAATCCCAGAATCTGCCTGCAAAGACAAGTTTCTTTAGTTGGAAATGTGTGAACTTTGGGGTCTGATGTGAGATACGCTTGACTTCATGACTGTAGTGAGTCAAACATTTCCTTGAGGCTTTTTCTTAATTATAGACCAAGACAGATTGTGGCAGAAGATGCTGAATACATGTCAGAACCCTGCTTGGTAAGGAAGAGGTAGCAACTGGTTGCAAACTATCCAGCCTAGTACCAGTCTGTTGACAGCTATGTTAGAAGAGGGAAGAAAGTTTCAAATTGGAGAAATTCCTGGCTATCAAAAGTAAATGACTGGTATGATCTTTGAATATGTTAAGCAGAGTAAATGAATCTTGGGTAGTGTCTTAGTCAGTGTTCTATTGCTGTGAAGAGACACCTTGACCATAGCAAATCTTATAAAGGAAAGCATTTAATTGGGGCTGGCTTATAGTTTCTGAGGTTTGGCAGAGAGAATGACAACATGCAGGTAAACATGGTGCTGGAAGAAGTAGCTAAGAGTTCTACATCAGAATACATAGGCAGCAGGAGGAGAGAATGACACTGGAACTGGCTTGGGCTTTTGAAACCCACAAAGACTGCCTCTAATGGCACACTTCCTCCAACAAGGCCACACCTCCCAATCCTTTCAAATAGTGCCCTCCCTGGTGACCAAGCATTCAAATCTATAAGCCTGTTAGGGCCAGTCTTATTTAAACCACCCGCTCAGTATTTGGGCAGAGATCTTTATCAGCAGCAGAGTGCTTGCCTAGTCTGAGGTTTAATATCTAGCAATGTGCAAAAAATGAAAAAGAAGGAAGAGAAGACAAAAAATATACTCACCTTTTGCAAAACTACTTTGACCTACACGTTTAACAATTAGGGTCTTGTATTTTATGATAATTATATTTGGAAATGATGCCATGCCCCTCACAAGCTTGCAGAGGGAATAGTTAGGAGAGAAGAATTTCACACTGGGGATCAGAATTTGAATGCAGTCTCAGAAGAATGAGGGAATCCTGTTTTCCTGATTAATGTCTGTATCCCAAAGCCTCATGCATGTTGGGGATTCTGATTGGATGACATTTTCCAGAATGAGAGGACCAGAGAGATGATGTTGAGATAAGAATGGAAGTGGCTTCCTTGTGTCCAACCTTAGAAAGACAGAAGTGTACTTTAGAGAAGAATGTCAGTGGATATAAGGAGAGGGAAGCTGGGTTGTTGCTAACTCAACTTTGATGCTAGCAGAAAAGTATGGATTCACAGACTTAGACCATGTTATGGGATTAGAGTAAAGGCAAAGTTCAAAAGTGAGCTTTCAGAACTATGTGAGAAGGATGATGAAATTGGCTTGGTAATGGCCACAGTGCTTAGACAGACCAACAGTGATAAGGTCCAGGGTGGAAGCTATGGTCTGGAATGTACCCAGAGGTGCATATTGACACACCAGATATTAAAGAGGAAAAGAAGAACAGTGGTGGGCTGGAGGAAGACAAAGGTTCAAAAAGGATTGTCACAGGTTCAGCAGAAATAGATCCAAGACCTGGTTTCAGAACCCGGGCATGGTGGCACATACCTTTAATCCTAGGCACTTGGGAGGCAAAGGCAGGCATGAGGTCAGCCTTGTCCACATTGTTCCAGGACAGCCAGGGCTATATACAGACTCTGTCTCAACATCTAATAAGACTGGCCCTAACAGGCTTATAGATTTGAATGCTTGGTCACCAGGGAGGGCACTATTTGAAAGGATTGGGAGGTGTGGCCTTGTTGGAGGAAGTGTGCCATTAGAGGTCTCATTCTATTATTTAGCCTGTACCACACTCTTCAGAAGGTCACCAGTGGTCATTGTTATCCATCCCTGATGCTTGGAAACATTTAGAGACTAGAGAGCTGGGAAATGGCTGAGTTGGTGACGTGCCTGCTACATAAGCATGAGGGCATGAGTTCGGATCTCCTGCACCCACAAGAGGGGAAGTCTTAGCAGAAGATATGTAACGTCAACCTCTGGCCTCCACATGTTCCTTCACATGTACATACACGCACACATGTGCACCTGCACACCCCAATATGCACACACAGACAGACATTATACACAGCAGTCATTACACACATAAAATGAAAGAGTATGGAAAAGCAGTAATAATGAGAGGACAGAACTGACATCACAGTGTCAGCTCTTGGGTCTGTTGATGGGAATGGGTTGTGGGGGGTGGGGTGGGGGGAAGCAGCAGATCTGGAGCCTGCATTAGAACAGTATTTGGAATCATCCTTCAGCAGCCTCTCAGACCCACTCTCCCGCAGCCTCTCTTTGCATTCTCATCTCAGTTATCTTTAGCTTAGCAGCTCTGTTCTTTCTCTGTGCATCCATTTCCCTTATCTGTTGTTTTCCAGGAGTGCCCACCAGCCTGTCTTCGCGTGAAGGTGAATCAAAGCCTTACATGTTCTGAGTTTCTGGATTGGAACTTTGAACTGAGGAATTGATTTTTGGGGTGTGGGGCAAATACCAGCAGGCTTTGCCCTGCCAATTCCTGCACCAAAAACATTTTTTTTTTTTTTTTTGCACAAATGGAATGTGAGATGACTTGGTTTCATGAGCGTTTATTGGCATTGCTCCTAACGGTGGTCAATGATGCTGCTTAGCCAGCACCTCTAAGATGCTGAAGGCTGAGCAGGGGTAGTGACTACAGAAAATAGAGAAACCCATGACCTTAGTGTGCTGGGAGAGTGGTGAGACTTTCCAGTATTTTGTATCCACTCTCTTTTCCTCCTACTCTATTTCTTTGTTCCCTCCTTTTTCTGTTTTCAGATACTTCAGTCAAACCAGAATAGTTCCTGTGCAAAAGCATCCTAATATAAAAAGTATGAGAAGCACGTCCAAAGGCCAGCATGCACTTAACCCACTGGCCTCATCCTTTCTCCTAGCATTCCATGAAACACCCATATGTTCCATCTCATCACTACCTGCACTTTCAAGTCATATAAGCTAGTATAGAGCACAAATTTTATACTTTTTCTCAGATCTATTATCATTATTATTATTATCAAGAATCAGTTTATATTTTTATTTTCAGATAATCTCTCTCATTGTTTGAGCTTCTATTTTAAACAATTTCCTTTCCTAATTTTTAAAACTTATCTGTTATAATTTCTTTAAATGAGTTTGATCTTTTTAAAAAATTAATTTTATGTGTATGAGTGTTTTGCCTTCATGTATGTATTTGGACCATGTGCTTGCTTGGTTCCCATGGATATCATAAGAGGGTGTTGGATCCTCTGGAACTGGTAAAGGTGGCTGTAAGCCAATATGTGGGTATGCAGAACTGAACCCAGATTTTCTGCAAGAGCAACAAATACTCTCAACCCTTGAGGATCTCCAAGTTGTTTAATTTTTAATAGCTCTTTCATTTATGTATTTGTTTGTATTTTCATTCTATGTGTATATGCATACGCACCATGGTGTACAAGTCAGTTCCAATCCCCTTCTGCCATGTGAGTTCTGGAGATCAATCTCTGGATAGGTGGTCTGTTTGGGCATTAGGTACCTGTTTCTACTGAGTCATCTCACCATACCCAAATGAGCTTAAACTTAATATTCCCTGGCTAGCATGGAACTTAGTTGAAGACCAGGCTGGCTTCAAACTTGCAGCAATACTATGGGTCTGCCCACTGACTGCTACGATTATAGGCATGCCTCCCCATGACTAGAGTCAGGCTGGATTTTGATAGGAGAGTTCATTTGTTAACACGAAGCTAACTATTATTTCTCTCCATTTTAGTTTGATCCCAAATGTGTCTGTTCATCTCTAATTACATGTGGCTTCTGCTGAGTAAAGCTCAATGACAGGCACTTGAGTTTAGGTCCTGACATGCTGTGCTTGAAATGGCAAGAGGTGGCTACAAGGTAAAACGACTTAGCCACTTAGAGGCCAATGAGAACTGGACTCTGTGCCAGGAAACTAGACTGCACACATGCAGCCTGGAGTTATGAGATACATCAGTCAGGGTTCTACAGAGCAAGAAAAGAAATAGCAAAATGCTCTTTCTTCAGGAGAGTTCAGCCTTTGCTCTTTAAACCTGACACTGATTGAATTATGGAGGGCGATTGGCTTTATTCACACCCTAATGACTGATGTGAGTCACATCTGAGGAATTCCTTCAGAGCAAAATCTTGATTGGGGTTTGATGGGACAACTGGGTACCACAGCTTAGCCAAGTGGCTACACAAAATAAGCTACCCCCCACAAAGCACCATTAAGCAGTAGTAAAATAAGAATGGGTGAGTTCTAAAAGAAATCTATAGCATCCAATAACAGCCAGAGGATCAAGGCTTGGGGGGTCGTGGGGTGGAGGTTGAAGGGGGATGAAGGATTTCCAGGGTTGGGCGCCACTATTTCCCTCAAATATTCAAATGCTATTTTTCTTTTGGTGACACCCAAAGTATGATTTCAACTTACAATATATGTTCTAGTTTCTTTCAGTGGCCTTTGGTTTTTATTTGGAGCAGGTTGCAGAATTTTCTAGAGAGTGGTGTTTCCTTAGCCTTTATCTTCATTCACCCTTGGGATCTGTTTGCCCTTGGATTATAAGGGTTGGAATCTGCATAATGATGTGTTAACCCTGTTCTGTGCTGCGCATGATAGCCTGTATACAGCCCAGAGCTAGATCAATGTCTTCCTCTGTTCAGCCACTGTTGCTGATGGCTGCTTCCTTCTTAGATTCTTCCTGGCTTGACTTGCTTCTTAGATTCTCTGTAGCTGGACAGTTCTAGAATCCCAAACATGTCTTCACTCAGGATGTCTGGGAGATCCACAGAACGTCTGCCCTTGGCAATCCAATAAGGACTTTCAAGTTAGAAGAACTCCATTTGGCCTGGCTTAATTTATTTAGGACTTTCATACACCACTGAGAGTGGATTTATTAAGCTATGGGTAGTGCTGCCTTTGGTTAACACAGTTGTTCTGGTGTCAACTCTTGGGTCCACCCAGATTTATACTGAGACTCCAACACTTTATTTCTGTGGAAGACCCACCCAACCTAATCACTTTGAGCATATATATATAGGGAATGTGGAAATGGTGGTCTTTCTTGCCTCACAATGTGGTTATGAAGCGCAAAGGAAGCAAGAATTGATTATTTTAACAAGGAAAGTGTTCACTGAAGGCGCTGTTTGCTAACTGACAGTTTCTAAGTCACCTCTGTTACCAGATACATGTGTTCTTTCATCTTTCAGGGGCCTTATTTCTGAGTGAGTACCTCACCACTTCTGTTACAACATAGATTTGTTGAAACAGATTCGAGTGTTATTTGCTCTCTTGAGTCAATTATAGATGCAAGAGATGTCAATAAATTTAAAATCAAGCCAGATTATTACATTAGTTATTTTTCTTCTCATTACCCGTGAATACCTGGTATAAGAACCCACTTAAGGGAGGAAAGATTTATTTTGGTTCATGGTTTGAAGCACTGTCCACAGTGCTGGGGAAGATATGCATGCTGGAGCAGCTATGGTGGCAGACCAAGGAAGGAAGAGGAGAAAGGAACATTGAGGGAAGCTGAAGTACTCCGCCCCAGACCCCATCAATTTCTAACTTCCCCTACCAACTCCCTGTCTCCTGAAGATGCCAAGGCCTCTCAAAACAGCACCAATCACTGGAGAGTAACTGTTCAAACAAACAAGCCTGTAGGACATTTTACATACAAACTATTACATTGTTTTAAATGCCTGAACTTAGTTACTAGTTTAGTAAGATCATGATACTATTCTTTAAGAAGTGTTGGCAGCTCTGCATTTCCCTCATTTGGGGACTGTAAGAGAAGTCCTTACTGGCTGGCCAACCTTGAATCAAATCTTGGCATCCATGCCAACCTTCATGTGTTGTCCTTATGGCTAAGATTGCTGGAGCATGAAACTAGCCCACACTAAATCAGCCAAGGTTCCCACATCCCATAATGATGTCATCCCCAGCATTTACCTCTGCTTGCCTGCCTATGAATGGGTTAATCCTGGCTTCTGCCTCCAACTTATTTTTGTAATTATCCTCATGTGCCTTTCAGATGCTGATTTTTTTTAAATCTCTTTTCCAAGCTTGACTTGAGTAAGCAAAAGCTGAGATACTGTCATTTCCTAAATAAGCTAAAGGGAAGCTTTGGCCCATTATAACCACTCTGTCTGCTGAATCTATGTTCACGGGCTCCTCTAATGGACCGTCGAGAAATAACTATAATTGAATAGTGCTTCCACTCCATCTGCAGATTCCACCAAATCAAACCCAGATTTGGTTCTATCTTGTTTTTGTTTGTCTCGCATTGTGTTTGTGCCTCCCATTGGGTGAAGCAGAAGCTCGGGCTTCATCTGGATGTATTTGCAACTCACAGAGGCAGTAATTAAATCTCTGAATCTCCTTGCCTCCCCGGAGGGTTCCAACTCTGAGCTGTTGCATTAAACCCCACTAGTTCTTGGTTCTCTTCAAAGGTAATGTCCCATCTGTTGACTGTGAACTGGGGCAACGTAGAACTCAGATCTGTCAGTGCTATTCACTGATCCAAAGACCTTTCCTTTCCTTAACAGAAAGAGCCACTCCGAGTTTTTGAAGCCAGTGCTTTGCTTTCTAGCAGAGGACAATGTGAGCTTGGCATAGTGTAAAGGTTAATAACACTTGCTCTCTGGCCTTTGAGGGCAGGTGCTGCTGAGCCTTGTGCAGTTTGCTGCAGGGTGCTGGGGAATGAGAGCTGGTGGATCCTGCAGCAAGGCAGCATCTGGCAGTCTCCAGCACCGTGGTATTGTGTCTGATCCCATTCAGTCTCACTGAAGTCCTTTATGCTGTGGCGCCTGACAGCCAATTGATAATGGTCTGTAAACTCTGGTGGATTTGGAGCAAGTCCATGCCAATGTTTCAGTGGCAGGCATCAGCAGTTTTAAACCTGTGTCTGTGCCACATTTGGAAGTGGAAAGAAGGAGTAATTAGCTCAGCATCATAACCAGGAAGTTTTCGGGACAAGTAGGGCAGAGATATATACAAATCTTTTGGTAAACGGTAAAGATTTTATTTTTTAAAGAATGTAATAGTAGAGCTGGAGAGATGGCTTAATGGTTCCGAATGTTTGCTGATGCTGCCTAGGACCCAAGATCCCTTTCCAGCACCCACATGATGGTTCATAGCTGTCTGTATCTCCTGTTCCAGAGGCTGTGATGCTGCCTTCTGGACTGCAGGCAGTGGGGCACACATGGTACACATATAAACAGGCAAACAAGCAAAACACCCATCCACGAAACTAAAAGTAACTTAAAATCTTTAAAAAACAATCTGAGATAGTGAAAATTGCATACGTGTTTGTCCAGTTACTTGTATAAGCTTGGGAGACATGCACATGCATGCTAGGAAAGGGTTAAAAATGTCTGTACCTCCTCCCACCTCTACAGCCACAGGCCACAGGCAAATGTACACAGCTGCACCAGCACACACAGACACACACTCAGGTAAGGAACCTGTTTTACAGGTTTTCCTGGTTAAAAGTAGGTAGGGGGTTGGTGGCGGGGAAGAGCAGGAAAACCTTCAGTGCAGACTGAAGATTTTTCAAAGTAACTTTACCCGGTAGAGAGAGGCACACTTGTGCCATGTGAGTTTTTTTTTTTTTTTTCTTCCTCTTCCACTGATTAAGTGCATTGTTAGACAGGGAGGGGCAGATTAGCAAATGCCTATAATTTTGATCATTGTTTTCTGCAAAACAGCTCAGGCTTTGAAAACGAAGCCACCGTTTTTTTGGTTCCCTTGCTGCCAACAGCACAAATTAAACCGCGCAAAGATCCCAAGCCCGGCTGAAAGGTTTCATTAATGAACAATTTCAGATGATTGTTTAAGTCTTTACTTGACAGGTAACATTGGCATGTAGGCAGGTGGGGTTAAGGTTTCCATGGAGATTTATGATGTCATGCTTGAAAGAGCATGTCAAGACAGCCAGTTTAACAAGTAGTTACTCAAAAAGTCCTATAGGCTACAAATAGGCTTTATGCAAATGAGGAGAGTTTCACTGGGAAAAACTGCAAAAGAAAACAGCCGAGGCATGGAGGGGGTTTACCTGACAGCTCGAAGGAAGGATGAGCCCGCAGACCATTAGATTTGTAAAGTTTCAGAAGATGGACTAGGGCCTTTCGCCTCTGCCTCACCTGTGGAGTGCTTGGTACAGGTAAATGCATGTGCTTTTTTTTTCCTGTTTGTTTTTTTATTTCCAGTTATTGCCAAAAGGTTATTTGGAAACCCTGTGGTCTGTTGTGAGCATTGTTCACTTGGCAGGAATGGAGTCTATAAGCATAGCTTTTTCACACGGAGTGTTCCAGCTCTGGGGCTGTCTTAAGGGCTTTTTTTTTGTTTGTTTGTTTGTTTGTTTGTTTGTTGTTGTTGAATGAACTGAGATTTTTGAATAGAGCTGAAAAACAAGTGATGTATTACGTATTATGCTGATTGTGCCCATGGAGAATGCTGCAGGGACAGAAGCCACAGAGAGGGACTCACAGGATGACTGAGCATCAAGATACTGTATACATTTGTTGACTGTTCCCAGATGCTGCGCGCGCGTGTGTGTGTGTGTGTGTGTGTGTGTGTGTGTGTGAGTGTGTGTGTGCGCGCGCGCGCCCGCTCGCACGTGCAAGCATCTGAAGGTAAGACTCTGGTAATTCTGGATTTTCATTTTGTAAAATATGAAAACTAAAATCTTTGGAACATCTAGGAAATAACCTGGGACTCGGATTTATAAACAGGGCCCTTCTGTTTTCAAATGTGCTTGCATGTTTTGTTTTGTTTTTCCTTCATAAAAATGTTCGCTAAGGGGGAGGGTATAGGGGACTTTCAGGATAGCATTTGAAATGTAAATGAAGAAAATACCTAATAAAAAATTGGGGAAAAATGTTCTCTAAGACTAGAAAAAAATTAACTGTGCTGGAGTTATTAGTTTGGGAACTTTTAAGAAACTAGCTGTAAATAGCAGGATGGATGAACGAAAGAGGAGGGAAAAGTTGGAAAGCTTGCTTCCAGACAGAAGCCTGGTCACCTGGTAGTGGAGGCAGGTGGATGGCCCTGTAGCCTTGATGGGTACAGACCCCTCAATTGGCAGCAGAGAGGAGACATCTCCTGCTGTTAACTGTTCTATGAGCAGTTAAACTCCCCCTCTTCAAAAGAACATGGAGAAAATTCATTTGTTTCTTTCCAATAATACAAGGATTAAAGTCTGAGCTCAAGGTACCTGGAACTGGGGAACTAGGGACTTTTAAGACAAAACCTGCTTTGAAACTGTTTTGAATATGTAAGCACGGAATCTGTACTGCTGCTGCAGTCAGAGGATGTGGATTAGCACTGGAATTAGCATTCAGTTCAATTGTTACCAGTTAGATCCGAAGGTGACAAAGGAGACGGAAGTCCTGTTTTCCTCACTGGCTGTGTGACTCGGGGAAAGTAAATTCATACCCTTGAGCCTCAGTTTTCATCTCCATACACTGAGGGTGACAGTCATGGTGTCATCGCTCAACTCTAAATGTTGAGGCCTCTCGTATTATGGGTTGTTTTTGCTTAGAATGCATGAGGCAATTCTGTATTACAAAGCGCTGCTTTTTCCCTCTTCTTTTCTATCCTCTTCATGTTTTTACAACAGCCAAGTAAAGACTTGTAGAGTCTGTGTCTTGCATTTTGTAGATGAGTGATCTATGACTCAGAAAAGTACAGTATATTATTACGTTTGCAGATTCAGTATTGTTTCTCATGTTAATGAATATGGAGAAAATTATTTCATCATTAAAATAACTCCCTTAATCCCAGCACTCGGGAGGCAGAGGCAGGCGGATTTCTGAGTTCGAGGCCAGCCTGGTCTACAAAGTGAGTTCCAGGACAGCCAGGGCTATACAGAAAAACCCTGTCTCGAAAAACGAAAAAAAAATAAAAAATAAAAAATAAAAAAAAATAAAATAACTCCCAAGCAGCAACAAAGGAACAAGTATATGTGTGTGTGTGCATGTGTGTAATATATAATGTATATACACATATATAATATATATTGCAAGATTAATATAGTGTTTGTGCTGCTTTTGTGGGGAGTTGGCTGAAATCACATGAATGCATTTTTTACTGATAACCTGCTCATCAGAGTCCAGGCCACTGTAAACACAGTGTGAGATTGCACCCACCTCACATTTTTCTGAATCTGATTCTCTCCAGGAATCGCATGTAGATGTCACTGTGATTGTTGAAGTGGAAGCCAAGTCTCCCAGAAATTGTGGGTTCCACATGATGAGGAGTTCCAGGTAGCAACTCTTTGCTACCTTTTTCATTCTGGCCTTTGGCAGCCCCTCCCTGTCTCCATCCCGGAAGTCTGAGCGGCTCTTGACTGGTTTCCATATCAGGATCCTCCAGCTATTGTCTCTAGGGTGCTGGAATTACAGGTTTGCACAACATCTGGCTCATGAGTAACAACAGTGTATCTAGTCAGGGGAAACACTCTGGTAGTTCTGGACTTTCCTAAGCACTTTTAAAAGTTCCGGGTTTCCAGAACTGCCCAGAATCCATGCTGCCTACAAAGGCTCTTAGGATGAGCTTGGGTGGGCTCCCAGCGTTGATCCTAGACTCCCTTTGACATCTGTGCTGCTGAAACTCTGAATGAATTCACTGTAGATTAATGCCAGCGGTCATATGAATCCTGCTTTATGACTGACTCCAGCTTCCAGCCCCGTGTGTGTGTGTGTGTAGATTATCTCCAGAGACAATCTACAAACCCAAAACTAAGTCTTTATTTCATAAGAGTCTCATGGCAGAGATTTAACCCAGGGTGAGAGTTTGCATAGCGTGAAGGCTACCAGCAACAGATACATTTAGAATCACTGGTGAATATTCATTTTCTTTTTAACTAGCAAACCACACAGTTGCCCTAATCTCCATTAGACATAATCGTTGCCAATCGAAGCAATGTTGGAAACTAACTAGTGGCTGAGTAGTGTGGAGTTTGGAACATGGCAGTATTTGGTGAAGATTCAAAATCAGAAAGGGTATGTGCAGGGTTTAAAGAATCTAGGTGCTTGGGTTCAAATCCCACCTTCGTTTCTTACCTGTACCACAAACTTTCCATTGGAGAGCATGCATAGGTTATATGCCAGTCAGATAGAGCAACTGGACTCTATCTTATAGATTAAACTCAGGCCCTCTCACATGCTAGGCAAGCACTACACACCCATGTTCCCAACCTAGAGATTTAAAAGCCTCTTCTTAATAAAGGAGGTAGTGTTTCATGTCCTATTATTGCCTTATAATTTTAAAAATTTATTTCTTTAAAAAAAAAAAAAGGAAGGCGCTGGAATGTCCTAGTGTGAAAAAAAAAATAGTTACAAGAAGTTGTCTTAGCTGGCTGTTGAGGAGGCGGAAGAGTGTGTTCTGAGTGGGAGGACAGAACTATTCTAGATGCTGATTATAGTCCAGGCCCTTTCTATGTTATTTGCCAGTGAACTTCAGTAGAAGCACACGTTTACAGTGTGTGTGCTTCGAGACAGGGTTTCTCGGTGTAGCCCTGGCTGTCCTGGAACTCACTCTGTAGACCAGGCTGGCCTCGAACTCAGAGATCCCCTGGCTCTGCCTCCCCAGTGCCAGGCTTAGTTAGGGTCCAGCTTTTTAGCTCAGACAGATTCAAACTCATGATCTTCCTCTCTCACGTGTTGGGATTAGAGGCCGAAACACCATGCCTGACTTCTCCAATACCTGTTTATTTCAGAGACAGTCATCATCCATCTCAAAAGAGCCCTGTCATGACAGGTGACATGGCCATGGCTTGTCCTCCTGGTAGGTGGCGACTGGCAGCAGAGGTGGAGTAGAGGAAGTAGCGAAATATACCTACCCTTGCACCATCAAACTGTGTTCTTAGTTTCAACTGTTTTACAGAATGTAAGCCTTTTAGAGGAGTCCAAAGTTGGTGCATATCTTTTATCATACATAGTAATACATAAGACCTGTGGTTTGGGGGCCATTTCATATTTTAATGTGAATTTCCTCATAGATCTTTACAAAATCCATTGCCTTCTCATAAACCTCCTGACCTTCACACTTTACCTGTAACTTTATATGAGAGGCAATATGGATGGGTGGATTTTCATTTTTCTCCTTGATAGAGGTGTAAGATTTAAGGAAACAGGTCTTTCTTTTTCTCCTCTTCTGTGATGTTGCATCCTGCCTCCTCTTCCTTTTCTTCCTCCTCCTCTTTTTCTCTTCCTCTTTTCCTCCGATTCTTCTTTCTCCTAGTTTTCCTCCTCCTCTTTCTTTTTGATTTTTTTTTTTTTGGCATTGTGAATGGGACCTAGAGTCTGAAGCATCTTAGGCAAGTTTACATCATTGAGCCCATTTTCAGTCCCAAGGCAGTGCTTTGAGATATCTAATCACTCCCCTCTGACTGCTTATAACCAATGAAGTATATCCTTCTTGCTTATGACAACAGTGTGGCCTCAGAAAACTGGAGACCTTCAGAGCTTTGGATTCTGGTGGGAAGAAATAAAACCAGGACAAAACAGGCATCCTGGACCAGCTTTTTCCTGGGGACAGGAATCTCTGTTGTGTTGATTTTGGAAGAGAGAGTGAACAGGAGAAAGGGTGTTGTGACTTGTAAGCACAAATGTAAAATGTTACCATGAAAAGAAATACTTGCCCTGAGTTCTCCCGGCAAGGAATGAGCAGATCACTTTATGGGACCTGTCAGTTCTATTAGCCCAGAGTCCAGTGGGTATTAGCATCTAGGGTCTTGTTCTATGTGCATCATGGTGGGACATTGCATGACTTTGACAGTTCGTAGTTACTGTACCTCCCATTCCTGGTTAGTTCTAATTTAAGTAACAGATGTGATACCATGCTTTCCACCTTGAGTTCCATTAGGGTTAGCAAATGCAGACAGTCACATTGGCCCCATAAAACTGATGGCAGGGTTCCTATGACTGTGAGCCCTGCACCCTACCTACCAGACTGTTGATCCTGCCCTGTGTCCTGCATCCTGTTTACATCACACTGGATGGAGAAAGCAAAGATCCTACCAGGGGAGTGTCTGCACTGACCAGTCATTAACACTGGATCCTTCAGACTTGCTTTGGCCCATCTGAGCAGCGAACCAAGCTGATGCTTCAGCTGCATCTGGAGTAGCTAGAGAGCAGTCGCATGGTCTTATAACACAACATGCACACTTATACACAAATAAACATGCACAAACTCATGCACACACGGGCACAACACTCTCTCATGTATGCACACACAATGCAGTACACTCACTTATGTATACACACACACACACACACACACACACACACACCTGGGCACACATACTCATGTACAAATGGACACCTACATGGCTATTTTTTTCTTTGATGTTGAGAATGTTTGTGAAAACCACTCAGGGCATCAGGGAGACATCACATCGCCTTTCCACAGTAAACACGCCAAAGCTTCCATTTGACTTTTTGTGGCACAGGAGCAAATTTGTTTTGTAATTGTCTCTGAATTCTGCACAAAGGAAGTTGCAAGATTCCCTTCTCCAGTGTTATTAGTATTGAATTTCTTTCTTATATTAAATTGCATGACTGTTGAAGACAATACTTCAAGTGATATTTTTCAGTCTCCTCTTTGTGCACTATTTGTGTGTCCATATGTATATGAATGTGTGTGTTGTGTGTTTCTATGAATGTGTATTACGTGTGTGTGTGTGTGTATGAGTGTGTAGGTGTCTATTTGTACATGAGTGTGCCCATGTGTGTGTGTGTATAGATAAGTGTGTGAATTGCATTGTGTGTGCATACATGAGAGTGTGTTGTGTTGTGCCAGTCTATGCATGAGTTTGTGCATGTCCATTTGTGTACCAGTGTGCATGTTGTATTGTGTGTGTATGTGTGTGTGTGTGTTTGCATGAATGTGTGTTATGGTATATGTGTATGCATGAATGTGTGTGTCCATTTGTGTGTGTGTGGTATGTTTTATGTGTATATGTGTGTATGAGAGTGTGTGGCATATGTGCGTATGAGTATGTGTGTTGGGATGTATGTATGTGTGTATGCAAGAACACAGCATAAAGTGACTTAGAACAATTCTGTTTTTAACCACAATTGTCAAAGCGGTCCCATAATATCTTAACTTGGTCTTTTAGAATTGTTGTTTAGATTCCTGCTTCTTTTGTTTCGTTTGTTTCCATGTTGCAAGTATTACTGCAATGACTTTCCTTGTACCTATAAACATACCAGAACATCTAAAGAACAAATTTCTGAAAGTTAAGTCAGATGACCAGTGTTGAGAGATACCACCCAAAAATATTAGAACATACTGGTTAGTATTGTGGATGGGGATGTAGGGGATGTCACAGGGAATGTTCCATCACTCTCACATGACCCAGTCATAGTGGTCACGAAGTGATTAAAAACACTAGACTCAGATATGAACATATGACCAAGTTAGGCTAACCAAACAATGCAGTACATTGTGTAGTCTCAACATACCGAAGAAAGCCTTGGGAGAGATTTGAAGCTCCAGCTCTCTTGTTGTTGTTGTTGTTGTTGTTGTTGTTGTTGTTCTTCTTCTTCTTCTTCTTCTTCTTCTTCTTCTTCTTCTTTCTCTGTATAGCCTTGGGTGTCCTGGAACTCACTCTGTAGACCAGGATGGCCTGGAAGGATCCATCAGTCTTAGCCTCCCAAGTGCTGGGATTAAAGGTGTATACCATCATCACAGGCTCCAATTCTTTTTTAAAAGACTTGCGGGATCTGTCCATCTTCGAGTGCAGCAGGATTGCTCTGTATGTCCGGTGGCACAAACCAATGCTGTTCTTATAGTATCTTCATTTTCACCTTTCTCCTCAAAAACTGCTCATGATACTCCCTCTTATCCAGAGACATGATGGCTCTGCAGCTAATGAAAACACACCTCAAAACGGTATTTTGTGTCTGTGCACATGCTTGCCAGTAGTCAGTTAACCCAGAAAGAATCATGAGAAACAACTCAGTTTAGAGGAAAAAGAGGAAGGTCACAACTGTGATGGGCAAATTAAGGGAAAGCCATAATTGAAGCAGTTTCATTAAAGAGAATATAATTACTGTCACCCTAGGAGGAGGTAGGTGACTTCTAAGCCAAATACAGCTTTTATAAATCATTAGAAAAAAAATTGGCCAAGCTTCGTATATTGTGGGATAAATACAATATTTTCTTCCTCCAAATATTAAATACCATAGGTTTAAGGTTTTTTTTTAATCATCTATTTTATGGAGATGAGCACAGGTGTGACATGGTGGACTTGTGGAATTCAAAGGATACCTTCTGGGGAGTCCTTTGTTATCTTCCACCATGTAGGCACCAGAGATTGAACTTAGGCCATCAATCTTGGCCACAAGGGCCTTTGCCTGCTGAGCCACTTTGCCAGCCTACCACAGAGTTTTTATGGCACCCAGACACACAGTAATCAAATTTCTTTATGCATTCCAATTCAATCCAATGCAATACAATTGAACTTTTCCTGGTATATATCCAGGGATCACTGACAACAAATGTGTTAGGGCTGGAGAGATGGCTCAGTGGTTAAGAATACTGACTGTTCTTCCAGAGGTCCTGAGTTCAATTCCCAGCAACCCAACCACATGGTAGCTCACAACCATCTGTAATTGAATGCAATGCCGGTTCTGGTCTGTCTTCAGACAAACACAGTGTACTCATATCCATAAAAAAGTGTAAATGTTAATGTTGGAATTCCCACACACATCACTACCTGTCAGCAATGTCACACAGTTATGCCTATTATCACCTTTTAAATGGAGAAACATCTGTATGTATGAGTAGATGTATGTATGACTGTTAAGATGACTCAACAGATAAAGACTGTTGCCCCCAAATCTGCTGACCTGAGTTCACTCCCTGGAACCCAGGGAAGTGAAGGAGAGATCTTCCAACAATTCCTCCTCTGATCTCCAAGTGTACACACAGCACACACAATTAAACAAATTAGCAAACATTTAAAGAGATATGTATAAAAATTGGTACCAAGACTGAGAATAAAGGAGAGTCTTGATTCTAATGGAAAGGGAGTGGGGATTTGAATTCAGCAATTCTAACCCCAGCCTGTGGAATGTGCTTTAAGAAGTGATCTGTTGAGTGGGTCAGATTTCAGATCCTGTAATCAGGGAAGGTTTACCTCTCACTGCCCAGGCATGTGACAGGGCCTGGAAAACTGAAAGGGGCAGGAAGAGATGCTGAGTCAGGCCTAGGGATTACTTGTGAGGCTTGTCAGAGGCAACTGTGAAGCAACTTTCTCCCCAGTGTTACAGGTCAGGAACCTGTTCTCTGTGGACAGACCCTCTAAGTTCCCCCAGAAAGTGAACCCAGAGGTGGCTCATGGAGCAGGGTTCACAGAGTACAGTGCCCCTGAACCCACACACATGCACATATTTCTTGTTTCCCTGTAGGATTTCAGAAGTGCTCACCAGAATGGAGAAGACAGATTGGGCAACTTTCATAGCCAGAAATAAGACCAGGTGGGAGACAGCTAACCTGGGACCAGGGCTCTAGAAAGCCTTTGTAATGATCTCTGAGAGTTTCCATAAAATATTCAACTCAGGGTTGGGGGCCATAGCACAGTGACAGAGCACGGAGTCTGCATGCTCCATCTCCACCGTTGCAAAACAGAAAATAAACAAGAGTCAAAATTAAAATCACCAAATGGATAGAATCAGATGATTTTCACATAAAATAAAATTCCTCATACCCAACTGTCTGACACACAGCGACATATCACAGCTTCCATGGGAGATTTTTTCTTACTATTTATTTATTTATTCTTATATTTTTTGTTTCTTTTGGGGTGCTGCAAGGGCAGAGGGTGAATATGGAGGAACGAGGAGAGGAGTGGGATTGGGGTGCATGGTGTGAAATTCACAAAGAATCAATAAAAAGTTTTTTGTTTTTTTTTTTCCCCCGAGACAGGGTTTCTCTGTATAGCCCTGGCTGTCCTGGAACTCACTTTGTAGACCAGGCTGGCCTAGAACTCAGAAATCTGCCTGCCTCTGCCTCCCAAGTGCTGGGATTAAAGTCCAGCACCACCACCACCCGGCCAATAAAAAGTTTTAAAGAATTCTTATACCCCATGAACAACAACAAACACAAACCAAACCAAACCAAATAAACCATGAATATATGAACATATCATCAAGAATCGAGGGGTTTAGCCTCTTTTCAGAAAGTGTGCCAATGTCAAGAAAAGACAAAGCCCAGGTTTGGGGTAGACACAGAGCTCCACTCACTATCCCACACCTGTCTTCCTCACCCACCTGACCTGACAACTGTACCACATTTCTCCTGGTGGCATTGTGTTAGTTTGAGTTCTACTTCTACTATTTGGTATTGTGTGGTCTTGAGCAGGGCACACTCTACACAAGCTTCTATGTTCACTGCTCTGCAAGATCACCCAAATTCAAGGTGAGGAGCACTCAGCCCAGTACCTGGCAACAGCTCTACTGGAAACATCTCATGACATTTTATGAGACATGATGGCTTTTTGTCCAATGTCTCAGTTAATCTGAGGTTGATCAGGTTGGGAGGGGCCCCTGAGCAAGTATCCCCCAGAGCTCCCTTGGACTAAACCGCCAACCAAAGAAAACACATGGTGGGACTCATGACTCTAGCTGCATATGTAGCAGAGGATGGCCTAGTGGGTCATCAGTGGGAGGAGAGGCCCTTGGTCCTGTGAAGGTTCTATGCCCCAGTATTGGGGAATGCCAGGGATAGGAAGTGGGAGTGGGTGGGTTGGTGAGCAGGGGAGGGGGGGACCAGGAAAGGGGATACTATTTGAAATGTAAATAAAGAAAATAGCTTAAAAAAAGAATCTTTAGTAACTTTAGCAACATAAAAAGAGGGTCTTAGACTATAATTTCTGTGTTTCGGCATGTGAGTTATTTTCTTTTCATTGTTATTTTAGAAATAGGGTTTCTCTAACTAACCTTGACTGACCTTGAACTCTCTATGTAGACCAGGCTGGTCTTGAACCCACAGAAATCCTGCTTCTGGCCGGGCGTGGTGGCGCACGCCTTTAATCCCAGCACTCGGGAGGCAGAGGCAGGCGGATTTCTGAGTTCGAGGCCAGCCTGGTCTACAAAGTGAGTTCCAGGACAGCCAGGGCTATACAGAGAAACCCTGTCTCAAAAAAACCAAAAAAAAAAAAAAAAAAAAAAAAAAAAATCCTGCTTCTGCCTTCTGAGCACTGATTTTGTTGTTGTTGTTGTTATTTTATTTTATTTTGTTTAGGAGAGTTGTTTGTTTGTTTGACTTTTGAGACAGTGTTTCTCTCTATAACTCTGGCTATCTTGGAACTTACTCTGTAGACCAGGCTGGCCTGGAACTCAAGAGCTCTGGCTTCTCGGTGCTGGGAAGAGCTAAACTGAGTGCTGGGATTAAAAGTGTGGTGTGCCAACATACCATCTTTGTACTAACCACAACAACGGCCTTTTTCTCACCCTTAACAAATCACATGTTTTATGGGTGCTATCCACTACTGTCATTTTGTTTTTCACTGTGGTCTGGAAAGAAATCACCTGAGGAAGAGGGTCTATTGTGTAGAGAATTTCAGGTTGATCCAAATCCTACAAAGGAAAAAAAGAGATATAAATGGGAAGAAGCCAACCTAGAAAATAATGACGCTTGGATTTTTCAGGAGAAAGAATATTAAGAGCAGAGATCCCTATGAACAGAGCACTTGTCTGTGAAAAACTCAGGTGACCCAGGAGAGGAGGCTGCAGTTCCTGAGCAACGCTTAAGACTGGAATATTTTCTTCCTGTAGCACAGAGGATTTCAAACTAGGGAGTGATAATCTTTTTAGCTTTTGTTCAAATATTACTGTATAGAGAGCCACCTAGCTAGGCACGGACACTCCTAATTGAGCCTATTTCCTTCTCTATCAGTACAGCAATCCTCAGAAGAACACTAGATGTCTGAACCATACTGGAGAGGCCCTAAGCTAGCACTTCACAGAGTTCAGGGGATCTGTCTGCTATCTGTGGGTCCCGGTCCCATGCATGGTATTCACAAACACAGTTCTACCTCTGTCGCTAACCCGCAAGGGCAAATGTTATTTCTGTTCTGTTTTTCCTACTTCTAAACACATTCAGAAAGTCTGCTGTGGCTACTAAAGTGTTTCCTTTTTACCACAAAACAAGGTACCTTGTGATGCAAGGTACACAGCATGCAAAGTACCCAGGATGCCATGATGTCTATCCAAATCAAGATATGTCTATGTTAGGTTCCTGGTTCAGGGTTGTTCCAGTGACACACTAATACTCGTGACCTTTGGCTCATCATCTGCTCTCTACTGAAAAAGAAAAAGCAGTAATATATACTTCAGAGAATTTGCTGACACTTCTCCTGCAACCTGGCTCAGGCCAACACACTCAATGTACTGTGAGAAGGTTGGCAAAAAATCAGAAGTGTAGACTGGGTTTTTGGTGGGTTGTTTTTTTTTTTTTTTTTTTTTTTTTTTTTTTTTTTTTTTGCTTTTTGTGTTTTGTTTTGTTTTGTTCTGGTGTCAAATCCGGGACCTCACAGGCTGCCATGTGCTCTACTCCCAGTGCTGGGCTCTCAGCATCGTCAAGTCCCACTGACACCTTCAGTGCTGGGTTTTGGTCATTTTGGACTTGTGAAAAATTCCTGGCAAGCTCATGAAGTAGCTCTCAACTCCCACACTTCACAGGCAAGGAAGTGGGCTTTGAACTGCTGTGGCTGGATTCCTCTTGCGCTGAGGATCCAGAGTGAATCTGAAAGTGGGTTTCTACAGCTTCAGAGAGCAGGGCAGTAAGTAGCCAGGTGAGATGGGTGGTGTAAGCCATCCCATCGAAAGCCCAGTGTTGTGGCAAGGATGGCCCTGGGTAGTTTTCAAACATTTGGCTGTCAGTTTGTTTAACTCCTTATACGAGCCCTTTAGACAGTGATTGCTGAAGCTCCCAGTTGATGAGGCAGGGCTGAAACAGTTGGCAATTCAGGTTTTGTCAGTTGATGGTGATTTACACAAAGTTCTGCCGCCAATCCCAGTGTTCATGAACTGTCCCAGCATGTACACCAGAAACGGAGCCCCTTCTCAAGTAGCTTGCTCCAATTTTCTTTAAAATTGGTATGTGGGTGGAGCTTATTTGGCCAAGTGAAATGTATGTTAAAGAGAGACATTCTTGCTAGGATTTTTGCTGTCCACATCCGTGTATGGTAAAACTCCACCCATGGTACATTTGCATAGCAGTGAAAAAAACTGGTATTTCCTATCTGTGAGTGAGTCACACTCCCTTTCCTGATCCTGTCTGTCTGTCTGTATGTCTGTGGGTTGTGTCTGGCCAGCTAGTTAGACAAATGGACTAGGCTGCAATTCAGCTGCACGTGGAGGGGGCAGCACCTGCCACTCATGGGCTGAGCCCTTTTCTGCTCAGAGAACGCTAAGGTCTGGCTGATGGCTACAGCTGGACCTGGACATGGAGCGTTCAGTCCACTCTCCACAGGAAAGGCCAAAGAGGAAAACAGGCCTTGGGTATTTCTGCTGTGGAGGGCCCCATGGCGCAGCAAGCAGGAGACAGGTACAGAAGTCACATGATTCTCGGGGTTGTCTCCCTTCCCAGGTGTCTCTGATTCCTGGCTGCTTTGTCCTGAATGTGAGTCAAGGAATGTTGGGGGGGTCACATGGTTACTTTTAAATTAAATTATAGTTCTCAAGCCCAAGCTGATTGTTCTCAGTTGTTAAACTTTGTTCAATGATAACTAAATTATTGTCCTTTACTGTGAAAAACATAATCTCTTAATTTTCTGCAAAAAAGTCTTTCTCTTGATGATAAAGGAGTGTTTCTGACTAAAGTGCGTCTCACCTCACCTTGCTGGGTTCTGAAATCAAACTGTGGGCACCTGGTTTAGAAGTGCGGCTGCTTAGCATGTGGTGGTACAGCCATGAGTGAGCTAGGCAAAGAGCTCTACCATTGAGTTTCTTAAAACATACGAAGCTACAGGCTGCCTTGCCACCACACCGGGAAGACAAAGCCTCCGCATGTTCCATCTTGTTCCTGCTTGACTTCGAACCCTGTACTGATCTGGGCAGGGGCCCTGTTCTCCTGAGAGACTGGGCTGGAGGAACCGAACGGCTCCACAGTGCTGGGAAAACTGATCAGCTGTGTCCCATGAGGAAGGAGGTTTTTGGCACCGTGGAGGCAGGGGAAGGACTTCGTAGAAGCTCATGTAGAGAAAAAAATAAAACTTCAAACCAAGAAAGCCCTAAAACGGGAATGGTTTGATGTATTTCTGATCTGTTATTTCATGGAGCTGTCTTTTGAATGACAGAATTATGTTTGGGGATGAAACCTCATAAAATAGGGATAGTTACCAGGTCTGATACAGGAACACAGTAAAATAATAATAATAATAATAATAATAATAATAAATGTTTTCTGAAGGAACAGAATGAACTGTAGTTCTCACAAGCCTGAGTAGAAACCGTGGGAGAGAGAGAACACGTATGTGGGTGTGCATGCACAAGTATGTATGTTCAATTTAGACTACACTGCTGCTGTCAATGCTGAAGGTCTATTCCTTGGCTAGTGTACTTTCTTCAGACATTTTTTTCTTCTCCAAGATAGTCCTGAGCACAAGGAAGCAGGTGAAAATAGGGAATGTTAGATCTATGAAGAGTCAGGAAATAGCAAGGCAGGTGATCAGGTCAGAGGTAAGGAAGAAATTACTTATATGGAAAGGAGGCAAAGGCCCAGGGACAGACTTAGAAGGGCTGTAAAATTATCTTTGAATGGGGGGAGCATGTGGGTGCATATAAATGAGTGGTTAGGACGATGATACGGCTGATTGAAACTCACTCTGACATCTGACTGCCAGGTGGCTGTGCTGTTAAGAGGGTTGATGGGTTTCTCTGGGCCTGGAGTCAGTTCTTTCTCTCTTTCTTTTTTTTTGTGTTTTTTTGTTTTTTGGGTTTTTTTGTTTTTGTTTTTGTTTTTGTTTTTGTTTTTGTTTTTTTGGAGACAGGGTTTCTCTGTGTAGCCCTGGCTGTCCTGGAACTCACTCTGTAGACCAGGCTGGCCTCAAACTCAGAAATCCGCCTGCCTCTGCCTCCCAAATGCTGGGATTAAAGGTTATGCACCACCATTTCCCAGCCCCGGGTCAGTTCTCGAAGGACTGGATTAGTTTCTAGGGGAACAGGTCATTAAAGCTAGAGCTCTCCAGTCTCCCACATGTATACACTTGCTCTAATACCTTCCACTATGAGTTGAAGCAGCACAAGACAACCCCCCCTCCCACCTCGGCCCATGTTCTCACTCTGCCATCTTCTAGAGCATAAACCAAAACAAACTTTCTTCCTGTTCCATGTCCCATCTAGTTATTTCTTCTCAGTCTTGATCTGATTATCGATTCAGGTCACACATAACTCAGACAATCTCAAGTCTCAGGAGACTAAAGGTTAACTAGATCAACCCTGGATGGTTAGAGGGGTTTCCTAAATCCAGATAGCTCAAATAAATGTCTTCTCCTGAGACCCAGAGGAAGCTAGGGATGTAGAATTTGAGGGTCTGTCTTCTAGGGGTCATACTATGCTACTGATTTGTAACTTTCTTGAGGGAAGGCAAATGGTTGTGGACAGGGGTCTTGGACGCACACCCTGTGTCTTCTGTGCCAGTATTCAATAAATCAGAATTCTAGTTCCTAATTGGGGTCCCACCTCCTACTCTTTTCTGTCCCTTCTGGTAGCCATTGAAGCTGAGTGGGTCTTGGGTCAAGCAGACCTTGTCCAGATGAGCTGAGGAGGCCAGGGGAAGCCCTGGAGCTGGAGTTTCAGGCCATTGCGAGCTGACTACCAGGAGTGCTAGGGACCAGACTCAAGACTTCCGTCCTTCTCCAAGAGCAGTACAAACTCTTAGCCACTGAGCCATTTCTCCATATTCACTAGTATTTTAAGGTCTCTGATGATGAGTGCCTTCCACTGCAAGCGTTATATATAGACAGATTCTAAATCAGGAAAGTGAAGTTACAAGTAAAACTTTTATTTTTGCCGATTTTACAGTGAGCGCGAGCTAGGGAGTGGCTTTGGATATGCTGGGCAAGCATTTTTCCTCCAAGCTACATCCCATCCTCGGTCTTCTGAGACAAAGTTCTACTATATAGCACAGGCTAGTCGTGAATATGTAATCCTCCTGCCTCCCAAGTGCTGCATTGACAGGGATGCCTCACCATATGCAGTAAACGAGACAGTACCATACATGACTAGTTAGTGTGGCCTCTAAACCCAGAAAGTGGAGGCCCACACAAAGAAGCACACACACATGCTCATGTTCTGAAAGTGGCACAGGATCTTTGATTTGAAACCCTGACTCGCTTTCAAAGTCTGGGGTTAATGGGGTAAAAGAACAGCGTGAAAAGGTGAATTTGTAAGAGGTTCAGCTGAGCCTCCAGCCCCAGGCATCCAGTGTACAGCGCCTGTGCTCCAGTGAGGAGCAATTCCTGGCATTCTTTGGCTTAGGGTTACTGTGTCAGTGGACCTAGAGATGCCTATCAGCATGGTGTCATCCGATGCCTTTTCCCAGGAGGCTCTTCTGCTTCCCAGCCCAGGCCTGCAGGGCAGCTCTGAAGATAAAGAACTGGCTGGTTGGAGCAGAGACAAACTGGGACAAAGGATTAACTTGCTTAAAGTGACCAGGAAATTAAAGAAATAATAGAGAGCAGTGTCTGTGTGGGAGGGGGTGTGTCTGTCCCCAAGCAGGAAAGAGAGTGTCTGTCTGAAAGTCACATTCACAGGGCTTCTTAGAGGTTTGCCACATCATCTGAAATTACTCCGACAGGAATGTCTTCAGAATACCTGTAACTATGGGCTGTACTTAGGAGCCCTTTCTAGAAAGTTCTAGAACAGTTGTTCTCAACCTGGGTGTTGTGACCACTTTGGGAGTTAAACAACATTTCACAGGGATCACATATCCGATAGCCTGCATATCTGATACTTACATTCCTATTCATATCAGAGGCAAAATTGCAGTTATAAAATAGCAACAAAATAATTTTATGGTTGGGAATTACCATAACATGAGGGACTGTATTAGAGGGTCACAGCATTTGGAAGGTTGAGAACCACTGCTCTAGAGCTTGGAACTAAACCTTCTATTTTAACCACGTCTACTTTTTGGGAGCCTGAGCAGGCTTGAAGCTGACAAACTCAGCAGAAGCCTCCCTGGCCTGCTCCTCCCAGATGGAGAAGGGATGGGTATGAAAGAAAACTAAAGAAGTCTCCACTTCCTTTCTGGTCCCATTAGGTCCAACACACACACACACACACACACACACACAAACACACACACTCACTCACACACACCTGTGCCATCCACTATGCTTTTGCTCAGTTGCTCCAAAGAGCTCAGATGTCTCTATTAGGGATTTTCCCAGGGCTGAAACCTCCAGCCCTCTGCTTTCTGTGATGCAAGCCTCCCTTGTGTTTGTTTTTCTCACCTTGTAAAGAAAACATAAGGCATTAGTCTTCAGTTGTGAGGGTGTACGGAGGAAAGAAAGATGGTTAGAATGGAAGAATTCTCACTGTATCATCCTTAGCTTGGGTGTTTATTCACTCGCACTTGTGCTTGTTTGTGTGTGTGTGTGTGTATGTGCTGACAACTAAAACCATCAAGTCCCGAGTTGTATCTCTTTGAAAGATTACAAAGAAGACACAAATGAGCAACTGTGCTTCAGGCAGACATTTCATGCTTGTTGCCTAGAACAACTCACAGAGCGATTGGGAAGTCCTTAACCTGGAACAGAGACTCTGAAAACTGAATGGTTTCTGTTAACTAGTTAAAACCAAAAGTGTTATAGTCAACATTCACTGTTACACCCCAAAACACATATTCTACAAGACAGTTTTGAACTATTAAATAGCGTCCTAACAACTATGTGGACTGTAAATATCTCACTGTACATGTGACAAAAATGACTAATCCTGAAGTGTTGAGTTACTGACCCTATGCATTGAAGGTGTCTGTTCTTTATCTCATTGATGGGACACTCTGGAGGGGAGGGAAAGGCAATAATGCCATATAGTATTGGAGTCAGAGGGTCAAGGACCTCTTTGTAGAAGTTGTCGAGTTGCAGAGATGCAGGAGGTGTTAATGCCAAGGCCTCAGATGCTGTTTACACAAGCCCCTCTGTGTTTGTATGCATATGTCCTAACAGAACAATGGTGGCTCAATGCTCTGCTGGTTTGCCTTCTGAGATGGGCATGTGGAATTTGGCACCAGGCTTTAGGCTGTCTGGCAAATGTGCACTGTGCGTGTTATTGCACTGACCTACTGTACTGATTTTTGCATTGTTCATATGGGAAGTGGGCCCTGAGTTCTAATTCTGGATTTAATTAGCACTGATTGAGTACTTTTCTCCCAGGCTTTAAAGTTCTGGCAGCAGGATCTTCTACAGAAAGCTCTGGAAAACTGATGTTGTATGAAGATATTCACCTTATCTAACCATGGAAAACATTTTACATTTAGATATGTGAGCTCTTTGCATCAGCTGAGCCAAGGCATGGTGACAGAATGCTTTGGCCTTTCAGGACTCAGCTATTGACATACACAAGAAGAAACACCCTCCTCTGGCATGTGAGTGGAGGAAAAGAAACCTTCACATATAGCTACCACTATGCTATACTACCCAATTATAAAGTATTTGTGTGTGTATATGAGTGCATGTATATATCGCCACTATATCCGTGTCTGTGTGTAGGTATATTTGTATATATGTTTGTATGTTTGTATGTATGTATGTATGTATGTATCACCAATACATCCATGTTCCAGTGAAAACAGTGCAAGAGAGAACAGATTAGACAGAATAGAGGAATTGGGGTCCAAGTCATGCAGAAGTATACAGTTGTGCTCAGGATTCAGATATCATTCCACCTGTCCAATGGGACCCACACAAGGAGAAAATAGTTAAGAGTCTGGGTGATCAAGCATGGGTACAGGCATATGTTGCCAATCAGGTGGGTAGGCCTTAGTCTGTTTAGTAATATTTGCAGGAGTCCCAACTTACAGGCTAGGTGAAGTGGGAGATTAAATGCCTGAGAAAGGTACAGTATATCACTTCAATATCATAGATGAGAGACAAGGTCCACTCACCTAAGGAAGTGCCCCTAATATGAAAACTCTAGCATCTGTCTCGGATGTGATTTGGTGCTGCCTCTGAGTCACCCATTACAATGTTGTTGCTCCTCTCTCTACACTTGGGCTGCTTCCTAGAACCTGTGGATATCAATGCACAGAGGAGGTTAGCCTTTCTACTCATTAGCTTCTCAGTTGTGCTTCTGCAGTTGTGAGGTGGTTACTCTGTTTTGGAACTTTTCAAGGAAGAGTCTGCAGAGGTAGCTCAGATTTGAAAGTGTACAGAATGCTAGACCTTTGCGGGGCCATGCTTGAGAGTGATGTGGGAAATGCTTGCCACACCAGCCCATTGTATTTAACCTTGGTCTGCCTTGGTCTTAACACTGCTACAGAAAAGCCTGGTGTCTTCAGTGTCTTCTGGGAGAGACAATGGGTTCTTGGATGTCTAAAGCAACTGTCCCTGTGCCTTTCCTTATCTTCCCAATGCTTAGTGAGCTGCTTGCCTCTGGAATGAGTTAGGACACTACCAATGGTGCATTTCGGTTGTTGGATTTGAAGCATTTCTTTCTTTCTTTTTTTTTCTTTTTCTGTTACCTGGCCTCACTCATGTGATAGAGCTAATTTCCTTTCAGTGCAATGGATAGCTTCCATAAATTTTATTATGAAAGATAATACATGTAAATAAACATACATGTAGCTATTCACAATGGTTTAGGAAGAAAATTTTAAGCTTTTTAAGGCAAATAGATTTGGTACTGGAATATTATAAAACTATATATTGTAATCTATGAGACTGGTTATAGGGCTCCCATACATACCAAAGCTTGTAGAGGCTGATTTTAAAAGGTGTAGCATTTCCCAAGAACCGACATCCACCTTTTCATATGCTTTGAATCATCTCTAGATTACTCATAGTACATTATGCAAGATACATTCTATGTAAATAGGAGTAATTTGCTGTTTTATTGAAAAAGACCAAAATATTTTTTATGTGTTCAATGCAGGCACAATATATATTTTTCTGAATATTTCTGTCATGTCATTGATTAAATTCATGAACCTGGAACCCACAGATTCAGAACCTGTGGCTATAGCGGGCCTACTGTACTTTGTCACTTATGAACACCCAATCCATACAAGTACACTGTCATGCTTCTTTCTCTGCTCTGAGGCAGCTGAGAGCAGCATATATATATAATAGTGGTCAAACCTAGCCTTTTCATATGTTTCCTCTATATCTGAAATGTGTAGAGGGACAGGAAAAAGATGTATTTTAAAGGGATCTAGTGACTGCATACCCAGCAGTGAGGGGAGAGGAGGGTGAGCAATGGAGAAAACAGGAGACAGCTCTAGATTGGACCCAGTTGACAGTGTAGTGTAAACTGATGCAAGGTAACGTCTGAAATAGTCCATTGAGCCAATAAGACCAGCTTCAGCATTGACAGAAATATGCAAAGAAATGCAGCCAAGGGTAACATGCACAGACATTCCACGAAGCCACTGAGTTGACAGGTGTCTTAGTCAGGGTCTCTATTCCTGCACAAACATCATGACCAAGAAGCAAGTTGGGGAGGAAAGGGTTTATTCGGCTTACACTTCCATGCTGCTTTCATCACCAAAGGAAGTCAGGTCTGGAACTCAAGCAGGTCAGGAAGCAGGAGCTGATGCAGAGGCCATGGAGGGATGTTCCTTACTAGCTTGACTCCTCTGGCTTTCTCAGCCTGCTCTCTTATAGAACCCAAGACTGCCATTCCAGAGATGGTCCCACCCACAAGGGGCCTTTCCCCCTTGATCACTAATTGAGAAAATCCCTTACAGCTGGATCTCATGGAGGCATTTCCTCAACTGAAGCTCCTTTCTCTGTGGTAACTCCAGCTGTGTCAAGTTGACACAAAACTAGCCAGTACAACAGGGATGGAGTATGTTCTTCTGAGGTCCATTGCAGAGCATAGCTACAGTAGAAACTGTATGGTAAAAACAACATAGGGATTTGTGGAGAACAGGGAAGGAAATATCCAAAACGCTTTTTTTTTTTTTTTTTTTGGTTTTTTTTTCGAGACAGGGTTTCTCTGTGTAGCCCTGGCTGTCCTGGCACTCACTTTGTAGACCAGGCTGGCCTCGAACTCAGAAATCCGCCTGCCTCTGCCTCCCGAGTGCTGGGATTAAAGGCGTGCGCCACCACGCCCGGCTTTTTTTTTTTTTTTTTTTTTGAAAGAAGGTCTCACTGTGCAGCATTGCCTCTGGATTTTACTTCTGAGTGTTGGAATTAAAAGTGTACACCCCCACACCCATCCTAAAACAGTTTGTTTATTTATTTATTTATTTGTGTGTTTGTATGTTTGCATGTGTGAATTTATGTGAACTCTCTGCATATAGACGCCTAGAAGGCCAGAAGAGCAAGTAGAATTCCCTGAAGCTGGAGTTTAAGACTATTGTGAACCATCTGTGGGTGCTGAGAACCAAATCTGGGTCCTCTACAAGAGCAATAAACTTCCTTAACAATTGCATTAACAATTGCATTAACTTCCTTAACAAAAGCATTTCCTCAGCCTCTTGAAACAGCTTTTATGATAACCAACATTATTTTTTTATTGTTTTGTTTTGTTTTTTTAAGATAAGGTTTCTCTGTGTAACTGTCCTGGATGTCCTAGAACTCATTTTGTAGACTTAGCTGGCCTTGAACTCACAGATATCTGCCTGCCTCTGCCTCCTGAATACTGAGATTAAAGGTGTGAGCCACCACAAACATTCCTTTTTCTTTTTACACCTATCCATCCTCCTGTCTGTTTGTCTGTCTGTCTGACTAGCATATGTGTTCATGTACATATGCGTGTATGTGTGTATCTATGCGTGTAGGCTGGAGGACAACTTCTTAGAGTTGCTTCTTTCCTTCCCAGGGATTGAACTCATGTCATCGGTTTGTAAGCAAGCACCTTTTCCCACTATGCCATTTCACTGGCCCAGTCAACTCTTTTCTTACATCAGTTCAGCCGGAACTTACTACCATGTTGGCTTCAACAGTTTTCAAGGGCCTTGGTTATGACCTTCATCAGTTCCCTGTGCTTGAGAGGTTTTCACATTGAACCAACCATATGTGATGGTTATATTGATTTTTACACTTGTTTTTACTAATGCTTCTTTCAGGGAAACAAAAATCACCTGGATGATGCCACAGTGTACATCTGGTCCTTTAAAGAGTGTCAAATCTTCTGTAACAACCCTGTGGCCATCATCCTTATAATGGTTAACACTATGAATCCCATGGTGATTGATAGGCATGCTCTGTTCCTCATGAGATATCAAGCCTTTTGCTTGTCTTTCTTTTTCAGCTCTTGCCTCTATTCAAAATGAAGTCTGAAAGAGGACTCTTATTTCCAAAAGCAACTCTGAGTTAATAGAGTAGGAAAATGGGCAAGTAGCCCAATCTCTTGCATCAGTTGACTGTTTCTGAGAAAAGCGTCTCTCTACATACCTTCAAACCATCCAATCTTCTGCCTCCACCTACCAAGTGCTGAGATACAGGCATGTACCACCTCACCCAGTAATAAGCCTAATTATATTTTAACTTATTAAATTTTCTCACAATATATTTTGATCATACTCACCGTCCCCCCAAAACTGATCTTTTATATGTTGTTTTTCCAAATACTTTGACTTTTGTCCATTTTGCTATTGTTTTTGCTACTTTTGATTATTACTGCACCTGCCAGTGAATCTCTCAGTAACTTGGTGACAGGAATCAAAAGACACCTCCCGGGATGCCATCATGGTCATCTTACTAGCTGTAATCAGAGGTAAAAGACTTGGAGTGGAAAGTTATCAGGTTTGATAATATGGGGCTGAATTATTCATAACAGTGGGCATCTGGAAAAATTAAATGAATTTTTATTAGAAATGCACTGAGTCAACATTCACATAGCTGCTAGGAGGATACAGATGAATAAAGGCCATTTATGTTCTCGACGAGCTCCAGTTTATCCTGGGACAATGGCATACACAGAACCAGTAAGATGAATGAACAGTCTTCTGTCCGTATGTGGAAAGCCACACGAGTCCCCAGGAGCAGGGTTCACCCAAGATGCAAAGACTTTTAGAGAGAAGGGGGTATTTGAAGCAATCTTAAAAGAATGCTAATGCTAACACTAAGTTGGCTTTTTCAAAGAGTCTCTTTGTTGTTGTAGTTGATGCCCAGTAAGAGTCATGACACTTCAATGAGAAAAGGTGCCAGCTGATGTGTGCGTGCTACCCTCTCATTCAGACTTTTGGGTAAAAAAGAAACTTGCCTTTCTCTTTGTACTCCCTGTCACTTTGCGGTATATGGGTCTGGATTTTTCATAAATGACATTTCCTATTACCTTAGGTTTAATTAAAGAGAGATGTGCTTTCCGGTTACCCTGTAATTGACAGTGGTAGCTGACCCTTTAACTCTGAGTTCCTGCCCTGCAGCTCCCATGTATTACAGTTACTTACTCATCTGTACACTGGGGCTAGCGGTTGCTTCAGGAGGTGCTACTTATTCATTGCAGCATTGATGGGGATCAAACTTGGACTTTTACTTGCTACACAAATGCTTGGCACTCCTCTGTGCATGCGTGTGCTCACACACACACACTACACACACACACACCATCCTGAGGAAATTGTGGGTGAACGGGGGAGGAATGTGGTTAAATCATCACTTCTGGGTTCATTTGGCTAGAAAGGTCATATGTCTTATGTTGGATTTTCCAAAACTCGGGCACAGTAATAATTACCCATCCACTTTATGGTGCATTTGAAATGAGTCTTTGAAATGGGCATAGAGCTTTGCTTTATAGGCTTTATCTTCTCCCAGCCAATTAACTTGCTGACCTCCTGCCAAGGTTTGTCCATTTAAAAAAGAATTGCCTTAAACATTCATTAAGAAAGCATATAGCAAGTGAATGTTTAGGCAGAGGCATGCGGCCTAACATTTGAACCCAGATACCCATTCGCTTGGGGCTTATTGCTCGGAAAGCAGGAAAAGAAAGCTGGCTTTTCTCTGAGACCAGGAGTCCTTGGTCTCTCTTATGTGCAGCCCTCATGATAGAATAGTTTTTGATTTTTCACAAGAAAGCTTGGAAGTTGAGTATGATGACTCAAGCCCCGGCATCAGGAGGCAGAGGCAAGCATGTTACAAGATCACGGTTAGCTTAGGCAACACAGATGTCCAGGTCACCCTGGGCTGCACACTGGGGCTCCGTCTCTAACAAAGAAAGGAGGAAGGAAGGGAAAGGGAGAAGAAAAGGAAGAATGGAAAGGAGAACTGTGATCTGTCCATACAGTGCAGACAATTGTTATATATTATGACCTTTCCATTCCTAAAGATGAGGGCCTTTGTACTGTGAAGATAGATAGATAGATAGATAGATAGATAGATAGATAGATAGATAGATAGATGGATGGATGGATGGATGGATGGATGGATGGATGGATGGATGGATAGATAGATAGATAGATAGATAGATAGATAGATACATACATACATACATACATACATACATACATACATAGATACATAGATAGATACATAGATAGATACATAGATAGATGAAATAATCAATGTATATTGAGACCAGGCTGGTCTCAAACTCACAGAGATCTGCCTACCTCCACCTCTTGAGGGCTAGATATACACCACCACTTCCCAGCTATAAAACATTTTAAACTTCCATATCTCTGTTTTGAACTGATAGTGAAAGGTCTTCAAGATTGTTGATGTAAGGAAACAGTTATGCTCATTGAACACAGGGCAGTCACATGAATTCTGACATAGGTTCCTGGTGCTCACCCAGTTGTCTGGTCCCAAGAACATTGATCTTGTAAGCTATGAGATTAAACACTTGCATACTGTCCTTCCATTGACATAAGGCTATCTATGTGTATACATCCCACTGAAATAAATCACTAAACTGTGCAAATAATGACATCGTATTTTCATCTTTTGCCTAATTAGCAAGCATGAATAGTAATGTAATGAATTATGCCACTTCGCTGGAAAGGGGAGCTTACGTTTCTCTCGCTCCATGGTCCTCAAGAGCAATTCTAGTTTGGGCCTCCAGACTCCAGTGTAAGGCAATATCTCTGTGTGTTCCTCACCACACCCTAGGCCTTCCTGTTCAGTTGAAGGGAGATGGGTTCAATTGCCAGATTTCTGTGAGAATTACAGGATTTTCAGATCATCATGGAGAAAATTACTTAGATTCAATGTCACCAGGGGAAAAGCATATTCTTAATTTGCCTGTAATTTTTCCTTTAATGGATACTTTGGCTCCATTTTCAAAGCACATTCAAAGCTTTCTTTCCCAATTTGGCATCAAAATTATTTCTTTAAATGCCTTTAATTTTAGGATTATTTTCTCCTTTGATTGACATAAAGTGTATCATTCTCGAAGGGAGAATATCAACACATATTTGAATAAGGGACTTAATAATGCTGAGTTTGAAATCACTTACCTAGGAGTGAAGGTTAGCAGCTGTAAATACCAGGGAAACAACTCCATATAACCAATACACTATGAGAAATTTGCGATTTTGGATCATGAGTGCTAATTTCTGTTCTCAGTATAACTATTTATTATTTCTCACTAAGAGAATAAGACTAGGAATGAGGGCTGGTGAGATGGCTCAGTGGGTAAGAGCACCCGATTGCTCTTCTGAAGGTCCAGAGTTCAAATCCCAGCAACCACATGGTGGCTCACAACCATCTGTAACAAGATCTGACTCCCTCTTCTGGAGTGTCTGAGGACAGCTACAGTGTACTTACATATAATAAATAAATCTTTAAAAAAAAAAAAAAAAAAAAAAAAAAAAAAAAAAAAAAAAAAAAAAAAAAAAGACTAGGAATGATTATACTGTGCTCATGGGTCTTTTAATGTCTTCCCCTGTGCAGTTTGTTCCAGCTCAATGTGTTGCTTTGGGCTTCAATACGTTCAAATGAAGAATATTTCATTCTAGTCTGATCCAGCCTTCTATAAGATAAAATAGGCCCTACTGAAAGGTTTGTGTATTTACCCCCATTTTAAGCTGGTCATAGGGAACACAGAAAGACTAAGCCCCATGACGATGCTCACTAGATCTGGACCTCTGGCAGGAGGGGCTTAAGACAAAGTAACTGTCCCAGAAACACAAATGCTACCAGGGTAAAGGGTACTTCCTGCCTCCTCGCTTCTCTCCACATGATCAACACCCTTTCTCTACAGATGGCAATCTGCTTAGAGAATATAATCAGATGAGGACAGTTACCAGGAAAATCACTTAGTAATGCCAGTACCCAGACTAAGAACCAGGAGGGCTCAGAACTAAACTAGGCTGGTCCTGTTCTGACTCACTGTGTGGCCTTAGTTACTTAGATGGTTTTTGGACTTGGTTGTCATACCTACTAGAGAAACATTCATATTGCATGTATAACTGAGTAATGTCTGAATTTTCTTTCAACTCTAAAATGTCTCTGCTAAGCAATCAATTGTAAAAATAATGTGTTCTAGGCTAGAGAGGTGGCTCAACAACCAAGAGCAAGGGCAAATCTTCCAGAGGACCCAGGTTTGATTCCCATGACCTACGTGCCTCATAGCTATCTTTAACTTCAGTTCCAGGGGATCTGATCTTTCTTCTAGTCTCTTCTGGCACCAAACATGCAGGCAGAACACCCATGTGAGCATGTACACACACACACAAGATTGTGTTCTTATTGACATATTCTAAGGAGCTATATTGGCATTAAGCAAGCTATCTTGTTACTGATGAGAATAAAATAAATACTGGGATCATATTCTAACATTCTACCCAAAATGGATATGGCAATTCTAGATGCATTCCAGTGAAACTAAGTTAACTATTAAGAAGTAGCAGGTTTGGACTAGAGAGATGGCTCAGTGGTTAAGACCACTCACTGCTCTTCCAAGGGACTGAATTCAGTTCCCAGTACCTACATGGCAGCTCACAACTGTCTTATCCCATCTTCTGGTATGCAGATGTACATGCAGAGAAGTACCCATATCTATATAAATACATAAATAAATAAATCTTAGAGGAGGAGGAGGAAGAGGAGGAGGAGGATTGAAGTCTGACAATGGCAGTGCATGCCTTTAATTCCAGTACTGGGTATGCAGAGACAGAGCAAGCCGTACGACAGTCAGGGCTACACAGAGAAACAGAGGACAAATGCAGCAGATTTGTTTAAATGATTATCTCTTAGCCTTTATAGATTTCCTTCAAGTGGTGGTGGCACTTATAGAATGTCTGTAGAGGTCCACTGTCACACACATAAGTGATCTCTGTCAAATAAAACATATTACAGAGGTCTTTTTTACCCTTATGAGTTATTTGCCTGGATGCAAAGTTCTTTCTTTTTTTTCTAAATGCATATTAGAATAAAGTCTTCTTTGAAAAGTCATAATGAAAAGAACAAACAAGAGGACAACACCCACCCCGGTTCTCTGGTCTCTGCAGTTTGGAAATGAAGACTCCAGACTGTTAGCACAACGTCAAAGGACGAGCACTGCATAAAAGTCAACTCCCTTCTGCTCCACAGGCACTCAGCTCACTGCTATTTATGGAGAGTAGGCTTTGAGAATAAGAATATATTAAGGAACTAATTAATACTCTAGGAGTAGTTTTAACAACACTACATCTACACACAAGAAGCTGAGATTTTATACATGAACTGCCTCTTCAGTTTGCCCAACTCAGAAAGGGGAAGAGTTTTGTTTAGAGGCTGACCAGATGCCCTGTGGTTGCTGGAGAGACCAGATGCTTTATTAATATTTGTAAAGTGTGAGTAGAGAAGATCTTTCAATAATGAGCACCAGCATCTTTTAGGTGATAAAATAGGTCTTTACTGTTTTGCCTTTGTTGTTGCGAATTTTCGGTCTTCCTTCATGGGACCTTCAGCCAGATGACATGGCAGAATCTGCTCTGTCTTATTCTCCTTCTCAACCCAGTGATGGCTCCATAGATGAGGCTTTTTTCTACTCTCGGTGTAGAAAGAACTATACTAATATATTTACTGTTGACGGAATTAGGACATCTCATGGCCTCAATTTGATATCATGAATAGGATTCCCAAACATAGAAATGTAAAATCTGGGGTCTTTCCAGGGTAGATACCCAGTGTGGTGAATTTTCCAGCTTAATATCTGGTTACTTTCTTTTTCATAGATGTGACCAAACTATCTGGCAGAATAAGTTAAAGATTTGTTCTTGCTCACAGTATCAGAGGGATTAAGCCAGGATTGCTTGGTCTCATGCATTTGTGCAGAACATCATGGTAGTAGGAGAGTGTGAAGAAACAGTCTTTCACTTCTTAGTGGACAGAAAATCCAGAGACATGCCAATTCTGGAAAACAGGGTAAGTTTTCATTCTCTGTGTAGCCCTGGCTGTCCTGGAACTCACTCTGTAGACCAGGATAGCCTTGAACTCAGAAATCCACCTGCCTCTGCCTCCACCTCCCAAGTGCTGGGATTAAAGGTATGTGCCACCATGACCAGCACCTCTCCTACCTTTCTAAAGAATAGGATTTGGAGAACATTTGACAATGTGCCTAAGGCAGGAAAACTACCTTGCTCCTAAGTTGAAGACTAACATTTCATATTGCTTAGATTAAGTTCAAATCTGTAGTGTGACTATCTAGGAATCTCAGTGTGTATGTAGATAACTCTGTATTTAAGGACATAATTCTCCAGTAGGTATGGTCTCCACTGAAGCCATCATCTTGTGGAAATCTATTTTGCAAGTGACAAAAATATGTGATTTATTTTTTAAAAGGTGAAATGTATATTATTTCTAAGTTATGCATAATGTTTTTGTCTATGTGGTGGCTATTTTACTTGTCAACTTGGAAACATCTAGAATTAAAAAAAGTCAACTCTCTGGGCACACCGTGAGGGATAATTCAATTCATTGAGATAGGAATACTTATCTTAAATCTAGATCATTTGAGGTGAGAAGACCCATGTAGTGAAAATTTTGCTTTCTTTCAAAAAAAAAAAAAAAGGCAGAAATACTTTAAGAATATATTTTTGTTTAAAATTCAGGTGTGGGGACATGGGGCTGCTTCAGATTGTCTGCAGAAGCTGACTTGTGATTTGCCTAATGATCTAGCAAGGGCGTGTTTTTTCCACTGGCAGATAGTTTCTGTGACTGTGTGGTGTTTGGAGTTCTGGAGGACTTTTCAGAGGGTATATAAATGCTAGGTCCCTAAGAGGTGAAGTGGGTTGTTGGTTATTGGTTGGTTGCTTTTGGTTGCTCTTGGTCATTCTTTCTTAAGTAGTCATGTGCAAAGAAGAAGCAACAATAAGAAATTAGATGTCCTGACATAGAGGACCGAACTTGCTCCAAAGAACTCAAACCTTCCTAATCAGCAGGACATAGTCTAACCATAACATCATCTCCTCCACTCTCTATTCTTTTTTTCATTTTCTACCTAGTGTTAGGGAGTTGAAAGGAAGGAAAAAGTGTGGAAGAAAAAAAGAACCCACAAAGTAGTAAAAGACAGGATACAGACCTACCCTAAATCTGGGTCACACCTCATGACAGCCTCTATAAAGGATAAGGAAGAGAGAAGCATATTCTCTTTGCCTGCTTGCTCCCACTCTCTCTAGAAAGTCCATTCCTTCACTAGCATTAGAGTCTACCTCATCTGGGTTCCCATGCATACTGAAGACCAGCTAAGACACCCACCCTCGAGGAGTGAAGAACTGCTGGATTGTTAGACCTTCCGTTGGTAGACAGCCATTGTTGGACCACACGCTGTAAGCCACTCTAATAAATCCCCCTTTCATGGATTCATTCTATCAGTTCTATTTCTCTAGAGAACCTTGATCTATAGTGTCTCAAGAGAAAAAACTCAGTCTATGGAGGACCACAGCAGGTCTAGCTGGCTGCTTCCAGCACAAACCCCTTGATCTCAAATTAAGGAGTTCTTAAAGATCTTAAAAAAAAAAAAAATAAAAGAAATCGAGGTGACTGCATTAACTATCCTCTGCTGTTCAACTATTAATCTTATTTTACATAGTCACACATACTTATTCTAACATGAAAGTATATTCAGTTGTCGTTATTATCAGTGGTTACATTTTATTCTGTATAGGAGTATACCAATTCCTTTTCTCATTGCTGTGACCAAATACCTGGCAAAAGCAAGTTAAAAAAGAAAAAGAAAAGAAAAGTTTCATTTTGGCTCACAGTTCAAGAGTATAGTCTCTGTCATGGTAGGGAAAGTACAGTGTAGGCTCGTGAGTGGTTCGTAGTCAGGAAGTAGAGAGGGAAGAATGTCGGTGCTCTCTTTGCTTTCCCCTTTTTGTTTATTTTAGTGCTCCTGCGCATGACATGGGGCTGTCCACATGTAGGTTGGGTCTTCCAACTTCATCCAACCTCATCTAGAAACACCATCCCAGATGTGTGGAAAGTTTGAGTTCTCGGGGATTCTAGATTCTGTCAAGTTAACAATATTATTCATCAGACTGAGTTACATAAAATTGACCTTTAGAGAATACTAACTTTTTTAATATTTGGTTTCTGCTCACAGGATTCTTGCCAGATAATTAACACAGAGCACTGCTTTTGTATGTACATGCATTGCTATTTAAAGACACCTTCTGTAATAAATACCATCCATTCAGCTGTATGGAGATCAGCAACCAACTGTACTGTAATTCATGCTCGAATGACGCTAATCCAGCACTCATGTTTTCTCTGTAAGGCGCACCACAGCCTCCTGAGGGCTTAAGGACATGAGACAGCCCTTCTACAGTCTGCTCAAGGGCAAATTTAAGCAGCATAATCATCAAAAGAAAAGACACAAGAAACACGAGGCATAGACCACACAAAGGATGCTTCTTCAGACCAACCCGGGAGGCAGAGCGCCATTGAGTTGAACTGCAGTAGAAGAACCCAGATTGTTTGCTGTTCTATTGAGTTCTGTGGATACTGATGTGGGGGCTACATATAAAGTTTAGCAAGTAGGAAAACGTAGAGAGTTTGCACATATAGTAACTGATTGTTTTCTGTATCTTCTTTTTTTCTTCCTTAAGAAGTCTTTGCAGTTGAGATCAGTGTTCCAAACTGTATTAACTTTCAACCTCTGTGCAGTTTTATTAAAGACAAAGTATTTCAAAGTATTAATTAATCTTCTTTATGAGCAGGCTATGTTAGGGCCCTTACAGTTGTTTCTCCACTTTTATTTTGCTTTTTGTTATTGTTTGTTTTGACATAGGGTCTCACTATGTAGTCCTAGCTGTCCCAGAACTCACTATATAGACCAGGCTGGCCTCAAACTCAGAAATCCACCTGCCTCTGCCTCCCAAGTGCTAGGATTAAAGGCGTGTACCACCACGCCCGGCTTCCCCACATTGTTTTGAGACAGAGTCTCTTACTGTTTATGCTGCTGGGCCCTGTAATAGGCCTGTGAGCATCCTGTAGCTTCTCCTGTCCTCCTCCATCTCTGAATAGGAAAGAAGGGATTAGAACTGCCTATCACAGCATCAGGCCTTTTTCTTCTATGGGGAATCAAATTCAGGTTGTCAAGCTTACAGAGTGCTTTTACTTGTTGAGACAGCTCCCTAACCCCCACAAGTTTAATTTAATTTCTATTTTTAATTTTTACTTTATGTTTATGAATGTTTTACCTACATGCATGTCTGTGCACCAAGTACATGCCTGGTACCCAGAGAGGTCCAAGAGGATGCCATATCTCTTAGTTATAAGAGATTGTAATTGCCTGAATTACAGATAGTTGTGAGCTGCCATGTAGGTGCTGGGAGTTGAATCTGGCTCCTCTGGAAGAGCGGCCAGAACTCGTAAGCACAAAGCCATCTCTCTAGCCTAGCCACATCCCTAAAACTTTTAAACCAACATTAAAATGTTTTATATTTTTCGGACCTCATCTCTAGGTTGAATTTTTAAACAGGAAAGTCTCACTGTGTTGCTTAGGCTGACCTTGAACCCAAATATGCCCTAACATGTGACCTCTGATCCTTCACCTATGATGACAAGTATATGCTTGCATGGGAGCTCATGTAGATAGAAAAGGATTGATTTCTTCCCAACCAGGTCTTAATTGTAACATGATGGGAAGATGGCAGCTTTTCAACAATGGAGCAACGTCAGTTTTTAGGCTAGATGTGTAGTCCAGATAATGGCATTTTCTGGACTGCTGATCAGCTCCCTCTGATGTCTCTGAGGTGGACCCTACCATGGCTCTAGGAATCAGTGGCTTGGTGACAGTCACCCTGTAAGTGGGATATAGTTCAGGATGTGCTACCCTGAGGAACTTATGAAAAGGATACAGGCAGCTACCAACCAGATCTTTCTGTGCCTTCTCTCTGACTTGCCTGAGCAAATGGCATATCCACAGGATACCAGTAGGACTGGTGGTTGTTTAGGGACCCACTGGTTGCTTCTCATCCCTATGAATATACCTTTTGTTTTGTGAGCCTGGTGATGAGTGGTCACTGCTCTGAGAGGCTGTCTTGGGTAAAATGCTCTAGGTTGTATTGATGCTGCCTCTTCACCTCTGAGTAAAGCTGGTGAGGAGAAGCAGGGTTTCCATAAGGCCTTTGAGATGGGCTATAATGAAAAAGACCATTCTTAGGACAGCACTGTGTCAAAGGAGAGGCTAACTACTGGCTTCCAGAAAAAAATCATGTTATTAAATGAATGCAGGTGGGTAGGATTACCCTCACAAGTTGAACACATGGCACTCTTGTGGTTTGTGCTTGCTTACAGGGAGAGGGAGGGACTGTAGTTCAATAAGCAGGAATTTTGAAGTTGCTTGATGACTTAAGAGAAAGCTATTTAATCCCACTGACCTTTGTCTGCGAAAGGTCCAAAAATAGCACCCAGCTTGCAGTGTTGTGTGGATGTGAGAGGATCTGTTCAGAGCATCTGCCAGGTTGCAGACTCACGGTAGACATAGGATAAGTGAAGCTCCCATAGATTTTCTGTCATTCCTCCACCCAGTTGACATGTGAGGACTCTGATCTAGATGCTGTTAGGTAATGGGGAAGGAAGGTTGAAAGGAGCAAGAGAAGCCTACGATTTAGTGGAGACTGCAAATAAACAGGTTGTTCAGAGAGAGAAGACATTCCGTAATAAAGCAAGAAGCTAGTGACACATGAACAGTCAGAAGTGTCCCCTAAGCCACACTGTGGAGTCAGGGAACTTCCAGAGAAAAGAAATCTTTACATGGAAGTTTGTTTTTACAGACAAGTTCAATAGGTGAGGCATATTGACATCCACGTACATAGCAAAGCATACACAAACACTTAAAGAGAAGCCATGGATCTCTACTGGCAGTGACAAAAGCCCAAGGGACCTGTATTGGTTAGTTACATCATTGCTGTGATCAAATCTGTGAGCAAACAAAGAAGGAAAGATTTCTTTTGGTTTATTGGTTGAACAGGTATAGTCTGTACTTGCTTGGTCCTGGCACTTGGGCAGAGTATGGTGGCAGGAACGTGCAGCAGAGGAGGTTAACTCATTGCATGGCAGACAGGCAGAGACCATTGTTTGTATTGGGCTTGCTTTTTAAAAAAAAAAAAAAAACAAAAACCTGTTTATGTCACAAGCCTTTTTCCAATCATATTCAGGATGGGTATTTAGTGAGTCCTCTAGGGAGTCATGCTCACAAGCATAGCTGGAAGTGTGTCTCATCAATTTCCCAGGTGATTCTGAGTCCAGCCATGCAGACAGTGAACATGAACCACTACAGAACTCATGCATAGCTTTAATAGGATGAATTGGTCTTCATATGTATTTACAAGGCATGGAGAGACGATGAGCAGAAGTACGGGAATGTAGAACAACTAGACTTTATACAGAGACAAGAATTTTAGGAAAGAACAACATGATCAGATTCATTTTTAGAAAAGCCACTGACCTCAGGTAGAGATGGACTGGAAGTGGGGAATGGGGCAGCATGTTGCAGTCATCATTAAGATGAATCACAAAGGCTCAATTCAGGAAGAAGTAGTGAGAAGTACAGAGTAGAGCGAAGTAGGCAGGCCTTCTGTGTGCTAAGAATTCCAGTTTCTGGAATCAATAGCATTTGGTGAGCAGAAAGGGAAAAGAAGTTCTAGATGACTTTCACATGTGGTCCTCAAGGTGGCCAGATAAGAAGGAGATTTGAGAAGGTGAAGTTTTGGGTACTCGGTTTGAGATGCTATATGACATTCACCATCATTAGGGCATTAAACTATACATTAAGGCTCAGAAGAGATAAGAGCAAAAAGATTGGTTTTCTTGTCCTCATAGATTAGTTAAAGCTGAGGGAGGAAGGAGATGAGAGAGATGATCAGGGGCAGAAGTTGGAACAGGCCTGGGGCACAGAACAGCCCCTGCACACTGGCCAAGACCAGTGTGTGTGTGTGTGTGTGTGTGTGTGTGTGTGTGTGTGTGTGTGTATGTCTGTGTGTGTGTCTGTGAGTCTCTGTGTGTCTGTGTGTGTGTCTGTGTATCTGTCTCTGTGTGTGTGTGACTGTCTGTCTGTATACATGTGACATAGTGTACATGTTGAAGTCAGAGGATAACTCTTGGAGTCATTCTTTCCTGTCACCTTATGAGATCTGCAGGCCGAACCCAGGTCCTCAGGCACCTCACCACTTTTGATGAGTGACATTGATCAGCAAGTACATTCATTACTTTGCTTGTTGCTGCAACAAAAGCAACTTCGACAAGAAGGGATTTCTTTTCATTCAGTCTGGTGGGAAGTCCATTGTGGTGAAGCAAGCATGGAGCAGGGAGGGCGTGAGGCTGATGGTCATGCTGCACTCGCAATAAGGGAACAGGGTCTGTAAATGCCACGGGCAGCTCATACTGTCATTCCCATTCTGGGACCCCAGCTCATGGTATGGACCTGCCCACACTTAGAATGTCCATTCATGTGATTTAGAAGACTCCCCATGGAAATGCCAAGGTGTTTGTAGGAGAATCCATGGTGATTCTAGATCCTGTCAAGTTGACAATTAATATAAACCATCACAGCAAGTTAGGAGAGGCAGAAATAGAGAGCTTTCCATATTCTTATTGGATAATAACACACAAAATGTAATGTAAGTCTTTTACGTGCCTTTCAGAAATGAGGAAAGGGACTTAGTACAGACAAAGTATTCTGAGAAATTAAGACACCCTGAGAAGAAATGTTTTCCATAACTCAAGCCCAAAGAACACCAAAATGGATGTCAAAGAGCTGAGGGACACACAATGGAACATTACTCTGGAGAATTTTGAAATTCTTCTCTTGGGATATAGAGGTGAAGACCCAGACATAGTTCATGCAGCTCTTACTTTCTTATAGTAGAAGAAGAGTTCTGTTGTGCTGAGGAAGACATCTATTTTGGATAACACTTTCCTTCCAAGACATAGAAAATGCTTTAATTAAAACCACTATGGGTTAGCAGAAAACATGCAGCAATGACAATTAGCATTTAGGATGCTTGCCAGTGTGTCCAGCTCTCAGCCTTGCTAGGGTTTCCTACACAATAGCAGGGAGAACAGGTCCTCTACATACACCAAGGAACCTTTTGCTGGTTTCCTGTTTAAGCACACTTTTTGGAACATATGCTATAATTCCTCCATCAAGAAAGGCAACCCAAAAATAATCTAAAATGCATGCAGGAACCACACTCTGTCTTAGAAAAATATACTCATTATTTTTAAATTGCATTGCTATTTGAGACTGTATTTAAAGCAGTTTCTGCAGAGGAAATTGGTTCAGACTTAATGATCTATATCTTATCGAAAGCAAAGAATAGAAATTGAATATCAGGTCCAACACACACTGTAACTTCTTAGCAAGCTAAAGTCAGGCTAGGAGGACCTTCATTACCTGAGGCCCAAATTCCCATCTCTGCCTCAGCTGCCAAGTCCAAGTCTATGGCATCTCAGCATAAAGAGCCTTAAAATCTTGCCAACTTGTACTGAGTGCTTTGATGGTGGGATTGGAGATTAATAAAGAGATTGGACATGGGCTAGTGCTGTATCCATTAGTTCCAATACAGGAAAAAATGTTACTTTCTTTTTTTTGTTTTCTTTTTTTGTTTGTTTTGTTTGTTTGTTTGTTTTTTTAAACTTAGGTGTGTGTGTGTGTGTGTGTGTGTGTGTGTGTGTGCTTTGAGTGAGAGTACGTGCACAGGAGTGCAGATGCTTGAGGAGGCCAAAAGTGTTTGGAGAACCTGAAGCTAGAGTTATAGCCCATTGTAATCTGCTAGACCTGGGTGCTGAAAACTGAACTCTGTCCCTGGAAGAGCAGTAATGTGCTTCTAACTGCTGAGTCATCTCTCCAGCCCCAGGTGCAAGCTTTCTCAATTTTAGGTGGCTCAGGATCCCTTAAATGGAGTTTATGCTTCTTAGCATTTTATAGAAAAATCAATGTTCTTCCTGTCTTATTTATTTATTTATTTATTTATTTATTTATTTATTTATTTACGTTTGTGGTTAGCAAGAGAAACTTTGATGTTACGTTGTTTGAGGACAGTACTTGATTTCAGAAGACTGTGTTCTTATCCTGAGGTTCACGTTCATCATAGTTGATACTGTCGGGCTTTGGGAAGGGCTGTCAATACTCAGTTTAAGGTTTTTATTTTCTCAATATCAAAGAGTTGGAAAAACATGTCATCCTTAAGAAGTAATCCATGTGAGCTTTTTTTTTTTTTTTCATAAATTTCAGTATTTTATCTGAGTAGGTATATTTTTAGTTGAAAGTAGCATGTCTGGGAACAGTGTAATATTTTGAATTTGCGAACATTTCATGGACATATTCTCAAATCTTCAAGTAATACAAACTATCTAACTCATGTCTTATAAAACTGAAAACCTCATCTATTTCACCCTCTCTCTTTTAAGGGTCCATGAATTAATTTTCTTTTTAAAATGATTTTTGAGATTATAATATAATTACACCATTTCGTCCTTCCCTTTCTTCCCTCCAAACTCTCCAATGCACCCTTTCTTGCCCTCTTTTAAATTCATAGCCTCCTTTCATTAATTATTGTTACATGTGTACATGCAGTTTTGTGTGTGTATGTGTGTGTGTTGCTAAAAACATAAATAAAACCTGTATATACATGTTTTTAGGGGTTAACATTTGGTATTGGGTACAACTTAGTGTCTTCTTCTTAAAGACCGCATTTCTCCTGCTCTCAGTATTTCTTTGTTGTCTGTAGTTCTTTGTGTGGATTGAGGCTTCGTGGGCTTTCCTCTGTCCACCTTAGCATGTCTGTTGGTGTTGGCCTTGTTTAAATCATCTGGTGCAGCCATGTCAGTGAGACTTTACAAAAGTATGTTCTGATAATCCTAGTAGACAAAATCTTGGTAAATTTCCTGTTCCTCTGGCTTTTAACAAATCTTTCCGCCCTCCCTTCTGCAATGATCCCTGAGCGTTAGGTGTGGGAGTTGTTTTGTAAATGTATCCTTTGGATCTGGGCTCCACAACACTGCATTTTGATTGGTTGTGGTTTCCATAATGGTCTCCATCTGTTACAAAGAGAAGCTTCCTCAATAAGGACTACCTTATCTGTGGGAAGAGAAACATATATTTAGGATATAGAAAAGGATTGTGTTACTTTAGTAAAATGGCAATAGCAGGTTCTCCTCCAAGATCCAGGACTTCACTAGCTCTGGGTAGCTGGCTGGTTTCCAGGACCAGGCTTGCTTTCACTCTTGTTGAAAAGCTCAAGAAAAGAAGAGAAGAGAACAGGAGAGGGGAGTGGAGGGGAGGGAAGGGGAGGGAGAGGGACAGGGACAGGGACAGGGAGAGGGACAGGGACAGGGACAGGAGAGGAAGAGGAGAGGGAGAGGAGAGGGAGAGGAGAGGAGAGAGGTCTTAAGTTCAATTAGAGAAATATTGGTTACCACAAAGGTATGCACTCCACTTCTGCACCCTTACACCATGCAGGCCACTGCTGGGGTTCATAGGAGTCATAGCTGGATGAGACTATTGGTTGCTTCCTTCCTGTAGAAGCTTGCATGTCCTCCTCTAGTGCCATGAAAGCTAGTCATCAGGGAGGAAGCTTTCAGGTCAGTTCTGGCTCAGAGGCCTCTGGGACCTGAGTCTCAAGCAATAAGGACTTACCTTTCACCTCAGGAGGCAATCGAGGACAGTAACAAGTCTGTAACATTTTGAGGGTCTCTTGGAGAACCCTGACCAATAACTCAAAAGAGGGCTTCTCATGCTTGGTGTTGGTGTTTTTCTTAGTTGGTCTTTAGCTCTAGGAAGGTACATTGTCAGACAAGATGAGAAATTTTTATTTTATTTTAATTATATATATATATATATATATATATATATATATATATTTCTACATACTTGCTTGCATGTATTACAGGTATTTTTAGGTAGATCGTTAATAGCATGATGCCTTGTAACCTTTTCAGATATTTTCTTGTTATTTTATCCTCCTCTAATGGTCTTTTTTTATTTTATTTTTTTATTTTTTATCTATCTATCTTTTTATCTATCTATCTATTTATTTTTACTTTCTTGCCTTCCGCAGTTACTCCAGGATATATATATATTCATATCTAAATACTTGGGGCTCAAAGCCTCAAATAAGAGAGTATACACAAAATGTGTCTTTCTGGTCTGGGTCATGTCACTCAACATGCTCTTTTCTAGTTCCATTCATTTCCCTGGTTACACCCTAGAGAAAGATGTGTGGATCTGGCTGGGTTTAGTGGTTGGATATGGAGTTTCAACTCTTCATGCTTAGTAAGCCTGAATCTTAGAAGCTCTCTTCAGCAGTAAATGCCAAATTACCTTGTCACAACACCTCTGGGAATCATTCTGATGCTACCCTCTCACACCTGGGTAGTCAGCTACAGTACGTTAGAGTCAGCTAGACACTATTATTTATTTCATTCAATTATACAATGTCCAAAGTAGCTAGATTGCATGCCGTAATTATGTCCACTTATTTCAGAAAGTATTAATTAAGCTCTCCATTTCTAGAGCACCCTCCAGCCAATAGAAATCCTGTGTTAAAGAATCTCTGCCTATTAAGTGTTTACTACTGCAGCTGACTGATTCCCCTGGTTTCATTCCCTCAGATCCATGACTGTGCCGTGACAGGAGCCAAGGTGGCTCTTAGTTTATCACATATGGATGGTGGCTGGCTAACATGAAGTATGATGCTAACCCAAGCTAGGAGTCTTGTGACAGGAAATCAAGTTGACACAAGCATGAAGCTTTTTGAACCAACTCATTCAAACATATGAGTGGCCCTTGAAGGTGATCTGGCTGTTATCCCAAGTCCTGCTTTACAGAGTTGTGTGTATAAATATTCCCTCCATCATTAGTCACCCGTGTCCTTGTTTTGAAATAGGAAATAATAGAATATTGCTGTCCAGGCACCACTAAGGTAGAACCCGTTCAGATGAATCTGCTATGAGCTCCCTCAGTGGGGTTGATGGAAAAACAGAGTAGGGATTCCTTAATCACATGTTTTCTCCTTTGTGTGTTGTTATCTTTTATTTAGTACATGGTACTCAATCCCTAGAAGCAAAAAAATGCAGGTCCCATTTTGGACTTTGGTAGCGCTATGAGCCCAGTAGCATCCTTCACTTCAAAGGCTAACATTAGTGGCATCTCCCTCATAATTGGCTTTAATACATTACTATAAAATTTAAAGTATCACTCGTGAAGAGATTCCCATGTTACTGATTAATGACCACATGAAAACTTTCTCCTGCAAAGTAATTTGCTTTCATTAAAAAGTCTGTAGATTTTTTTTTGAAGTGAGCATCTGAGAAAGATATTATAAGTCAAAGGTTGATAGATTCTGCATATTAAATATAACTAGCAATTAAAACATTTATTTTATCACAATTAAAAAGAGTAATGAAATTAAAGCACACCATTAAGAATTTGTGATTTATGTGGAAACCTTTATAGCTAAATGTAATAAATACAAAGTAGAAAAAAATTACCAATTAACTCTAAGTAACACTTTTTCACTTCTTTTTACAGTGGCACAGAGAAAGGACATCCTGTGCTTTTACTCTAAAAGTGAGAACAACATTGCTAGGTAACAGAGTGAAAGCGGTGAAGCTCTGGTGTGCACTAGCCTGTCTCTGGTTGCCGCAAAGATGTTCTAAGATCTTCTGCCCTTTGGTGTCCACATTCAGTGCTTTTTCTTTTAAGATTATTAGTAAATTCATAGTATTCAGGACTCAGTGAAGGCTTGTTTGTTGAGCCACTGTCTTCTTGAATTAAGATGAACATGTGATCTCTTTAGCCTTCTTTTGAGCATCCAGTGCTATACCAAACTGCAACAGAAAAGCAAAAGCAAAATGATTGCTGCCTCCTGGGGTTTCTGGCACCTCAGGAAGGGGAATGATATCTGTGAAGAAGAGTGAAGGGTGTTCTAACACAAATAAGCATTCACAGGCAGAGAATGCCCTTCTCTCCAAACAAATAAAATATGTCAACGAATACATACACTTTCAAGTCTTCTGCTTAAGATGGATACTGTTTTTTCTATTTAAGAAAACACAATTATCAAATACTTAGAATTTTTTAGGTTTGTATTCAAATAATGTAAACCCAAGATATGTAAAAAGGCAGTATTGGTGGCAAAGCGTGGTTTTCAAGATTTCTCTTATTTATGTAAATGAAACTTTTATAGCCAGTTATGGTAGTAAATATCCATAATCTCAGCATTCTCGGGCCCAAGACAGAATCGTGAACAGTTTGAAGTTAGCCTGGGCTGCATAGCAAGGTCTGAGCCAGGTCTGTCTGCTCTGTCTCAAGATATTTAAAAATTAGAACAATTTTAGATTTACAGGTAAGTTGTGAAGAATTCCCTCGTATTCTCATACAGTTTGTTTGTTTTGGGTTTTCAATCAGAAAAGACTACTTGGACATGGGTTCAAGCCAATAGAAAATCTTTATTAGCTGGCTGGAGAATATGCTGGGTATTTGGGACCCCGGTGCAGTGCTCAGCCTTTTTCATGGTGAGGTTTTAAGCACAAAAATCACATCCTGGGGTGAAACAACTCAGTTAGCAAAAACAATTAGTTAGAAGCTTAGCAAGAACAATTAGTTAGAAGCAGAACTACAGAACCCAAAGAACAAGATTAGTACATTTAGGGACTTTCCCAAAACTGTGGATTTTGGTGAATTTAGGTCTTTGTTCTCATTTTGGCCCATGTTGCCACCTGTGTGCTATGTTTCAAGGCCTGAGTGGTACTTTAGTCATGGCGTCAGATGTACCAAGGTCTTGGGCCTATTAAGGTCTGGGGGTCTGTAACATGTTTTCTGTTACATGTGTTAGTCACATCTTACGAATGAAAGCTTTGTGTATAATTTGTAGTTAGTAATCCAATGTTGACATGTTCTAATCTTTTAGTCCATAGTGTTTACTTATCTGTAGCATAAGAGTTCTTCAATATCCTCTGTGTTGTGTTTGGTCTCCATTGTGCCCTTACATTTCCCTTGGTTGTGATAGCCTCTCAAACCTTCATTTCTCATGGCCTTGACAGTTTGTAGACATGCTGGTAAGGTGTACCCTGAAATTGGTCCATGTTTTCCATCTTTATTTTACTTCTTATTTTTCTTAGTGTGTATATAATGAGTGAGGGCCCAAGCATTCCATCACACACACACACACACACACACACACACACACACACACACAAGTGAGAGGACAACGTTTTGGAAGTTCTCTCCTTGTGTTTGCGGTATCCACTGTAGGGTGTCAGGCTTGTGTAGCAAGCACTTTTATCTGCTGAGTTACCTCATCCACTTTGCCCAATTTTTTTTATTATGATTAAACTAAGATTGATATGTTTGGGGGAGGATGACTCCAGAAATAAAGATCTATTTCCATCATATCAATGGTTAAAAACTCAGTGTAGTTTGTCTCTGTTGAAGGGACAGGCTGAGGGGCGTATTTGTCACTTCTAGGAATACTTACCTTTATCTTTTCATTGCTTGATTTTTTTTTAACTATAGGGTTTCTCTGTGTAGCCCTGGCTGTCCTAGAACTCACTCTGTAGACCAGGCTGACCTCAAACTCACCGAGATCCTCCTGCCTCTGCCTCCTGAGTACTGGGATTAAAGGCGTGCGCCACCACTGCCCTGAGCTTAATAACTTTTTGTTGCTTCCTAAGAACTGGGTAAATTGTCCTCCACAATGGCTGTCTCACTTGACTGTCACAGCAGCAATGAATGGAAGTTCCTGTAGATCAGTCCCTTGTTCACATTTGATTGCTCAGATTTTAGCAAACTGAGTAAATGCCCACTGGCTCCTCCTTGTTTTCAGTTACCAACGAGCCTGTGAACCAGCAACTGTGCTGGGTTCCCTCCCTCTGTGCTCACTCTCTGTCCTCATGCATCCCTTATTGTCACATCTGATCCTATGCCCATTTGTAAGGCTAGGTTTATCTTATGTCATCGGATGCCTTCTCTCTAACCTCACTCCCTTTTCACAGCCAATATATTTTCCATATTTTAAAAGACATTAAACATCATAATTTTCTGAATTGTACAGATTTTTGTTTCCTTTTAAACCAGCACCCTCCTTATTGAAGCCAGTCCTCTGGGCAGCTCCAGTGGTAGGTGCAGTCACAGATTTAATTCCACGGAACTAGGCAGAAAGTTCCAGTAACATTATCCCCTTAACAACTTCATTCTTTGCTGATGTTGTCTTTCAAGAGTACCAGAGTCTTCCAGAGACTTTGTATTTTCCATTTTCTACCAGAGAGGTATAGAAGCTTAACTTTAAATAATTTCATTTTACTCCAGACCCTCTGTACTTAGGCTCCGTTTTTATACTTTCTCCCCAAAGCTTTCTCTTCTTTTCAAGAAGAGAGATGCTTGACAAACAAAAATACCTACGCCCTTTCACCTTTGCTCGCTGGCAGTAATTGGGAAGGCCACCTGGTCAGCCTGTTTATTTCACGATAAATCACAAGATGGAGGATTGTAATTAAATTGGATTCAACTAACTAATGTGAAACTCCCCCCATCTGTGCTTATGGATCTGAGTTAAAAGAATCCTGCCCATGGCTTCTCAGAAGCTTTTCTTACTTCTTTTGAATTAGGATGTTAAGGTCAGGCAGAGCTTTTGTGAGTCAAAACCAGCCACATTCACATGTAAGGCCAACAATTCATGTTTTTAATTACAGGAAATAATCATGGACTACTTGGAGTCTCAGTTTAAAAAATGTCTTTCTTCTGCTCCTCTTAGAGGAAGATGGTCTTTATATTTTGGACCCAGCTCATTTGTAGGAAATACTGTTCTTTTCTATATACTTGTATTCTGCACTCTACAATATCAAAATCAATTTTCTTGGAGTCAAAGAAATTAGTTAATAGGATTTTGTATCCTGCCAATAGAAGTGGCTTAACATTCAAATAATAATAATTTAAAAAATCCTGGCTTTACTTGTGATTTGAGTGAACTGGATCTCTGACCTCTAATCCAACGCACTCCATACTTACCTGTCTGCAACCCATGAATGTCCATAAATTTGACTAGTTGGTGATTAATCAAATAAAGCCATAATTCAGTTTTATGAACTGTTCCAAACTCAAGTGAAGAAAATAATCTGACTTAATAAGATGAAGAGGATTTGTCTTTCTTTTTAAGCATTGAACATTGTATGCTCAATGCTTTATATTCTTCCAGAGGGCAGAGGGAACGTGCAATTTTGGAAGGACATTTTAGGTCCTCCCTAACCTAAAAAGTCTGAAGAGTTGAGTTGGAAACTGAGCAAGCTTTTGATGTTTATTCTATTTTTTTCATTGCTGGAGATTGGACCCATGTCCTTGCATATGTGAGGAAATTGTTCTACCAATAAGCTCTGTCCCCATTTTAACGTTCTATTCTGAGATCCATTTTCATCAAGTTGCCTAGGCTAGCCTTGAATTTGTTGTCTGGCTATTAGGCAGATTTGAACTTTAGATCCTTTTGCTACAGCTTCCAAGTAGATAAGATTACTGGCTAGTACAGCCAGTCCTAGCTCTAAATTTTATTTTGATTGAAAAGTACAGTGGTTTTAAAAATTATTAATTAATAACATAGTTATACATGCTACCTAGGATCCTACTCCAAAAGTTCCTCTAATTACTAATTTTTTATGATCTCTTGTTTATTTAAAAATATCATGATGTGCCAGGCGTGGTGGCGCACGCCTTTAATCCCAGCACTTGGGAGGCAGAGGCAGGCGGATTTCTGAGTTCGAGGCCAGCCTGGTCTACAAAGTGAGTTCCAGGACAGCCAGGGCTACACAGAGAAACCCTGTCTTGAAAAACCAAAAAAAAACCAAAAACAAACAAACAAACAAACAAAAATCATGATATGAGTTAGCTTTAAAAAAAATTGTCTTTCTTCCTATATATTATTTTAATTTGAAAATATCAAAGTTTCTCATCAAACATTTTCCTGTCTTGTAGGTTTGTAGACTTAAATACATGATGTTGATTGAAGTAGCCTGCTAGGAAATTTGAGAGCCAGGACTTCTCTAGTTAGGACATTTGAACCTAATCCTGTGCCTGTCAGCTAGTGAAGCAGTTAGCTTTCTTATCACTGTAATCAATACCTGAGGAAAGCTACCTGAAGAAGAGAAGGATTTATTTTGGCTTATGGTTTTAGAGAATTCAGTTTCATGGTTGTTTGACTCCTTGTGCTTGGGTAAAACAGGTGTCCATGGCATAGGAATTTCTGTACCTCAAGGTGGACAGGAAAGCAAGCAAGGCAGGAAAGTAAACGTTCCTTTCAACCCAGAAAAGCCCTTCACTAATGACCTGCTTCCTCTAGCTGGATCTACATTCTAAAGTTTCCAGACCCTTCCCAAATAGCACCATCACTTAGGACCAAGTGTTCAACACATGTACCTCTGAGAAGGTTGTCTTTCTACCTAAACCATCAGGGGAAGCAGCTGGATGATTTTAAATAGGAAAGCATGATAAATTTGCATTTTACACAGTCCAGGGAGACGGTTCTGGACTATTGCAAGCTTCAGTAAGATATTCTCAAGTGTGGAGTGTAAATCAACTAATACTAACTCTTCAAGGTCAGACTCAGCAACAGGAGGCCATGCAGGCAGCCTTGGGAAGGAAGAGCCCGCTAAGTGGAGGGCTGGGGTAGAGAGGCAGAGACTGATTAGCAGGTGTAGAAGGCAAGAAAGAATCTACATCCTCTTTCTGGAAGCTTCACTGTGAAAGGAAGGAGTTAATTTCAGAAGATTTGAAGACCCTGGGGCATGGAGAGAGCTGGTGGGTGGATGTGCTGTCAGGACAAGAACTAAGATGAGGTGAATTGGAAGAATCTTTTCTACTGTCAGTGATAGAAGCCTGGGGTAAGGATGCTTATGGAGGGGAGCAAACTGGAGAAGCATTTACTGCTTGTCCTTGCATTTTCCAATAAGGAGCTCCCACTAGGTGTGACAGAACAGGCAAGTGATGAGCCAGGCTGCAAGAAAACAGAATAGGTTTCTGGGAGTATGTGGGAGAAGTGAAAGGATGACACCTGGCTCCTATGAGCACCCAATTTATAGGAGGGACCTCGAGCATGGAAAATGCTGTGTAGCACAACACTGGTCCTCGTCGGGACAGAGCTCGAAGAAGAGGATCCTGGTTTGACAAGGAATCTGTGTAGTGAGTAGAGCAGGAGAGTCAAGTGAGAAGAGTTGAGAGCTTTGAGCAATTTGGAGACAACAGATAACAGATAGATATGTAACCTCAAAGAGAGCAAAAGAAGACTGGATAAGCCAAGATAACACAGTAGGAAATCTCCGATACTACACAGCAGGTCGAAGGCTCCAAGAGACTGAGTGAGGATAGGCAAGAGTCTTGGAGAGTCAGAGGCCTGAAACTATCTCAAGGACACTGAGTCCTTCAGAAAGTCAAGGAAATCCAAAGCCAACAGTGAACAATGGGTCATTATCAGAACAGGAGTAAGGATTAGGGTAAAGGTCAAAGCTCCTTATCTATAGTCACACATTAACAATAACTCTGTAAATCTGATTTTAATCACATTTTTTTTTCAGTAGAGTTTAGGATTTTAGTATATTGTCCCTAGAAACATTGCCTGTTACCCACCTCCAGATGAAGCTCTTACAGGTCCTAAAACAAGAACTTTCCTCGTTCCTTTTCTTTGCTTAGTATCTCCCTCCCACAGTAATACTAACATTCAATAAAGACGTTTATCAATGTATAATATGAACAAATCACTCTGAAGGCTTTTCAGTTGGACGTCATTAAGATAAATCTAGCAGGGCTTGTTTCAGAAGAAGTTTTCCATCTGTCTCCTGTAGTTGGGTTGTTCTAGCTGTGGTAACTGTAATTTGGATCTTGGATGGCTTCCAAAGGCCATGAGTTGGAGACCTGGTCTCCAGTCTGTAACTGCTCTTGGGAGGGAATAGACCCTCCAAGAGGCTGGGCCAGGAAGAAGGATGTTAGTACAATTATCTGCATGATAGTGGACCTTCCTATTCTTTCTTCCTGGCCACCATTCATTCACTGCTCACAAGCTCTACTAACCCTAGGCAGTGTGGTCAGTGACCATGGACTAAGGTCTCTAAAACTGTGAGTGAAATATACTAATTTATTCCCAAAACTTTATTTCAGTAATAAAAATCTAACCTATAGTATATGAATCATTTTTCGTTCTTGACTACAATATTTTGTGGAAGGAAGTACAACCCACCGAGGCCACCTTGCAGAAAAAAGCAGGTCCTTTCCCCCCTCTATAACATCCCAATGGGACATCCCTACCTTCTTTTCCTTAGACAATAGGTAGCAACCATTTGTCATGCTACTCTAACTTCTAAATGTCTGGGCATACTTTTAAAGCAGCCTGTGGTGGACGATAAGTTATTTCTCTGAAATGAGCAAATTCAAACCAGATTAGATAATATTAAAGGCAGATTTACTGGGAAGCTTGCTCTTCAGTGAGTTCACTAGCCCCAAGAATTGAGGCCAGGGGAGTTGCCTTGGGGTGGAGTGGGGGAGAGGAGAAAGAGAGAAAGGGCATGCAGAGATGGGGAGCGGGGGAGAGAGAGGAGAAGGGGGGAAGGAGGGAGAAAGGGAGGGTGGGAGAGAGGGAGGAAGAGAGCAAATGTCTGGATTATGTAGGGAGGAGTCTCTGGAAAAAGGACAGCCCAGCCCTGAGGCTGGGAAGTCCAAGGTTGGAGGCAGGTTACGCCAAGTAGGGACTGGGGGATGCTGGGAGAAGATGGAGGCCAGGTCTGCTTTGATATGCAAAATATGCAACTCAGTGCCTTGTCCTTGGGTCTGACACCAAACTGGGGACAGTTACCTATAGTATTGTACTTAGAGGTAGACATCAGAACTGGTTTTGATCAGACTCCCCTGTTAGTATATCCCACCTCAGTGTTCAACAATGAGCCCATTTCATTTTGCTTTTGTACCCCATATAGGAAGGGAGAGGGATTTGCACTGGATGTGTTTCTCTTGGCCACTTTATAAAGTGGCATATTATTTAAGTAAAAGGGATTTTTTTAATCTATTGTTTGAAGTGGACACTTTCTAGCATGTAGAGAAAGTCTAGACCCTTAAATAAGGTGAAATCGCACAGGTGGGCTTTTGTTTAGTGATTCAAAGTTTAGTGAGACCACGAATTCCCTAGCTTTTTAAGCAAAGAGGCTTGAAAAAGGGTCTCGGGTTTTCTAATCAGCAAAGGCTTGCCATATCGTTACAGGAAACATAGTTAAGTCATTAAAATGTAGTCTAGATGGCATAAAATTCATCTGAATTATTATGATAGAATGAAAAATAATGTTGATCTCATTGGAATGGGAATTAAATTGTCTTTTCCATTTGCTGAGGAAGTTGTTCAGCTGGTCAAAAACTTTAAAAGATGCCAGTGACCTGAGACTTAGACTCCCCTCCCCCACCCCCCATTATTTTCTTCTCTTCTCACGCTCTACTCATCTGGTACCCTAGTCTCTGGTCACTTAAGCCTTCCTGAAGACGTGCATGGTTCTAGATCTAAAGAAACCCTAGCCACTTACTCAATAAATAAATAAATAAATAAATAAATAAATAAATAAATAAATAAATAAAAAGGGTTGATTTCATATAGCTATAGCAGGGTAGGGAGAAGAGTAGGGATGGCGCGGGCGTGCTGACACCCATCTACAGTTAAATGTCCCCTCATACCATTTTAAAAGCCTGTTGCAAGAGTGGGAGGTAGGCCTGGGAGGACAGAGCATGAAGAGTAGGTTAATGTGGTTAATATGATCAAAATATATGTTATGAATTACAAAATTCTCAAAGAATTAATAAAAATATTATGTGCTTTTAAAGGCCTGACAAAATTTAATCTGGGTTATTTATGATGCACTTTAGATTTACCACAGAATTACATGTATAGACAATATGGGGTCTCCAGAAATGGGGATCCCATTGCACTGCTGTTTGCATTAGGAAAACCTACTAAGATGCTCTAAGATCTTCTACCCCTCCGTGTCCACAGTTAGTGCTTTTCCTTTTCAGACCTTAGTTTGGTCCCTAGAGAACTCACAGTGGTTTGCCATGGAATGTATGCACTTGCACGCACACATATGTGTCAATAATACATAAAATCTTAAGTGTCTGAAAAAAAATCCAAATGTGTCTTTCAATTATTTTCTACATAGCTTAGGTAAGCCTTCCAAGGGTATTACAACTGTTAATTACTATAAAAGCTTTCTCAGTGACTTGAAGTTCTCACGGCCTTGTCAGAGCAGGAGGAGGTGGTCAGTGCCTTACTCATGTAGAACCCAGAAGAGGAGATGCAGTGTAGACATTCCTACCTTCCCTATCCTAGTTACCTGCTGATCTCTATTTCAGTCCTTCCTTTTTGAGGACTATCACAATGGCCTATTTATTGGCCCAAAGGACCCCCTTCTTTCCTCCGTGACAGCCTGTCCCTCCTCCTGCTCTGAGGACGGCTCTGAATCTGAGTTCTAAACATCCTGACTTGAGTATTGGGGTGCTTCGCCAATGGTCCTTAGGCCAGTGTCTCAAGCCCACCTCCTACCATTTTCTCCTCACCTCTGCCATCATCCATTTACATGAGACATCTCTCTTCACTTGCACAGGCCACTCTTGAATTTTGCCCCCCTTTCATGCCTGATTCCTCTGCCATGCACATGCTCCCTCCTCCTCTCTGTCTTGCTATATACCTAGCTCTGTGCTCACTAAGATGTCAGTCTCAAGGCCACCTTTGTCACTTTATCTTCCCAGATAGCTAACTATTCTCTGGCTTAACAGTAGTTTTTGGTCTCAAATAACACTTTCCCTCTTACATTATTCTATATTTTGTTGTGTATTAACTATTTTTTACAGTGAATGCAGAGCCCTGCATGTATTTGGCAAATTCTCTTCCATGGAACCATAGTCATACCTACATCTCTTTTATTTGGTTTGGAAGGAGGGCATTGCCTTATGAACTGTTAAGTTTTATGAAATCAGGGTTCAACCTTCATTATTTTGCTCCCTAAAGTTTTTGGTTATTTAATACATTGTCTGCTGAGAGCGTGTCCTGGAACTTCATGAGCAGGAGGGAGGTTCCCTTCCTCTTTTGAAGGATGCCTGTTTGGTTTGCTGACATAAATGGCAACAGGTGTGTTAATAGGCAAAACACAAGGTAATGGGTCCATGAGCATGAAAGTCTTTAAAAACACATAACTCAAATATCCCCTTCGTAGGGAAGTGAGAAATGGAGATGTGTTGTGGGTGATTTCAAAAGTTAATAAAGGATATTTTTAGAAAATTGAATGAGCCTCCAAAGAATAGATAGACAATAGTGTGTGAATGGGCCCAAATTAAGTTGGCCAGAAAACCAATTAAAAGTCTGTCTGAGTGTGGTGGGCCCCTTAGTCTTTGTTTCTGTGCTGTGAAGTTAATCGTGACTGATTTAAGAAAATTTCTGGAAGGGAGTAAAGGCCATTGTGTTCATTTTGGAGGAGCCTCAAATATGGGAACTTCAGAGAGAGAGAGAGAGATCCCTGCTGGGGTTGGAAACAGAAGGTCAGAAACATCTCTGGTCCTGAGGATGTCTGAAGGGCTGCCTTTTGTTCAAAGAACTCAGCATGCTAAAGTTTGGGGGTTCTGAGCTCCAGCATTAGAAATACATGCTCCTAACCTCCATAGTAGATTAGCTGAATGGGAATTCAACCTCAACAAAGCTCTTAGGTGATTATAGTTCACAGGAATCAAATGTTTATGTGTACATAGCCCAGGACCTCCTCCTATGCAGCAACAACTCTGAATGTCTACTGGATGACTAATGAATGAATTACATAGAGGGTGTGGCCCAGAGGAGATCGTTTTTCTTTTTTTGTTTGTTTGTTTGTTTGTTTGTTTGTTTGTTTTTGGTTTTTGAGACAGGGTTTCTCTGTGTAGCCCTGGCTGTCCTGGAACTCACTCTGTAGACCAGGCTGGCCTCGAACTCAGAAATCCGCCTGCCTCTGCCTCCCGAGTGCTGGGATTAAAGGCGTGCGCCACCACGCCCGGCGAGATCGTTTTTCTTTTTTTTTTTTTTTTTTTAAGATTTTATTTATTTATTATATGTAAGTACACTGTAGCTGTCTTCAGACACTCCAGAAGAGGGCGTCAGATCTCATTTCAGGTGGTTGTGAGCCACCATGTGGTTGCTGGGATTTGAACTCTGGACCTTTGGAAGAGCAGTCAGGTTGCTCTTACCCACTGAGCCATCTCACCAGCCCGAGATCGTTTTTCTATACAATCCTTTTCAGTTTTAGAAAACTGTAGCCCCTTCTTTGCCTTTAATATCCCTGATTTATTAGTTACCCATCACCTTTGATTATCCATTGTCATTTTCATGCAAGTACTTTTGACATGAACAAGTATAGAGAGAAACTGTATGAATTGTTTCCATTTATAGATTATGAACATAACCCCCTGAACTGTCTCATTGATGAGTAAACACTCACGTGTGCCTCATTTGATCATCTTAGCTGTGGTATTTGGAACTAAGTGGCAAAGAAGATGTAAAGGTTAAGAGGATGTTCTCTGTCATGGTGTCAAAAGCTAAGTATTCCAGCTCACAGATCTTTGCTAATAACCACAGAAGGAGATGACAGGGTAGCATGCCTGGATTTTCAAAACAGGAGAGGATTTGACAGTGAAGTCTTCTCAGCTGTCTGGGAATGAAACAGGAAGCAGAGAAGCATGAAATGTGAGGAGGTGAGCCTGCCTCAGCCTGGATGATGCTAGAGAAAAGTGCCAGTCACCGTGCTGCATTGTGGGAATTCGCAGGGTCACTTTGCTTGTAAGAGTAATCGGGATAGTGACATTTTGTGTGCACAGGCCAGAGACACAAAGTGTCTGCAAGGCGTAGAGTAGTTTTTCACATTATGAAGATCTTAACTGTCTGTGTGAGGCCAGGACTTTAGAATGCTTGGCCAGGCATTTTGGAGATAGAAAATTCTGATATTAATACCATTATATAGGTGTGTGTGTGTGTGTAAAAAGCCAAAAGAGGAAGGTTATTAATGCATTCATATTGTGTGACAAGGGACAAAGAAACCTACTGTACCTTCAATAAATTTTTATGTAAACAAAACCATGCTAAATATTGCTGAATTTCCCAAGGATACAGGCAGCACAAAATATGAAGGTTTGCAGGGGATTTTTTTTTTTTTTTTAGAACTTGATATGTTTACTTTTATTTTAAGATAAACACATCTCTGCTCATACCAGTGTGCATGTATAACTAGATGTAGGATGCTGTCATCCAAAAATGTTTTGTTTTTTATCTGTTTGTTCTGAGATAGGGTCTTAATGTAGAGTTGTGGCTGGTGGGGAACTATATAGCCCAGACTGCCCTCAAACTTAAGAGCCCTCAGGCTCTATCTCTAGGGTGCTAAGACATTGGTGAAAGGGCTGGAGAGATGGCTCAGTGGTTAAGAGCACTGACTGCTCTTCCGAAGGTCTTAAGTTCAAATCCCAGCAACCACATGGTGGCTCACAGCCATCAGTTCTGCCCCACTGTCCGAACAAATGATATCAGGTTTGAAGGATGGCTTTCCCTTGTCACCTCTCCAATCACTTAACCCCAAAATTTGAGGATCCCTGCTTATATGCATATATATACTCCAAGCCCCTGGACACAGACATTGCATCCCTGGCCTGCACAGTAAAAGTCTTGCAATCTGGGTCTGACTCATAAAATAAAGGCTCTCTTTGTTTTTACATCGGACTTGCAATTCCTGGCGTTCTTCTGGGGTTCCACAACTTGTCTTCTTTTATCTTGTGATGTGCTGCTTAAACCTGAGAAGGTACATACCAAAACGTATCTTAGTGTATATAAATTTCCATCTTTAATTTTTTCTTTATGTATGTATGTACTTGTAGGCATGGTGTCATTAACAACAAACTCAGACAGCGCTAATGATAATCTTAAACTCCCGATCCTGCAGTGCACTCATGAATGCTAGGATAACAGCTGTGTGTTGCTACTACATACCTGTGTTTTTGTTCATGTAACATGTCATCATAATTATTTTTTAAAATTTAAGTGTGAGGCTCTTTTAAAAAAAAATTAACTATGTCTCAGGGCATAGAGTAGTATTGGGCTGAAGATTTGAGAATGCTCCGCCTAGACAGCCTCATTAGTCTTTGTCAAAGGCTAATGGTAAAGACTTCAACTTAATGAATGTAAGAATTAGGAAGAATCATCTTTCAGGGGGCAGGAAGCTGAGGGGGAAGCTCGGTGCTGGTAACTGTAGTGAGAAGTCATGGGGCTCAACACACTAATGTCGGACATTCTTCTTGCCACTCTCTACCGCGTGGGCTTCATAACTGCCCTGATTCTTGCCTCTGCTGTCCTATCAAAGTGAGAATGGACATGACAGATAGTGCTTCTAAAGCACATCACATAAAGATGCAGAAATTGCTAGAAATCGTGACTTATATAATAGTCTTATGTTGTGTAGCTCTTTGGAAATGGAAAATAAAGACGCTATTTCATTGGCTACCACAGGCATTGCCGGAGTTCCCCATGATTTCTTAGGGCTAAGGTCTTGGATGCAGGTTATCAGATTCAGTACTTGTTTTTATTTTTTGAGTTTACTTATTTCTAGCTTAGATGGGAAACGCTATTTCTCCTAGCTTTCTCTTATGCTGTAATCATTCTCCTACACTAAGCCTGCAGCCCCAGTATGGTAGTCATCTGTTTCTGTATCAAATGCTTGAGATAATCAACTTACAAGAAAAAGGTTAATTTTGGCTTGCAATTTTGTGAATTCAGTTGGATGACAGTGGCCTGTGAAAGAATCTAGTTTAGTTTATGAGCCCCAGCTGGACTGGACCTCACTGTGTAAACCAGGTTGGCCTAAAATTCACAAAGATCGATTTCCTTTGCCTCCCGAGTTCTGTGATTAAAAGCATTGTATTACCAGAGCCAGCAAGATGTGTGTTGTGAGGTTGTCTTAACAGCTGCTTCTGTAGAACTTCTCCAGCATTTGATTTCTTTCTTTCTTCCTTTCTTTCTTTCTTTCTTTCTTTCTTTCTTTCATTCTTTCTTTCTTTCTTTCTTAAGCGTTTTAGTTCACCATTGCTTTATTGTCCCCATGTTACAGCTATCCCCAGTAGTACAGAACAGACTTAGAACTTCCCTTCATTTTGTTTTTGCATGGAGGTTTGCTGCAGTTCCACTTGGGGCTATACTATTTGCCTTGAAGCACCTTCCAACAGCTCTTCCTAATAGCCTGGAGGAAAGCTTCTCTGAGACAAGGACTTCCTGTACAGTAAAGCCTGGTGTGCTGAAGAAAGCTCCTGGCAGAATAAAGTCCCATGGCTTCAGGGGCAGGGGTTGCAGACGGGTGTGTACCTTGGTGTTGCTGGAACATGTCTACATAAAGACTGGGAAGGGAGCTATGTCCCAGTAGAAGAGGCTGGAGAAGCAGGAAGCCAAGGTCCTTGTGGGCTAGGCTAGGGAGAAGAGAGGGGTGGAATGTTGAAAGTGTAGGGCTTAGAATACTGTAGAGGTGTTCGTATTTGGAGGGAAGAAAGTGGTGTTTGAACTGTGTATGGAGGTATATGGGAAGTTGGCTAGATTTTAGATATTACACACACACACACACAGAGAGAGAGAGAGAGAGAGAGAGAGAGAGAGAAAACAGTTTTCTAAAGTTCCTAGAGCAATGACTGGCACACATTCACTGCCATGTAGATGTTTAAAACAAAATTAAATAATCCCTGCGAGCAGAAGCATTTATCGAAGGGAGGAGAAGATAACAGGGGAAAGGCTTACCAGCATGATTACAACATCTGCTTGGATGAAAGGTGATGTCAGTGCAGGTGAAGGTGGAAATGGGGCCATGTTCCTGCCCATACATGTCATCTTTGTGGAGCCCAAGACTTAGCCATTAAGCAGCTGGAAATATGATGGACTTAGAAGAGAGTTTAGTATCTTTAGCATTTAGATGAGAATGTAAGAGTCACCCACCAAAGAAAATAAAGCAAGAAAAGAAAAATGGTCAAAGCTACAACCCAGTACAGACAGGGTGATCAGAAGTTCACCGGCATCCTTAGCTACCGAGCAAGGATGAGGCCAGCCTTGGCTACGTGGGACCCTGTGTAAATGAATTAATATTTCTTTACCTTGCTACTCTCCAATAACTACCTAGAATAATAAGATTTATTTAAAATTGCATGTCAAGCTGAGCAGTTAAGTGATCTACCTCTACCTCCTATGCTAGTCTCAATACCTCCCAGCTCCATCCCATGAAATTTGCGTATTATTATTGTTCTGGCTCTTAGGTCTCCTTCTTCATGGTTCCAGCTCTCTCTCCCTTTGTCCCTCTCTTTCCCCTACTGTCAGAGGCCCACCCTATTCTCTCTTCTGCCCTGTCACTGGGTGATCAGCATTTATTGACAAGGCAGAGAATAAGCGGTAAGAAGTGTTTCCACGAGCTTGAGACAGGAGGTTCTTGGTGTAACCATAACAGTACCGTTTCTGGACTGAAACCAGATATGAGGGCAGAGAAATCAACATTTGAATAACTCAGGGCAAACTTTATGCTTCATATAAAACATTAAGCCTACAACCCTGTCTCAAAAAACTACCCCAACCAATCAACCAACCAAGCATGGGAGCCATGAGATTCACCCTCTGGTATGTTAGAATTGCTAGAAACTGAAGAGAGAGATTTACATCTAGTTGATTTTTGTACCTTATTAACACTTTTTGCCTATCCTAGTAGTCAGTATTATATTTTATTATTAAAAAGTATATAATTCTTATCATTCCTTAGGTAAGACCAAACTGTCCTTGAATATATCCTAACAAGGTATGTACTAGTCCGTCTACCACAACCAGCCTTTGAACTCACTCATTGCGAAGGATGACCATGTGTTCTGATCATTAGTAACTACAGATTTTCCTACCCTTGTTTCATTACTAAACAATCTGCAGTTAGTAGTATTTGGGATTTGGGAATCCTTAGGAGATGAAGTCAAATGTTATTTTATCCAAAACCTAGACAACACATTAAAATCCCCTAATATCTGCGTGTTGCCTTTGGTATCACAGAACACTAATAAATTTAACTCTCTAAAACGTTATGGCTGGATCTTCCAGTAGTACTATGTCCAGTTTTCTGAGGAACCACCAGACTGATTTCTAGAGTGGTTGTACAAGCTTGCAATCCCACCAACAATGGAGGAGTGTCCTTCTTTCTCCACATCCTCGCCAGCATCTGCTGTCACCTGAATTTGATCTTAGCCATTCTGACTGGTGTAAGGTGGAATCTCAGGGGGCTTTGGGGATAGCATTTGAAATGGAAATGGAGAAAATATCTAATTAAAAAGAAAAAAGAAAAAAAAGTTATGGCTATCAGCATGTAACATTGTCTCTCTAACCACTTGACAGCTAAGTGACAGCTCTTTAATGGGAGTGATGCATTGGAGCTATAGAAGGAAGCAGGCAAGCTAGGAGCACATCATATCTGCATGAGAAATTGTGCTTGTAGTGCCAGCATCTTCCAAGTGACAAATATAACTGGGCTTTAGTCCCTCACCCTGAAGCCAAGTGTCCCCTTTCACTTCCTGTTCTGTCAGGATTCTGTGAAAGGACATCTTGTCTTCCAGCATTTGGAATGTGAGGTTTCTGTCTTTGCCAATTTAAGTGTCTAGTGTCTGTCTGCTGTCCCCCCTGTCATATGCTTCAAGGGTCTCTGCCCCAGGATCGCTTGCACTTCATACATTTGTCATATCCATTGTTTCCTCAAACAATGTAAGTCTGACAGTCAACTGTAATGCCTAAAATCTCATTTCCCTGGATCTCTCTTTAGCTATTTAATTACCAGCTACCAAGTTTCTTATCAATTGCACTCTTAAAGACCTTCATTTATTTATTCCCTCATTGTAGTTCTTAAGTTCTGATCATGCGTCTATTTCCTCAATGATGTTGCATCAGCTTTCAGAAGTTCTTCACATGTTTCCTGGTTTCACATGTTGTCAACTTGAATATAATTTCTTTTTCTACTTTTCTACAGCTCTGGGTAGAGTGGCCTCCTCCTCTTCCTCCTTTTTCTCCTCCTTCCCCTTCTCCTTCACCACTCTTTCTTCATTTTCTTTTATTTTTTGAGACAGGTTTCTACCATGTAAGTAGATTCACAGTGTAGCCTATGGTGGCCTTCAGCTCCCAGCAATTTAACTGCTGTCTTTTGTTGCTAGAATTTCAGACATGACTAGGCTCCTTCTTGACGAACTTTTTATTACAAAGCTTGGCTAATAAACAGGGAAGGGCCGAGGGAGGGTGTTATTAATTACTGAAAGATGTGGCTGCTGGTGGTGTTATTTCTCATCATCAGCCACTGACAGAGCTGGCAGAGTGCTAATGTAATGCAAGGACATGGGAGCTGCCTTCACACTAAGGATCTCCTCTTTCTGTTGAAACAGTGGAATATCTCTCCAAGCACGTTGGAGCTGCCTTGCCATCTTACTTTGGAGTAGACTCCTGTGCAGTGGCTAACACTAAAATTTGTTACTGAGGGCAACAGCAATCTTAAGTCACTGGCGGAGTCATGAAGCCATTGCCTAAGCTGTAGAAAGCTCGTAATTTCTGAAGCCACATTTATCTGACACTTAAAACATAAGAGGAAAGTATAGCTCAAGAGCTTAGGATGCAGTAAACTGATTTTTTTTCCTTACCTGTCCTTGCATGTAAAAGTTTTTTGGCTTCCATGGTCTTTAATGCTAAGAAGTATAAGGAGCCTTTCTTTTACTTTTTACTCTGAGTTCTGCTTCCCCATCATTTTCCCAGACCGATCCCTTCGCGGCCTCTTCTGCTAACTGATAGCACATGTGTTTCTGAATAGAACCTGAAAGAGGAATGTGGACGGCCATCATATGGAAATGCCATTCCAAATTCCATATGCTGTGAGATAATACACTGGCTAGACCATCAGAAGTCACCCCAGAAAGGGGAATTTGGATTGGACGAGAATCAAAGAAATTATGAAGCTACTAGAATTGACTGCAGTTAAGCAGTAATAGGTAGTCTGAACATTTGGATGAAGGCCAGGTTCACAGTAACAATTCCCTGTCCTTTACGAATGAGATACCATTGATTGGAGAAGGGGCTGTGCTGTCCACTTTCTTAGGGTATAATCTAAATATAAGCCCCAAGCTTTGTCTTTTGTTTTCTAAAAGAGACAAATATATGCTGAGTCCAATTAGAAACCTTGTGTTTATCTGCCATGAACAAGTCACCCTTCTTCCTTCTCCCTTGTCCTTTTCACTTATGGGAACAAAACACCCATTGAAGGAGTTACAGAGACAAAGTTTGGAGCTGAGACAAAAGGATGGACCATCTAGAGACTTCCATACCCGGGGATCCATCCCATAATTAGCCTCCAAACGCTGACACCATTGCACACACTAGCAAGATTTTCCTGAAAGGACCCTGATATAGCTGTCTCTTGTGAGGCTATGCCGGGGCCTAGCAAACACAGAAGTGGATGCTCACAGTCAGCTATTGGATGGATCACAGGGTCCCCAATGGAGGAGCTAGAGAAAGTACCCAAGGAGCTAAAGGGGTCTGCAACCCTATAGGTGGAACAACAATATGAACTAACCAGTACCCTCCGGAACTTGTGTCTCTAGCTGCATATGTATCAGAAGATGGCCTAGTCGGCCATCACTGGAAAGAGAGGCACATTGGACATGCAAACTTTATATGCCCCAGTACAGGGGAACGCCAGGGCCAAGAAGTGGGCGTGGGTGGGTAGGGGAGTGTGTGTGGGGGTATGGGGGACTTTTGGGATAGCATTGGAAATGTAAATGAAAAAAATACCTAATTAAAATAAAATTAAAGTAAAAATAAAAAAACCTTAAGGACAACTCTTCTGATGTTTACAGAAATTATAAACTACATTTTCAGTTAATACATTGAGATTAAAATGATGACCATATTAAAAAAGAAAAGAAGAAAAGAAAAGAAAAGAAACAAAAAGAAAAGAAAAGAAAAGAAGGTCCTGAAATAGGCCCTTCCTTGCATCTGGTAGCTGTCAGGTGATGTCTGTAAATTCTTCACTTCTTTGTCCCCTGTATCTGACATGATGTCCTGCATGGCGTACATTTTAGATGAATTCTAATAGTGTCAAGAAAACGTGGAGAATGCTAGTCAGTAGAGCAAATGATGAACACAACAAATTCTTGTTTTAAGAAAAAATACCATGTTATGAGGATGGGGACTATTGCAAAGTATATGCACACTTCTGTAATCTGGGAAACAATAATCACATAACGTAGCTGTGAGAACCACAGTTCTCCTTCCCATACTGAACTTTCCATGAAGATTTGCCATGACAATAACCATGTTGACCTATATTTAACCATCACCTTTGATGGCAGGCCATTGTACATTGTACACACTTATATCCTGGATGCTCCACAACAGCTTTGAGCAGCCGCGGTAGAGATTTATGAAGTCTTCATACACTTGAATACAGGTGACCTAGGCCTGAAGCATGATTTTAAAGGCAGTGTGAAATCCTGATTCAACATGAATGACCCTGGATCCTTCCTTTTTTGCCTGCAAGAAGAGGACAATGCTCATCCCTAAAGTGTGGGCTTAAAGTGTCTCAGGGAGATGAAGCCTTTCCAGGAAACCAACAGTGGCTTCAACTAGAATTAACTAGAGGATGCCTTTATGAAGTGTGGGTAAAGGGCACCCCAAGGGAGGGTAAAAATAGGTGCTGAGGAAGGACGTTTTGGACTAAAGGATACCAGTGACCAGAAAGTGGAAAAGAGGCAGGGGAAGAGGTTATAAGGGGGATCAGGAGGAGAGGGGCATGGAGGAACTAGCAGAACCTATTAAAACATGCAGTGTTCAAAAACCAACACAGTGGTATCTAATACCTTGTATGCTTACTTAAAAATTAAATAAAAAAGTAAGCTCCTTTGATAACTGAATTTGCCAAATATTCAAATATCAGTTACTATTAATTTAAATGTATAAATCTGAAGCAAGAATCCCCCTGGTGTCAAAAATTTTTATCTTCCCCAGTGTCAGGAATGGCTGATGTGGACCCCAGGCTCCCTGGGTCATCAGTAATTTTCCTATAGCACTCTGTCCCACGCTTGATGCAGCTGGGGTCAGATATGTGTTAAACTGTGACCTGCGCCTGTGACAACTGGCAGAATAGTTATCACTGATTGGTGGGTGGAAAGTTAGGAGGAAACCTTTCTTTTCTTTTCTTTTCTTTTCTTTTCTTTTCTTTTCTTTTCTTTTCTTTTCTTTTCTTTTCTTTTCTTTTCTTTTCTTTTCTTCCCTTCCCTTCCCTTCCCCTTCCCCTTCCCCTTCCCCTTCCCCTTCCCCTTCCCCTTCCCCTTCCCCTCCCTTCTCTCTTCTCTTCTCTTCTCTTCTCTTCTCTTCTCTTCTCTTCTCTTCTCTTCTCTTCTCTTCTCTTCTCTTCTCTTCTCTTCTCTTCTCTTCTCTTCTCTTCTCTTCCTCCCTCCCTCCCTCCCTCCCTCCCTCCCTCCCTCCCTTTCTTCCTCCCTTCCTGCCATTTTCTACAACTCTGATAATGTTTAAGCAGCTCTGGCAGTGTGTGAATCAAGCTCTAAGCATCACCCCTTACCTTGCATAAAGGCATCCTCTAGTTAATATCATTTGAAGCCAGCAGATGCTTGGGAATCTGAGGTGAACTGTCTGATAGTTGCTGGGGATACAGTGATACACAGAAGATACTGGGAGTAATGGCTGTTCTGTTCTCTGAGCGGAGCAATGATGCTGACCAGAGTCTCCTTGGCCTATGGTCTCACCTCTGTGGACCTCTTTCTAACTTAGTACTCCTTTCTCATACCCCAATGATGGGTCCCCCCTTCTCAGTAGTGGGTGCTGGATTTTATGTTTCTTTTAAGGGTTCCAGTGTCTCTTGAACTAGACAAATCTAGGAACTCAGCAGGGGACACCTGAACTTCATCTAGAAAAGGGAACAGAAGAAAGAGCAGAAGCAGGCTTGCCATTTTTTGTTTTGTTTTGTTTCTAAGACTCACAAACTCACAATGGCAGGCAGATGGCTCAGATGACAAAGCACTTACTGGGTGTGCAAGAGGACCTGACTTTGGATGCCCAGCACTAACGTAAAGGCTGGGTACCATGCCATGTTTGTGTAATCTCAGTGTGCTGGGGCAGGGGACTGAGAGCAGTGGAACCCTGGAGGTCATGAGACAACCAGGCTGCCCAAATCAGTAAGCTCCAAGTTCAGTAAGCTCAGAAAGTAAGGTGGAAAAAAATGAAAGAAGGAAACCAATGCCCAGCTCTGGCCTCTAAGGCATGGGCACACACATATATACATGTGTACGTGTATGTAACAAACCATACACAGACTTTTACACAATGACTCACACTTTGTGATTTTTGCTTGTTTTTGTTTTTCCAGAGAGCCTCAGTATATAACTCACTCTGTAGACCAGGCTGCCCTCCAGAGTCACAGAGCTCTGACTGCCAGGTGCTGCGGTTAAAGGCCTATGCTACTTTGCCTGGCATCCCTAAGACTTCTTAAGATGTTGTTTGCCCTGCAAGGTGGACCCTGCTTGAGTTTTAAACTGATTCTCTTCCTTGTGCCATAATGAGAGTCTGCAGACAGGAGGAAAGGCAGCTGCTGCCAGCACCACAGTGTATTCCAGGGATTCCCTCCTCTTCCTCCAGCATGGATGATGCTCCTCCCGAGCAGCGAATTGTTCACTCAGAGATGCTGTTCATTTCCTGAGGCTCAAGGTCCAATGGCAAGGAAAGGAGTTCCGCTGAATGCCATTCAGGAAAATAGATAGGAATAGAAATGACCGGAAGGCTGAATGTATTTTTTTGCTGTGGGAAAATTAATAGGGAACTATAACTCATACATTTTATTTTTAACACAGGTCTTGTTTTGTTGCCTGGGCTGATTTCAATTCCTAGACTCAAGTCATCACCCCCTCCATCCTTTTAGTAGTTAGGACTCCCTGTGTACACCACCTTGTTCAACTCACAGGTTATAAATAAAAGGGTATGTGGTTGGGCTGGAGAGATAGCTCAGAGGTTACAAGTCGTCACTGTTCTTACAAAGGACCTGGGTTCAATTCCCATCTACCACATAGCAGCTCACACCTGTCTGTAACTCCAGTTCTCACAGATCTGATACCTTCACAAATATATGTGCAGATGGAACCCAATGTACATACAAATAAATAAATAAAGTATTTTAAAAGATTATTTAAAACCTATACTTCTGTATGTCAAAACTGATGAAAGATAGTTAATTTTCATAGTTATGAAGGGAATACTCCCTCGCTGTTTCTCCTATTTAACATCTTGGTGACAAGGGTAGGCTGCACTGTGCAGATTTACTGGCATTTTGGGGGAACTGGGAGAGTAGACTTTGCAATGTCTCTTTGAAGGCCTGGTTTTCAGCAGAGGTAAAAATGAAGTAGTACTGTTATTTGTTCTGGAACATTGACATAACACCTGACAAATGCTCTTACTGACATGCTTGGAGAAGAGTGGCCGATGATTAAATGTTCTTATTTCAGAGTGAGCAGCGTGGCTGTGATCAGAAGAGCCCATTATGTTGAACATGAGGCCCATCAACATCCCAATTAGGGGGAAAGCAAGTGCAGCCGTGAAAGCATCAGTGGGCTGTGTTGTTAAAGCTGTCTGAGTTTAGAGCCAAATAGGGCTTTTCGGGATGTGGCAGTTCTGGAGCTCTGGTGTATTTTTGTGTGGGATGCCCTCCTACAGAGGAGGATGCTTTCAGATAATGACTGTTTTTGCTTCTTTGGAATGCCACCTGTGTAAGTGTGTTATTTGGACAGGTTATAGATTGCACAAAGCCTGCCAAACTGCCTTGTGAGAACTGATGTTTTGGATGGATGCTATTTGTACACCTCTGACAAAGCCAGCCTTGCCACTGTCCACTGTCAGGGTAGGTCAGAGACCAGGGAGAAAGAGCTGGCTCGATGTTTGTGGCTACCGGCTCTGTTTTGATGATCTCCTTCCAAAGGGCTTTATTTAGTTCTGAAGGAGACAACCTAATCCTCAACAAGAGGGCTTCAAAGATTATTTTTACCAAAGCTGAAAAAACAAGTTCTGCAGATAGAGAGATGGCTCAGTAGTTTGGAGCACTTGTTGCTCTTGCAGAGGAACTGAGTTCAATTCCCTGCACCTATATGTCGACTCACAATCATCCTTAACTCCAAATACTGGGTATTCAAAGCCTTCTGACTTCTACAAGCACCAGACATGGTACCTATCCATGCATACAGGCAACAATTTACACACACACACACACACACACACACACACACACGTTCATATGTGTACAGGCACACACATTTAAGTAGATCTAAAATGTGAGTTCTTATTGCCTTTTTTAGAACTTCCATTCCATTGTTGCTATGTATGTGTATTTATTTATAAAATAAATAGAACCAATTTCATGTGTTCATTTGTCCTTGATAACATCTCTGTCTCTGATTGGAGCATCTTGATAACATGGGTAGAGTCTTAGGAGCCGTTAGGATAGTGACTCAGGATAATAACCACTCACCAGGGCAAAGGTGTGCAATCCATCTGGGATGGTACTTTAACTGCTTCCAAAATGAGGGAGAACCCTTTTGTATACAACATTGTGTATGCACATACTTAGTCAGTTGTCCTGTGGGAAGCCTTCCCTCGGCTACAGATAGCTCCCATCTTTGGTGATGGAGGACATAAAACTTAATAAAACTTCCTTATATTCCAATATAAAGCCATTGTTCATCTAAGATCCCATTCATGTCTTTCTTGGTTCTCTGTCTAATGTTGGTTCTGAAGTCTTCAGTGGGATTCACAGTTCCTGGGGACATACCAAAAAGGCTAAAACAGAGGACCGATGGGATGTGTGGGAAGGTTTTGTGCCCTGGGAGATATCTAGGAAGATCAAGAAATGGTATAGAATAAATACCCCAGGACCACTCACCCCTATTTCAGCTACTGAGTCTCAGTGAACATAAAGAAAATTAATAGCAGAGAAGGTGCTCTTTGAGGGTTGGAGGGACATTTTTCGAAGGTGAAAACAAGCTTGTTTCCTAGGATTATCATGACAAATAGAAATTCTTCCTGTCGTTCCCAGATGTCCTGCTTTAGAGGCAGATGGAGAAACTGCATGCTTTCCTTTTTGATTTTTGGAGGAGGATGCTAGGTGCTGGGGACCCTGCAAGAAAAGAGGCACAATTCTCACTAATGCTGCACATTGGGTTAGGGTCATTGTCTGTCGTCCTATTGTAGGTGTCCTCTCTTGGACCCAAGAAGCCTGTCCAGGAGGACTTGCCTTGGCCCCATTCATCTGTCAGGAAACTTGCCAGTGGGCTTCTTGATGTCCCCACATGTGGTATCTGCCAGTGGAAAGGTTGTCATTTGTTTAGATGCCAGAATAGTCAAGTCTTTTACAAGCTGGCTGCAGAGATTAAGAGCCCTGCCTGCTTTGACAGAGGACCTGGATTCAGTTCCCAGCACTCACATGGCAGCTGTAACCACCTGTAACTCTAGTTCCAGAGGACCTGATACCTTCTTTTCCATTGACCATATATGCTACACATACATACAGGGTACAACATCACACATAAATTAAAAATAAATCTGTTTAAAAATCATGAGCAGTAAAATTTGTATCAGTTTACACGTAGCAAATGTTGTTAGATATAATAACCTTAACTTTAAATCACTTAATTTGAAAGTGGACAGATGTTTATCTTAATATTATGTAATAATGGGGCATCAAAGGAGTATATATAAAAGATACCTGGTATAATGAAGGTCATATGGAATATAATTACTTGTTTAGACAAAACCTCTTTCTGCCTACCTAAAGGACTTGGTTAGAGGCCAGTCTGAAATGCATTTCCATTAGAGCATAGATATATGCAGATGGTGTGGGAAGCACCAGGGTTCTGTGCTTTGTTGCTTTAGCTGATGTGTGTCCCCTTAGAGACTCACCACAATCTAAGCTGCTCATGGGTGGAATTAACTTTACAAGACCAGTGACAGCAGAAGCTTATGTCTGTGTTGTGTGTAATGTTATGTGTGTGTGTGTGTTCGTGTATGTGTGGGGTTGTCTGGTGTGTGCTGAGGTGAAATATTAACTCTCTCTCTCCCAGTTTGGCACTGTGGTTGTTTAGTTGTGTGGTGTTGTTTGAGACACTTAAGGAGCTGTTAGAAAGTGTATGTGGCCTTGCTGGAGGACGTACATCACTCAACATGGGGTTTAGAGTTTATAACTCTACTTCAGTTTGCTCTTTTTGCTTCCAGAGGCAACCAGGGAGGAGGCAGGAGCATCCTGCCCAGGCCACCTGCTCTGCCTTCCCTGCCAGTATGGACTCCCCTGGTAACCATAAGCAGAAATAAACTTTTCTACAGGTTGACTTAGTTTGGGTATCTTAATCACTGTAGCAAAGCAACTAATACAGGCACTGCAGAGGATGGTCACAGGAGGTGCTTTGAAACTGGGAAAGTCCTGGGTAAACCTGGGTGAGTTGTCACTTTGTGTGGGACAGTGGACCTGCCCCTTCACTTCAGTATTACAATTCAGTATATTAAGCTGTTCCCCTCCTAATAGTCCCCAGACCTGCTGACTTGTTACCCAGTACTCTGGCCCATGATTCATCCACACTGTGGGCTCTTGACAAGCTCCTGCTAGGAACAGACACAAAGATGGCTATGGAACATATCAGAGTCCACTGCCACAGGCTGAGATCTTGGGGGTTTAGAACTTGATAAAATACTTCAGGGTTAGATGACTGGACACTTTCAACACTGTGACCATCCTGGGGCCTCCTACCCCTTTCTTCAACAAAGAGGTGTCTTATTTTTATCAGCAGAAGAAAGTCTTTCCAGCTACAATTTTTAAATAATAATATATTTATTTTCCAAGCCAAAGATTGGATGTCTGCATCCTTTCCCATTCCAGTATTCTGTGGTCCTCTGTAGAGAATCGCTAATTTGCCAAAGGCTGTGAAGGAATTGAATTTAAAGAAAGCTGCCTGACTTTGACTCTAGTCCTGTGATAGACTGGGATGCTCACTGTGTGGTCCTTTAATTTTTAGTCAACGTTTTGGAAAAGTCAGCTTGTGTTTATTCTGAGCATCAAAGGGGCCAGTGAGATTGTGTAGTCTGGAAAGTGGTGGAATTATAAATTATTACACATCTGCTGATTAGGGAAATTCATATGCCAGAAACATATAAGCTCACCTATAGATTGTCATTAGTTCATTGCCCCAAAGTATATACACTGGTGGAAGAGAATAAACTAAGAAAGAATGTCTCAGAAACAGAAAATTATTAAACTGCTTTTCCTTTGTCAGGTGTTAGATTTTCTTGCTTATTCTTGCATACCTACCTCCTTTGTAAGTTCATTCATCTTTTTTTGTGTTCATTGTAAATCATAGTGAAGACTATTTTCTTGTTAAACAACACTCAAACTGTGGTGCCTTCCAGCTGCTAGTACTAACCAAAATGTGAAGGTTACCCCTCTGAGATTTCACTTATTTTTTTAGTCTTATTTTTGTTTGTTTGCTTGCTTGCTTGCTTGCTTGTTTTGAGACAGGGTCTCTACATAGACCTAGAACTCAATATGTAAACCAGGTTGGCCTTGAATTTACAGAGGTCCACCTGCCTTTGCCTTCCAATTGCAAGGGTTAAAGGTGTGTGGCAGTAAACAGAGCTTGACGTTTTTCTCCCACAGAATGCTGCTTCCCTCGGGACTACCCTGTCCCCTGATACATGGATGTCTGACTGGTGCTGGGGACTCCACTGGAGGAGATGACAGATCCCTCACCTTCTTTGAGTAGCAATGGCCACTCCTTGAGAGCGGAAAATGACGTTGTGTCTGTATCTCAGGAGTTCAGCTACATGAACATTACAAGGCACAATGGAGCAGCAGTCAGCAGTCTTTAGGCAGCATGGCAGATGTCAGTAACAACAATGAGAAAATGGAGGAAATAACTTCCAATGCTTTCCACCTTTAATTATGAGAAAGGAGCAAAACACAGGAAGTTGCAATCAGAATTGATGGTTTCACCGTGCTATGGTATCTTGGACCAAAGCATGAATATATTTTCCAGGGGGAAAAAAAAGTGTGTATGTGTGTGTGTGTGTGTGTAGTCCTACCTTTATTTTTTGTGATGCAGTATTACATTTGTGTTTTAAGCCACCTGCAGTCTTAGCTATTTGGGTAATGTGGAGTCATCCTTGGCAGAGGCAACTCAAGTTTGTTCCCATGAAAATCTAGCCACCTCAAGAATCACATTTACGTATTTATATTTTTGCAGTTCAAGATCCTTGCTTATGTGTGTGTGGTAAATACTCTACCACTGGACTCTGCACTAGGGCCTTGAGGCTCATTTTAATGAAATGTCTGCCTCAAAAAGATGTTTTGTAGCCGGGCGTGGTGGCGCATGCCTTTAATCCCAGCACTTGGGAGGCAGAGGCAGGCGGATTTCTGAGTTCGAGGCCAGCCTGGTCTACAAAGTGAGTGCCAGGACAGCCAGGGCTACACAGAGAAACCCTGTCTCGAAAAACCAAAAAAAAAAGATGTTTTGTTAGAGCTTGGGTTTTGCTCTTCTTGTAAACACTAATTTTATTTATCTTAACACTTTTTTATGGAAAATAAGATTTTCATAGAATCTATTCTGATCACGGCTTCCCCTCCCCCATCTCTTCCCAGCTCCTCCTCCCCGACCCATCTAACTCCACGCCTTCTTTTTTTCTTCCCCTCTTTGGAAAACAAATAAAACAAACAACCCAGAATACAAAGGAAGGTGAAAGAAAGGAAGAGAGGCACAAGAGCAGCTTCTTTTGCGAACAGGTATCAGTTAGAGATAGCATGGTGGTATCTGGAGAGGAGTTGTAGGGCCTTGTTTATGTTGTGAAAGAACTGTCAGGCCCCGCCTTAGAGGCAGTGTTCTACATTATTGTTTCTGAGTCAGATTTATTTGTTCAGTGGCTCACTTGTCGCCATGCTGGGGACCCTAGCTTTAATGGCTTTTTCTAGGAAGAGTGGAAGTTAAAAATAAATGCTTTCTACCGAAAACTTTTTAAAATCCATGCTTTGTGATAAGAGCTTCTAAGCAACGTTTTGTTTTATTGTTATATTAAAATTAGATGTAGCTAAAGTTATAATATCTCCTGTTGAAGAAAGGAGCCTCAGGGGAGAGATTAATGAGGAAGAGAGAAGATGAGAATGAAGCATTGTGCATGGAAGATGGATTGAATGGTTTCAATGAAGAATTAAGAATTATTGCATTTTGAACTGTGAATTACATTTTAAAATATACATGTATGATCACTGTGCAATTAGTATATGGATGCCCTGGTGGACTCTAGTATACGATATGATCTCTAGTTTTTAGTGTATAGATTGAAAAGCTCTAGGCTTTCCCTGTTCCTATCATTCTCCATGCATGTTCCTAGACAAAGAGAATGAATTCATACCTGTGAACTAATAATTTAGTGGCTGTTTGAAAATATAACCCCATAAGTTCAGGGGGAGACATATATTGGGTACTATCATTTGTCAACTTGGCCAGGTCTTTGATCAAATGCCTATCGATAGAGTCCCCTTATGTAGCCCATGCTGGCCTTGAACACACAGAGCTTCTTTGTTGGGGTTGTCCATGTGTCCATGTCCTTTTGGGGGTCTGCTTCTCTTGAACATCATGGCTAGCGTATCACCAAATCGATATGGGGACCAGCTGAGTATGATGTGTGATGAGGTGAATACTTTCAATCTTGTCTCTCTTTCTCTCTTTTCTAGAAAAAGATCTTTCTGTCTGTCTTTCTTTCTCTTATTCTTTTTTTTAGCATGTCTTCATTATATAATTTTTAAAAAATGTGCATTTGCAACCATGAAAAAGGTAGCTTATTGTACATCATTAGAATGCAAAAGAAACAATGTTAGGGAGGAGACAGCATGGTAACAGATGTGATAAAATATTGTCATGTGTGCTTTTCTTTACACACTGTGTGTGTGTGTGTGTGTGCATATGCCACATGATTTTCAGGAACCGGTTCACTCCTTCCTCCTTGTTGTGACAATGGCATCTCTTGTTTCTGCTGAACTGTGTATTCCATGTTAGCTGGTCCCCAAGCTTTTGAGTGATTGTATTGTCTCCTCCCATCTCAAGATAGAGGTGCTGGGATTGCAGATTGAAAAGGCCTCAGCTGGCTTTTTTAATCTGCTCTTTCTGGGATAGAGCTCCGTCATCAGGCTTGCTAGAGAGGGTGTTTATCTGTTAAGTGTCTCCCTACCCCTGCTTGCTTTTTCTAATGGAGATCTTGTTTTAGAGTTAGGGAACACAATAAATAAAGTAGGTTTGTATACACCAGTTGAGGTAATATCCAAAAAAAAAAAAAAATCTAAGGCCACATAATGATGCCCTGAACAAGAGATAGAAAAAATTCAGGGGCTGGAGTGCATCCTAGTGGAAGGCATGAGAACTGCCTTTCTTTCTTTCTGCAGAATGGCTGTGCTTTAGTACTTTGAACAAAGTCCTAGCAACGGGACACAAAAGGGAGCTTGCCTGATGGTGTGTGGCCAGAAACATAGTTTCAACATTAAAGTCACAAGCCTTTGCCAAAGCACTGTAAGTCTCTTGGCAGTTGCTGAAATTAATTTCTCTGCAAGAAAATTCACATATCCAACTTCATTAAACTGAACATTTGAATAGAGTGTTTCTAGGAGATAACTAAAGCCAAGATTAATGATACAACAGGGCGACAAAATGAAAAAGTGGCATAATCACGCTTATCAAACCCTAGAGTATTTGCAATTCCTCGGTAGGCTCATAACTGGTTGTTTCATCAGGTAAAAGCAGCGATTCCAGCAGGTCCTGTGGTTGGAGTCAGTGAGCCTGTGTTTCATACAGAGCCCTACTTGGCACCTATTACACTCGAAGAAGGTTAGGTTTTTAATTTCACATTACCGAAAAGGCAAAGAAATCTGTAATTACACTTCATGCGTGGAGATATGAAAGGAAAAATAAATTGCTATTTATCTACCCCGCAACCATGAGTCAGCCCTTGACTGACTAATCACACATAGACATCATCTGCTTCACACTGATTGCTTTTGTTTTGCTCTGTTGTAAACAATTAAGAATTAAGATCTTGGAGTGGATGGACTGTTTTTAAAGGGTGACCCAAAGCCTTTTCTTTTCTTTTCTTTTCTTTTCTTTTCTTTTCTTTTCTTTTCTTTTCTTTTCTTTTCTTTTTTCTTTTCTTTTTTCATTCTCCTTATCCTGGCTTGAGCATTCCTTTCTTGTTTGGCTAAAGTGTTATTTTCAGGCAGTCCATATTAAACTGTAAATGCTAGGTCAAGGCAGACTTGTTAGTACCACAGCATCTGTCTTTGTGTCTGGTCATCATATCTTCCTGATAGAAACCAAGCAACTGTGCTGCTCTCCTGTCATAGCAACCTGACTGACATAAGCCAGAGTCATGTGAGGGAGAACCTCAGTAAGAAAACGCATCCATAAGATCTGGCTGTAAGGCATTTTGTTTTAAATTGGTGATTGATGAGGAAGGGCCCAGTCTATTGTGGGTGGTGCCATCCCTGGACTGGAGGTCCTGGGTTCTCTAAGACAGCAAGTTGAGCAAACCATGAGGAACAAGGCAGTAAGCAGCACCCATCCATGGCTTCTGCATCAGCTCTTGCCTCCAAATTCCTGCCCTCACTACTTTTGATGATGAGCTGTTCTATGGAACTGTGAGTAAAATAAACCCTATCCTCCCCAACTTGCCTTTTAGTCATGGTGTTCCATTGCAGCAATAGAAACCCTAATTAAGACAGCAGCATTTGGTGCTGATCACCATGTACTGAACCACTGGGATTGCGATTTCTACCAGGCCCAGCATTGGATATCTGCTTTTCTTATTCTAATCAGCTAACTAGGAACATCTATATAATAAAGAGAGCCTTTACTGTAGCAGAAGAAAATAAAAATAGAGGTAGCCTATGATTCCACTTTTTCTAAATGTACAAAAGAATTGCAAGCAGGCCTGGAAGAGATGTTCATATCCTGTGTTCAGAGAAGTGTTATTCAAGAGAGTTAAATGGTAGAAGCCACGTTCAAGCCTATAGGTGTGCAAATGAATGGGCATTGGTGGAAGGGAGAGCTTGGCATACAGTGAAACATAGATAAGCCAGGAGGGCAGTGGGCTAAGCAAATAAGCCAGTCACAGAAAAGACAATGTATTACTCCATTTAAAGGCAATAACAGATCCATAGAGCCTAGAGGTAAAGGGCTGCTGCCAGGCACTGAAGAAGGCTGAAAATGAGTTGTTTGACAGAGAAGCATTGTTCAACTTTGGGAGATGAAAGGTTCTGGCTGTAGATGGTGGCCAATATTGCATATGCAATGTGACTGTCTCAGATGACACTGAGATGAATTGAAAAATGGTTGCCATGATACATTTTATTTATTTTTTTAAAGATTCATTTATTTATTATGTCTAAGTACACTGTAGCTGTCTTCAGATACACCAGAGAGGCCATCAGATCTCATTACAGATGGTTGTGAGCCACCATGTGGTTGCTGGGATTTGAACTCAGGACCTTTGGAAGAGCAGTCAGCGCTCTTAACCGCTGAGCCATCTCTCCAGCCCAACATTTTATAGTTCATATATTTTACTTCTATTTTTGAAAGTGGTATAGAAGAATAATAAAATGCATCACAGAAATATAGCACCAGTTCACTAGCAGCCCAGCCCAAGCTTCTGTCTCAAGGATGGCGTGACCTTTGACTAGACTCCAGTGGTCTATGAGAGTGCCTGGGTGCTGGGAAGAGAAAGGCAATCCATGGAGCAGGGTTTTAGATACCAGCAAGGAAGCAGACCCTGCACAAACTAGGCCAAGTGAGTGTTCCATAGACACACATGTTAGGTACCATAAAGGCCAGAGCTGTCCTCAAATAGCCTTTGGCTGGCTGTCCCTTTCAAATACTTAAGGTGAGTGGATATCTGTTATGTCTCACAGAAGAACCAACTGTCCCGGGTGCTGCCTGACAGTTGGCTCCTCTGAATTCTAAAGACAGTAGACGCCATCTGCTTACAGTGCAGAGGAGTTTTAGGAGCAGAACGGGGAGAACATAACCCTTCCATCCCAACCATCTGTGACCAAATATAATGGAAGATTCAGTGATAAGGTTTCCAAGGCCCTGTATCCTCTTTTATTTGAGAAAGTGTACCTGCTTTCATCCCTCTGCTGGTCCAAGGGTACCTTATTGAACAATGGACTAAAAGATTAGATAGCCATTTAACATTAATTATGCATAGGTGTTGTTCTGCATCCTGAAGCAGCTCACATGCAAAAGGTAAAACTGAGTGTTTGAAGGCACCTTCTTGTGCTGTAAGTCATTCCCCAAAAGGCTCCATTCCTTTTTTTTTATCTTGTGTGTGTATGTATCTGTGTGTCTGTGTGTGTGTGCATTCATGTGTGTAAATATGGGCATGCTAGAGCCATGGGATGTGCAGAGAACAACATTGGATGCTGGGCCTGACCTTCCACTTTGTTTGAGACAGAGTTTCTTGGGGTTTGCTACTTACTGCATTTGGCAGGCTAGGTAGCCTGTCAGCTCCTGGGGATTCTCCTGACTCTGCCCCTCATCTCACTGTAAGAACACTGGGCTTGCTCTAACATGCCCAGCTTTATGTGGGTTCTAGAGATTCATACTTAGGTCTTTGTGTGTCCACAGCAAGCACTTTCCCAACTGAGCAATCTCCCCAGGTCTCCATTCTCCCTTTGGCAGAAAGTACGATGGGAATCCACAGTGAACCTGGAGTGCTCCTGCCCACACACACTTTTTACTACAGGTCATCTAAATGACCCCTGCTCTTAGGTAACACTCCTTTATTTGTAAGGTACACATTGTGAACAGCCCAACCAGTCCTCTGGCTTTTGGCCACTAGCATCCCATCTGCTTTATAATGTCACTGTGACAAACAGCAGAACTAGAAAGGAAAAAGGTATTGATCAAATCTTTCTCTTTGGAAGAAAAATTAGTGTGACATTAAGATTACTCTTAACTCAGGTGGAATTCAAAGAAAATAGCAATGTCCTGAAGTACACTGTGAGTACGATTTCAGTTCAAGGAGTTTCTGTATGTTGGTATACTCTAGTTAATATGGAAATAATGAACAAAGGTTTCTAAGTATCAAAGGTATAATAATGATTATCACAATAAAGATTGCTAGTTAGTGTTATTTTAATCTAAGAACTAGCTGTAAATATGGAGAAGAAATAGACATAAGAGTTGAGCCCAGGATGGGAGTTTTATTAAGGACGCTGAGATGTTTAACTCCTGTATGCCTCATTAGTGGTTTTGTGATCCTGCTCCTCCTGTTACGGTCTCCCTACGGTCTCATGGAACCTGTCTCTTTGAAAGACAGTGTTGCTACTTGCTGTACGCTGGTCATGTCAAGTCATGCACACTTAAGCTCCTCGTAGCTAAATTCCTGGCTAGGAGCCCAAGATTGCCATGTTTTTACACCATTGTTTCTACTTGCTTCTTCTTGAACGAGTCTTGCTATCTTAGGTTGATAACAAACCCGACTTTTCTGAAGCTCGATGTGCAGAACTTGAGTCTGAAGAGGTTTAAGCAGTCCTCTCCCAGGGCATTGGTTGTGTTCTACCATTTCAACTTGAAAAGATCATTTCCATTTAGGAACAATCATAAGGCCACCTGGAAATAAACAGTAAGTTTAAATTGAAGCTGAGGACTCTGACTTGTCTTCAGTTAGTCCTTCTTCGTTGTAGGTACCAGTGGCAATGTTTTACAGGTTTTTCGGTGGCTGTGTTTTGTGTTCAAGATTTTCTTTGTCCTTCCAGGTATGGAGCTTGGCTCTGATTTCAAGGAGGAGAGCTGAGGCAGGCCATGACAGTCCGCTCTCTCAGTGATGGGCGTTATCGATAAGTTCAGACGCAAATAGAAATGAGAAAGATCTATGTGTATGGGCTGTGCATGAGCATGTACACCTGTAACAGAGAAGGTATCTTAGTCCAGAAAGAACACATCTCTCAAGCAAGGTCTCAGCTAGCTCACAAGACCTCCTCGAAGCTGCCTTTCCCACCATATAGATTGGGATCTCCTCTACCTCTCATACAAGCCTCAGGAAAAAGCAGTCGGTTGACCTTACACATCATGGATGGATGCATCTGGTCTAGCTGTGGTATTGGGGGACATTATGCTCCAGGTGCAGGCTATAGAAAACAGAGAGATAGTGAGTTGAAAAGCTTTAAGCAGGTGAACCTCAAGGTCATTCACTTTGCACAAGAGTGTGTGCAGATGTGTAGACAAGTCCACATCAGACGGACCAGGAGGGGAAGAAAATGCCGAAATTGAATTAGCCTGTTTCTGCCATAAACTCAGATTCAATGCTCTATATCCTTTTACCCAGGGACATTTTCATGTATAATTTTGTGTCCTTTGGCTTACATTCTACTGTGCTAGCCCTGGAGTCCTCTTTGCTCAAATACAGAGTTCAGAGGATGATTTGAGGTTATGGGGAATTGATTACACACTGGTTGTCACTTGAACACTCTGGCTGGCTGCATTGTAGACTTCTACTTTAGTCAAGACAACCTACTCAGGGATGGCACCATCCACTGGGGCTGGGCCCTCTGAAATTAATAGCCATCAAGCAAAGGCCCAATAGACATGTTCATAGACTGTTCTAATGGAGTAAGAATACAAATAGTCTCCTGTACTAGAAATGTTCTCTGCATTCCATTTTGGCTTTGCTCCCAATGCATTATGCTTCCTGTTGTTTTCAAATGACAGCATAAAGTTCTTGGTTTTGATTTACTCTCTGGATGATCAGCTGTGTCTTAGCCCATGTTCTATTGCTGTGAAGAGACACCATGGCCAACTCAACTCTTACAAAAGAAAGCATTTTAATGGGGCTTACAATTTTTCATTACAAGAACAAGTAAGTGGTAAGTCTTTAGTAGACAGTCTGTTGAGAAAACGTGTTTCTGTTTGAGATAATGTCTGCAATTGCTAATCTTTATTGTCAACTTGACACACCTGGGATGAGGGAACCTTGATTGAGGAATTACTCCAAAAGAACAGGCTAATGCTGTACTATGGAGCTATACTACAGTCTTCTATTAGAAATTAATGAGGTTTAGCTGTTTCTTTAATTGACCAAAGGCATCTTTTTGATGTTCACTTAAGGGAGCAATTCAATGAGTCCCACCTGCTCACATAGTGATGTCTAATACTCTTTGAGAACTGCAGTTTTCTTTTCCCATATCTATGAATCCCACATCTATGAATTTAACCAGATTGGGACTCATTAAAAATAATTAGAAATATTTGTCCATGTTGAAAATATGCAAACACCCCCCCCCCAGTCATTATTCCTTAAATGATACAGTACAGTTACTACTTACTTGGCATTTACTATGTTAGTTACTATAAAGGTCTAGACAGGATTTATGCATGTATAGATGTAGGAGGGTGCTCCTACTTATTTGCAGCTGTAGAATTTCTTATAAGGGACTCAAGCAGCCGCAGGTTTTTGTTTCTACAGGTATGTATTCCTGAAACTAACCCTCCATTGATAGTGATAATGAATGCATAATTCCTCTTATACTTAGTGTGTGGAGAAATATGAGTTATTGTCACATATTTAAGTACAAACAGCATTTTCCCCCTCTCCTTTGCCCCAGAACCAAAGGCAGAAAGTACATTTCCTTCAGTGTATGTATCTCTCCACAGCTTATCCTTTATAGACAGACCTAGGGGCAGTAGTACTCAATAGGATTTGAAAGGCCAAGATTTAGTAAACCAAAAGTTGTGTATTGACTCTGGATGTTGTTATCAGTTAAGTAAGACTATGAATAAATATTTCATCAGACTTAATGACATTTAGATAAAATCATATCTACAAGCCTGATATTGCTCCAGCCTCCTGATATTGACACTCTGTGAGATTTAGTGACTAATAGTGAAGGGGCTGTCCTAAGGAATAGGGACAGGTTTAGCAATGATGAGAAAAGTTGATGGAAAGGCACGCTTTGGGAGGGTGCCTACGCTATACATGTAAGGAGGATAAGGTCAAAGAAAGCTCTACTTGGGATTTACTGATGTGAAATTTACCTAAGAATTCACAGGTGTGGTCTGTGTAATACTAGGCAAGGACTTAAAAAGCCCGTTTTAAAGTCTATTTTCCCCTTTCAGAGGACATGGCAGTAAGTCACCAGGCAGATAGTTTGCAAAGTTTCAGAAAAAAACTTTAGACAAAGCAAAGGGTCCCCTTCCAGGGACTTTTTTTTTTTTTTTTTTTTTTTTTAAGATTTATTTAGGGCTGGTGAGATGGCTCAGTGGGTAAGAGCACCCGACTGTTCTTCCGAAGGTCCAGAGTTCAAATCCCAGCAACCACATGGAGGCTCACAACCATCCGCAACGAGATCTGGCTCCCTCTTCTGGAATGTCTGAAGACAGCTACAGTGTACTTACATATAATAAAAAAAAAAAAAAAAAAAAGATTTATTTATTTATTATATGTAAGTACACCATAGTTGTCTTCAGACATCCCTGAAGAGGGCATCAGATCTCATTACGGATGGTTGTGAGTCACCATGTGGTTGCTGGGATTTGAATTTGGGGCCTTCAGAAGAGCAGTCAGTGCTCTTAACTGCTGAGCCATCTCTCCAACCCAATAATTTCAGCAGTGGTTGTTTGTTTGTTTGGTTGGTTTGGTTTGGTTTTTTTTTTTTAACAGCATTTCTCTGTATAGCCCTGGCTGTTCTGAAACTCACTTTGTAGACCAGACTAGCCTCAAACTCAGAAATCTGCCTGCCTTTGCCTCCCAAGTGCTGGGATTAAAGGTGTGCACCACTACTGCCTGGATCTTCCAGGGACTTCTGATGTAATCTCTCATTTATGGGAGGCTGTTGAGTGGGCTTCATGAACATGTGATCAAGCTGTAAAGCTGGACAGTATAGGGATCCTGGTGTCCTCTTGTGCCTTATAGAATCAAATACCCTTGGGGTTTCTATTTCCAGTGCTCCCCAGGAAGCACTGGACCTCTTGAATGTTCAGCAGATGCTCATGGTTCATGCGTAGAACACCCTCCCCAATAGGAACATTTTAAAGGAGAAAACAAAAGCAGCAGCCAAGATGCTGTCTTATCCCAAATTCAATATTAGAAATTCAGGGCTTGGGTGAGTATGTTATTGTGAAATAAATTAGTGTTTCCTGGGCTCTCCGGAGGCTCCGAGTCAGCAGTATTCACCAGTTGAACTGATAAAAGTGGCTCTTAGGTGTTTTAAGGGGAAGCCATCAATGCAGAGATTGGATAGAAAAAGACATAGTGGTCTAACAGTACAAGATGGTACCTTAATGAAATTCCAGTTCAGGAAACAAGACAAGACAATTAAGGTAGAGAAGGTAGGGGAAAAGCCAGCAGCCTAAAGGAAGAGCTGACAGGGGAACAGGAAAGTTGCCACAAGGCAGAGGAGGGGCAGGGAGTCAAGTAGGACTCTGAAGTGTGGAAAGTCAGCAGCTCAAACAGGAAAAGAGAAGAGACCTCAGCACACCTTAAGGTAGCACTGTGCATACTTCAGCAACACATCACAGGGAAGTCAACTCTTATCGCTGAAAAGAGAAGGAAGTTGTTTGGTTCTAAGATGACATCAATGAGTCACATTGTCTGTTTTTAAACCCAAAGCAACATTTCTAGTTTTAAAGGAGTCTGATGATGTTGAGTGGGAGCAGGAAGTGTAAATGATATGGTCAGAGGAGCTGGCAGAAGACTGTTTTAAAGAAGAATTGTATTAGAATCCATAGACACCCGTGGGTTGTCTAGCAGGATGCTGATGTTGGTTTTGAATGGTGGCCTCATAGGGTACAAGCTGTAGAGAAGACATAAAAAAGACAAGTATGCCATGTGGATGGAACATGAATGAAGGATGGTTTCTAAAGTGCACATCCAAACATGTTATGGACTGGAAGAAAATTAGATGATAGTGAAGGAAAGGTAGCAGATATCCAGTGAATAGCATGGAATTAATCTGGAAATACCTTGCAGACTGGGGGGTGGCAGATGGTGGTCTGGGGAAGCACAAATCCTCCTTGACTAATGCCACCTCAGAGTGATGGGATGTCAACCATAGATTGAGAGGAAGTGAAAAATGCCATCTACTTTGATTTGAGGACCCCTTGTCAGACTTTGGAGGAGTGATTACATTTCCCAGTGCAACTCTCTGACAAGTCTCCTCATTTGAGCACCTTGGTAGCATGTTTGATTAGGGATTTGTGGTCATGGTGGAGTGTGTAAGAAAGAAAAGGTTATACCAGTAAATGTTCTGAAGTAACCAGTACCAGACAACAGACTTGTTTGAATGTCTAATGATCAGCAAGTTGTATAATAAGAGATGCCTAGGTTGGGGGCATAAGTGGGAGGGGTTTTTACATCAACAGTGGAATAATTGTAGTCATTTAGAAATGTGATTGAAAACAAAATAGAAAATGATGTTGAGCAGATAGAGACAACAAGACAATAATTACTCTTCTTTGCAAAGATAATAATGAGAAATATATGATTGGAAGATACACATTTTGGGTTTATCTGATACTGGCATCATCTCCACCCCTACTGCCCACCAATGTAGTACTGAGTTTATTAGCCTATCAATTGGTCCTTTGAGAATTGGCTCAGGCCCTTACAGGTAGATCTTGTCAGAATTAAGGTCAAGTAAGAAACCACACTGTACTAAGTTCCTATTTCAGCCTGAGGGAAGTTAAGACTCTATCGTTAGCTCCACAAGTGGAGAAGGAATGGGAGCCATTGAAAATAGCATGGGATGGTTTCAATGCTGTGGTAAACAAGGCTTCCAGCCCAAGCAAAACTTGAACTCAGTGTGGAAAAATGTTGAGCGATAAGTTATTATTGTTAATAATAAATGCATATTGGCCACAGCTGTTCTGTATTTCTTTGGATGACAATGAAGAGGGCAGAAGCTTAACGGAATGAGGAATAGATTGCAAAGATGATAGTGTAACTGATACTAAATACTGAGGTAAGTCAGGGTTCGGGTATGTTTCTCCTTCCAAGAATCTTTGAAATGATGACCAGTTGTGTGTACAAAAGAAACATGTATGCTACATTTATCAAAGAACTGAAATTGCCCTCAGACATAAAATTAGGAGAAACCCTCTTGGCTTTTTCAACCATATGACAAAATATGGGATGGGGGTGGGGGGAGACCTCAGATGTAAAGTGCCTGACAACAAACATGAGGAACTGAGTTCTAATCCACAGAACCCACATAAAAGCAGGATGTAATGTTAAGCCTCAATTACCCCAGTGCTGGGGGAAGCTGGGGGAAGTGCATCTCTGGAACTCTTTGACTGACCAGCCCAGCTGAATCAGTGAGATCCAGGGAAAAACTTTAAAAGCATAGGGTAAAGATTCCTGGAGAAAGTGGCCCAATGTCAACCTTTGGTCTCTGAGTACACACATATAGGCAAGCACACTGGCACACACATGTCCACACACCTATGTTAACATAGACACATTAGTACATACACAGATTTGTTTGAGGGATTGTAAGACAGTTTTAATGGGCATTTCCTCTTTTACCACAACTGTATATTCATCTCTGTTTTAATTACTGTTTCGCTCCCACACAGTGGTGTTTATGGGTTTTTCTTCCATGGTTTTGCTTAATTAGCAGTTTCCTTGATGCCTCTAAGCCTTGTAAGTGGACCTTGTGTATCCTTTTCTCCATTGTAACTTCAGAACCCCCAATCAGAGGCTTAGTAGTTGGGGAATGAGTGATGGATGTTCTAAACTATGGACGTAGAAGAATATCATTTTAGTGAGATCATGGAAGATACAGTGTCCCAACCTTTGTTAGCTAAATTTTGCTATCTGTTGGAAGCCTGTGTTATTTGAACCAAGAAACTTCATCTCTAACCATGGTCTTTTAAAATGCAAATGGTGTCCATACAACAGCTTAAATGTGGATGGTTATGACAGCTTCATGATAGGGAAAAATGTCCATGCGGTGCCGAGTTTGGTTAATAGAATATGAACTATCTGAGCAGCATAGTACACACTACAGTGCCACTGAATCCTGAAAATGCTGCTGTGTAAAGCAGTTCAGTCCCAGACAACCACCCCTTGTGATTTATATACATGGCTTGCCCAGAGCAGGCACATCCATAGGGACACAGAGGAGACCATGTTTGTCAATGGCTGTGGAAGTGAAGAGAGGAGAGGAGTAACAAGTAACAGCTAATGGGGATGGGTTTCACTGTGGTATGATAAGCATGTTCAAAAGGAGACTGCCAACAGTCTCCTTTGGGAACAGACTGTAAACCACTGGACTGTGGGCTATAAGTGGCTCCACTCTTGAGGTACAAGCAAGAGAAAGAAAAAGCAAGAAGAATATGGAGATCAAACACTACAAATATATTCCTTCTGAGGAATTCCTAAAATTTTAGGTTTTGCTCACTTGGTGAAGGAAGAAATTTTTAACTTATGTTTTTAAAAGCATTGATGTCAAAGTCATGTTTTCTTCATACACCTTAGTCCATTAAGTCAGTCAGTTTTGTATATGTGTAAAATTTCAGTGTGTGTTTTAGCCCATTTTTAATTTGATGACAATATCATTTCATATATTGAGAAATTCGTTTTCTACCGTGCGTGATGTGACTATGTATTTGGTTTGTCTCTCTACTTTGTTCATTGAGAAAATTTTCTAAAAAATTTAAAAGTCTGTATGATTAAATTTGGAAACATTTCCTGCTATTCTCCTTTACTGTTATGATTTTATAAAGTTCCATTTATAAAAATTTCTCATTCCAATGTGACATATTTGAAACTTGTTCCTATTGTAGAGTATTGAGAGCCTTTTGGCTGTAGTGCTTCATCCATTTGAGCTTCGTGTTAAAGTAAGGAGTTTGATGGGGGACCAGATTTAGTTCTTCTTCCTAGTCAATGGTATCATGCCACTTAGTGACTGATCCAGCTTCACCGTTTTAAATATTGCACCAAGACAGCCACATCTTACAGGTCTCTTGCTGACCTCTATGTACCTGGGTCCTTTTTTTTCTTTCTTTCTCCAATTCCAACATGTTTGAGGTCCTGTAATTTTATTCTATTTATCTTTATTAAAATTTTTAATGAAAATGAAATACGTTATCTTTGTCACCCCTTTTCCTCTAACCCCTCATGTCTCCTTCCTTATCCCTTCTCAAATTGAGATTATTATTATTATTATCAGTGTGTGTGTGTGTGTGCATAAATAAAAATGCAACCCCAATGAGACCGTTTAGTGTGGCTGATGTCAGAACTGACTACCTTTATGAAGCTGATTCTTGCTCTCAGTCATCATTAGTTGGTAATTATTTGCCTATAGTTCTTTGTCTAGGGCTGGGACGCTGTAAGACTTCCCTCTTCCACATTGTCACATCAGATCATGTTTGGGCAGCTGTGTTATTGAAGTGCCATGTGTGAAGCTTCCTTCTGTTTTCTTCTTCTTCTTTTTTTTTTTAAAGATGTATTTATTTATTATATGTAAGTACACTGTAGCTGTCTTCAGACACTCCAGAAGAGGGCGCTAGATCTCGTTACAGATGGTTGTGAGCCACCATGTGGTTGCTGGGATTTGAACTCTGGACCTTTGGAAGAGCAGTCGGGTGCTCTTACCCACTGAGCCATCTCACCAGCCCCCCTTCTGTTTTCTAAGAGACACAATCTCACAGCTGACTCACTGGCCCTCTGGCTCTTACAATCTTTCCTCTCCTTCTGTCATGTACCCTGAGTTTTACATTCAGAAGTTCTGTTGTATGTGCACCCATTGCGCTGAGCTCCACAGTAATCCCCTGATCTCTGTATTGTCACCTGCTGTGTTTCTCTGTAATGTCTCAGTTTGCTGAAAAGATGCTGCTTTGATGATGGGGAAGGGTGGAGGCAGAGTGGGGGAGCTGTGAATTCCTGTGGGCATAAGGATCAGTTTTAGAATGCAGTTACATATTTTTATTAATTCTTTAAGAATGTCATGCATTGCATTTTGGTCATATTCACCCCTCCCCCAGCTCCTCCCAGACTCACCTCCCCATTCCATACCCAGCCAACTTTGTGTCTTTTTTAATCCCAACCAGTTTAGTTTAGTGCTGATTCTGTACTCTTGGGTGTATTTGTCCACCGAGTCTGATCCTCTTACAATGTGTCACACCATTAGCAAAAGCTATCTCCTCTCCCAGCAGCTATTAACACCAGTGATGCCATGTCTAGTTGTGGACCGAGCTGGGGAGCAGCATCGAACTTGTGCACACTTCACTGTTTGCGGCTCTTTATGGATGCACTTCTGTTTCCATTTTCTCCACTAACATCAGAACATTGGCAGCCATATTATCACCAAAAAAGAATTAGCTTTTTCCATTATATTGAATGTGCACAAAACTAAAAATAAATGATTTAAAAATATCATCTAGAATGATACTTTAAATGTCTTCTCTAGAATTCTCATTTCTGTGGTAATATTCTATAAATAAGGCCTCATCGAGCCTATTCACACGCATATTTGTAGGCTATCAACCAGAAAACTGTTAGCATTTGCTTGTGCTGTCTTGCCGTTCACGGCTCATTACGGAGTTTGGGTTGCCTGATCTGGCTGATTTCATAGAAAGGGCTGAGGTCTGGTGGCAGTTAGAGACCTATTCTCTGCTGTAAATCTTGCTGAGCAGAAAGCTGAAGTTTTAGGGTAGGTTCCAAGAGTCAGGTCTGACCTTATAGCTAGAGAATGTAGAAAATCAAATCTTCCTTTGGCTAATAATATTAAAAGCGGAGGGATCTTCCTTAAGCTATTGGCTATTTTTCAACAGAGAATGGGCTTTTAATAACAGAAATGTATCTTTTCATTTTACTCAGACCTGTACTTAAAGAGGATCTGAGACTGGCTCTGCTGTGAAATCTCCTTATTTGTACATGTTAGAGTGCAAAGGCAAGGCTGTTGCACTCTTATAGAGAGAAAAAAATCAGTGAGACTCCTCTCCACCTTCCATATGTTTAATGGGAGGGGAGTGTCTTAGCTTCTAATTTTAAACTGAGTTTGAAGTCGAGAACTGGTATGATATAGATCCAACCTATCTCAGAGTGACCTCTGCAGTCTTATCCCATGAATCTACCCTCAGATACTGAGGGGTGAATCGGCTCTAAGCTGATGGAGCTGTTGGCCTATTGCTTTTCACTTAACAAACAGCATAGGTGGTTGTTTGTCCCAGACCACAGCCAGAGAAGCAATGTGGCATCATTATATAAAGGTGAATACCTGGGACTGTCAAGATAGCCCCATGGTTAAGAATATTTGAGAAACCCTGTCTTGAAAAAAACAAACAAACTAACTAACTAACTAAATAAATATTTTATGTGTATTGGTGTTTTGCCTGTGTATCTGTGTGAAGGTGTGAAAATCCCTAGAGCTGGAGTTATAGACAGTGGTGAGCTGCCATGTGGGTGCTGGAAATTAAATGCAGGTAGACTGGATGGGCAGGCAGTGCTCTAACCTGTGAGTCATTTCTACAACCCCAAAATAAAATCTTTCTAGAAAGACGTATACCATACATTCTGTTATCTTAGTTTAAATATTTAAAAAAAAAATCAATCCAACTAACTTGAGATAGCAAGTTGACCAGCAATTAATATTGAAAATAAATACTTTTCTCCTATCTTATAATGTGTGGCTGTGAGGTACAGTGGAAGATGGCACACAGGCACAGCTGTAGATTTTGGGTTGTCTTTCCCTCAGCACACAGTCAAGACCACTTGAAGGCAACATGGTAACATTTGTCTCTGTGGAGTGCTCTTCACGACTAGAAAGGGGTAGAGCCAGACAAAGGGCATCTGTAGCTAGTGTTTACAGTAAGGACATAGGTAAATACCTCAAGGAAGTATGAAGAGATGGGAAAATACCAGAGGGACCACAAGCTAAATGAAATGTGCCCAAGATCTTTATTCAAACTTGATCGAGTCCATTCGTTTCTAGAAGGAGATGATAGGATAAGGCTTAATGCTGTCTAAGTGTGAAATCGAGGAATTGCCCCTGCACTCAAAGGATATTGTGAGAACACTTTGCCCTTTCAGCCCTGCCTATTTACTTAGATTCTCTGTAGAGAGAAATGGTGGCTGGGCATGCTCTCAACTGTCTTCTTGTCCACTGACTTCTTACTTTTGATTGTTGATTGTCTGAAATGTGCTTTTAAGTGGAGGTAAAATGCACATAACATGATATTTACCATCTTAAAATATACCATTTTATTTAAAATATATGCTTCAGTGGTGTTAGGAATGTGTGTGTGCACATGTGTGCATATGTATATACATGACACATGTGATGTGTACTCGTACTTGTGGTACAGGGCTAGAAATTGTCAGGATGTCCCCCTCCGTTACTTTCTACTATTTTGTCTTGTTTTTGTGATTTTGGTGTTATTTGTAGTTGTTGTTTTTAAAGATAGTTTCTCTGTGTAGCCCTGGCTGTCTTGGAACTCCCTCTGTAGACCAGGCTGATCTCAAACTCACAGAGATCTGCTTGCCTCTGCTTCCTGAGTGCTGGGTTTAAAGGTGTATGCCACCACCACTCAGATTTCTACATTATTTTTTGAGACAAAATCCCTCACTGAATCACCAGTTTAGCTACACTATTTGGTCACAGAGCCTGAGATCTGCCCGTCTCAGCTCCCCATCACTGAAGTTTCATGATTGTGCCACCATACCTGGCTTTCTACTTGAGGTCCAAGGATCTGAACTCAGACCTTTTGGCCTACATAGTAAGCACTTTACCTGCTGAGCCATCTCCTCAGCCTTAAAACCCTTAAAAACTTGAGCTCTGTACCTATTTAACCAAAGCCCTGCCCCAAGCCTGTCCATCAATACTTAATTTTCTATCACTCTGTGTGTGACGACTTCAGACAGTTTCTGTAAGTAAAATAGTAAGGTATTGGATTTTGTGTGTGTGACTGTTTATTTCACTTAGCACAATGCCCTTAAGATCCATCCGTTTTGTGGAATGTATGAGAACCCTTTGAAGTCACAGTTATACTGCACTGTCTGATGTTTTAGTTACTTTTGTGTTTTTGCAACAGAGTATGTGACAAATAAGTTAAAAGAAGGATTTAGTTTTGGCTCAGAGTTTAAGTCCATAGTCACTTGTGCTCCAGGGGCTTGGACAGGCTGTAGGAGTGTGTGGTAGAGAGCTGCTTCCAGATCACTTCCCTCATTGTTGATCTGGAAGCAGTGGCCACAGCAGGAAAGGTCAGGGATAACACTGCCCTGGTGACTCACTTCCAGCTAAGCCTCACTTCTCAGCCATTGTACAGCCACTCATGGGGGCATTTCAGGGGCAAGCCACATCTCATGGGTACACACCTTTTTGTTTACTGATCTTTCAGCAGGCATTTGGGCCTTTGCATCTCTAGTCAATAATACGTGAGCATTCTGTCTTTGTCCACTAGACAACACACTTGACAGAATATGAGTAACTATAGGGGTGACTCAGTGAAGGTGCGTACTGGGACTCTAGATGATCACTTTAAAAATATATTACAGATTCACCTCTCTGCTGGTTGATACCATTTAATGGTGCTCAGGTTTTAGTTACCCACTTTCATTTAGATCTAATTTTTAATTATTACAAGTTGGAGGGATGGGTAGGTGGGGAAGAACCCTGATAGAAGCAAAGGGGAGGGAGGAAAAGGAGGCTGTGGGATGGGAGCCTTGTGGAGGGGTGACTGGGAAGTAGGATATCATTTGAGATGTAAATGGATGGAATGATTAATAAAAAAAGAAGTTTGATTTATGTGTATATATATATATATATATATATATATATATATATATATGTAATTACAGCAATTGATTTGTCATCCCCACACCTGACCAGCAAGCTTGTTTCCTTGAGCACAGTATGTGTGGGCTTTCTCAACAAAGCTTCTTAAAGGTTTCCCTAGAAAACACTCAGAGGCTGAGAATGAAACTGGATGGGGCTATTTACATTTCCCAAATCCCTTTCTTTCCTGTACAGCACATTTCAGGAGTAGGGGGTGTCAACAAAAACTTGGTGGATTTGTTTTTTTACACATGAGCTGGCTCCAGCCACTTGTAGCTGTGGTTGCATAGATAAGCATTTACTTAAGACTTTGCCATAGTGTGTGTGTGTGTGACCAAAAGACTTACATAACCACCTTCACTTTGTAATTATTTTATTTTTAGGGATCATTCTGTTGGCCTTAGAGAAGACAATGAAAAAATACGCCAGGATAAAGCTGAAAATAGTAATTAAAACAACAAGATGCATACATTAGAAAGTATAATACTTTCCATATCAGGTTTTTGTTTTTGTTTTTAGAAATGCTTTGAGAGGTTCCTTTAAGCTGTATTGAAGTATGTAATTGATGAATGGAAACTGTATGCAGTACATTCTAAGCGTAAAGTGTGAGATTTGATATGCAAATACAGCATGAAATGATTGCCACAGCCAAGCTAATTAACCAGTCCTTCACTTCTGCCACTGGGATGCTTTGAGCTCTGACCTGAATAAACAAAGATGACATCCGTATCCAAATGCCATTGGAAACCATTTCTTACCTTAAGAAAACTGCTGAAGATTACTAAACAGTCACTACAGATCTACTGAACATACAATGTCATCATCTTTATCCTAGAAGGACCACCAGGAAACTTGCGTCTAAACTACAAAGTTAGTTGATTTCATTATGCACACAATAGACTTAACCCGTTTTACCACAGCATTCAATGGTGAAAATTTAGCTGATGATTCATTCGAAATGATTATGAAAGCATCTAGTAAGCCTAGCTTATAATCAAGTAGGAAATGAAAGATTTAATTTCAATAACACTTGCTTGACTACTGTGTATTTTCAGGAGCAGCCTTGATGTGAAACCTGTTTCATGCCTATAGCTCAGTGTCCACAGTCCTACCTGGGAGGAGTGGTGGTTTGAACACAGCCTAGTCACCATGGTATAGCAAGTCGGCCCATTCACTGACTCTTTATACAGCCACAGCAGGCATTCTGGTCCTTTCACCTTATTTCTGGCATAAGAAATCTTTACATTTTGGGTAGAAAATTGTTGTCTTTGCTGAGAGGGACTTTAATGAGAAGTTTGGGCAAAAAAGAGACACTGTACACGTTAGGAAAATCTATCTCCTACCTGTCTCCTGGAATCCTTGTGGCTAATGAAGACCAGAAAATCCACATACTGAGTAGACCTCAGGAAGAAGCTGGCTAGATTCTCACACTCATTCTCCAAGTGATGATTTCAGTAAAAAGCCATGCCGTGGGGACATAAATGTGCAGGTCCCAGCAAAGAGTGTCTGAAGTGACAGTGAAGGACAGTACACTTCTGTGTCAGACAATGCCACTAGCAGCTTGGGGGTTGGGGAAGTGGTATGATTTACAATAAACTAACCAAGATGGTAAATTGCTGTGACTTTTATTGTAAGATAATTTTGTGCTCTTCTCCCACTGTGATATTATAAGTGACCTATTTTTCCTCTTTGAGTTTTAAAACCCCTTTTGCTGCCTACTCTTTTTTTTTTTCTAATGTGTCTTCATGATCAGTTCAAACTAACTAAGTCATAAAAATAACTTAAAACATTTTCGCTTTAGAGAAGACATCTCTGAAAGGGACACAATAAACTCCTTTATTAGTAGTAGTTAGTAGTTGATCTTGAAATAAAATGTATTTCCCCTAGGGTCTAAAAGTCCAAAGAGACTGGTGCCCATGATCCTCCTCCTGCCTGCACCAGGCATATGCAAAGCAGGTAGGCTAAGAAGTGAAGTGTTGGGTGTTGAGGCAGGGAGAGAACAGGTAATATCTTGATTAAGAGGTTTATCTTCATAATTGATCATACCTGATGGGCCATTGCACTCAATGCTCAATTTGGGGAAAGAGGAACCACTTTTAAATCGATTTTTGGCATCTAACATTTTTTTTTAAATTGTTTTAGAGCTTTATTGTAGAAAGGCAGGGGGAAAGAGAGAAGGTAGGAGAGAGAGAGAGACCGCCATGGCCACGTGGAGAGAGGGGGAGGGAGAGAGAGGGAGGAGCTAGAGAGTAAGAAAGCTTAAAGAGTGCCATCTAACATTTTAAAACGTCCCCAGGTCTCCTTCCCCCCCACCCCACTTCCTTGCTCTGGATTTATTTTTCATTTCCAGAGATCCTAGAAATGGTTACAGGTGCTGGTCTTTGTGACCACGTGCTCTCCAGCCCATCCAAACTTGGGCAAGTGTGTTTTTACAGCAGTGTGAGTGTTTGCTAGTGTGTTGGGGGAGTGGGCAGCCTGATCCTCCTCCTCCTCACTGTAGATGGGGAAGTGAAGCTGGAGAGCCGAGGTCTTTTGTCCCTCAGGGGCTAGGAAAAAGCTCAGGACAATGAAGTTAGGCATCGTCGTATTTGTATCATGCATTTCTGTTCTAGACTCCTCCTGTTTCTGCTAATGCTCCTTCAGAAGATTCTAGCACTATGCTTATTAACAGTAGAATTTATCTAGGGTGCTGTTCCATTTTATGTCTGTCACATACTTGTATGGTACCGGTAGTCTATCCTGGAATCTCCCACATCCCACTGAGCTACATTTCCCATCTAGCCGATCCCCAGCTTTCAGTTATAGAGTTTATAGTGTCACATGCAGGCTGCTGAGGTATCAGGAGCAAGGGGTCTCCCAGTTCTTGTGACTTCATGTTCCATAGTCTACTCCTGGGCTTCCAAGTCCCCTCATGGAGGAAGGCTTGCTCATCTGGGTTATACTCCCATATCCCTGAATGGCCATGCTGGCCTTAAGCCTTTTATCTAGTCTGCCACACTCTTGGCTCTCCTGGAGTGGGAAGTGAGAAGATAGCCATACATTTTGCATGTTTGAATGTACTCATCTGCCCACTATAGATTATGGTGCATACAGTACCACCATTTGTAATTTTTTTTTTTTTCTGTCTAATCAAATGCTCTCTTCAGTTCTACCCTCTGTGCTGGATTTCAAAGCTCTTTGTTTGTATCCTAAAGTCAAGCCCATGTAGAAAACTCTTTATCAGACTAGGAATAGGTGAAGTCAAGGTTATTCTTATTCAACAACCTTGCCTTGAAAAGGGTAGTTACTATTCCTAGAGACACTCTGTGCTGTGCTTTATCTGGTAATATGCATGAGCAATTTATTAGCTTAGTGAGAAGGGTGGGACGTCATCATGCTTCTTGATATATTAGCAGAGAGGCCTGGCACCAAAAAGAAAGAGATTGTATGCCGGACACCTCCTCCGAGAGTTAAATCACCATGGAGCAAGTATTGTGAGCGACCTCCTTAACTTGGTCCTAAACTCCCATGCCTGCGAGTACAAATCCAAGTGGGAAATGTGGCTTCATAGCAATTTGGGGATTGATGGGCAGTAGCTGCTCAGGTCCCTGAGGGGTTCCCTAGAACAGTGCTGAGGGATGACAAGAATAGTATCCTCTCTCCCAACCCTGAAGTAACTATCTTCCTCCATATCTGCCTCAAACCTGAATAACCTTCTGGGACTTTATAAAGTGGGGATCTGCTGTGCAGAATGGGTTCAGACCACCGAGAACCCTCATTTGGATATGATTCCATTTGCCCTCTGAACTTAGGCTTCCCTAACTCTCATTGCACCCTAAACTCTCTAATGTACAAAATCCTGTTTGTCTATTGTTGCCAGCCTGGCAGATGTTCCAGATGAGTGTGCCTGTAGAATAGCCATGTTCATATATGTTTCCATTTAGGTTTATTCTATGATTTTCTGTGTCCATAAAGCTCTGTAATAATTATTTCTATTTTTCTCTTTCCCTACCAAGTGTGCTTGGTGATCTTCTTAAAAGATTTTGAATGTCTTTTGATTAGATAGTGTCCTGTGCATCACTGATGAGCTGTTGCTGACGCCCCTCCCCACTCCCAACCTTTGATCCATATTAAAAAACTCAGCTAGTGTAACCTTGGAATACTGGTGATGGCCTTTCTCTTCTCTCCCCCCTCCCCACCCTGTCTATTCCTCTCCTAGCTACTCCTAGGCTTTCACAGCCAAGCCAGAATCTGCTTGCCTACTTAGAGTCTATGCTTTCAACCTTTTGCTCTGATATTTGCAAGCAATTAGCAAAGCATGTTTAAAGTTGAGTTGTTAGGAATTGTTATTGTATTCTGCTGTGATTCCCTGTAATTAGAAGGATAAGCTCGCCTCTTCTTCAAGAACTCTTGAGAACTCTGAGAATTCACTCTCTGATGGAGAAAGATTGAACCCTGCATTGTTTTATGAATAAAGACAGTGACTGGAGTTGACTTAGCTAGCAGAAAACACCAACTCCATACTGTGATTTCAACATTTATATTTTATAGTTTTGTTGTTCTTGTTTCATGCTCAGATTATCATCCTAAACTGTAATGTCAAAAATAATTTGTGTGGGCCAGGAAGCAGGAGTGGGTGGGTTGGGGAGCAGGGGGAGGGGAAAGAGGATAGGGGATTTTAGGAGGGGAAACTAGGAAAGGGGATGACATTTGAAATGTAAATAAAGAAAATATCTAATAAAAATTATATTAAAATAAAATAAAATTTTCAAAAAAGGAAAAAAAAATAATTTGTGGCCCGGGAAGTGAGCTCAGTTGGTGAAGTGCTTGTCAGGCAAGCATGAAACATAAATTTCACACCCAGAACCCTATTTAGGTGTACACACTTGTAATCCCAGAAATGGGGCAACAGAATTAGACAGGTCCCTAGGGCTTGAGGACTAGCCAGTCTCCCGGATTGATGTGCTGGAAGCCACTGAGAGGTCCTGTCTTAAAGAACACTGCGTGGCTCCTGAGGAATTATTCTCTAGATGGACTGTCCCCCTAATCCCCATACCAACACATAAGAACCCTTATAAATACACGCATGCATGCACACACACAGCCACAAAATAATTTCTGGTGTTCAAATGCTGTTCACTGTAGATCACCAGCCTACCATGGCTTCCAGGCAAATAACAACAGCGTCTTGTAACTATGGCCTCAGTTGTGCAGTGTTTATAACAGTGATGCTGTTTCGTTGTACAAACTAGCAGTTTAACGCCAGACTATCTTTTGAGGTAAGAAACGGTCACTTTTACTTGATTGCTAGTAGCAGTGACATGGAACTTTCTAGAATAATATTTTTAGAAGAAGGTACTTTTCTCCCAGTCAAACTTAATAGATTCCACAGAGCAACTTTTCCACAAAATCGTTTGGCTGGCTCTAAAGTTTGATAGGTCAGAAAATAGAGAGGCAAGCTGAGTCCAGCTTGGAGTTCTCTAGGTGTCCAGGTGATGCAGGTTGGTGAAGATGGACAGACTGGTTGTGGCCTCAGGGGAGCAGCCTCATGGGCAGGTGCTATCTGGGCCTCAGACACCAAAACTCAGGGCTGGTGTCTAAGCTGGGTATGTGGCTGTCAGCATCTGCAAATATGACTGTCACTGATTCACCATCTTAATAAAGTTGGGCTCCTGTAATAAGTAGACTATGTGCCTTAAATAATAGAAAGACCCTAGAACAATGTGCCAGCGTTGTGTGACTTTGCAGAGGACTTTCCTATATCCATGAGCATCAGGGGTTGGTCTTCAGGTCTTCTTTATTAGGGCACGAACCCTGTCATATAAGCTTCAGCCACATAAACTTGTCACTTTTGAAAGGCCCCTCCTCTAAATAAATGCATTCACACTGGGAACTAGCAGTTCAACCCAGGAATTTGAGAAGGCATAAACATTTATACCATGAGTTTTAGCTCTGAAACCTGGATCAGACATTGCAGTGATCTGTGGGGCTGGGGTCAGTAGAGATGATCTTCACCTCTGCCATTTCAGGAACTCTTCCTGTGTGTGTCCACAAAATAGCAGCTTTACAGAAAGAGATTTCATACCGTTGATGCCACATGTGCCTCTTGATGACCCTATAAAGAAGTTGCAATGATTTTATCTGACACTTTACAAAGTGGGGTCTGGTACTTTAATAACCCTGGTGTAAAGTCTGATGCTGGATAAACTAATGAGGAAATACAAATGTGGAAAAACTAATGAGCTTAGGCCTTGCTTGGCTCATGTCCTGTATTTAGACCCATCTTAAGTTTCTATTGCTGTCATAAAACACCATGACCAAAAACAGCATGGGAAGGGAAGGGTTTATTTCTCCTTAACAGCTTTCAGGTAATATCCCATCATGGAGGTAAGTTTAGACAGGAGCTGAAGACAGGAACCTGAAGCAGAAGGTGAAGGGATGTTGCTTACTGACTTGCTCTTTGTTGCTTGCTCTGCCGGCTTTCTTATACAACCCAGGACCTCCTGCCCAGGAATGGCACAGTCCACCATGAGCAGGGCCATTCCACACCAATCATGAATCAAGACAGCACCCCACAGGCTTGCCTACAGGTCAATCTTCCGGAAGTGTTTTCTCAGTTAAGATTCCTGCTTGCCAGACACATTTGTGTAGAGTTAACAAAAGCCAACCAGCCAGGATGAGAGTCTTCCTATACACAGGGCATGGAGCTCTATAGAGAGTAAATCTAACTCCAGGGCCTTTTCTTCCCTTGATGGTGACTTTATAAATTCAGATTCCTGAAGCTCTCAAGCATTTTAGGAGACGATCAATAATGCAAAGCTAAAGTCTGCCACAAAGATTTCATCCAGCTCTTCAATCCAACTCTGGGACCAGAGAGATGCCTGAAGCACATTAAGCTCAGGTTTCTGACTCTTTTTCCCAGTGGTCTGTGGGTCCCAGTGCCTTACCTGTCCCACAGTCCCATTTGAACAATATGGAATATTGTATGAGAACCATAACAAGAGTTTGCACAGCAAACCTGGGGTGAAGACTGGGTTTTCAGCCAGTTGCCCCTGTCTGACATACTAATACTTCTGTATGAATGGCTTGCTAAGCATCTGCAAGGCTCTAGAGTTTGGACCTGTTTCCTAAGAGAAGAAAGGAGAAGTCAAAATACCTTTCCTCCCTATTAAGAGGCCACTGTAACTAGGCCTCCAGTATGAGAGGGAGTTTCTGAAGCAATGCCTTCTGGGACAATGGCTGGACCATTGTCAGCTGCCATCCCTTCTGCAATGCTTGCTTCCTTAGAAATAGCAGCTATTCAGCCAAAGCTGGAATGTATTCCAAAGCCTGTGAAGTAATGAAAGGGATTTGGAAGCTCTTCCCCATTTCTGCCCCCTTCAGGGGTTCTGCATATTTTTATTTAAGCTTCACATTCTGTGAGAGGAGGGGTTTGGTGAAAATTGAAGAGAAGCCCTGCCAAACAGAAATTCCATCACATGGGCATTTCTGTCCTTTTGAGGAAGTACAAGAGTGACTGAGACAGTAAAAGACAGGGTGCTGGGGATAGGTCAGAACACTCGTGGAGTGTTGATGGGGGGTGGGGTGTTCCTGGGAATGTCAGGCTGGCTACAGGTCTCTGAAATGTGTAGTCAAGTTCCTAGGTCACATGTCTGAAATTCAAGACATACTAGGTAGCTAATTATTAAGAAATAGGCCTCCAGATCAAGCAGGCCACACTAACCAGGAGTTGTGAGGCCTATGCCCCCTTCCAGCTCTGCAATCATTCATTCTGTAAGTGACAAGGCATCCATCAGGGGATATGCCCTGCCTTTATCATGCTCACAGGGTAAAGAATGGGCATTTGGAGAGGGAGGCAGAGAGGAAGCAAGCTACTCATGACATTAATTATGTCACCTGTCATCTCTGTGTCACTGTAACGAAATACCCAAGACAGGCTACTTTGTGAAGAGAGAAGGTTGATTTAGCTTGGTTTGGAGGATCAAGAGAATGGTAAGTGCTGGGTAGAACTCAGACCAGATGGTGATAAGTCTGAACATAGACAAAATTGGTAGAGCCAAACAGACTTTCATAACAATTGCCATGAGAGAACCCCTTTGATGTCCCTTGGAGGCACCTCCCTAAGAGCCCACTATATGCCCATGAGGCACTACCTCCTCATTGGTACTACCCTAAAGACTAAGTTCTCAATTATAATGAATCCTCCACAGACAACCACACCCTAGCCACAATCTATATTTGTGGTAGGTAATGTTTGAGCTGAACAGCAAGGCTACCACTGTGTGAGACATTTCTTTGGGGTAAGTTCTAGGAATATTTGATCCCTTTGCAGAGGTGACCTGAGCAGGTTCCTCCCAGACACTGTATTAAACACTGCCTGCACGTGTGAGGGTGTCAGATCCTCTGGAACTGGAGTTACAGACAGTTGTGAGCTGCCATGTGGGTCCTGGGACTTGAACATGGGTCCTCTGGAAGAGCAGCCAGTGCTTGACTACTGAGCCATCTCCCCAGCCCCTTCAATTCTCTCTTAAATATAGTCTGATTCCTCCAGGTAGAGAAAGTGGATATTGTGAAGCAGTATTGGAAGTGCGTGGCAGGTGAATATTACGACACTGAGACACTTCTATAGCCTGCCCATGAGAACAGTGGTCATGTATATGTGCAGTGGGCATCATGAAAACTAGTTTACCATTAGCTTATGTTCTGTATATTTACTTTACAGTGTAATCTTTTTCCCTCTCCAAGGTATAGCAAGTGAATAGAAATCATTGTATTACCCTTCAAACCCACTGCTTTGGAAGCCAGCATTTAGGACAGATTTTTTTTTTTTCTAGGGCAATGAAATGCAGGGTGTGCACACGCGTGCACACACACACACACCTATATCTCCTCACCTCACAAAGGAAAGCCATGACAAACCAAAGTAACAGTGAGTTTTTATTGGGGTTACTAAAGGGACTAGGGGTGAGGGGTTGTTTACAAGAGCAGGGATGACTCAAAAGCAGCTGCATCCCAGAAAGCCGTCCCTGGCACTGGTGAGGACTCAGGCAAGATGCAGCCCTGGGGTTCTCAGCACAGCTTGCAGACAAGAGATTGTTGTCCAAGAGATCACCTACACCTACAAAGCTCAGGAAGGGCCTTCAAGAACCTTCAGGTTCCATCTCTGTCAGACTATGACCTTTCATTTACCCCACAGTCTCATGAGTCTCCTCTTGCAATCCTGAGGAAGCTGCCATGTGGCAGGTGTATATAGGATTCATTTGTTTTGGCCTGGTTCTGAGGATCTGTAGCCCCTCCACCCCTCCACCCCACCCCCCACTCTCTTTTAAAACAGGAACTAAGACAGGTATGAATGACTCTTGTGTTCTGCTGAGCTGTGTGCTGTGCTTTGATGTTTTAATATGTGATCTCACCTCATACGACATGCAGTAACATAAACTTCTGGCCTCACTGTGTCTTCTGGTGTGGAAGCCACATTCAGGAGATGCCCCTTGTAATATACACAGTACTTAGTACTTAGTACAAGTACTTAGTACTTGATACCAAAGCTCAAGCTTACTTCTGTCTCTTTATGAATAGTTTCAACCACTGTCCCATGTTCACTGGAGGGTTATATCCCTTCCTGGGATTTCTCAGGAAAGAAAAAATTCTTAGGACTACAGTTTATAGGGGCATATGCTCTGAACCCTTAATTTTGTCAGAAGCTACCCCGGCCCCCAATTGCCCTTTAGAGCAGAACAACAACTGTTACATCAGTTGTAAGTATTAGCCTGACTTCTTGAATGTCACAGAGAAATGATTTTGTTCTACTTTCACTGTTTTAAACATTTACAAGTAATTTTATTTTATAATTGGATTCCTCAATGCAATACTTTTTTTAAAAACATCAAAGAACCTGAAGTGGCTTTGATGACTCATTGATGGCCTGTGTATCTTCTGGGTAGAATGGTTTCCCAACGTCTGCTTGTGTTATGCTCTTTTGTTTTGTGTCACGGTGACAAAGCTGACTTAGCAGTGGCAACTCTGAGGAATGGATTAGACTTGCAGAAATCCTCGCTCCATTCTGTCATCAGTGTTCATTTCACAAGTGGTCAGCTGACTACAGTGTCCTCACAGAGCGGTCAGAGGCAGCCAGGGGCAGTGCTAGTGAGGGACGCTGAGCATATTGGAAAGGATGAAGATTGACGCAGAGCCACCAGTGGAAAGGGTGTCGTGTTTCCTCCAAAGTCTGGGGTGTCAGCTGTGCCCTTCCATCATCCTGGGATACTGTTGAACTTACTCAGGACATGCCCTCGTGGCGTGATGGTCCATACTCAGTGAGAGGAAGCAATAGCAAGCAATGGAGTGAAGAAAAAGTTACACAATTGGTTCTTATCTTAATATCTTCCCCACCTTCAGAGCTCCCAGCAAGAGAACCCTCATTTTCTCTTTCTACTTGAAATCTGTAGCTATTACTATCATAATCAATGCTAATGATTTTTTGAGGGGACTGTTGAAACAGTCAGAAAAGCAAGCACAATAATTTAATGGCAATCCTATGGGATTAAAAAATCAGTGTCTTTTTTTAAAATTATGAGAGTAATTGTGTAATCTATAAGAGTAAAGATATGAATTGGTACAGTCCCACAGCCCACACAGGAAACCCCTATTAGCATTTGGTATATCCTTTTGCTCTTTTTGAATAGGCCTATAGATTCAAAACCAAAAGCATGTGTCTTTGTTGGCATCTGTTTCCTCTGGCCCCCATATGAACATACCACATTTTGGGAGGACACTACACAGGCTCCCTTGGGTTGTGCTTAGTTATTTCCTTAGGGTTAATCACTGTAAACAGATTGGCTGAATTTTGAGACTTTTTATATTTAACATGTTACTAAAGCATATTTCAACAATATAATTTGATTAAAAGAATTATCTATTTCAATTCTATGTGTATGGGTATTTCACCTGCACATATCTGTCACAAGCATGCAGTGACTGAGGAAGCCAGAAAGGGATGTCAGATCCCCTGGGACTGAAGTTATAGACAGTTGTTAGTTGCCCTCTAGATGCTAGAAGAGCCATCAGTGCTTTTAACTGCTGGACCATCTTTCCAGACCATTGGCAATATATTTCTTTTAAGAACTGTTTTTATTTTTTATTCTTGTAATTGTATGTATGAATGTCATTTGTATGTGCTTGCCCACAAAGGCCAGATACCCTGGAACTAGAGTTATAGGAAGTTGTAAGCTGCCTAATGTGGGTACTGGGAATGAACTCAAAGCATCTGGCAAAGCAGGAAACACTTTTTGCTTTTGAACTGTCTCTCCAGCCTCAGATAGTAAAAATTTTAAAGGCAGCCATACCTGCTATTTGAATTAGTCTATGACAGGAATTAAGTATAAAGGTTTATATTCCTCAGCTTCATCTAATCAATCAATGGTTCTCAACCTGTGGCTCACAAGGCCTTTGGGGATCAAACGGCTCTTCCACAAGGTCACCAAAGACCATCAGAAATTCAGATATTTACATTATGTGTCCTAACAGTAGCAAAATTACAGTTATGAAGTAGCAATGGGAATAATTTTATAGTTGGGGTCACCACAACATGAGGAACTGTATTCAAGGGTCACAGCACTAGAAAGGTTGGGAACCACTGCTCTAAGCCTTTACATACTGTTCCTGCCTATTGCTCTCCTTAGTGTCCAGATGGGGAAAGGTGTGATGTGAGGAAATTGAGTAACTGTTATGTATCTTAAAAAGCAGGTTCAGGTCGTCAGTGGAAACAGTTCCCATTCTTTGAAATTTAAACTAAGTGGAAAGTAACAGTGAAATTTTCCGCTCTAAATTCAAGAACAAGTATGTGAGCCATAAGAAAGAAAACTTGGGGGCTGGTGAGATGGCTCAGTGGGTAAGAGCACCCGACTGCTCTTCTGAAGGTCCAGAGTTCAAATCCCAGCAACCACATGGTGGCTCACAACCATCTGTAACGAGTTCTGGCGCCCTCTTCTGGAGTGTCTGAAGACAGCTACAGTGTACTTACATATAATAAATAAATAAATCTTTAAAAAAAAAAAAAAAAAAAAAGAAAGAAAACTTGGAAATGGGTAGAGCTAAAGAAGAAAATCCCCATCACCCATCGCCTGCCCGTGCTGGGGGGCAGAACTCTGTGTTGTTCTTCTGGGAAAAGACCTCAGGATTCCCAATCCTTTTGTGCAATGGAAGCGCCTATCAATTATTACAGCTGTTTCATTCTGATAGCTGTTCAATTTTTAATTAATCATGTTTGAAAGAAATATTATCCTCCTGATTAATTTTTATGGCACCATTGTTTTTTGTACAACTCCAGTTGTTTCCTTGAAGTGATGAGTGGGTCTTTGATAACCAAGAAATTTAATCAAAAGTAGCTTCTTTGGCAGCCAGCAAGATGGCTCAGAGGGTCAGTGTGCTTGCCACCAAGCCGGGGGACTTGAATTTAATCCTGGAACCCACATGATAGAAGTAGAGAACTGAATCCTGCAAACTGTCTTCTGACCTAGAGGTCAGCTGTGGCACCTGTGTTTGCCCCAGCCCCTTAAATTAATTAATTGATTGATTAATAGATAATAATGAACAATAATAAATAGATTCATTAATTAAATTATTTTTAGGAAGTAATTTCCTTGCCAGCTCTCTCAGTCTTTGGGAACTAGTTTATTTCCTGTCAGAGCCATGCACCAGCTCTAAGTGCTGCCTACTTGGTTTGCGTGGCATGTAAGAGAGACCTGACTAATTTCTTCTCTTTTTTTTTTTTTTTTTTTTTTCTTGTTGGGTTTTAAATTTTCCCTACCCACTGGTAAGTAAAGAGTTCTCTGAGTTTCCTTTGTAACCTAGAAAATAAGTCCGTAATGAGTTCAGAGGCTAAGTGATTGTTTGAGGCAGCATCTCAAGTTGCCTTAACAGCTCAGACTTGTCTCCAACATAAAAGCCTCCAGAATTCCAAGGTTACAGGGAGCACCATCATGCCCAGCTGCTGGCCCCAAGTTCTTCCTCCTTTGAATCCATTGACCTTCTAGAAAGAGCTCCCTCCCTGGTCTTCCTCAGATCTACTGGTGGGAAACTTTTAGGTTTTTTGCCTCCTTGGCTCTGCTCACTTAGCAAAGCCAAGCTAAGAATGAACTAAAAGAGTAATGTCTGCCCCCCTCCACCACACACCACCATCCTTTTGACTCACAGTGATGCTTATCTTGACATCTGCATTATCCATTCAACTTCCTCCAACTGTTTCTTTCACTGTTGCAGGTCTTCCTGATTTGGGAGCTCCTTGGCCACTGGTCTCCCTTATCCCACACTTCCATTGCTCCTTTTTGCCACCAGACCATGCTCTCTTTCACCTTGTAACATAAAGTATGATTTTCTCTAGCCATTTGCCTCTTGCCTAAACACGGCAGCTCTTTGAATCTATCATCGTATTTCTTTCTTACACGTTTATTTACCACGTACCTCCAGGGCTTTATTATTTGTGATCTGCTTCAAGCTACTTCTTTCCTAGTTGATGAAGCCTTTAAATTCTGTACAGAGATTCAGAGGGCCCTACAGCTACCCTCTTAGTTCTGAGGAGAATATATTTACCGGGTTGGGGGAGGGGGGGCTTTATGAGGTCAGGCTAGCAAATAGTTCTTCAAAGAGTGTCACTCTTTGTTACTTGCGAAGGTCCTAAAAAGTTCTTTTATTGGCTGTAGCCCCTAAGAGCATTCTGGGTAGAACATTTTAGCACAGTTAGTGTCAGGAGACTTGGCTTGGCACTTAAGCACAGCCTTCCATATTCTAAGGCTCCTTTTCTTCTTATAGCTGATGTATATGATCCTTAATGACATAGAACTCAGACATAAATGCACATATATAATATAGTGATATAAATACTGTATTATGAAATGGTAACATGGGTCATAGATATGCAATCTTATTACAATGAGATACATTTAGTGGTTTTGTATGTTTGTTGGTTTGTTTTGGCTTTTCAAGACAGGGTTTCAGGTAGCTAGAGAAATGGCTCATCTGTTAAGAACACGGAGTGATCTTCCAGAAGACCTGGGTTCAATTCCCAGTACCCACATGGCAGCTCACAACTGTCTGTAACTTTAGTTCCAGACACCCTCACACAGGTATACATGCAGACAAAATCCCTTTGAACATGAAATTTTTTAAAAAGGTAGAAATAAAGGAAGAAAGAAAAAGAGAGGGGGGGGAGAAAGAAAGAAAGAAAGAAAGAAAGAAAGAAAGAAAGAAAGGAAGGAAGAGAGAAAGAAAGGAAGAGAGAAAGAAAGAAAGAAAGAAAGAAAGAGAGAGAAAGGAAGGAAGAGAGAAAGGAAGGAAGAGAGAAAGGGAGGAAGGAATGAAGGAAGGAAGGAAGGAAGGAAGGAAGGAAGGAAGGAAGGAAGGAAGGAAGAGCGAAAGAGAGAAAGAAAGAAAGAGAAAGAGAAAGAAAGGAAAGGAAAGAAAGGAAGGAAAGAAGGAAGGGAGAGAGAAAGAGAGAGAGAGAGAAAGGAAGAGAGAAAGGAAGGAAGGAACGAAGAAAGGAACAAAGAAAGAAAGAAGAAAGAAAGAAAGAAAGAAAGAAAGAAAGAAAGAAAGAAAGAAAGAAGAAAGAAAGAGAAAAAGAAAAAGAGCCCTGGCTGTCCTGGAACATGCTCTGTAGATTAGGCTGTCCTCAAACTCAGACATCTACCTGCCTCTACGTTCCCAATGATGAGATTAAAGGTTTGCACCACCACCTCCTATCTGTGTTTAGTTATTATACTCAATCTTGGCCAACATAATTTCTTAGAAGCTATTCATTAAATTTTTGAGACCAGGTCTTTCTATAGCACAGCCTAGCTTTGAACTCATGATCCCCCTACCCCACTCTTCCAAACACTAGGATTATAGACATTTATCAGCATACCAGGTTACAGTTGATTTCAGAGACCCTTTATGTTGATAATCTGAAGGGATATATCTGAATTTCGGGCCAATCCTACATGCAGGGAGAAGACTGCATTTGGCTGAGGTACAAGAAGCAATCATTCTTTTGTTAGGATTATACAAAGTTTAATTTTCAAAACACAAAAATATTTTCTACCAGAGATCATTTGTAAAGATTTGAATATTAAAATTTTTTAAATTATTTGTATGTGTGTGTGTGTGTGTATATGTGTGTGTACATGACTTAAGAATATGTGCACGTGTGAATGCAGGTACCCACAAGATCCAGAAGAAGACACTGGACCTCTGAAGCTGGCTAGAATCACAGGTTATTGGGATGCGTCTTATATCAGTGCTGATACTTCAACTCAGTCCTTTGTGAGAGCAGTCCTGCTCTTACTTCCAAGCTGTCTGTCAAGTGCCTTTACCTAGTTTGTTTGTGTGTTTGTAAGAAGGGGTTCAAAAATAGATCAGTAGCATCGAAGAAAATTAAGCAAATCAAGGAGGCCCTGGCAAGCTAAGCCCTGCTATGGGAAGGCTGCTCAAGGGCTGAGGAGATCAAGGGTTAGCACTCCTACTTTGGGTTAAATGCTGATCACTCTTCCGGCCTACATTCATTGTGGCTGTAATGTCCTGGGTGGCAGTGTGCAGATGTAGACAGAGTACTGCACACACACAGTACTATGTTAGAAAGACAGCCGAAGTTGTGGGCCCTGGGGCTAGTGTGAATCTTCATGATAGCCTCCATCCCTCTCCCCCCCCCCCCCACACACACACCCAGCCTGCTTTCTGACTCAGCAAGATGTTTCATTGGATGGGAAGGCTCTGTCAAGTCCTCTGTACTCTTGGGACAGTGGGTCAGTGTGACACATTCTTAGGTAATGCAAGATGGAGTCAACCACACCTGTGTTGGGGCATTGAGGAGATCTCTGGTAGTCAAGACTTGATCTCAATGTTGTTCTGAAAAAATAAATGGATGGGCTTGGCTCCATCTCTTCTTTCCCTCAAGAAGGTTAACTTTGCTACATCATTATTGAGAAAGGCTAGGTGGACCCTCTGGGCAACCTACCCCCTTTCTCTTCCTGTTTTCACTCCCTTTCTCTTTCTGTCTCCTGGTCACAGGCTTTGCAGTGCATGCTGGTATCTCTCCAGGCAGAACTTGACATTCAAAGGTACTTGATGAAAATTGAGTCGTCTCAGCGAGTTAGTACTCTGCCTTCCTTTTTCTGCATCGAGCTGCACCTCGTTTGTGCCTTTCTAATTCCTAGGCTTGTGGTGTTCTGATCTCTGTGACTGACCTAACCAGATTGCCTGCACTTTCCCATTTACCCCAAGTGTGGATTCAAAATCACCACAACTGAGTGACTGAGTGCTCGCAGTGTTGGAAGCATGTGCGTTGTTTGCAGTGGTGAGCGTGAATATTACTAGAACAAGCACTAACTGCATGCTTGCCTCAAATTCCTACTGAACTTTCCGAGTTCAGTTTCGAGTCTGAACGGTCATACAGTAGGTTGATTTCTTTGCATGGTCCTCGAAAAGACAGTCTTCCCTAATGAGACCCTATACAATCAGCTTATCAGCCAGAGTCCTCTTGGAAATAAGCCAGTGTCTTGCACTCCTAAAAAGTTTGGATTCACATGGCTGACTTGATTCAGATCTAGCACTTCAATAATGGATCCAGATCATTTGTCTGGCCCATGTTCCCGTATAGCAAGGATGGAATCAGGTGTATCATTCTGGAACTTACTGAGTCCATATGCCATTCTGAATGCTGTCCCCCAAAAGGGTAGGTGTCCTGGCATCCCCATCTTGCAAACGAGGAGACTGAGGCACAGAAAGATTCCTTAACGGTCCTGACTCTACACTTTCAATTAGTGGCAGTGCTGAAGTTTGCCTCCAGCAATCAATCACTGACTTAATAATACTTGCTTGCCTTTAAACTCAAGGCCCTTGACTTCATACTGCCTTCGTTTAGATTGTTCAGGCTCCAGGAGATGGGAAGTGTCCCCAGTCATTTGGCTTAGTGTTAGAGAGCTGTGCCAGCTAAATCTGTGGCACACAGCCACCCACGTCCTTTCTGTCTCCCAGACATGGGATTATTTATTTCCTCATTGTCTCCTGAATATGCAGACGTCAGAACCACTGCCCTTCACTGTGAGGCCCCAGATGCAAAGGCTCAGGAAGCGCCTTGCTGTCTAGCTGTCTGTCTGCCTTTCTACAGAGGTGCCCCAGCCCTCTTGGTCAGTGTCCAGTGACAATATTGAACTCTTCACCTTCCCGTTTAGATAATGGCCCTTTTGATCTTCTGTTTAGAACAAGCTCAAATTAGAAAGTTCCTGCCCCAATATAGACTTAAAAGTTAAATTTGGGGCCAGGCTGCAAGGCACAGGCCTTTATTTAATCCCAGAACTCTAGAGCAGAGGCAGGTGGATTTCTGTGAGTTTGAGGCAAGCCAGGTCTTAGAGCTACAGACCCTGTCCTTAAAAATATTAAATGTTGGTTTCATATACCTAACCCCACATTGTCATAGCCTGCAGCCACCCAACTCTGACAGATGTTTATCCTTAATTTCTTGCTATGAGTTTTTAACTCTTTTCATATTTCCATAGTGGATCTTATAATTCATGCAAGCCAAAGAGCTCTTTACCACAGCCTCCCACATGTCTTGTACACCGAACAGAAACACAGAGGAGAAGGGTGCTTGCTGTCTGTGGCAAGCTCATCCCTGCCACTCTACACTCTGCCCTGAACGGTTTTTCAAATCTGCAGAACTTAGATTTGATACTGTGGCCTGGGTCTTTTTTTTCCTCTCAGTTATAAACAGTTCAGGGTCTGAGATCCTGTCCGACACCTTTTTTAGGAATTGGTGGAAACAAGAACCCAGAGTCTTGCTGATTCTGCTGGGGCCATTTTTCTTTCTGTTTCCTTATGCTTAATGGAAAGAAAACCTCTGGTCTCTGTTTCTTGCCTCTGTTTTCTCTCTCTCTCTCTCTCTCTCTCTCTCTCTCTCTCTCTCTCTCTCTCTCTCTCTCTCTCTCTCTCTCTCCCCCTCTCCCTCTCCCTCTCCCTCTCCCTCCCCCCCCTCCCCCCTCTCTCTCTCTCTCTCTCTCTCTCTCTCTCTCTCTCTCTCTCTCTCTCTCTCTCTCTCTCTCTCTCGTCTCATTTTGTATCCCAGGTTGACCTGAAGTTTAAAATGTAGAGCAAGTTAGCCTCAAACTCAAAGAGATACACCCACTTGTCTATCTCCTGGGGGTTAGATTAAAGATGTATGCATCATACCCCACTTCTTTCTTTTTAGCTTATCAACAAATAACTGGTTATCTAAGGTCTTAGTCAAATCTTTTGTTTCCCTTTCTGTTTTGTTGCATTGCAGAGAAGGTACAACCATAGCAGTGATTTTGGAGATTCCACACTGGAGTGGCAAGAGGTTAAGGTTAGAAATTGAAGGTACCTGTTCTTCCCTTCAGTGACTACTTCAGGTCCACTGTGACGGGAAGTTCTCCATTTTAAAACTGGAAGTAACTATTCTCCAGACTAGCTAGGCTACTGCTACTTAAGCCATGGTGTGTCCTTCTAACCATTGTGGAAACCCATGACTTATGGCTGCCCCTTATGGTAGAAAGCTGAGTGCTGAGTTTTAGTCTATTGCCATGTATTATAATGCTAATTGCAGGCCCCCAACACCCAGTTGCCCCAGAGAAGAAAGAGTCCACACATAGACCCAAGTGATGCTATATGACCTCACCCCCAAGTTATTTCTGATTGGTGAATAACGATGCCCACAGACTATAGCTGGGCAGAATTGAGAGAGGCTGGGCTTGGTGTTCCCAGGCTTGGGGTCAGGGGAGACCATGAGGAGAGAGAAGAAGGTGGGAGAGGAGGAAGCAGCCATAGGTTAAATGAGTCATGAAAGCATGGCCATGAGGGCTTACCAATTTAAGGTAAGAGCAGCCCAGATGGAACATGGTAAATTATAATTTGGCGTTATTAATGGGAATAGATTCTAAAAGCATAGAGAGTAAATATATCTGTCTGCCCAACTCTAGTGCTGATCAAGGTTTATTATCCGGGAACTGAATGGTCAATGGTGGGGTAGAAACCACAGATTGAGATTAAAATTTTTCAATAGCATATTGGTGCCCCACATTGAGCCTTGGGGGCCAGTACTTATCATTACAATGCATATTAAAAGATCAAATATCGGGCTGGAGAGATGGCTCAGTGGTTAAGAGCACCCGACTGTTCTTCCGAAGGTCCAGAGTTCAAATCCCAGCAACCACATGGTGGCTCACAACCATCCATAATGAGATCTGACTCCCTCTTCTGGAGTGTCTGAAGACAGCTACAGTGTATTTACATATAACCAATAAATAAATCTTTAAAAAAAAAAAAAAGATCAAATATCAACAGCTGAGCTGTACAGAAACTCTGAGAAACCAGTACAAAAAAATGGTAGCTCAATGCTTTGTGGAGTTCCTAGTTCACAAATGCTGTCCTCTTGAGTTTTACGACATTGTCTTTACCCTAACAATATCAAGTAAATAGTCTGATTATCTTAATTGTTTATTTTTTTTTTCCGGTTTGGGGAATGGAACCCAAGGATGTATTGTGAGAGTAAACACTCCACCAATGAGATCCCCCCAACCACTCTGATTATATCATTTAACTTATTAATGATGTTTCACTAGGACATACCATTGTTGGAATTAGTCTGCAGGCCACAAAACAGTGTGAGCAAAACACAAAGCTCTCATGTTCTTAATCTTGTCCTCTGCCTGGTTTTCCAAATCCCAGTATTTAATGACATAATAAGCCGGGCAGTGGGGCACACGCCTTTAATCCCAGTACTTGGGAGACAGAGGCAAGTGGATCTCTGTGAGTTTGAGGCCAGCCTGGTCTACAGAGGTCCAGAACAGCCAAGGATACATAGGGAAGCCCTGTCTCTGAAAAACCAAATAAACTAAACCAAACCAAACCAAAACATATGACAGTGTTAGAAACAAACAAACAGAGCAGGATTCTGTTGAAAATGAGATTCTGTTGAAACTCTCATAAAGTGGGGTTTTTTTTCTTTTTGTTTGTTTAGATTCATTGTTTGTTTGGGGGAGTTTTATTTTGTTTTATCTGAAACTCTCTACAGTGAAGTTGAGCATGTGGTAGTTATGATGGTGGTGGTAGGGAGGAGTGCATTAGAGGGTGGCTTTGGATGTGGGTGGGTGTGCAGTGTATGCTTGTAAGCAATAGCAAAAACTTTCTGAGATATTTGGAGAGGATGTGGCCACCAACACAGAGGTAAGAGTTCCCAAGATACTGTCTGTGCCTTACACTGCAGTTAGACCTTTGCTACTAGGGGAAAAATACCTGATTGGTTCCACAACAATTCAGCTCATCTTTAGGGATTCCTCCCAAAGGCATGTGTGTGGGGTCTTAATGGCTTTCACTGGGAGGCTTCCAAGGTGAGTCCTCTGCATAGATTGTATTCTATTCAGAATTTCAAAGCCTGCAATCAGGTCCCTCTCCTTTCATCCCTGGAGTCAGAACAGTCCTCACAGACACCTTTAATCCCAAAGCTTTTCAAGTGCATTCTTGCCTCTGAATTCCAGTAGCAACTGCAGCTGAGAATTCCAGCAGAGGCCAGTGAGGGCTATGGAGCCACAGGGCTTGTTCAAGCCCTTGCATGTTTGTTATGCATACACTGCTTGTTTCAGATCAAGAACGAGGGATGCAGCAATTGACTACAGGCAGAATCTAGTAAAGGGGGCTCTCACCAAAAGAGAAAGCACATTCACATTCAGTCCTGGGACTGGCTGGAAATCTCCAGTAGCTCCCTTCCTAACATGCTGTGTTTTAGAAAATTCTTCTTATATGATAAGGAAATACCTACTCATACCTCATGAGGCAAAAATGGTTTTTCTTTCTTTTTTAAATCTAAAAGAAACATTGTTGTTTCCCATTTTCCTGTAACTGAGAGGGTTGGATATCAAAAGACGAAACCAACACAAAAGATGCTCTGTGGAGATTATGTTTATAGCCTGGTATTCTTCACAGGCATATGTACCCTGCTGCAGCATGCAGGTAATGCAACAGCATGCAGGTAATACAGCAGCATGCAGGTAAATGCAACACATTTGAAGATGACAGTGTCATGTTATATATGTCAAAACATTGCACACTTCTGTTTCAAGGACAAGGATATACCTCTTTGTACCAGAGCTGACCTTGTCTTCTGTCTGCTGCATCTGTAGAAAGGGACTTGCATGGCCGGGGCAGAAGGCCCCACCCTTGCTCATGACCATAGTTGGGTTGTTGCACAGATGTCTGTGATGGCTCTGGACAGGCTGTCTATGGGCATCGAGCAGTTGGCACGTCGGTCCCCCCATCCTTCTGATCCGACAATGAAATAGTGCACATCAGGAGGGGAGACTGAAAGAGAAGATGCAGTTGTACTTCGTTTCACTGCTGAATCATCGAGTTTCACTCCAGACCAAACATGGATGTTTTCACAGGTGAAAAATGTGAATAATGTCTGGGCACTCCCAGCAGAAGAGGGAGGAAAGCATTGATATACGAGCCTTGAAGAAACAGGGTATGGGCACAGTTTATCAGGGAAAAGTCATCAAAATAAATCCTAGAGAAAAATTAGTAACCTTGCTCCAAACAAGGGAGCGGAAATACTGACCTTTCAGAGCTCAAGGAGAGGTAGTTGAAGAGCCTCAGAGGAGTTGCTTAAACTCCCATTTTCTATATATGGGGCTGAAAGTACTGCATTGCTGGAAACCTGTCCTGGGTCCTGACTCTCGACATGAAACACCCAGGAAAACACCAAGCACTCCATCTTAAGTGGGTTTGTGCCTTCTTCTTTTTTTTTTTGGTGGTTTTTCGAGACAGGGTTTCTCTGTGTAGCTCTGGCTGTCCTGGAACTCACTTTGTAGACCAGGCTGGCCTCGAACTCAGAAATCCACCTGCCTCTGCCTCCCGAGTGCTGGGATTAAAGGCGTGCGCCACCACGCCCGGCTTTGTGCCTTCTTCTTGATTGGCAGCAGGGCTCTTTAGTCTTTGCCCATCTTTAAAAAAAAAAAAAAAAAAGTTGGTTTATTTGCCTCAGCCACCATTTCTCTGAGTCTCTAGAGTTGAGACCATAGTGTCACAAGATTGGTCTATCCCATCCTTCTTTTATATTTATATTGCAGTCCATTGTCATGCCCAGTGTGCTCCCTCCTCTCCCAGTCATCATCATAAGAATGGTGCTGAGGAACCCAAGGGGTCCAGGCTCTGATTTTTTTTTTTCCAAGAGTCACCGAGGTTGTGGGAAAAAGCAAGAAACCATGCAAAACTCTAGGCTGCCTGCTTTCAAAGGTCCTCCGGCTTTGGGTTCCGGAACTCAGCTGAGAATGGCAGATGCCTGGCCTGGAGGACAAGAATCTGGGCGGATGCATCGACCCTCAGTGGGTGTCTGTAAAGACAAAAGCCCAGGAGAAGTCTGGTGTGCATTACGGAGCTCTTTGTCTTCCTTCCCATCTCCAGTTACAAACTCAAAGACTTCTGATGTAAAGAAAAGGGTGGGACCTCCCCTGGGTCTTAGAAAGGGCTCTCTGTAAACTGAGCCTGGCTCAGACCCTTCCTACCTAGTAACTAGATTTTCTTCGAAGATGTAGTGTTGCTGGACTGAGGATGGGAGAGGAGAACTAGAGCCCGTGCTTGACTCATTACATGATAATACTTAGTTTGTTCCTAGCTCTACATGGCTCTCTTCAGTTCAAATGAGAATTTAGACTAGGGTGATTTGAAAGTTTCTCAAGTACAAGGTGTCATGATTCAGCTGATTCAGTGAAGGAGATAATTAACAAGGCCTAGGAATGAGTCCTTCTGAATACATTTGTGTTGTGTTTCTGAGTGCTCTGTGGCAAACTGGGCATTCATTTGGATGACTGGAAAAGTTTATTAAGGCAATGTTGATTGTTCTTTTCAAAACAGATTGTGATCTGAATACTTTGGCCAACCAGACATCCCACTGTTCCTGGCAATTAGCATATCTTAGAAAGCTTAGTTTCTCGGGTTTGTTTTGCTGGACCTCAGCATTTTGGTTTAGAGTTTAAAAGGTCTGAAAATGAGAAAGAAAAAGCAGTCTTTGATGATTAATCTTTGATTTCCTTTCCTCTTTGGCTGTAGTATTTAAATGCAGCAACATCACACACACACACGCACACGCACACGCACACGCACACGCACATGCACACGCACACACCAAGCACAAACCTGATACCCTAATAAAGCATCTAGCTTGTGGTGGATGTTGGAGGATGTGATGAGAGGCAGGCACAGCATTCCCTAGAGGTAGTGCTGGAAAGAACTTCTAAGCATGTATATATGCTTATGTACGTATGTATATACAGAGCAGGTACTGTATAGGCAATAGCATGTAGGATGTCTTAGCTATTCTTTTCTGCTGGGTGATAGTGCCCTTTCTTCTTTGCATGATGTATTTCATGATGTGTTTGAATAATATGTTGACTCCCCTTGCTGAAAAAGGAATTTTCAATAGGAACACATCAGCCAACTCTCATCCGGTAAAGGTTATATGTTGACCAATTCTTGGTAGAAAGTGATTCAGAGCCAGCATCTCTAAGTTCTGGTTAAGTAACTTAGCAATGAGAAGCATATTCATAACCTACATACTGGGCTTGGGGTCTGTCATCTGCTAGTTCAGTGTACAAGGCTTAGGCACTGTTTCCGCAGCAGTAAGCACTGTTATGAAGCTACAGGGATGGCTAAGTGAGATCACCACATACGAGTCATCGGGTCCAGGGCAATAGGAACCTGAGATGGTAGTCCCTTTCCCTCCACCTTCTCCTGTCATCAGGAAGAGATGATATCTGGACATTTAGTCAGAGAGCTGTAGATAAAGATTTGGGAGAGAGCCATATGAATCCCCTCACACCATCACTGCTCAGTGATACAAAGTCCTCCTTAAGGAAGAACACACTTTAGGAAAAGTAACTGGACTGGCTGGCATGACTATACACACCACCATGTTCTCATTTGTGTTTGCAGGATTGAGGCACTTGGTGAACTGGGAACTCTCTAAAAATCTGTAATTGAAATGCAGGGAGATCAGTGTCCTGGGACACCATGAAACAGCAAGGGAAATGCTTGAGTGGCCCAGAGAGTGTTCCCATCATTGCCTAGGGTTAGGGCTAGCCCTCAGTTCCACAGTCCTCAGAGGCAGCAGAGCTGGACAATGAAAGGCCCAGAAAAGTCTTCATCTTAATCCAAAATCCTGCCAGTAGTCTGCCTCCCTTTTAGGGAACATTAAATCTACCCCCAACACACCGTGTGTTTACACATACATGTTTGTGAGCATATGCACACGTGTTTATATACATGTGGAGGCCAGAAGTCAACATCAGATGTTTTCTTAAGTTGTTACTGACCTTGGTTTTTGTTGAGATAGGGTCTCTCACAGAACCTAAAGCTTGCCATTAAGTTAGCTGTGAAGCTACTGGATCCTTCTGCCCCTACATCCCATGTGCTAAAAGATGATGGACATCTACCACTGTGCCAGCTTTTACATGAGTGCTGGGGAACTGAACTCGGGTCCAAGTGCTTGCTTGTGATGAGAATACATTCCCAGCTGAGCCATCTCCCCATGCCCTATTCCTTTCCTATACTCATTATATATATATATATATATATATATATATATATATATATATATATATATATAGTAAGGAGTGTGAGTTTGTTTTGTTTAGTTCTGGAGTTTAAAGCCAGGTCACACACTTAAGACAGATCTCTTTTGACTGTTGTTTTGCCTCAGAGTTTTGGAAACTAAGCAGTACCCCTCTATATGATAATCCTCCCCTAGCTGCTTGATGCTGTTGGCTTGGTCTCTAGAGAGTTAAATGCTCTTCCTGGCTGTCACTCATGTTTTATATCTGAGTAACGCCACATCCTGGGCAGGAGGGAGGGACTACTAAAATTGGTTTTACAGTGATCACTTGCTAATGAGATGTAGAATCTTCTGGAAACAGTGAAAGAACAAAACTGGAACTAAGGGCAGAACTAGCTGTAAGCCCCACCCCGTGACATACCCAACCCCACCAGTGACTGGAAGCTGCAAACCCCAGAATCGCTTGCCTAGGCAATGGACCAGGTACCTCCCATCTGTGAACCACCACAAGTCGGTGTGGTCCCTTTTTTTTTTTTTTTTTTGGTTTTTCGAGACAGGGTTTCTCTGTATAGCCCGGGCTGTCCTGGAACTCACTTTGTAGACCAGGCTGGCCTCGAACTCAGAAATCCGCCTGCCTCTGCCTCCCGAGTGCTGGGATTAAAGGCATGCGCCACCACGCCCGGCTTGGTGTGGTCCCTTTTCTCGGTCCTCTTTCTCATCACTTCTCTGGGCTGTTTCATCATCACACAGTAAATTCCCTGACCCATGATGGTTTCTGAGAAGAAGAATTTGATTGGTTTCATCATGCTTAGGTGCCTAGTGATTGGTCCCAATTAGGGGAAAGGACTCAGAGCAACCCAACATCTCCCACACTCAGGTTCTATTCTCCCAAAAGCCACTTTTAATTTTCATTTTTTAACATTGCAGTGTTAAGAAGTCCCAGAACTTGGTGTGCTGGGCAAGCATCCAACCACTGATCTGTCCTGAACACCTCCATTTCTTATGCCTGTGAACCTTCTCCCCTGCCCTCACAGTGCCGCACCCATATGGCTCTTCTTGTTTGTATGGTACAAATATGTGGTTCTGTTCTGTTGTTTGTTTTGGAAATAGTCCTAGGCTAGTCTCACACTTGAATCGGCTATGTGGCTGAAGACTTTGAACTACTGAATCTCCTACCTCTACCTCTCAAGTGCTACAGGGTGTCACCATGCCCAGTTCATGTCATCTTAGGAATTGAGCCCACAGCTTTATGTGTGAGGCAAATCTCCTCAGCTTATGTGCTGGGTGCAGGCTAAGTGCCCAAGTGCATCCTTTTTCAGTATAGCATATCATGAGCTATCCATTTCCATTGTCTTTTCTATGAGCTGAAAATGTCTTACCAGTAAGTAGCATCGGAGGGGAAGGTGCAGTGTTTGGGGAAATTGCTAATGTGCAGGGACAGTTTTCAAAAACAAAAAAAAACTGAATGACATAAAAGTCAAGAGAAGTATACATTTATAACCAAATCGTTTATATATAGGAAGTTAGAAAAGATATCAGCCCTTTCGTCTCTATTTTTATATTTACTTACTACTGTGATGACCCTGAACAAGAAATAGAGATTTGATGATTCATTTTTTTCAAGGATTATTGCCTATTGCAATGGAAAATAGCAGCTCATCACACACATTGTGCCAGCCGTAGGATGTTAGGATGTCTACAGCAGAGCCAGCAATATTGTTACTTGTTATTGTGCTTGGCTAAATGAGTCCTTCTTCACCTCCCTGACTCTCTTGATAGAGCACATCTAGTTTGAGATGCTGCTTAGCATAACTAAGAGGCTCTGTCATTGGTGACCACAGCCATTTCTCCACATCTTGGTGAGGTAGGTGAGTGAGAGTTAGAGATATTTCCCTAGTCGGATAATGTGCTCGGTTTGATCCCAGACTGAAAGAAAAACAGTCACGAAGAGTATCACTTCACCATAATAGATGCCAACTTCATAAAAAGTAAATTGGGAAATAATCTGCTTTGGAAGCTTGCACATGAAAACAAACCTAAAGGACTGATTTGCCTGTTAATGGAGTTGTTTCTGGCTGGAATCTTGGTTCTTAATCTCATTGGCTTGTAATGTCTGAGTTTCATTTGGATGTGCAGGCATCTCTGGAAGGCACATCCCTGCAGGTCACAGGAGGGGAAGAATTGACTTTGTGTTTCCCACAGTGGGAGGGTCCTGTATGGTTCAGCACAGTGTGGCTGTCTGGTAATGCAATGGAGGTGATGCCATCTTTATAAAAGTCCCTTAGTAGTATTGTTATGAAATATAAATACAGCGACAGCAGGCAGTATCTAGCAGGCCCAGGCCAAGGTGTCCCTCTGAGAAATCACACCATGCGGCAGGCCTGATTTAAGGGGAACACACACACACACACACACACACACAGAGAGAAGGGGGGGGGATGCAAGCCTAGGTCCCTAGGAGGAGTCTAGCTGAATCGTCTGTTAACTAATAGGTACCACATAAAATGTGGCTTCACTCAAGGATTAGTAGCTAAATCATTAAAGCAGGAAAGACAACATAATTTTCAGTATCTCTTGATTTAAATAAATTTAAAAAAACCTCCAGATAAACCCAGAGGACTATAAAACAAGTGAAGCTCACTGGATGGCAGGGCTCCTCATGACTGAACAGATCTCTCCAAAGGAAGCCTCAGTGCCTTGAGTTAAGTGCCTGATGGACGGGCATTTTCAGACAGCCTGCACCCTACCACGACCCCCACTCCCACCCTCAGCTCCTGCGGAATCTTAGTAAACTCAGCTGCCTGGTTATTCTAGATCAGTTCGCCTCCCACAAGGTGGCTCCAGGAAGATTGGGACTGTGTGTCCATTTTCTAGCGTTCACCAAGTTCCTTAGTGCCTCCTCTCTACCCTATGAAGTCCCCTAGCTCTTCTCTGCCATATGAAGTTCTGTAGCGTCTCCTCTCTACCCTTTGGCCTGTATCATTATCTCCAGTCTCTATCCAGCAGCCACTGTGATCTAGAAAAGCATCTTTATCCTGCCACCATTCACCCCTTTCCCTGTCTGAATAGTCAGTGCCACTCCATTACCTTTGGTCAGGTGATAATTCTTACTATGATTCCTCTTGCTCTCTCCCCCATAAATGTCCAGGTCCACAGCTTCTTTATGTCCCATGGACTTTGCACAAACTGGTCCATACAACCAGAATGCATTTCTCACTTTTCCCCTTATACTCTGGCTTGGACCCTCTCTCCAATTTCTTTCTTCCTAGATATCACCATGTACATGTTTCTGACTCTAGATACACACGCTGACTTCTGCCACCAATCTTGAACGACAAACTTCCTCTCAAACTGCACCCCATCTCTCAGTTTTTTTAAGTCAGGACTCATCTGTGTAGACCTGGCTGTCCTAGAACTCATTTTGTAGACCAGGGTGGCCCCACTCTGCTATTCATGGTCTCTGCCTTCCAAGTGTGTTGTCCTTCTCTTTAATGTATGTCTCCTTATGGATTATAGACACCATGAGGAAGAAAGTCATGTCCGCATGCTGCGTCATTCTCTCCTTAGTCCCAAGCCTATGCCTGGAGCATAGAAGTAGGGTTCTGTTGGCTATTCATGGAAATGTGAATAAGTATACAACACAATTCATATTTATTACTTATCATAATTCCCTTGGGTTATTTATGGCTTTCCATACACATCATCAATTAATTCAGGAGCTGTTTGACATCTCCCAGTGCCTAACACCCTGATTTCTGGACAGTGCTCACCCCCATGGTTTATGTTCATGGAGTACTATCTATTAACAGGTAAGGGACATTTGACATACTTACTCCCTAGCGTAGCAGTCTAAACAGGTAGTTCACAGTGAAATTATATTAGGCAATGTGTAGGTGGGGTTATTACTTGTCTGCAGATTAGCAAGGAAGATTAAAAACAAAATTATGCAACTTACTGAGTGTCCTCTGCCTCAGAACAGAAAAACAATCAATGGTAATATTAACATCTCCTTCACTGTGTAGTTTACTGAATTATAAACACATTTTTGTTTGGTTTGTTCATTGCTTTGATTTGTTTATTTGGTTGTTTGGTTTAGTGTGTGGGGAGCAGGGTTTCTCTGTGTAGCCCTGGCTGTCCTGGATGCACTCTATAGAGCATGCTGGCCTTGAATTCAGACACTCCCCTGCCTCTGCCTTCTGAGTGCTAAGATTAAGCCACCATGCTTGGGCAAGTTTAATTTAATTTAGTTCAATGTATGTGTATTAGTGTGTGTTTGCATATGTGTCTGCATGACTGTTGCATGACTAAGACCTCTAGAGGCCAGAAGAGAGTCTCCCCTAGAAATGGAGGTACAGGTGGTTATGTGCTACTGTGTGTCCTGAGAACTGTTTGAGTTCCTGCCTGACTTTATTCCATGGTGAACATGATGTGGCTAGTTTTATGTCATAGCCAGTGAATATTAACCCTTGAGCCATCTCTCCAGCTTCTGACATCAGTTCTTTATAGACAACTGTAAAGACCAGTTTACTCTAGCGTGAGCCTAATATCCACATTGGGCACAGAGAAAGGTGCACAGGCCCAGCTGTTATGGTGAGAATCTGCTTATTATTCTCCACCAGTCTTTCCTATCGTGCAGGATGACCCCTATCCTATGCCATTTATAAGGTAGATATCTAGTGATTATAATTAGTAATGGGGTCATCAAGGACATTTTTTTCTAGGGATGTATACTACTGACTCCCAGAGCAATCCTTATGGTGGTTTTCTTCCTGCCCAGAGCTGGCATTGACAATATCATGGTGATAATAAATTCATATTAATAAATAATAAATAATTCTTTCTTGTAGTAATAACACTTTCTTTTAAAATATCTTTTGCAGACAAAAAGTCCCAAGCTGTCCCACAGTCCTCAACCTCCCAATTTGGGGGATCCGGTTGAGCATTTATCAGAGACATCTGGTGACTCTTTGGAAGCCATGTCCGAGGGAGAAGTTCCGAGTCCTTTTGCTAGAGGCAGTCGTACTCGTGCAAGCCTTCCCGTGGTGAGGTCGACCAATCAAACAAAGGAAAGATCCCTGGGTAAGCTTCAAAAGGCAGGACACGCCTTCATCTGACTGCTTGTTCATGTTTTTATGCTTCTGAGCATTTGCCCTTGGACTCAGATATCAGTTTAACCTTAGTCTGCAAATGCTGACCCTAGAAGACTTCGATGGTTTAATATTGTGTTCGTTTTCCATCACTGACAGTTACCCTACATATTGTTGCATAAGGCAGAAAGATTTATTTTGGTTCACTATTTTAAAGATTTTAGTCCATGTTTGCCTGGCTCTGTTGCTTCCCTTATGGGCCTGTGGGAAGACAGTCATTATGGAGGAGCAAAATGGCTCACTTCACAGCAGGGAGGATGCTCTCATTCCCTAATCTACTGTTTTGTTCCTATAGGGAGAACAGACATTATGGTGGAGTATGTGGTAGAACAGAGCTATGGTTAGGATGAAGATAGGGAAAGGAAGGGCCAAGGGTCTCCAGTTATCTTTCTTTCATGTGGCTCCACTGTCCCAGGGTGCCATCGCCTCCTAGAATTGGTGCAGGCTGGTAGACAAGTCCTTTACCCATAGGCCTTTATGAGGACTTTAAGATCCAAAGAAAATGAATATCAAGTTATGCAGGATAATTTTATGTCCACCTGACACAAGCTAGAGTCACTGGAGAGGAGAGAGTCTCAATTGAGAAAATGCCTCTATAAAATGAGGCTGTGAGCAAGCCTATGGGGCATTTTCTTAGTTATTGATGGAGGAGGACTCATGCCATTATGGGTGCTACTGCCTCTGGGCTGGTGGTTCTGGGTTCTATAAGGAAGCAGGAAGCAGGTTGATAAAGTCATGTGGAGCCATCCAGCAAGCAGCACCCTTCTCTGGCCTCTGCATCAGCTGCTGCCCCCAGGTTCCTGCCCTATTTGAATTCCTGTCCTGACTTCATTCCATGATGAACAATGATGTGGAAGTGTAAGCCGACTAAACCCTGTCTATCCCAGCTTGCTTTGGTCAGGGTTTTTCATCACAACAGTAGTAACCATGACTAACACACTTGTGTTAACTCTTGCCGAAGTCCAGACTGCTTCTGGGGCTGGGCTCACTCTGAATTGTCTAGTACTTTCTACTTTAGCCATCACACTGGGAGAGCTTTCCAGTTTCCTGGACAAAGGAATAGCCAAGGGGTGAAATAGAAGGAGCCCATCCTGGCCCCGCAGACCACACACCCCAGTCAGTCCCAGAAGGTACAGTGATTGGGGCATGAACCCTGAGAGGGGGCTTTTCTCTCCTTGCCCTCTGTGCTGGTATGTTGTGTACTGTCCCCCAACTTTTTAAGGATTTCACTTAATACTTGTGTTTGCAGCCAGGTGGAGTCAGGAGAAGAGAGGATAAGATGAGGGGTCAATGCAGAAGACAACTGAATTCTGCACATCACACCTAGCAAACTGTTGTTGGAAGTATAAGGAGAAGATAGGTGTGAATGGTGCCTTGATTTTCCTTCCTTGTTGCAGGTAATATCCAGAGCAAACTGGGTTCAGATGCCACTCTGACTATTCAGGCAAACCCTAGCCCAAACAAAAAATGCTATGTTATTTGTGTGGTTTCAGACATTACGTTAGCTATCTTAAAAGGCACAGTGTTGCTTATGTTAACAATACTACTACTATTTTTAAAATTTTTAGCCATTTATGTTTATTGTTGTTTGGTTGTTTGGTACTTACTGTCTTTGTTGTTTGTGTGTATATGTGTGAGTGTGGGTGCCCACACGCCATGGCATGTAGGAGGAGGTCAGAAAATAACCTTTCTACCTTGTTTCAGAGGCAGAGTCTTGTTTGTGCTGGGCTGAGTATTGCTGAATTGAGTATTCCAGGCAGGCTGACCCTAGTGCTCTGGGCAAGCTCTCATCTCACTGTAAGAGTGCTAGGATCAGGGTTGGAGAGATGGCTCAGTCATTAAGAGCACTGGCTGCTCTTCCAGAGGTCCTGAGTTCAACTCCCAGGAACCATATGGTGGCTCACAACCATCTGTAATGGATCTGATGTCCTCTTCTGATGAGTCTGAAGACAGCTACAATGTACTAATATTATTTATTAATAAGTCTTTATAAAATGTTTCTTTAAAAATATTTTAAAAAGAAAAGAAAAGAGAAGGAGAGGAGAGAAGAGGAGAGGAGAGGAGAGGAGAGGAGAGGAGAGGAGAGGAGAGGAGAGGAGAGGAGAGGAGAGGAGAGGAGAGGAGAGGAGAGGAGAGGAGAGGAAGTGGGGGGAGGGGAGGGGAGGAAGAGGAGGAGAGGAAGAGGAGGAGAGGAAGAGGAGAGAAGAGAAGAGAAGAGAAGAGAAGAGAAGAGAAGAGAAGAGAAGAGAAGAGAAGAGAAGAGAAGAGAAGAGAAGAGAAGAGAATGCTGGAGAGGAGAGGAAGAGGAAGAGGAAGAGGAAGAGGAAGAGGAAGAGGAAGAGGAAGAGGAAGAGGAAGAGGAAGAGGAAGAGGAAGAGAAGAGAAGAGAAGAGAAGAGAAGAGAAGAGAAGAGAAGAGAAGAGAAGAGAAGAGAAGAGAAGAGAGTGCTGGGATTATAGACACCTGCCACCACATGGGGTTTTATGTGAGTTCTGAGAATTGAACCCTGGCCATCAGGCTTGCCTGGCAGGTACTTTTTTCAACTTGTGGAGCCATCTCTCTAGCCCTTCATTTGCTTTCTAACTGGACACATATACATGGTTCAGTGTGGAGTATGTTAATGTAAATGGCGTATGTATGTAAAAGATACTTTATGATCAAGTAAGGACACCTACCATTTTATTATTTCATCTCCAATTAAATCTTAAACTAAGATCTAATAATTCCATGTACTTTGAGGGTACATTGTGGTGTTTGGGGGTACATTGTGATGTCACAAGTATACAGAGGGTCCTGATGCATCGGGGTGATTAACATTTCTATTGTCTTCTTATCGGCATTCCTGTTATTCATAAGATACAATCATTATTGTAAAATACGGACCATTTGTGGCTTTGCACTCCATGCTGGTGAGAGGCTCTACTGATGTCTCTGCTGCTCCCACCTTACTGTATGTGCTTTGCAGCAGCAAGCACTCAGTATCATTTTTAACACTGAATTTCAAGCTGGGTGTGATCATGCATACTGGAAATCCCAGTAGTTGTGAAGCTAAGTCGGAAAGATTTTTGAGTGTGAAGTAAGAGTGGCTTACAGAGTAAATTTGAAATCAGCTTGGACTGTGTTGGACCTGGATGTCCTAGAACTAACTAACTAGCTCTATAGACCAGGCTGGATTTGGACTCACAAAGATCCACCTGCCTCTGCCTCCTGTGTGCTGGGATTAAAGGCATGTGCCATCACCACCCGAAGAAGACCACAGGGAATACTGTGTGTGTGTGTGTGTGTGTGTGTGTGTGTTTCTCTAGCCTGGCAGTTAAGTCACAGAATCAGGAAGTATGAACCCTAGATCTCACTCATTAGCTGCATCTTACAGTGTTATCTCTGGGACCCCAGGGACTAGCATACAACTTGGGAGAACACTGCTCAGGACAGGGTGAAGACCGACAGAGCCTTTCTATTGTCACCAGTCTGCAGCTTCCATGTGGGTTAAAGAGCACTATGCTCTTTTAGCCACAGTCATCCCTGAGGCAGGAGCCAGGCTAGCAGTGGAATTTCTCCTTTGTGCTTTGCAGGAAATGGGGTGGGTTGGGGATGTCAGGTCTCTGTAAAGATTTCCCCCCTGTTTTGCCAAATAAAGTAAAGATAAGAAACTCCTGTGTGCCTTCCCCTATCCCTGGGAACAGAGCCTGTTGGATAATGGACCCTTTGTCTTCAAGGAAGGAATTTCCTCTGGCTGTCAAGGCAGCTGGCCTTGCAGGTGGATACCTGCCCAGCATGGGAGCCCCTCCTCCAGTAGAGAGAGAAGAGGCTACAAAGTCTTGCTCAAGGGATTACTGAGGGAACATTTCTGGTTCCCTGTGCTTGTGAAAACTGCTCAGCCTCAGTCTAAAGCCAGTTTTTCTTCAAAGTGCCTATAAACCCATAGTAAAGAGGTTCAATTCCGTTACCTAGTGAATTTAACTAGCATAGAATTTTCCAACTTCTGGAGAGAAACAAAAGGACGCAGGAAGAGGAGAGGACAGGAGATGAGAGATATAAGAAGTTGGTCAAAAGGGAGGCTGTGGCCTCAGAAAATGAGGGCTTTAGGTCAGCAATGTTACTGCTGCCCTCGACTTCCTCCTTGTGGCCAATTTAGGAATTTCCTCTGGGATGCACCTAGTGCCCAGGGTACAATTGACTGGGGTTGCTGAGCCTATGGAATGGAGGGGAAATCTGAGTCACCAGGAGCCTGCACATGCACTCTCCTTTCCAAGGTCCTTACTCAGCCTTGCCTTGATTAAGGAAATCCCCTTATGTCTGGTCTTATTTAACACAAAGACACACAGAAGCACAGTCCCGAGTCCCAGTACTAGAAATGTAGCTGTAATACCCACCCCTCTCACTCCCACCTCCACCCCAGCCTCAGAGTCATGGCCTTGTAAGCCCTTGTTGGTGCTGTTTTGAAGATCTGTGTGTCTTTGAGTGTCTCTGTGTTGTCATATTGGTCAGAATTGATTTTGGGGCGGGGCGGGGAGGGCGTTCGAGACAGGGTTTCTCTGTATAGCCCTTGCTGTCCTGGAACTCTCTGTGTAGACCAGGCTGGCCTCAAACTCAGGAATCCGTCTGCCTCTGCCTCTGCCTCTGCCTCCCGTGTGCTGGGATTAAAGGCATGCGCCACCATACCCTGCTAGAATTGAAAATTTTAATGAATCCGCCTAACATAGTATCAGTTAGATCAGCAATTCTCAACCTGTGGGTAGCTCCCACAGGAAAACACATATTTCTGATGGTCCTAGGAATTCAGACACCGCTCAGCAGCAACAATTACAGTTATGAAGTAGGAATGAAAATAATTTATGGCATGGGGTCACCACAACATGAGGAGCTGTATTAAAAAGTTGCAGCATTAGGAAAGTTGAGAGCCACTGATACAAATGCATGTTTGTTCATTACCTTGATCTTTATTTTATTTATTTATTTATTTATTTTTTTCTGAGACAGGGTTTCTCTGTATAGCCCTGGCTGTCCTGGAACTCACTTTGTAGACTAGGCTGGCCTCAAACTCAGAAATCTGCCTGCCTCTGCCTCTGCCTCTCGAGTGCTGGGATTAAAGGCGTGCGCCACCACACCTGGCTATAATTTTTATCATCTGTTCATCATAGACCACTCCTTCCACTCTTAATAAAAAAAAACTTTAGGCCAGGAATGGTGGCCCACCTGATAGCCCTGCCCTGCCATGTCAATACCACTGACAGCACCTGGCTGCTGCTAGAGCATACTGGTGGTTTTATGAATGCTCTTAGATCAGACAGACAGTGAGGAGAAGTCACCATTGTACATAATAGAAAGTATTTTCTCTGCCCCAAAGATATTCTGTAGTCTGCCCATTTAACCTTCATTCCTCACCAACTCCTGACCACAAGTGAGCTTTCCTTTCATTGTTGTTAGTTTGATTTTTCTAGGACATCCTACATTAAGAATGAGACAACTTAGCCAGTCGGTGGTGGTGCATGCCTTTAATCTCAGCACTCGGGAGGCAGAGACAGGCGGATTTCTGAGTCCGAGGCCAGCCTGGTCTACAGAGTGAGTTTCAGGATAGCTGGGACTACACAGAGAAACCCTGTCTCGAAAAACGAAAAAAAAAAATAAAATAAAATAAAAAGAGCCACTTTGGCCCTTTCAGATTAATAGTGGAGTAATACACATTTAACTTTCTTCCATGTCTTTTTGCTACTGGTAGTTAATTTCCCTTTAGCACTAAATAATATCCCATCATCTAGATCTATCGGCTTATCCATATTCACCCTCTGTGGTGGTTTGAATATGCCTGGCCCAGGGATTGGCTCTGTTAGGAGGTGTGGCTTTACTGGAGTAGGTGTGTCCCTGTGGGCATTGGCTTTAAGGCCTTCATCCTAGCTGCCTGGAAGCTAGTCTTCTCCAAGCTGCCTTCAGAACAAGAGGTGGAACTCAGCTCCTCCTGCACCATGCCTGTCTGGATGCTGCCATGCTCCCACCTTGATGATAATGGATTGAACCTCTGAACCTGTAAGCCAGCTCCAATTAAACGTTGTATTTTGTAAGAGTTGCCTTGGTTGTGATGTCTGTATACAGCAGTAAGATCCAAACTAAGACACCCTCTGATACACATCTTCGTTCATTTCAAGTTTGGATAGTTATGCATAAAGCTGCTGATGAAAAAGTATAACGTAAAAGCAAAATTCTAGGCCTTTAGGCCCAGGCTTGAGAATGTGACCTTTGTGCCTCAAGGTTCCAAGGTATGCTAATCATAAAACAGATTGCTACATTCCTTCTCCCACCAGCTTCCTGGGTTCAAGGAGTGTTCATTCAAAGAAAGTCACCTTGACCCACCCTGACCTTTGCTGGAACCCTCTATGCAAATGTGCTATTGTTAGGGGCTCTTAGATTGTTAGGGGCTCTTAGAAACTGTCTTGAGAAATAACCCTCACAATTACCAGGTATTCCTTGTGACATTTGTGACTTTGCACTTCCTTGTGACTCTTAACTGGTATTTTTGGTATTTTCCAACAACGCCCTCCCCACCTCCTTGAGTTGTGGTTTCTTCCTTTAATGCCCCCTTACCCAGCTACTCGGGCCGCCATGGTCCTCTACCCCTGCGTGGTGTATGACCGTGGGTCCGAGAGCGCTCTTGAAATAAAAGTCCTCTTGCAGCAAGACCATTTCTCGTGAGTGATTTGGTGTGTTGCCTGTCCTGAGTCAGAACGTGGGGGAGTCCTCACATTGTGGGTCTTTCATTGAGAACATCTGTGTGTAGGCTTCTTTGAATAAATTCCAGATAGCAGGATTATAGATCATATGAGGAGGTTTTTTAAATTCAGCTTCATTGTAGATCCCTTTAAGGGTAACTCTTATAGGATTTATTTTTATGTCTGTATGTACACACACAGGCACCTGAGTGCAGATGCCTGCAGAGGCCAGAAGAATGTGTCAAATTCCTGGGGCTGAAGCTGTAGATCATTGTGAGTCACCCAGTATGGTTACTGAGAACCACGTCCAAGCCCTCTGCAAGAGCAGATGTAAGACCCGAAGAGCCTTACATCCAGGATGTCCCACTCACAGAAACACAGAGATGGAGATCGATACAACAAGCTAGAGGTTTATTGATCCAGTGTGCTGGGACTGTCCTGCAACCGGGAAACCCCTAAGCACCCACTTTTTATACAGTTTAAGGGTAGACTTTGGTAACAACATGAGTTGGTTTAAGCCCATTGGTGGCCCGTGCTGACCTTTTCATTCCCACCTTTAGAAATGGTAATTAGCCTCTCCCTTCCAGAGGGGCAATTGTTTCTTGACCTTCCCAAAGTTCCTAAGCAGCATTGATGGCCCCAGGTGAGGTGAAGTCTTAGTCTCCAGAAGAGGGAACTGAAACCTTTTTGGTTGTTATCTGCATCTGTAGGTCGGGGCTTCCTTGTAAAGCTTGTTTTGCTGTGTCATTCCGGAAAGGGAGTGTTCAGCACAACCTTTTAGCAGAAGATCCCCAGTGTGCAATTCTAGCAAGGTATTTCGGAGGTCATCTTATGTTCTCTAAGGTCACACACAGGATGCCCCCCCCCCTTTCTTTTTCCTCTTATTTTTTTATTAGGTATTTTCTTCATTTACATTTCCAGTGCTATCCCAAAAGTCCCCCACATGCTCCCCCACCCACTCCTCCACAGGATGCTCCCTTAACTGCTGTGCCACCTCTTCAGCTCCCAGCATGGGCTTTTGAATTAACTCTTGATTTTCAAAAACATGAGATCGAGGTATTTGTTGTGGCTGCTAAGGTATTTGTAGAGGCCTTGACCTCTGCACTAGAGGCTGCTGTACCTGTAGCTCTGTGATTTTATAGCACTACCTCTTCAGATGTTACCCAAGGATGTGAGATGCCATTGCTGTCTGACCCTGGCCACAGAGCCTGGTCCTGGTTACCTTTTTGTAGCTGTGACAAAAAATCACGAACAAAAGCAATTCGTGTAAGGAAGAGTTTATTTTGGCTTGTGGTTCTAGAGGGAGAATCCATAACACCAGAGAGACATGACAGCAGCCGGCCAGAGCAGGAAACTGAGAGATCACATCTCCGTGGCACACAAGGAGCAGAGTGTAAACCAGAAATGCAGTGAGACTATAAACCTTCAGATTCCACCCCCAGTGATGTGAACTGGAGGCTCCCTGTCACCTCCTAAAAGATCCATAACCTCCAGAAACAGCTGGAGACCATCTTTCAAATACAGGAGCCCCTGGGTGTTGGGAATGGGCAACAATTTTATGCACACTTAACAGACTGAGTGGGGAAACCTATTCTGCATTATACTTCTATATGGAGCATACTTTGTCCTTGTAGTTCTCAGGTTGTGCTGTGTGGAGGCTTGGCACCCTGATGGTGGACTCTGAACTGGACAGACCTCAAACTCCCTCCCTCCCTGGAGAAGAGGATGCCTTTACACATTTGCCCAGAGATAAACCTGCTGTGTTTATAATTAGTCTATGTGAATAATTCTATGTTGCTTCTGAGTGTTTCAACAGTGAGAGAGATGTTGAGGGGCTAAGCATGATTTATTCTCCAAGGGACTCTTATCACATTTATTTGGAGAGGAATTAAAAGCAGTAGGACATACATAAATGCATGTATGTATATTCACTGTGTATGTTCACATAGCCATAAATATAAGCGGTTCTCTGTATTTGCTAGTTCTGAATCCTTTGATATAACCAGCTACAGGCCAGAATTATTACAGGACTGTGGATAATGCTCAGTAGTACAATTCTTGTCCAGCATGTCCAAGACCCTGGCCCTAACATAAAAGTCTTTGAAAAATAATAAGTTGAATCTGTGCCACATGTGCACAGACTTTCTTTTCCTTGTCACTGTTCCTTAACATATAATAATTACTTAAGTAGATTTTCAGGTTGTTAGGTGTTTGGAGGTCCGGGGTTCCACCAGTTTCTACTCAAGGCACTCAAGGACCTCCATCACTAGACTGTGGTGTCTCAGGAGATCTTGGCTCTAGTCCACTGTGGATGCTGAGAGACCACTCCTGGCATGAAAGGTGTGAACTTATCATTAGAGAGAGCCAGTCCCAGTCAGATGATAGCCAAGCAAGGCTACCTCATGCCTAGGGCTGGCCAAACAGCAGCATCAAGAAAGAAATGTACTCAGCCAGGTTCCGATGCCCTCAGCTTCCCTTCCGACTTCCCTTCTGTCAGGTGCTCCAGCCATCTAAGGAAACACTCACTCGCTGAAGTTCTCAACAGAACTTTGTGACATTTCTCCTTCACCCTCTTTTCAGAGGTTAGAAAGAAAGCTAGTTGCCTCCCACAAATGTGAAAAACACTGTCCCATAGAGTTTGGTTTTTAAAATAATTTCCATGAAAAATCACCCCACTGATATTAGGTCTGCTGTTTAATGATGGAGTGGTGTCCATTTAATCATGGTGCCTGTTTGGAATGCAGCACAGAGAAAGTAGGGTTGGTGTCTGGCTGCTCCTTAGTTGGCCTTTGGGGAAGGAGTAGCCACAAGATGTCCCCACCCCTCTATGTGCCCTCAGGAATTTGCAAATGAGACTCTGTGAAAATAAGAACAGCAGCAGCAGCTTCCTTTGGGCACAGCCAGATTTTGGAAGGTGGGCCAGACTCCAGAAGAACTGCTTTAGAGAGCAGCCCTGAGTAAGCCCGGCAGAGGTCCTGCATATCTGTAAACATAGACTGAAAAACCAAAAACCATTTAAGACAGTAGAGAAGGGTTTAGGCCAGATGATGGACCAAATTCATCAAGTGGGGGTGGATTGCTGAGTTTATGGCGGTTCTACTGCAAGGCATTGACTTTGACGGTGATTGCTCCCTGTGGTGACTTAAAGAACAGAGGTCCAGGGAATCAGAGTCTGCATCTTGGTGCAAGACTGGGGAGGGGGTAGGGGTGAGAAATCAGCCATCTCCAAAGTTGGAAGCCACCAGTGTGGGTTGGTGACCGAAAGGACTCAGGCCTGTGCAAGTGTACGCGTGTGTGTTTGTGAGTGTGTGTGGTGTGTTCACTACTGTGTGTACCATACCACCCTGAAGCCTTCAGGCTTCAGGGGATTCTCCTCTGCCCCCCATCTCCTTGTGATAGCAGTGGAATTATAGATACATGCTACTTCTCGAAACCTTTACATGGGTCTGGGGAATTTGAATTCAGACTCCTGTACTTGTTTGGCAAGTGATTTGCCCATTGAGCCATCACCTGGAGCCTACTATCTAAAGCATTTTGACATTTGTTTTCCCAAGTACTCTCAGTGATTGCAACGCAGTGCTGTATTGGGCTGGAGCGAGGGCTCAGTGATTAGGAGCATATACTGTCTGCACTGCTCAAAATTCCCAGAATGGATGGGCACCTGTGTTCTTGTTTGCACACCTTCATACAGAAACATGTGAATCCACTTAATTAAAAACAATAAGCCAGGCAGTGGTGGTGCATGCCTTTAATCCCAGCACTCGGGAGGCAGAGGCAGGCAGACTTTTGAGTTCAAGGCCAGCCTGGTCTACAGAGTGAGTTCCAGGACAGCCAGGGCTATACAGAGAAGCTCTGTCTCAGAAAAAAAAAAAAAAGTATAAAATAATTGTAATGTTATAAATACAGAAGATTTAAAAAGAGTACTTTGAAAGCCAGGCGTGGTGTCGCACACCTTTAATCCCAGCACTTGGGAGGCAGAGGCAGGCGGATTTCTGAGTTCGAGGCCAGCCTGGTCTACAAAGTGAGTTCCAGGACAGCCAGGTCTATACAGAGAAACCCTGTCTCGAAAAACCAAAAAAAAAAAAAAAGAGTGCTTTGTAGCAGATGAGTAACTTTGGATCTATCCTTGATCATCTTGGGCACTGTTAAAGCAAGTCCTGGAGTTTTTCCTAGAGAGTCAGGTTCAAGGCTCTGGCCTGAGTAGTGCAGTGGGTAGCTAACGTGAGGGTGTGAGTCACACACTCTTATCTCCTCAATGTGTGCCTACTCTGTTGCTGAGGCAGGAGAATGGGTCATCCCACCACACTGCAGGTGCTAGGGTCTGAGTGCTGGGTGGCACATCAGCTGAACATGTTCTCAGGTTTTTTTTCGTTTCCTCTGCCGCTGTCCCCATCCATCGCTAGGTTGGTGTGGTTGTGTGGTTCGGGTACTAGGTGTCCATTTTTATAGCACTGACAATCTGGTGTGGCCAGGTACTGGGACACTGCTGGCAGCTCCTGATAGTGCCAGGTTACACCTGCCCGGAATGGCAAGGAGCTCCTGCTTTGGCCGATTCTGCTGTAGCCCATTCTACAGTAAAAATCCAATTTACTATATCTGTAAACCATTTGATAAGTTTGTACTGGCCTTAACTAGCAGCCGACTCAGTTGCTTGCACCTGCATGCTGACTGGTTTTTCTCCAATTTACATATTGTGTTGCTGTAGTAGCTTCCTTCCAAGTACTGTTAGGTGCAGACTGCCTCCATCTAGAGGCTGGTCCATGAACTGCAAGTGGGTTGAGTAACAACCTCTGGCTTTCTCAAAGATATCAATTTCATGACATGACCTGATGCTAAATAAAATATAAGGTGAAATAAAATAGTTAAAATAAAGTAAAACTCTACACACAGCCCAGGAGACATTAAATATATTGAATTGCACAACAAGAAAAAAAGAAAGAGAAGTTATAACGTCATGAAAAAATTTCCTCTATAAAACAAGCTGCTTTAGGTTAACAAAAATGGTAGCTCTTACACAGCCCTAACTGGGATGACTTTATCAAAACCTCCCTTAAGAGCTCAGGGATCAGCCGGGTGTGGTGGTGCACGCCTTTAATCCCAGCACTCGAGAGGCAGAGGCAGGCAGATTTCTGAGTTCGAGGCCAGCCTGGTCTACAAAGTGAGTGCCAGGACAGCCAGGGCTACACAGAGAAACCCTGTCTCGGAAAAAGAAAAAAAAAAAAAGAGCTCAGGGATCTATGCAGAAGAGGAGGGAGAAAGATTGTAACAGACAGAGATGATGGGCGACTTCAAGAAAACCACATCTTCCAAACACAGCAGAGCTGAGTCAACACCTATGAACTCAGACTGTGGCAGGGCACACAAGAGTGTGTGGGTGAAACTCAGACAAAATCCCTGCACAGAGGAGGGGTATATGCAAAGTGCTAATCCAACCATGAATGTATTTGTACTTGATGCCCGCTGGAAGAGGGAAAACTGACTTTCGCTGGGTGTATCAGCCACACTCCAGGGCCACTCATGCCCAGGAGCATGGAGTCAAGACCAATGACGTTTGGTTTTTCAGTGCACTTTTTGATTTGTTTGTTTGAATTTATATATATATATATATATATATTGTTTTGGAAAGAGAGACAAAGAAAGAGGAAAGAGTGAGAGGGAGACAGGAACAGAGGCTGAGACAGAGACAGAAGGAGAGAGAATGTGAAGTTGGGTGAAGAGATAGGTTGGGAGAGTTGGGGGAGGGTAAAGAATATGATCAAAATATATTCTATGAAAAGATTTAAATGAAAAAGAAAAATGTTGGCGTTTAGTTTTCTTACATTTGGTAAAATAAATGTCCTGGGGGAAAAATTGAGTCAATCTTTAAATAAAATGTGGATTTGGGGCTGATAATGAGCCTCCAGTCTGACTATTTCAGAACTCCTATGCACAGGGACTCAAGTCCACCACTGGCTGTGCCTTGTGAATTAGTATGAGGTGAATGAAACATGGACAAATTCTACAAATAGATTTACTGCACCAAATCCAACTCTAGGGATGAATGTGCTTACAAGAAGCAGTATAGTCACATGATGTGTTTGTACACAAGTAGGCCAGGCATGGTGGCATAAGCCATTAACCCCAGCACTTGGGGATAGAGGAGGAAGGATCTATATACATTCAAGGTCAGGCTGATCTACTCTTTGAGTTCCAGGCCAGACATAGCTACACAGGGAGGTCTTATCTCAAAGAAAATACAATTAGATATTAAAAATCTTATGCTGGTAAAACTTGGGTTGATACTCTAGAGCTGATTTTTTTGGATTTCAGAGTAATTATTAAGTTCTATGCCTTTTATAGTTTGGCTGTGACATACCTCCCACATAAAGCTGTAAGCATGTGATCCTAGGCTAATTGGGAAGTTGGGGAGATCTTTGGGAGATGGGGCCTGATAGAAGAGGGTCCCTGAGTGTAGAGCTGAGACCTTTTAGGGCTGCCCCATCCCTTCACTCTACCTCCTTGGTGTGACTAGACAGCTTTTTACCTCTGCTGGCATGCTTTTCCCACCATGGTGGACTGTTCAGTGGTTGTAGATCATGATAAATCCTTTCACCTTTTGTCAGTGTTTATCATAGCAACAGTAAAGAAACCAAGACCACACACTTCCATAATGGCTCTGTAGGCAGGCAAGCCTAGGAAACAAATTGACTTGGAAGACAGTTTTGGTTGATGTGAGCGCTCCATTAGAATGTTGGTAGATCACAGATGAGGCACATAGTAGTCTCGAGCATTGAGCAGGCTCCCTGGGAAGATACAAGTCCCCTATGCTTTTGTAGCCAGCATGTCGGTAAGCCTGGTCACCATTTAATAACATTTACATAAAACATTTCAGGGTTGAAGATGCAGGCATGAGACTGAAATAAATGAAAGGAAACAGAAATTCAAAATTCCATAGAGGGGGAAAATTAGTCTTGAAATTAATGTGAAATAGATCTTTCTCTGTATCACAGCTAGGAAGTCTCACTCTAACCCAGATCACCGGCCAAGGGTTTTTGGTTTTTGCTTTTTTTGTTTTTTTTTCTCTCAGATGTAAAAAAATATTTACTTAAAACAGAATTCAGGGCTGGTGAGATGGCTCAGTGGGTAAGAGCACCCGACTGCTCTTCTGAAGGTCCAGAGTTCAAATCCCAGCAACCACATGGTGGCTCACAACCATCCGTAACAAGATCTGGCACCCTCTTCTGGAATATCTGAAGACAGCTACAGTGTACTTACATTTAATAAATAAATAAATCTTAAAAAAAAAAAGAATAATTAAAAAAAAAAACAGAATTCAAAGTTTCAAAGACAACATGGAAGCCAGCAAGGCAAAAAAAAAAAAAAATTATTTTATTTATCCTTCTAGATCCAAAATAAATTTGACTTGACTTAATCAAAAACAATACAATTCTAAAAACCATTTAGATGAGTATTTCTACAAGAAGCAATTAAATGTAATATGTGTACCAGGAAATTAAGATAAGGATAACTGCTGTAACTTTAAACAGGATGAAAAAGCAGACAAAAGGAGAAAGGTGAGTTAAGTTATTTTAACTGAAGTGAGTTAAGTGGATTTTATTACTTCAGAAAAGGTCTATACCAGCTCACTAGGATGAAAACGTTTTAAATTATTATGATAAAAACAATACTATGTTAATGTTCTTAAGATCCCTTTACGCAGTAATTGTATTTCAATGATTCCTTTACAAGGCCATTTTACTGATAGGTCTTTACATTAAAAATTGAAAACCCAATGACATGATATTATATCACTCTGGCCAAAGGGTGCAGCCAAGGATCTGTAGGTTTCTGTGGATCTTATTAGATACAGAAAAGGAGTAATGCCTCAAATGATTGGTGCTGAGCTATCAGTATGAATTCTGTAGGAGGGGAAGGCACTTCTGTTGGAGAAGAACACTTGGGAGACAGGCTGCTGTTGAATTTCTGGATCTCAAAAGAAAGCGGAAGACAGAACCTCTTCTGTAGTGACAAAATCCCAATATTTTGTTTTGTGGAAACACGCTCTCATGTGTTTGACCTTGAACCCGCTGGGTAATGAAAAATAACCTCAAACTCCATATTCTGAGATTACAGGTGTATGCCACCATACATTATGACTGTATTTGGAGGGGGGAGGGTGTTTTTTAAATGTGTTTAGGTGTTTCTCCTGCACCACATACTGCAGTACCACAAGAGGCCAGGAGAGGGCACTGGGTCTAGTGGGACAGGAGTTACACAGAGTTGTGAGCCACCATGTAGGTGCTAGGAATTAAAACTATATCCTCTGAAAAACCAGCCAGTGCTCTTAACCACTGAGCCATCTCTCCTGCCCCTTGACTATGTTCTAAAAATACCAAAGACCAGCCTCAGATCTCTTTATTAGTGGCATTAGAAGTATCTAGTTTAAGATGTATTAAAGCACGGTGGTGCAATCTTAGCGCTCTGCCTGAGGTCACCTGGCAGCCTGCTGAATGCCACTGCCAGCATCAAGCAAGATCTGTTTGAGTGACATAGAGAGGTTTGCACCCCAGCGTTGTTTCTAGTATTGCACAGAATAGTCTTTAAGCTAGTGTGAAAATATGAGTGGAGGCAGAGGCATGCAGGCTTCTGTGAGTTCAAGGCCAACATGGACTGTAGGGAGAGTTCTAGGACAGCCAGGGCTGCATAGAGAAACCCTGTGTATAAAAAAAAAGACAATAAAATACATTATATTGGCAGCTGCTCTGCAGCGATCTTGTTAGAATAAGAAGTAACATTGTTGAACTCCTTGCAGAGGGCTAGTCAGTTCTTCCGTTCCTTCCCCAGGGCAATTCACAGGAATTTGTTATCTTTGTGAATGCAAGATTAATTATAGCTACTTTTTTCCATTAAAGAGATAATTTAGTTAGTCCTTGCCAATTTCACACATATAGTTGATTATATATATAATGCAATCTGATTATTCTACACTCCCACCACCATACTGGTGGCTCAGATCTTTAACCTCTTACTTTGTGACCCCTTTCATTTAACTAGAGCCAGGCCCATGTGTATGCCCATTGGATCAGGACTATACATTGGGCCCTGGTGCCATTGTTAATGCATGCTTTTTTTTTCCTTTAATGAAAAGTTCCTTGTCAAACTAATTTGTTTTCTAAAAGCTGGCTTCCCAATGGAACCTTTTATATTCTTCTAACTCCGTAAGAGTTTCCACATGTCTTTTCCTACCAGCTTAAAGACTGTTTATTCTGTGCAATACTAGAAATCTCTCTGGGGCGCATGCCTGTCTTATGTCATGGACCTGGGCAGGTGCTCCCTGATGCTCTCATCCTGGCAGTGGTGTCTAGCACGCTGCCAGGTGACATCAGGAAACAGCTTTTTGGCAGGTTCTCATATTTCAGATGGTGTGCTAAGAACACAGGAAGGCACACATTCTGCATGGCTGCAGGACCCATGTGTAGGTCCTCTGGTCTACTTTCCATTCAACTTTCTCCACTGAGCATCGTGAGGTGGACCTGAGATGAAGCAGGCCTTAGTTCTGGAGCCAAGGCCCTGTTCAAAGATTTTAGAGGGTGAGATTTCCATCTAGCATAGCTGCGTTTGAACACAACAGCAGGTGGGCCCCATCACATGACCCTTTCACTTTCTTGAGACTCTTAGGAGCTCTTATATGTGGAATTACTTAAATCCTATCCCCCAGAACTTCAGAATGTGACTGTGTTTGGAGTCAAGATCTAGGTTAGAAAGAGGTCAGAAAGGTGGATCCTATTCCAACGTGGCTAGAATCTTCATAAGAAGAGCAAAATGATGAAACTCCCCCGTTTTCTAGATGTTTCCAATCCATGGAAAACGGGGACCAGAGCTCAGGAGAAACCCGCTCTGACAACATATTGGTCTTGAGTTTTGAGAAGATATATTTCTGCAGTTCAAGCCCAGGGTAGCCTTTCTTGCCTGCCTTCTCTGCTCAACAGCCCAGAGTTGCCATAAACAGAGTGTGTTTTTCCTGCAGACACTAGGGCTATGTTCATCAAGCGCCCCCTTGGTTTCTAACCCAGCTTCTTCTATGCCTGTGCACTGCGTCAGAC